>NC_053143.1:19339706-20775427 GCF_016808335.1 Panicum virgatum | reverse complement strand
TGTAGAGGAGGCGGAACCTGTGGCCGACCAAATTGTAAAGTTCATAGACCAGTGAGATATAATGTATCTTCTCTTTGCCATGTAAATATGACTTTTGCCAAGTTCTTTTGTAAGAACTTTCCTTGTTTGTTCATCTTGTGTGGATGTAGAGATTGTGTCTCTTTTTTGACTTCTATCTTGTGGATGAGTAGCTCTATTGAGATGCTTTCTCCTTTTCAGGTCGAGTACCGTAGTAGTCGATAGTTATTGTCTCATGGACGTCTTGGGAGATAGGGAGCTTGTCCCGTCCGAAGGTCGAGTATTGTAGTAGTCGATGAATTGTCACTTCGTGGATGAATGATTCCTCTTGGGAAATAGGGAACTTGTCCTGTCCAAAGATCGAGTACCGAAGTAGTCGATTATTTGTTGCCTCATGGGCGAATAATTCCTCTTGGGAAAATAGGGAACTTGTCCCATCCGAAGATTGAGTACCGAAGTAGTCGATGATTTGTTGCCTCATGCGCGAATAATTCCTCTTGGGAAAATAGGGAACTTGTCCCGTCCGAAGATCGAATACTGAAGTAGTCGACAAGTTGGTGGAGATGTGATTTCCTAAAGAAGGTAGAGAACTTGTCTCTAGGACCGCAAGGCTTATGGCCCTTAGCCCCGACTACTCGATTCGCCGTGCCTTTGACTTTGAGTGAACAAAGAAAGGTTGGTATTCGAGGTAGCTGATGGAGTTATGACTCTTGGAGAAGGTAGAGAACTTGTCTCTAGGGCCGCAAGGCTCATGGCCCTTAGCCTCGACTACTCGATTCGCCGTGCCTTTGACTTTGAGTGAACAAAGAAAGGTTGGTATTCGAGGTAGCCAGTGGAGTTACGACTCCTGAAGAAGGCATAGAACTTGTCTCTAGGGCCACGAGGCTCATGTCCCTTAGCCCCGACTACTCGATTCGTCGTGCCTTTGACTTTGAGTGAACAAAGAAAGGTTGGTATTCGAGGTAGCCGATGGAGTTACGACTCCTGAAGAAGGAAGAGAACTTGTCTCTAGGGCCGCGAGGCTCATGGCCATTAGCCCCGACTACTCGATTCGCCGTGCCTTTGACTTTGAGTGAACAAAAAAAGGTTGGTATTCGAGGTAGCCGATGGAGTTACAACTCCTGAAGAGGGTAGAGAACTTGTCTCTAGGGCCGCAAGGCTCATGGCCCTTAGCCCCGACTACTCGATTCGCCGTGACTTTGACTTTGAGTGAACAAAGAAAGGTTGGTATTTGTGGTAGCCGATGGATTTACGACTCCTGAAGAAAGTAGAGAACTTGTCTCTAGGGCCGCAGAGCTCATGGCCCTTAGCCCCGACTACTCGATTCGCCGTGCCTTTGACTTTGAGTGAACAAAGAAAGGTTGGTATTCGAGATAGCCGATGGAGTTACGACTCCTGAAGAGGGTAGAGAACTTGTCTCTAGGGCCGCAAGGCTCATGGCCCTTAGCCCCGACTACTCGATTCGCCGTGCCTTTGACTTTGAGTGGACAAAGAAAGGTTGGTATTCGAGGTAGCTGATGGAGTTACGATTCCTGAAGCTGTCTTGGTTGCTTGAATTGAGCTCCCA
This sequence comes from Panicum virgatum, assembly GCF_016808335.1. Taxonomy (NCBI): domain Eukaryota; kingdom Viridiplantae; phylum Streptophyta; class Magnoliopsida; order Poales; family Poaceae; genus Panicum; species Panicum virgatum. The sequence goes on along the minus strand of NC_053143.1, from coordinate 20,773,842 downwards.
AGGACCATGTTTCTTTATTGAAATTTGAAATCCAGGAGGTGTCGTGTGACAGCTTATGGGTAGAACTTCCGAAGATGCTCGACGTTCCAGGAATTTGGGACTTCCAGTCCATCCGCGTAGATCAGTCGATAGGATCCCGGTCCTGTGACTTTGGTGACGATGAAAGGTCCTTCCCATCTTGAGTTGAGTTTGTGGAGACCTGTTTCATCTTGGATTCTGCGGAGGACCATGTCTCCGACGTTGAAAGATCTTATCTTGATATTGCGATCATGATATCTTCGCATGTTTTGGAGATATTGGGTTGATCGTAGCAGTGCATTGCATCTCATCTCATCGAGTGAGTCCAGTTCTAGCTGTCGGCTTCCATCGGCTTCTGCTGAGTCGTACATCTCTAGTCGAGGTGACTTCCACATGATGTCTGCCGGTAGTATTGCTTCGGAGCCATATACCAGGAAGAAAGGTGTTTGTCCAGTGGCCTTGCTAGATTGGGTGCGTAGCCCCCATATTACCATTGGTAGTTCTGCTAGCCATTTACCTCCCTTCTTGCTTGTAGAATTGAAGATTCTTTTCTTTAAGCCATCAATTATCAGTCCGTTGATGCGTTCCACTTGTCCGTTGGCTCTTGGGTGTGCAAAAGATATGTACTTGATCTCAATGCTGGAGTTCTCGTAGTAATCCCAAAATTCTTGCGAAGTGAAGTTTGATCCAAGATCGGTTATGATTGTATTTGGAAAACCAAATCTGTGGAGTATTTCACTTATGAACTCGACTGCCCGATCTTATGATAATTTCTTGATTGGCTTGACTTCAATCCACTTAGTAAACTTGTCGACTGCCATCAATACGTGTGTGAAAACTCCTGGTGCTGTTGGGAGTGGTCCTATCATGTCAAGGCTGCAGCAAGCGAATGGCCAGGACGGAGGAATGGTGATTAAGCTGTGAGCAGGTAAGTGATTTTGTTTGGTGAAGTACTGGCAGCCTGACCATCTTTTGACGAGTAGTTCTGCATCTGATAATGCTGTTGGCCAGTAGAATCCTGATCTGAAGACTTTGCCGACCAGCGTGCGTGAAGCCGTGTGGTTTGCACATGTGCCTTCATGAGCTTCCTGTAGGATTCCTTTTCGTTCTTCTGCTGTGGCGCATTTCATGAGGATTCCTGATCCTGTGCCTTGCTTGTAGAGTTTGTTGTCGACAAGGACGTAATTCTTGCTGCGACGCATGATGTGTACTACTTCTGCGCCGTCTTTTTTGATTCCCAGTGGGAGTACTTTGTCCTTGATGTAGTCGATAAACGTAGTGCGCCAATCAGCTTCGATCATCATTACCTCTCCACTGATTTCTTGGGGAACTGGGTCAACTTCCATTGGGGTGGAAATATTGATTGAGGGGTGATGAAGCTCATGGACGAAGATTCCTGGAGGGACTTCCGCTCGGTCGGAGCCAAGTTTTGAGAGGACGTCTGCTGCCACATTGTTGTCGCGGACGACGTGGTGGATTTCCAAACCTGAGAACTTGTTTTCAAGTTTCCTGATCTCTGCAATGTAGGCGTCCATGGTTTCTTTGTTGATGTCCCATTCCTTGTTTACTTGTTGGACCACAAGGAGGGATTCTCCGTAGACGAGTAGTCATTTGATGCCGAGTGAGATGGCCAGTCGGAGGCCGTGCAAGAGGGCTTCATATTCTGCTTCGTTGTTGGATACTTCGAAGAGAATTTGGAAAACATATTTGAGTTGCTCTCCTTTTGGAGAGATGAAAAGTACGCCTGCTCCTCCTCCATCCAATTTCAGTGAGCCGTCAAAGTACATGGTCCAGTGATCTGATATGGATGGTGGGGTAGGTACTTGGTTTTCTCTCCATTCAGCCAGGAAATCGACTAGAGCCTGGGACTTGATTGCTGTTCTTGGCGTGAATTCAGCTCGAGTGCCCCTAGTTCGACTACCCACTTTGAGATGCGACCAGTCGCATCTCGGTTGTGTAATATATCTCCCAGTGGGAAGTCCGTGACGACTGATATCTTGTACTCGTTGAAGTAATGTCGCAACTTCCTTGAAGTAATCAAGATTGCGTAGAGGAGTTTCTGAATTGGTGGGTATCGCACTATTGATTCAGAGAGTACTTCGCTAATGAAGTAGACTGGTCTTTGGATGTCGTAGGCGTGACCATCTTCTTTGCGTTCTACCACAATTGCCGTGCTGACGACGTGTGTGGTTGCTGTAATATAGATGATTAATTCCTCTCCTGGCATTGGAGCCGTGAGGATGGGAGGAGATTGGAGGTGTTGCTTAAGGTCTTCGAGAGCATCGGCTGCTTCTTGGGACCATTTGAACTTGTCTTGTTTCTTCAGTAGTTTGAAGAAAGGGAGTCCTCTTTCGCCGAGTCTTGATAGAAATCTGTTAAGGGCAGCCATGCATCCGGTGAGCTTCTGAACGTCTTTGACAGAGGTTGGAATTGAAGCAAATCCATGTTTATGATGGTGTTGATCTTTTCTGGATTTGCTTCAATTCCTCTGTGGCTGACAATGAAGCCGAGTAGTTTTCCGGACGGTACACAGAAAACACATTTGGTTGGGTTCAATTTCCACCTGAAGCTTCGCAAACTATTGAAGGTTTCTTCTAGGTCGGGGATAAAGGAGTTGAATTCCTTTGTTTTTACGACCATGTCGTCGATGTAGGCTTCCACGTTGCGATGGTGCTGGTTGGTGAAGCATAACTGTATGGCGCGCTGATAAGTCGCTCCAGCGTTCTTCAGTCCAAAGGACATGGTCTTGTAAGCGTATGCGCCAAACGGAGTGATGAACGCCATTTTGATCTGGAGCTCTTCCTTGAGGGCTATTTGATGATAGCCCGAGTAGCAGTCCAGTAAGGATAGTAGTACGCATCCGGCCATCGAGTCGATGACTTGGTCAATGAGAGGGAGTCCGAAGGGGTCCTTTGGGCAGTGCTTGTTGAGATCTGTGTAGTCTACGCACATCCTCCACTCGTTGTTGTTCTTTTTGAGAACGAGTACTGGATTTGCCAGCCACTCGGGGTGGTAAACTTCTTTGATGAATCCAGCTGCGAGTAGCTTGGCGAGTTCTTTCTTGATGGCCTCTCTTTTCTCTGCCGAGAATCTTCGTAGCCTCTGCTTCTTTGGAGTGGTAGTAGGACTGACATTCAGAGAGTGCTCGATCAACTCCTTTGGGACACCGGGCATATCGGCTGGTTTCCATGCAAATACGTCACGGTTGGCCCTAAGGAAGTTGACGAGCGCACTTTCCTATTTGTCAGTAAGCCTTGTTCCGATCAAGGCTGTCTTTGACGGGTCATCTTCTTATAGCTGAATTGCCTTGACTCCAATGTTGTCGGGTGGCTTTGGAGCAGAACGGTTTACCTTCTTTGTAGGGATCTCAGATCCTGGTGCCGAGTACTGCTGGGCTATTGCTAGGACTTCTCCTGCGGTATCTGGGAGTCGATTGGTGAAAGCATAGGTTATGGCTTCCTTTTCACATTCAAAGGACCTTTGAAGATCTCCGCGGAAGGTGAGGACTCCTGTTTTTCCTGGCATCTTCAACAGAAGGTAGACGTAGTGGGGAACTGCCATGAATTTGGCCAAGACTCGAAGTTTGCTACTTTGAACTTGATGAGTTCCATTCGGTAGTTATTAGGTGTACCAAAGGTGACTGGGGGCACTGTTGGCGCTCCTTAAGTATCCGTTTTATCCCTTGTTTATCCTTGATAATGGCATGAATTCAATATCAAAATCACTAACCGTCCTAACCCCGGCCAAATTATTGGTCATTTTCACATATGCACATATATTTTGGAGGAACTTCGTTTTTGTAGGTTTTTGGCCTATTTTGGAGCATGAAATGACGAGGCTCGTGATCGAGCGCTAACACGGAGAAAGACGAAGGCCAAAGCCCAAAGGAAGGACCAAAGCCCATGTTGATTCGAAACACATTCATGCACATCCATCCTTCAAGAGAGCCCAAAGGACCAAGCCCACGAAGATGAGATCAAGATACTTCGGGATTAAGCAAAGCAAATGAAGATTTAAGGAAGGATTCCCTATCCTATCCTTTCCTCGAAGATATCTCCAAGATAACGACGTCCAAAGGGGTGCAATTGTGAAGGACAGAAACTCTAGAAGATGCGAGGAGTCTACACGTGAAAAATGAGACCGAGGCGAGCCCGGAAAGGGGTAGGCCGGCCGGCCTAGGCCTATGGGGCTGGCCGGCCCAGCCCGTTTTCGAGTCGGTTTGGCCTCCCCTTCGACCGGTGGCTTCCTCGGCTTATAAATAGCTCCCACCTTATTCAACTCGGGGCATCCATCCAACCAGAACTCGACAAAAACCTAGGGCCAAGACCGGAGGGAGACGATGGCCGCCGCAAGTCTTCGAAGTTGTCTAGGAGATGGCTTAGGCCATCCCTAGCCGCCATGGCCTCCCTGCGAAGTTGTGCCATGGAGGAGTTCATGAGCTAGTTGGAGTCGTCAATGGTATGTACTCGGTGGTGACGATTCAAACAAATCTATTATGTGAGTAATGATAATCATGTCTTCCGAATCTATTAGCGATCATGTTCTCCTCTTTCGATTTCGTTCTTCTCTTTGGGTTCGCTTCATCTTAGATCTATTATCGAGATAGATCACTTAGCATGATCTTGTAGTCATGGTGGCTAGAGGTTCATGGCGGAACTACCAGAGGGGGTTTGACTTGCTTCAGGGTATTTTGTTCAAAAGGGGGGCGTCGTGACAGGCCGTCTCCATAGAGTAGGCGGAGTATCGAGGGATCGGATTGGAGATTTTGAGTTTAAAGATGCTTTTGATTGAGATGCATGATTTATCCGCTCGTTAGCTTGAACTACAACTAGATGACGATAGGCCTAGTCATATCTTTGGTTTTGCTATGATTTAGCCTATGTTCATGGATGAGATCAACCTTCACATATCACTCATATCTATTAAAGGTTTACCCTTTATTTGCAATCTATGCTTCATGTTAGGATAGATCCATTAGATTAGATGGAAAACCTTAGGTAGTTCTTTGTCGATCCACGGATTGATAAACCTTGGGGGGAATACTCCAAGGGAAAAGCTACCACGAACCGTGCGCTTGCGGTATACAAATCGGGGGCGTTAGTGAACGTCAACAAGCTTTTCTGGCGCCGTTGCCGGGGAATCGGCAACTCGAACCCTAGGGCGATCTATCTAATTTTTTTGGGCTAACCCTAAATTTTATTATTGCATATACCCTTGTTTTCTTGTTTGTGTCCTTGAAAGCAGGTGGAAAAAGCTAGACACCAAACTTGGGCTTCGAGAAGTCCACAACCCGCTCCGACAAACTTCGACAATCGACGACAAGACGATCGAGGAGTTCTCGACATCAACATCGAAAACCCTAGATCCACTTCGACAAGATGTGAATAACATCAAGTTTCGCTCTTTAGTGGTAGGTGCTAACTTTTGTTAGTGGCCCAGCATCCGCTATCGAGTCCCCACTCCCTAAAGCAAAAGATGATAAATAAGGTACGCCGCCGTGTCAATTGATTTTAAAGACTAATGTTTTTGGGAAGATTTGTTTGCTCAAGCAATAGGTATGAAGCATGTCCGAAAAGAAAATCGTGCGATTGGATCATCATCATCTATGAAGTGTCGCTGTTGTGATGAGTTTTTCGTCCAAGATCAGATATGTGCCATGAGGAAATAATAGATTATTATGAAGCTCCGTCAAGTCTTCTTTCCAACGCATCAAAAATCGTTAATTTTGGAGATCGGTGTGAAGAGTTATGAAAAGATCTTTCAACGCTGCGCGTTCTGAAATCTCTCGGGATGAAGCGTAGCGCCGGAGTAAAACAAGCATAACTTTTTCATCCGAGGTCCAATTTGGGTAAATGACCACTTGTTGGAAACATGATTTGATACACCTCACAATGAGCTTGGAGTTTGGTACATGTTCTGCACTAGACAAAGGAGCAATTCAACGAAGAAAGGTGCAGCAGCAAACAACGGAGAAAGTGATGACGATGTCAAAGGATGATTGGAAGACCGAGTGCACAAAAGATGATGATTTGAAGTTGACCAAAGCTGGAGGCAACAAGATTAGAAGAATCATGATACCACCTATCTTCTCCAGTGGGATGCTCGATATACTTCTAGTCGAGTGATGCTATCAAGGAAGAAAACTGCTCAGATCATCAACACAAAGCACGGGAGCCTCCACTAATCCCGATACCTTGGGTAAAGCAAGAATCATGGAGAAGACACATCATTGAAGCCATGCTATGTGCTGGTAAATCAATGGTGATGACCTTGAAGCCAAGGATGCACGACAAGACGCTCCAAAGACCACATGATTGAGATCATTGACATCTTCGGATGAATTCACAAGAAGATACTATTCTCATCAATATTCTGCTCGACCTCAGAAGAAAATTGCAGTATATTTTTGGATATTCAAAAGCTCCACGAAGTTCCGATTCCAACGAATCAAGAATGAAGTCAATCGAAGTTTCCCAGAAGAAGTTATGGCCAAAACATCGAAAGTCGTGCACTCTGAAATTTTCTGGACAGCACGCAGCGCTAAAGTAAAACGGTCATAACTCTCTCGTTTGGACTCCGTTTAAAGCGAGTGACCACTCGTTGGAAAGGTAATTTCATAAACTTTTCAATAGATCTATATTTTGGTATATGTTCTGTTGAGTATACAGGAGAGATTCTACGAAGAAGAGGCAGGAGCAACGCGATGAGAATAAGATAGAAAAGATGACGATGACAACAATGAAGAGGAGCTTGGGCGATGTTTTCATCAAGAGTACATGATAAAATTCAGAGGCTTGGAGCAGAGGAAGAACCCCAATGACATTGGCAAATGAAGACACAAGCGGTCGACTTTCGACAAATGGAGATGTTGCAAACAAACCACGACGGATTACAAGAGCACAACATTCAACACATGGAGACGTGAGAAGCAAATCACGACGGACCATGAGGAGTGCATTAAGATGACATCTCGCACAAAGCACCACAACTACATTGTGTATGAAAAAGCTCCAAGGCTAAGGTATACACTGAATTCTCAAGCTTCTATTGGTTTTGTTGATAATCTTTAAAAATCTCATGCTCGAACCGATAGTCGGAATGAAAGTTTAAATTCTATGCCTTGTTCTTTTCATGATGATAGGCTAGAGTATCTTGAGAATGTTGATTTCATGCTTAAAGAACCTTTGCCTAATAATGAGGTCCGCGCTATGCAAGAAACACATGCTGCATTTAATTACACCATGCCTTGTTGATGAAATTTAATTGAGGATGTGATTATGTTGCATATGTTTACAAATAATTGCAAATCTCGATCTTGCTTTGCGCTTGGTCAAGCTCATGACCCTAAAAGAGCACATATCGGGAGAAGCCCCGAATTTCACTAACCATGCAGGACAAGAAACTCAAATGATGAGGAGGGAAACTGTGCCCAAAATTTTGAACACCATCATCAACATCTTCAAGTTTCAAGAACGGAGGTCGCTAAGCCTCATCAATTTTGTGCACAAGTCCAGAGATTTGCAATGCAAGAAAGTTGAATATTCAGGATCTCCATCAAGTCCTCGGTTCAACGCATCCATGATCGATACAATTGAAAACCCACGGGAGGAGCTATGTCTCAAACATCGGAGATGCGCGTGCTGAAATCAGCACGAGGCAGATTGCAGTAACGGGGAAAAAGGGGCATAACTCCCTCAATTGGAATGCGTTCAGGGTAAATGAAGACTTGTTGGAAAGAAGATTCCGTGCACCTTGCATTGGATCAATTGGGTGGTGCAACTTCCAATCTGGACAGAGAGGAAAATTCATGAAAAGGAAGGTAGCGACGAAGGACAACAAAGAAGGAGGTGACGATGATGTGAGAGACGATTGGGCAAGTTTTCCATTAAGCGTGATTGATCATGTCCAACATGGGAAGTGGAATAAGAGCTGCATGGAACACCTTCACCTCTTGCATGAAGGACCATGGCTTCGCATCAATGAGAAGGTATGTAAGAAAGTCGAGCTCTATGACTTTAAATGAAGCGCTTTGCGGGAGGCAACCCGATCTTTTATTTTATATATATTAATATGACCGTCTACATTGCACTCTTTAATCGGAATATCAAGTAACATTGTACCATTGCTCTAACAAAAACCACAACTTCATGTTGTTCATTCTAAATGTTATTGAGGGAGCACTTTGTTATTTGATCTTGGGAAACTTGTAGACCTTTTTGTGTGCCTATTAGTGTTTAGAGTCTTTTTCTTTGTGTCCTTTTTAGAGAGATTTATGAAGCATTGCACCACCCTTTGATTCTAAACTTGTGGCTAATTAACTTAGGCTAACTTTTTGTTTTGTTTTAGACCACCTCATCATGTCATATCATTTTATTCACTCACCCCGTGTTGCATTGCATACCATGTTGTTCGTCTCACCCTTGTATTGCATTGCATGTTGCATTTAAAAAAAACCTTTTTCTAAAAACATTGACTAGCCTCGTTTTTGAGATCCTAAAACCCTTAGGAAAACCACTCATAGAGCAATCCTAAAACCATAGGGTATGTTTTTCATTCAAAAAAAATCTAACTTTTGTTTCTCTCTAGTTTTTTTGAAACCACCTTAGATAGAATTTCTATACCCAACACTCTCTCTCTTCAAAATTTTTGTTTTAAGCCAAAAATATAGGAAACCCATAAACCCACTTCTAAAACCTTGTTAGCTCGGTTGCTTGATCCTTTTTCGATAAATAACCTTTTCATTGACAAAAGCCTCACTTCTTATGAAGTGTCGCGAAGGCTTTTTGTCACTCTTAGCAATTGTTTTTGAATAAGCTAGTTGCGGAACAACATCGAAAGGTCCTTTCAACCTTGCTAACACTTGTTTTTGCTAACATTGCATTTGCACTTTGCATCCATTCCATTGTCCGTGCCCTCATTTTGCTAGCTTGGTCTCAATCTTATTGATGTATGCTTTCCTATCCATGTAATGCTTATCATGATAGCATTTTTCTTTTTGCAATCTTGTGTAAACATGGTGTTTAGACATGATTGAAGACCATCATCATTTAGTTACCAAGCTATGAGGTTGCATTTGGTTGGTTTATAAGCTTTGCAATGCGCTTTATTTTTCTTGTGCTATGAAGGCCTATTGATCTTGGGATAGACATGGTGATTTGACCTTGGTTAAATAAGTCTTTGTGGCTATGGAGAAGTTCGGCAACCTAGTTGTAAACATGGTGTTTAGAACTAGGTGTAAACATTGTCTTTGTTTATATACCTTCCTCTCATTTGCATTTACACTAGCACACACGTACACTCACTAGTTTCGCTAAGCTAACTTTGCCACAAATTGAGATTTTAGGAATGGTAGGTTTGTTGGCATTTGTTTCTACTCCCGACCGTCACCCCGGGGGTAGTGTGTGTTCAAAATATTTTGCAGGCATGAAGAAGCGCTCCCATGAGTTCAAGACCAAAAGAATTTCAATCAAGATCGTCAACATCGTCGAAACCCGAGAAGGACACAGCTGTTTTCATCAATTTGCAAACATGTTTAGAGCTGTACAAGAAGCAAAAAGTTGATATTCAGAAGCTCCATCAAATTCTTATTCCAACGCATTCAAGATCAATAAATTTGAAGACCCGTACAAGGAGATATGGCAAGAACATTGGACGTTGCACGTTCTGAAATTCGTCGGGACAGATTGCAGCACTAGGATAAAATGGACACAACTCTCTTGTTCGGAATCAATTTTGGGCGAATAAGGACTCGTTGGAAAGAAAAATTCGTGCACTTTGCAATGGAGCAATGTTTTAGTACAGGTTCTGTTCTGGAAATTGAAAAAAAAATTCGTGAAGATGCGGCAGCAATGAGACAACAAGGAATTGAAGGTGGCGACGACGACGTGAAGCAATGATTGGGACCATGACTTAGTACAAGAAGAAGTTGAAGGAAATTGAGGCAACAAAGGTGAAGACACATTGAAGATGATATTCATACACATGAGGGAAGGACTTCAAGAATTTCAAGATGGTCCATCTTTTCCTTCCACGCCTAGCATCATGCTAAGCATGGGGGAGAATTTCGTGGACAAGGAAGAAAGATCTCATGGAGTAAGATAATCAAGGTTGCCACAAGATGCTCATGATTCTTCTTCCATGCTTAGCACAATGCTTAAGTATGGGGGAGGCCGCGCTACACTTCATTACGAGCATCGAGAAGGACGGTAATTCTTCCTCAACTTTCTCTTTTTCTAAATGCTTGTACATATATGCCTTCAACCATAGATGCAACCTTTGTATATATCTCTCAACCTATCACATGGCTTCTAGGAGGACAACCTAGTTTTGTTTTTGTTTTCAATAAGTGTAGGATCACCATCACTTTGAGCTCACCACATTGATACATTTTGGCAATGCCTTATGCTTATGGAAAAGTGATGAAAGTTGCTGCTTTGTTTTACCTACGCTATGTTGTATATGACTTGACCATTTGCTCTCAATTAAATGGAATTAAAATGATTAAATACCGGCTCTTTTATTTGTGGAGGTTAAATGACTAAATTCTAAACCCACATATTATATGTTGCTCTTGATTTAAGTCTACCGATGACCTTACACCTTGTGTTGTTTAATTTGAAAACTTAATTCCTATGCTATCTACATTTGTGAATCTCTTGCAAAGTTCTACCTACCAAAGCCTATAGAAGCATATTCTTTCATGATGAAACCTTTAGATTGCAAACTTATATTTTGATGAGTTGGATTAAGATTGATTTCTTTGGTATGAGACTAAGAAGCTGGTCATTCCGTTTTTTTTGTGTAACCTCCTTTTTGCTAGCCTATTTATCCATGCATTGTGAGTTTCTACTTCGGGAATTTTACAAACCTCGCTGGATATCCACCCTAAACCAAAAATATCTTTTTGCGATTACCTCCTTGACCACAACCCAATTTGAGTATGGATTATCATTTCGACGGAATCAAAAGAATCGAGGGCACCATATAAAAAAAAGTTTTGGGAGACAAGGCTCCCCGGAGATACTTTGATGCCTAATAGAATCGCGACTTGGCTTTGGGTTTGCTTTGCTCTTGCATGGTTTACCTAGAGTACATCAACTATCGTGTTCTTGTTGTTCGTTACCGATTATCCTCGTGTAGTGACAGTATGCGGGAGGGAAAGGTTTTGATCCTGGAACACACCTTCAAGCGGTTTTACGAAGAAGAAGGTGAATTTGAGATACTTACCCTAGCTAGTTGGTTCTCCCACTATTCATACTCGAGGACGAGCATTCATTCAAGCATGGGGGGATGACTGGGTAAGTATTCTATGTTATCAAAAGTTCTAAGGAGCAAAAAGAAAGAAAGAAAAAAAAGAAAAATGAAAAAAGGGGAGAAAAGAAAAAAAAGAGAAGAATAAAATGCTCCTTAGTTCTTTTTGGTTTCATTAATTTTCCAAGTTACTTTGAAGAATTATTCCATACTCAAATCTTCCAACCATGTGCAATCCGATAACGAGAACTTCATTTGTGTCTCGGGATCATCCATTTGCCACTTGCACATGTCCACCTATCTAAATGTGTGTGTTTCATCTTTCCCCCTCTCCAACATTATTTTCCAATGGCCTTTTTGACTAGTCTCGGTAATCCCATTAGATCTCTCTCTTAGTTTGACAATATTTCAGATATAATGTTTTGCTAGGATTGTTTTTACCTACCAAGCTCCACATAAGCCTTCCACTTTTACATATGAGTAGAATAGGTTGAAAACAATCTAATGTAGGCTTGAGCGACTTGATGAGATGAGTATTTCCATGATCTTTTGCAAGAGAACCTCACTTATGTTTGATATGCATTCTTTTGAAAACTCTTCACGATGAAACAAGGTAAAGGTTTGAAGTTCGCTTAAGTTTGAGAGCATTGCATTTATTTATTATTGTGGCTTGTTCTTTAATTGCTAGTCTATCTTCCATAATGAAAAAGTAGCCGGTCACAACATGAACTTAAATGCTAAATACTTGAGAGAGCAATATGTCTTGTTATGTATGACTAAGTGCAGAGAGGACATTGAGGGGCAACGCTGATTTCTTTATAAGCAAAGCTCCTGGACTTACTCGAGGACGAGCAAGGTTTAAGCATGGGGGGAATGTTGGCGCTCCTTAAGTATCCGTTTTATCCCTTGTTTATCCTTGATAATGGCATGAATTCAATATCAAAATCACTAACCGTCCTAACCCCGGCCTAATTATTGGTCATTTTCACATATGCACATATATTTTGGAGGAACTTCATTTTTGCAGGTTTTTGGCCTATTTTGGAGCATGAAATGACGAGGCCCGTGATCGAGCGCTAACACGGAGAAAGACGAAGGCCAAAGCCCAAAGGAAGGACCAATGCCCATGTTGATTCGAAGCACATTCATGCACATCCATCCTTCAAGAGAGCCCAAAGGACCAAGCCCACGAAGATGAGATCAAGATACTTCGGGATTAAGCAAAGCAAATGAAGATTTAAGGAAGGATTCCCTATCCTATCCTTTCCTCGAAGATATCTCCAAGATAACGACGTCCAAAGGGGTGCAATTGTGAAGGACAGAAACTCTAGAAGATGCGAGGAGTCTACACGTGAAAAATGAGACCGAGGCGAGCCCGAAAAGGGGTAGGCCGGCCGGCCTAGGCCTATGGGGCCGGCTGGCCCAGCCCGTTTTCGAGTCGGTTTGGCCTCCCCTTCGACCGGTGGCTTCCTCGGCTTATAAATAGCTCCCACCTTATTCAACTCGGGGCATCCATCCAACCAGAAGTCGACGAAAACCTAGGGCCAAGACCGGAGGGAGACGACGGCCGCCGCAAGTCTTCGAAGTTGTCTAGGAGATGGCTTAAGCCATCCCTAGCCGCCATGGCCTCCCTGCGAGGTTGTGCCATGGAGGAGTTCATGAGCTAGTTGGAGTCGTCAATGGTATGTACTCGGTGGTTATGATCCAAACGAATCTATTATGTGAGTAATGATAATCATGTCTTCCGAATCTATTAGCGATCATGTTCTCCTCTTTCGATTTCGTTCTTCTCTTTGGGTTCGCTTCATCTTAGATCTATTATCGAGATAGATCACTTAGCATGATCTTGTAGTCATGGTGGCTAGAGGTTCATGGCGGAACTACCAGAGGGGGTTCGACTTGCTTCAGGGTATTTCGTTCAAAAGGGGGGCGTCGTGACAGGCCGTCTCCACAGAGTAGGCGGAGTATCGAGGGATCGGATTGGAGATTTTGAGTTTAAAGATGCTTTTGATTGAGATGCATGATTTATCCGCTCGTTAGCTTGAACTACAACTAGATGACGATAGGCCTAGTCATATCTTTGGTTTTGCTATGATTTAGCCTATGTTCATGGATGAGATCAACCTTCACATATCACTCATATCTATTAAAGGTTTACCCTTTATTTGCAATCTATGCTTCATGTTAGGATAGATCCATTAGATTAGATGGAAAACCTTAGGTAGTTCTTTGTCGATCCACGGATTGATAAACCTTGGGGGAATACTCTAAGGGAAAAGCTACCACGAACCGTGCGCTTGCGGTATACAAATCAGGGGCGTTAGTGAACGTCAACAAGCACTACGGTTCCAACTGGGAAAGAAGTGTTCCCTTGGACGATGCCGTAGAAGGGTGCTTTGCTTGGTTTCAATTTGTCGGATATATCGAGTCCCATCTTGGTGATTGTGCTCATGAAGATGAGGTTTAGGCCACTGCCTCCGTCGATTAGTACCCGAGTGAGAATGGAGCCGGCTGCCACTGGATCCAGGACGAGTGGAAATTTTCCAGGTTCTGAAAAGCTGGTCCATTGATCTTCCCTTGAGAAGGTTATGGGTGTTTCACTGTGCCTTAGTGATTTTTGGACGGCTGGTTCCATCTTCAAAATTTCACGCCAGACCAGTTTCTGGTTTCTCTTATTGAAAGAAGAATCTCCTCCATATATCATGTTGACCCTGTTGGCGGGTTGCTGGAATCCCATGGTTCCGTCTTTGTCGCCATCTTCGTCGTCTTGTTTATCTTTCTTCTTTTTGTCTTCTTCCAATTGACGTTGTTGGAGAGACTAGCGAAGGTTAATGCACTCGAGGATCGTGTGCTTTCCTTTAGGATGTAAGGGGCAAGGTCTTTCGAGTAGCTTTTGGAAATCATCTTGCTAGTTTCCCTTCTTGCCTTTTTGTCCTCGTTCCATTGTAGCCACTGTATCCTCAGGCTTTCATTTCTTGTCGAAGTTGCGTTGGCCTTTATCTGGTCACGAGTCCCCGTTGCATTTCTGGTTGTTGTCCTCGCGGCGGGGAAAGCAGCCGCGTTCTTGTTCTTCTTGGTCGGCCCATGCAAGCATCATGTCCCGCAATGCTACGACCGAGCGGGGTCTGTTTCTCCCGAAGTCTTGGTATAGTTGTTGCGCAGCGAGGCCATTGTGGAAGCAGTCGATCACATCGTCATCTGGTATGTTGGCGATGGTGGCACGTGTATCAAAAAATCTCTTTATGTATGATCTCAGAGCTTCACCTCGCTCCTGTTTGCATAGTCGTAGGTCATGGCGAGTGGCTGGGCGATGAATCACCTCGCTCCTGTTTGCATAGTCGTAGGTCATGGCGAGTGGCTGGGCGATGAATTGAGCCTTGAAAGTTGTCGATGAAGATTTTTTCAAATCCTCCCACGAGTGGATCGAGTCGTGTCTTAAGCTCTCGAGCCATGTCACGGGGGCGGATTCCAGAGCTATAGGGAAATATATGACTTTAGTAGAGTTTGTGCCTCCTGCTACTTCGATAGCATTCGAGTAGATTCGTAGCCATTGTCTGGGATCTTGTTTGCCATCGTACTTCTTCAGATTTTGCATGTTTGTTGGGTTGAAACCGGTCGGGTACTCGGCATAATTTATGTTCTGGCTGAAGGCTGAGAATCTATCAGTTTCATCCACAGGTCGTCCATGACGTTTGGCGTTGATGATGTCCTGTGCGTCGTTAGGATATCTGTCATGGCTTCTCGAAGGGCCAGCATGACAGCTCTCATCCTGGTACCTAGGCTGGGGCCGGCCATGCGGGTGGTTGCCTTGATTTGCCTCCTGATGGCCCTTCTGTTTAGCAGGGGTCCGGCTGTTGTGGGAAACAGATGGAGCCGGGTTCTGTCTCCCAATCTGATACAAGGCATCTCTGGTCAAGCGCTGAATTCCACGAATTTGAGGAGTGTCTGGCAATGCTTGCATCAATATAGCTGCTTCAGCCAAGTTGATCAGAGGACTGTCGAAAGCATTGTCGGCTGCTTCGTCTAGGTCTTGTTGCAGATTTCGCGGTCCATGTGGAGCTAGAGCGCGCTGAGCTCGAGCAGTCGCGTTTTTACTGCGAGTAGCACAACGGCGGTTGCGTTGTCGCCGGCTTTCTCTATCTTGCTGGGATTCATCTTGCGGGGTGTTGACTGATAGCTCATCATCTGATATTTGGTCCAGGTTTTCATTGGCATATTGGTCAGCCCGAGAACCAAGTGCACTCCCTTCTCCGTGAAGCGAGACGTAGACTTGTCTGTCTGGGATCGAATGAGTCGTGCTGTAATCGACCAAAGCAGTATCGCCGACTTCTTCTCCTCTGACTGGAGAAAGAGGTCTACCAGACTGGAAGGGTAGATCCTGTAGGCGGGCTACAATCCGTGTGTTATTAGGCGTGCTGGTAAGTTCTGAATCCTTCGAGAAAACTACCCGGCTTCGCGGTGTGGCCAGTATGGTCAAGTTCCGGCAGCCGAGTAAATCCGAGTCGAAATCAAAATCGTCATCTGAGTCCGGGTAGGAGTCGAACAGGGGAGAAGTCCGAGTCCTAGTCTGGTCCCTTTGGTGAAGGAGTGCGGAGTACGATGTGGCTGAATTCTTCAGTCCGAAGGGAAAGCGAGTTGGTGTCGGGTCCGATAAGGACAAGTTCTCGATTTCCTTAGCAATTCCGGGGAGAATGATTTCCGCGGAAGTGATTTCGCCGAGTTGTTCTCGCCGAGGCGTCTCCGTGCTCACGGGGTTGATCAGATGGCTCGAAAAACCTCTTGATCCGTTGGCAATGCAGACCCACGAGCCGAACACGAAGGTGGTTCTGGCGTCGATCGTCGCGAAGCTGAATTCGAAGGATGTCATCGAATTCTTCTATTGATCTTTGGCGAGAGGCCACACGGGGGGGCGCCAGCTGTCGGCGTTTTACAGTCGGCTTCTCCGAGGAGTATCCCGAGGATAGTTGTTATGAATAGGGACTCGCCGAGATCAGAACGCGATGGTGCAAGGAACACAAGGATTTAGACAGGTTCAGGCCGCCGGAGCGTAATACCCTGCGTCCTGTGTGGTGGTTTATATTCCCTCAGGTATTGTTCGATCTTTTAGAGGGGTCCCCATTCGCCCTTATATAATCTGGGGGAACAGGGTTACATGGAAAGTCCTAGACGAGTACGTTTAGAGTCCTACTCCGAGTGGGTCGGGTAGTTTCCTTGTACTTAGGCTAGTTCTACTGCTGTTCGAGTAGTTACAGTGGAGGTAGGGCGTACCCATGCAGTACTCCCTACTCTAGATTATTCCACGCCCATGAGCAGTCCTGCTGCCCCGGGTCTGACAGCACGGGAATAGGATCCTCAGGTGTAGTGACCTTTGATTTACCCTTCTTCTTAGACCTTTTTGAGCTCATTGGATCTTCTTTCATAAGTGTCTTCATAAAAGGTATAAGACTATCTTTCTGAGAAGGTGTGACTTCGACTTCTTTGATTTTCTGAGGATTTGGCCCAAATTTGACTCGGATCATCAAGCATTGCTCCTTTTTGGGTCGGAAATCAAAATTCTCCTCTTGACCATTGATATGGAGTCGGATTTCTCCGGCCCCGACATCAATATGTGCATCTACTGTATTGAGGAATGGTCGTCCTAGAATGAGTGTAGTCTCCTTCTGATTATCCATATCAAGTACCACAAAGTCGACTGGGACAAAACAGTCCCGTACTCTCACTGGGACATCCTCAGCAATTCCTTCTAGGTGCCGTACTGAGGAGTCAGCCAATTGCAACTGCATAGGTGTTGGTGTCAACTCTATATAGTTGAGTTGGTCGAAGACCGCCTTTGGCATCACACTAACACTGGCTCCCAAATCACAAAAGGCTTTGTCGAAGTTCTGTGCCCCTATTGAACATCTGATAGTTGGGAATCCTGGATCCTTCTTTTTCTCGGGCAATTGTTGAAGTATAGCTGCACTGCATGCCTCAGTGAGCTTGATTACTTCAGTAGTCGGCAGCGGTCGCTTGTTGTTGATTATGTCCTTAATGCAGCGAGCATAGGTCGGAACCTTCATCGCATCCATCAAAGGCACGTTGATGTTCACTTGTTGTATCATCTCAACAAAGCGGCTGAACTGCTCATCTGTATTTGGCTTCTTTGTCCTCATGGGGAACGACAATACTTGAGTATCATAGAATTCATGCAGAGCCGTCTTCCCTTCATGAACCTTCTCGGGTTCCTCCTCCCGAGGTGGTTCATCTGCCACTGGGCTTGCCTTCTTCCTGTTGACATGGTTAGGATAAGGCAGATCTTGAGTAGTTTTACCTGCTCGTGTAGTTATCGCCTTAACATTCTCCATAGCAGGGGGCATGGCGGCAGCCACTTGAGCTAGTTGAGTCTTAATCATCTTGTTGAAACTCAGCGGGTTCTTGATGGCAGTGGAGAATCCGTCCATCTTGGCATGGATGGTCTCCATAGATTTGTCTAAAGCGGCCAACTTCTTCTGAAGGGACTTATTGATCTTCGCTTGGTCGTAGACAAGATCTCTCTAGGTAGGCTAGTTAGGATTGAAAGAACTTGAATTTCCATTACCTCATTGGTAGTATGGGCGTGGTTGATTCCACCCCCGACCTCCTTGTGGACGAAACCCATTATTGCCATTGAGGAATAGAGCTTCCTCTTGTGTTTCTGGGCAGTTGTCACCCGAATGTCCAGCATTCCCGCAGACCTCGCACGTCATGCGAGTTTTCAAGGCTTGAAGTGTTTGTATTTGAGCCTTAATTATCTTGGGAATAATCCTCAAATTTCTTGAGAAGGAGATCAATCTTCATAGCGAGCATGTCGGCCTCCTTGACGGAGTGCATACCTCACTGGCACAGTTGGAGGCAATCATCGCTCCAACCTTGGTTGGAGACAATCTTCTCAATCAATGATGTAGCTCTTTCAATGGTCAGCGAGAAGAAAGCTCCACCCGCAGCGGCATCCACATGATCATGGGATGACTGTGTCAACCCATTGTAGAAGTTCTATAGAATAAGCCAATTGTTCATTCCATGGTGCGGACACGCTAGAATGTACTCCTGAAGTCTCTCCCAAGCTTCAGGAATTGACTCATTTGATGCCTGCTGAAAATTTGAAATCCGACCACGAAGAGCATTGGTTTTGCCCGTCGGGAAGAACTTCGAGAGGAACGCCTTCGCACATTTGTCTCAAGTGTCCACAACAGCCTTGTTAGCATAAAATCACTGCTTTGCTCTCCCCAAGAGAGAGAACGGAAACAGATGGTGCCGGATTGCATCTTGCGATACACCCTTGATAAAAAAAGTACTGCAGCGCTCCAAGAACTACTGGACATGAGCGCTGGCATCCTCATTGGCCTTGCCACAGAAAGGGCTGGCCTGCACCATCGTAATGAGACCCGTCTTGATCTCGAAATTTTCTCCTCCGGTGTTAACCTCGGGCCCAGTAGGGACTTGGTTAGCAGACGGAGCAGAGTAATCACCGAGTGTCTTCTGGGCCATAGCTCTAGGAGCTGACGATGATGCGATGACTGGTTCGGCTGCCGAGAGTAGTCTCCGAGGTGATACGAGACGAGCTCGCGTCCTCCTCAAAAGTGACTCTGGATCGGAATGAAAGTTTTGCGGCAAGTCGAAACCGGTCATACACTACCCCCATACCGAACATGGAGGATTACTCGGGCTCGGACAGAGCTGTCACCACCTGCTGGCTACCTCTACAAACCGTGGGTATAGTTGACATCCAGCAACTCTTAGCTAATCTAGACACCATGTCTACACTAGTAAGGGATACTCTAGTGTCCCCCGCGGAGCCCCTGCCCTCCGGATGGACAGACATCACACTAGAGCAAACATACGAATACTAGAGCAGTTGATAGAGTTCTAAGAACGATATGATAACCATCTCAAGCACAGGGCAATCATGCAATGCAAGCATTGAATAATAATACAACCATGACAAGAAGCATATACCCGATAACTCAGAACATACTTCGAGCAGATATCGGTAACCATAGTCTAATTCTATTACAAACAACCAAATATTATAAGAGAGAGCTAAAGATGAACCCATACCAGACTCTCGTGCAGATCCGGCGACTCGAAGACTCCTAGAATTCTCCTAAACTCCACTAAGCCTAAAGACTATGCAAGAAATGCAAGAGAGGAGAGGAAGTGTGGTGTGTGTGTGTGTGTGTTCTCATTCTCTACTC
Source organism: Panicum virgatum (assembly GCF_016808335.1). Classification (NCBI taxonomy): domain Eukaryota; kingdom Viridiplantae; phylum Streptophyta; class Magnoliopsida; order Poales; family Poaceae; genus Panicum; species Panicum virgatum. Next base: position 20,754,361 of record NC_053143.1, on the reverse strand, counting down.
CCCCCTTATATTTATAGCAGGGAGCCACGAGTGACAAGCTGCCATTCCTCAGCAAACCGATGTTGTGAGCTAATGAGACATCACCACGTAGCAAGCCTAAGGCAGTGGGGCCCACGGGCTGGTCGGCCGGCCTGCCAGTGGCGCCAACCACACCCAACTTCCTCTGGTGGGCTGTCCTGGGCTGTCTTGTCTGGTCCACGCTAGTGCTGGCCTGTCTTGAGTGGATTTGATGTGGTTCTTGGGCTACACTTGGTCCAATTGAGCCTGAATCGTCGCTCTGATAATTTCTGTGATTTTATATCAGGCCAAAGTGTGCTTGCAACCTGCATATTAGCTCAAAAACACAACTCGCTCTGGTTAAGGGACTTTATTGGATAAAGATGCGTGTAAGAAATGCAAACTCTCATGATTTTTGATCAAGTTGACGCCTGGAAATGATCGTTAGTGAGCGTCAACAATGCATCGCAAGGATTTGAGAGCATCAGCCAAATCGTGAGTCGCATGACAGGAGAGACTCGATCCTACGAATCTAAGAATCCTTTTCAGAAGAAAATAAATTATGTAGAATATTCCGCTAATGATGATTCTGATGAGGACCTAGAAATGGTCGCATCGGCTGAGTGGATTCAAAACAACAAGAAGCCGGTGACGTGTTTGTTCGGAAAGAAGGAACCTGAGTCCTACGAGTTTGACATCACCAAAGCCGACAAGATTTTTGACTTGTTATTGTCGGAAGGGTTGATTAAGTTAAAGCCATATCACAAGATCCCGTCGGAAGAGGAGCTCAAGAATATGAAGTACTGCAAGTGGCACAATGCCACGTCGCATGATACGAATGAGTGCAAAGTCTTCCGACAGCAGATTCAGTTGGCCTTTGAGCAAGGAAAGCTGAAATTTGAGACTCCCAAGAGGACGATGAAGATTGACCAGGATCCGCTCGCTACTAACATGGTAGATGTGGCTAAAAATAAAAGTTCTTCCCAAGCCAAAGTCCTGACTTCATCATCGGCCAGAAAGTCTGGGGCTGTTGATCCTAAGGCGCAAATAACGACCGATGAGGTCAAAGGAAAAGGTCAACAAGATGATGCCGAACGTTCTTCAGCACCGTGTAGACGTGTCACGTTTCAAATGCTGTTGAACAAGTTCCAGCGTGACCACGAAAGACAACAATGCAGAGACGAAGAGGCGCGTCGTGAGAAAGAACATTGGAGAAGTCCTTTCTTTGTCTACTGTTGGAAAGAAGGGTTGACATTGCCATCGGCGTGTGATTGTCCCGAATGCAATGGTCAAGGCAGCCAATCATATAAAAGGTCATGTCATGTTGATGAATCCTATCGACGTGAGCATACACCTGTGCATGATCGGCTAGGAAAAAAGGTGTCGGTGCATGATCGACTGGGGGCAGGACCATGCTACGTGATCCTGCTGGAAGAAGAGTACCCGCTCATGATCGGCTAGAGCAAATGGCCGATGACCGGGTGCAAGATGATCAGCCAATGCGAAGGGATCCAGAGCGTGAGCCTGATGCAGATCGCACAAATCAGCCACAATGGTGTCCAAGAGGCTTGAGCAGATCACAAAAGAGGCATGTTCAGAGGCTACGCCAACTGGAGATCATAGAGGAAGAGCAGGAGCAGACTCTAAGCAAAAAGGGAGTCAAAACACAAGTCTGGCATGTTAAGGCTAGATCTGATGGTGAACAAGGTGATAGTTCATCAGCTGGTAATAATTCTACACCGATCCAAGCAGTCGGTTCTTCAGAAAGTTGTTAATGGATGAGTTCTTAGAAGAAGAAGAAAAATTGGGACATGGGTTTACGTCGGCCGATTTGTTAGAAGAGATTGATATTGAAGATGGTGATAGGCCAAGGCCGACGTTTATTAGTGCTAATTTGGATCTCGAATACAAGCAAGAACTGAAGAATTTTTTAAACGAATACAATGATTGCTTTGCTTGGGAATACTACGAGATGCCTGGTTTGGATAGTTGTATTGTTGAGCATCGTTTACCTATAAAACCGGGATATCGGCCATATCAGCAAGGGGCAAGACGGTGCAATCCTAAGATTTTGCCAGAAATAAAGGCCGAGATCACACGGTTAATTGAAGCTCACTTTATTTGGCAGTGTTGTTATGCCGAGTGGATTTCTAATGTGGTTCCTGTCTACAAGAAGAATGGAAAATTGCGAGTGTGCATTGATTTCAGGGATCTCAACAAAGCCACGCCGATGGATGGTTATCCTATGCCGATAGCTGATATGTTAGTGGATGCTGCTGCTGGACATAAAGTGATCAGTTTTATGGATGGCAATGCTGGTTATATTAAAATCTTCATGGCAGAAGAAGACATTCACAAAACTGCGTTTAGATGTCCAGGGCATCTTGGTTTGTTCGAATGGGTAGTCATGACCTTCGGGCTAAAGAATGCCGGTGCTACATATCAGAGAGCCATGAACTATATTTTCCATGAACTGATCGGCAAGATTGTAGAAATATACATTGATGATGTGGTTGTAAAGTCAAAGGGGTACCAAGAACATTTGGCCGATCTGCTAGAGCTTTAGAATGCACAAGGAGGCATGGTTTGAAAATTAATCTAAACAAATGTGCCTTTCATGTATCAGCTGGCCAATTCTTGGGTTTCATGGTGCATGAGCGAGGGATTGAGATTAGCCAGAAGACTATATCAGCCATTGACAAAGTTGAAGCCCCTACGACGAAAGTTGAACTTCAGTCATTGATCGGCAAAATTAATTTTATTCGGAGGTTTATATCTAATCTATCTGGAAAAATTCAGCCGTTCAGTTCATTACTGAAGTTGAAGGCCGATCAGGAATTTGTATGGGGAGAGGAGCATCATAAGGCATTGGATGAGATCAAACATTATTTGGTAAATCCTCCTGTGTTGGTTCCTCCGCAGAAGCACAAGCCGTTTAAATTATATTAATCGGCTGATGAGCGTGCTATTGGATCGGCCCTTTCAAGAATTTGAAGGGAAAGAAAGAGCTATATATTTTGTGAGTAGGAGGTTACTAGATGCTGAGACCAGGTATTCTCCAGTCAAAAGACTATGTCTTTGCTTATATTTTTCCTGCACTAAGCTTAGACATTATTTATTATCGGCTGAGTGTGTTGTCGTGAGCGAAGATGACATGATTAGATACATGCTCTCGCTGCCGATTTTAAATGGGAGAATAGGAAAACGGATTTTAGCTTTATCAGAATTTGATTTTAGCAGTTAAGGGTCAGACCGTAGCCAATTTTGTTGTGCAACATTGTGGATCGAAGCTAACCATGGTAGATCTTGTTCCTTGGACTTTATTCTTTGATGGATCTTCATGTGGGAATGGTTCTAGGATTGATGTAGTGCTGATTTCCCCTCGGGGGTCAAATTTTGAGTTTTCATTTCCAATTGAAGCTGAGTATCGTGCTATTCTCAAAGGAATTCAATTACTTCGAGAAATCAAAGCCGATGCAGTTGAGATTTTTGGAGATTCTATGCTGGAGGTTAATCAGTTAATTGGGGAATATAAATGCAAGGATGATATTCTACGTTTGTATCATGAAGAGTGTCTCCGATTGCTGAAAGAGTTTAAAAAGGTGACCATCGAACATGTTCCAAAATTTCATAATAGTGACGCAAATCGGCTGGCTCAACATGCTTCTGGATATCGGTTGATGGAAGAAGCGATGGTCTTGGAATTAGCAGCCTATGATTGGAGGAAGGAAATTATTGATTATTTAAAAGATCCTTCCAAAAAAAGTAGACAGAAAAATCAGATTTCAAGCAATCAAATATGTGCTGTTGGAGGAGGAATTATATTATCCGACGATTGATGGAGTTTTGCTCAAATGCATTGATAAAGAAGAGGCAAAAGTGCTGATGGGTGAAATTCATGAAGGTGTCTGCGGATCTCATCAATCGGCGTACAAAATGAAGTGGATGATCAGGAAGAACGGTTATTTTTGGCCAACAATGCTAGAGGATTGTTTTACATATTATAAAGGTTGCCAAGAATGCCAAAAGTTCGGAAGTATACAGAGAGTTCCTGCATCAGCCATGAATCCGATAATCAAGCCGTAGCCGTTCAGTGGATGGGGGATTGATTTGATCGGTCAGATATATCCACCATCTAGCAAGAATCATAAGTTCATCTTGGTGGCTACAGATTATTTCACCAAGTGGTTTGAAGCAATTCCTTTGAAAAATGTGACGTCAAAAGAGATGATCGAATTTGTCAAGGAGCATATTGTCTATCGGTTTGGTATTCCACAAACCATCACGACCGATCAGGGTACTATGTTCACATCAGGGGAATTTGAGGAATTTGCTATTGGGATGGGGATTAAACTGCTAAATTCTTCTCCGTATTATGCTCAAGCTAATGGACAGGCAGAGGCATCTAATAAAGGGGTTATCAAGCTAATTAAGAGGAAGATTGATGAGTATCCTAGGAAGTAGCATATTGTGCTTAATGAAGCTTTGTGCGCATATAGGACGGCTTGTCATGGTGCTACTAAAGTGTCTCCGTATCAGTTAGTATATGGGCATGAAGTAGTTCTCCCGTGGGAGTTGAAGCTTGATTCGCGACGCATAACGTTTCAAGATCAGTTAACAGCCGATGAGTATTTGACTTTGATGAAAGATGAATTGGAAGATTTGGCTAGGCATCGGCTGAAGGCTCTTGCAAATTTTGAAGCAAATAAAGCCAGGGTTGGCCGATGGTACGACAAAAAGGTGAAAGTTAAAACCTTTAACCAGGGAGAATTGGTTTAAGAGTTGATTCTGCCGATAGGAACGAAGAATTCTAGATTCGGCAAATGGTCACCAACATGGGAAGGGCCATTCAGAGTAAGCAGATGTGTTCCTGGTAATGCTTACATTTTGGAAACACTTGAAGGGGAAGAGTATTCTAGGGCCCTTAACGGGAAGTATCTGAAGAAGTATTATCATAGCGTTTGGGTGGATGCATAGCCGATTGATCTGAGCTATCGGTTGGGTTGTGATGGCCGATATGGTATATATCGCCCTTAGTGCAAAAAATTCACATACTCCTAGATGTTTGGGTTCGGATCAGTGTGGATTTTCGCATGATTAATACAACAAAGAAAATTCAGAGAATTATAATAAGGACTGCCAGAGAAAGGAAATGATTCATTGATCATGTTTTTACAAAAGGCCGATCAGATGATCTGGCCGATACATTAGAGGCTACTCCTAGAAATCTAGATGCTACTCCTAGAAATCTAGTCATCGGCAAAGACATTGCCGATGATCGCCTCTATACTAATATCTTCGGAGATGGCGGTGGCTGCCATCTCCATGTCGACGGCGAGCTCCTCGAACGCCCACCAGTCCTCGCCGCCTAGCGGGAGGTGGACCGGCTCGACCTGCAGGAAGTTGTGGCCGGACTAGTACTGGGCTGTGGCGAGGGCCACAACAGCACCCTAGCGGACCCCGTGTCTAGTGACCTCTCGGACACGGCGGGGGATGTCCCACAAACGGGTTCACCGATCCGGTGGCGGTGGCTGCTGCGGCGTGGAGGGTCTGGATCTGCGACTCCAGGACTAGATGAGTAAGAAGTCAGAAATGAAGATCTAGGTGGAAGAGGAAGCGTTACATGAGGAAGGTAACTTACAGGCTACCCTGGAGTCGGCGACAGCGAGTTGGGCATGAACGACCGCCCGGTCGGATTGCGCCACCTCCAATTCGGCGACGAGGCGCTGAGACCTGATGGTCTCCTGGTAGTAGTTCTGCCGAGCTTCGTCCTTCTCGCAAAAAGCTGGCGATTGTACTTCTCACGAAGTGCTTGATGCCGGCCATTGCTACAGAGAGAGCTAGGGTTTTTGGGCTCGAGGAAGAAAGAAGAAGGACAAAAGGCGCTGTAGCTGGAGAAGGTGTGTTGCCGATGTCAAGCCAGGGGTATTATTTATGGAGTAAACTGAAGGGATGGATCGGATGAAAATACAGAAAATGAATGATCGCATTGGATCTGTGCGGACGAGAAACAAAAGGCCAGGGGCAAAGAAGAGTTTTACCTGGCTGTACAGAAGTGTGCCGCGTGCACAGAATATGAGGGATTGCTCTAAATCCTGATTGGAGCTTTGGTACAATAGAGTAATTTTGGAGCAAAAAGAAAATTACTCCGAAACTGGGGGCATGTGTTGACACCGTTTTTTGACACGTGTCAAGGAAAGTGATTTTGTGAAGGGGAGGTTGCCGATTTGAAAGAAACCAAAAGATGCACATGATCAGAACCGGCCGATGGAGTGCAGCAGATGGGCCAGAAGAATATTCCATGAACATGCCGATCCGCACGGTTTGGCAATCGGCCGATGTGGAGTTGCCGATGAGTCAGGAAGGGAAAAGAAGGAAGTTCGAAATCTACACGTATTCTGATGATTCGGTCGTAATCTTTAAGTAGTTTATTTTTAGAAAGTCTTTACTTTTAGGTCAAGTAATGTGTTTGCCGTAATCGGATTGGACTTGTTAGCGTAGACTATAAATATCAGTTGTACGGGACCAGAAAAGATTGATACACATCCAATACAACAAACACTTTACAATTCCTTTACACTTTTTTCGGTGACTTCGCCTCTTTTCTTTTCTTTTCCACGAGTTCTTTCAAGTTGATCAAGGACGCCTCACATTCGAGCGACTTGATTTGCTGGTGAGTTTTCATCCTACCGAGTATATTTGAGCTTTAGCTACCGGACGTATCACTGTGGCTTCGTTCAGATCTATTCAAAAAAAGTTATTGAGTTTATCTAGGCTTTGATCTCGGGCGTATCACTGTTTTCTCGTCTAGATTTATTCACAATTTAACGATATCGGCCAGATTTCTAGGTTTTTCCTATGTTTTTGGCCATTATCATATTTATCCGCTTAGAAGCATACTAGATCGGCTTTAGGTTTTGCAGTAACACTTTGTTATCTCAAAAGCCGGTTTAGATCTGTTTCGAGCTTGCATTATCTAAGTTACACATTCATAGCTTAGATCTTGTTATAAACGTGCAATCGGCTGCTCTAAGCTGATTTTGTCGTTTTCCGCATCGGCTGAACCTGCCGACGCGTTCGTTTACTATGCACCCGCATTTAATATTCTTTTGACGTATTCTCTATCGGCAGAGCTTGCCGATACGCCTGTGTGAGAGATATTCGGAATCCCAGCTGATACACTCTCAATTTTGACTTTGTTTTATACCTTGTCAATTACAGGTCAAATTGAATGGCACGCTTGGTTGATTTTCCGGAGCTTGGCGAACACTTGCCCTTAGATTCCAGTGTGTTGATTTTTGCATCAACACCCTCGATGGAAATGGTGATGTTTAATTCGAGCAGCAAGCATTACATATCCCTCTGCAGATGCATTCATGTACCATTGATGAAACTCACGCATTCTTGTTGGTAGCATGTCAATCAACTTTGGCCACATCAGAGGTTGCCCCATTACAAATGGTTTTCTGCCTGCCCCTAGTGAAGCGGGACTTCATCTTCACCTCGGAGCTGACCTTCTGTGAGGTTGGTTTCGTCGACAAACTGAGCAGTAGCTTCATGCTCTTTTGAAAGCACTTTTAGAGGGGGTACCGTTTGGTTGAGTTGTTCTCCGAGCTGGGGAACTGTCTGGTTCGTTCAACGGTTACTCTTCTTCTCCCATGACTTTGTGATCGAGCGGTCGTAGTCCGACAAGAGTTCTTTTTGCTTTGGTTGGAACATCATGGAGAGATAGAATTTCTTCACTGCTGGATCCACTAGTTCCTTCAGCTCAGGCTTCTTTGGTTTGATGTGATCGCGCACTTCTTTTTCCACATGGGCTGTCAATTCCTCAGTAGTTATTTCGTAACCTGACTTCTCTGGCGGGGGCTTCTCTTTCTTCTTGCGTTGTTGGGTCTTTGTTGGCCTTGGAGGTGGCGGTGGCGGGACCCAATCGGTTTTTTTCTTCTTCAAGGGGGCTGGAGGTGAAGGTGGCGGAGGCGGACTAATGCTTGGGTCCCGGGAAGCAGCCGGTGATGGCGATGGACTAACGCTGTGGTCCCGGCAGTGACCGGTGACGGCGGTTCAACGCCGGGGTACCCTTGAGCGGCTGGTGACCTCGGTGGTGGGCTAGGATCCCTTTTTGTGGTTCCTTGCGGAAATCTTATGTACTGTTTATTCCAATAGATCCAAGTGTCGAGGGCTTGTCCTAGTTCCTCTTCTCCATCACCTCCAGGGATATCGTGGTCGAGGTACTCCCATCCTTTCTCGACATGATCAACCATGACTGTCGCATATCCTTCAGGAATCGTCTTGCCATGGATTGTCCCGCCTTGAACAGGGACTTCAGCAATCCCGTGAGCGACTACTTTCAGTTTTTTCCTTAGCTGATATAGAAGCTCACAAGGGGTCCTCACGGCAATGTCGTCCATGGGGTAATGTTCTGCAACCATTTTGTCTCGATTTGCGGGTGGGTGTTCCGTGGAAGCGACGCTACTACGACGCTGTGAGCTGACGGGGCTAGTCTCCAACTAAGCTATTGATCTGGCTTCTGGTTGTTGCTACTGGCTAACTGCAATTGCACCTTCAATCTAAGTATCCTGTTCTTCTAGGGCATGCATCTTCTCTTCTTGTTCAGCCTTTCTTCTCTATCGGCTTCGATACGTCTCTATATCAGCACTGAAGCCATGCTTCCATGGAACTACGCCCATGCCTCGCACATGTCCTATGTGTTCCGGTGTCCCAAGAGCGTACGTCAGCTCATCTTTCTCTCTGTCTGACTTGGAACTACCTTCGGACATAGCCTTTAGTGCCACATCGAGCCAGTCCGCCGCTTCCCTTATGGCATCGCTAGTGACGAACGACCCATCTTCTATATTCAATGTGCCTCCATGAGCGTAGAAGTAATGTTTTGCTCGCAACGGCTAGTTGAAAGTTGCCGGTATGATTCCTCTAGAAATGAGATCATCTTCCATCTTCTGCCATTTCGGAATCGCCGTCGCATATCCTCCTTGCCCAAGATGATGGAAGTGCTTCTTTATGCTCGCATTTTCTTTGGCTTGGGTTGTCTTCTTCTCGCTATCCTCGGATGACTTGTACTGCACGAATGCATCCCAATAAGGACGTTGATTCTTGAAGTCTTTCTCGAAGTTAGGCATGAGTCCCTTTTTTACGTAGTCTTTGTTCAAATTTTTCTTGAAAGTCTGAAAAGCAATAACAATCCTCTTCATGACCCAATCCTTAAAGAGTTGTTCTTTGTCCTCTGGAAACTGAAGTGCATTTTGACATCTGCCCATAAAATTTCTTTTTCGGTCTCGGGGATGATGTCAGCATCAATATCTATGGCTATGCTTTTCTTCCATAGCTTGAAGCCAATGGGAATGTGGTCCCTGACATAACATCCACATTGATTGACCACTATCGTCTTTACACCTTTCAGACACTTTGGTTCACCATCAGGGTGCAATGAGGTGATGATAGTGTGCCCCTCCATAATTTTCTTCGACCCTCATTTCTGTTTCGGTTTCCTCTTCGATCTGGATGCCTAGAAAAATATCTATTTAATACACATTGTACACATATACAGAATTCATGCAAATGTCCTTGGACCCATTTAGTACCGGCAGGTGACTCGAGTAGGTGCTAAATTACCACTTAGCCGTTGCAGGTGGGTGTCGATGGCGCACTTTAGTGCCGGCTGGTGCCTCCAGCCGGTACTAAATGGCTCGCAAAGGCACTGTTCCTTACGACCGGTACTAAATGTTTGCGTTAGTAGCGGCCAAAACCGTGCCCGGTACTTAGCTCTTTGGATGAATATGCAGATTTCTAGCAGTGAAGCTTCCCTCCTAGCTAGGGCTCTGAAATTTCAGTACCAACCATATTTGTTTGGTTTATGCCACTACAATGCTAATTTTATTGTCAAAGGTTGTAGGTTTTGGATCACTAGACCGGTACATAGTAGCATAAATCTAGATATCATAAAAATAAGGGTAGATCTGATACATTAGATATAATGGAGTTTGAATTATAAAAAAAATTAAAAATGGGTAGAATTCAAAATTCCTTGAATTCTTTGGTCAACTAAACCTTTGCTAAAAATGCATTAAAAATATGATAATTCATAATTTTTTATTTAATTTAAAAAAAGTATTTTTTTATTGGTCCAAGTTTTGTTGAAAGTTTTTCAATTCCTTCACAACGCTCAAATTTGAATCAAATTTGATTCATCAAATTTCTAATTTGTGAATTTTCTATAGAACTTGGGCTAATAAAAAATAATTTGTTAAAATAAATATAAAAGAAAGAGTTATCATTTTTAATACTTTTTTATCAAATTTTTAGGTTGCTTAAAAATTCAAGAAATTTTGAATTCTATATACTTTTAAAATTTTATAATTCAAATTCCTTTGTGTTTATTGTAGCAGATCTAGCCAAAATAGATTTCTTGTCTCTTGTTCTACCTCCTAGCAAAATATCACAATTTTTAGACAACATTAACTATACTTTGTCCATTATTTAATTGAGAGAGGTGTGAAATCCTAAAAATTCAGAAATTATACTGTAGCAAAACCGCCTTAGGCTGAGGCCATGGTTGTTTTTCGAATGGTTTTGTCAGTTGGAGGTGCCAGATGTCCGGTTTCGTAGTTTAAGGACCAAAATCGGATGATCGTAATAGTTAAAGATTGAAAATCGGACTTTACCCTAAAAATAATGGTAAGTACCTCAAGGGAGGGAGAGCATGGGCGGTTCTAAGGGAGGATCGGGTGGGCCCATAAGAATTGGTCCAAAGAGCAAGTCCACTGATATCTTGGCCTTCTGAGAAGTGCTACAACGTCCAAACTACAGGCTAACAGACTCATGTCACGATTCGCGAGTGTGAAAGACCAACGCTGGGGGTGTTGGTGTTGAGTAGGGCTAGCGACGGCGAGCTAACTAGCTAGCAGGGTGGGAGGCTGGAGCGCTGCTGTGATCAGCGAGCTTTGACAGCGCCGACGTGCCAGATTGATGCTGGTGGCTGGTAGCGTGCGCGAGCTGGCCGGTACAGGACACGTAGTGCTCGGCAGCATCCATGGTGGCTCGGCCTGATGTAGCACTGGCGCGATCATCCGAAAGGTATGATAGATTTGATTGGTAGAGAACTCGATTTTGGCGATCTCGGCATCTAATCAGACATGATGATTCGAATCCCTGCAACTATTACACAACTGCTCCATTGGTTATCAACTAAGCACAACTTGATTGACCTCGCCAAAAAAGTTTTTCCTACAAGCAAATCAAAAAACACAAGCAAGAAGAGAGTAAACGCGTAATCTGAAATTGCAGATGTGTATGAAGCAAAGTTGAATATAGAGTTCAAACTCTAAACACGGAAGGACTAATCTCCACATTGGCATAGAACCAGAATCGGGCCCTGATTGACAACACAAGAACTCAATGTCAGTCACAATGACAAACTGGCAGCACTACAAAAACTGATTAACCGAAGTGCTTTGAAAAGGCCTCGGAGGCGGGCATGTTAAAAAACCGTCCCGGTTAATGCTCGGCCGAGGCGGCTAAAAAAATTTCCTCACAAAATAGATTAACTGAGGCGGGTGTGTATAAGACGTCCTCCTCCAAAAACCAAGCCCAACCCACAGCCCACTCAGCCCACTGACGCCTCCAACATATAAAACCAGCATCAAACCCTAAACACTTCAATTCCTCCCTCACTCCCGCAGCCACCCTCTCTCTCCTCCCACCCCCTCTCTCTCTATCTCCCTCCCACGGCTTCCCCACGCCGAGAGCGCCGAGGGCATCATGAGGAGGGGCCTCCTTCCTCCTCCCTCACGCGGCGGCGGTGCCGTATCTGCCACGGTGGGGCCGGATCCACCGGCGAGGCGGCCGGATCCGCGGCGGCGGCCTACAGCGGCGGCGGGGGCGCATGCGGCGTTGCGGCCTGGAGGAGCCGGGCCTGCTCCGAGGCGTGGGGTGTGCTGCACGGGCGAGCGGCCTAGATAGCATGGCCGAGGCCCCCAGATCTGGTGGCGGTGCGAGCGTCAGCTGGCCCATGGCGGAGCGGGCGCGGCGAGGCCGCCGGATCTGGTGGCGGAGCGAGCGGAGGCGGGCCCATGGCGAAGCCAGCACTGCCGAGGCTGCCAGATCTGGTAACGGTGCGAGCGGTGGCGGGTCAACGGCGGAGCATGCTCGTCGAGGTCGTCGGATCCGGTGGCGGTGACCGGCAAGACGCAGCGGCGGCGGCCGATGGGCTCGGCGAGCCCGAGATGATGCGCTCGGCGGGCTTTTCCCTTTTTTAAATTTTTTTATTCTATTTACCGAGGCGGGCAACACAGCCGCCTTGGTTAATGCCTCGATTAACCGAGGCCTTACGACCGAGATGGTTGCAAAAACCGCCTTGGTAAAGAATTGTGTAGTAGTGTGGTGACACAACACCTTGTCGGAGTCACTTAGAATGATCCATTGGGCTTCTGGAGCTGGTACCAGAACCAAAAGAAAGCTTTTATAGTTAGCTTTCCAATGCATCAAAGAATGGCTCGTTTTGATGTCTTATGAGGGAGATGTGGCCTATTCCGTCCTGGGTGATCTGCTGATTCCAAACCGAACGCATAGTCCAAGTCGATGATGGCTTGTAACATGGCCAAGGCATGTCTCGTACGTATCCATCGTGGTGATGTCCTGATCAAGGCGAGCCGCTGGCACACTCACCACTGTAGTTGCTCGCAGCCCCAGCGAGGGTTGCCACTGCTAGCAGCCAGCGGGGACGCCATTGGCAATGCAATTTGCATTTTAATTTGCAAGTATCAAGGAACCAATTAACAAGCTAGAGCAAGCCGGGCAGTGGGCAAGGTAATTAGTACGCAGAATCACACTTACATGACTACAAATTTACAATTGATAGCATCTAATTCTAGATTAGTAGGAAAGAATGTTGTATTGCAGGATTTGTATGCTTATTTGAATATTATAAGTGTACGAGCTTCATTTGATTCAAATTTCATACGTAATATTGGATTTTAAGGTGTTGGTAACATTTCATTAAGCTATGGTGAAATTTAATTATTTGTTTCTATCCTAACTTTGAATTCTAGATTCACCACCGAGGGAGAGGGGAGAGCGCGTGGGTGGAGAAATTGAGAAGAGACTGTCGAGGAGCGGTGAACTTAAGCATTTGATGAACTGGATCTTATGAACTTCCTCTGTTCAGACATGGCCTATCCTCCTGACCTCCTTTGGTCTCCCCATCCCTTCGCTCCATTCAAAGTTCCATGCTATAGCTTGTGTTTCCTAAACTCGCGTTCAGATGGGCTTAGGGTTCGATATTTGGGCATTGGGTGAGGGATTTGGTAGCAGGCGAGGGAGATGCACGATTGAAGGAAGAAGATAATAATATGGGCATTGCTAGCGCCCGCACATCCGATGGAAAAAATTTCCCATCAGACGCTCCGTTGGTCTGTCACAACATCAAAGAATAACGGTTGCAACATAAAAAAATAAACATATGCAACATAGACAATTACCATTTGCAGCATCAACAAAATATATTGAAAAAGTTATTAGCCATTGGTTGATATGGAAAAAACCTGTCACAACATTTGTTCCATGTTACATGGAACATTCACATCTCTCATTGAAGATGCAACATCCAGTAAAATAGTTGCAACATCTTTGTGTAACATCACAACATCCAGATCTACTTTTGCAACATCTGCATGAAACACTTGCAATATTGTTCTAAAACATTTGGAAAACCTGACACATATGGTTGCAAACATTCAACAAATCCTAGCAAAAATGCCCAGGTGGTGGTGGGAAGAGGAGAATGATAAGGTCAGTGTCAGTGTTTTACCGTCAAGCCCACCGAGGGATACCCTGAGGTGGTTGATTATAGGCAGGGACTCACCGAGATTAGAATGCGATGGTGCAAGGAACACAAGGATTTAGACAGTTTCGAGCCGCCCGAGTAATACCCTACGTCCTGTGTCGTGGTTTGTATTCCCTTAGCTACTGATGATTGTACTGTATACTTTGGAGGGGTCCCTGCCCGCCCTTATATAATCTGGAGGACAGGGTTATATGGAAAGTCCTAACCGAGTACTAGTAGAGTCCTACTTAGACAATGTCGAGTAGTTCCCTTGTACATCGACTAGTCCTACTGTTGTACGAGTATTTACAGTTTGGTAAGGTATATCCAAGTGCTATCGCTTTAGAATATTTCACGCTTGTGAGCAGTCCCACTGCCTCGAGTCTGACAAGCCCCCGAGCTCTTCGTAGTCGAGTCTTGCTGGCGCTCAAGTACTTCTAAAGATGTCTTTGAGTGCTTCAAGTACTTTTAGGATCTCCAATGCTTCATCAACTGCTTCGAGTAGTCTTCTGAGTACTTCCTTGGCTGCATCGATACTATGAGGTCCTCATGCCCCAAATCTTCTTTATATGGCGGGCGATGAACTCATGCTCAAGTATAGTAGCCCCCTGAGCCTTAGGTTGAATCGAAGAATCGGGATAAGGGTCAAATCAGTCTTCAAGAATTATCTTTCAAATCAATCTGAAAAATATGTCATTTATGACATATATCTCGCAGCCCCCAGCCTTAGAGACAAATTCTAGAATTTGTAATTACGAATGTAAAGTTGTGGCTTAAAATGCAGAAATATGTCGTGGTGTGGCAAACCACAGCCGGGTGGCGGAATGCACCTGCCTAAGCCCAGAGGGTGAGTACTCGGGGGTTAGCTAGGTCTAGTTCCATCTCGCTCAAGAACACGATGAACACAGCAGGTTTAGAGTGGTTCGGGCCGCCGGAGCGTAATACCCTACGTCTACTATGTGTTGTATTGCTTGAGTTTGGAAGAGCTTGGAGCTGAGTCCAGCATGCGTCTGAGTGCGCTCTGGATTGCCTGTTGTGCACAGCGAGGCCTGACAAAGGTTGTCCCGCGTGCCGCGGTAGCAGAGCACGCCTCAACCACCCGCATTGAATGCGGTGGGTGGGCGAGTCTTCCAGTGGAAGACCCGCGCCCGCGCCCGCACCCGCGGGACACGTGGAGCCTCCGGACCCCCCTAGGCGGTATGCTGGCTCTATGCGCATGGGAGGTCCGGTCAGGCGCGGGGAGGTCCCGGACCCCTATGGGGGGTCCGGGCCTCTGGCCGTCGGATCGGAGCTTCACCTCCTCTTGGGACACGTGGCGTCATCGGACCCGTCCCAGAGCTGGGAGCGGGTCCGGGGCCGTTGGCCCGGTGTGGTAGGAGCCTGACCCGTGGGGCCCAGCAGCTCCACCCCTTATGGGGTTAGTCGCGGATGTCTATTCGAGTCCTGCCTTTCTGCAGTAGAAGTGGGTATCCCTGCTACCGGGTACCGACAGTGCCCCCGGGCCCACCTCGGGAGAGGTGACGAACCCGCAGGTGGGGCCACTACTGCGATTTTGGCTTTACATAACTTGAAGCCTCTTACTGCAGGAGTCTTGCCCTGCCTTGACCGTCCATCAGGTTTTTTGTTGCCTCATCACATCGCTACGGCTGACTGACTCGTGGTCCCCACGCACAGTGGTACACCTAGTCACGCTCGCGTCGCTCGACATTGTTGCTGCTGGAGTAAATAGGGTATTTACCACCAGCGCAGTTCCCGAAGAGCCCGCTCACGCCAGCGCTTAATACGCGCACGTCAGCTCAGCTTCCGCCTCGCTTCACGCGCAGGCGACAGTTCAGATCCCGCCCTTTCACACCTTCGTGGTTACCCGCCCTCCCTGACAGGCGGGCCTGGGCACCCCTTGTCATGGACCAGGCGGCTAACGCCAGGTGTGAGCGTCGCTTGGGTCGTAGCGACGGTTCCGGGGCGCGCCGGTTGGGTCTTGGCT
The DNA here is from genome assembly GCF_016808335.1 of Panicum virgatum. Lineage (NCBI taxonomy): Eukaryota > Viridiplantae > Streptophyta > Magnoliopsida > Poales > Poaceae > Panicum > Panicum virgatum. Next base: position 20,738,546 of record NC_053143.1, on the reverse strand, counting down.
TCATAAAGGGACAAACCGCGTACCGCGGTTACCTTTCCGCTTTCGCCTTCTACCTTCCAACCTTTGCGCCCCTTTGCCTTCGAGCCTCCTCGCACCTTGCTCGTCTGCACAGATTCCTTCCCGCCTCCGTAGCGAAATGGGATCCCTTGGTCGTCCCCGCCGTTTCCAGACTGAGGAGGAACAGAGCACAGTGCGCTGCCTGCTTGGGTGGAGTGCACAGGAGACTGCTTGGGGGATTCGAGTAGGCTCGCTTCCCCTCGGCAACCTGCGCTCCGGGGAGTTTGTGCTGTTCATCTCGCACATCTCCACCGGCCTAGGGATGCCGATCTCCCCTTTCTTCCTGCTGCTGCTGGAAGATTTTGGCCTCCAGCTTCAACACCTCACGCCGCACTCCATCCTCCTGACGACCATCTTTGTGCACCTGTGCGGCCCTGCGTCATCCTCTTCCGCCACTTCTTCGTCCTGGTGAACTCCGGGAAGAGCAAGGACGAGGTGGGGGCATACTACTTCCAGACGAGGAGCGACCTGCGGACGCCGTACATCCCCGGGCTCACTGGCAGGAAGTGGGAGAAGTGGCGCAGGGAGTGGGTGATCGCCACCACCGAAGCCAACGAGCGCCTGGTCATGCCGACTGGGGGACCTGCCTCCGACCGTCTGTCCTGGAGGGCCAAGTCGACCCTGCCGCCGGATTTCAACTCCATGCTGGACAAGATCAGGTTGCTGGCAGAGGGCGGCCTCACCTCGCTGCATGTGCTTGGGGACTTCCTGAAGCACCGGATCGCCCCCCTGAAGCAGCGACCGCGCCCTGCTTGGAGCTTCACCGGCTTCAACGACTGCAGCAGGACCCACCGTAGAGAGGGGAGCGACCTGACCCAGGAAGCCCTGGAGGTCCTGGTGAGGGCGGTGACCAGGGAAGTCTTCATCCCGGAGCACCTGATCCTTCCTCAGGGTGTCATCCCCCTTTGCGAGGACTCGCGCCTGAGGACCGTGGTGCTGGCCATCCTGCCGACTCTCGACGACGGTGGGCTGGCCGCACGCCAGACCGGAGGCGACCCGAACCATGGGATCCGGATCCCTGGTGCATCCGGGGAACAAGCCATGCCGAGCGTCGCGAGGTCCGGCCCCACTGCCAAGGGCAAGCAGGCCGTGGCTGGTAGCGCTGCCATGAGCAGTCCCAGCCAGGCCCGGAGCAGCTCCGGCGCGTCATCGGGAGATGCGGGCCGCCGTAGGTTGCACCGGGGCGACGGGACCCCAGTTGAGAAGCCCGCCGCGAAGCGTCAGAGGTCCGCTGAGGACGCGGGCCAGGGCAGCTCTCGGGCCCCCGCCCATCGCGGGACCTCCGGGATGGTCGCGCCGCCACCATCACCGCCGAGAGTTACCTCCCCCCGGCAGCAACACCAGCAGCAAGCGCGAGGTGCGCCCCAGCAGCCACAGGAGCAACAGCTACAGCAGAAGCAGTCGTAGGGCCTCCGTGGACGCTGGAGACCCGTCGCCCTCGGGTTAGTGTTACTCTGGTCACACCCCTTATTCTCGGTGCTCTGCTTTTATGCTGAAGAATCCTTCTCTTTGTTTTGCTAGGGCTCCTCGCCCAAGCAGCTCTTCCGCCGCCGCTAGTCCGTCAGCAGGGGTCCTGGTGACAGGGGCCTCGGTGACGACGGCGGGTGCAGGGAGCCCAGGCGCAACGGTTTCCGCTAACCCGGTGGCACCCAACTCGACTGCGGCGGATGCGCCATCTCTAGGCACTGCAACGCCTAACGCAACGGTGGGGGCTACGGCGGGTGCAGAGAGCGTAGGTGCAGCGGCTTCCGCGAGCCCAGTGGCGCTCGACACGGCGGCGGTTGAGGCGCCGGTGTCGGGCGTAGCCGCACCCGATGTGGCGGCGGAGGATGCACCAGTGCCGGGACGCGGCCACGTCGGACGCGGCGGCGGTGGGTGCGTCAGTGCCAGATGCGCTAGTGTTGGGCGCAGCCGCACCCGACGCGGTGGCCCTCGAGTCCCAGGCTATGGCGACAATTGCGCCGACACCGGATTCGGCGGCGGCGAGTGCGACGGCAACAAGTGCTGCAGCGGCGAGCACCACGGCAACCGAGGTCCCGATGCCTGCGCCGGATGTTCCCATCTCCAGCTCCGATCCTGTAGCAGAGGAGGAGCTGGAGGTGGTCTTTGGTAGGCAGCTCCTGCAGGGCCCCCCGGAGGAGGAAGCGACTCGCCTCCCCCAGGTGCTGGTCCAGGTCCGGCAGTCAATAGTGGACGCAACCTCCTCCGCCGAGGTGGCCTTCCGGCAGGAGTGGGCTGCCCTGGAGAGCGAACGCCAGCGCCTCTTCGACTGGCACATCCGCCTGGAAGCGCACACGAAGGCTGAAGCCTCCCATGCTGCAGAAGCTCGGTCGAAACTCAAGGCCGACCAAGAGACCTATCGAGCCAATCTTCGCAAGGTGTTCGACTGAGAGTTAGCGGTATCGAGCCGGGAGAAAGCCTTGGTGCAGCGGGAGGAGACTTTTGCCCTGGAGGTGGTCAGCTTCACAGATCAGCGGTCCGATCTTGAGACTCGCCTCACGGCCCAGCGGTCCGAGCTTGAGACCCGCAGCCAGGGTCTCGAGATCCACAAGCAGGAGCTGGACGAGCTCTCTAGGACCCTGGCTGGATGGCAGAAGCAGCTGGAGGAGAGGGCCAGCAAGCTGGCTGTTGTCGAGTCGGAGCTAGAGGACGATAGGAAGTCCCTTGATAGGCGGGAATCCCATGCCGCCAACACGGAGAAACAGCTTGAGCGCCAGCGCGACTCCCTCAAGAGGCTGAAGGAGTCAGCGGAGAAGAGGAAGGTTGAGCTCGAGGAGAGGTCCCGCGAGGTGGAAGCGGCCAAGGCAGCTCTGGACACACGGGTGCAGGAGGCGGTCCGGAAGCTACAGGAGGATCAGCGCCTGGGGGCCCAGTGGATCGCCGACTAGGAGAACGAAGCGAGCTTAGCACTGGTGCCACTTGGAATGAGCCCAATCCAAGTGGCAGAGGTGCCAGCTTCGATAGCTGACGCCCTTCCAGTGCTGAACTCCGCTTCGGATAGGCTCCGGCGTCTGGAGCCAGTCCTTGCCGACCAGCTTGAAGTCGAGGGCCGCGAGCTGATCCGGATGGTGGCGGAGCACATTCCGATGTGCCTCCGGAGCCACGACCCGGCCATCTCGCTAGCCCCCGTGCTCGATGGTCCTGTGGCGGAGACGGGGGCCGCCGCTCGGGACAGCGTGCGGGAGGTCGTCGACTTCGTAGCCGCCTACTTCAAGCGGGAGCCTGCAGACTCCTAAGCTGTACATTGTACCTTTGCTTTGTTTTTTGAGTTATGTAACAAAACATTGTACCGTAATGGTTGAAATTTTAAATAGAGGAAAATTTCAACTTAGCTATTTGTTAATTGCTCTGGTTGAGGTATGCAGCACCCAGGCGCCCTGGCCCCCTGGCAGATAGGTTCAGTTGCTAGGACCTATCTGCCATCCGAGCCGCAGAAGACACTCCGGACCCCCAGATCCGGTGGAACAAGCGTCCTTAGGCATAGGTGTAGTATAGATTGCAATTCGAATGAGCGTCTTATTCCCTGTGTAGCAGAGAGAACTACAGGGAGGAGAATCAACTCGTTTGTATGGTAGTAATGATATTATAACTTAGCTGCTTGACGAATGCAGAATCGATCCATGATGTCGGTCTGAAAGTGAACGCCCCGGCCCCCTGGGAGACAGGCTCAGTTGCTTTGAGTCTGTCTACCATAGAGACTGGATCTCTTTCTGCATGAAGCCTTTAAAGCGGATGCCGGGACCCCCTGGTAGGTAGGCTCAATGAATTGAGGCTAGCTACCACCAGTCAAGGTTTAACCTGTGTACCACTTCAAAGTTACAGCTTAGTAGCAGGCCCGCGGGACCTATTGTGGACCGGCCCCCAGGCTAGTACGAGGTCCGGAGCTCCGGATACTCAGGTCCAGGAAGTTCAGTGCTTGTTACAGAGTGGTGGAGTACGCAGGCTTAGGGTGCGGAACCAGGCTAAGGCGTTACACAGGGCTCCGGACCACTCCAGGAAACAACACGACTTTACCGGACCTGGTTCCGACACTCCAGATCCCTCCTAGCAGTGGGTGAGGTCATTCTTGTCGTACTTGATCCTTTGAGATATGGAGCTGGACATGCCGTGTAGGACTTAGGAAGCCAACTCTTGAGCTAGAACGAGGTCCGGGCCCCTAATTACCCGGCTCCAGGTACTAGAGCACTCGTTACAGGGTGGTGGAGTGTGTAGGCTTTGGGTACGGAACCGGCTAAGCGGCTACACAGGACTTCGGACCACCCCAGGAAACAAGCACCCCCTCTCCAGAGCAGGTCCCTAGGGGTCCGAACCCCTCTCCCAGCAGCAAGAGGGTCCGGATCTGTACGGCAGTCCAGCAACTCAATACAGATCGTAGTTGTAGCGACAAGAGTGGAAGTCCGCGCGGGGATTAGAAAAGTAAAATCTTGAGAATCGAAATGCGAAATAAAATTTTGACACAAAGATAGAACCGGGGTAAATCTTTCCTTTGCAATCTGATATACATGGCTTGCGAGATGAATGCCAGAGGCCGGGTTTACGAGGGCGGACCTCTACCACTCTGGGCCGCGCGTTAATGCTAGTCGACGGTGCGATGGATGCCAGAGGTCGGGTTTACGGGGACGGACCCCAACCGCTCTGGGCTGCACACTGATTCTATCTTATTACAAAGGAAAAATTCATTTCCATGTTCTGCCTAAGTGTAAAACTTATGCAGATGCTCTATGTTCCATGGGTTAGGCAGCGGCACTCCATCTTCTGTGGCAAGGCGAACGCATCCAAGCCGGCATACCTCTGTAACTTTGAAGGGCCCCTCCCAGCTGGGGGAGAGTTTGTGGAGCCCTGCTCAGTTCAGGATCCATCTCAGGACGAGGTCGCCAGCCCGGAGCTCTCTACTATGCACGAACCATTGATGATAGCGCCGGAGCGCCTGGTTGTAGTGTGCATTTCGGATTGCTGCTCGCCACCTTCGTTCGTCAATGAAGTCCACATCGTCACGCCGCAGCTGTTCCTGCATGGACTCGTCAAAAGCCTGGTCCCGTGGTGAGCCCAGGTGAATTTCTGGGGGAAGGCATGCTTCGGCCCCGTAGACCAGGAAGAATGGAGTCTCCCCGGTGGCTCAGCTGGGTGTGGTCCGGTTCCCCCATAGCACGCACAGAAGTTCATCAACCCATTTGGCTCCATGCTTTTTCAAGCAGTTGTAGGTGCGGGTCTTGAGTCCCCTGAGGATCTCTGCATTCGCTCTCTCAACCTGTCCATTGCTGCGGGGATGTGCCACGGACGCAAAGCACAGTTGGATGCCGATGTTCTCGCAGTACTCTTGGAAGAGTCTACTTTTGAATTGGGTCCCGTTGTCCGCGATGATGCGGTTTGGGATGCCAAATCTGCACACAATGGACTTGAGGAATGCGACTGCTAACTTCTTAGTGATATTCACCACAGGGGTAACCTCCTGCCACTTTGTGAACTTGTCGATGGCGACGTAGAGGAACCGGAACCCGCCGACGTCCTGGGGGAATGGCCCCAGGATATCCACACCCCACATGGCAAATGGCCATGAGGGTGGAATCATTTGTAGAGCTTGAGCCGATGTGTGTATTTGCTTTGCATGGAACTGGCATGCTTTGCAGGACTTTACCAGCTCAGCCGCATCCTGGAGTGTTGTCGGCCAGTAGAAGCCATGGGGAAAGGCCTTGCCAACAAGCGTGCGAGATGAGGAATGACTTCCACACTCGCCTCCATGGATCTCCGCGAGCAACTTGTGACCCTCTTCCTGGGAAATGCATCGCTTGAGGATACCATTGGCGCCATGGCGGTAGAGATCCCCTTCTACCACCGCGTAGCGTTTAGCCAATCGTACTATGCGCTCAGCGGACACATCGTCATCAGGAAGGATATTGTCTTTCAGGTAGTCTCGGATCTCGGAGATCCATGCATCGGGAGCTCCCTGAGCAGGTGGGAGTGGATCTATGAGGTCTACATGATCCTCAACAGAGCTCACAACCCAAGGCGGGCACCACAGGTGGAATGCCGCCGGGACCGCTAGCTTCGAGGTGCTAGCTTGATCCCCTTCACCTAGTTCGGCAGGTTGGGCGGTAGGTCTCAGCAACCGTCTTTCGAAGACGCCCTCGGACACGGATACCCAGGTAGATGCTCTCGCGGAGAGATCATCTGCTGCTGGGTTGAGTTCGCGAGGAACATGTTGCAGTTCCATGGAGTCGAAGTCCTTCTCGAGCTTCCTCACGTGGATGAGGTATGCTGCGAGCTGGGGATTGTTGCAGCTGCAATCCCCTCGGACTTGCTTGATGATTAGTTGAGAGTCCCCCTTCACCAGAAGCTACCAGACCCCCAGAGACAGGGCTTGTGTCAGGCCAAAGATCAGAGCTTCGTACTCCGCCATGTTGTTGGTGGCTTTGAACTCAAGGTGCACCATGTACTTCAGCTGATCTCCGTTTGGGTCGATGAGGACCACACCAGCTCTGGCCCACTTCTTGCGGATGGACCCGTCGAAGAAGAGTGTCCAGTGGGGCTCAGTGAAGACTGGTGTCCTGATTTCCGGCTCCGGGGGTCCGGCGTTGAAGTCCGGACCCCCAGAATTGCTTGGGGAAGGAGTCCACTCCGCTATAAAATCAGCCAGGATCTGGCTCTTGACTGCATGGCGTGGCTAGAAGTCCAGCTGGAACTCAGCCAATTCTGCTGCCCACTTGGCGATATTGCCCGTGGCATTGGAGTTGTGCAGGATCGCTCTTAGCGGGTAAGAGGTAACTATGACAACTCAGTGTGCCTGAAAGTAGTGGCGCAGTTTCCTAGACGCAATAAGTATTGCATAGATATGATTATGCGTCTCAAGATACCTGGCATTCGCCTCGTGGAGGACTTCGCTGACGTAGTAGACTGGCTTTTAGATGGTCCGAACCCTGGTGACCAGGTCCGGCTCGCCCTTATCCAACACGTCAGGTCCTTGGGCCCCCAGCAGGGGTGAGGCTGACGGGCCCCTGTGTCCAGGGTCCGGCTCACCATCCTTGGCCGGGGAGACCCTGGTGTCCCCCTGGCGAGCTTGCTCCGTCCTTTCGGCAACCAGCACCATGCTGACCGCCTCTGTGGACGCAGCAAGATACAGAAACAACGTCTCACTGGGCTCTGGAGCCACCAAAACTGGCAGTGAGGTGAGATGCTACTTCAGTTCTTGGAAGGCTTGCTCAGCCTCTTCGGTACAAGAGAATGGACCGGACCTCCTCAATAGTTTAAAGAAGGGGAGGTCCCTCTCAGCCAGCCTCGATATGAAGCGGCTAAGAGCAGCGAGGGATCCAGTAAGCTTCTGGACGTCCTTGATGCGTCTAGGAGGCCTCATCGCTTCAATTGCCTTGATCTTGGCTGGGTTTGCCTCGATGCCTCGATGTGAGACCAAGAAACCCAGCAGCTTCCCTGCCGAGAAGCCGAAGATGCACTTCTCGGGATTCAGCTTCGTGCACGTGGCGCGCAGTCGGTCGAAGACGAGGGACAGGTCCTCCACTAGGGTTGATCCTACCTTCGACTTGACCACAATGTCATCAACATACACCTCAATAATATCTCTAATTAGATTACAGAAGGTTTTGTTCATAGCTCGTACAAATGTGGGTAAGGCATTCCTCAGACCATACGGCATGATAATGTAGCAATAAAGCCCATCTACTGTTACAAAAGCAGTATGCTTCCTATCCTCTCTAGACATCTGAATCTGGTGGAAACCAGAGTATGCATCTAGGAAAGCAAAAGGTCACACCCGGAGGTGGAGTCCATGATCTGATCGATACGTGGAAGAGGATAGGGGTCTCTAGGACATGCCTTGTTGAGGCTGGTGTAGTCGATGCACATCCGAAGCTTCCCTGTTGGCCTTTGGGACGACGACCGGATTGGCCAACCACTCGGGGTGGTGGACCTCCTCGATGAAGCCGGCGTGCAGGAGCTTGCGGACTTATTCTCGGATGAAGTTCTGCCGCTCCACGGACTGTTTCCGAGGCTTCTGTCGCACCGGCGTGGCATCGGGGTAGATCCTCAGATTGTGCTCGATCACTTCCCTGGGGATCCCGGGCATCTGTGACGGTTCCCAGGCGAACACGTCCACATTTGCCCGGAGGAAAGTGATGAGCGCGTCTTCCTATTTCTCCTCCAGGTTCCCCGCGATGCGGGTGGTCCTGGTGGAGTCCGCTCCAATCTGCACCGTCTTCACGGGAACATCGTCCGGATCAGACGGCTGAACCTTAGGTGCCTTTGCAGGCGCCCTGGGTTGTGAGGTGGATGGGTCCTCCTCGGTACGTGCAGCCTCTACCGCCAGAGCATGCAGTCTCTCAACTGCAGCGACGACAGCGGTGCGGTCACCCCGCACGGTGAGGACACCGGCAGGGGAAGGCATCTTCATGACCAAATACCCGTAATGGGCAATGGCCATGAAGCGGTAGAGAGCCGGCCGGCCAATGATGACGTTGAACGGGAGGTTCACCTCTGCAACATCGAACTGAACGCTCTTTGTGCGGAAGTTTTCCTCGGTCCTGAACATGACCGGCAGTGTGATGCTCCCCAGAGGGAACACCAGATGTGTGCCCACTACGAAGAATGGGCGAGAGGGAGTCAGCTTGGGCTCCGGGATATGCAGCTACTTGAACGCTGCATAGCTGATGACGTTGAGGCCAGCCCCACCGTCGATCAGCACGTGATAGAGCCTGACGTTGGATATGACAGGAGCGGTGACTAGAGGTAGTACACCAGCCCCAGCCATATTCTCCGGGCAGTCAGATGGCCCGAAGGAGATGGTGGTGTTCATCCACCTGTGGTACGGCGCCGCCTTCGGGACCCCCGGCTTCACCGAAAGGACTTCTCGGCGAAGGGTCTTCACGTCCCGCTCGGAGACAAGCTCCCAGCTTCCACCATACATTATGTACAGCTTCTTGTGGTGGTCATCATTGTCGGAGTCGGAGTTGTCATCGTGGTACACGCCCTTCAGCTCCCGAGCGGGGGATTGGTACCCCAGCTCCTTCTCGCTAGCAGCGGCCCCACTATCGGAGGCTTTCTCCTTGCCAGGTCGCTGCGATGAGGGGGTGAGCCGTCCTTGGAGGACTGCTCACGCCGCCCACTGACCCGCTTCGCGAGCTTCTGGATCTCGAGGCAGTCAGTGGCGTTGTGGTGAGCGGTGGGATGCACCGGGCATGAACCTCTGCTGCCACCTTACGGGCGAGGGCGTTTGCCATGAGCATTCTGCCCCCAGCCGCTGCCGCAGCAGCTGGTGCCGCTGCTGCAATGGCTGGGCTGCCAGGTTACGGCTCCCCGCGACTCCGGTTCTTGTTCTTCTTCTTCTTGCCACCGCCCTGAGCGGTAGCACCGGAGCCACCAGCTTTGGCGTCTCCGTCTTGGGGGGCTGAGTGCCATGCGCCGCCCTCAACGGCCCTGGCACACTTGTCTGCCAGGGACAAAAGCATGGTGACGCTTTCCACCTCGTGCGTCGCCAGCTTCTCGAGCATATTCTCATCACGTACCCCCTGACGGAAAGCAGTGATAATAGATGCATCGGAAATACGAGGAATAGTACCTCGTACCTTGGTGATGCGCGAGATGAATGCCCAGAGCGTCTCTCCGGGTTTCTGTCTCACAACGTGGAGGTGAGCCTCCACTCCATGCTGCTGGTACGCTCTGGCAAAGTTCGCAGTGAACCTCGCACAGAGCTCCTCCCAGGACTGGATTGCCCCTTACCTGGCGCGCCAAATGTCGTGGTGTGGCAAACCACAGCCGGGTGGCAGAATGCACCCGCCTAAGCCCAGAGGGTGAGTACTCGGGGGTTAGCTAGGTCTAGTTCAATCTCGCTCAAGAACATGATGAACACAGTAGGTTTAGAGTGGTTCGGGCCGCCGGAGCGTAATACCCTACGTCCACTGTGTGTTGTATTGCTTGAGTTTGGAAGAGCTTGGAGCTGAATCCAGCATGCGTCTGAGTGCGCTCTGGATTGACTGTTGTGCACAGCGAGCGCCTCCCTTTTATATCTCAAGGGAGGCGCGTACATGGCTGTTGGGTCCCCGACAGGTGGGCCCAACCGGTGCAATAAAAAATAACGTACTGTTCATACATTATGGCGTTGCAGGCGAAGGAGATCTCCCTCCTGGATTTCCTTGCCTGCTCCTGGAATCCCCCGTTCAGCATGACCAGGTGATGTCTTGTCAGAACGGCGCCAGGCGTAGCTAGCGGCGCCGCCTGCCATGTAGCTGAACGGGCCGTGTAGCTTGCGGCGTAGGCGGCATGATGGAAAAGTGTCGTGCCGTCGTATCCGATTAATACGACAGACAGGCTCTGCGCGGCCGCTGTGCAGATGGCTGCACTGTGTACCTCGGTAAAACGCGGTCTACAGTGAGGCCTGACAAAGGTTGTCCCACGTGCCGCGGTAGCAGAGCATGCCTCAACCACCCGCATTGAATGCGGTGAGGGGGCGATTCTTCCAGTGGAAGACCCGCGCCCGCGCCCGCACCCGCGGGACACGTGGAGCCTCCGGACCCCCCCGGCGGTATGCTGGCTCTATGCGCATGGGAGGTCCGGTCAGGCGCGGGGAGGTCCCGGACCCCTATGGGGGGTCCGGGCCTCCGGCCGTCGGATCGGAGCTTCACCTCCTCTTGGGACACGTGGCGTCACCGGACCCGTCCCAGAGCTGGGAGCGGGTCCGGGGCCGTTGGCCCGGTGAGGTAGGAGCCTGACCCGTGGGGCCCAGCAGCTCCGCCCCTTATGGGGTTAGTCACGGATGTCTATGCGAGTCCTGCCTTGCTGCAGTAGAAGTGGGTATCCCTTCTACCGGGTACCGACAAAATATTTTGATGATAAATTCGGAATGATCTATCCAGGAATCTATGATCCCTTTTTTCATAATAATCCCAAAGAAATGGTCAATCAGATAACTTTCTTAGAAAATCCCTGACTTATCTCGTAAAATAAATCTTTAACTGGCGCGTGACCCTTCATTCTTTAGATATTCACAAACTGCCATCGACTAAGTTATTTAACCAGACAAAAAACCTAGGGTTTTCACCCATTCTCACAGTTGCAGCCGCCGCCATTGTGCTCGTCTACTCTCCTCATCCTTCAGCTTCGTTGCTCGTATAGAAGTAGTAACCACTTGCCCCCAAGCGAATCAATGAGAGCCAACTCCCAGATGTCCAGATGGCGCTTAAAAAAGTATATGGGAAGGGAAAGGAGAAGCCGGCCGGAGCGACAAGTCCAGCAGAGAAGGAGGGATGGAGAGCAAGTAAGTGCTCGGATTTCCATCTTCTAGGTATTGTAGAGGAGAAAGTTCTGCAGCCCGTGAAGCCGTCCATTGGTGCAAACCCTTAGGAGAAAGTTCTGCAGTCCGAATGATAAACAAAGTTGAGTAAATAGAGCCAAAATAGCATCACTTAAATTGTGATAGTTTTGAGCTAGGGAGGAGCTCATCTTTGGTAGGCACTTGGGCCCTCAACGTGGCGGGGGGGGGGGGGGGGGGGTGCTCCCAGGGCTTTGCGTAGAGTTTTGCATTCGAAGGTGGAGTGCTTTGACTTTGGGTGCCATGGGCACTGTTGATGTAGCTTCATGTGGAATTGATCTTGATTTTGGGAGGCTCTATTCCTCTACTGGCTTCAAGGTGACGGGGGATCTGGGCTGATGTGACGGTGTTTGCGCAGAGCTCTGTTGTACTCATCAGGTATACGGTAGATGGAAGTAGGACCATAAGCTTCTGCTTCTTGGCATTTCTATTGCCTAGAGATGATTATAGTACATCTCGGCCAATGTTGATGATGTTACAGAGGTCGCTATTAGAGTAATCGAAAGAGTCGCTGACTTGCTGGTCGTAGTGCTCTGCTGTCCGTCATCGCCACCCTCGAACTGGACGGTGACCACAACGCTGGACAGAGGCGGAGGAGGGACCCCATGGTTGGGATTGGGCTCTGCTTCTAGTCTTGGGATTGGTGTAATATCCATCTCATCATCAGAGAGGAATTCATTGTAGTCGCTTGAGTTGTAGTCGACGAGGTCGACCCTATCCATAGGGTCATCCTCGAGTTCTTGGATCTCTGTGACGAATGCCATGAAGATTTCATGAGAAGGGTCTAGTCTGGTCGGGGTTTCTTCTTCTTGTAAGGGGGTGCCTTCTTGAAAGGCAAGATCGTCGCTCTGGAAAGTGGAAACTAGGGCTCTGATCAATGTTTTGATTCTTGCTTTTCCTTGATCCACCTTGGGGTCTTCTATTTGTAGTTCCAGTCTTGGCAGAGTTCTGCTGGTTGGTTTTTGATAAGGACACGCTTACTGTCCAGAAAACTCTTGGCCCATTCTTTCACGGTAGTATTTTATGTGAGAACCAATATCTGAAATTTCCCACAATATTCCTCAAGATAGCAATCACAGTTCTGGTCACACTGCGATTAGTTCACCAATATTGTATAAGAATAATAATTCCCGGATGAGGCCAACGGGCACAAACAAATCAGTTCTCTGACAAATAGAGGCACAAAGTAACTGATAGATAAAAGCTCGGCTTACAAATACTTGATGGTAGATGCAATTCTGTAGTAGAGAAATCTCCAAACCGTGACCAATTAGGGCACGATCCAGAGAGGGAGATTCCCATAGAAATCAGATGCGCACCCAGGAGAATTTAATCACTGTTCACACACCTACCAAATCCTCAAAGGGATCAGACGATAATCCTCTTCACGAGATGGAAGGGGTCGCCCCCTAGGGTTCTGTCTTCTGACGAGAAAACTCACCAAAATAAATTCCCAAAACTAACGCCCCCAGTACATGGGCGATGCCCAGGCCTTGTGGCTCACAGGCCAGCCAGAAACCTACAGGTGGGCTCGACCATGTAAACTACTAGGCACACCTGAGCGGATGATCATGGATCGTTACCCCTCGACGTACGGCGCAGCGAAGGATATGTTAGAGTAGACTCGTCCAACGAAGGAGCGTATCGGTGAAGAGGCAGTAGTCGTCTCCTCCTCGCCGGTCAGCCACGGAGTCCACACGTACGGGGTGGGAACGCCGGTCGCCGGGGCGCCAGCACCGCATGGTCGTCTAGGGTTTTGCAGCGAGGTGGTGAGGCGACAACAGCTAGGGTCTATGGCGGGAGAGGGTGTGTCGCCCGCAGCCCTTGGACGCTGCTGGGGTCACCCGTGTGACCACAGCAAACCTGTCACACTGCACTCCAAATTTTATGTTTTGGGTCTAAACTAGTCCATAAAAAATTGGCCCACATGTATAATCTAGTGAAATTTGTTCCAGAACAATTTTTTTATTTCGGAACATTTTTTTAATTATTTCAACAATACAAAAAAATTGGAAACAAAAAAAAATATTCTGTGACAAAAATAGTTATTGGACCTTGTCTGATGCTTTGACTGCTAGTCACCCGAGCGACTCCTAACATTTGGGCAGCCCTTGCCCCTCGTTATATGGACCCCACTAATGGGCCGTCACGCTGGAGGCCTATTAGATTTCTAATCTTTCACAGATCAATATTGTGGCAGAACCAATTTGGATTACACCAGTTCGAGTACACTAAACATCTAAACGCACCTCAACCGGTATAATCATTGGTCTGTCAGGTAATATCCCGATGAAACCACTTGATATCGGATTGTAACACAAGGATACATCCCGCTCGAAAGCGAGTCAGAGATACAACAATTCCATAATATTTTACATTACAAAGATAAGGGTGTAATTTACATCAGAGTTGAAGCTAGAAAGTTGAAGTTCTAGCTTTTACAAACTTATTTCAAAGGAACTTTAAAGAGGTTTTACAGAAACTAAGTGTAAAAGAGAAGTTCTGCAGCGGAGAAATAAAACATAACTATGCACAAACATCGTAGGGTAGATGTCATGGTAAGCCCGAACATGACATCATTCAGCCGAGTCATTACTGGCCGGGGATGGTTCCCATTCCATAGACCAACCAGCAGGTAAAACACTAAGCCAAGACATACTAGTGTTTGACTCCTCATAAGTTATTCCTAAAAACAAGTCACAGGCAAGACTGAGTATGCTAATACTCAGCAAGACTGACCCATCTAAGGGTATATAACAGCCCTTAAACTAGACATGCAAAGCTTGTGAAGGCTCTGGAGTTTCTTTTGCCGAAAAGCAACAAAGAGTAGATCCTTACTTTCAAATTTTAGCTTTCAGATTCTAGTTGGATTAACAAATCTAGGTAAGCACCTATCTATACAAACATGGTAGAGGATTTAACTGCATCCAACAAGATTAAGTATCATAATTGTTCCACTTCTTACTCTATGTGGCAAAGGGATCAAGCAGTCTCAATATCCGCGAGAAACGGACGATTCTGAATCGAATTTCCAACCTTGCAAGGGTAAACCTAACACACACGCTTGGAGCACTGACGAGTCACTCCTAAGCAACTGTTTGCTTCTCATTCCAGTTCATGGATCAGGGCCACTCTCCCCGACTACAGAGAACCGCTCTTCTTTGCACCCGTGGTTTGTTGTGCAACATAAAATAAATTTTATGTTATAATTTAACTTCCTATCTCTAAGAGAGAGTGGAGGGTATGTCCATTTGCCGGGCCGAGGAGTTACTAGGCTTGCTGCGTACCATATTTGCGGCATGTGGCTAGTACTTTCAAACGCTTAACCACCGCTACCACACACTGCGGCATTATCAAGTTCATCAACACAGACGGACTTCAACAAATCCGTCCATGATCCTTATAGTGATTGCAAGAAGGTAAACAATCAACTCCTATAAAGCTCGCGAGTGACAGGCAATCACTCGACTTTTACCGGTCCTATTAGCATAGCATCTATTCGAAACTCAAATCTAGTGTTCAATCAATAGGAATCTAGAATTATGCATCTAAGGTTTTCAATCAACTCCAATAACTTAAATGCACAAATAAATAATAACAATAAGTTGCATAATTTAAAATAATAGGATTATGCACCGGGGCTTGCCTATAGTGGTGTCTATAGAGTCAGTAGGCTTTAATTCTTCCGAATCAGAGTTCGGGACTTCAGTTAATTCCAGAATATTTGCCTGAGCTTCAGAGAAATCCCCGTCTGGCTCCTGAATGAGCTCGTATGTTCCGTCGGCTAACGATGTCGTTACTATATGCAATGCAATAAAAGTAATTTAGTGAAGTGTTTGAGTATAGCTTTCCTTCACTAAAGAGTTGAAAACCAATAATGTAAACATTTAAGATTAACTTAAAAGTTTTACTTTACTGGGCTATTGTTTATAGAGTTAAAAGTGAACACAATAAACTCCATAAAATAACATGGTAAAGGATTTTATTTTAAATAAATAAACAACAAAAAGGATTTTTAAATTAATTCTTAAAGATACAAACAATATACAAAGAAAGAAAATTTTGAAAGTATCAGCTAAAGTTTGGTAAAGATTTTACAAAATTTAGAAAGGTCTAAATTTTAGAGCATAGGAGAAAAAAAAGTTTTATCAAACTCTTATTTTTAGAATTAGCTACAAAAGGAAACAACTCAAACTTATCACATCAAACTATAGAGCTAATTAAAAGGAACACAACAAAATTAATTTGGCATTTTAGTGATTTTTCTACATTTTTCTAGGAATTTTTGAAGTTCACTGAAAAAGAATAAAAGAGAAAAGAGCTTTTTGCAGAAAGGACCCTGGAATTATTTGAATTAAAGCAATTGGGTCCTTGGCTGGTTAGGGAAGAACAAAGGGGTGGCACAGCTGGATTCCGGCGAAGGGAATCGCTGGTGGTTAGGGTTGAGTGGCCAGGGAGGATCAGCGGTTCAAGGTGGACCTGGTGGAGGGGTCGAGGTGGTCTGGGGCTGGCCGAAAGTGACTCGTCGGCGGCGAGCAGGGTAGCGGCGAGGGGCGGCTCGTCGGGGAGCAAGCTCCGGCGAGGGGATGGAAAGCAAGAGTAATTGGAGAGGAGCAGTGTGGTGGTGTGGAGCTGGGGCCAGGCTTGGTTGGGGTGGAGTAGTGGTGAGGCGGCAGATCAACGGAGAGCAGAAGCTCGCCGGAGATCATGGGGAAGGAGCGGTGATGGTATGCCGGAAATAAAGTCCGGTTGGGCTTTTTATAGGCCAGGGAAGAGGGGATAATCAAGAGGGAACACCCAGGGATCGAGTTCGACGGAGAAAAGGCGAATTTGGTGGCGGCGCTGGCTTCACGGCGGCAGCCAGTGAGGTGGCGTGACGAGAAGGCTTCGGGGTGGCATGGCTTGAGCCAAATGCGCCAGCAAAGGCGGTGGAATGGCGGTGGTGGTCTTGCGCGCGGCGCGTGGAGTCGGTGGAGGGGAAAACCAGGGCGGCAGAGCGGTTCCCACGGTGGTACGGTCGCCGGTGGGAAGAAACAGGGGGCCTAGGGGCGGCGTGGCGAACCTGTGGGCAGCCAACAGAGGGGAGGGGTGGGGTCCAGGAGGAACAGGGAGGCGAGGCGGTGCTCCAAATAGCGGTGCAGGGCAGCTAGTGGGCGGGGAACCAGCGGCAGTGGCGGCCTGCCAAGCTCCAGCTAAGCTGGAGGTTGAAAATGAACTGGGGGACTATTTTGCAAATACAGAAAAGTTCAGGAGTCTAAGTGAAAACTAAAATTTGCCATTGATCTGGGGCTCAAATGGAAAAGTGCCCAAATTGAAAGTTGTTCAGTTTTTCAAGACCTACAACTTTCATGTTGTGTAAATTATTACTAGATCAAAGAATTTTGAAATATTTTCAAAAGTTCAAAAGAACTCTATTTAATAAAAGAAAAACACTTTTTGATAGCAAATTTCAACAAAGTTTAGGACAAATTCGCAATAAAGCTGCCAAGTAATGATTACTAGCACATTTGCAAGAAATCCTTCACAAAGTTAAATTTGGTCCCTAAGTTAAAAACTTTTGCAAAAAGGGACTTGTAATTTTCCATAATTACAAAAAAACCCTTAATTTTGTACTAAAAATTTTTAACTATCAAACAAGGAGAAACACAAAATTCACACATTACCCTAAGTTCTAATAGCTAGAAATCATGTTTTTTGTTTTTTGAAAGATCATTGGCAATCATCTGAATTGTCTCCTATTGAGCCATTGCTTTCCTTTATTTGGAGGAAACTTTCCTTCCCTATTTTAGTGACGGCTAGAGCTGAGACTTGGGACGTGCCATTTTCAGGCGGGCTGCGGCTCGATCATTTGGCACGGCCAAAAGCAAGAGACAACACAACACAAAATATTTTAAACCATGCCGGCATGACTGTTGACGGCCATTATTTCACATTCTGACCGTCAACTTCTCGGGAATAAATTGAGCTTTACAATATGTTCCATTCATATTCTATTTAATTCTAATAAGTTCCACAAGTTTTGGATGAGTTGTGATTTCAGGTGAATATGTACCAAGATTGGACAAAATTGGGCAAAAACCCAGGCCGACCGGCCTCCCCTAGGCCGGCCGGCCAGGCACCTCTACACACCGTGCCACGTCTTCAATCCAAGGGCAATGTGACACACCCACAATACCTCTGAGTCGTGG
This sequence comes from Panicum virgatum, assembly GCF_016808335.1. Taxonomy (NCBI): domain Eukaryota; kingdom Viridiplantae; phylum Streptophyta; class Magnoliopsida; order Poales; family Poaceae; genus Panicum; species Panicum virgatum. The sequence goes on along the minus strand of NC_053143.1, from coordinate 20,720,990 downwards.
ATTGGATGTCGATTTGATCGAGTGGACCGAAAGGCTTGCACAAGAATCAAAGGACCCACAACTCAGTGCAAGCTCGTGTCCAAGTCACCAATCCACCTCCCAGGAAGATCACAAGCGTACAAGTGTAACATCGGTGCAACGAAGGGCCGAGAATAGCCAGAGGGAGGCCAGCCGGCTCCCCTAGGCCGGCCGGCCTAGCACGTGAAGGCTTTGAAGCTACACAACCTCCACCGACATCAGGGAGTGATCACAGACGTCCACGCAAAGGCGGTGGCCACGTGGCCACACTCCTAGGCCGGCCGGCCTAGAGGAGGCCGGCCAGCCCCACCTGGCAGCCTCTGGCGCCCGGCTTCGCGTGGAAGACAAGAACACCAACTTCAACCGCGTACAACTGATGCCATGTGTTTCACCTGCTCAGAACCGACCTTGGAAAGCTATAAATAGCACTCTCATCCTCACTTGTGAACACACACCATTGGAGCTCAATCTCTCTTTGCTTTCTAGAGTATGTTTGTAGTTTGAGAGTTAGAGTCGAGTCGAGCTTGCTAGGGATTCCGGAGTCATCGGAGGTCTGGTATAGCTCTTGTATCTTTCTTTTGACTTTAGTAATATAAGTTATCTTCTCTACTTTTCTGAGTTAACTATACTTTCCGCATTCTTTTATCTTCTCGAGTCTGAGTGTTCAGCTCGAGCGTGGAAGTTGTATCCTTTAGCTTAGGCTAAGTTATCTCTCTAATAGTCGGGATCTTATCTTACGGGTTTTCTCGCACGGACTAGAGTAACTCAAGTTAGTTCTCTAGGTTGAGGGGGATTTCTCTCGAAGGCCTCGAGAGAAATCCTAACACTAATCGCGGGTGTGGTGTCCGAATTCGGTGTTAGCTAGAAAGTGTGTTCCACCCCACAGAACCATTGTGGTAGGCGGCAGATGGTGACAGCCCTGTCCGTCCCACGTAGTCCACCATGTTCAGGTGCTTTCATAGCAGTAGTGCCGACTGCCGTTGGACTCCCTTCTCATCCCAGTCTTGATTCTTCCCTGAGGCTGAAGTAAGGTCTGTCTTCCCGAAGATTAGTAAGGTAGTTAGTCTGATCTAGAGAGGCTAGCTCGATAGTTTAGAAGTGTATCAGGTGTCTTATCTCGCTCGTTGTCCTCCCATCTGCTATCGCTCCAAGGAGTTAGCCTCCATGTGTCATTCGGTCATTGACTGGCCATTTATCCTATCCTTATATCTGGCTTACCCCTGTCTAGTTAGTCGGTTGATTAAGCTAGTACGGTTACCATTCGATTTACAATACTCTTTACCATAGTGCTTCCTGTTGGCACTCCTTAGCCTAAACGAATTACTCCGCAAGCATACAGAGACCGATGTAGCCTTCACCAGGGAGTATACCTGGGATATTGAATCCATGGAACAGTAAAGCTTCGACCAAATCTAGAACTACTCAACCGGACACACCAAAAGAGAAAAGATAAGAGGGAAGAGGGCCTAACTCCAAATGACTTACTATTCTACCTAGAGACAAGCTAACTACTGACTCGATCTGCTTCGGCGGCCTCATGGAAGGACTCAGACTGGGGTGAGAAGGGAGTCCAACGGCAGTCGGCACAACTGCTATGAAAACACCCGAACGTGGTGGACTATGAGGGATGGACAGGGCTGTCACCACCTGCCGCCTACCACAATGGTACTGTGGGGTGGAACACAACCTGAGATAGCTAACCAAGTCTGAGCACCACACCCACGACTATCGAGCTACTTGCTCCTACCGTGTACTTAGATAGAAAGCAACCTCAGATAAGTAGAACTTGCTACTTACGCAGACTCAAGATCCTGTAGATCCAAGAAAGTAATTAAACAAGTAACTAATGCAGAAAGTAAAGCTAGCGAGAAAATGAAGTTGAGACAAGGAACTTACTCAAAGATATATTCCTGCAAGGTGGAAACAAAAGATGGAGTAAGACCCGAGAGAACTCGAGCCCGCTCCTTTAAGCTTGGTTTGCACCAAAGCTTCTCACCTCACTCTCTCCCTATTCTAATACAAAGAGAGTTCAAGAGTGAACACTTCTCTCAAGTGGATAGTGTGTTACAAGTGAGAGAGTGAGTCCTCTTTATAGTGTTTCAAGGTCGGTTCAGAGGCTGGCGTTGGTTATAAGCGGGTGAGGTGGTTGTGCTTAACTTTCACGCCAAGGGTGAGCTCCAGAAGATGACAGGTGGGGCCGGCCGGCCTCCCCTAGGCCGACCAGCCTAAGAGTGGCTCTGATCCTGCACTGCCTTCTCGTGGACGCTTCTGATTCTCTCCTGAAGTCGGTAAAGGTTGCGTGGCACCAATGGTGACAGTTGGGGGCCGGCCGGCCTCATCTAGGCCAGCCGGCCTAGCTCTGGCTCACCTCGGTAGTCCGTTGCTCTATCATGTTGGTCACATGTTGCACATTTGTTCTCAAGTCGGTTCGGGTCTTGGTTGAGTGGTCTGTCACTGATTGTGGACCCAAACGGACTTGGTGCATGCCTTTCGGTCTTAATGGATTGTACTTGTGTTGAACACTCGATCGTTGCTTGATATCTTGCTCAGGACCATCTCCGAGGAGTCACATGATGAAATGGCGCAAGTGTAGGCTGGCCGGCCGGCCTGGGTTTTCTCCCATTTTGGCTCAAATTTGTACATTGTGTTCCTGAAATCAAATACTCACCAACCTCAACTAGTGAGCCCCACCGCCTCAACCAGGGCACGTGGCGTCTCCCCATTGATCCCTTAGGTCGGTTGCAGAGGTTCTCACCCGTGGCTCCCTGCTATAAATACAAGGGGGGGGGTTGTTGACGCTCCTTAGAGCCCCAATTTACGTACCGCAAGCGCACAGATCGTGTAGCTTTTCCCTTAGAGTATTCCCCCAAGGTTTAGCAATCCACGGAATAAATGTTCTACTATGCTTAACTAAGCACTAATGACGTTGGTAAAAGATCTATATTGAGTGATTGAGTGTGAAATAGATCTAATCTAACCAATCTAATCTAATCTAGACTAGTGAGCAATGATAGGTGTGTGCACAAGATATGAAGAGCATTTGTCCACAGGGTCTAGGATCACTAGAGATGTAATCGCCGAGCAACAAAGAACAGATCTAATCTACCAAAGGTGTGTTCCAAGATCAAAACCTTTCGCTCCCGCATACTGTCACTACACGAGGATAATCGGTAACGAACAACAAGAACACGATAGTTGATGTAATCTAAGTAAACCATGCAAGAGCAAAGCAAACCCAAAGCCAACTCGTGATCTATTAAGCATCAAAGCATCATCAACAAGAATCATGATAGATCAATCTTATAAAGGATTCGGCAATTACAATTCAAGATCTCCTTACAACCCCATGAACAAATGAGGACTTTACCCCATGAAGCTAGGCGAAGCGTAGTCGATCATGGTGACAAAATCTCCGGCAAGGGATGGCTCCCTTTCTGTCCTCCAACTTGCAGCGGCGCCGAGGGACGATGAGGCCTCCGGTGTCACCTTTCTCTTGTGTCTAACTGGAATGGATCTCTGAAAATCGTCTCTAGATGCTCTCCCCTCTCTTGACGGCGGCTTCGGGGCTTATATAGGCGGATCTGGTCGATGGTTTTGGTAAAACACTGGCTCGGGTTGACGAGTACTTCGCGCTGAAGAAAGTTGAGGCCGATTGGGCCCTGGAATGGGCTAGACCAGCCGGCTTAAGGGCTCCAGGCCGGCCGGCCTGGGCTCCTTCTGGCCCCTTTCGGCTCCATCTTTGACACCCTAGGTGTCTACACAATAGAATTGCATTTATTTTATGCATCATGTGCTTATTTTACTTGATCAAGGACCTTATTGCAAAATTATAAGGACAAATGTGTAATTATGATTTAATGTAAGGTCTTTTCTATAACTTAAATTGAATTGGGAGAGCAAATATTACTTTTGTGGAGGGCTTATTTGTAAAATTCAGTGTAATCATGGCTTGGCAGAAAATTTTGCTTTTTAGTTTGAAATTAAACTGAATTTGCATTGGAAAAGACAAAAGTCCATTAAATTCAAAATCCTTCCTTTGTTTTTAAAATAACTCTTTAACCTTTGGTCAAATCAATTTTTCACAACATCAAAGTTGTAGATCTTGAAAAATTGAACAACTTTCATGTTGGGCACTTTTTCATTTGAGCCATAGTTTAAAAGTTATTTTTGTTTTACAGTAGGGTCCCTAGAATTTTCTGAAATTGCGTAAAGGTCCACCTCCTGCTTCGCCGCCGACTCACGTGGCACCCCCGCGAACCCCTGGACCCACCTCCCCTCGCGCTGGAGCCCCCTCCCCTCGCCACGCCGCCCCAGCCGAGCTCCACGGCCGCCACTTCATCGCCATCGTGGCCAGCCTCGAGCAGAGCCCCGTATCACCTCCTTTTGCGCGCATCAGCATCAGGAGAATGTCCGCATTCCACTACCCTCGCTTCCTCGCCTTTCCCCGCCCCCAGACCCCAGAACACCGCCGCCGTCCATCTGCACGCCGGCGAGCCAGAGCTCACCGTCGACCTGCCTCTCCATAGCCGCTCCGCCCGCGCTGACCCCATCCCTAGCTTCGCCTCGCCCTCACGCACCTGACCGGCTACTCCTCGTCGACTATCCACCACCGGAGCACTCTTGCCGACGAGCCTCCTCCACCGCCGGACTTCCTTCTCCACAGACCGCCCTCCTCTAACCATCTCCCGTCGCGCCAAGTACACTAGAGGGTGCGGCTCTGTCTTCTCTTTGTTATCCCCAACATCCCCCTCGCTGCCGGTGACCGGAATCGCCAGTAAACGGCCGGCCGCCGTCCTCTGTTCTTTCCCTCCGGCCAAGGGCCTCTCTGTTAGAATTCAAAGAAACCCAGGGGGTTATTTGCATACCAGTAGACTCTAATGAATAGTGTCAGCAGGGACCTCTTTGTTATTTTGGCTGTAAACTTTGAAATTCCATAGAAATTCATAGAAAAATCAGAAAAAGGCAAATCCAGATGTTTGGAATCCTTGAGAGTAGCTCTATGCAGTAGAATCATAATATGATGGGTGTTAGTTGAAAGTTTTTGCTGTAAAAGTAGATTTATGTTACTAGGGCATAAATGCTAGTTGTTTTCTTTTTCATAACTGATGATTGAAAACATGTCTTGCTGTGAAATTTTTATGGTGAAATGTTCATGTGACTCTAGTGTTTCTATAAAAATTTCGTGGTCATTCCTTCTGATTAGCTATTTCTTTGATTTAATGCTTGTTAAGTAGGCTTTAATTATGATAAATAGTTTCCTTGATTAGAAAATTCTGAGAATTTTTTTAGAACTATATTTTGGTCATATGTTCATGTCTATAAATTTAGGATCCATAAACACTATATAAATTCCTGTACTAATTAGTTTTACCATATGTGGTTTATTTTTGTCAAATTTATTACTTCAGTTTTATGCCTAGATAAATTCTGAAAAATTTATGAGGTGTTCATAATCATGTAAAGCCTGTTTTGAAAATTTTTGAACTTTATAAGTTCTGTAGTTTGTTCTGTAGAATTTGATCTTTCGCTAGGTGTAGTCTGAATAACTGTTTTATTCTGATTAATTGGAGGCATGAAATGGAATGAATTTTACAGGGTAGATTGCTCTCTGTATTTACTGTTTTAAGTAATTTTACTGAAGTTAGATACTGTTTGCATACTGAGTTACTCATTTCTTTGCAAATCATTTTTGACATTTTATATAAACTATTTGAAACTTACTTTGTAAGCTTAATTAAATTGTCTTGTGATGTTAACCATGTTGTTTTGTGTAGTCATAGATGTTAAATAACTACTCTATAAACGATTGCCCATATGCTTAGTTATGTTTGTTATCTTTTAAATTGCAACTTTATTGTGAAGCGTGTGTTTGTAATACTGTTCTTGCATCACATATAGATACGAATGCTCTAGCGGACGGGACGTACGAGCTGATCCCAGAGTCCGAAGAAGGTGATCAAGAAACCCAGCTGAACGCTATTGTACTAACTGAAGACCCGGACCAAAATCCGGAAGAGCCCAAGGCTAATCTAGCTAGTGACTACCGAGAAGGCAAGCCCCGGACATAACCCATATTTCAAAATTATTACAATTTATCGTTATTACTTACTTGTGCATTTACAGTTCTTAGGATTTGAATTGAAACCCTAGATGCATGATCCTAGGAACCTATGTACTGAACACTAGACCTGAGTTCGAATAATTGCTAAGCTTATAGGACCGGTACAAGTCGAGTGATTGCCTGTCACTCGCGAGCTCTATAGGAATTGCTTGTTTACTTTCTGCTATCAATATAAGGACGACGGACGGGGTCATGTTCGATATCATGACCTTCTGTGAGACCTGTCTGTATTGATGAACTTGCTAAGGTCGCGGTGTGTGGTAGCGGTGGTTAAGTTTTTGAACGTACTAGCCACATGCCGTAAATATGGTACGCGGTAAGCTTAGTAGCCGATTGGACCGAGGAGTGGATATACCTTTCACTCTCTCTTAGAGATAGGTTTTTATTTATGTTTATGTTGCGCAACACTGCGGCTATAGGGACGAGGTTGGTGCCCTGTAGTCGGGGAGAGTTACCCTATCCACAAGCCGGAAAGAAAGGTAAACGATTGTTTGGGAACGACCCGACGGTGTTCCAAATGTGTGTGTTAGGTCTGCCTGGCTAGGTTAACAAATTTCGATTCGAATCGTCCGCTTCTCACGGTTTGGGACTGCTTGATCCCTTTGCCACACAGAGTAATAAGAGCAACATTATTATGATCAATCTTGATGTTTGACTAAAGTTCTACCATGGTTGGATAGGATTATTTGCTTACATAGAATGGTTAATCAACTAGAATATGGAAAGCTAAAATGTGAAGTAAGGACCTACTCTTTATTGCTTTTCAGCAAAAGAAAAACCAGAGCCTAACAGAACCCTGCATAGTCTAGTTAGGTGGGCTAAGTATACCCGTTGACGGTTAAGTCTTGCTGAGTATTAGAATACTCAGCCTTGCTGTTGAAACCTTTTTCAGGTATGAGTTTTGAGGACCAGATCGCTAGTCTGTCTTGGCCCTGCTCTTTGCCTCCTGGCTGGTTCGAAGAATGGGATCTGTCTTCGGCCGGCAATGACCCTAACGAGTGATACCTTGCTTGGGCTAGCTTGGTACCCTTTTGCGACGTGTTGTAGCCGTCGTGTTTTCTTTCCGCTGCTTAAACTCTAAATGTTAAACTTATGGCTTGTATAACTGTTTTACTAAGTTTGGATCTGTAATAAGTATTTTGAAACATGTTGTAATTACTACTTTGCCTGTATTGTAAAATCATGGTTGTAATATCTCTGGACTCGCCTTCGTGCGGGGTATGCTTATTCGATCCGAGAACTGGTGGTTGTATCGGGACGTTACCCGACAGACCAAGAATTGTTCCGTTTGAAGTGCGTTTGAGCCGGTGTTGCCTTTAGGGTGATGGCCAGCGCACTTGAGCCGGCATAGTTCAGGTGGTTCTGCCACAGCTGGTATCAGAGCTACAAGTGTACACCAGAGGTGTTGGAACCTTAAAAATCGATTTCCGTATAAAATTTGACCAACAAGGTATTTCTAAAAACTACATTGGTTTCGTTAAGGGTTATGCACAGAATGTAAAGTCCTAGGGAATTTACGGGAGTTACTAGGTGGCTATCTATTTATGGTTTATGTATATCTGACTTCCAGCACATTACATTTTTGTCAAACCATACTCACAAGCAACCCTTAATTTCTGTAACGACGCATCTACGCTAAGGTAAGAAGGTAAGGATCCTCAGTCAACTGAGTGAGTCTGACCTTCCCGTCGGTAATGCGAGCCGAACGCTGCCCTCAAGCAGTGGCTTACTTGAGGTACTCCCAATATACCAACTATTAGTTGACTATATTGGAAGTAAAGTGTACTCAGTCAGCTGAGGGAGTCTGACCTTCCCGTCGGCGATGCGAACCGAATGCTGCGCTCAAACAGTGGCCTACTTGAGCTGCTGCCAATATACCGACCCTCGGTCGATTATATTGGGAGTAAAGGAAATTGTGAATATGCTATCTCAGTGGTGTATGTTAACATTGGCCATACGGCGGAAATTGTATGACTGCCGCTTCTATAGTGAGTAGTAATGTATGGGAACGCTTTCATGAGTGTTGGCATGAAAGGTTCAATGCATATATATATATGTATGTATGTATGTATGTATGTATATATATATATGTTCTGTCAATCTTTTGCAGGTACACTAACCGCGATTCGATAAGTTAAGAACGGTTAGAATTTATCGACTAGATATAATAGGGAGAGACGTATTTATGTTATGCCATCGTACTAACCGCGTAAGCCCAACAATAGTTGGCAATTATTTATCTTGAGAGGGCGAATAGGTCGTGCATGCATAATGTGAATATGTTTGATTTGATTCCTAGAATTTGAAATTGTTATATGAGTCTTTTTAAGGGATTTCTAGTGTGGATCTTCATGGATATGTATTAGTATGCTTAAATCATAAGTTGAGTTTAAACTTGATATTAGGAGCATGTTTGTTGAAACCTTTAGATTTCCTTGGATAAAAAAACGGATTTAAGTCATGCCTTTATCCTTAGCCCCATCTTGATGTTATAATGATCTTTTCGTTCCAAAGAATCTCAAATGATGAACCAGTACCAATTGTGGTTGTTTACCTCCTGAGTTTGTGAGATCGTATAATCTTTTGAATCAGAATCACATTTTTCCGCAGTCTTCTTAAAAGCTTTATTTGAGAAGTCTTGAGATAAGCATATAACTCACATTTGAATCCTTTTTGATTCAGATGGTGGACTGTCACAATGTCTTTTGGGATGAGGATGGATGTGCTCATACTGATTGCCTATACTGGGAGGGCTTTCCGAGGATTTTGTGGGATACGCTCTGTATTTTCCACTACCCAGACCCACCCCGGTACAAGGGACGACAGTTTTCTGAGGATGGAGTTCAGAAGAGCAGAGTCACCATGACCATTCCTCAGCACTCCACCTTGGAGTGGCCGCCTATTGAGATTGAGGTCGTTGGATATCGTTTTGTGGACGCTTTTGAGACAGCAACTCTCAAAGCTATCACTACCTTCTGTGAGCATCATCCCGATGAAGTAGCCGCTTATCCTATTAGCTTGTTTCCGGCAGTCAGTGTTGGCAACGCAGAGTGGCTTTTCAGGACCACCCACTTTGGACACTTAGTTGGAGACGTAGCTGAGGAGACTATCCAGGAGGTGATCAGGTATATGAATGCCTAGTCCCACTATCAGATTCTTCAGCAGAGGCACATGGATCAGGTGATGGACTTGGCCCAGACTTTCCAGCGAGGTCTTAGTTTGAGAGACACTCAGATTCAGGGGCTTAATGAGGCTGTTGCTGGGAGAGATCACGCCATTGCACAGTTTGAGCTTCAGGTTCTGGAGCATGGTGCTGAGATAGTGCAGCGCAACACGGTGATTGGTTTTCTTCAGGAGCAGGTTCATGAGCTCCAAGTGGATCTGGATGATGCTATGGCCCATATTGGTATGCTCCATGAGCAGCCAATACCCCCAGTTGTTCCAGCCGAGCCTGCAGCAGCAGAAGAAGACCCAGAGGAGATTGAGGGAGTTTCTGAGACAGATTCCGAGCACGCGCTTGCCGAGCCTAACCCTTAGCTGGACAACTCTTCCTCCGGCAGTGCTTCCTCTGTGGGCAACCTCGATGACTTCTAGGCATCTTAGGATAGTCCTAGATAGCATGTGATCTTCCTTGTTGTAGTATATGTAAATAAGGAAGGAGATGTTGTAAAATAGCCCTATGAAGGAGTACCACTTGTTGTAGCATATGTGGTAAGAAAGTGTGATGCTAGGTTTGTACTATAAAGACTACCTTGGATGTAATATAAATAATGGCTACCAGTTTGGAAATCTTGATCTTTCTGCTTGCCAAATTCTTATGTCTTCATTGGTGCATTTCTAGGCTGTTTGATGAGTACCGAAGTGATAGAGTACGAAGTTATCTAACAGCTGACCAAAGTTTGAGGCTATGTGTTGATTATCGACCACTCAATGCGGTTACTATTAAAAACAAGTATCCTCTTCCCCACATTGATATCATGTTTGATCAGTTAGCTGGAGCCAAGGTTTTCTCTAAGATCGATCTTCGTTCTGGCTACCATCAAATAAAGATCAAGCCTTGTGATATTCCGAAAATAGCTTTCTCGACCAGATATGGACTTTATGAGTATCTGGTTATGTCTTTTGGTCTTACCAATGCCCCGGCATATTTTATGTACCTGATGAATTCAGTCTTCATGTCGGAGCTTGATAAATTTGTTGTCGTGTTCATCGATGACATTTTGATCTACTCCAAGAATGAATAAGATCATGCTCAGCATTTACGCATCGTTTTTTTGCGATTACGAGATCATCACCTTTATGCCAAATTCTCCAAGTGTGAATTTTGGCTAGATAGTGTGAAATTTTTAGGTCATACTATCTCCAGTGAAGGTATATCGGTTGATCCAACTAAAGTGCAAGAAGTGATGGATTGGGAACCTCCTACTTCAGTCCATCAGATTCGCAGTTTTCTCGGTTTAGCTGGATACTATCATCGATTCATTCCTGATTTCTCAAGAATAGCCAAACCAATGACAGAGTTATTAAAGAAAGGAGTGAAATTTGTTTGGGATGATAAATGTGAAGAAGCTTTTCAAACCCTCAAAGCACGATTGACTACTGCTCCAGTGCTGGCTACACCGGACAGCACCAAACCTTTTGATGTCTATTGTGATGCTTCTGGTACGGGACTTGGTTTTGTACTTATGCAAGACAACCGGGTGATCGCGTATGCATCAAGAGCTCTCCGAAATCATGAGAACTATCCAACACATGATCTGGAGTTAGCAGCTGTCATTCATGCTCTTAAGCTCTGGAGACATCATCTTATGGGAACTCATTGTAACATTTACACTGACCATAAGAGTCTCAAGCATATCTTCACCCAAGCAGATCTCAACATGAGACAGAGACGCTGGCTAGAATTGATAAAGTACTATGATCTAGAAGTGCACTATCATCCAGGAAAGGCTAATGTGGTTGCGGATGCACTAAGCCGCAAGTCACAATGCCATTGTCTATTTGTAGAGCCATTCAATGAAACTCTATGCCAGGAAATGATGAAACTAAATCTAGAAATGGTACCTCAAGGAAGTCTGAACCATATAGCTATCAAGCCTACACTTCATGATAATATCATCATGGCACAATTACATGATGAAGGTATCAAAATCATCAAGGAAAAGCTATCCCAGGTAGAAGCAAAGTACAAATGTTTCCGTGTGGATCATAAAGGAGTTTTGTGGTTTGAATTTCGTCTTGTTGTACCCAAGAATCACCAGCTTAGAAAACAAATCCTTGATGAAGCACATCTATCGAAGTTTTCTATTCATCCCAGTAGTACCAAGATGTACCAGGATATTAAACAGAATTTTTGGTGGACTCGGATGAAAAGAGAGATCACCAAATATGTTTCTGAGTGTGATGTCTGTCAAAGAGTTAAAGCTAGTCACTTGAAAGTAGCTGGTACTCTCCAACCTTTACCCATTCCATCCTGGAAATGGGAGGACATCAATATGGATTTTATCGTTGGCTTACCCAACACTTCGCAGAAACATGATTCTATTTGGGTAATCGTTGATAGGCTCACCAAAACCGCTCATTTTATTCCGGTGAATACAACTTATTCTGCCAAGAAGTATGCAGAGATATATCTCGACCAGATTATCTGTCTGCATGGAGTTCCAAAGACGATCATTTCTGATCGTGGGGCTTAGTTTATTGCACGTTTCTGGGAGCAATTGCAAGAATCCCTTGGAACTAAATTGATTCGTAGTTCAGATTATCATCCACAAACAGATGGGCAAACCGAACGAATCAATCAAATCCTTGAAGATATATTGAGGGCATGTGCTATTCAATATGGCAAGAACTGGGATAAGTGCCTAGCATTGGCAGAGTTCTCATATAATAACAGTTATCAATCCAGCTTGCAAATGGCACCATTTGAAGCATTATACGGTCGAAGGTGTCGAACTCCTTTGAGTTGGTCATAAGCTAGAGAACGCAAAATATTTGGGCCAAATCTAGTTACTGAGGCAGAAGAGAAAGTCAAAGTTATCCAGGTTAATCTTAAAGTAGCCCAATCAAGACAGAAAAGTTATGCAGACAAAAGAAGAGATCCTTTACAATTCAAGGTAGGGGATTTCGTATATCTGCGAGTATCTCCTACTAAAGGTGTTCAACGTTTCGGCATAAAAGGGAAATTGCACCCCGATACATCGGACCATTTGAAATCATCGAGACTTGTGGACCAGTTGCATCTCAACTCAAGAAGTGCATCAAAGTACCCACTGAGATTCTTGAACCACAAGATATCGAGGTTGAACCCGATTTATCTTACGCTGAGTACCCAATCAAAATTCTTGACACCAAAGAAAGAAGTACTAGAAGGGAGAAAGTTAAAATGTACAAAATCCAGTGGAATCATCATACTGAGGAAGAAGCCACTTGGGAGACTGAAAATTTTCTCCAAAGAAATTATCTCGACTTTCTTAGAACAAATTCAGGTATCAAACCTTTCCATTCCTTTTCTTCCTGTAATCTCGGGGCGAGATTCCTTTTAGGGGGGAAGGCTGTGACACCCTAGGTGTCTGCACAATAGAATTGCATTTATTTTATGCATCATGTGCTTATTTTACTTGATCAAGGACCTTATTGCAAAATTATAAGGTCAAATGTGTAATTATGATTTAATGTAAGGTCTTTTCTATAACTTAAATTGAATTGGGAGAGCAAATATTGATTTTGTAGAGGGTTTATTTGTAAAATTCAGTGTAATCTTTGCTTGGCAGAAAATTTTGCTTTTTAGTTTGAAATTAAACTGAATTTGCATTGGAAAAGACAAAAGTCCATTAAATTCAAAATCCTTCCTTTGTTTTTAAAATAACTCTTTAACCTTTGGTCAAATCAATTTTTGCACAACATCAAAGTTGTAGATCTTGAAAAATTGAACAACTTTCATGTTGGGCACTTTTTCATTTGAGCCCCAGTTTAAAAGTTATTATTGTTTTACAGTAGGGTCCCTGGAATTTTCTGAAATTGCAGAAAGGTCCACCTTTTGTCTCTCACCTCTCTGCTTCACCGCCGCCGGTGCTGAGCGCTGCCGCCCGCCGCCAAGGGAGGCCGCAAGCCACCTCCTGCTTCGCCGCCGCCTCACGTGGCACCCCCGCGAACCCCTGGACCCACCTCCCCTCACGCTGGAGCCCCCTCCCCTCGCCACGCCGCCCCAGCCGAGCTCCACGGCCGCCACTTCATCGCCGCCATGGCCAGCCTCGGCCAAAGCCCCGGATCACCTCCTCTTGCGTACATCAGCATCAGGAGGACGTCCGCATTCCATTCCATTCCCCTCGCTTCCTTGCCTTTTCCCCGCCCCCAGACCCCAGAACGACGCCGCCGTCCATCTGCATGCCGGCGAGCCAGAGCTCACCGTCGACCTGCCTCTCCACAGCCGCTCCGCCCGCGCTGACCCCATCCCTAGCTTCGCCTCGCCCTCACGCACCTGACCGGCTACACCTCGTCGACTATCCACCACCGGAGCACCCTTGCTGACGAGCCTCCTCCACCGCCGGACTTCCTTCTCCGCAGACCGCCCACCTCCGACCATCTCCCGTCGCGCCAAGTACACTAGAGGGTGCGGCTTGGTCTCCTCATTGTTATCCCCAACATCCCCCTCGCCGCCGGTGACCGAAATCGCCAGTAAACGGCCGGCCGCCGTCCTCTGTTCTTTCCCTCCGGCTAGGGGCCTCTCTGTTAGAATTCAAAGAAACCCAGGGGGGTTATTTGCATAGCAGTAGACTCTGATGAATAGTGTCAGCAGGGACCTCTTTGTTATTTTGGCTGTAAATTTTTAAATACCATAGAAATTCATAGAAAAATCAGAAAAAGGCAAATCCAGATGTTTTGGAATCCTTGAGAGTATGTCTATGCAGTAGAATCATAATATGATGGGTGTTAGTTGAAAGTTTTTGCTGTAAAAGTAGATTTATGTTACTAGGGCATAAATGCTAGTTGTTGTTTTCTTTTTCATAACTGATGATTGAAACCATGTCTTGCTGTGAACTTTTTATGGTGAAATGTACATGTGACTCTAGTGTTCATATAGAAATTTTGTAGTCATTCCTTCTGATTAGCTATTTCTTTGATTTAATTCTTGTTAAGTAGACTTTAATTGTGATAAATAGTTTTCTTGCTTAGAAAATTATGAGAATTGTTTTAGAACTCTATTTTGGTCATATGTTCATGTATATAAAATTTAGGACCCCCAAACACTATATGACTTCCTGTACTAATTAGTTTTACCATATGTGGTTTATTTTTGTCAAATTTATTACTTCAGTTTTTTGCCTAGATAAATTCTGAAAAATTTATGAGGTGTTAACAATAATGTGAAGCCTGTTATGAAAAATTTTGAGCTTTATAAGTCCTGTAGTTTGTTCTGTAGAATTTGATCTTTCTCTAGGTGTAGTCTGAATAACTGTTTTATTCTGATTAATTGGTTGCATGAAATGGAATGAATTTTACAGGGTAGATTGCTCTTTGTATTTACTCTTTGAAGTAATTTTACTGAAGTTTGATACTATTTTATAATTAGTTACTCAATTCTTAGCAAATCAGGTTTGACATGTTATATAAACTATTTGAAACTTACTTTGTAAGCTTAATCAAATTGTCTTTTGATGTTAACCATGTTGTTTTGTGTAGTCATAGATGTTAAATAACTATTATATAAACGATTGCCCATATGCTTAGTTATGTTTGTTATCTTTTAAATTGCAACTTTATTGTGAAGCGTGTGTTTGTAATACTGTTCTTGCATCACATATAGATACGAATGCTCTAGCGGACGGGACGTACGAGCTGATCCCAGAGTCCGAAGAAGGTGATCAAGAAACCCAGCTGAACGCTATTGTACTAACTGAAGACCCGGACCAAAATCCGGAAGAGCCCAAGGCTAATCTAGCTAGTGACTACCGAGAAGGCAAGCCCCGGACATAACCCATATTTCAAAATTATTACAATTTATCGTTATTACTTACTTGTGCATTTACAGTTCTTAGGATTTGAATTGAAACCCTAGATGCATGATCCTAGGAACCTATGTACTGAACACTAGACCTGAGTTCGAATAATTGCTAAGCTTATAGGACCGGTACAAGTCGAGTGATTGCCTGTCACTCGCGAGCTCTATAGGAATTGCTTGTTTACTTTCTACTATCAATATAAGGACGACGGACGGGGTCATGTTCGATATCATGACCTTCTGTGAGACCTGTCTGTGTTGATGAACTTGCTAAGGTCGCGGTGTGTGGTAGCGGTGGTTAAGTTTTTGAACGTACTAGCCACATGCCGTAAATATGGTACGCGGTAAGCCTAGTAGCCGATTGGACCGGGGAGTGGATATACCTTTCACTCTCTCTTAGAGATATGTTTTTATTTATGTTTATGTTGCGCAACACCGCGGCTACAGGGATGAGGTTGGTGCCCTATAGTCGGGGAGAGTGACCCTATCCACAAGCCGGAAAGAAAGGTAAATGGTTGTTTGGGAACGACCCGACGGTGTTCCAAACGTGTGTGTTAGGTCTGCTGGCCAGGTTAACAAATTTCGATTCGAATCGTCTGCTTCTCACGGTTTGGGACTGCTTGATCCCTTTGCCACACAGTGTAATAAAAGCAACATTATTATGATCAATCTTGATGTTTGACTAAAGTTCTACAATGGTTGGATAGGATTAGTTGCTTACATAGAATGGTTAATCAACTAGAATATGGAAAGCTAAAATGTGAAGTAAGGACCTACTATTTATTGCTTTTCAGCAAAAGAAAAACCAGAGCCTAACAGAACCCTGCATAGTCTAGTTAGGTGGGCTAAGTATACCTGTTGACGGTTAAGTCTTGCTGAGTATTAGAATACTCAGCCTTGCTGTTGAAACCTTTTTTAGGTATGAGTTTTGAGGACCAGATCGCTAGTCTGTCTTGGCCCTGCTCTTTGCCTCCTGGCTAGTTCGTAGAATGGGATCCGTCTTCGGCCGGCAATGACCCTGACGAGTGATACCTTGCTTGGGCTAGCTTGGTACCCTTTTGCGACGTGTTGTAGCCGTCGTGTTTTCTTTCCACTGCTTAAACTCTAAATGTTAAACTTATGGCTTGTATAACTGTTTTACTAAGTTTGGATCTGTAATAAGTACTTTGAAACATGTTGTAATCACTACTTTGCCTGTGTTGTAAAATCATGGTTGTAATATCTCTGGACTCGCCTTCGTGCGGGGTATGCTTGTTCGATCCGAGAACCGGTGGTTGTATCGGGACGTTACCCGACAGACCAAGAATTGTTCCGTTTGAAGTGCGTTTGAGCCGGTGTTGCCTTTAGGGTGATGGCCAGCGCACTTGAGCCGGGATAATTCTGGTGGTTCTACCACAGCTGGTATCAGAGCTATAAGTGTACACCATCTTTCGCGTGTGTGCTCTTCTCCTTATTCTTGATCTTAGCCCAGTTGTGACCCTGCGTCAAAACATCTCCGAAAATGTCCAATTTCTTGCTAAAATGCAACATGCTCCAAAATCCAAGACAAAATCGAAAACGGTCAAGTTCGGGTGCCAAGTGGTGGGTTAGTACATGAATCATCTCGAAGAAATTACCAAAACCACTCCTAATTATATAATAAAATGGGTACTTAAGGAGCGCCAACATTCCCCCCATGCTTAGCTTTTGCTCGTCCTCTAGCAAATCAAATCATCAAGTCCTTCCATGGGTTGCTCAAGAGTTCTCAAACTGCAAATTTTACTTATGCAAACAAGTCTAACAATATTTCTTCAAACAAAGGTCAGAGGAGCAGCGAGGGTAATCATATTATGGGCGTTTAAAAACTCATCCAATACTACTCCACGACTCTTACCTTTAGCCGGCGACTTGAATATTGACAACACTTGCTTTTCTTGCCATCCTCGGAGGTTTTTTTAGAAGCAAAATACCCTGCAACAAAGGTTAGACCAAAAATTCTTGCACAAGTCCTTTCATGTCTCTCGATATAAGTGGCTATCCTATTATTATTTGCAAACTCTCATCTCCCAGAAGTCTCTCAAGTATAAAGTGGGACTATAGATGAGGCTAGCAAAGTATATACATATATTGTCAAATTAAGAAAACCTTCTAATGATTGCTTACCTTATGAGCCAATGATCATGAGAGTTTCTCCATAATGTAAGGGGTTCAAGGGTAAGAAGATTTAGAATGGTGGACATGTGCAAAGGCATACAAAAAGATTGACTTTAGGCACAAGCATCGTCCTCGTTGTCGGATTGCACATGGTTGGAATTGAGGATATTGTTCTCAAACAACAAGGTGATATCTCTTTGCACTTCTCTAACCATAGAATCCCTTTATTTATTCTTTTCTTCTCTTCTCATACATTTTTTTTCTTTCTTTCTCCAAAATTTTCTTTGTCTTTTCCGAATCTTTTCATAGAACACTTTCTATAAAACATAGATAGGCAAATCTCCGAAGTGTCTCCCTGAATTTTTGGAGCCCGAGCCAAGGCCAGATGGGCCTAGGCCGGCCGGCTCAAGGGGTGTAGGCTGGCAGGCCTGAGGCTTTCCCAGCTCGGCTTCGGTCCGTCTTTCTAATACTCCTTCCTTTCTTCATCCCAAAATTATTTTTTATACAATTCATGTGCAGGAACAAAACGTATCCTCATAATCAGTGTAACACCCTATTTAAATTCCAGCATTTTATAATAAATTTATTTGGCTTTGTTTAATTTTCTAAGGTTTATTATGATAAGTCTTGCATTTAATCTAATTTTTGTTCCACAAGTAATTAAAATTTATTTTAGGTTTAACTTGTTGTGCATTCATGCTGGTGCATAATATTATAGATTGAGTGTGGTTTGAATTCAAATTCAAATTTTGAATTCGAATGGTTTGAGTTTTTTTGAAAAAGAAGAAAGGAAAAGAAAAGAAGAAAACCCAAATCCTGTTTCTAGCCCAACCCCGAAAACCAGCCCAGCCCGCCACCTCCTCCCTCCCTTCCCGCGCGGACCCCTCCGCACGCTCGCCCCAGCAAGCCGTGTCCGGCCCGACCCCTCCCTTCTCACCCCGCATCGCACCTTTTCCTCGGCCGTGTCCCCCGCACCCACCTGCCAGCCTCTCCCCACTCTCGCCCAGCATAGGCCACTCACGCGTCGCCCTCCCGCTGCCAATCCGAGCCCACCTGTCAGCCACGTTCCCCAGTGCCCGCGCGTGCCCCCTTTCCTCTGGTCGTCTGGGCCCGCGCGTCAGCACCGTTCCCACGCCCCACGACCGCCCGCGCATGTCATCTCCGCCTTCCCCGTCGCGCCGCGCAGTCCCGGCCGGGAATCTCGCCGCGACCTTCCCGGGGGCACACACGTCGAGATCCCGGCCCACTCCTATAACTGGTCCCGCCACCCCCCTGCACCCGCACTTCCCATCTCCGGCCACCGAACCCTAGCGCACCACCCCGCTTTGCCCCGCCCAGCGCCGCTCCTCTGCGCCGCCGTGAGCACACCGTAGCCCAGGGAGCTCCCCAAGCTCTTTGCCCCGGAGCCCAGCCCCTGGCTCACCGGAATTGCGCCTGGACCGCTCGACGGTGAGCTCTCTGCACCATCGATTCCTCGTCACCAACGCGGTTCAGGCCACCCTGACCCCGTACCACCTCCGCAGGAGCTCCACGAGTTGAACCGTGCGATCCAGATGCCTGGAGGACCTCTGCAGCGACCGTCCCCGATCTCCGCCGCGCACGCCGCCGCTCGCCATCGACGTCAACCTCCCTGCACGACCTTCCTGCTCGATTCAAGCCTCGGTGAGCACCCACGAGTCCTCCTGCTCCTATTGCGCTAGATATCATAGCCTGTGGCGTACCCTAGGTGCAAGAACACCGGCCGTCGGCGCTCCACCGCCACCGTGCCATGGCCGAGCCCCGCTCCGCTCGCTGCTGTGCCATAGTGTATCCCAGGTAGCTCATCCGTGTTGCGTAGGTCACCCTAGAGCCTAACTCCGGTCAATTTGACCCCGGGCGCACCAGTTCGGCGCACTCCAGCGACCCTACCGCCGCAGCGCCGCCTCGCCGCCTGAAACCAATGCACCGGTCACTGCTGGCCCGCGCAACCACTTCCAGTGGGTCACGCGTGCCACGGGCATGCTCTAGACCCAAACCACGGCCCGAATCGGCCACAGGAACGCCGGGATGGCTTTCTCCGGTGGAGCGCCGCTGCGGAGCAGAGCTCCGGCGAGCCGCACCGCCACCCCACGTGCCCTTCCTCCCTGAACCGCCCGATCCGGAGCCCACGGCTCATATTAGATCGTGGGCCAATTCGATCTGATCCGCCAGATCATGATCCAACGGCCCACACCCTTAGATAACAGTTCGGCCTGGCAATTTTGCTAAAGAGATCCGCGCTCCTTTCTAGTTCAAAAATATTTACAGATCGGCCCAGAATCTGGCACGGACACCCCCAAGCTTTCTGGAAATAGAACCCGCCGTCCAGCCCATGCGTTTTTGCACGTTAGCCCTCAGTTCTTTTTAGTTTTTATGTATAGGTCCCTGGTTTTTGCAGAAAACCCATGGAAACTTAGTTTTTCTTGCAGAAAAGCCCCTAAATCTTGTTTTAGCCCTAGTTTTCGTGTTCTAGCTCCGTTTTAGGTATTCTTTATGTCCACACGATCATTTAACGTGTAGAATAGTTCTAGATTAGTTTTGTTTGCTGTTTTTATGTATTGTTGTACTATTTCTTAGTGTTAGCCTTTGTTTGCATGTATGTTTATGTTGTTGCCTTGTTTTTTGCCATGTGTTCATGAGTAGACGATGAGATACCGGAGGAGCATCAGTACCAGTACCCGGAGCAGCCACCATCTTCTGCGCAGTTTGAGCAGCAGGAACAGTTTGAGGAAGGCAAGTTTAACATGAACAACACCCATCACTTTTAAATATATTTTCATACTGCATTTTAATATTGTATGCCTGTAAGGACTTTCCTAGCCACTTTATTACCTTATATATATCCCTTGGGTTGCATTTTGGGTAGTTGTGCTAGGTTGTTGCGCTATAACACACTTGGTCCTTTTTAATTAATTTGATTAATGGTATATGCAACTTAATTCTGGGAGTGGCCCGCTTGAGTGGCTCACGTCTCATTAAAAATTGGTTTTTCTAGAAACTTGGTTTAGGCGGTTCGCACTGTGTTTTGTGCTAGCTACTCTCCATAAGGACCGTACGTCATTAGAGCAACAACCAGGGGCAACCGCGCAACCACAAGACTGGAATGGGACGGTCTTGGCTTACTAATTAGGTCTTTTTGGTTTGGAGTAACTTACCTGCGGGGCAAGGGTGGTAAGCTTCAATGGTCCCTGCTCCTCCAACTTGGTCTGTGCTCGGTGTCTTGTACCCCCGTGAGGTGGGCCCCATCATCGCCGATCCAACCCTCGCGGTTACTCCATACCAATGAGATTCTTTGTAACGGCCTCGTAGTGAGTTTGCTAGCCATCTCACCTACGGAAGTGTGATGAACAACTAGCGTAGATAAGAAGGATGGCTCGAAGAGGATGTGTGTGGATTATCGGGAGCCGAATGCAGTCACTATCAAGAACAAGCATCCACTGCCCCGTATTGAGGATCTCTTCGATTTGCTTCGAGGTGCTCGTATATTCTCGAAGATTGATCTTCGTTCGGGTTATTTTCAGCTGAGGATCCATCCTGGGGATATTCCGAAGACGGCATTCACATGCAAGTATGGGCTATATGAGTATACGGTCATGTCCTTCGGCTTGACTAATGCCCCGGCTTTCTTCATGCATCTGATGAACATGGTCTTCATGGATTATCTGGATGTCTTTGTGGTGATCTTCATTGATGATATTCTGATCTTCACCAAGACAGAAGAAGAGCATGAGGAGCATCTGAGACTCGTATTGCAGAGATTGAGAGAGCATCAGCTGTATGCCAAGTTCAGCAAGTGCGAGTTCTGGATTGACGAGGTTCCATTCCTCGGTCATGTTATCTCTCGTGCCCCACGGCCGAACCGGGGCCCAAACCGAGTCCGGCAGCCCCCCGTTCCCCTTCTCCGGCCGCCCGCCGCCGCGGAGCAGAGCTCCGGCGAGCCGCGCCGCCACCCCCACGAGCCCGAACCGCCCTGGCCGCCCAATCCCGGATGAACGGCCACGATTAGATCCATAACCCATCGATTCCTAACCCTCATATCCAAATCCTACGGCCGAGATCTAAACATACCGCTTCACACTGGCCTTTTTGCTAAAGAGACCCTGGGTTTCTTTTAAATCAACCCGCAGTCCTGTGCCGTTCAAAACTAATTACAGATCGGCCTAAAACTTTGCACGGACCCCCTGAGTTTCTTTAAAATCTAACCCACCGTCCAGCCCTTGCCTTTTTACGAGTTAGACCCTGGAGTTAACGTTTAATTGCATTTTAGTCCCTCTGTTTTAGCAGAAAAGCCCTGGAACCCCGTTTTTATTACAAATAAGCCCATGAACCTTGTTTTTAGCCTAGAAAATGCGTTTTAGCTCCGTTTTAAGCGTTCTTTATATCCACGCGATCGTTGTAACGCGTAGAATAGTTTTAGACTAGTTTAGTGTGCTGTTTTTATGTATTGATGTACTGTTTCTTAGTTTTTGTTAGTGTTTGCTTGTATGCTTATTTTTTGTGCATTGTTTTGGCCATGTGTTCGTGAGTAGACGCTGAGTTACCGGAGGAGCCCCAGTACCAGTACCCGGAGTAGCCGTCTTCCGAGCAGTTTGAGCAGCAGCCAGAGCAGTACGAGGAAGGCAAGTATAACATGAACAACCCATCACTTTTAAATACATTTACATACTGCATTTTAATACTGTATGCCTATAAGGACTTTCCTAGCCACTTTATATCCTTTATATATACCTTTGGGTTGCATTTTGGGTAGTTGTGCTAGGTTGCTGTGCTATAACACACTCTGGTCCTTTTTAATTAATTTGATTAATGGTTTAATTGAACTTAATTCTGAGAGTGGCCCTCTGTGTGGATGAGTGGCTCACGTCTCGTTAAAAGATGGTTTTTGTAGAAACATGGTTTAGGGGGCCAGCACGGTGCTTAGTGCTTGGTTGGCCACTCTCCATAAGGACCGGTTCATAGAGCGACAACCTGGGACAACAGCGCTACCACAAGGCTAGAATGGATAGACTTGGCTTATTAATTAGGTCTTTTTGGTTTGGAGTAACTTACCTGCGGGGCAAGAGTAGTAAGCTTCAATGGTCCCTGCTCCTCTGGCTGGTCTATGCTTGGTTTGCGTACCTGTGCTTGTACCCCCATGAGGTGGGCCCCATCGTCGCTGACCTAACTCTCGCCGTTATGCCTTACCAACGAGATTCTTTGTAACGGCCTCGTAGTGAGTCGCTAGTCATCTCACCTAAGGAAGTGTGATGAACCTCTGGTGTAGCTCACGACTTGTGGGTAAAGATGTGCAACCTCTGCAGAGTGTAAAACTGGTATACTAGCCGTGCTCACGGTCATGAGCGGCCCAGATCCTCCTTTTGATTAGTGGGGTTTTCTCCTTCCGACGAGGGAGGTGCCTCTCGGGGTTACCTTGGTGGCTTGGTTTTGGTTTGGTTCTCAGTAGTTTCTTAATTAATTCTGATTAAATACTATGTAACTGGGTTAATGGTAATTTATCAACTTGTAGTAAATAGCTTTAATAAAATCTTGCCAACACTTAAAAGCTTATGCAGTTGAGTCAGCCAACCTTAGAGCCTCATAGTTTGTGTTATACTTGTTGAGTACAAGTTGTGTACTCACTCTTGCCTCTTCTCTACCTTTTCCTCTTGGCTACGCTACTGCTGCTCAGTTCCTGCCGACACGAGGGAGTTCACTCAGCGCTACCAGGACTACGAGGACTTCTAGGTGTTCGTCTCCCAGTCGACGTCCCTGTGGTGCCCTGCTCAGCTTCGGAGAGTTTTATTCGTATTTGTACTTCGCTTCTGCTGTATCAGACATTTTTGTCATTTATGTAATAAATAACATTCGTATTTCGATTTATTATGTCTTATTCGTGATATGTGCTGTGATATACTGTTCATTCTGTTGTATATACGTGTGACTTGATCCTGGCACATATATGATTGCTCGGTTTATGTCCTTTTATAAACCGGGTGTTACAGAGTGGTATCACCCGGTTTATAAAGATGTGCAACCTCTGCAAAGTGTAAAACTGGTATACTAGCCGTGCAACCTCTGCAACCTCTGCAAAGTGTAAAACTGGTATACTAGCCGTGCTCACGGTCATGAGCGGCCCAGATCCTCCTTTTGATTAGTCGGTTACCTTGGTGGTTCGGTTTGGTTCTCAGTAGTTCATAATTAATTTTGATTAATTACTATGTAACTGGGTTTATGGTAATTCATCAACTTGTAGTAATTAGCTTTAATAAAATTTTGCCAAGTTTAAAAGCTAATGCAGTTGAGTCAGCCAACCTTAGAGCCTCATAGTTTGTGTTATACTTGTTGAGTACAAGTTGTGTACTCACACTTGCCTTCTCTACTCTTTTTCCTCTTGTTCTTTTTGGGATACTCTACTGCTGCTCAGTTCCTGCCGACGCGAGGTAGTTCACCCGGAGCTACCAGGAGTACGAGGACTTCTAGGTGTTCGTCTCCCAGTCGACATCCCTGTGGCGCCCTGCTCAGCTTCCGACGAGAGTTATCGTATATGTTTTACGCTTACGCTGTATCAGACATTTTGTCATTAATGTAATAAATAACATTCGTATTCACCTTATTATATATTTTTACGTGATATGTACTGTGATATATTGTTCATTCTGTTGTATATACATGTGACTTGATCCTGGCACGTATATGATTGCTCGGTTTATGTCCTTTTATAAACCGGGTGTTACAATCGGGTTGTGGTTAAGGAAAAGGATATTAAACAAGATAATCTCGGGTTCGGGTTTTGGAATCTGGTAGATCTCATGAGTTGTTCCAATGAGGAATTCTCATTACCAAATATTGACGGTGCCAGCAATTCAGAGATTAAAAATACGGACATGATCATCGCTCGAAATTAAAACTCCCAAGAGAAATAAATCCTAACTAAACTCAATGCACATCCAATGCTTATGGTGGAACGAATATAGCTTGTGGATGATAGGATTTTTACTCTCGACTTGTCAAGAACTTGATCAACCTTATGTTTGTAGGGGTTTTATTATTTTTATGAAATTAAAGTCCTCCAAATCATGCCTCAACCTTATGTTTGTAGGGGTTTTATTATTTTTATGAAATTAAAGTCCTCCAAATCATGCCTTACTCGCAAGCGTAATCGAAACCAAGCGCTAGATCAAAGCTCAAGTGTGTGTATTAACATGGACGAATAATTTACAAAGCTCCACAAATAAGAAAAATTTTCTATGACAGCGCTCGTGAACAATTGCTTTAAAGAAAATAAAGTAAAACTGAATGCATAAATAAAATTGCATGATCCAACAATTTAGCAAAAAAAACAAAGACTCTTTTTATTTCGTTTTCATGACTCAACACTAATTTAAGACTCACTCTCACACATGCGAGTAATAAAGCACACAATGCTAGACTATGACTCTCACACAAACAAAATTAAAGACGATGAGCTTTCGACTAAACAATGACTAACAAAATTTAATCTACGAGCCGTCACACCTCTCCCCCATGCTTAGATTATGCGGCGCCCTCATCGCAATGATATAAAAGACGGGTGTGACGCTCGTCGGTGTTCTCAACGGCACCTAGGGCAATTGCACCTAGGGCGCCCTCCTCCTCCTTGCTTTCGTAGATCTCCAACCATCCTGAATAACTTCCTTATGTTGCAGAGAAGGAAGTTGTAATCTTTTTCGGCCAAGCGCTCGATATCGTTCATCCTTCTATCCATTGCCACGAGTTGATCGTGACACCTATCGATGGTGGCGCAGAGATCCGTGATTTCATTGCGGCACTTGAAACAGCACCCGAAGTGATGGCCACCGCGGTTGGGGCCGTCGTCCTCGAGCTTGTCATCGTCCTTCTTCTCCCCTTATCGCGGTCACCTCTGAAGGGGTCGTCATCCACTCTTTTCTCCTCTTCGGCCCACCCCGGCCAATCATCGTCATAGTCACGACTGGCGGCGCCCCATGAACCGGGGCTCGTGTAGCTCTCCCAATCGTTGTCCCCTGCATAGTCCTTTGGCTCCGGGGTGTGCTCGATGTAGTTTTTCGTTTTAACTCCGAGAAGGTGCAAGGAACGCCTAGGTGCGGGTGGTTCATTGTCTTGTCGCTTCTCGCCCTCGTCCTCGTCGCTAATGATGACGACCACCCTTTGGGCTTGAGCTAGCTTCTCCTTGCGCCATAGAGGGCCCTTCCCTCCGACGCTCATCCGTGCTTGGGTATTAAATTTCTTCGGAGGGAGCTTCGCTTCACATCGCTTTGCTTCGACAAGGAGGGGCGGCACACCGGTTGCCGAGGTGGAGCTAGGCATCAAAATGGTTAGGGGCGGCACACCGGTTGCCGAGGTGGAGCTAGGCATCAAAATGGTTTGGCGTGGGGGTGTCGGGCGCCATGCCCCCTCCTTGACCTCCATCGCTGCAATCATGGCTCTTGCGCTCGCTGGAACGGCTATTGTCGATGTCTCTCACGAGGTGGTGGTGTAGATTGAAAAGTATGAGAGAATTGATCTAAACCGCGCCTCTATTTAAGTCCTGAAAAGACTTGGACAAGAATTCCAATATCTCTGCGTTTTGGCATGCGAAATCTATAAGGCACGGGTTCAAAATTTCCTTATCTCGTACCTACCAAAAAATGAGACTGAGACGTGTACGAGAGAGCTCAGGCCGGCCGGCCCAGGGGGTTTTTCTGCCCCTTGGACTCCAACTTTTTCCGATGTGCCCACCAATAAATTCTAAGACTATGTTTTACTCGAAGTTCATCCAGAATAAAAATAAAACTACAAAAATAAAATCTAAAAGAGAATATTTACAAACTTACCTTTCTTAATGTCGTTAGGCTTGACGTTCCGGTTCCTCATCCATGGTGTATATGTCGATGTAATGAAGGGGCACGACGTCGGGCTCCAAGAATACCTTTAGTCGCTGTCCATTCACCACATATTGGTCGCCTTTCGCATCCATGATTGTCACCGCTCCCGTAGGTGAAACCGAGTGTATGACGTATGGGTGATGTAGTACCTTCGCCTTGATTGTTTCCAATCGCATATACTTGGGCTATGTGCGCGTAGGGTGATGATTCCGATTTCATTCCCATGATCCTTTTGACCTATAGCACTTCGTCCAAGTCAATCTCTTCCTCTTTTTCTTCGAAAAGTTTCCGAATAATATCACTGGCTGATTCCTTGCCAAATGTATATCCCGTGTGATTATCCGGCGGCGACAGCGGCGACGATGACGAGTCCATTGCTTGAACGAAGCAGCGGCGGCGACGAGAGCAGCGGGAGGGAGAACCTGAACCTAACATCGCGGTGGCGGCGGCATGAGGGGATGGCAATGGTGGCGATTGGAGAAGAAGAAGAGGCCGAGAGGCAGTATTTATAATGGCGAGAGGCCGGAATTCGAAACGGCGTGCGGTTGCGGAGAGGGCAACGGCCAGCGATTGCGATTCTCAAGACTGGAAGATATAGGTGACGGGTGGTATGTGGAGCATGTCACCTGTAATCATTTCGCAAGTGACATGAGCTCTTTAGTATAAGTGACGGAGTATAGGTGACGTCCATCACCCATAAACAACGCCCGTCACCTATAAACGATGCCCGTCACAATTGTTCTTGACCTAGTATTTCCAATCTAGCAGCCACCGCTCGGGCAGTCAGCTGCCCTCGATCTTGGGCAGAGGCGGCAGGGGTTTTGAGCGGCGGCGCTTTTGGGCAGAGGTGGCAGTGGATGAGTGGAGTTTAATCAATTCGATGAAATACCTCCTTTTGCAACTTGTGACCTCCCCCGCCTAAATGCCAACAACAAGACCCTGCACCTCCGGACCGACCATAACAAAAAAATCCGTGTGAGGTCAAAGTCAGTCTGTGGACGTGGGCGTGGGCGTACAGAAACCAAGTGTAACATGGTCAAAGTCTGAATTTTGATGTCCCAAATAATTATAGTAGAATGTACATTAATTTTTGTTTGAATATGTTGGATGCGTTTGCCTTTCCATTGCTTTCTGGATGTGTAAGCTGCAATGTACTACTATACATCAGTCTGAATTGCTTTCTGGAAGTGTAAGCTACAATGTACTATATCAGTTTAAATTGCTTTCAGCAAGTGTAAGTGTAAGTGCAACTGCAATACCCGTCGCTTATCAGTCATAGGTGATGGGGACATATGTGAGGCTCGTCACCTATGTGTCAAAGGTGACGGGTCCGAAACATCGCCCGTCACCTAATAGAAAGGTGACGGGCCACACTAGAAACAATCTTTAGTTGCTGCACTAGAAACGTAAAAGAAAGGTGACGGGCCACAAACAACTTCCGTCACCTAAGTCAAGTTGGAACTGGATTTAAGCCATCCCCCTTTGCCGTTCTTTACATCTACCATTTCGAACCCTAGGTCTCCACGCCTCTTCGCCGCCGCACCGCCCACCTCCTCGCCTCCTCTGGTCGCGCTGCCCTCTTCGCTGCATCCTCGTCGCGCCTCCATGCGCCCGTAGGCAAGGAGCAAATCTGGGCACGCCGGAGCACCTCCTCGTCGCGCCCCCAGAGGCCCACCCGCCGACCGCAGGCAAGAACCAGCGTGGGCACTGTTGACCCTCACTAACGATCATTTCCAGGCTTCAACTTGATCAGAAAATCATGAAAGTTTGCATTTCTCACACGCATCCTTATCCAATAAAGTCCCTAAACCACACTTCACCTTCTAGAAAATGCAAGTTGTGTTTTTGAGCTAATATGCAGGTTGCAAGCACACTTTGGCCCGACATAAAATCACAGAAAATATCAGAGTAACGATTCTGGCTCATTTGGACCAAGTGTAGCCCAAGAACCACACCAAAACCAATCAAGACAAAGCAAGCCCCAGCATTCAGACAAGAGGAGGCCCAAGACAGCCCGTTGGAAGAAGATGGGGGCGGTTGGCAGCCCGGGCAGGTCGACCGACCTACTTGGTCAGCAGAACTGGCCCATGGGCCCCACCACCTCAACTTCGCGATGTGTCACCTCCTCACTGGTTGCTCAAGTCAGTTCTGCAAGCTCTCACCCGTGGCTCCCTGCTATAAATACAAGGGGGGTAGAGAATGAGAACACACACACACACACACCACACTTCCTCTCCTCTCCTCTCTTGCATTTCTTGCATAGTTTTTAGGCTTAGTGGAGTTTAGGAGAAGTCTAGGAGTCTTCGAGTCACCGGATCTGCTCGAGTCTGGTATGGGTTCATCTCTAGCTCTCTCTTGTAATATTCGGTTGTTTGTAATAGAATTAGACTATGGTTACCGATATCTGCTCGAAGTATGTTCTGAGTTATTGGGTATATGCTTCTTGTCATGGTTGTGTTATTATTCAATACTTGCATTGCATGATCGCCCTGTGCTTGAGATGGTTATCGTATCGTTCTTAGAACTCTATCAACTACTCCAGTATTCGTATGTTTGCTCTAGTGTGATGTCTGTCCATCCAGAGGGTGGGGGCTCCATGCGGGACACTAGAGTATCCCTTACTAGTGTAGACATGGTGTCTAAATTAGCTAAGAGTTGCTGGATGTCAACTATACCCACGGTTTGTAGAGGTAGCCGGCAGGTGGTGACAGCCCTGTCTGAGCCCGAGTAATCATCCACGTTCAGTATGGGGGGTAGGAGGTACATAAAGTTGCCGGGGTGTACGGGCTCCTCCAATTGCTTCGATTGCGATCTCCCTGTTGTGTAGTTTAATCTCTGACGATCTAGCCAATGAGATAGTATAGATATAGCTAGCCTAGCACAGTTGACTCAAGCTCTGACTTCTATCTTGCTCCCGGCCTGGAGCACCTTTTATCTTTTCTTTTGTTTATTTATCCAAGAGGGTAGTTTGTGTGTGTGTCACACTACCTCCTATCATGTTATATATCTTACCCCTGTATATGCATGAGAATATCCAATCTAGATAAAGTTCATCAACTGGTCTATATATCTCTTCACTCACTGCCTTCCCTGCGGAAATATAAATGACACCCCGGTATACTCCCGAGTAAAATGCTACAGCGGTATTCCGTGCGCTTGCGGATTTATTCGTGGTTCATGAAATACCTGCCACCCCAATTAGCGTCTGCGGGCGTCATCGCTGTTTCCCGGTGGTGGCCTTGGCAGGCGCCAACGGCACGCCGTCGTGCAGGCAAGATCCAGAGCTGGGCACACCGTCGCACAGGCAAGATCCAAAGGCCACCATGCCGTCACGCAAGCAAGATCCGGAGCACGGCACGCCGTCGGACAGGCAAGATCCAGAGCTGGGCACGCCGTCACGCAGGCAAGATCCAGTGGCCACCACGCTGTCGCGCAGGCAAGATCCAAAGCCCAGCCGCCGCCCGCAGTCAAGATCCATAGCCCAGCCGCCGCCCACAGTCAAGATCCAGAGCCCAGCCACCGCCCGCAGACAAGATCAAGAGCCAGTGACCGACCGCAGACAAGATCCAGAGCCGGTCACGCCCATCGTCATCTTCAGGCAATATTGTTCTTGTTGTCATACATATGCTTGTTGTTCATGTTGAAATTTGCAAACACTAATTGGATTTGCTGCCTATTTTTGCAATTAGAGGCAAATGATGATATGGGAGAGTGAAATTGATACTTGCCATGAACATGTCAGCCTCAAACGGCATGAAGCATATGCCAGGAACACTCGCTGGTGTGTAGCATATGTTTCTGCCCTTTGAGGCTGAGGTCTTCATCGATTCTTGAGAGTGAATCACTCATTGCCACCTTTGCCAAATAAAATTGAGGGATTGAGAGATTGATACTTGCCATGAACAGGTCAGCCTCAAAGGGCATGAAACAGATGCCATGTCCACTCGCTAGTGTGTGACATCTGTTTCTGCCCTTCGAGGCTGAGGTCTTCATGGATTCTTGAGAGTAATATCAGATTGGCAAATGGATTGTTTTTTACTCCAAACATATGTCTCCTATTTCTGATGCCATTCTATGTTATATTTTTGAGAGTTGACAAGCAATTGCTGCTGATCTTTTATGTCTAAGGTCATTGCCCATGTATTTCCATCACCATGGCCTCCACACCTGTGGCATTGGGTCTCGATGAGTAAAGATCAGGTGAACAAACATGAAGCCTTGGGTTTTGAGGAGTAAAGATGAGTCGTCCCTCGTCCTCACCCGGCGTTGGGTTTCAAGGCGTTGCATCTCCGCCGGTGCTGTGGCGCGCACGTGCTCGAGTTCCTGCGCTACCTCGACCGCTTCGGCAAGAGGCGGGTGCCCATGTCGTCGTGCCTAGCAGCCTACGGGACCTGCAACGCACGAGTGCGCTGGCCGTGCCAGGGAGTCGCTCGCCATCGGCCGGTCATGCCCCCGCTAGTTCGCCGTCATACTCGCTAGGGTTCGTGAATGGATTAGAATCGGTGAGCAGCAGGGGCTTAGGAACCGCAGGGTGATGTGGAGGATTGAAAGGATAAGGGGTATTTTTGTCTTTTCACTATATTACAAAGAGTTTTCTTTTTTTAAAATTTATTAAATCCTTGCTGCAGAGTCAAGACTAGCGGCAAACGGAGGCTTCACCATCTATAAGTAGGGGTAAAATCCTAGTCTATAAAAAAAAGTAGGGATAAAATTGCAAACGGAACAAAAGCGAGGGTAAAATTACAATTGGGTTTCAAAGTAGGGGTGAGAACACAATAATCCCTTTGAAAATTTACAACACTTGCAGTTTTTCAAGTGATTGATATTTAAACTATTTTTTTGAATTTTTTTCTTTGAGAAAACATGTTTATGAGTCACATATGATGCATTTGGCATGTTAAACTTTATTTCAGCATAAAAATCTATATTTAGATTTTTTTGTGCTTTTTATTAGTATTTAATGCAAATATAGCTTAAACACTACTTAAATTGTAAACTAATAATGCTTGAACAGACACATACTCGAATTGCACATAAAAAATATTAGTGACCAAAATGTACAATGCCACATTCTAATGACATGCTTTGCAGTTGATTTAAGACTAATTACCATTCTAAACACTAGAGGTGTGACATAGGAGGCCACACAACACTTTAAGTAAATATGCAACATCAAAATAAATGTGTTAGATCCATGTTATACCCCAGGTAAACCCAAACAATCTGTCAGTTAAATACTACTAACAAGAATGTCACTGTCCAATTAAAGCCTGAGCACTACTGCTTTGTTAAAAAGATATACTGATTACAACTGGATTTAGTTCTATATATGTTGAAGGGACCCATATATCAGCAGCAGCTGCTTCACCGACTAGCATACATCATATCGTAAGCAAAGTAAATCCAAACAACTCCTATTTAAATTTCTTAACCTTTTTTCTTTCTTCCTGGTCCATCCACATTATGGTGATGTTTCGAATTCTTGAGCTTGTCGAATCAATATGCTAATATTTTGTACATCAAATAATTGCTTGGACAATCAGCATAGCAATTAGCTTGGAGTACATCAAATAATTTTGAACAAAGAATTGCTTGGACAATCAGCATACCAATTAGCTTGGAGTACATCAAATAAATTTGAACAAAGAATTGCTTGGACAATCAGCATAGCAATTAGCTTGGAGTACATCAAATAAATTTGAACAAAGAGTTGCTTGGACAATCAGCATAGCAATTAGCTTGGAGTACATCAAATAAATTTGAACAAAGAGTTGCTTGGACAATCAGCATACGAATCAACAAATAAATTGGTATGGCCTCTGAAAGCCAAACCAAAAAAAATGTGATCAAAGCAATTGGCGTGCACACCCGCGGCAGGCAGGCGTTCGGCGTCGCGCTGGTGCTGCGTTCGGCGGGCATGGGATGTCCGGTGCCGGGCGCGGGCCTCCTCCTGTGTTCGCTTCGCCTGGGATGTGGGCGGCGGCGGCACCGGCGGTGACCGGTGAGCTCAGGGTGGCTCACGGCGGCGGCGTGTCCCAGTGAGGAGGTGCGGCGGCGGCGTGTCCCCGTGAGGAGGTGCGGCGGCGTTTGTTGGGGCTGGAACCTGCGGCGGAGGTTAGGTTGCGTCGCGCCGGCGGCGAGGCGACGGTGGCAGTGCCCCCCGCCTGGGTCCCGACGGCGGCGTTGTGCTGCCGGCGGTGAGGCGGTGGCGCCGTTGACCTCTGCCTGGTTCCCGCCGGCGGTGTTTTCTGGGGCGGGCACCGGCGGCAGAGGCGCCGCGGCGTCGGCGGCGAGGCGGTGGGGCCGGTGCGGTCGGGGTTCTCTTAGAGGCACGGTGTTTGATTTTTTCGTAGGGCAGGCGCGCGAGAGGCGGTGGGCGCGCGAAGCGGCTCTCCTTTTTCACGGTGGAGAGGCGGTGTTTTCTGGGGCGGGCACCGGCGGCAATCATCAGGAGAGTATGAGCCATAGATTTTGAAGAGGTTAGATTTCCGTGTACAATTTGGTGGGTGTGGCTGCGTTTCTGGATGACAGCGGGGTCACAAACTTTGGTGGCCCAAGCTTAATTTGATCGGTGCTTTAGGGGGTAGATTTGATTGATATTTTATCATCTGCTTGACCCTCCAAAATTAAGTTAATCCGATACTTGTGTAGTGCTTTGTCTCTTCCAGATATTTCATGCCGGAACAGGAGAGCGGGAGAAGGAAGGAAGCATGGAAGCCGCGGTGGTGACGCTGCCAAAGCTTGTCGCATCCAGCCGCCCTACGTCAGCCGACGTTCCCGTGAGCCGTGAGCGCTGCCGTCGAGCTGACCTCTCCGGTGCCAACAAGATACGGCGGGCCCCACGCCGGAAATTCCACATCAGCCGGCGACAAGTCAGATCCTAACACCGATCGGCAGCTCATCACGCCTGCAAACCAGGAGGCTATAAACCTCACCGCTCTCACGCTATCGAAGTCTATAAATCCCGGCGCGTCGTCTCCCACCGCCGGCTCGACAAGCAAGCTTCTTCTACCCCTCTTCCAGCTCCAGCACACTCACCAGCCACAGACCACAGCAGAGCTCCAGATGGAGCAGGGGAATCACACATCCTCTGCCTCTGGCATCTACGACTCCGCCGCAGCTCCAGCTGCCGCGTCGCTCCCATTCGACGCGGCCGATGGCGCCGACGACATGCTCCTGCAGCTCGACGCCTTCCTCCTCGGCACGGACGCCACCGGGGACAGCTCCGATTGGCTCCCCGCCTCGCCTTCGTTGTCCTCTGACGCAGCAGTGGTGCCACTGTCGCCGAGCACGCCGGAGCAGCGGCGGCGGCCGGACGCGGGCGCTTCGACGCCGGGCAAGAAGCGGCCGGCGACTCCGGCCTTCATCGGGGTGCGCAAGCGTCCCTGGGGCAAGTTCGCCGCCGAGATACGGGACTCCACGCGCCGAGGCGCCCGCGTGTGGCTCGGCACCTTCGACACCCCCGAGGCCGCCGCGCTCGCCTACGACCAGGCCGCCTTCTCCGCGCGCGGCGGCGCCGCCGTCCTCAACTTCCCCGTGGACCGCGTGCGGGAGTCGCTGGCGGCGCTCGCGCTCGCCGGTGCGGGCGCCAGCGGCTGCAGCGGCTCCCCCGTCCTCGCGCTGAAGCGGCGGCACTCCAAGCGCACGCGCAGGCGGAAGCACCAGCTCTCCCCTGCGACGTCGACGGACAGCAGCGGCAGGAACCATCTCGACCCGGTGCAGCAGCTGGAGCGCCAGCGCGCCGACGCGTCTGCTGTGCCAGTGCCGGAGCCGGAGCAGCGGGTGGCGGCGCTCTGCCAGTGCCACTGCCGCGGCGGCGGAGTCGTGGAGCTGGAGGACCTCGGCACCGATTACTTGGACGAGCTCCTCCGAGTGTCGTCGGACTTGGAGTGTGCGTTGATACGTTGAGAGCATTATTGAGGCCAGTCGCCGTCGTCGTCGCCATCACCCTCGCAACGCTCCAGCACTGTCCAGCCATTGCCATCGCACGGCGACCCGACATTATATATTGTAAATCTCCAAATTAAGTAGTCGACCCGATTCTGCTCGTTGGCACACGTTATTATCATCTTGATTAGTTTAATTTATGCATACCACCCACTAACCAAACATAGACTCTAATACTTCTCTTATGAATGCCAATAGCATAATACGAATGGGTTCCATGGGACATGACATGAGACCGCATGAAACTTTTTTAAACTCGAGAAATCAAGAGGAAATGAATTCACCATATAATAAGGTACTCTCCTTTTCATCATTACTGGATATCCAATTTAAAAAATAAACTGATGAGCGAGGATGACAAATCCACTTGTACATTAATTTTCCCTCTCAATCGCTTCTATTGGCCGCAAATGCCGTACGTATGAGCCATGAGGCCAAGTAAAGGCGCAGTCTGGGAGAGCTTCTCCCAAAACGGTTTCATCAGAATTAGCTTCACCGGCTGCTAGTTCATGTTTTGTTCATTTTTACCTGGGCTTACAAATCAGCTTCACACTACACGGTATCTCGATTTGTACAAAATATATAGCTGAAGCCGAAGAGGGTAGAAGTCCTCCCCAACTGGCCCTTAAATTGGCAGATTATAAGGACTTCAACCAAAGAATGCCACTTTGAGGTACCATGCGACCATCCTCTCACAAAATGAAGTTGATTAGTGCTGATTACCTATGTAGGGGTGGTAAAGGGTCTTAAAATTTGACTTGAATTATTTTAGGGTCAGACCCTAGAATTATGGGGCTCTAATCTTATATAATTTTAAGCTAAAAGTATATAAACACCAACTTTAATTGTGAAAAAGTTACTAGGGTCATGGTGCATTAGCACCTCTATACATACGTTGCACAATATGCCCTGAACCCCTTGGGCTCTCGTACAACTCATGCAATTCGTACAACTCTTGCAATTGAAGAGGTATTAATTTACGCATTGTCCCATATAATACGGAAAAAGAATATATTTCAGGTGTGAGCTGAAACTGAAAATATGTCCTTGTATTGTCTACTAGTGTACTGCAATTATGCAAGGCAAGCTAGCAGTCCCCCAGGATTTGCAGGGATATTCAAAAGTAATACTAGTATATATTTTGTTAAAAGCTAGTTGTAGGAATAATGCTACTAGACAACAACTCAATTAGTGTCCCAATCAATATAATACTGATACCAAACGGTTGGTTAGTAGTACTCAACAAAAGCAATATAGCGTTCGAACGCAGGACAAATAATACTACTATTTTCATTTATATTATTGTCCTGAAGGAAGCTGTCATGTTGAGGAATGAACATGACAGATTCTAAAATTGTACCTTTAAATAATATAGCATTGATAAATACTACTAAGAACGACTTTTTTTTGGACATCTTACCTTAAGTTTCTATAGTTGGTGTAAATTACATGCATGTGAAGATGGCAGGGTTGTCTCAGCTCATAAGAGCAACTCCAGTGGAGTGACTAAAACTCATTTTAGTCACCCATTTTTCAAATTTAGTCACCCAAAATGTAGTCTCTACTCCAGCAGCACCGACTAAATAGACTTCTATATTTGTTCCTAGCACGTGGGCCCTTACTTGTCATTGACTTGAGTATCTCTTCACCAAACAGCTTCTTCTATCCATTGACCAAGCATCTTCTTCACCAAATCGACCACCACTGTTCGCCGCCGGCCAGCGGGAGCGGGCGCCGGCATGCAAGCACCAACGGCAGGGTGGGCGGTGGCGTGCGCGCGGAGGCTAGCCCGAGGTGGCGGCGGCAAGCGCGGGCGGTGGCGTGCGCGCGGCGGAGGCGGGCCCAAGCTAGTGGCGGTAGGCGCGGGGCTGCGTCGTGCGTGCGGGGATGGGGCCAGGATAGCGGCGCGCGGTGGTGCCTGATGCTGCATTGCCGCGGCCGACCGGAGGAGCTCGTCCATGGTCTCGAAGACGGCAGATTCGAGAAGCTCCAGATTAGGAGTGGGAGTGGCAGGTGCGGGGCGGTGCTGCCGTGGCGGCGGCCAAGTGGCTGCGGCGGGCACGGGGGTTGAGCAGCAGAGGGCGCGAGGCCAGGGCGGCGGCGGGTTCGGCCGGCTCGTCGCCGATCTCTGTGCAGTGCAAGTAGAGAGAGGAAAAAGAAGAGGAAAAAAAATGGTGGGCCCTACTTTTGGTAGCCTAAGTAGAGGGTGACCAAATTGAGAGGGTGGGAGAGGAAATTTAGTCGCTCCCTCATTTTAGTCACCCAAGTAGGGGCCCTGCTGGTGATGAAAATTTGAGCAAAATGACTAAAATATGGGTGTAGTCACCCAAATAGAAGCCCTGATGGAGTTTCTCTCATATGCCAGTTATTACCTACTCCCTCCGTCCCAAAAAATCAAGTCAGTCTAGAATTCAAAGTTATCCTAGAAAACAAGTTATTCAACCGTATTGAGAGAATTTTTACAATGATTGAACAAATGTGAGCCGTCCACCAGATAGAATCGTACAGTGGCCAAGGTAGGAAGTACCTGAAAGTACATAGATTAAAGTATCCGGTGGTACAAAAATGTGGGACCAAGTATAAAAATGTGAGACCAAATAGCAAAAAAGTGGGACCCAATACTAATTTAATTCAATTTTTCACAAATCAATGGCAAAAAAAATTCAAGGGGAAAGTACCTCAAAGTACTCTATGGTACTTTACAATCATTGTAGCAGAGCTCATTGAAACAGTGCATGTGCATGTAAAAATTAATTATTATAAAATATATGTAAGTATGATTATTTTACATTCTTGTTAATATGTCCTATATTCTAAAATGTCTTGTATTTTAGGATGGAGAGAGTAAGAATGTTGCATCTAAAAGTGTTTACATAGGAGGATGCCTTAAGTGGCCATCCAGTAAAAAATAGTTCATCAAAATTAAGGATAATTAGCTTTTTGTATATTTTAAATTAAATGAGACTAGGAAAGTTTACTGTAACTATAGTGGTATACATTTCATGGTATCCCCACAAAGATTGTTCATTTAGGTAATTTCAGATATATTACTAGTAATAGAAAATGAGCATGTTACTTCTAATTAACTATAGCAGTTGTGATTGAAGACTTTGTTGTTTATTTGGTTCTCTAGATCCTCAACAAATGCAAATGCATTTGAATGAGAAAAGTAACATGTATTTAAATATTTGATTAGCTCCGTCATGCCCTTCTCAATGCAATTATTTTTTAGTATTTGATATTATTTTAATTAGATAAACTTTACTATAATCTAATGGAACAGTCTTTGTCGGACAAAATTTCAAGGATAAACGAACAGTACGAGACGCAAGGCTAGATGTAAAGATGGTAATGATATGTAGCTTTACAAACTTTCATAACCAACAACGTCAATTAAAGATGTGCAAAAGGGACAAAAAGTCATGAAAACGGGTGTAGGAACTTCAGGGAACCGCACGCTCCTCCATGTCACACAGCAAGCAGACCCTCAGAACCTCATCCGTGGTAGTGGGTACCACAATCCTCCATTGTCGACGCCGTCGTGCAGCCAAACGGGTGCTTTTTTTTTCAGTAACGATTACCGCACACGGCTGATGTTGACGCTTCTGATTGCTCAAAAATAATTATGCTAATTCCATGAGCGCACAGAATAATACTATTGTAATCAGTTTTAAACCGAGGTTGGTTTCAGTCCTACAATTAAGTTTAATTTATATGTCAAAAAATATTAGGTGCAAAGCATCCTCTCGGTGGAAACCTGAAAATCCTTTTGCACATTCATAGTGCATCATTAGATGCACATTGAATCAAAAGTTCAGATGCAAACTCAATCTAGAAAAATTCAAACAAAAATGACAAACTCAAAGTGCATAAGGCACTATTCCCTCCATCCCTAAATAAGTGTCGTCGTTGGTGTGCATGCCACAAGTTTGACTCAATTTGTAGAAAATACGCTAAATATTTGTAGCTTCAAATAAATTTATTAAAAAACTAGTTTCAAATATCTTTCTAATGATACTAATTATGTACCATAAGTATTAATATTTATTAATATATACTTAGTCAAAGTTATTTCTTGGGAAACGAAAGCAACAGTTATTTAGAGACGGAGTGAGTAGAAGATAATTTTGTCTTGTAGTGGACTTTCATATAAATTTTTTTATGTTCATACGAAACTTTTACAAAATGAGTTTGCATCTCAACTTTTGATACAAAATACATCTAGTGATGCAATATGGATGTGCATCGTTCGAATTTTTTTGGATACTTGCAACTATAATTTTTTAAGGGATTTTCATGTTTCCACCGAGAAGGTGGTTTGAACCAAATATTTTCCCTTGTATGTTGCCTAGGCCAGCTAATGGGACCAAACCCACCCCTAACTCACCACAATCCGCAACTAGCTAGTTCATTAAACCAACCCAACTCGACCCAGATATATAAATTTAGTACTCACCTCGTGCCTGCCCCAAAATGTGGGTCAAGCCATGGGTCCCATGCAGATAGGGCTCAGCGGCTCCACCAGCCATGCCAAGGCAGGCCGGCGGCCTTGACCTGGGGCGAGGGCGCGCCCAGAATGCATGTGCGCGCCCACAACGTAGCTGGCGCGCACGC
Organism: Panicum virgatum; assembly: GCF_016808335.1. Taxonomy (NCBI): domain Eukaryota; kingdom Viridiplantae; phylum Streptophyta; class Magnoliopsida; order Poales; family Poaceae; genus Panicum; species Panicum virgatum. The sequence goes on along the minus strand of NC_053143.1, from coordinate 20,682,277 downwards.
AGGGCACGACGCCCCCGACACGGCAGCGACGGCGGACGGCAGCGCGGCGAAGCAGAGCGGCAGAGCTGGGGGAGCGTGTGCACTGCATGGTCTAAGGTGAGGTGAGGCTCACCGGAGGCTTGGGCGGAGGAAAACGGCGGCGAGGTGGCGACGCAACGAGCTGAGGCGGTGGCGGACGATGAGCTCTGCCGGGGGCCCTGCACGATCAGAAAGAAGGACGGGTGAGGACCAAAATCAGTCGAGGAGCGGGAGGAGAAGCTTGCCGCGCAAGGAATTGAAGGGAGTCTCACCGGAGGAGGAGAATCGACGGCGGTTGGATTTGGGGGAAGGTGATGTGGCGGCGGCAATGGAGGTGCGGGGGCTAGGGTTTGGGACAAAGGGGCCGGGCTGGCTTTAAGGGGAGAGGAGCGGGCGACCGGTGCGATGGGGAGGGTGGCCGGTGAGGAGGGCAGTGGGCGGGATCGGGAGAATAGCAGGCGGCGGGATTGCGGAAGGCGGTGGACGCGGGCGGAGCCTCGCTACGAGGACTCGACTCGCGAGTCACCAACCGCCCAACCCGCACCGCACCTAGTGAAGACCCAACCTGCCCCAACCCGATAGCTGCTAAAACCCGTTCCCACCCATACCAATAAGACCCATTACAGTACCCGACCCAAAAAACCCAAATGGACCCGCCCCACTAGCAGGGGCTAATGTTGCCCTACAACCAATTTTCATAGTGCTTGCATTCTTTCTATTAACACTCTTTATATTCCATCACGTTGTAGAAGCGGGGTTGTTGTATCAAGCAGCAGCTGATCGATAGGTAGCTCCAGCATGCATCTGGACATGCACTGCGACAGCATTTGAGTCGGACTGTCTAGCGGGAGTGGTAGCAAGGTCCAATCATTATGTCACAAACGTAATGAGAAAAAAGGAACAGGAAGTCAGGCGGCAGGAAAGCTCCGATTATCTAGCTGATTTCCTGCGAAAACCATAAATTTGAATTGTGATTGATAATAACTACAGTATACTGTATCACATCCACGTCGTGTTCGCTCGTGCAAGACAGCAAGAGCTAGCTGTCATGGCCTGGCAGCTTTAGCCTCTGTTGCACTCCGTCCTCGAACCTTCCATCTTTTTGTTCTACGCAGGTAGCGCATTTTCGAAAGACCTTTTTAATAGGCATTCACCAATCACCACCCAAGTATGGTTTTTAAGATGAACTCGTTGTCAACCTCAGCCAAAGGGCGGGCGCTTCGTGGCTATGGCGAGTTGGCGAGCATGTCGGTAATATACCTAGTCTACTACACACTGTCCCAGTTTACTATTTTTATGTTTAATTCCATACCATTGAAAAAAGGCACGGGTCGTCTTCAATATACTGTCAACATTTCAAATATATTCGTGATGAACCGTGGAAACCTCCCGGCATGGTGGCTGGCACATACTCCTAAATTATGCAGTCAAACACAAAGTACAAATTGAGCCATCGAGACGATGAAGAAGCAGTTGGAATTAGGGCTGGCATGACCCACCCATGGAAATCGATTTTTAGGGACGTCCCCCACCCCTGCAAACAGTATTTGTAGGGGCTGGTACCACACACCCGCCCCTACAAATAGCTTTTCGCTTGTTCCTAAAACTCGTTTTCATAGTAGTGGCCGGCCAGAGCTAGATCTGGCCTCCCCTTCGACAGATCTGGGCTACCCTAGGCTGGATTTGGTCGTGCCCCACTCGCTTGGCCAAAATCAATAGTTGGGGCTAGTCCTCCCTCACCGGCCGCCGGTCCTAGGCAGCACCTCTTAGTAGGAGGATGTGAAGGCGGTAGAGGAGACCGGGGTCCCGATCGCAATGAGGCGCAGAGGGCATGGGCAACATTGTGCAATTTCTTGGGCTCATGCCTGGGGTGCCCAGGGTCTTCGCCCCCGTTGCTGGCGCCTCAGCTCTTATGGATGGTGTTGCGGCTACCTCCCTCAGCTTCCCCCATCCGTGCGTGGCTCCGATGGTGCACCCTTGCCGCCACCGTTAGCGGGCCGGGGGCAGCCGCCGGCCTTCATCTTCGCCTTGCCTACTCGCCATTCGGAGGCTTTGGTAATAGCAGGTTGCGGCATTTGGTTTGAGGTCGTCATCTATTCCTATCGGTGCTCCATTTCTGCATCTTTACCATGTTATTGTTGTCTACTCATGTGGTCATCTCTAACGGATGCTTTGCCATCATCGTTGTTATGGAAAAAATTGTGCCACCATCGTCTTTGCTCAGGTGGATGCTTGGTCATCGACTGCCTTGCTGAGTGATATGGACGGATGTTGTGCCATCATTGTTGTAGCAGATGCTTCATTCCCTCTGGGTGGAAGCTTTGCCACCACTGTTGTACCTAGGTGGTTTAGTAATCTCCATAAACAATCGGCCACGATGTCCGATGTCTCTATTCAACAGGAATTGATGTTTTCGGTGGTCCCTTTGAGTTTAGGTTAGTTGGATTGGGTGGTTCCCTTTCTTTTCTCTCTTGTTGCTTCAGTTTGCTTTCGGTCATTTGTCACTTGCTTGGTGTTTCTATAACTCTGCACTACAAACTTTATCGTGTAGTTGCGTCATTGTAATTCTCTTTGTCTTAATGAAATGCGTGCTCAGGGATTTTCGCGAAAGAAAATCCCCTATACTTGATCACATTGTAGAACTCGAAGCGGGGATAGTTATACCAAGCGCAACAGCTGAACAAGAGGTAGCTGCACAATATAGCACTGGTACACCAGCATGCATCTGGCCATGCAGTTCGACAGCATTGGATTCGGACTGTCTAGCTCGAGTGTCTCATCGAGAGCCAAAAGCTAGTTGCAGCAAGGTCCAATCATGGTGTCACAACGTAATTAGAAAAAAAAGGAGCAGGAGGGGAAGGCAGGCGGCAGGAAAGCTCCGATTACCTGGCTGCAGATTTCCTTGGAAAAAGGAGCATTGAGGTGATGTTTGGTTCCGCTGTATTGTGTTGTGATCTGTTTACGGGGACCAGCCGAGATATTTAATTTTTCTCCCGTGAAGCAACGATGTCATTATTTTTCTTCCAAAAATAATATATATTTTTCGTTTCATAAATAATGATGTCAATTATTATCTTTTCACAATAAATAATGACGCGAATTATAGGTGAATACATATGTTTAAAGAAAAATAAAGTGTGCCAAAGAAAAGTAATACGCGGGTACAAGAGGCGGGTATAGAAAAATTGCTGATGTAAAAAGTATTAGGATTTTGATGAAAAATATAAACGAAGCCAATCTTGTCTACCTTCTTTCAAACCTTTTGGTCTGACAAGTGGAGCGGTACGGCGGGTTTAATTTCGATGAGAAAAGGTTTCAATTATTTCAACTTTATAAATTATAGATATAAAGCTTATAGATAGATAGATAGATAGATAGATAGATAGATAGATAGATAGATAGATATTCGGTACCATTGTATTGTTTTTGTTTCGGCTGGCCATAATCAGATAACGGTGTGATCTGTTACCAGAATGTGTAAAGGCCATACCGACCACCACCCAGCGTAATCAAATAGCACCTGAGTTTGGCGACATTAATGAAGATGTTAGGCATAGAATTTCAGCTGGCTGGTTGAAATGGCGGCAAGCTTCTGGCATCCTTTTGTGACAAGAGGGTGCCACAAAAGCTAAAAGGCAAATTCTATAGAACAATAATTCGTCCGGCGATGTTATACGGTGCTGAATGTTGGCCTACAAAAAGGCGACATGTCCAGTAACTGAGTGTAGCAGAGATGCGGATGTTGTAGTGGTTTTGCAGGCACACAAGGAGGGATAGAGTCCGGAATGAAGTTATTCGGGATTGGGTCGGGGTGGCACCAATTGAGGAGAAACTTACCCAGCATCGGCTGAGATGGTTTGGACATGTCCAACGAAGACCTCCTGAGGCGCCGGTGCGTAATGGAGTTCTTGAGCGGGTCGATAATGTAAAGAGAGGTAGAGGTAGACCTAAACTGACGTGGGATGAGTCGGTTAAGAAAGACATTAATGATTGGAATATCTCTAAAGAGATAGCTTTGGATAGGAGCGCTTGGAGACTAGCTATCAATGTGCCTGAACCTTGAACTTATTTCTTTCGGGTTTCATCTCTAGTCTACTCCAACTTACTTGGGAAAAAAGACTATGTTGTTGTTGTATCCGTAGCTGCTTTGTAATCATTGCCGGTGTTCTCCATTTGAGTTTTGCGTCACACATGTTCTGTACCAAACAGCACCTGAGTTGTAATTGACAATAATTTTTTTAGATAAGAGGAAACCGGCCTCAGCTATACCACACCGTGATAGCCAGCAGCCATTGATATATCTGATCCTGCATACTGTCAACATGTGACTTGGAATTCGACTGCTTATTCGTAATGAACCGCTGAAATCGCCTGGTGGTTGGCACGCACTCCTTTATACAGTCAAACACCAAGGACAAAATGAGCAGTCCGCAGTCGAGATGGGAAGCTGTTGTCCGTAATCAGGGTCAATTTCAGTATATTTTAATCGTGAGTAGTACATACATATAGTAAATCATGACATAAACACCAGCAATCTTGTAACAAGCAGAGCATGTTATACGCGATATGATAAATTGATAAGAGTAATTACAACAGTATCGAAAATTGACATACGAACTCTACAGAATATAGTTAAGCTGAACTGCCCTGTTCTCCGTACCAGTCGACATTATTCTGGTACAAGGTAATTCGAGACGTAGTCGATCAAGTTGATGCTGTGCATGTTTTAATTGGTAACAATCAGTGTGTTTGCTGAGAATATTGTAGTACGGTTGTGGAGAGGCCCGAGTGTATAGCTCTTTTTCAAATAAAAAAGGTGCACTCACTCCATCTGCGTGCAAGTGCAAATGGATGCGTGTACCTGGACGAGTAACGAGCAGGAAGAAAAAGATATATATCCAATCGGGGACCCTTCCCGACTCTTCCCCTTGCTACAGGAGAGAGGGAGGCGGAAGGGGCGAGACCTCAGTTTCTGGCGTCGATCCGCCCGATTCCCCTTGCCGGAGGCTGCTCCGGCGGCAGTACGGCAGGGGAATCAGGTGGATCGACGGCGGGCGTAGGTTAGCTTATAGTTTTAGGTGGTAGGACTAGGTAGCTAGGGTTGCCGGTGGAGCGGCCATCGCTGCCTTCGCTCGTCTGCGGGTGGAGGTGGAGAAGCTCGATCCGTGTATTTTGCTTCCGACGGCCTTCGGGCTGTTGGTGTGCGGTGTCTACCTGTGCTGCGTGGCCGGCGGCGGTGTTGAAGATGGAGGCAGCGGGTTCGTCTGCTTCGCCTGCTTCTTCTCCGTCTTTGCTGGTGGCAGCATGTGGTGCGGGTTTCCCGGCGGCGCTCGGATGAGAGAGACGACGTTGCATTCATGGAATAAGGTACTCCGGGCTTCTCTCTTCTTCGCCGTCGTGAGCCCCGGCGGTGGCGTTGCATCCGTGAGTGTGGGCTTCTCAAGCCTTTGTACAGGTGTCTGCGCCTTCTTCTTTGGGTTTGTTGTCCGTCGTGGTGTCGCTGGGGTTGGGAAGCTCGTCTGGTCTTCTGGATTTGTGGTTGCCGGCAGATTTGGGTCCGATTCGATGGAGCCGACGGCTGTGTTCTCCTATCGAGTATCTCTTGCAGCTTACCAAGGTTGGAAGTCCACTCTTCGAGTTGGAAAGGTGGTGTTTGGCGTGTCGAAGCCCAGATGGGGAGCTTGCTGCTTGGCGGAGCTTCGGTGGTGACGAATCCCGAGGAAGAAGAGAGACAGCAGCGGTAGGAACCTTTCTGTAATTTCGTGGTTTCTCAGGGTCCTTTCTGTAAGAAGGGTTTGTACTGTGCCTTTATTCTCAATATAGTTACAGGCCTTTCTCGCAAAAAAAAGAAGGAGTAACGAGCAGGAAGGCAAGGCGGGCGGCAGGAAAGATTCAGCAGCTGGCTCCGATCCTCCAGCTGATTTCCTGGACCGAATTGCGGTTGGATTTGATTAGTTAGTAATATAATTGGATTAGTTTTAATATTGAGGATTAGTGTATATATATATATACTATGAGGAGACATGTGCTGCACCTGGGCTAGCTTGCTATACCAATGTGTGTCCGTGTCGTCTGCTGGCTCCTTTTCCTCCATGCGTGCGTAAGCCACGCCCACACGCTGACGTACACGGACTCCGTCATCCACTAACCATCCTTATTGGTATTTCTTAATCACCAGTGGAGATGTACTTGCCACAGGCACGTATTTAAAAATAAAATTATTTTAAAATAATGACTACTAAAGTTATCATAAATAAATTTGACATGCTTAAAACATGAAACATTCCTTAGAATATGAACAATTTCTTAGATTAAAAACACGGTCAGTTAATTCCTCTTGGTATGTGTTGCTCTTTAGTTTTTAGGAATTCATTAATTCAAATATCTCCACCTACTTAATTACAATCATAAATATTTATCAACACTTATGGGATCAATGTTTACTAAATTGTATTCATATCAACTAAAAAACTGATAGCATTGTATATAGCGCTATTAACAACCTCTTGCTTACCAATGACTGTTTACCTTGTGCCGAATGAGCTGTGCATATAAGACACATCTGAACTATCAGGTAGGAGTAGTTGCACATGGTACCCTCCTGAAGTGGAAGTATCAACTGTAATGGTCGTAGTCTTCAATGCAGATTTGCATGCAGCTCATCTAAAATCTAAAATAAGTTTAATAATGCTATTGACTATTGACGTTGATGGTATAATCCTGTAGATTGACAATTAGAAGATGGTCAATATGGATAACATTGGAGTTCTGTTTGACATACTCAGCATAGGGCTTGTTTGAAGATATACTTAGTCATTATATTGAACCCCTTTTTGAAGAGTCTTTAGACATATGTCCTTATGATGGTTCTTGTTTAATTCTACAAGGCATTGCTAATGGATGAATGATAGATCCTACTTTTATAGCAGTTTCTTTTATATCGTGCTTGTGTATAGCCTATGGAGCCCCCCTCCCCCCCAACAAAAAAAAAAAATCAGTCCTATAGATGTAAAATGAGGAAGAAGAAAAAGAGAAGGAGAGTTTAGGATCCTGCATCTGCCCCTATCTATGGTAGTAAATTAGGAGCATGCATAACATTGGCGAAGACGATGAGGCTAACCCACCAGAAAATATCAAACATACTGGTATGGAAATGTGGAAACATATATGCAGCTTGTCTGGAGCTCTAGGTAGTGCTTATATAAAAACTTTCCTCTGTGGAAAATTGAAGTTCTGAAAGTTCCGCGGATGCTAACACAATTGTATATATCCTCCAGAAAAGATATGACAATGGGTTTTCAAGGGACTAAATTGTTGATATGTAAGACAACAAACTAAAGATGGTGGAGCGGCAACAGCAAAAAAGGGAACACGTCCCGTTCTAAAATACTACTAGTACTGTACTAAAAGCAAAACATTGGTTCAGCAAGCTGTCTGGTCTGAAAAAAGAACTTTTTGTCAGGTGGTTGCATGCATGTTTTGTCCATATGTATATACACGTATAAAGTAGCAGTACATATTGTGATTAAATGATTATATATAGAAGGCAGCATCGTACCATTTAATATTAAATTTAAAAGCTACTCCCTCCATAGTCGGAAAGAAAGTTATTTTGGACAAAGTTTAGGTCAAACATTAGAAATAAATTTTAAGATGTATTGAGTTTCAAAATACAAAAACCATATGAATAGATTTGTCTTGAAAAATATTTTCATAAAAATATAAATATATCACTTTACGATAGATATTTTTATAAAAATAAAAAGTCAAATTTAAGCTTTGGAGATTGTATCGCTATCCAGAACAACATTTTTTCTAGTATGGAGGGAGTACTCTACAAATCTGCTGCAAACCAGTTCCGGCCGCCCGCTAATCTGCCGAAAATCGATTTGCTGGGAAAGTTGCTCATTTTCCAACAATTTGTATGGCCCACCATTGGATTGATCATTGTCTCCGTCCAAAAATGTAGGGCCTATTTGAACATTATCACTGGATTGAGTACGTGCTGGTATAAAGTGGATTGAAAGAGACAGAAACGTCACCAGTTGTTCCTTCCAAGAAACTGTACAGTTCAGATGGTAACCCAAGTAAATTCAAGCATGAATTTTTCTTCTTCCTTATTCTCCATATACTTATGTTACAATGATATTTATGACATATATTCATTTAGGAAGAGGATTGGTTTAGGTTAACTTGAACTTAATGCATGTTGTACCGGATAATCCAGTACGGCTAATAACACTGATTCCTTTCAAATAGCGAATTAGCGATATATCGCTATATGCAGTCTTATTCACAAAAAAGTTGCCCATTGAGCAACAAAGTATACTTTGTAGTGATCATTACCGCCGTCCAAAAGTCTTATTTAATTATTATCGCTGGACTGTAGCAGTTTGGCACACAGTTCAGATTAATTGTAAGCCAAATAAATTCAAGCAAATCATTTTTTTCTCTACAATTCTGCATTTACAGTGTTGTATAGATACTCCTATCTATGATTCATTTCGGAAGAGGAGTGGATCATGTTGTCTTTATATTCAACTTTATTTCCCTATATATTTTTCTTATTAGTGAAAAATCTAGCTTCTCCAAGATTATTATGTCTTATTTTTCATTTTTTTCTGCAGAACTGTAGCAATGATTGAGGGATAATAACAAGATTTATCAGGCGTCAACAAGTTTTTGCATTTGAAATTTCTGGTGATGCTGACGACAATTAGAGCGCCAGCATGAAAGCATGGAGATTGGAGAGCGACCTCCCATGTAAGAGGCAGCCTGTTGTTTTTTTATGACAGGAAAGAAGAGTGCGGTGAGGTGGCTTAGACAATTAGACAAAAATGTTGTGCCTGGCCGCCTGCTACTTGCTAGGATCTAGGAGGAAGGAAGAAGCATGGAAGGAGCGGTCGCAGCATGGATGTCATGTGGGGCCTCCAGTACCAACTTCGGCCGCGCGTCCAGGTGCAGCAGCCGCCGGCGCCAAGTGGCTAGGCGAGATTTTAGGCATGCAGGCATGCAGATCGACATGCAAGGAACGCTAGAATTAAGGAGTTGGTTTCCTTTGTTAGCAGGCCACGAGCCTATATAATTGATGTAATCGGCACACTTTGGATTAAGCAAGAACAAACTATTCCCAATCCCCTCTCTTTTACTCTTTAATCTCACCCCCTTCACCATTGAGCGTCTAGGCAAAAACCCTAGCACCGCTACCGGTCCGGGCTACGAACTCCGAAGCTTGGGTCCTGCCGTCTTGGGTGCCGACACCCTTGACAACCTGGTATCAGCTTCCAGGCGATCATTGTCGTCCACTACAACCCCTGCACCCACCTCGCCACAAAGCCCCACTGCGCCGCCGTCGCCATCACCCTCCGTCCACTCCATGGCCAAACCCTCCATGGCTGAACTCACGGCCATGATCCGCAAGCTATCCACGAACCTGGATACCCTCCAGGCCAAGGTCGACGTGCTCCAACAGGAGCGCTCCTTGGACACCTCGGCATCGGGCGGCAAATCGCCGGCGACAGGCGAACACCCCCAAGATCGACCACCCAGATTCCAGAAGCTCGACTTCCCCAAGTACAACGGCAAGTCGGATCCCCTCATCTTCATCAACCGGTGCGATTCTTTCTTCCGTCAGCAGCGCATCCTCCCCGAGGAGTAGGTCTAGATGGCGTCCTACAACATGGACGACGTCGCCCAGCTCTGGTTCATGCAGGTCCAGCAGGAAGAAGGCACTCCTTCCTGTAACACCCAAATTTTCAAATTAGGAACGTAAATAAATTTAATTAGATTTGTTATAAGTTCAATAAGGTTTTAATTATTTTATCTTGAATTTGGAGCATTTATCGTGAGATAAATAAAATACTTAGCCATAAAATAAACTTAAGGAAAATAGGTTTGTGCATCTCATGCCGCTTTGCATTATTTTATTGTTTGTTGTTTAGTTTGAATTTGAATTCTTTTGAATTTAAATTCGAATTGAATTGGTTTGAATCATTTTCGAAAATGGAAAACCTTTCCCTCTCCCACTTTTTCTTTTTCTTCCCCGCGGCCCAAAAGCCCACTGTCAGCCCAGCTTCTTTTCCCTCCGGCCCGACCCACCTCTCCGCCTCGTCTCTCTCTCTCTGCTGCCGACAGGTGGGCCCCACCTGTCGGGGCCTTCTCCTTCGCTGAGTCGAGCTTGGACTCGAATCCGAGTCCGGCCAAGCCCCTACGTCCGTGCCTTGGCACGCATGCCAAGGTGGCCCTGCCTGGCCTATTTATAGGCGCCGCCCGCACCCCTTGACTTGCATCGAGTCACGCCACAGCCACCGCCTTCGAAACCCTAGCACGCACCGCCATTGTTGCTCGAGCTCAGAGCTTCACGCTACCGTTCCGCCGCTTCCCCGACGACCTCGAGCCGCCCTGGAGTTTCGCGTCCAGGTAGAGGAGCCCGCCGCTTTTTCCACCTTCCTCTCGCTCCTCTCCACGCGGGATTGCTCACCGTCGTTCTGCCGCCTCTGGCCGCCGCCGTGCGCTCTGCTCCGCTCGCCCTCGCCTTGCGCAGTGCCCCTAGATGACTTTGCCGTGCTGCACGCATGCTCCCCGACCCAAACCCGAGTTGAATCGGGGTATACGCGATATGCCAGTGACACTGCCGCCGTGCGCCACCACTCTGCTCGCCACCGGCACCTTGCGCCACCGCCTCCCGCCCCAACAAATCCTAGCCGTCGGATCAGGATCCGACGATCTAGATTAGATCTAAAGCCCATCAAACCAGAGCCGTCCGATCTAGATCTAACGGCCCAAATTAGATTCAATCTAGGTCAAACCTAGCCATACCGGTCAACCTTGGTGATTTTGCAAAAAAGACCGCTTGGTTTTTCTGAAATTAACTCGCAGTCCTTCATGGTTCAAAAATATTTATAAAATAGCCCTTTCTTTTACGTTTTAGCCCCTAAAATCTTGTTTTAGCCCTAACTTTCTCGTTTTAACTCCGTTTTCCACGATTCTTGCGCTCACGCGATCCTTGCAACGTGTACAATAGTTTTGTAACCTCATTTTGTATTGTTTACATATATTAGTGTACTGTTTCTTATCTTTTGTAGTTGTTTGCTTGTATGTGCTTGTGTGGGCATTAGACGATCAGCAGTTCGGTCTACAGCAAGACCAAGGCTTCGAAGGATCGGATCAGTAGCAGCACTTTGAGCAAGGCAAGTGGCCCTTGATCATACTTGTTGACCCCAAAAATTCACCAAATTCACTCTATTTTATGTGCATGCATGTGTCCATAATATGATGGGACCTAAATTAAGGATATGTCTAGTTTGTTTACCCTTTTCCTTTTTAAAACCTGGGTTATTTAATTATGTTGGGTAGCTTTGCTAGTTGCCTTTACTTTGGGTTATGGTTGGTTAATGATGAGACAAATGTTACACTTGTTTTACTTCATGTTCTCATGGTTAATGTTGTTAAGCAAGATCATATGTTTTAATCGGAACATGGAGAATCACCCAAGAAAACCGTACAACAACAATACCATATGGCTCTAGTCTTGACTGATTAATTAGAGACTCTAGCTTGTGACAATCTTACCGGAAGGGCAAGAGGGGATGCATCGTTGGGTATAGCTCTGTCCTCTTAAGTAGTGTAGACCTGGTCAAGGCATCACTCTTACTAGGAAGTGTTATGGCCGCTTTGACTTGAAACCTTAGCGGGTTGTCGCGGGTTAGGGAATCTTTGTAAAGGTCTCGTAGCATCCCTATGCAATCATACCTAAGGAAGTGTGATATGGTGCTTGGCCCGTACTTGCGTGGTTGGGTTTAAAGTTCTTTGAACTTTTACGCGAATTGTGGTAAAAGTGCACAAACTCTGCAGAATGTAAAACTGATATATCAGCCGTGATCATGGTCATGAGCGGCTTGGACCCTCACATGATAATCGAACTTGAAGTTGACCTAAATCGATATTATTTACTCATGATGCTTTGTTGTTTATCTTCATATATGCTTATTTTGTGGGTTAATGGTATAAACTTATACTTAGCTAATGCTTGCTAATAAAATCTGACCAACTAAAAGTGCTTGATGAAGTTAAACTGTGTCAGCTATTCCTGGTTTAAGCCTTGCATGTACTATAGTTTTTTCCCTACCACTTGTTGAGTACCAACCATAAGTGTACTCACCCTTACATAATTGCTTCTCAGACCAAGATAACTGTCCAGAATACCTAGAAGACTTTGAGGATTTCTAGGCGTATGTCTCCCAGTCATCTGCCTATGAAGTTGAAGATCCGCTGCTACTCTATAAATGTTTATTTATTCGCATGAGGATTAAGACATTCGGTTATGTAATAAAGTTATTAATACTCTCTTTCGTTATGCATTTATGATGATATTCGCTTTATAGTCTATCATATGTGTGTAAACATGATCCTAGTGCATATATGAGATGCATTCGGTTTCCTCCTTAAACCTGGTGTTACACTTCCTGGTGCCGCTTCACCGAACTCCTCAATCTACAGTTTGGCCCACCCCTCCGATCTAACCCTCTGGGCGAACTGGTGGCCTGCAGAGGAATGAACTCCGTCGTCGACTACCAGAGCCACTTCGAGGCGCTCCTGCCCCGCGCAAGCTACCTGTATGAGGCCCAAAAAGTGCAGATCTTCACCGCCAATATGCAGCCGCCCCTCAGCCTCGACGTCGAGATCCACAACCCCCAGTCCCTCGCCGTGGCCATGAGCCTCGCCCGCAAACTGGAGCTCCGCGACCAGTGCGCTGGTTCAGCACCACGGGCTGTGCGCGATAACCAGAGGGGCATCCTACCGAAGCCAAACCCGTGCCTAGCGCTCCAGGCGCCCGCACCAGTGCCAGTACAGGCCACAGCGCCAGCCACCGTTGAAGGCTGCCAGGTAAAACGACTCTCGCAGGCAGAGATGGAGGAGCGCCGCCGCCTTGGCCTCTGCTTCAACTACAACGAAAAGTTCGGCAGGGGACACAACCGGGTGTGCTAGTGCATCTTCCTCCTCGACCTAGCACCAGGCGACGATGACGACGATGATGCGGCCTCCGGAACCGATGACGCCCCGTCGTGCGAACCCCAAATCTCCCTCCACACGATCGCCGGTGTGCACACAAGTGAGATGATGCAGATGCATCTCACGCTGGGCGGCGTCTCCCTCCTCGCCCTGATTGACTCCGGCTCCACACACAACTTCATCACCGAGGAGGCAGCCGACTGCGCCACACTGCCATCGTCCGTCCTCAACAAGCTGCGCATCACGGTGGCAAATGGCGAGCGTGTACCATGCCACGGCGTGTACCGTGACGTGACATTCACCATCGACCACGAGGTGTTCTCCGGGGATTTCTTTGCCCTGCCACTAGCCGGGTACGACATCGCCCTGGGCACGCAGTGGCTGGCAGCGCTCGGGCCGATCCTTTGGGATTTTGGCACCCTCTCCATGTCATTTTGGCGCGGTGATCACCAACTGTGATGGTGCGGCATGGCTGGTCCTGCTGGCCTGGCGCTTAAAACCTGCAGCGGCCACGACCTCCTCGATGCCATCATCGCCGAGTTCGTCGCCATCTTCGATGAGTCGTCCGGCATGCCCCCACCCCGCGTCCGCGACCACGGCATCACCTTGCTGCCCGGTTCCGCCCCGGTGGCCGTCCGCCCCTACCGCTACCCCACCATGCACAAGGACGAGCTGGAGCGTCAATGCGCCGTCATGCTCACCCAGGACATCATCCACCGCAGCTCCTCGGCGTTCTCATCACCGGTGCTGCTGGTACGCAAGCCTGACGGGTCCTGACGCTTCTGCATGGACTACCGAGCCCTGAACGCCATCACTGTCAAGGATGCGTTCCCGATCCCAGTGGTGGACGAACTCTTGGATGAGCTCCGCCACGCCCGCTTCTTTACCACGCTCAACCTTCGCTCAGGCTACCACCAGGTGCAGTTGCGTGCTGAGGAAATCGCCAAGACCACCTTCCGCACCCACAACGGGCTCTACGAGTTCCTGGTTATGCTGTTCAGCCTCTGCAACTCGCCGGCGATGTTCCAGGCACTCATGAACGATGTTCTGCAGCCGTTCCTACGATGCTTCATCCTCGTCTTCTTCGACGACATCCTCATCTACAGCAAATCATGGGCAGATCATCTCTGACATGTGCGCGCTGTCTTCAGCACTCTGCACCAACACCGGCTCCTCGTCAAGCATTCCAAGTGTGCGTTCGGCGTCGAGTCGACCTCCTACCTCGGCCACATCATCTTGGCTGCAGGGGTGGCCATGGATCCCACCAAGGTGCAGGTAGTGGCAGAGTGGCCGCAACCCCGCTCGGCACGAGTGGTCCGCAGGTTCCTCAGCCTCGCGGGGTACTACCGCATGTTCGTTAGGGAGTTTGGCGTGATCACCGCCCCCTTGTCTGCCCTCCTTCGCAAGGAGGGGTTCTCCAGGATGCCGGAGGCAGCAGCAGCGTTCACGGGCCTCAAGATGGCCATCACCACGGAGCCCGTCCTCGCCCTGCCGGACTTCACGCAGCTCTTCATCGTCGAGTGCGATGCTTCCACATACGGCTTCGGGGCCGTTCTCCTCCAAGGCGAATACCCGATGGTGTTCTTCAGCAGGCCGGCCGCACCCCGCCATCGCTCCCTAGCGGCATATGAACAGGAACTCATCGGCCACGTCCTCGCCATCCGCCATTAGAGACTGTACTTGTGGGGATGCTGTTTTGTGGTAAGGACTGACCACTTCGGTCTCAAATTTCTTCTGGACCAGCGTTTGGCCACCATCCCGCAGCATCACTGGGTGGGCAAGCTACTAGGGTTCGACTTCACCATGGAGTACAAGGCCGGCAGTACAAACATGGTGGCAGACACCCTCTCTTGCCGTGACACAGAGGAGGCGGCGATCATGGCCATCTCTGTTCCCCGCTTCGACTTCATCGACCCGCTGTGTCAAGCCATGTCCACGAAACTGGCACTCGTGGTGCTGACAGAGGAGCTCACAGCGGGCACACGGGAGGCACCCTGGTCGCTCTCCAATGGCCTCGTCACATTCAACGGTTGTTTCTACATCCCACCGACGTCGCCCCTGCTCCACGAGATCCTCGCCGCCGTGCATGACGACGGCCATGAGGGCTTCCAGCGCACGCTGCACCGCCTGCGCTGCAACTTCCACTCACCCAACCTACGCAAGATAGTGCAGGATTACGTCCACGCCTGCGCTACCTGTCAGCGGTACAAGTCTGAGCACCTGCATCCCACAAGGCAGCTCCTGCCGCTACAAGTGCTCACGGCCGTATGGACTGACGTCGGGCTCGACTTTGTTGAGGCGCTCCCTCATGTGGGCGGGAAATCTGTCATCTTAATCGTGGTTGATCGCTTCAGTAAGTACTGCCACTTCATGGCTCTAGCGCACCCGTACATAGCATAGTCAGTGGCCCAGGTGTTCTTCACCGAGATTGTGCGCCTCCATGGCATTCCGCAATCCATGGTCTCCGACCGCGACCCCGTCTTCACCTCGGCGTTCTGGCGCGAGCTCATGCGTCTCACTGGGACCAAGTTGCACATGATGTCGGCGTTCCATCCCCAGTCCGATGGGCAAACGGAGGCTGCTAATAAGGTAATCTTCATGTACCTCTGCTGCCTCACTGGTGATCATCCATGACAATGGCTCTGCTGGCCCCCATGGGCCGAGTACATCTACAACACCGCTTGCTAGACGGCGCTCAAGGAAACGCCTTTCAAGATCATCTACGGCCGTGATCCGCTGACTATCCGCTCCTATGAGCCGGGCGACCCGAGGTGGCAACCGTGGCCAAGAGCATGGCGGAGCAGGATGAGCTGTTTGCTGATGTCTATCGCCTGCAGCAAGCTCAGGCCATGTACAAGTCCTACTACGATAGGCATCATCGAGAAGTCCGGCATGCCATGGGAGATTGGGTCTGGCTCCGTCTACGCCAATGAGCCGTGACGTCCCTCCAAGTACCGACTAAGGGGAAGCTCAAGCCGCGCTTCTATGGGCCGTACCGCATCACCGAGGTCATCAACGACGTCACCTATAGCCTCGAGCTCCTGGCGCTCTCGCGGTTGCACGATGTGTTCCATGTGGGCCTCTTGAAGAAGTTCGTGGGCACGCCTCCGACTGCTCCGCCTGCCCTACCTCCGATCCACTTTGGAGCGGCCATTCCAGAACCGGAGTGCATGACCCGCTCACGCCTAGCCTGCGGTGTGCGCCAGCTCCTCGTCCAGTGGAAGGGAGAACCAGCATCGTCAGCAACATGGGAGGTTGTTGACAGCTTCGTCGACCACTACCCCAACTTTCAGCTCGAGGACGAGCTGCTCGTCAAGGGGGGAGAGATGTCATGTGGGGCCTCCAGTACCAACGTCGGCCGCGCGTCCAGGTGCAGCAGCAGCCGGCGCCGAGTGGCTAGGCGAGATTTTAGGCATGCAGGCATGCAGATCGACATGCAAGGAATGCTAGAATTAAGGAGTTGGTTTCCTTTGTTAGCAGACCACGAGCCTATATAATTGATGTAATCGGCACACTTTGGATTAAGCAAGAACAAACTATTCCCAATCCCCTCTCTTCTACTCTTCAGTCTCACCCCCTTCACCATTGAGCGTCTAGGCAAAAACCCTAGCGCCGCTACCGGTCTGGGCTATGAACTCCATAGCTGGGGTCCTGCCGCCTTGGGTGCCGACGCCCTTGACACTGTCCCATCTCGCCGCCCGACGTCACCTGTGGAGCGCCACCACTCTGCTGACCATTGCAATCAAAATCTGGCAGCTTCCATCCATGGAGGTCACAGGTCATACGGAAGCATATCCATGGATTAACCCATCCACTTCACGAGACCAGGAGCCGGAACATTCAAAATTCTCTTTTCTCTTAATGAAAAACGTACTCAGGCACGGTCGCGAAAAAAAATTAAAAGTATGAGTTGAAAATACGATTTTTACGTCATTGTCTTTATTAGTTGGAGTGTTCTGTTATCAATATGAAGCCCTAAAGCGGAAATTTGCCTTCTCCAAGCTTTTAGAACTCTTCTCAAATTTTTAAATTTGGCTGTCATGATTTTTGCCTTGTCTGTATGAGTAATTGGTAGGGACCAACCATGCTGAACTTGAAGAAAGTATAGGGATTCTCCATCCAGTAATTTTCAAACCTGAAAACTCTAGCTTTGGGGATACTAGTTTTAACACTAATAACTCAAGGAACATGGTTTGAAGTTTCCATATTCAGCCCCCAAGAAACAGTATTCGGGTTGCTAATTGCCCAATTTCCAAGAGTGAATCTTCTTGTTTGTTACTCCAAGTACATTTTCTTCCATGCAAAGGAATTTCAACGAGTCCCAAAGAATTAATAGCAGTGTTGAACATGAACATTTCATTAATGTCACCTCCTGGTTTGTTGCGGTCCTCTGGTTTTATGATTAAGTTGAAATCACCAACCACTAACCAATCTTCCTCATCTGGCATATCAATGTGTGAGAACCAGTCAACAAATTCAATCTTGCCTTCTGGGGTACATGATTTCCCAAGAAAGATGGTGGTTGCCACTGAATAGTCGTGGAATGTGCTGCCTGTTGTCATTTTCTGTTAGGAACAACCGAAGAAGTTCATTGTCAACGCTCGAGCTAATTTGCAACTCTAATTTTGACTATTGATCGAGCTGTAAAACTGGATAGATATTATATTCTAGCAATATGGTTGGCACATGTATCTCTTCAAATGAAAAAACGGTCAAATTGAGAGTTGTAAATCTCGCCATTCAGGTCAAAATTATCATCATATGAGTTTCCATGAAAAAGTTCAGATCTTTCAAACATGTGGCCTCAGCAGCTCTAATATCTTAGCATTTATAAAATATATCTCGTTTTAAGTTACCATTAATTAATCTGGTTTAATTTTGATTTTCATTTATGTTGCTAATTAACCAAATAGACATACAAATGTTTAGGAACTAGTCTAAGTCAACTGAATTGTTTTGGACCACAAAACAGATGGTAGCTCAAACTATGCTTCCTCCCTCCACTATCACACAGGTCCCAAGCTGCCGCGAGGGTTTGTGATGAGCAGTAGTAGTTGACTCGTGGGCAGAACGATGCTAATTGCTTACTACTAAGGGTGGTCCCCATACAAAAAAAACATAGTTATATAGATTTTTAATTTGGTTTAGATTATAATAAAATGTGTTCACAAGCAGGGGTGTAGCTAGGAATTCATTTTTTCCATTGTTAGGGGGGGCCAAAAGTGCTAATTTATCTAATAATTTGATCAAATTCAAAATTTTCAGTGCAAAATTACAAATCATAATAGGGGGCCAGGCCCTGCCCCCCCCCCCCCCCACCCAACTGGCTACGTCCCTATTCACAAGCTCCAATGCATAATATCTATTAGTCTAGAAAAAATTTCTTCGACAGCCCCGTGTGGGATATTTTCTTCAATGCCTAATAACCATGTAAGTAATGAACTGTGGCCGTTTGACCTTTTGTGTAGCAGTGTGTATCGCACACCAAACAGAAGTGTTATAGGTGCACGAGCTTACCCCGATGCAATGGGTCAGAAGTGAAGATGCAGAGTGTTATAGATGGTACTCATCAGGAAGCAAGAACTAAAGTCTAATAGTGGTGCTATGTATACATGCATCTCACAGCAAAAAGGCAAGGCCATTTGTAGTTTTTTTTTTTAATTCAGGTCGTCAACAATGGTATTCAGATTAACTATGTAGACCACCTAAATAGGAAATTTGAGCCAGTTATATTTATATATATATATATATGCAACATCAATATGTATCTGAGATATTATCACATATAGTTCAGTTTTGTCAGGCCCAGACTTTCGGGTCCATTGTGCTCATCGTATGTCCCTGAGATCAGTAGCTCATACGCACAATTTTATAGAATAGCAACAGAAACCATACAACATCATACATTATTGATATATACAGAGAGGCTTACATCACTGGACTCTTGTAGAGAATGGCCAAGAGGCCTACACACAGGAGGGGAAACTCTAAGAAAAGATCAGAAAAGATGTAGTTAGTCCCCATGCCACAGGCAACTTGGGTTTCAGACGTAGCCCTATGTTTCCTTATTCGATATCCTCCCAGTAGATACAGTCTTACTTAGATGCTTTTGAGAATGGTCTACCATGGACTGGGTGCATGGGATGCGGAAGAGATGGCCAACCTTTTGGGTGATTTGGCGGCCACATCATCCTCCTTTGTTGACGTGGCTGCCATATCGGTTGGTCTGCTGGCGGCTTAGGCCGTCGGAACAGGGGCAGGGGCGGTAGTGGCTCGCGCGGTGCTGCCTCTGGGCGGCACGCGGGTCGCTACTGGAAAACGGAATTTTCTTGTCAGTACGAAACCATCAGGGAAATAATGAATACCGACAGAAAAATTACAAAACCGACAAGGAAATTGGTTACTGACAGGCAAATTTTCGACAGGTGTAGCTCGACAGGGAAATTAAATTTGCCTATGGGGTTGCCGACAAGAGTTATTTCCCTGTCAATTTTCATGCACAGAAAAACGGCCTTCCTCAAGTCTGGAAGTATTTCCCTGTCAATGTATCCTGACAGGAAAATAGCCTTGAAACCGATAGAAAAATTATATTTCATGTCATCTGTAACCGGCAAAGTACTGTTTTTTCTTCTAATGTTCTTATTCATTGACTGGGGAATATGATTTCATAATAATATGCTCAAATTTAATTTGAATGGTTCACAATCACATAAATTTCAATCAAACACATCGACAACTGAAGCCCAGATGTCAACCAAAGCTCATCATTATATATAGTTTGTACAAATTCGATGTCAAATTGCTCAGCAGCAATAATTCAATTGGTGTTACAATATGGATATGTCTATGGAAAAGAAACACTTTAATACTAAAGCTGATTCACCAATTCCTCGATTACCCGTAAATTCAAGAATGCATCACTTTAATCAAAGATGCATTAAAGAGTGGTTGGAAGGCATTAAGTAGAGCTCTACTTGTTTGAGT
Organism: Panicum virgatum; assembly: GCF_016808335.1. Taxonomy (NCBI): domain Eukaryota; kingdom Viridiplantae; phylum Streptophyta; class Magnoliopsida; order Poales; family Poaceae; genus Panicum; species Panicum virgatum. Next base: position 20,662,264 of record NC_053143.1, on the reverse strand, counting down.
TCATTTCAAGTTGACTGTCAAGTCAGAAACTATCAGTAGAAGACCAAGCCAACTAGAAGAAGCAGTACACACATCATTGAACTTCAAGCCACCTGCGAAAAAGAATTATGTAACCATGAGCTTAAATTAATAATATCAAACAAATCTGATAGAAAGTAAGCATCATAATATCCACAGAAACAAAGCTGCAAAGAAAATAACATAAGTAGTTGCAGGCTTGAAAGAAAATAACAGGGCTGCTACAATCAAGTTGCAGACTTACAATACCAAGAGCATATTAGTTAAACTGAAAGTAACATTATAGATGAGTTGAATACTAATATAACCTGCTCCATACTGACGCGGACTGGGCGGCACGAGGACTGGGCGGACAGTGACGCTAAGGCGGGGAGAAGAGAAGCAGGATGGTGGAGCTGCGATGGAAATGAGATATGGGGTGTCGGCGTTGTGGGGAAGACAGCACGCATGGACGGTGGCGAAACTTGTGTGTCTAGGGTTAGTGTACTCGTTTTATATGTTCAGAGGCACAGCGCGCCATTGTTGGACCGGCTGAAAGGCCTAGGCGGCCCAGGCCCTGGTTGGGTGCTCGATTTGGTTCCAGTCGCGCATCCACTCGCAATTTCTCTATAGGTAATGCTACAACGCATAGGCTAATTCCTGATTTCCCTGTGCATTTTACAAATACGCACAGGAAAAAGTATAAACACATAGAGAAATTTATTTTTCCTCTGTGCTTTGTTGTTTCGTTGTGTGTTTTGTCATAACCTGTGAGGAAATAAGCATTTTCCTGTCGGTGGGACCAAAACCCGTCAAAAACATTCAAACCCCACAGAAAAATCTTAGTTTCTAGTAGTGGGTGGCTGAGAAGAGGAACCAGGGACGGGACGGGATAGGGTGGAGGAGAGGGCCGCGTAGGCAATGGTCGATATCTCGTTGCCGGCCGGTGGCCGAAGTGACGGCGGCGGGTGGCCGGAGGTGAGGTGGCGGTGGCGAGTTTTGGGGAATGGCTCGGCTAGGCATTTGCTTGTTGGAGTTTTGAGGGACAGGAAGGTTCTAATGGGTCGCGAGGATCCCATTTTGGGTCTCGGCTGGGCTGCGGGTTGACCGGAGGTGGCAGCCGGCGGCGCATGGTGCCAGGCCGTGGGGGCCATCGGAGAGGGAGGAGGGGTAGGGAAGGTCAGTGGAGGTAGATGAAGCTCGTGGAGGGTCTAATATGGCCGGGGATAGGCTGTTGGGGGCTGACATCAGGCCATGGTGGCTCACGGTGGGGGCCGAAGGGAAGAGAGAGGGGGGTGAAATTGATGGAGGGGAAACACATGGCAGGGGGAGAGGATGCTCACCATATGGTCACCTTGGATCGGGAGGGTCGGAGGGAGATCATGACTTGCCAATGGTGCCCGCTCGATTTGAATAGGAGACCAGACAGAGAAGGGGAGGAAGGGAGATGGCTACACAATGCCTTGGAAGGGGGTTGGTGGCCTATATATAGGTGTAGAAGGTCATTTCTCGGGAGAAATATCTACAACCACATTGGCCTTGCCGGGGGTGATAATGCACTTCAAGCTCATAATCCTTGATCAATTCCAGCCATCGTCTTTGACACAAGTTCAAATCAGCTTGAGTGAGAAGATACTTGAGGCTTTTGTGGTCAATGTAGACATGACAAGGACTACCCAAGAGATAATGTTGCCATATCTTCAGAGCATGAACTACAATAGCTAACTCCAAATCATGAGTTGGATAGTTTTCCTCATGACGTTTGAGCGACCTAGAAGCATATGCAATCACTCGATTCTCCTGCATCAAGACACAACCAATACATGTACCAGATGCATCTCAGTATATATCAAACGGCTTTGCTGTGTTGGGTTGAGCTAGGATGGGTGCAGAAGTTTAAAGTTTTTTCAGAGTTTGGAAAGCCTCCTCACATTTGTCACTCCAATGAAACTTGACACATTTCCTAAGAAGCTCGGTCATGGCTTAGCAATTTTCAAAAATTCTGCGATGAACCGACGATAATACCCAGCCAATCCTAGAAAGCTACAGATTTCCGTAACTGATATTGGAGCCTTCCAATCCAACACATCTTGAACCTTCCCTGGGTTGACTGAAATACCTTCTGCGGATATGACATGGCCTAAGAATGGAACTTCTTTTAAGCCAAAATTAACATTTGCTGAATTTTGCATACAACTTGTGCTCTCGTAAGCGTTGAAGAACAATATGAAGGTGCTTGGCGTGCTCTTCTTCATTCTTGGAGTATATAAGGATGTCATCAATGAATACCACAACAAACTTGTCCAGTTCAGGCATGAAAACCGAATTCATAAGATACATGAAGTAGGCTAGGGCATTAATTAGTCAATCCGAAAGACATGACTAGGTACTCAAATAAACCATAACGAGTCGAGAAAACAGTCTTTGGAATATCCTGAGATTTGATCTTTATTTGATGATAACCAGATCGAAGATCTATTTTGGACAATACCTTAGCTCTAGCTAACTGATCAATAAGAATGTCAATGCGAGGCAAGGGGTATTTATTCTTGTTGGTTGCAGCATTTAGAGGCCGGTAGTCAACACACAACCTCAAACTTTGATCTTTCTTTTTCACAAACAAAGCTAGGCATCCCCAAGGTGATGAGCTTGGATGAATGAAACCCTTATTTAGCAGGTCTTGTAATTGAACCTTCAGCTCTGCCAGTTCATTTGGTGGCATCCAATATGGCCTTCTTGAGATAGGTGCTGTACCAGGTTGGAGTTCAACAACAAACTCAATATCTAGATCTGGTGGCAGTCTAAGTAAATCCTCAGGAAAGACATCTGAATATTCACATACTACTGGTATCCCCTCTAAGCTTCTACCCTCTAACTTATTTATGGTCGGGTTCAATTTCCTGTGCTTGGTTAGAGGTAACCTCATAGAACCATGTGTAGGTGAATTCATATGGACAGCATGTGCACGAGCATCCAACACGACTCCATGTGTCTTCATCCAACTCATACCAAGTATGATATTGATCCCTTGATGTTGAAGAATGATGAGGTTGGTTGGGAATATTTTCCCGGCTAAACTAATTGGTACCCATCTTGCCATTTGGTTTGTGATTATTTGACCACCTGGTGAATGAATTTTATATGAACTTTCCATGCAATCAATTTCCAATCTGTGACTATCTGCACAAGCTTTACTGAGGAATGTATACAAGGCACTAGAATCGAATAATACAACAACTGGATAACCATGGAGGGAGAATGTGCCCGCCATCACTAGTCCCCCTTCTGGCATGTCCTCAAAAGTGGTGTATTTCACACGACCATTCTTAAAGTGAGACACTTTCTTCTTCTTATTTTTATTGATAGAGCCTTTTCTTTGCTTAGGTGGATTGTATCAGATTTCCTCTGGGTGATGGAAACCCTCAGCTAGGGGATGTGTGCGCTGACCAGGTCGGGAGTGAAAAATACGCTGCAATTTTTTCCTTTGCTCCAACTGTTGAGGAGCAAAAGGTTCAGGCATCCACTGTTGTAGCTGGTACAGAGGTTGGGGAAATCTAGTGGACACCAGTCATAGGCGTTGTACAACGTTCCTATAGGATCCAATATGTGGTTCCTTCCTCTTCTTCTCTTCGAAGTACTTCAGCATTGCATCTTTCTGAATAATAGCCTTGCTGACCAATTCACTATATTTGGTGAATTTTCTCACCGCTAGACGCACGAGTAACTCGGGATTTTACCCTCTCTTAAAACAATCTTGCTTCTTTTCTTCTGTATCTACGTGATGTACAACATATTGTGCGAGATGATTGAAAATGTTGGCATATTCCATCACAGACTTGCCCTCTTGCTTTAGATTCCAAAACTCTCCTATTTTCACCACTATGAAACCTTGCGGGATGTAATGTGTTCTAAAGATCTCCCTGAATTTAGACCATGGAATCTGTCTCTTTGCTGGCTGCATAGCTAGATGATTTGCCCACCATGCTCCTACAGGACCTTGCAATTGTTGAGTTGCAAACTAAGTCTTCTGAGTATCAGTGCATGGGATAAGACCCAATTTCTGCTCGATGGTGCGCAGCCAATGCTTTGCATCCAATGAATCTTCTACTGTTCGAAACACTAGTGGCTGAGTTTCCAGAAAGTCTATATTTGGATCATGATGACCACGCAATAAGGTATTTTGCACCAACAGATGGAGTAGACTAGTATGCTCGGCGATGGTATCAACCAATGTAGGTGGATTTTGTTGTCCCGAGCCACTAGAATCATCACTGGTTTGCTCCATCTGCAAGATAGCCAATTTCTCATCAGGCATCCACTATTCTAAAGTTCAATCAAAGAATGGTAACCACTCAAATGAATGCATAAAATACATGTGAATCATATGTAGACCAAGCCCCAATTCTGGTAGAATTCATGAAATAGATCAGAACTTATTTCCATCCAATTATCTTCCATTTTAGGTAACCAAGAGGAGTGAAAATGAATATTAACCGATAGCACACAGATTCTAAAAATAGATTTAAAGTGACAGTATTTTGGGGGTGCAGCTAGGCGAAACCCAAAATACCAAATGCAAAAGATGACATGATGCATGTACGTCCTATTCATCCTCTCCAATGTTTGCCGACAAATATATGGCAGTATACGTGGATATGAGGTGTCAACATACGCTCTCAATTATATATTCGATTTCTACGCATATAATTTTGTTAGTATACCTGCAGCAAAAATCACAATTTATATATTCATGACTGGACCCTTCGCGCCAGCACACTCGAACAGCCCCCATGTGTCCTACGCCACATGGGTAACACATATGCAGTTGTCCACATATTCTCACATACGTCACCATCTACTATAGAGATGGCACCCATGCATTCAACACTACATGGACAACGCTTCATACATTACCGAGGCAACGTATTCACTTCCTATACAAATTGACTTATGGGACACCCAACGGTAAACGTGTCCCAAGGTACATAGTCATGGCCAATCGCATGACAGATTTACATTCCGTAACATTGCCTTATGAGATGGCCATGCTTAAAATCACATGGCGAGAAATCCACACTCCATATCAGGCGGCAGATAACAACAGACTCATTGGAATTGAGCATTATCACCTCCTCGTATGCTCATCATACGGGACCCGCGCACGTATGAAACATGTGGGCTATTCTAAGAGACTACGAATATTAAATGTTAGTTGTGCAAGAAAGTAAGTTTTTACATGAATGTAATGTGCTAGAAGTTAGTTGATATTATAGATAGCCTCCTGACTTAACATAATCATTTTTAGTTTTAAAACACAAAATAATCATGCTAGTACCATCCCTGGTGCTTTTCGGCATATGTGAGCTCAAGGTCAACATGGTGGGGATGCAGTGGAGACGCGGTGGGCGAGATTTTTGCCAGCCACACGGCATGTGCGAGCTCTGTGAAGTGATGTGACATTGGGTTCACGTGGTGGAGGAGGTTCCGGAGAGATACCAAGGCAGTGGAGAGGAGAGTGGCTGGACGTTGAGGGTGGAGCTGACAGGCGGGGCCCAGCTGTAAGAGAGAGATGAAATGGACTGGCCGGTTGGGCCTACTGGGCTGCATGGTGGCTGTTGAGCTGAAAAGAAGAAAAAAGGAGGAAAAGCAAAGAAAATGGGAGCGAGCTTGGCTTTTTGGAGAGGTTTCGACCCAAGGATTGTAGGGTTTGAAATTAACTTGAAGGGAAATTTGTCCATAGGACACTGTGAAAGCATGATTTTGTGTAGAACACACCGCCAAAGTCGATTCTGTTTCTAGCACACTGCGAAAGTACCATTTGGTCTACCGCACATTGCATCCCATAAACTATTCATTTTCAACTGAAATGTTAGATAAAAGGACTGTTTTGCCCTTTGCTGGGCATACTTGTCATCTTCTTCCTCACCTCTCTTCTACTCTATTCGCCTACGCCCTCTGCTGCACATCTCCCATCCCATCTCCTCTCTCCATGATGGTTTGGGCGATATTGTGCTTGCATGCTAGCTGGCAGGAGTGCACACAGGCACCGGCACAGCTCTTGCACCCCAGCCGCTAGCAACTCGCGCCGAGACATGGGCGAGCGTCGGGCAACGATGGCAGGTGGCTCAAGCGGCACAGCTTGTAGCAATCGGTGGTGTGGAGGTTGGGTGGCACGACTTGTGGCAAAGTATACGCAGGTAGCAGTGGCATGGAGCTCAAGTGGCACAGCTTGCAGCGGTCGATGGCCAGATGGTTGGATACTTGGGTGGCGCGGCTTGCGGCGACTGGCGGCGGTGATGGTAGGGAGCGCGAGCGCTGCAGCTACATGAGCGAGTTGCAGAGGGAGCAGAGCAGTAGCCCTGCTAGCTCTTGAGTATAGGTGAACTGCAGCGAAGGATAACCTTGTCTTTTTACCTATCACCTTGTAATTTTATATGATGTAGTGTGTTACAAACCAAATAGCTCTTTCACGGTGTGGTGGAAATAAAATCAACTTTGGCAATGTGTTCTACACAAAACCGTGCTTTTGCAGTGTCCTGGGCACAAATTTCCCTAACTTGAAAGGTATCGAAGATTCAAATTTAAATTCACTACTACAAAATTTCATTTACCGTGACCTTTTAAAAATGGCTCGGAAGCAGGCGGGCCGGCGGCCCGCCTCGGTTAACCAGTGTCGGGCCGCCGGCCGTACAACCGCCTCGGTTAATACATTAACCAAGGCGGTTACTGTAACAAAACTGCTTCTGTTAATAATTCTTAACCGAGACGGTTGCGTAAAGACAACCGCCTCCGTTAAAGGATTAACCGAGGCGGTTAGTCCTAACACAACTGCCTCGGTTAAGAATTACTAACCAAGGCATTTCCTTTATGTTGCCCGCCTCGGTTAAGTCCACTGTATATAACAGCCCACCCCTCTTCTTCCTCCCCGTGGCTCCTCCTCCATTTTTGGGTGTTTTGAGCTCAAAACACCCAAAATTGACCATTTTAAAGGGGGGAGGTTTTGCCCTTAGATTTGGTGAGGGAGGGCACCGCAAGAGATTGATTTCTTACTCTCCAACTCTTATCTCCTATCTTTTACATGATTTATATCTAGATCTAGATCTAAATAGAGGAGAGAGAAAACTGGATCCGGATCTAGATCTACTTATCTGACTCTAGTTTCTCGCTGTGTGCAAGGTCTCGTTAATGGACAGGGCAAAGTGGATGTATAAGATACTTAGGGTTGGCAACGATCTGACTTTCCTGCATTATGTGAGAAAATTTGTTGCCGCTGCGAAAAAGCATCGTGTGAGTCTCGGTCGGGAGGGCACCATTTGTCCGTGCAGTAGCTGCCAGAACAAACTTGTCCAAGAAGATAGCATGGTGCAATCTCACTTGATCTGGCATGGTTTTGTCAAGGATTACACGGTCTGGAAGTTTCACGGCAAACGAGATGATCTGAGTGTCACCAGTGCATCTGAACGAAACTCGTCGACGACCTCGTCGGTGAATGAAAGAGGACAACAACCCTCATCATCAACAGCAACAGCGAGCGGCGAAAGTGCGAATTGTGATTACGTCAACATTGATGAACTTCTCCAAGACGTGGCAGGCAATGATGGTGATGGCAATGGTGATGAGCAGGGTGATTTGTTGAGGTCCGAAGATGCAGAGATTTTTGAAAACCTTGCTAAACGTATGGACCAAGATGATGTTCTGTTTGGGAATCCGAAGTGGCTGGAGAATTTCAAGGAGATGAAGCAGGCGGCACTTGATCCGCTATATAAGGATTGTCCGAAGCATTGGACGGCATTGCGTTTTAACCTCCAGTTGCTACAGCTGAAGTCTCGCCATGGGTGGTCTGACACTAGCTTCAATGAATTGTTATGTATGCTTGCTGACACATACCCAGAGGGTGACAAGGTGCCCGCCAATACTTATCGAGTGAAGAAGACGATCTGGCAAGTGTCGATGAAGCTTAAAAAGTTCCATGCGTGTACTAATCACTGTATCCTTTATCGGGGCAAGTATGAGAATTTGCAGAGCTGTCCGCACTTCGGCGTGAGTCGGTACAAGAGGAATGCCGGTTGTTGCACCGACGTGGATGACGAGGGACCCAAGAGTAGGCAGAAGAAGAAGAAGAAGACCAAGCAGATCCCGGTTCCTGAGGATGAGGAAGAAGAGGATTACATGCAGAGGAAAATTCCCGCACTGCCAGTGTGGTATCTGCCTGTGATCGATCGCCTGCGTGTGCTATTCGGGAACCCAAAGGATGCCAAGCTGATGTCATGGCATGCATCGACAGAACGCATCAAGGGTGATGGCAAGCTACGACACCCCTCTGATGGCAAGTAGTGGAAGAGTTTCAATGCCAAGTTCGCGAAGCAGTTTGGTGACAAGGCGAGGAACTTCTAGTTCACACTAAGTACGGATGGGATGAATCCATTCGGTGACCTCAGCAGCTCCCACAGCACTTGGCCGGTCATCCTGACCATCTACAACCTACCTCCATATCTATGCTAGAAGCGTAGGTACCTTTTACTAACCATGCTTATTTTTGGCCCGAAGCCGCCAGGAAATGATATAGATATGTTACTGGAGCCTCTAATGGAGGACATGAAGTTGCTATGGAAGATGGAGTCAAGATGATGGATGCGTCCGTAAAGAAAGAGTTCACTCTAAAAGCCATTATCTTTGTCACCATCACTGATTACCCTAGCCTTTTTGCACTGTCGGGGCAAATCAAAGGTAGGTCAGGTTGTGTAGTTTGCATTGATGCTACCTGCTACACTTATCTTAATGGATTGAAGAAGTTGGTGTACATGAGGCATAGGCAATTTCTCAACAAAAAGCACAGATACCGCCATCCTTCGATAAATCAGTTCTTTGACAACAGCCCGAGCCTCAAACCGACGAGTCAGAAAAGACAAGTTATGGGTAAAAGGTGTTTGACATGATGAATGGCATAAACGTAGAGTTTGGGAAGAAGAAGAAAGCTAAGGAAGATGGTACCACAGCAAGGAAGAAGAGGAAGCGGGAGCAGATAGAGGAGGAACAACCACCTATCACCGTAGTTCCTTTCAAGAAGTAGCCGTGTTTCTTCAAGTATCTTTCTTACTGGAAGGAGCTAGATACGCCTCATCTGTCGACTACACGCACCTTTCGAAGAATGTCTTCAAAAGCATAGCCGGGTTCCTGCTAGACATCAAGAATAAGATAAAGGATGGTCTGAAGTCACATCAGGATCTTGTGAACTAGAAGATTAGGCCTGAACTTCATCCGACCTCGGCGGCGCGGAGCGGTAAATTTGACCTTCCGGGCGCAAGCTACAACCTCACGATAGATGAGAAGAGAGCCGTGTGCCTGTGGCTTAGGGCTGTGAAGGTGCCGTCCAGTTTCTCTTCCAGCATCAAGAGTCTAGTCTCGATGAAGGACCTCACACTAACCAGCTTCAACGCACATGACTGCCATGTCATGCTGACGGTGTTCCTCCCAATTGTCATCAGGGCCATCGGTCCAGAGTATGTGAAGATGGTCATCACACGCCTCACTTACTTCTTCAACTGGATCACACAAAAGGTCATCGATGAAGCTAAGCTGCCAGCCATGAAACAATTCATCGCAGAGACTCTTTGCCAGCTCGAGATGTGCTTCCCGCCGTTTTTCTTCCACCTGATGATGCACAAGGTTGATCAGATACAGGACCTTGGACTTGTATACCTGCACCAGATGTGGACGTACGAGAGGTTCATGTCGACACTGAACAGATACGTCCATAACCATTCTTACCCAGAGGGCTCTATGATCAAGGCATACACAATGGAGGAGGCCATAAACTGCTGCACCAAATACATCCGGGACAGAAATGCGATTGGGTTGCCTATCCATCCGCATGAAGGCAGAACCTCAGGGATGGGGTGCATGGGGAGGAAAGTACGCACCGATGTACAAGACCAAATGGTGCAAGAAGCACATCACAACACCCTTAATCAGTTAGTGGTCATGGAGAAGTGGGTTGACAAGCACCTCAAGGAGATCCGCCGTGGTCGGGACAGACGCACAGAAGCATGGGTACAGAGACAGTACAAGATCAATTTCACAACGTGGATCAAACAGCAGGGCATACCCCCCTATGGAAAATTTGATGAATCGAGGCTTGCATTCGGCCCGTCCTCCCAAATCACCTCATGGCAAGGGTACGACATCAATGGATACAGGTTCCATACGAAAGAGAAGGACAAGAAGAGTTCATCACAGAACAACGGGGTTCAATATGAGGGCATCGATGAGGCCACTAGGGATGCCAAGGCATACTATGGGCAGATTGAGGAGATATGGGAACTTGACTATGGCGGTGAACTATAGATACCCATCTTCCGATGTCAGTGGGTCAAGCCGAATGCGGTTGTCGTGGATGAGTATGGGCTAACTGTAAGGATCACCGGGGTGTGATCACCGGGGTGTCCGACCCTAGAGGGGGAGGGGGTGAATAGGGTCGCTAATCGCTTTTCTATCCTAGGGCTCAATCTAATTGCATAAGATAAACCTAACACGTCCTACACATGCTAGTTATGACTAAGGTTTATCTATGCTACCCTCTACTTACCCCAAAAGACTTGCAACCTATAGCCAATCCTAATCAAACTAACTAGGAAAGTAAAGGTAAGCAAGAAAGAGTAAATGCGGAAACGTAATGCGGTAAGTAAAGCGGTAAGGGAGAGGATATGCAAACTCCCGTGAAGACACCAAGACACACGATTTAACGTGGTTCGGTTAGGACACCAAAGTCCCTCCCTACATCCACGGCCACTTGCTCACAAAGAACAAGTGTGATGCCGAGTCTCTTCGCTTGATCACCGTCTTGCCACGCCTCCAAGGCTCCCGACAAGCAAAGGCTAAGTGACGCCAAGTCACAAAAACGAGGTCACCGCCACCGTCTATCTCGAAGCGTCACCACGGCACCGTCTTCACTATCTTGGAGCTTTAACACCAAGTAGGGGCCTCCTTCCCCGCACAAAGTGTCGTTGCCACTCCACACCAAGTCGGAGGGTCACACGACGAGTACACAAGGTGCTTGCCGCAGCAAGGCTTTCTCTCAAGCTAGTTCTCTCAAGAAATAAGCCTAAACAAGCACTAAGCACTCTCACAAGTGTGCTTAAGCCTATATGATGTACAATGAAGCTCTATGGTGGTTGGAGATGATCTTTAGCTCTTGTATACTTCCTTGAACTCCAGCACTCTCAAATGACCCGGCCTTGGGGGTATATATAGGCAGCACAAGCAAATATAGCCGTTGGAGAAAAGCTGCCAGAAATGTGCTTAACGCCGGTTAATCCGACGTACCCCAAAAGCCATCATCGGTTCAACCGGTGTATGTAAACTGCCACTTGAAATACTAGCCGTTAGCAATTAACCGGTGTATCGCCGGTTTAACCGATGCAGTCAACCGGTGTATGTAAAATTAGCGTCGGTTTAACCGGTGATTGTAACTTCTTCACGTTCCTCCAAAAACCACCTCTCTGGACAACTGAACCGATGCAATTGACCGATGCATCGTCGGTTCAACCGGTGTATGTATTTTCATCGGTCTTCGTTTGGCAATGCACCGACGTATGCATTTTCTTCAACGTCGGTTAATCCGGTGAGTGTATCTTCAGTTTCCAGCTTTTGGACAATTACACCGGCGTGTGTCTTTTCCTTAACATCGGTTCAACCGGTGTATTGAATTTCTTCACAGTCTCTTCGATTCTTGTCCTTTGGACCGAAGAGGTTTCAGGGCGCTGCCCTGAGACCCGCGAGGGGCGGCTCCCCCTCGACCCCCGTCCGCTAACCGGGTCTAGCTGCGCCTATCTTCTCTTTGTCATCACTTGAACTTAAAAGCCTGGGAATGTTTGTCTTGACAATCATATTAGTCCAAGTGTTGTGTGTGTCATCAATCGCCAAAACATTATATCGAAATATGGCATGAGAGGCCATTTTCGCTACACTAACCACAGTGGAGCTTGGAAGTGTCGGCTACAAAGATGATTAGTGGGTACTAGCAAACCGTGTCGCTCAGGTAGCCTACTACCCAAAGCCCAGAGATTCCAAGAAGCATGTGGTTGTGTCAGGAAAGCAGAGGATCGTGGGAGGTAATGGAGTGCAGAGTCCCGTAGAATACAACAACTACGCAGAGTTCTCGCTCTTTACTGATCATCCACGCAAGATCAAGCAAGTTGAGAACTGCGTCAACAAGACCAAGATGAAGCCTTGGTGCTGCTCCGACAGTGAGAAGCGGATAGTGGTAGCGCCGGCGGCAAAATGATATGCATTCCACACAACATATATGTAATAATTAATGTATTGAGTTATTCAACTAGAGGTTCACAGCCGTCGATTTTGTAACTTATATTGTAATGGATGATTTCAGAGTTAAGTAATCAATTCTTGAGATAATTAGACTCGAGAAGTACATGTTTATTTGTTCAAATGCTGAATATTCAGAAAAACAGCCTTAACACTATTTGTTCAGAGTAAGGTTTGAAAATATTAGAGGCCAAATCAGCAAAAGTTACAAAAACAAAAGTTGTACAGAATTTTCAAACCTACAACTTTACTTTTTGGACATTTTGAAGTACAGTGGAAGAATTTGGAGAAAAATGCATTGCAACCAAAGATCAGGCCCAAATTCTGGGAAACTTAACTGAGGCGGGCTACCTTAAGTAACCGCCTCGGTTAAGTTTTCTCTATATAACTCACCCCTCTGCACCAGCCCGTTTCAAATCTCGCCACGCCGTCCTTCTCATCCCGAAGGGCTACCGCCGCCGACCATGAAACCCTAGTGCCACCGCCCATCCGCCGTCGCGCCGCCGTTTCCTCCAACTCCGGAGCCGCACCGCCCCTGCACAGGCTGCCGTTACGCCGCCATCCCCTCCGACTCCAGAGTCGCACTGCCACTACACAGCCCACCATCGCGCCGCCGTCTCCTCCGCCTGCAGCCCCTACCTCCACCAGTACGCCTACCCCCTCCTCCTCCTCCTCCGCCTCCTCCTCCCCCTCCACGCCGCCTCCTGGCACCGCGGCCGCCGCGCGCATTGCGGCTAGCGCCCTGCCACCCTGCGCGCCGGCCCCACTAGCCTGCGCTAGCCACGGGCCTGCCCCGCCACGCCTTCGGCCAGCCTCACGCCAGCGAGAATGACCCCAGCGCCGCCGTGCCGGCCGTGGCCATGGCCATAGCAAGCCTGGGGCTGGCCAGGCCACCCACTTACCTGTGGGACCTGGTGGTCAGCCCCTGTTTAGGGTTTTGTAAATTTTGTTTTTGTACGCCGAGAACTTGTAAAATTAATGGGTAAATGTAGAAAAATGCTACATTTAGTTCAAATCTGTTGAAATTCGTTCAAATCTGTTGAAAATCATTCAAATCTGTTGAGATTTGCTGAAATCTGTTGAAATTCCTTCAAATCTGTTGCAATTCATTCAAATCTATTGAAATCTATTTAAATGTCTGCTAGGTGCTTGTTGAAATTACTCATTCAAATATCTGTGCTGTGACTGCTATGTTTTGGATGAAATTTTGCATTCAAAGAATTATAAGTGATTTGAATTTAGGATCCGTAAAAAAATAAAGTATGGTATGATGTGACTGCTATGACCTATGCTATTTGTCCATCAGTTTTCTTTTTCTCTGAATTTGGGCTAGATGGCTCAACATGATGTGTCCTCGATTTGATTATAAGGAATCGGAGATGTCTCCATTCTTTCTCTCTCTCTCTCATTCGCCAGAGACAAATACATAGACACATACATAGAGAGACACATAGAGAGAGTGATAATGTGGACATCGCCGATTCCTTTTATAACAAAGTTCAAGGATACGGGAGTAATTGTGAATATGTAAACAAACTGAAGAGAGTGACAAAAATAATTGTGAGATTGTGTATTTAATTTTAGTTAAAATTTTGTATTATGAATGAATTATTTTGACACTATGATGTATATTGAAGAATAGACAAAGCAATGGCTGGCGAGCCTATTGAAGAATGGCGCGACCCGAGCCCAGTTACAAGAGATGATGGCGGCTCATCGTCAGACGAGAGCACCTCGTACGAGGAGGAGGTGCCAACACCGCCAATCGAGAAGAAATGTCGTACGGATGAAGATGAAGATCTGAACTACACTCCGACGGTGGATCATCCTTCAACACGAAATTCTTGCACCCCAGCACGGGAACAAGCAGATGATGAGGACCGCGTGAGTAAATAACTAATACAATGTTAGCATATGATGGCGGCCTTCTCGCTTAAGTATGAAACTAATGCGAGTTTTTATCCTCGTCAGGTGCCGGTGGTGCCTATGTGTTTGGAGTACTCCGAGGAGCAGGAACCAGGAGAACTGGAGGGGTATGGAAACAGTCCCACCCCGAGCACATCAGCCAAAACGGCCAGTGGCAAGAATAGTAGCAAGAAGAGGGGCCAACACGGGAGGCACAAGGTTCACAGCAAGGTGCATGTCATACACAAGATAGGGCCACATGGAGAGCCCTTGGAGCCAGAAAGTGCCGTCGGCATCTTCAGCAACCAGTGCTCCTGTATAGTTAGGGAGCACGTGACGATCACATATGCGGATTGGAGGAAAGTAACGGATGACTTGAAGGGTGCCGTGTGGGGAGAGGTGAAGAGGCGGTTCAGGTACCCAGAGACCAATTTGATGAAGATCTGTGCAAGCGCCATGCTTTGTTTATTGCAGGCAAAGTGCTCCGCAACTTGAGGTCACACCTCAATAGGCACTATGTGCAGGAAGGGAAGACACCGTACGAACACTACAACTTCATCAAGCGTCACGTCTGGGAAGAGTTTGTTGAAAAGATGAGTACTGAAGAATCAAAGTCCAAGGGCCAGCAGTTCTCAGAGCTCGCAAAGAGGAACGAGCTCCCCCACCACCTGAGCATGACAGGGTACGCTGCTAAGAGGAAGAAATGGTGGCAGGAGAAAAGGGAGGCAGCTGCGGCTGGGGTGGAGAATCCTTTCGAAGGCATCGATGAGAGGGGACATGACTACTTCTATGCCCATTGGCCAAAGAAGCTAAAGGAGGACAGGACCAAGTTCAACATGCCAAAAAACGAGGAGGCGGAGAAGGGTTTGATCACGGTCAATGCGGCCAAGGAACGCGGGTTGTTCCAACCAAGCGGGCAGCACGACATGCTGACCGAGGTGCTAGGAAACCCCGAGCACCGCGGCTGTGTTCGGGGCGTATCCTCGAGGCAGAGCTAGAAGAATATAGACTCATGGCAATCCAACGCCACCTCTCACCACACGAGGCAGAAGTACACAGAAGGGCTCATCCAGAAAGGCATAGATGAGGCAATGAAAGAAGTCATCATGGGGACGATAGAAGAAGCATTCACGAGAACCGACCCCAAGATGGTGGAGCTGAGGACGTAGATGTTCGTTTAGGCTGGCATGCTGCCACAAGGGCAGATGCCGTCGGGTACCTCACAACCCCAAAGGTACCCAGCTGATGAGATCATGGAGCAAACAATTGGCATGCTCCAGGTGCCCTTTGGCAGGACGGGGAGGAAGAAGA
The DNA here is from genome assembly GCF_016808335.1 of Panicum virgatum. Lineage (NCBI taxonomy): Eukaryota > Viridiplantae > Streptophyta > Magnoliopsida > Poales > Poaceae > Panicum > Panicum virgatum. The sequence continues at coordinate 20,646,727 of NC_053143.1, read as the reverse complement.
ATGTGGCGCAGGAACGGGTACAGCCACCCGACCCTGAAGCCAAGTACCAAGGGAAGCCTATCCCGAACGACAATGCCTTAGTGAATGTGGCGTGGACGGCCGATGAGTTCGAAAGTGATGAACTTGACATTCCCACTGAAGAAGGAGGCACAAGCATCGGCGATGCTCTCGATGCCTGCGTGCTATGGAACAAGGCAGATATTGCCTTGGAAAGGCCGGCGTCAGAACCATCGCAACCATCGTCATCTCCCCCGGGTGACCCAAGTGACGACGACGACGGCAACGGTGGTAATGGCAATGGCGGCGACGGTAGTGACAATTCTGGCGGCCAAGGCAGTAGTCCTCGACATAGCCCACCTCCCAACATGAGCAACCCTGAACGGGGGTGCACCGGGCAACAAAACACCGCCTCCAAGTGGTTCAAAGGGCATTGGGCAATGTCCCCCTGCGCCGAAGAAGCCTACACAAGGAGTAGCCGACAAACCCGCCCACCTAACTACAGAGCAATGGGCCGCGCCCAACATAGTGGACTTCAAGTACACAACGGCATTCGATAGGTACACAATGACAAACTTGTGTGTTCAAGTGTATTCATATATGTTTCTATTCGAATTCATGATTCTAAGTGTTGTATTCAAATTTATTCAAAACTATCTTCTTATAATCCTTGTCTTAATTACAGGCCGCCAACACTGCCGTCATGCTGGCCCCTTTCTGATGACTGCCCCGATAACTATGAGCATGGCATGTTCATGTTGACATTGGGCCAGCTCGTCGAGAAGCCATGGGAAGTTCGAAGGTTCCATCTCTGGCGTATGCATGCTGTGAAGTTCGGAGTAAAGGATATCATTGTGAGGGCCCCCAAGGAGTACTTCCACTTGGAAGAAGACTATCCTTTCACCATTGACTTCCATGACATACATAGGCTGCTGCGGCGCAAGGACCTCGATGTTGCACAAGTCACCATTTTTGCCCTGTAAGTTATTACACCTCTGCATCGCTGAAGGTATGCTCATTATGATCAAACTAACAATGTCATGACCACTTGTGCTTGCAGGATGCAATCATATGTATGCAAGGAAATGGGGGAAAATGTTATCTACCTATCTCCTATGCATATTACCCAAAGGGCCATCATTGGGTATGATGTACCGGACACGCACCCAGATTTGGTGAATTTGAACGTGGCGCAGCAACTCAAAGTCCAGTATAGAATGTGAGGCGAAATCATGTACAGAAAAGGACAGTACATCTTACAAGCCATGAAGAAGATCCAGGGAAATGGCGCGATCCTTGCCGCGCACCAATTCAGGTAAGTTAAAATGATACTTGCAATAGCTGTTGGGTTCACCGTTTTTTATGATTCAAGATTTGAGATCCATATCGTTTCAATTGTGCAGCTTGGGCATCATGGGCCACTGGATTGTATTTTGCATCTATCCTTAGGATGGGAAGGTTGTTATATTCGACTCCTTGCGCAAGACGAACAAGGAAGGATACAAGGATTTCGAATAATGTCTACGATAATAAGTGACGATATTTTCTTTTATGCACTCAAAGTATATATCAAATTTGTTGTTGACACTAGTGGTTGGCATACAACGCTTACAAGAAATACGTGGAAGACCCCGATTGCTATGATCGGAGGTCCCAGAAGAAGAAAAAGAAGTATGGCACAAAATTGCGCGTGAGGCGAGATTTCCCGGTACGTATGAAGAATCGTATGTGCTACTATACATCGTGCATGCTATCTATATGTGTCCTAATGACTATGTGTTACATGCATGCAGTGTGCCAAGCAACCTGAAGGCACTGTCTTGTGTGGATACTATGCTTGTGCGTACCTCAGGGCTTGCGGAGAGTACAACCTAAGCTGGTGGCAACTCAAAAAATCTGTAGCATGGTGGAAAAGGTCAAGGGTGGACCATTTAACCATCACACAAATAGTATCCGACATTTATAAGTTTCTCACCGACGATGTTGTCATGTCGATGGAAAATTCTTCAATGCCGAGAGCGAGCTAGCGACGGAGGAGAAGTATGTGAAGCTACGCAACTGGAGAACCGATCTCAGCATGAACGACTACAAGTTGCCGGAACTCCTCGACTAGGTCCCCTTAGCTTGTCATCATGTGAACATTAGCGATGATTTTGTGATGAAATACTATGTGGATCGACAACACATGAATGGATGTAATATATTGTTTACCCTTCGTACGAGTGTTTTCTGGTTTGTATGTATTTTAAAATTTGTTTTCAAATTCAAATTCAAAATAAATCAAATAAGCTTTTTTTAATTCTAAAAATCTTAACTGAGGCGGGTAAGTAATAATGAACCGTCTCGATTAAACTACATTAGCCGAGGTGGGTGGTTTACAAAGACCGCCTTCGTTAATGGGAAATAATGGAGGCGGTTGCGTTAAGACAACTGCCTCGGTTAAAGGCCGCCCGCCTTGGTAAAGGGCCCGATTAACCGTGACCCTTGGTCTGAGGCGGTTGCCCTTGCCTGCATCCGAAAATAGAAAACGCCCGCCTCCAAAAGAAGAATTTTGTAGTAGTGATGAGATTCAAATTCGAACACAAGTTCAACTCCAAAAAGATCCGAATGCAACTATGGTGATATTTTATGCAATTTTCAAAATTCAGAAATCGGGTAAGGCTAGTGGTTAGTGGTTAGCTCTAACTATCAAATTTATTTTGATTTGTTACAAATTTGAAAAGATTTAATTTTTATTGAATTTTAAGTGAGAGAAAAACAGAGGGTGTCGCAAGTTTAACTTCCAGTGCTGCATGCACCTAAGTGTGTTGATGTTGTTTCAGTGACTATTGTGGAAGGTCCATATCAAGCATTGGAATTCTTGGATGCACTATGGCAATTTTTATTTTTACTAAAATGTACACGCTTATTTGAGTTAATGTATTTGTTTCTGTATTAACATGTTCCTTTGTGATGACATATGGACATAGGAACATGATGCGAAATTGATTTTGGCTAACTATTGCATGTCAGATATGATTGGATTTGATATACTGATGAAAGTGAAGGTAAGTCCTTTCTATATAAAATTCTTTTTTTTCTCGAAAATGCAAGAGAGTTGCTTTTCATTTTATTAAGAAGAGACGGAGGGTCAGGGTACAATGTAGGAACACCTCCCGTTACAACAGAGCAAGAATACACAGGCCCAAACAAACTGAGTTTAGGGCCCACGACAGAACAAGTTTTTGTTGGGAACCAAGCCCACTTTACAAAAGAAGGCCCATCTAGGTAATATAAAGAGGATGAGCTGAGAATAACAAAAATAAAAATAATAATAAGTGGACACATGACAAGTAGGTACTAGTTTACTTCACCCCAGCAGAGTACTTCTTGTGGCCTGTGGGTCACTATTGTTGTGACCCAAGCAGAGTAATCACTATTGTTACGTTGTGTCTCCGATTATTGGATTAGCACCAGCACCTAATGCATGCATGCATCATCCTATTTATACAATCAAAATTCCAACAGCCAGGAAAGTCTCCAAGTTTATTACAACGCATCAATGGACAAGAAACATTATTCTTCTTTATTAAGTTTGAACAATATATATAACCTTCAGTCTTCACTTGAGATACCTGTTGAACCAGTCGAGCATGTAAGCAAGAGCCTGTTCAGCGGTTCGTACGGCGAACGGGTCGCTAGTATTATATCGGCAAGCAAATCCATGCTCGGTTCCTGGAAAGATCTTGGCGAAGTACGGAATCTGCGACAAGCCAATAAGAATATTGTCATTACTGAAATCAGTAGATGCAATCGTCGGTATAATATTCAGTCCCACTGATGTCAGTATGGAGGAACTCACATCGTTTCTTTGGTGCAATACACGCACAAACTGGTACACTTGTTTCGCTGGTGTGCTCTGATCGTGCTCAGCTCCAAGGATCTCAATTGGGCGTTTCACCTCTGGAGTTTTCCATGAATTTAGTTTGGCATAAAAGAAAAAAATTAATTATGCCTACTGCAAGGTCGCAAACGCAGAAACACACCTTTCATATCATCAACAATCATGAAGGCAGGATGAGCCATGCTAACTGCTTTAACAGAATCTGTTTTCCCCACTTCTGTGCCAAATTTTCCTGCCGGTTAAGGAATAAGATAAAAATTAGTATGTTTTTATTTATGTCCAGCTTGAAGCGGTGAAGAACCATTTCCATCAGAATCTGAATTTCTTCCCGGGATAAACTCATATGGATGTTACTCACCACCCCAGCAATAACCTCCAACCCCAACGGATTTGCCTTCCTTTCTCAAGGAAGCAAAGAGTGGCTGGGCATCTTTGGCAGCTTTAACCTATATAAGATCCATGGGGATGGAGCTCAATCAATTATTGGCATCTTTGGAAGCTGAAGGTTGATGAAAGGGACATGTGGTTTTTGACAAGTTCATGGAACAGACCGGCGAGTGATGCGGCAGCCATTCTGAAAGGTTTTTACTCGTGTCGAAATAATCTCCATTGAAGAAATCAGGCACCACGACGAAGTACCCAGCCTCACCAACTTTATCAGCTATCTTTCTGCAATATACGTATCTTTCTGGGTAATTTCCTTACATAGTAAAACTCCACAAAGACTCTGCAGTTTATGGCGTATAGAGGACTGTAGTTTGTTGTATTGTCTTTTATTACGTTGTACAGAAGCACAGGGCATGGTTAATCTATATGAAAACAGAATCAAGCATTGAAACATTACGCTAGATGTAAAGCCTGGGGTTATGAACAGGCCCGGCCCTGATGGGGGGCGAGAGGGGCAGCCGCCCCGGGCCCCAGATTCTAAGGGGCCCCACCCCCAGGTACACATAGAGTATAGGGATTAGGCATTCAGGCAGTCACGTACGAGTACATCTAGGTTTTGGCGTTTCACAGGCTTCACAGACCGTGGGTTCCAGAATTCCAATCGTTTTTTCTATTTCTCCGCTCACACGCCGTTGGAGTCCGCCATCGCGCACGCCGTATATGGGCGATAACAAGCAAAATTGACGAACGTATATGGGATATAAAGCTCTTTGCAAAACCTTTACCTTACCTCCTTGAATTTTGACTTAGCCTGAGATTTCAGATGTTTTGGGAGACGATCAGGATGAGACTCTATGACCATTCTTCTATTCGCAGCCTTCACACTACTAGAAAACAGGGCAAAGTTCCTGGCCAAAGGTTACAACTGCTGTTGCAACCGGTACTAATGCCACGCATCAGTACCGGCTGCAAAAGCAGCTGGTACCTTTGGCCAGCGGCGATCAAAGGTAAGGTGTTTGGTACTGGGTTAAAGCATCACTCGGTACCAAAACTTCAATATAGGAACCGGTTAGTGCCACCAACCGGTACTAAAAGCACAAGGAGGAATAGGTACCGGTTGGTGGAACCAACCGGTGCCTAAAGGGTGGACAATGGCACCGGATTTTGCCATGGCCCGGTGCCGCCGCGTGCCCACAACAAAGGCACCGGTTAGTAACATCAACCGGTGCCTATGCCTTTTGTTTGGCACCGGTTGTTGAGCACCAACCGGTGCCTTTGAGCCACGCCTATAAATACCCCAACCCCTCCCCCTCCAAGCTGCCGTGAACTCACTGTTCATGGCAGCTGAGTGAGGGGAGGGGAGGCGAATTTTTGTTCTTTTTTCAAAAAAGGTTAGTTATTTTTCTCCATAACTTAGCAATTGGTTTTTAGAAGCAGTTATGATTTAATTTATTTGATAAGTGAATAGTATCTATTTGTTATAGTTATAAGCATTATCAATTATAAATTTGAATTCAAATTTATTATAGTATGAATGTACTATTTGTACACTACAATGATATATATAAATGTATTGTGGACCTAGATGAGTCGGCAATAGATGTACATGGCTGATCGGCGTTTAAAGGAGTTCATTGATGGCGTGCATGAATTCATAGAAGCGGCCGAGAAACACAAGTATGACGGTTTCGTTCGTTGTCCATGCAAATTCTGTAAGAATGAGAAGGATTACTCATCATCAAGAACCATTCATAGTCACTTGTTCAATAGTGGTTTCATACCGAACTACTATGTTTGGACCAAGCATGGCGAAAGAGGAATTGAGCTGGATAATAATGTAGAAGAAGATGACAGGATTCCTGACTTTGCAGCCAATTATAATTCCTTTTTCAACGACACTGCAATGGGTGAGCCTGAAGAAGATACTGAAGGATACGTTGTAGAAGATGATCTTGGTCAGATGCTGCGCGAAGCTGAGGAAGGTTGCGAAACAGAAAAGGAATCGAGAGATCTGAAGCGTATGTTGGAGGACTACAGAACATTGTTGTACCCTTATTGCAAACAAGACCAAGAGAAGTTGGGTACCACATTGAAATTATTGCAATGGAAGGCATCAAATGGTTTGTCTGACAAGGGATTTGAGGAGTTGCTGAAACTTATAAAAAACTTACTGCCTGAGGGTAACACCTTGCCGGAGACAACATACGAGGCAAAAAAAAGTTGTTTGTCCTTTAGGATTAGAGGCACAGAAGATATATGCTTGTCCTAATGGCTGCATCCTATATCGAGGTGAGTATGAAAATTTGGATTCATGCCCTGTATGCAACGCATGCCGATATAAGATCCCTCGAGATGATCCAGGCAACGTTGAGGGGATGCGTGTCAAGAAGAGGGTGCCTGCCAAGGTGATGTGGTATTTTTCTCTAATACCACGTCTGAAACGTTTGTTCATGAACAAAACGAATGCTAAATTGATGCGATGGCACAAAGAAGAACGTAAGCAAGACAATATGTTGAGACACCCCGCTGATGGGTCGCAGTGGAGAAAAGTGGACAGAACATTCCCAACATTTGCAAATGAAGCGAGGAATATAAGGTTCGGCTTAAGTACGGATGGCATGAATCCTTTCGGTGAGCAGAGCAGTGGTCATAGTACCTGGCCTGTAACACTCTGTATATACAACTGATTGAAGATCTTCTATTGTTGTGTATGAAGCAGAAATTCATTATGATGCCGGTGCTTATCCCCAGCCCGAAGCAACCCGGTAACGATATAGATGTGTATCTGAAACCACTGATTGAAGATCTTCTATTGTTGTGGAAAGATGAGGGTGTTCGTATGTGGGATGTACACGCAGAGGATCATTTTAACCTGCGTGCATTGCTTTTTGTAACCACCAACTATTGGCCAGCACTAAGTAACCTCTCCGGACAATCCAATAAGGGTTATAGGGCATGCACCCATTGTTTTGAAGAAACCGACAGCATGTACCTCAAGCACTGTAGGAAGATCGTGTATATGGGTCATCGTCGATTTCTTCCGATCAAGCACCCATTAAGGAGGAGGCATGCTCACTACGATGGAAAGGCAGATCATCGTACCAAGCCTAGGCACCGTTGTGGGAAAATGGTGTTTGAAATGGTCAAAGATATAAAAGTAGTATTCGGAAAAGGACCCAACAGCAAATCAGTGCAGAGTGATGACGGACGTGCACCTATGTGGAAGAAGAAGAGTATTTTTTGGGAGTTACCTTATTGGGAAGTCTTAGACGTCCGCCACGCAATTGATGTGATGCACCTAACAAAAAATCTTTGTGTGAACCTTCTAGGTTTACTTGGTGTCTACGGTAAGGCAAAGGATACATTGGAAGCGCGGCAAGATCTTCAACGTATGAAACAACGGGCCGCCCTACATCCAGAAAAAAGGGATAAAGGACGTCATTATCTAGGTCCTGCGTGCTACACTCTTAGTAAGGAAGAGAAGCAAAGTATGTTCGACTGTTTGAACAGTATCAAGGTCCCATCAGGCTACTCTTCGAATATAAAGAGGCTACTGAACTTGAAAGAGAAGAAATTCGCATACGTAAAGTCCCATGACTGTCACGTGTTGATGACGCAATTGATTCCAATTGCACTTAGAGGTATTCTACCAGCTAATGTTCGAGCAACAATCATAAAGCTATGCGCATTTCTCAACACAATTTCTCAGAAGGCAATCGATCCATCGAGTTTAAGCAGACTACAAGAGGATGTTGTCCAAAGTTTAGTCAGTCTTGAAATGATATTACCTCCATCATTCTTCAATATTATGACGCATCTTCTAGTTCACCTGGTCAAAGAGATTGGTATTCTCGGTCATGTTTTCTTTCATAATATGTTCCCTTTTGAACGATACTTTGCAGTACTAAAGAAATACGTTCGTAATCGGGCTCGTCCAGAAGGAAGCATTGCGAAGGGTTACGTCACAGAGGAGGTCATTGAATTTTGTGTTGACTATGTGGAAGAACTCTGCCCAATTGGGATTCCAATATCACGTCATGAGGGGCGGCTGATTGGAAAGGGCACACTTGGAAGAAAATCAGTAAATGCCACAGATCATGCCACGTTGAGCAAAGCACATCTCACAGTTCTGCAACAATCAGCCTTGGTGGCTCCATACATGGAGGAGCACATGCAAATTGTGCGAAGTATATACCCTTTGAAGTCTGAGACATGGATTACAAAACATCATAACGATACATTCGCCACCTGGTTGCAGAAGGAAGTCATGGCCAACGATCAAATTCATGAGCAGCTAGCTTGGCTGGCCAGGGGTCCGGCAAATTCAATCCTGATGTACCAAGGATATGAAATTAATGGTTACACATTTTATACAAGAGCCCAAGATAACAAGAGCACCAATCAAAATAGTGGTGTCCGTATAGATGCCACCGACTCTAGTGGCCAAACGAACTCATATTTTGGTTACATTGAAGAGATCTGGGAACTCGACTATGGGCCGTTGAAGATACCTCTATTTCGTTGTCAATGGGTTAAACTCACAGGAAAAGGTGTCGATATCGACGAGTACGGAATGACAACGGTAGACCTCAAAGAGCTTGGCTATCGAGACGAACCATTCGTCCTAGCTAAAGATGTCACTCAAGTTTTCTATGTGCAGGACATGTCTAGCAAAACGAGAAAGGACAAGTCTAGGAATAAATAAATTTTTGTAGGCGCCGGAGATGAGGCAAAGCGCCATATTGTTCTGGCAGGAAAAAGAAAAATTGTGGGAGTCGACGATGTCACAAATGAAGAAGAATACAATAAGGTTGAAGATATGACTCCGTTTGCAGTGGAGGTTGACACAAGTATTCTTTTAGCCAAAGAGGAGGCTCCGTACGCATGTCATGATCATAATGAAGGGACGATTGTAAAGCGAACCATCGTTAATATTCCCTTAGTTGAATGATTATGTCTTGTAATATTTTCTGTGGACATTATTAGATTTCTTATGCAATTATTTGATTTATTATGCAATTAAAATAATTAGTTATGCACCTAAATGATTTATTATGTAGTAATTAAAATTATTGTACATTTAAATGATTTTCTAGGCAATTATCAGATTTATTATGCAAATATCAGATTTATTAAGAATTATGAGGCAATTAATAGATTTACAAGAGAAAAAGAAAGGGGAAAAGAAAAGATAACCTTTGGTACCAGTTGGAAAATCCAACCGGTACCTTAGGGTCCTATTTGGGTAAAAAATAAAAGTGGGGCGTCACGCGGGAGTCGAACCGTGGCCGCGAATCCCAAATTTCTGCTAGTTACCATTGAGATACTAACGAATTCCGCGAGTTACCATTGAGATTTATTGGGCAAGTAATTGATTTACTAGGCAAATAAATGATTTACTAGACAATTATAATATTTATTGGGCAATTAATTGATTTACTAGGCAAATACCGAATTCACATAATATTAAAAAAATTAATAGAAAACTAAATGGGGAAAAGAGAAAAAGAAAACTCCTTTGGTACCAGTTGGTAGTTTCAACCGGTACCAAAGGCTTATTTCGTCAAAAAAAAAGGTGCTCTGGGCGGGAGTCGAACCCCAGCTTCGGCGCCCAAAGACACTTTGAGAAACCATTGCGCCATTTAGAGATTTCAATTTTTAGCGTTCCATCAGTCCAAATAAAGGGAAAGGAAGCCTTAGGCACCGGTTTGTTGTCCTCACCTGGTGCCAAAGGGTATTTCAATTCCCGCCCGTTGGGGACCTAAGCCACCGGGTGAAACAGAAACCGGTGCCTAAAGCTTTATTAAGGCACCGGGTTAGATTCCAACCGGTGCCTAAGGCTGCCATAGGTACCGGGTGATGTTTTCACCGGTACCAAAGGCCCTCCCTATATATTCCATCCCCTTCTTCCTCGCCTAAGTCCTCATCTGAGAATTGCCTCTGCCGCCCTACTGCATCGACGTCTACCTCCCCGCCGCATCGTCGTGCCGCCGTCCTTCGCCGCGCATCGTCGGGCTGTCCTCTCCGGTGGTCGCCCTCCCCGGTCCGCCTCTACGCCGCGCGCCATCCTCAATCGCCCTCCCCAGCCCGCCTCGACGCCGACGTCGACGCCGCCCCCCTCCTCCGCGCCGGCAACCACCACGACGCCGCCCCCATCCACCCCGGACCGCCAACTCGCGTGCGCCCCAACACCGGCAGGAGTCCTACATCAGTTTCCCCTCCTCTTCTCGCTCGCTCTCTGCCCCAAGCTCCAGAATACCACCGCCTCCCTCACATGTTCGGCAAGCTTGACTCCTCCGCCGATCCACCACCACAACACCGCATTGACCCCATCACCCCCCTAGGAAGCTTCATGGTGCCTCAGTAAAGCTCATTGACCCTTCAATTGCGTCTTTTCTCCACCCGAACCCCATCCCCGACGAGCGCAGCTCACCGCCGGCTGCTGTCCGCCGTAGACCAGCCATTCCAAGCCGAGCCCGACCACTACAACCCCTCGGAGAGCTTCACCAAGTTCTAGTGAAGCTAATCCCCCTCCTCTCGTCGCCAATCCCCTACTGGAACCACCCCGTTGACGAGCACCCTCCGCCGCCGCGCCCTACTCAACGTCGACGAGCACCATCCAACCCCCAATCTTTCACTTCGACCCCAACAGCAGGTTCGCCCTGGCCCACTTCACCTCCCTGGCCTCCTTCCCCTCGCCGCCGGCGACCCACGCCGCCGGGAATCGGCCGGCCTCCCTTTCCCCTGTTCTCCCCTACGGCCAAGGTCTTCGGGTTTGAAATTCCAGAAACCCCAGGGGGTTATTTGAGTAGACCGTGACTCAGTTGAATAGTGCTCTAAGGACTTCTTTGTAATTTCTAGCAGTGAACTTTGAAATTCAGTAGAAATTGGTAGGAAATTCGTAAAATAGAAAATCTTGATGTTCTGGAATCCTTGTGTAAAGCTCTTTGCAGTAGAACCATAATATGGTAGGTGTTTGTTGCAAGTTTTTGCTGTATAAATGGTTTTGTGTCACTAGGTAAATAAATACTAGATGTTTTATCTTTTTCCTAACTGATGATTGAAGCCATGTATTGCAGTGAAACTTTTATGGTAGTTTGTTCTTGTAACACTAGTGTTGCTATAAAAATTTCCTGATCAGTTCTCTTGTGTAGCTATTTATTTGATTTAATCCTTGTTTAGTAGACTTTAATCATGATAAATAGTTTATGCTGATGTTAAATCATGAAAATATTTCTGAGTGACCTTTTTGGATAGTTTAGCTTGTACATGAAGTTTGAGCCCCAGTTCCTGTGACACCTCAGGTGTCAGTACTTTTAAATACAATCAATGTACCTTAGCTAAAGTTAAAATAAAAATTTGAGAAATTAATTCAAAGAGAAGGACCAAATAAAATACAAATCATACAAAAGAAATTAAAGGAAAAAGAGAAAGGAGTGAAAAGCTACTCAAAATTTAACTAAAAAAAAAATGTGCACAAATTTTTGTTGGCTCATGAGAGGTGTTTCAATTGACATGTGCTCAATTGAACTTCAGCCAAAATCAAGTCAAAAACTGAATAAAACTAAAGTCCTTTTGTGCAAATATGCACATATACCAATAGTTCAAAATGTGAGTTTCAAATGAAAATTTGCATAACACAAAAGTTGTAGATCTTGAAAAGTTATGCAAAAGTGGTATTCAACACTTTTCCATTTGAGCCCTCCAATTAGGAGATAATTTTAGTTTACCGAGAGGTCCCTGGAATTTCAGAAATCACAAATATGCCCTTATCTCCATCTCTCTCTTTCCCGGCCTGCTCTGTTCGCGCCGCCCGCCGTACGCCGCCGGTGGACTTCGTCCACCGCGCGCCCGCGGCCAAATGGACCCGGGGAAACCGTTTAGCGCCACCTGGCCCGCCCCTTGGCATCTCCTCGCGCGCACACGCGTCCCAGGCCGCTCCCCGTGCCGCCACGACACCCTCCGCCATGCGCCGCGCCGCTGCCTCCTCCGCCCGCTCGCCGTCGACTCGCCCAGGCCAAATCGACCACCCCCAGTCACTCCATTCCTCACCCAGGAGCTCTTTGGCCTTTAAAGACCCCCAGAACCCCCACAGTCGCGCCCCTTCTTCCCCTTCTTCCTCCTCCCGCCGCTCCGCCATGGCCGCCGAGATCCAGCTCTCGCGGACCGGCTAGCCCAGCCCCACATTGCCCCCTCCGACCACCGCAGCAGCTTCGCCACCTCCCAGTTAAGCTCCACGCGCGCGGAATCGAATCCAAACCCCCTCCCGAAGCCGTTCCCCTTTTGCGCCGCCGCCGGCGAGCTCAGGCTCACCGCGGACCGGCCAGCTCCGGGGAAGACCGAGCCCGACAGCTACCCCAGAAGCATCCACGAGCTCACGCGGTGCTCGTGCGCACCTTGTTCCCCTACCCCGAGCCCTCCTTCGCCTCTAGCGCCGGCGAACCGAACAACCGAACCGCCATCAACGCCGACGAGCTTGAACCTGTGCTCCAAGCGCTCGAACGTCGACCAGGGTAGGTGTTCCTCGATCCTTTCTCCCCCACGCGCCTCCCCGTGGCAGCCCCGGTAAGCCCTGCACCGCAGAACACCACCGGCAAGATGCCACGGCGGAGAAGGCCGGCGAAGGACCCGGTTGTAATTTCTTTTTTTCGTTCAAGGGTGTCTCTGCAAGTTTTACAGTGTATACCAGTGAACTTCTAAAATGCGAAACAAATCACAGAAAAATCAGAAAAATGAAAACTCAACTGATCTGGAATCCTTGTAACAAAATCTACAAATTTTGTAACATTCACATTTGCAGAAACTCAACCGAATTTAATCTAGGGAAAAGATTAAGAAAATCACCTCATGCATGTTCATGAAGTTCTGCTCATCGAATGACCTTAATTTTTGGATATGTTATAACTAATGGGATGCTAAGATCACAGTAAAAAGATGACACCAAACCAAAACAGTTATCAGGTTAGAACAATAAAGATTCTCTAATCTGTTGTTAGCATTCTCGATTTAATTCTGGAAAATATGTACATGAACTTGCTCTGAAAATTTTACTACAGCCTTGTGCCACTGAATCTCTGCAAATCTCAAAATTTCAAATTTATTAGAATTCATTTGCTTTATACCATGATTTATGCTTGTCTTATCAACTTAATTCCTTATATATAGTTCTTATGCTCAGAAAAATCCATGTTTATTTCTGGAGTCTCTTTTTAGCTCTGTGTTCCTGTCTAAGAATTTTGAGCTGCATTTACTGAGTTTTGCCTTGGTGAATAATCATGCTTAGTATCTTAGGGCTACATTTACTATTTTTGTTCTGAGTAATCTACAATGTTTCTGATCTTTATTTTTAGGCATGATCTTGTTTAGAGTATGTTCTACCTGTGATAAAAAGTTCAGATGCAATACTGGTCAAATGCATCTTGAGAAATTTATTCAAACTCATGTTAAGTTAACTGAATAACTAATTTATCATAGTGAGTTAAATCTTGAAAAATTTTCTGGAATATGTTTAACTCAGGACTAGTCTCTGGTAAAAATTTGAGAACCAAATCCTTAGTAAAACTTTCTGTAGAATTAATCCTTGTTAATGGCTTGCTGTTTTTAATCTTTTTATCACCTCTGCTATATAAGTGTATAAAATCTGGAAAAATTTCAGTACTGAGTTTATGCTTTTAAGTTGCTTGCATAAAATTTGTAGCACCAGAATCCATGTTGAACATTCTGTACAAAAATATGAAGTAACTAGAGTAATCCATTTGCATGAATAGTTATAGTTTTTGCTCTATGGTAGATACTGGAATTTATACCATGAATGTTCATGTTTGAATCTGAGTTACTTTAGTGTTTCATCACTAGCTCTTTAGTAGTTGTGTTGTTAAGGAATAATGAAAGCATGCTATGTGTTGAAATTAAAAATGAAAACCCAAAACCCCACTCATTCATGAATAACCGTAGTTATGCTTGCTACTCTATAAACGATTGCCCATGCAATGAAATGTGAAATCATCACTAAATTAACTTTCGTGGACAACAACTTTATTGTGAAGGAAAGAAATTATATCCCTGAATAACTCAAAATCTTGCATTGCATATAGAAACGGTTAACCTCGCGGACGGAGACTACGAACTGGTGCCCGCGGACTCTCGTGCGGAGCAGGAGGTTAATCTGAACTGTACTAACTTGTCTCAAGACCTGGGCCAAGCCCCAGAAGCTTTTCTGTCTGACAGTGCCCAAGAAGGCAAGCCCCGGAGCATAATCCCACTATTTTTCCGAATTACCATTCTGCTATCTATTTATTAATGTATGGTAACAGTTGGTTTTCTGCATTTAAGTTCTCTAGGCGTTGATCGAAAACCCTAGATGCATGATCCATAGGAACCTATGTTTGATACCGGATCTTTTTATCGACTAGTTGCCATGCTAAATAGGCACGGTAGAAGTCGAGTGGTTCCCTGCCTCTCGCGAGCAAATAGGAATTGTACTGACTTTATTTCCTGATGAAATGTAAGGACAACGAGCGGGGTTGTGTAGTTGTGATACCCCGCTGGTGTAGTCAAAAATGGCTAAGGTCGAGGTGTGTGGCTCATTTTGTTAAGCGTTTGAAAGTACTAGCCACATACCGAGAAATATGGTAATCGGTAAGCTTAAGTACCTGATTGGACCGGTGAGTGGAACGATCTCGCACCCTCCTGGTAGAAGTAGGGTTTATTTTTATGTCGCGACGTACGGGTGCAGAGTGGTCGGACTCTGTAGTCGGGGAGGGTGTTCCGGATCCACGGACTGGAAAGAAAGGGGAAAAGTAGCGTGGGCGGGAGCGAAGTCGATCCCCATGCGTGTGGTCTAGGTTCCCCTGGCCAGGTTGAAATTCGATTCAGAATCATCCGCCTCTCACGGCATGAGATTGCTTAATGATTTCGGTCACATAGAGTAACAAGTGGAATACGATGATGAAAATACTGCTGGTTGATTAAATGGTTGCTCTACCATGTTTGAGTAGAGTTAGTTGCAAATTTAGAATGGTTAATTCCACTAGAATCTGGCTAAGTAAAACCTGAAAGTAAGGATCAACACTTAGCGGCATTTTGGGCAAACAAACCTTACCAACCAAAAAGCTTGCATGTCTAGCTATCGGACTATGTTATATCCGGAGACGGGTCAGTCTTGCTGAGTATTAGTATACTCAGCCTTGCTTGTGGCACTGTTTTTCAGTTACTAACTTTGAAGATCTGTTTGCGAGTCTTACTTGGCCTTGCACTCTGCCTCCGGGTTGGTCTGTTGAGTGGGATGGCCCTTCAGCTGGTGCTAATCACCCTCCCGCTGAGTGACGCATTCTACGGGCTTTACCGATGCGTCATGTTATTTCGTTAGTTATCTTTTAATGCTTCCGCTGAACTTTGAGACTTGAGTAATTTGAGGAGCTGGAACTCCGTAGTACTTCACTAGTCTGAACATGGTTTGTAATAAATTTTTCTTTCCGCTGCAATCACTCTGAGATGTATGAAATGGTTTGTGTTGTAATCTCTGGGCTCACCTTCGTGTGAGTGTTGTCTGCTGATCCTGGAATAGCGTGGCTTTTATCGAGGCTTCACTCGAGGAACTACCAGTGAGTGCCAAATTGGGTCAGAGTTGCTTAGCAACGAAGATCAGTGCACCCGGGCCCAGTAGTTTTGGGTGGTTCCGCCACAGCTGGCATCAGAGCTCGCAGACAGCCTACCAGGGATGGCAACCTCGGTTTTCACAACAACAACGTAAAACTTGACGTCAAAGCTACTAAAGTTTTGAAAGAGTTTAGGATCTCCAAGGACAAGTCTAGGACGTAAAGCCCTAGGGAATCTTATGGGTACAATCAGGTGGCTTATTTTGTATGGCTAACTTCCAGCACATTACTTTTCAGTATTTAAATTCCGCAATTTAAAATTCTGCAACTACATCGTCGCCGCGGAGGTATGCTTACTCAGTCAGCTGAGGGAGTCTGACCTTCCCGTCGGTGATGCGAGCCGAACGCTGGAGCTCAAGCAGTGGCCTACTTGAGCTGCTGCCCATATACCAACTTCGGTTGAGTATATGGGGAGTAATGGTTCGAAATTGGAATTCAATTCCCCGTCAAAGACGGTACTCAGTCAATACGTTGTTTCGATAACGTATGCTTAACGTTGTCCATACGGCGGTAATGGTATGGATGCCGATTCTATAGTGATCGGTAATGTATGGGGACGCTTTCGTGAGTGCTGGCACGAAAGGTTCATTTTATATACTGTCAATCTTCTGCAGGTACGCTAACTCGAAATCGAATCATAGGCTATCTAGCTATATCGAGTAGCTATATAGTGAGAGACGTAATATGTATGCCACCAAAGTTATTGCGTAAGACCAAGATTACTTGGCAATTTTTCTTTGGTGAGGACGTATAGGCTCTGCATTCATTCTCAAAAAGATTAGCAAATAAATCTCTGGGGAAATCGCAAGCAAATCCGTTAAAACACTATCCTAAGGAGCATCCAGAAAGTCTGCAACCTGGTTTCCACGAATTTTAACCTTCTGATAAGTTACTCAAATCGACTTGGGGTAGTAAGACTAAATGATGTTTCCTAAGTTATCAAGCTGCTGTAAAAATTTGAAAATTTTTGAAGCCTTCTAGCATGGTATTTGTATTTTTGGATCAACCCTGTGTTAAACTGTTAACTCTGAACCGTCTATACAACTGAAATTTTTCGACCTTTATAAGTTGCTCAAACTAAAAATCGTTCAACATGAAAGTTGTAGACAACTAAGTGATGAGCTTACCATAAAAATTTGAAGAATTTTTGACGTCTAGGTTGAGAGTTATAGTCAAAATACACCCTCTCTGGACACTCAGTTTTCCTGGTTGACATCACTCTGAATACCTGAGCATATCACCCCCATGGAATCCGAATTGAGCTTAGGGATGACTAGGTGAATTGTTCCTTAACATCAGAGGGATCTTGTGTAAATTTTTGAGAATTTTTGAAGCAAGTTCTCTACAGTTTTGGCCATTTCTTTCACTATTCCAGAGTTAGTAGTTCTTGTTACCATCAGCTGATCCATCGGTCTTTTGTTGGGACAGATGGAAGAGCTGCTGGTCGTTGACGCGCAGGGGCACGTGCACTCCGCTTGCCTGCACTGGGACGGGTTTCCCCGCCGTCTTTGGGAGCTTTTGAGTGCAGCCGGTTACCTCCAGCCACCGGTTTACGATGGCCACGAGTTTGTGGAGGACGGAGTTCGTCGCTGCAGTGTGACGATGGTGATCCCGCAGCACCCGCTCAACGGGTGGGAGCCGATCGTGACTCAGATGGTCGGTCACTACCTGCTGGACACCTGGGAGCTTACCGCCATGAGGGCGATGACCACCTTTTGCTCTTTGCGCCCTCTGGAGGTGGTTCTGACCGCGTTCGGGTTGTTCCCTGCACCTGACCCGGCAGACCCGCTTTGGCTCGACCGGATGGCACACGTGGACGTGGTCGCTACCCTTGACCCGGTCGGGGCACTTCGGACGACAGCGATGTGCTTGGACGGTCTCTACAGACTTCACACTTACCAGAGTTACGCCGTCGCTCAGTTGGTGGACCACGCTCAGGCCTTGCACCTGGCGGTCCAGCTGAGAGATGGGCAGCTTCAGGAGGCTAGTACCGAGCTCGAGAGCAGGGCTACACTTATCGCCCAGCTCCACGGCCAGGTTCACGAGCTTCAGGACACTGTGTCGGATCGTGACGCTACGATCAACTTTCTGGAGGACCAGTTTCACGACCTGCAGCTTGAGATGGACGAGGCTCAGGGGCAGCTCCACGCGATACAGCACGCGCAGGATGCCCTTCACGCACCTCCCGACGAGATGCAGGTGGACGAGGAGGACGAGCCCCAGGAGATAGAGGGCGTTTCAGAGATGGACTCCGAGGACCAGGCGCCGCAGCCCGCACCGGTTGAGGTTCACACTCCCGCGGCGAGTGAGGCATCGGTCAACATGTAGACCGAGGCGCGGTTTCTTAGCTTTTGTAGACTCCTCTTAGTGTGGCCTACTTTTGGATCATGGCTACTAGGCTAACTTAGAGTTGAGTAACCCCCTTAGTACTGATGTTAGGAGTGACCAAGTAGAAAGGAGAGAACGATGGATGTAATGAACCCCTAATGCTACTAGTGTTAATTATCAGTGATCTGCAAAAAGCTGAAGGCAGCAGTTAGTTCGAATTTTTATCCTCTTTTCCTTTCGGATTTAGCTCCTGAGTTGAATACCAAAGTTGTTCCAAATTTCATCAGGAACCTGTTCGCAAAATTTCAGCCCAAACGGATTGGTATTGCAGGAGATAATCGCAAATTACAGAAGCTCTGTTTTCTGTGAAGCAGAAAAACCAGAGGAGGAGTAATTGAATTTTTCGACTAACCTACTCTGGAAATCTGACTTTGTGATGACTACCAAAGTTGTAGATCATGAAATTTCCTATCTCTTGTAAAACTTTCAAGTCCATATCATGTACCGAACTCCAGTTGTGAGCGTTTTCGTATCGCTGGTTTTGCTGCACAACCTAATTAAGCAATTTCCAGTATTTCCATGTCATTTTGAGATGTATATTCCATTTGAAATGATGATAATGATGAGCCTAATGCAAAAGTACTCACATTTCAGATGGTTGGATCAACTCGAGGCACCCCTAGTGGTTTTGGAGCCGGAGGGAATGGCGATCCACCTCCACCTCCTCCACCAGTGGGTATTGCTGAGGTTCTTGCTGCCCAGACAGAGATTTTGCGGCAGTTGGTTCAAGCTCAGCAACAACCGCGGGGTGGGCATCATGCTCATCACGCACAAGAGGCGAGCTACCAAGATTTCCTCAGCACTCAGCCTCCGCTGTTCAATAAAGCGGATGAGCCTCTGGACGCTGACGCTTGGATTCGCATGATCGAGTCCAAGTTTTCTCTATTGACTACTCCTTGTTCCGAAGCGAACAAGACTCGCTATGCCGCGTAGCAGCTTCGCGGATCAGCTCGTATGTGGTGGGATCATTACCACGGGATGCTACCGGCTGATCATGTGGTGAATTGGAATGAATTCAAATTGGCTTTTCGAGATCATCATATTCCAGCTGGACTTCTTGACCGTAAGCTCAACGAGTTCTTGGCCTTGACTCAGGGCACTCGTACTGTGGTGCAGTATGCCCAAGTATTCCATCAATTGTGTCAATATGCTGGACATCACGTGGACACCGACGCTAAGAAGCGTGAACGCTTCCGTCGAGGCCTCAGTACCAAATTACAGGAGAGGCTAAATCTTGTCCGAGCAGACTCATTCAATGAATTGGTGAATATGGCTATATCTCAAGAGGATCTGATTTCTGCACACCGCGCTGAAAAGAAGCGCAAGGCACCTGCTGGACCCTCGAGTGCCTCTGCACCGAGGTATCGTATTGTGCAAAATAACCCACCCGCATCCTCTCAGAAGGCCCCTCAGCCAGGGCGTTGGATTATTAGGCCTCCTCAACAGCAGCAGCAGACTCGATTCGGGCTTCCCCAGCAAGCTCGATTTGCACCTCAGCAGCAGCAGAACGGCCCTAGGCCGAATGCTCAGCCAGCCGCTCGCCCCGATAATAATAACCGCTGTTTCAGATGCGGGAGTCTGGATCACTTTGCCAAGATGTGCCCCCAGGCGGGACCATTTCAAGGGCAGGCTTCTCGCAGGAATGATCAGAACAAGGGCAAGAGGCAAACCATTCAAGTCAGGCAGGGCCGACTTAACTTCACCAACCTTGCTGACCTTCCTGAGGGAGCACCAATCATGTCGGGTACATTCTCTATAAACCAACACCCCACTGTTATCTTATTCGATTCTGGTGCATCCCATAGCTTCATTAGTTCTAAATTCGGAGCAAGGGTTGGGTTAGATTTCTGTCACACAAAAGGGTCATTCATGATATCTACCCCGGGTGGTAAAGTCGCATCCAACCAAATCGTTCATAATGCGCCACTTAGTTTGGGTAGTAAAACTGTTCCTACCACTTTAATCTTGTTGCCACTAGAAGGTATGGACATTATTCTGGGAATGGATTGGATGAAAAGACATGGGGTAATGTTAGATATCTCTTCCTGAGCCGTTGAAATAAATTCTCCAACTCATGGTCATTCGGTTCTATATTTACCTCATCACCAATGCAACAACTCTTGTGCCTATGCCATGAAAGATATTCGTCTCGAAGATATTCTGGTAGTCCGTGAATATGTAGATGTTTTTCCGGAGGATTTACCTGGTATGCCGCCAGACCGGGATATCGAATTTGTCATTGAACTTCAGCCTGGTACAGCACCTATTTCAAAAAGGCCATACCGAATGCCGCCTAAAGAATTGGCTGAACTAAAAATCCAGCTACAAGAACTGTTGGACAAGGGTTTTATCCGCCCAAGTGCTTCACCTTGGGGCTGTCCAGCATTGTTCGTAAAGAAGAAAGATGATAGTCTGAGGTTGTGTGTTGATTACTGGCCTCTCAATGCGGTGACCATCAAAAATAAATATCCACTTCCCCGCATTGATGTATTGTTTGATCAATTGGCTGGAGCAAAGATTTTCTCCAAGATTGATCTTCGTTCGGGTTATCATCAAATTAAAATCCGGCCTTGCGATATTCCCAAGACCGCCTTCTCAACCCGATATGGTCTCTATGAATATTTGGTTATGTCTTTCGGTCTCACCAATGCTCCGGCTTATTTTATGTATCTCATGAACTCGGTATTTATGCCGAAACTTGACAAGTTTGTCGTGGTTTTTATTGACGACATTCTGATCTATTCCAAAGATGAGGCAGAACATGAGCAACATCTGCGCATTGTTCTTCAACGTCTCAGAGATCATAAGCTGTACGCAAAATTCTCCAAGTGTGAATTCTGGCTGGACACAGTCAAATTTCTGGGTCACACTATATCTAGTGAAGGCATTTCAGTTGATCCCAGCAAAGTACAAGAAGTGATGGACTGGAAACCTCCTACTTCAGTTCATCAGATCCGCAGTTTTCTCGGCTTGGCAGGGTATTACCGCAGATTTATTCCGGACTTCTCCAGAATTGCTAAGCCCATGACAGAACTACTAAGAAAAGATGTCAAGTTTAAATGGAACACGAAGTGTGATGACGCATTCCATACATTGAGAGCACATCTAACCACTGCACCAGTCTTGGCTCAACCTGACAACAATAAACCATACGACGTTTATTGTGATGCTTCAGGCACTGGTCTTGGTTGTGTTCTAATGCAAGACAATCGGGTGATAGCTTATGCTTCCCGAGCTCTTCGGCCACACGAGCTAAATTATCCCACTCATGATCTGGAACTAGCCGCCGTTATTCATGCTCTCAAGCTTTGGAGACATTATCTTATGGGCACTCATTGCAATATCTATACCGACCATAAGAGTCTCAAATACATTTTCACTCAAAGTGAGCTGAATATGAGGCAACAAAGATGGCTGGAATTAATCAAAGATTATGATCTGGAGGTTCATTATCATCCGGGCAAGGCGAATGTTGTAGCCGATGCGCTCAGTCGCAAGGTTCACTGCAATTGCCTATCAATGGAGTCATATAATGACACATTGTGTGCTGAAATGCAAAGGCTGAAATTAGAAATCATCCCTCAAGGTTCTTTGAATCATATTTCGGTGGAACCGACACTCTATGACCAGGTCATCATGGCACAATTACACGACAAAAGTGTTGGTATCATCAAGCAGCAAGTAGTAGAAGGTGAAAATAAATATAAGTGTTTCCGAGTGGACCATAAAGGAATTTTGTGGTTCGAGGTTGGCCTAGTCGTTCCAAAGAATCATGAGCTGCGGAAACAAATCCTGGACGAAGCACATCTCTCTAAATTTTCTATTCATCCGGGTAGCACCAAGATGTACCAAGATCTCAGACAAAATTTTTGGTGGACTCGCATGAAGAGAGAGATTGCCAAATATGTCGCAGAATGTGACACCTGCCAGAGAGTGAAAGCTAGTCACTTGAAAGTTGCTGGAACTCTCCAACCTCTACCAATTCCGTCTTGGAAATGGGAAGATATCAGCATGGATTTCATCGTGGGCTTACCAAATACTTCTCAGCACCATGATTCCATTTGGGTCATTGTTGATAGGCTCACAAAGACTGCTCATTTTATTCCAGTACATACTGAATATCGAGCCAAGAAATATGCTGAGCTCTATATGGATCGGATTGTCTGCCTACACGGTATACCCAAAACAATTATATCGGATCGTGGTCCTCAGTTTGTGGCAAGGTTTTGGGAGCAACTCCAAGAGGCTCTCGGAACTAAATTAATTCGAAGCTCAGCTTACCATCCACAGACTGACGGACAGACCGAAAGGGTTAATCAAATTCTTGAAGATATGCTTCGAGCATGTGTCATCCATTATGACAAGAACTGGGACAAATGTTTATCCTTGGCGGAGTTTTCTTATAACAACAGCTATCAGGCCAGTCTGAAGATGGCACCCTTCGAGGCCTTGTATGGTCGACGGTGTCGAACTCCTTTGAGTTGGTCTCAGACTGGGGAACGTCAAATATTTGGACCCGAATTAGTGGTCGAGGCTGAGGAGAAAGTCAAAATAGTACAAGCTAATCTCCGAGCAGCTCAGTCTCGGCAAAAGAGTTATTTCGATAAAAGAAGGGATCCTTTGAAGTTCATGGTTGGTAACCACGTCTATTTACGAGTGTCTCCAACTCGAGGCGTTCAACGTTTCGGAGTTAGGGGTAAGCTCGCACCTCGCTATGTCGGGCCATATGAAATCATTGAAGAATGTGGACCCGTGGCTTATCGTTTAAGACTTCCTTCACGACTTGCCGCCATCCATAATGTTTTCCACATATCCCAACTCAAGAAATGTGTTCGAGTTCCTACGGAAATCATTGATCAACAGGAAATTTTAGTGGAGCCCGATCTCTCATATACCGAATATCCACTCAGAGTTCTGGATCAAAAAGAGAGAGGTACTCATCGAAAGGTGGTGAAAATGTATAAAATTCAGTGGTCCCATCACACTGAAGAAGAAGCCACTTGGGAGACGAAGGATTATCTTAATCGACACTATCCGGGTTTCCTTAGCTCTACCTCAGGTATATCATTTTCCCCGCCTCAATTCAATCATCCAATCTCGGGACGAGATTCTTTTTAAGGGGGGTAGGTTGTGACACCTCAGGTATCAGTACTTTTAAATACAATCAATGTACCTTAGCTAAAGTTAAAATAAAAATTTGAGAAATTAATTCAAAGAGAAGGACCAAATAAAATACAAATCATACAAAAGAAATTAAAGGAAAAAGAGAAAGGAGTGAAAAGCTACTCAAAATTTAACTAAAAAAAAATGTGCACAAATTTTTGTTGGCTCATGAGAGGTGTTTCAATTGACATGTGCTCAATTGAACTTCAGCCAAAATCAAGTCAAAAACTGAATAAAACTAAAGTCCTTTTGTGCAAATATGCACATATACCAATAGTTCAAAATGTGAGTTTCAAATGAAAATTTGCATAACACAAAAGTTGTAGATCTTGAAAAGTTATGCAAAAGTGGTATTCAACACTTTTCCATTTGAGCCCTCCAATTAGGAGATAATTTTAGTTTACCGAGAGGTCCCTGGAATTTCAGAAATCACAAATATGCCCTTATCTCCATCTCTCTCTTTCCCGGCCTGCTCTGTTCGCGCCGCCCGCCGTACGCCGCCGGTGGACTTCGTCCACCGCGCGCCCGCGGCCAAATGGACCCGGGGAAACCGTTTAGCGCCACCTGGCCCGCCCCTTGGCATCTCCTCGCGCGCACACGCGTCCCAGGCCGCTCCCCGTGCCGCCACGACACCCTCCGCCATGCGCCGCGCCGCTGCCTCCTCCGCCCGCTCGCCGTCGACTCGCCCAGGCCAAATCGACCGCCCCCAGTCACTCCATTCCTCACCCAGGAGCTCTTTGGCCTTTAAAGACCCCCAGAACCCCCACAGTCGCGCCCCTTCTTCCCCTTCTTCCTCCTCCCGCCGCTCCGCCATGGCCGCCGAGATCCAGCTCTCGCGGACCGGCTAGCCCAGCCCCACATTGCCCCCTCCGACCACCGCAGCAGCTTCGCCACCTCCCAGTTAAGCTCCACGCGCGCGGAATCGAATCCAAACCCCCTCCCGAAGCCGTTCCCCTTTTGCGCCGCCGCCGGCGAGCTCAGGCTCACCGCGGACCGGCCAGCTCCGGGGAAGACCGAGCCCGACAGCTACCCCAGAAGCATCCACGAGCTCACGCGGTGCTCGTGCGCACCTTGTTCCCCTACCCCGAGCCCTCCTTCGCCTCCAGCGCCGGCGAACCGAACAACCGAACCGCCATCAACGCCGACGAGCTTGAACCTGTGCTCCAAGCGCTCGAACGTCGACCAGGGTAGGTGTTCCTCGATCCTTTCTCCCCCACGCGCCTCCCCGTGGCAGCCCCGGTAAGCCCTGCACCGCAGAACACCACCGGCAAGATGCCACGGCGGAGAAGGCCGGCGAAGGACCCGATTGTAATTTCTTTTTTTCGTTCAAGGGTGTCTCTGCAAGTTTTACAGTGTATACCAGTGAACTTCTAAAATGCGAAACAAATCACAGAAAAATCAGAAAAATGAAAACTCAACTGATCTGGAATCCTTGTAACAAAATCTACAAATTTTGTAACATTCACATTTGCAGAAACTCAACCGAATTTAATCTAGGGAAAAGATTAAGAAAATCACCTCATGCATGTTCATGAAGTTCTGCTCATCGAATGACCTTAATTTTTGGATATGTTATAACTAATGGGATGCTAAGATCACAGTAAAAAGATGACACCAAACCAAAACAGTTATCAGGTTAGAACAATAAAGATTCTCTAATCTGTTGTTAGCATTCTCGATTTAATTCTGGAAAATATGTACATGAACTTGCTCTGAAAATTTTACTACAGCCTTGTGCCACTGAATCTCTGCAAATCTCAAAATTTCAAATTTATTAGAATTCATTTGCTTTATACCATGATTTATGCTAGTCTTATCAACTTAATTCCTTATATATAGTTCTTATGCTCAGAAAAATCCATGTTTATTTCTGGAGTCTCTTTTTAGCTCTGTGTTCCTGTCTAAGAATTTTTAGCTGCATTTACTGAGTTTTGCCTTGGTGAATAATCATGCTTAGTATCTTAGGGCTAGAATTACTATTTTTGTTCTGAGTAATCTACAATGTTTCTGATCTTTATTTTTGGGCATGATCTTGTTTAGAGTATGTTCTACCTGTGATAAAAAGTTCAGATGCAATACTGGTCAAATGCATCTTGAGAAATTTATTCAAACTCATGTTAAGTTAACTGAATAACTAATTTATCATAGTGAGTTAAATCTTGAAAAATTTTCTGGAATATGTTTAACTCAGGACTACTCTCTGGTAAAAATTTGAGAACCAAATCCTTAGTAAAACTTTCTATAGAATTAATCCTTGTTAATGGCTTGCTGTTTTTAATCTTTTTATCACCTCTGCTATATAAGTGTATAAAATCTGGAAAAATTTCAGTACTGAGTTTATGCTTTTAAGTTGCTTGCATAAAATTTGTAGCACCAGAATCCATGTTGAACATTCTGTACAAAAATATGAAGTAACTAGAGTAATCCATTTGCATGAATAGTTATAGTTTTTGCTCTATGGTAGATACTGGAATTTATACCATGAATGTTCAAGTTTGAATCTGAGTTACTTTAGTGTTTCATCACTAGCTCTTTAGTAGTTGTGTTGTTAAGGAATAATGAAAGCATGCTATGTGTTGAAATTAAAAATGAAAACCCAAAACCCCACTCATTCATGAATAACCGTAGTTATGCTTGCTACTCTATAAACGATTGCCCATGCAATGAAATGTGAAATCATCACTAAATTAACTTTCGTGGACAACAACTTTATCGTGAAGGAAAGAAATTATATCCCTGAATAACTCAAAATCTTGCATTGCATATAGAAACGGTTAACCTCGCGGACGGAGACTACGAACTGGTGCCCGCGGACTCTCGTGCGGAGCAGGAGGTTAATCTGAACTGTACTAACTTGTCTCAAGACCTGGGCCAAGCCCCAGAAGCTTTTCTGTCTGACAGTGCCCAAGAAGGCAAGCCCCGGAGCATAATCCCACTATTTTTCCGAATTACCATTCTGCTATCTATTTATTAATGTATGGTAACAGTTGGTTTTC
Source organism: Panicum virgatum (assembly GCF_016808335.1). Lineage (NCBI taxonomy): Eukaryota > Viridiplantae > Streptophyta > Magnoliopsida > Poales > Poaceae > Panicum > Panicum virgatum. The sequence continues at coordinate 20,620,256 of NC_053143.1, read as the reverse complement.
TGCATTTAAGTTCTCTAGGCGTTGATCGAAAACCCTAGATGCATGATCCATAGGAACCTATGTTTGATACCGGATCTTTTTATCGACTAGTTGCCATGCTAAATAGGCACGGTAGAAGTCGAGTGGTTCCCTGCCTCTCGCGAGCAAATAGGAATTGTACTGACTTTATTTCCTGATGAAATGTAAGGACAACGAGCGGGGTTGTGTAGTTGTGATACCCCGCTGGTGTAGTCAAAAATGGCTAAGGTCGAGGTGTGTGGCTCATTTTGTTAAGCGTTTGAAAGTACTAGCCACATACCGAGAAATATGGTAATCGGTAAGCTTAAGTACCTGATTGGACCGGCGAGTGGAACGATCTCGCACCCTCCTGGTAGAAGTAGGGTTTATTTTTATGTCGCGACGTACGGGTGCAGAGTGGTCGGACTCTGTAGTCGGGGAGGGTGTTCTGGATCCACGGACTGGAAAGAAAGGGGAAAAGTAGCGTGGGCGGGAGCGAAGTCGATCCCCATGCGTGTGGTCTAGGTTCCCCTGGCCAGGTTGAAATTCGATTCAGAATCGTCCGCCTCTCACGGCATGAGATTGCTTAATGATTTCGGTCACATAGAGTAACAAGTGGAATACGATGATGAAAATACTGCTGGTTGATTAAATGGTTGCTCTACCATGTTTGAGTAGAGTTAGTTGCAAATTTAGAATGGTTAATTCCACTAGAATCTGGCTAAGTAAAACCTGAAAGTAAGGATCAACACTTAGCGGCATTTTGGGCAAACAAACCTTACCAACCAAAAAGCTTGCATGTCTAGCTATCGGACTATGTTATATCCGGAGACGGGTCAGTCTTGCTGAGTATTAGTATACTCAGCCTTGCTTGTGGCACTGTTTTTCAGGTACTAACTTTGAAGATCTGTTTGCGAGTCTTACTTGGCCTTGCACTCTGCCTCCGGGTTGGTCTGTTGAGTGGGATGGCCCTTCAGCTGGTGCTAATCACCCTCCAGCTGAGTGACGCATTCTACGGGCTTTACCGATGCGTCACGTTATTTCGTTAGTTATCTTTTAATGCTTCCGCTGAACTTTGAGACTTGAGTAATTTGAGGAGCTGGAACTCCGTAGTACTTCACTAGTCTGAACATGGTTTGTAATAAATTTTTCTTTCCGCTGCAATCACTCTGAGATGTATGAAATGGTTTGTGTTGTAATCTCTGGGCTCACCTTCGTGTGAGTGTTGTCTGCTGATCCTGGAATAGCGTGGCTTTTATCGAGGCTTCACTCGAGGAACTACCGGTGAGTGCCAAATTGGGTCAGAGTTGCTTAGCAACGAAGATCAGTGCACCCGGGCCCAGTAGTTTTGGGTGGTTCCGCCACAGTTCCTGACTAGAACAGGAGCTAAAAATGAGTCTTTCTAATCTGTTGTTCGACATGTGTAATTTAGATGTACTTGTATTGCATGTGTAATTTAGATTGAGTTAAATTAATTCTCGAGTTCGAACCCGTTCGTATTCGCTCTCTAACTCACTAACGCATTTGCCGTTCCTCGACCCTGTTCGTACCGCAATTGTATAAACTATCGACCGTCGACCATCGACCCTCGAACACACACACTCTCTCTCTCTCACACACACACTGACTCACACACACTCACACTGACTCACACACACACTAACTCTCTCTCTTTCTCTGTCCCACTAACACACAAACACACACACACACCCACACACACACTGACTCACACACACACTCACTAACTCTCTCTCTCTTTCTCTGCCCCTCTAACACACACACTCTCACTCAAACACGCATATTCGTTCAAAGAATTTTATTCTCCTGATTCATTTAAGGATGGACAAATACTCTAACATATTTTTACGGTTTCAGTTAAGGATGGACCCCTTCTGTGATAAGCAGGCCGCCGGGCAATACATGTTGGACGCAATAAACGAAGATACGAGGGCCAACACCACCCAGCCAATCGCTGAAGAAGATGCTCGGACCGCTGATTCGTTCCTGAATATGTCTGGAGATGCCGATGAAGAAGATGATGACTTTGCGCCGCCGCCCAATCAACAGCACCATGTTGCAGTACGAATCTTAAAACTATATGCATGGTGACTTCGGTAGATTAGTTTTGCGATTAACATATCTTTTCTGTAATTTAGTCAACCTCCGCATCGACTTCGTTGAGCCAGTCAAAATGGAGACGCCGGCCAACCAAGAAAATGGAGGGAAGACAGGTCGTCAGAGAAGTGGACGCAGAGGGCTATCCAAGTGCTCCAGAGGATGCTAGCACAAAAATTGTCAACCAATGTGGGGTTATTGTTCGGGCAAGAATTCCGATCACCACAAGACTATGGAAAACGACCAAACCCGAAGAACAGCAACACGCCGTGCCTGCACATCAGAAGGAAATGCTATGGGCAGAACTCAAGGATATGTTCACTCTTTCTGAAGGAGTTGACCAAGAACTTGTGAAGAAATGTGCCTTGAGAAAGATGGCCCTTGCCTTTGCAACTTTCAAGAAGAAGTTGTACACCAATTACATCAAGAAGGATAAGGAGCCGAACTGGGACGATCTTCCTCAGGTTAAACCATACTGGGAGGAGTTCAAACAATACAAACTATCAGAGGAAGCCCAAAAAAAATCCGAACAAGCCAAGGTGAATGCTACAAATAAGAAGTACAGCCACCACCTTGGGGTTGGCGGGTACAAGAAGTCAGTTAAAAAATGGCAGAAGATGGAGCAGGACCTTATAGATAGAGGCATCAGGCCGACGACTTTGGATTGGCCGGATAGATCCAAGTGGTGGTTATTTGCTAATGGCGTGACACTAAACCAGTTGGATGGAAGTTTGGTCGTGCCCGAGCATATGCAAGAAGTGTCCCGCGATCTAGTCGATGCAATAGATGAGACTCAACAAGGAACATTCCATCCTCAAAGGGAGAATGATGAGCTGACAAGGGCATTAAAGAATCCGGAACACCCTGGATGAGCCCGCGGCATCGGCGTGGTCCCATGGAAAGTTGCTTGGGCCGGAGATGCCTCTTACAAGACTCACCGAAAGAGCAAAGCCGAACAGGAAGAGAAACTTCGTGCCATAGAAGAAAAGATGAACAAGAAGGTTGCGTCCTTGGAATCTCAGATGGACGCTAGGGTCAATGAGGCGGTGCAGCTAGCTCTGAACCAAAGGGGCACTGCTGGGTCGCACCCGAATATTGTGATAAGCCCGGCCTCTCAGCGACGCAGCAGCTGTGCATCCACGGCAGCGCCCGGCGTACAAGCGGAACAGCAACCCCAGATTGAGCCAACGGCGGTAGATGACCAGAGGTATCCAGTGGATGATGTCACCATGCCGACACCGTGCGAGCTTCATGTGCGAGCAAGAAATATATCAATTCATGTCGCATACGGGTCAGCCCTGCCCCTGAATCCTTCTACTACAATTCATGGAAGGCCGATACCTCCTGGCTACACCTCCATCACAGTCGAGCAGATAGTTGGAAACAATGAGGATCTTGAGCTCGACTTCGTTGGAGGGGATGGAGAGAAGACATTGGGAGACGCACTGCACGGGGTCGTTCTATGGCGCAAGGCCGACATCAAACTTACTTCAAGCACAACGGCTCCCGTGCAGACCGATCGCCCATCTCCGCGGCCTACCTCTCCGCCGTCCCCACTACCACCTCCTTCACTACCGTCTCCGCCGGCGCAAAGGGCCACGAGTACTCCAACTCCTCCTACACTAGAAAAGGGAAAGAAAAAGACAGCATCCCTCCCAGCGGCTGGACCCTCAAAGAAGAAGCAGAAAATGGTCGAAAGACAATTAACCTACGAGAAAACCGCTTAGGGGTTGGAAGAGGAGACTGCTCGATATATAAAAGAACAATTGAAGCCTAAAGTCCCCCCGCCGAGGGAAAAGGTACCTCTAGAACTAGGGAAAAAGCTTCTCGCAAACCTAGACAACCCACCAAAACCGAAAAGCTTACCCTCGGACTATGATCGTACTCTGACAAAGGAACACAAGGTGAGAAATCTGAAGAAAAAATATGGCAAGACCATTCCTCAGCTTGGCACACAACAAAAAGAACTCGAGCCCCTCCGGGTGCCAGGGTTGCCACTCCTACACCCGACGGACGTACAACTCCAGGCGGACCTACAGGATGCAATATTTATTTCTGAAACTGGATTAACGCTAGACGAGGCAACGGGGCATGTGGAGGCACGCAGATGTTCAATTTGCATAGATGGTACCTGCGAATGGCGAAAGACGAAGGGAAAATGTTTGGAGTCAAGTATCGTGACCATGATTTCTTCCGCGGGGAGGACGACTTCTGGGTGTACTTCCAAAATTTATATCACATTTACCATCGACAAGTCCTCGACGCCTCTATCATCACCATTTGGGTTTTGTAAGTATAACTTACCTCTACATTAATACTTTTTGATAAGAAGAACATAATTATATGTGTGCATTATAAAATTTGTATTGCATCGTTTAGACAGGAGATCCAAAGAAGCCGAAAACATGGATGGCACCATCAGATCAGCTTCATGTCTCCTTTGCTAGTCAACCAGAAATTGATCAACGAAAGTTACAAGGAAACGTGCGAAAACATGTACGATTCGTTGACTAGGCAAAGTTACAAATCCTATATATTCATACCATACAACTTTGGGTAAGCCTTGATCGACTCAATCCTCTGTTATATTACTAAATAAATACTAAGTTGTCTAATACATTTATGTATATATCCTATCTATATCTGCAGTTATCATTGGATTTTACTCATACTTTCCGTAGAGACCGGCAATCTTATAGTCTTTGACTCAATGAGAAATCCATATTCCGCAATCCAACATATCATAGACCCCTTGAACAGGTAAGTTCAGTTTGCACAATCAAATCTTTTTTCTGTTAATAAGAATTCCTGAATATCAAACTTAAATTTGAGCGCAGGGTTTGGAAAAAATTTGTGAAAAATAACAAAGGACGTGGTCAATGGAGACCCGAACTGAACGTTAACCTGGATTATCCGGTATGTTCATTCATAAAGATTTGTCTAGTTAAGTATATAATCTCAAATTATTCTAAATTGAGTAATTTATTTGTTTCTCCTTAAGTGTGCGAGACAACAACAAGGAACTAATTGGTGCGGGTACTACGTATGCGACTACTTGCACATCATGACTCCATGCGGGAAGGCTACTGATGAAGAAACGAGAGTACGTCCAAACCGTTCACTAGTATATTTTCATAATTGTACTAACGCACAGAATGTTAATGTTTTTTCCTAAATGATAGATGTCTCAAATGGGGGATGAATATTACTCTACTGATCGGATCAACGCCGTGTACGAGCAGCTCGCCGGATTCATTTTGAACGAGATCTTGGATCCTAGAGGCGAGTTCTACCATGACGGTCACATCGATAGAGGACTTTCATCGACATCCTGAGGGGACTAGTAGTTGGACGGCTAACATGAATGACTTGTACATTTGTAAATATTTTAAACATTATGCCTTGATGTTTGTAAATTTGTAAATATATTAGTTCATGTAATTAGCTTAATTATATGCTCGCATTTCACTTTTAGTTAGTTTCAAATATTCTCTGAAAACGAACACGAACAACCAATGAACGTAGAGTACTGTAGAGCTTGAGTGCGTTTAGCAATTATAAAAGAATAAACAGTAATAAATAGAACAAACAAAACTGGATTTGGGAAAAAAAGGGAAAAGGTCATTGGTACCGGTTGGAAATACCAACCGGTACCAAAGGGGCTGCCACCTTACATCAGCGTGGCAGCCTCTTTGGTACCGGCTGGTATTTCCAACCGGTACCAATGGAGGCCTAAGGCACCGGTTGAAAAATCCGGTGTCTTAAGTAGAGGCCAATGGTCGCGGTTGCGGGGCACCGGTTGGGAAACCGGTGCCTTTGGCCTTTCTCAGCCGGTGCCCAAGGCCCGTTTTCTAGTAGTGTCACCTCGGAAGGGGACGACCAGGAGTAGGGAGGGAAGCCTAGGAGCTCCATGGCCTCGCGGCTCCTCATCGTGCCACGTCGACCCCGTCTCCTGCCGCGTCTACCCCGTCTCCTGCCGCGTCTACCCCGTCTCCTGCACGGGGCCGGCCTCGCCGCTGGTGCTCACGCGGGAGGCAGCCGGTGGACGCCGCGCGGGGCTAGGCAGCCGCTGGGTGGGGTGGGCGCGCAGGGGCAGGGCACCGGGAGGGCGCGCTGTGTCCTGGCGAGCTAGGGCAAGGTGGGCCACTAGCAGAGTGTCGTGAGCGGTGTGATGATGGGAACAGTTGCCACGTGTGATTCGATGTGGCGTGCACGTTTTGTGTGTGTTAAGTTCACCTTACAAGGTTAAATCGGATTGATTCATCGTGACTCACGGATATGGGGGTCTTGATCTCTTTGTCACATCGTAGTAATGAATTGGAATGAAAATGGAACGATGATATATGAGATGATTATGATATTCTTGGAGGATTAACCTAGTAAACCACGCTTGCTCTAGATATTCATGCAAATCTAGTTGGTACTTATTACATTAAATTTGAGCTAAAATATTGAAAGTAAAGATTCACTATTAGTACCTCTCCTGCAAAAAATAAACTCCAGAGTCAAAAGCCGTGCACACTAGGAGTCGGCTAAGTATATACTATTAGTCGGGTAAGTCTTGCTGAGTATTACTATACTCACGGTTTGTTGTTGACCTTGTTTCAGGTTTAGCTGTTGCTGGTTGGAGCTAACCAGAATTCATATTGGTGGGCTTGATGTCACGTCCTCACGTTTTCGTAGTTATCGTGGTTTTTAAATTGGACTTCTGTTTAAACTTCCGCTGCATGCTTAACTCTATGTTGTAATTTACATTTGAGAACTTCTGTCTGTTTGAAATTATATGTGCTCGTCGTTGTGAGAGACTTCTAGTGTATGTTTGGATCCATGTTTACTATGGTTGAATCGGGCTTGACCCGACAAACTGCCGAATTATACCATTTTAAGTGCATATATACTGGATTAAGATTAAGATGAGAATCAGTGCACTTAAGCCGGTATCATTTGGGACGGTTCTGCCACAATATTCTTCGTCACGCAGAGAGAACAATCCAGCTCACTTGTGCGGGCTCCACAGCTGTAGCGAAGCATTGATATTTTTTCTTCAGTCCAACCTTATCTATTCTCTAGCAGTCACGCACACACTACGTATACTGACACATAGCAGCAAGCGAGGAAGAGCTACCAGCGCACACGAGTACGTGACCTCCTCTCCGTATCAAAATATTCATACTTTTGATCAAGACATTTAACTATTTATTTCATTCAAAAATTTTATACAAATATATAAAAACATAAATTATACTTAAAATATATATACAATTTATGATTTTTTTAATAAGATGAGTTGTTAAACACAGTGACCAATAAAAGTCAATGATGACAAATATTTTGATAGGATCGCACTACACAAGCAACAGTAAGCTAGGAAGCTGCCTCATCCAGCAAATAAAGCCATAACCATCAGGTCCATAGATGAAGACATGGTACCAACCAGGGAACATTAGAGGCAAGGGTTCAGCTGGAGATGCTGTCAACTAGAGTTGAGACTTAAGCCATGTTAGTTTTAGTCACCGAAGCATGGCATTTTATAACGACATAAAGCACGGTACGACGTGATAAATTTTGGACCAAGGTTACATGAGGGTCAAGTTGTGCCTATGATCTTAGCACAATAGGTGGCACGACAACATATAACGTCTTAATTAAGGAGCTAAGTTGACAACACAAGTGATATTTTTAAGACTTTTTTCTTCTTTTTCTTATTATCCTCTCCCTTTGCTACACGCTTGGTGGATACACTACTAAAAAATGATTTACCGCAACCTTTTTTAAACACCTAAGAGGCGGGCAGGAATTTCAACTGTCTCGGTTAATACCAAGCATTAACCAAGGCGGTCATTTCTATTAACTGAGGTGGTTATAAATAACCGCCTCGAAAAATCGATTAACCGAGGCGGGCACCTTAAAATGCCGACCTCGGATAGTAATAGCCCATCTCAGAGCCCAGACAGCCCATCTCGACCCGATAGCGCTCTTAGCGTATATAAACAGGACACTAGGGTTTTCTCACCCCTCCCTCTACGCCCCTTCTCTCCCTCTCCCCACGCGCCCCTCCCTCCCGAGCACACCTCCGGCGCCCCTCTCCCTCCACCCTCTCCCCTGCAACCGCGGCCCCTCTCCCTCCTCCTTATCCTGCCGCCCTTCTCCCTCTCGGGCACACTCCGGCACGGGCTGCTGCCATGGTGGCGCCCGCGCGAGTGGCCAGGCCGGCGCGGGTGCGGGCGGCCAGACGGGACGGTGCAGCAGGCGGCCGGCTAAGGCAGCACCCTCTTCTTCCAACGGCGGTGGCGCTGCTCCCTCCCTCTGGCGCGGTCGAGGCGAGCTGGCAGCGCGGGATCCCGTGTTGGGAGCGGTGGCGGTGCAGATCCTACACCTCTTCATCTCTGGACACCGGATCTGGGGTGAGGAGCCCTTCCTCACCCTCTCTCCCTCACTGATCCCGATGACGGCAATGACTCCGGCTCGACTCGGTGGCTGGGAGCCCGGATCCGTGCAGGGGCGACGCGGCTGCCTCCACTTCCTCCTCCGGCGTGGCGACGGGGGCGAGGAGAGCACGGATCCGTGTGGGCCAGGTGGCGGCGACGGCGCTCTTCCCCCTACCAGCGAGCAGCGGCAGCGGCGGCCCATGGATGGGCTCGGCGGGCCCGTGGATGGGCTCGGCGAGCTTATCCACGGGTTTTCCATTTTTTTATTTACCGAAAGGTCACATTTACCGTGACCTTAAAGATTGTTATAGTAGTGATGTTCAGACAAATGATGTAGAGAAATCATATATAGTTGATAACGAGACATACCATGTTCTAGTAGAAGATATTACAAGAGGACCGAAACTTGGACTCGTGACAACGACAGTATGCTATGTGTGTGCTTGAGCCTAGCTAATAGAAACTTGTTGCACGAGAGGGACAAAGGATGCTGGCAGCCTGGCACGACAAGGCCCAAGTCCCATGTCTGCACGCCAGAGACCGTTCGCGTCGCCCCCAGGGGCAGCTCGGGCGGACCGCCACCGCCTCCCCAGACCCCTTCCCCTCCCCGTCCATCCACCTCTCCGCCGGAAGTCCGCGCGGGTGCAGGGATGGCAGAGGCGAGGACTCCATCCACTCATCCCCCTCCCCCGAGTTGCCCTCCTCCAAACTCAAGGTCACCATGGCTGGGCAAGCTGCACGCACGGAGCAGGTCCCGTAGGTCCCCGGCGAGCAGATCCGGCTCCTTCCTGGCCGGATCTGGCGTCCCCCAGTGCCTGGCCCCTAGGTGGGGTGCTGGGCGGGGCTCCAGCGAGCCTGGTGTCCTGCCCGGCCGCTCCGCTCTGCTCCGCCAGTGGAGCCGGTCCGGCGGGTCACCAGCAGCCCGATCCGGCCCCTTCCCAGCCGCAGGCACCCTAGGGGGGTGCGTGGCGTGGTTCTTGTGGCTCCGATTTGCTCAGTCACCCCGCTCAGCTCCGTCAGTGGAGCCAATCTGGCGGCACACCAGCGACTAGATCCCCCCCTTCCTCAAGCTGCTGGTGAACCTCTCCTATTCCTGTGTTGGACCGAGCCAGTACCTATGTCGCCGTTCACAGCTACTGCGCCTCCTATGCTGGCAGCGTTGAGCTCGCCTACTACGGCCGTGGTTGCGGGAGCATTGGGAGAAATCCATGCCTGGCTTTGTGCCAGCCGGCAATGGCGACACTTGCAGTGCCGCGTTCCTCGTTGGAGGCTTTGTCACAGCGCTCCCCTACTTGTAGGTCTGACGGTGATGGGTGGGCGCGGGAAACCGCTAGGAAAAGCTAAAGTCCAGTATTGTGCTGGTCTTGTCGACATCGGTGACACCAACGGGTGACACTCCCCTTCTTGGAGGCGATGTCGAATTTTTCCTCCCACCCAAGTGCTATTGCTGACTGCTCCTCCGTGAAGCCGGTGCGCTTGCTCTCTTTTCCCTAGTGTTGGTTCTGGTGAAAGGATGATACAAGCTGTGGATTTCCATCGTGAGTCACGTGGGTGTTGTCCATTTGGCACCTCTGCTCCATCGGCGCTCTTCTTGCTAGTGGTGCCATCAAATATTATGCCGGGAGGTGTTCCCACTTTTCCACCATCCCCCTGCGAGGTTTTCTCCCCTTGCATGGCATTCGATGGCGGTACGTGGGAGCCCGAATGTGCTTTCAAACATGGCTCCATCAGCATCGAAGGGGAGATCGTCGTTTTCGGTGAGCCTTAGTTTGCGCCCCTCCCGCCGCCTTTAGTCCCCACTTTGTTGGCCTGACCCTCAGATGGATGGTGACAGCGGAGCGGTGTAGCTACAAGGGGTGGTGTGGAGGTGCAATGGCTGCGGTGTATCCGGCAAGTATGTTGTTCGCTGGTGGCTCTCATTGACGCTTGGTGGCCATCTTTCTAGCTGGTGTCCTACCTTTGTCTCTTGATCTGTAAAATTTGTCCCCCCCCCACCTTTTCTATGTGTTGTGTTGTATTGGGCTATTGTAAAATTGCTGAATCTCAAATATTGTAGTATTTTGGCTTGCCTAAAAGCCCATCAATGAAATCAGGTGGGGATGCTCTCCCCCGTTGACCCTCAAAAAAAAAAAGTCCCACGTCTGCTCTCAATGACCAATAGAAGACGGTAAGTACGTAATAACTGAAGTCTACTCCCCCAGTTTGATCCGTGCAATTGTCTAGCAAGTATTGTTTGAGCAGGAATTTAGAGAAACTTAACTAAACTGAAGCGAAGGATTAGAAGAGAAATCAGTGCAGCGATCTGAAGAGAACACAACATTCACGAATAATTGAAATGAAGGTGATGTATATGTGTAGGACTTACCTCAGCAGAGGCGCTTCGAAACCTGAAGATATCAAATAAAATAAAATATGGGAAAAAATTAAAGTTTCCTGTCAAGACGCACGACCAAATGACTGATACGGGTAGAGTACGTAATATGGATGGATGGATGGATGCACGAACCGAAGACATCGGAGGCGAGGATGATGGCGTGGCTGGAGCTGGCGGCGCCGGTGACATAGGCTCTGAAGCCCCCCGGGAGGTCGTTGACGATCTCACCAGCCTCGCCGCCACGCAGCGACAGGTCCGGCGGGTTGTCAAGGCACTGGGAGTGCTGATGAGTGGCCGCCGCGGAAGCGAGCACGGCGGCGGCGAGGCAGAGGAGCACCTGCGCGAAACCCATGGCGTGCGGAAAGCCGGACACTGATCGAAGAGCTAGCTCCTCATGTTAGAATTGCCAAAACTTAAATCAGTGGCACATTATCCAGAATCTTAACATAACCTAGTTCATGACAAATCAATCTAATGCGGAATAAATGGTAAACATTATACCAGCGTTAGCAGTTGCAGCAGCCATTTACGCCTGATCCGTAGAGGAAGTAGGCGTTCTTGTCGGTGTAGGAGATGCAGCAGCGAATCGGCGTCCTTCGGGCGCCAACGGGAGTGTTTGGCCTTCCAAACCCCTCCAGTGCCCTTAGCGATCAGACTAGCGGTGGCTAGGGTTTTAGATTGAGATGAATGGGGTGATTAAGTTGCTAACCACGACCTTATATTTATAGGCACTGTGGGGCTGGGGGCCAGCCTCTAGAAACGGGTCTAATGGGCCTGCTGATCACAGCCCATTAGGGTTTTATCATTAGATTTCCTTAATCGTGTTTAGATGGTTTAAACGCTTTCTTAATAGTGAAGATCACAAATATCTTAACTGAAATATTTCCAACACCTCAATGTTCGCCGCGCTGCTGCTCCTCTTCGTGTGCTTATGAGGTTAGGTGGAGTATTGAACTGAAGATTATTAGTACATTTATGTATTGCTAGCTCCTGCTGGGTCGTTGTCGCTACACTATTTTTAACATCGCCATCCTCGTACGAATAAAAGAGCTTCCTGAGCTAGCCAAAACGAAAGGAGCTAGCTCTAGCTAGGTAGAGTGACGACGAGGAAGCTATGGTTATTGGTTAAGTTCCTAGCATGGCACGAAACACCCTGGACATGTTGGTACTGGATAGATCGCTTCTGGTGACGGTGTTTCTGTGTTCACCAGAAACGTGGTCGTTTGCCACTGAACAAGTCGTGAGACGTGCCCCATCCTGCCACCCACGATATATGCAGTCGGATGAAGTGGTTGGTAGTTCAAATGTAATGCGTCACTAGCTACGTAATATGTAGCCACGTTGCGACAAGGGTTTTTCACCCTGGGTGCGACACCCCTGTCTGTCTGGTCCAAATCAAGCTCACGGTTGTCCATGGACACATGTGCACTGAGGGATTAATTAGGGTTTATTAATCCCATCTTAATAATTGAATATGGGTTATACCAATATACGACCACTAGTTCATAAGACCATTGAATTGATCCTTTTACACGATGAAAGTGTAAACCTCATGAGCAAGCCAGGTGTTGCTAGCTAAGATTTGGAAGCATAATTAACTAACAAGTTTATTCTGCGGCAACTTTTTTTCTAAAAATAGTGTCAAGCCATCCTCTACAAGCATTTTATGCATAACAATCCATTCTTACATAGTTCAATAACCACTAAAAGAAATAAAACCCACTGAACAAAAGCAATAAGTAACCACCGCGCACAAAACCTGTTAATAAACATCCATCCATGATCGACGATGATCTCTCTTCACGACTGTCACTTCCAACTGACCACATGCTTGCTTTATCCTTCCCTGGACAACTTTTTTGTGTAGCATCGCCCAAAAAAGCTTGTCCAGTACGTGCCTCGAAGATTACCTGTATATATGAGTAATGTCTTGATCTATTAAAAACAGTATTATTTCTACACTATCATATTGCCCAATATATATAACGCACACTCGCCCCAACCCAAATTGGTGTGGCCTCGTACCAATTCCTTTTCAAAATATTATATTCAGTTAAGACTTAAGATTACTCCTTTTTAAAACCACGTGAAAACTTCAATCCTGAAAAACAGTTTGAATTTTTACAGTGACTTGTTCACGGGTACGTATCCAGAATCTGTCCTCCCCTAGATCATAACACGGTAAAAAATTTGAGGTCATGGATCCTCGACCGCGCGCGTCCATGCTTGCTCGTCGTTGCAACTAATGTTCCTTTTGGGGGCCGTGATTTGGTGACCCGGCGGCTATTGAGACATGGCGGCTGCTCTTCCATGGGAGTGATTTGTTGGTGAATGGTGACCCGGCAAATTCTACTATAATGGAATCACGAACATAAATAATTGGAGTAAATATGATGATATTATATAAAACTTTTGTTGCACTTTGTATTGTATGTAATTAAGTATATGCATATCTATGCATGTGTATGTAAATATATATATGAACTCCAATAACACGCATATGTATATATATATATATATGTGTGTGTGTGTGTGTGTGAATTCCGATATGAAAAATATTATATAAATGAATATATATATATATATATATATATATATATATATATATACTCAGCTTGAATTTCAATACAAAAGTATAATTGAAATAAAAAAATGAATGGAAAGGAAAACAAGGAAAACAAAAAAAAGGACCTTTGGTCCCGGTTGGTATCACCAACCGGGGCTGAAGGGGGTGCCTGCCGCGCCGGGGCTGGCAGACCAAATATCTCATTTTGTCCCGATTGCCTAACCTGGGACTGATGGCTCTGGCTTTTTAATCCTGGATTGGCGGTCCCGGTTGAAAAATTGGGATAACAAGAGTTTCCCAACCGGGACAAATCAACGATTCTGTACTAGTGTTACTTTAGGTCAATATTTTTGGTATAGGCGCGCATGGTGCGCCAACCTATCTAGTCTGGTTCTGTTTTTGAAATCGAGTGTGGCAAGTAGCCCTTAGAAAGCAAACACTAGTGGAAATGTCTATATTTCCAACCGCGCTAGTCTTAAGGGACCCCAACGGAAATGCCCATTTTTAGTGGTGGTTGCTTATGTTGATCGCTACTAGGAGCAGGGGTATTTCTAGTGGCAGTAATGTTGTGTCGCCCACCTTTGAAAATTAGGTGATAATTGCATAGCAACATTCTTTTGCATGGATGCTATTAGTCACAGAAAAAACGGTGGAAGATATAAATAGATGGTGGTCCTAATGGATGGTGATGTGGTGTCTGATATAGTGGGTTTTTATATGATGTGGATAGCTTGCATGTTGAGAGAAATAAAATTAATGAATTTAGTAGGTATCATCTATATAGTATATATAGATCTGTTTTCGGTGCATTAGGAAAAGCAAATTCTGACCGCCAGTGCTACATATATAGATCAGATGCGCCACTAGAAATTGTTTTGTTAATATATGGTACTAGCGCGAACAGGCAGCTGCGGCACGCCGGATTTCCACCCTGAATAGCAAACATGAAAAGGAAAACAGCGCCAAACAGTAAAGGTGAATGAAAGGTGATGAGGCCGAAATTTATTCGCATTTCACCGAGCGGAGTGTGTATGCGAGGCAAAACACGTGACGTGGTGCAATCATGGTCAAGCAACCAGGCCGGAGACGCCAAAATCATGTTGGCACACGTAGGACAGGACTTAGACAGGCCTTTTTTTTCATTTGTGGGCCAGCGGCATATTTAGTAATATTCTGGTGAAACATCGTATCCAGGACAGTGACTTCAAACATGCTTGTTGAGAGAAGTAACGCGAAACGGTGACGCACTAACACTGACCCGGCCGGCTTTACTTATCATTTAGCACTGGTACTTCTTGTTTTGCGTGCTTATCCTGGAGGTGTGTGCTGATTACTCTAGTTGTCGGATAAATTAATTAATTAGTGTGCAGGTTTGTCGCCAGATCTCATTAGATTCGAATGTACAAAACGAATCATTAACAACATGCCACGCGTTGAAACTGAAATTTCCACATATTTCCAAAAATACCAAAAAAAGCTTTTCCCGTCCCCTTCCACTCTCTTCTGGGCGCTACAGTAGAGAGCAAGGGCGAGACCGCCTCCGGGGTCGATCCTGACGGCCCCGAGCGTCTCCGGCGGCCGCGCTGGCGCCGGAGAGGGTGGGGAGCCGATGGATTCGACTGCTGGCTGTATATAGGATAGCTACTGTCTACGTCTAGGTTTGCTCGCCATCTTCATGGTGGAGCTGGTTGTCCGGGAATGGTGGTCGTCGTGGAACCACTTCGCCGACGAATAATCTATCCTCTCTAGCGGTGTCCTCTCCGGCGAGGATCTTTTTTGTCGCTGCCGACGTCCTCTGTGTGGATGGTGTTTCGGCGGTGAAGCTCTTGCTCCTCCATTCCAACTCCGGTGAGGTTCTCCTTGTCGATTTGGGTGTGTGCGGCCTGGTGGAGCGGAGGATCTTTTTGTCTCTGCTGCTGCTTCTTCGGGGGTCTGGAGGAAGTTTGCTGCTTCCACAGCACGCGCGTTCCTTTGGAGTGTGCGTGGCCGGAGGCGGTGTTGAAGACAGAGGCTTCGGTTTCGTCTGCTTCTTTCCCCTTCGAGCCGATGGCAGCATGAGGTGTGGTTTCCCGGCGGCGCTCGGACGAGAGAGTCGGGGTCGAGTTCGTGGAATAAAGGACTCCAGGCTTCTCTCTTCTTCGTCGTCGTGTGCTCCGGCGGTGGCGTTGGGTCCATGAGTTTTCTTGTTCAGGAGACTGTCGTCGGTAAATCTTCATGCCGTCTCCCTCGCGTGACGCCACAATGGTCAGTACGACGCACGTCGTCTACAGAGTCAAGCTGGCTCTGTCAATATCACGAAGGATGCAATCTTATTTTCTAAGTGTAGATGTAGGTCTGTGTATGTGTGTAGGGGTGTGAGTGTGGTGCACTTCTGTACGCGTACAAGAACAGATACTACATCTGTATCCTGAAAGGGGGACTTCCAAAAAAAAAAAACTGGAACAATCAACTTGTAATAGAATAATATGCCTACTGATGAGACGTACATGGTGCGTGGCTGCTCTAGGGAAGAACGCGACAGCACGACGGCGACCCGGTTACCCGGTGCTAGTAGTCACGGTGGCGTACTGGCTTGCCTCCTAACCTGCGCCCCGTTCAGATGAGTTGCGCTAAAAAAAATCTTGTATGTACGGAGTATTAAACGAAATTTATTTGCAAACCTTTTTTACAAATAGGTGCAACTTTTCGCGACAAATCTAATAATAATAATTAATTCATAATTAGCTACAATAATGCTACAGTAACCATCCTCTAATCGTGCAATCAAAGGCCTCATTAGATTCGTCTCGCGAAATAGTGCAGAAGTTATGGAGTTAGTTTCACAAACTGCCTTCATTTAATACTAATAATTATTGATCAAAGTTCCCTAGCACAACTTGTGCTAGGGAACCAAACAGACCCTAATTAGCGACCTGCATGACCGCGGACTGAGGCCAGGAGCTCATCAGGAGAACCCGTCGGAAAGCAGGCAACAAAGTAGTCAAAAGACCAAGATAACGCGCGACAGGTCGCGACAAAATTCAACACGCGATCGCTTCCGACCAACCACATATGGGCACAACAAGCAATCACAGAACGCCACATGTCCCACACCAGCGAAAATCAGGGGAAGCACTACAGGTGCAGTCCGATCACATCACTCTGTTCGGCTGGTTGTGGTTGGTGGTTGGTGCTGATTTGCTGTGAGAGAAAAGTTTTGCTGACTGACTGGTGGCCGGTGCTGATTTGATGTGAGAGAAAAGCACTGTTGCCGGTTGCCAGCAGAATAGAGTGCATAAAAATATCGCTTTCAAGCAAACGTCAACGCTGATGTCAGCATTAAGAAATAGACATATTATCTTCAAAAGAGCACAACTCTCTCATCAAGTATCATATTTTAAATCTTTTTGCACCATTATATTCCTTGTAAAGAGATCTACAAAACTAGATCTATATTTGATATATTTTGAAACTATTTTTGTAACTATCTACTTATGTTGTCTGTACAATGACAACTTATATACAAATGTATAGCAACTTGTTATCTAATACAAATTTATACATAGACAGGTAGCAACTTATTTTGTACAGTGAATAGTTTATGTCTATTAGCACCATAAATTACATAGATACTTTGTATCAACTTATTATTATTGATATTATTGCACTAGCAGCAACTTATGCGTAAAATTTTGAGTTTGATATTATTGAATGAGTTGCTACAATATGCATATATAAGTTTTCTAGTGTAATATTAACTTACGTGCATAGCATGTAACAACTATTAGTAGTTTTTCGTTATAAAATATATATTAATCATACTATGTCTATCTTATAGGTTGTTACTACACTGTACTTATTATATTAGTTGCTATAATACTTTCTAAAAAAATTGTTAATAGGCAAAATATATAATCTGTATATAAGTTGACACATTATCTATCTATAAGCTATTTGTTATACACATAAGTTGCCACAAAAATAAAAGGTTCATACACTTGAGTTGCTACACGTATAAGATAAAAGTTGTCACAGAAAATATTTATAAGTTGTCATAAAAACAAAATTGCCAAAAAAACATAATCTGTTATAAGCACAAGTTGTCACTAAAATAGAATCTGTCATATATATATAAGTTGTCACAAACACAAGATTTAGAAACTGCTCTTGTATTCCTTCTCGGCAGAGAAGGATGTTCCACAGTTTTAAGTTTCTGTTTCCTAGCCATGCTGAATAGACTCAGAAAAATAGTAAAACATGTCAATATATCACATATAACTTGTAGTAGAAAAAATGGTAGATAAAAATATATATCTACATTGACACTTTATATTGTAATTTGAGGGTGATCTTGACCCTAATGTGCTCATGTAGTCTACGCAAAAAAAGGCATCTCTGTAACTTGACACTAAGCTGACACTATTTACATGGAAAAGGTTCACACAACTTGTCGGTTGTCATATTGGTCCAGCTTTGCACCAGCACTGCCCCCTCAGCTTCACCTCCTCCTCCCCAAGCACAGCAGCTAGGCGGCGATTCACGGCGGTGAGGGCCTCAGCGGAGGCGATGGCCACAGAGAAGCTAGGCATCGGGGTGGAGTGCAACCCGCCCGAGTCTCACCTCTCTGAGCTCGGCGTCCGCCAGTGGCCCAAGTAAGCTGCTGCCCACCCAAACACGGCCCCGGGCATCTTGATCTCTGAACCCCTCGCCGTCCCCCACTCTACATTGTGCCTGCGTCCCTTGCTGACGGCTGTCTGCTTGTGAATGGAAATGGATCAGGTGGGGAATGCGAGAAGAGCAAGTTCACGTGGACCTACTCAGCCAAGGAGACATGCTAACTGCTACAGGGCAAGGTGAAGCCGTGAAGGTGTACCCCGAGGGCTATGGGGGAGGAGTTCGTCGGAGATTGCCGGCGGGGACGGTATGAGCAGCACCTGGGATGTCGCCGAGGCCATCGACAAGCACTGCAACTTTGAGTACCGCACGAGCACACACCCCTCTCCCCACACCCTTCACCACACGCATCGCACTCGCGCGTTGCGCCGCCAGAGCCGAAACCATGTAGCACCATGGTGGGCGGCGGCGGTATCCGTGATGGGATTAGGACTCACATTGAACCGCGGAGGACAGCGGGGCGCCACCCCGCTGGTCGCCGCATACACTTCTCGCTCCTCCGCCGCCACTCCTCGCCGCTGCCCGCTCCATTGCTCTCCCGGTGAGCGAAAATCGCCTCCGCCGCACTGCCGCAGGAGGCCGGCGGTTATGCCCCAAATGGGACAACAGTGGAGGAGCGTGGACGGTTTAAAGTTGCGCAGGTCGTAGGTTATTTGGGCCCACAATGGCCTGCTGGGCCGCGAGGGTCGCACGATTGGTCGCTGGCACGACCAGTTGTCTAATAGAATTTACGTAGTCAAAATCAAGCAGATACGGAAGTGCACATGGTCTTGGGCCTATGGGCCGAGTTTTAGCAGTAGTTGCTTGTGCGCTTTTTTCATTTTTATATTAAAAAAAGCAAAATTTCAAAAATATATGCCGAATAGAGAAATTTTCAAAAATGGGTGCATGTCGCCCCCCCTAATGGGCGACAGGGTCCCTGTCGCCCATCCAGTTAGCGACAGGACCTAAATGTAAAAAAAATTTATATTTAGGTCCTGGCGCCCCGGGCGCATTAAATAGTGAAATTGTAAAATCGATATAAAATCGTAGAAAAATAAGAAAAATACAAACTCAACTGTTCTAGATTCTATGAAACAAGTTCTACAACTTTTGTTACATAAAGTTTTCCATTTGATCAATGTATCTTTCTCTATTTTAAATACTAGTTTAATGCACTTTTATTTGAATCTCAAGATCCATCCTTTGCATGCATGTCATCTTTGGCCAGAGTGTTGCATATGGTGAGCATAGGCTTGTACAAAATTGGTAGGCCCAGAAAATATTTCTAGAATAAGTTTTTAAATTAGATCTTGCAATATATCTAGTTTAAATGAGTTATTTATCCATGCTGCTATACTGAGTATTAGAAGAGCTAACTTTTATAGTACCATTATTTTATTTCCTAAGAGCTATAAAAAAAGTTTGGTAAATTTTAGATAAGCACAACTAGACTAAATGAATTATTTCAGATTTTTCTAGGTACAAGAACTATTTTTCTTGATTTAGATACATTGATCAAATGAAAAACTTTATGTAACAAAAGTTGTAGATCTTATTTCATAGAATCCAGAACAGTTGAGTTTGTATTTTTCTGATGTTTCTACGATTTTATATTAATTTTACAAGTTCACTATTTAATGTGCCCTGGGCGCTTGGACCTAAATGTAATTTTTTTATATTTAGGTCCTGTCGCCAATTGGATGGGCGACAGACGCCCACCCATTTTTGAAAATTTCCCTATTCGACATATATTTTTGAAATTTTTTTTAAATATAAAAATGAAAAAAAGGTGTTGCTTGTTTGACCATGGGCTTGTCTTTTCATTTGTGGGCTGTTTTGTCCTCATTTTTAGGCTTTTAGCTTGTTTTCCGGCCATTTGTTGGTTTTGCTCTTTCCTTTTATGTATCTTTTCATTAAACAAATTCACTCTCGACTGGACCTGAGCATTTTCAGTCGGGCCCGGTGGGTTTTGGCCCGCCCAAGACACTCAGTGGGACTGGTTTGGACAGAGCAAATGAAGCCTCCAAATTTTTTCTTGGCCCGAGCCCAGCATCAACTATTTAAACAAATTATTTTCCCATTGAAAAAGAACGGGAAGCCCAACCCCGACCTGCACCCTCTTCCCGACTTGCGCCCGGGCCGATCCTGACCCAAAAAAGGGGGGCCGTTGCCGCACGTGGGACGGGCAGCGACTTTTTCTTTTTTATATTTAAAAAAAATTAAAATTTCAAAAATATATGGCCGTTTCAGAAAATTGCAAAAATGGGCCTCTGTCGCCCATGGGAAGGGCGACAGGCCTTTTCTTTAAAAAAATTTTACGAACAAGTCCCTAAACAGTGCAGCGCAGGGGCTCGGTGGCAAGGAGCGGGGCCGATCGCCCCCACAACAGGCGATAGGGGGCTGTCGCCCCTCCCTCGGGCGACCGGTCCGTAAAGTACGCACAGGTCTCCATGCATCAATCAGAGCGGCGGGCTGATTATAAAAGCCATCCCAGTCAAATCAACCGTTGATATAGACACGAGAGCAAATAAAATAAAATAAAAAACACCAGCTGCGCAGCGTGTAGAGCAACGTGCAGTGGGGTCAGAAAGCTGGCACTAGTCTGATTTTCTGTGTCGTCGTCTCATGTACCATTCCCTGTCGTCGTCTCATGTACCATTCTTTTCTTATTTGAGTATAGAAATTTAACTAAAAATTTAGAAAAAAAAAGAGAGGTGAGGAGAAGGGAAGCGGCGAAACCCTGCTGGATTGCGCACTTGTGATATGCAGTTAATTATATTTAATTTATATATTTTTCTATTGCTATTGTATTTAACTTATTGTATTTAACTTATGTATTTTTCTATTCGCAATGAAAAAATACATAAGTTAAATATAATTACTTGCAGATTACAAGTGCGCAATTCGGTAGGACTTCGCCATTTTCTTTCTCCTCACTTCTCTTTTTTTTTCTGAATTTTTGGTCAAATTTTTAGACTTAAATGATGAGGGAATGACACATGAGACGACAACACAGAAAATCAGACTAGTGCCAGCTTTCTGACCCCACTGCACGTTCCTCTACACGCTGCGCAGCTGGTGTTTTTTATTTTATTTTATTTGCTCTCATGTCTATATCAACAGTAGATTTAGCTGGGATGGCCTTTATAATCAGCCCGCCACTCCCCATCAATCAAAAAGCTGATTGATGCACGGAGACCTGTCTCACCCGTCGGTGGCGTGCGTCGCGACGCACGGAACGGTCGCCCGAGGGACGGGCGACACCCCTACCCCTGTCGCCCGTTTGGTGGGCGACCGGCCCCCTTGCCACCGAGCCCCCGCACTGCACTGTCTAGGGATTTATTTGTAAAAAAAAATTTACTAAAAAGGCCTGTCGCTTTCTCCATGGGCGACAGGGGCCTAATTTTGCAATTTTCTGAAACGGCCATATATTTTTGAAATTTTAATTTTTTTTAAATATAAAAAAGAAAAAGTTCCGGACGGGCATGCGTGGAATTTTTAAGGCCCAGAAAAATAAGGTTTTTTTCGGCTAGGTCCGCAAAATGCTCAGCTCTACTCTCAACATCTTTTGCTGGTGCAAAAGACAAACACCATGGACACCGCATGTGCGGTGTGAAACATGGTACCGATCACCCTCCCCATGCAGGTCAACGCGCCTGGCCATGTTCTTGAAAAGCATGCAAAGTATTCAATCCAAAGGAAAAAAACTTGTCGTTTCCAACCAGTGTCCAAATCAAATTTTGATTGCATGATCACATGTTATCCTCATGATGACATCGTCAAAACAAGACCAAATGTGGACATATTTAGATAATTTTCTTTGTGGAACATTTTTTCGAAAGAGGAACAATTTACTATGAAGCTGGAACATTTTTTCTAGGTTTACAAAAAAAAATGTTCCAACATTTAAAAAAAGTGTTCCAGAAAAATTTCATCCGAATATGGTCAAATGTGGTTTTATTTCGAAGATCTCACATTAAGAAACATAATATGCAATCAGAATTTAATTTGAATTTAAAATTATAAATTTAATGTTTGTAATCACACGGTGGGCTTTTTTTTTGCTAACGGGCCTTATTAGGACACAAATCACAGTAGGAAGGGTTGTGCGGCCTGGCGGAGTGGGGGAGGGGGGGGGGGGGTGTGATCGGTAATTCACCGAGTAGGCGGTGTGGACGATTGGGAACTTTTTTCTTTTTTATATTTAAAAAAAAATAAAATTTCAAAAATATATATCCGTTTTCAAAAATTTCAAAAATATACCCCGGTCGCCCTCCCATAGGGCGACAGGCCCAATGTGTAATTTTTTTTTTCAAATTTGCAACGAAGTCCCTGGAGAAAAAAAAACAAGCCCTGTCGCCCGTTGGGGGGGCGACAGGGGCCTGTCGCCCGGCCCACGGGCGACCGCCGCTGGGCCCGGCCCACAGTCGCGGCAGGGGGCCTGTCGCCCCCCCCCCCCCCCCCCCCCGCGGGCGACCGGGGTCTCCCCCCTTATAAAAGCCCCAGCCCTCCCCTTCCCTCCTCATTTGAGCCCGAAAATTCCACCAAAAATCCAGAAAAAAAAGAGAGGAGTGAGAAGAAAGAAAGCGGCGAAGCCCTGCCGGATTCAGCACTTGTGATCTGCAGGTTAGTACATTTAGTTTAAATATTGTTATATTTAAGTACTACGTATTTAAATATGAGTAATTTAATTTAATTAGTGCTATAGTAGATCCATTTAAGTAGGAGTTCAATGATACTTTAGTTTGTAGTTACGTAGTAGTAACTTAGTTTAGAAAATTAGTTCTACGCATTTATTATTACAATTGCAGTGCTATTAGAGACATGTTTATAAATTAATTATGATTTAGAATAGAATTTGGCATATGTAGTATAGAATTCGAGAGTCATCACGTAGTTATGAATACTTATACGTTATAGTTGAATTCCATACTTAGTTTTTACAGATTATTGAATAAGGTAGTGAAGTAAAGAGTATAACTCGATAAGTATTATGTGATATACAGATATGTCGAGCAAAATGCAGTTTCAAGTATTTTATGGTGAATACAATGTTATGTATGGGCCAAATGGAGTAGATCTTTCTGCCTTAAAGCGCACATCTAGCGCCATAGATAAACCTCTGGAAAGGAGTTTTGGTTCCATATGTAAGTGGCTGCAGCGTGGGTTCCATGTTGATCCGTTGACACATGTGATCACTGTCCAGTCTCTTGTTAATTGGGAGGTAGAAAGTGAATTATGGGAATTAATGATGATACACAGCACTGATGACTGGCAGAAGTACATGCAAGCAGCTCTAGAGCGTGGGTGGCCTCTGGCCATTCTTGTTCAAATCCGGGATAAGACACAAAATGAAATCCAACATTGTGCAGATCAAGGAACTCCGAGTATTCGAAGAGAGACCAATTATGTTGAGCAAGATGAGTAAGAAGAGACAGAGAACCAAAACATGGGACCACAGGGCCTTGCTGATGAGGGAGAGAGGATACATAGCATTGTGGACGAGATGGAGGCAGAAGACCAAACCGCAATAGAGATGGAAGAATATGAGGACTCATCTGATGACGAGCAGTACTCATTGCCAAAAGAGTGGAAAGAGCATGGTTTTGGCAGTCATATCGCAGAAGATGTACGAAATCAGGAGTGGGAGTACAGAGGGAATGAGGTAGTGCAAGGTGCAACATATCCAAACATTGAAACCGTAAAAGATGCTGTGAGACTATGGGCAATCTCATTGAAACGAGAATTCAGAGTCGTGAAGTCTGGCAGTAAAGAATATGAGGTGAAGTGTGTGAATGCTGGATGTCCATGGCGAGTACATGCATTCAAGGGAAAATGGAAGTCAAACTGGAAATGTTCCATTATCACAGAGCACACTTGTTTGCTGTCAGAAGTTATTCCCTCGCATCACAATATATCATGCGACTTTGTTGCAAAGCAAATGTATGGGTTTATTATGGACAACCTAAATTATGAGCCAAAAATGATTATTCGACACATTGAGCAGACTTACCAGTACACCATCAGTTATTTGAAGGCATGGCGGGCTAAACAAAGGGTGTTCGAGATGCGGTTCGGCACATACGAGGCATCATATGATAACCTACCTCGTATGTTATCCCAGGTTGCTGCTAGAAATCCTGGAAGCTTTTATGACACATACCTTTTACCAGCCGTGACTAGGGGACAAAGAATTATGCAATGAGCCTTCTTTTGCATAGGTGCTTCTGTTAGAGCATTTCAGTTTTGTCTTCCGGTGATCTGCATTGATGGCACATTTTTGACTGGAAGGTATAAAGGTCAGATACTCACCGCAATCGGTGTAGATTGTAACAACCAAATTGTTCCGCTCGCATTTGTATTTGTTGAGAATGAGAACATAGACAGTTGGTATTGGTTCCTTGAACGAGTGAAGAATCATGTTGTTGCTGCACGTCCAGATGTGTGCCTTATTAGTGATAGGCATGCAGGTATCCTGCAATCAATACTGAAATTGCAATGTGGAACTGCGACAACGCCTCCATTATGGCCTGATGTCCAAAACAGGTGGTGCATTAGGCATATGGGTGCAAACTTCTATGAACACTTCAAGAACAAGTATCTTAAGAACCTGTTTAAGAGGTTGTGCACCCAAAATCAACAGAGAAAATTCAATGCATTATGGCAGATGCTTGATCAGTTGACTGCAGAGCTAGTGAAGGTAAGGGCATCAGGAGCATGCACGAGTCAGGCTGCAGAGGCTAGGGATTCAATTGAGAAGCCATTTTCACACTGGATTCGAGGTGCACCTAAGGAGAAATGGTCATTCCTTTATGATACCAACGGAATACGGTATGGTATTCAGACAACGAACCATGCAGAGTGTTTCAATATGGTTATGCGTTCTTGTCGTGCCTTTCCACTTGTGGGAATTGTTGAGTTCATCATGTATGGGTGCATGAAGTATTTCAGAGAGCGTTACACGGCTGCAAGCATAAACATCAGCAACCCCCAAATTCAGTTTTGCAAAAGAGTGACACAATATATGCAAGAGAAGATTGAAAAGGCAAAACTGCACCGCGTCATATCCACAGGTACAATGGAGCATAGATTTGAGGTTCTATGTAAGGATAGAAGTGGTCGTGGTATCCGTAGAGATAGAGTGGTACAGGAGAGTTTGATTACAGTTGATGGCAAAGCATTCTGCTCCTGCATGAAGCCTAAGTTATTGCATATGCCATGCTCCCATCTCATTGCGGCATGTGCAGAGTCTGCGTTACAGCCAGGACTATTTGTTTCACCGTACTTCAGCAAGGAAGCAGCTGTATCCACATGGGGACATGAGGTATACGGGATTGGAATTGTGGGGCCTTTCACTCAGGATAATGAGAATAAGATGTTTATTCCTGATCCAGCCACTAAGAAAGGCAAAGGCCGCCGTCAGACACGTCGTATTCGGAATGGTATGGACGAGTCGGAAGCAAGCAAGGCACAAAAACGTTGCAGCCAATGTGGATCATTGAGTCACAACTACAAGAAGTGTCCTCAGAATGCACTTCACGATGCTGCTGACGTCGGTCCTTCTGGAAATCCCAGAGATGGAGCACCTCCTACGTTCAGACGAGCATCGGCGAGAATTGCTCGTGGAAGTCATTCGGTGTCATGATCCACAATTGTATTTCATTATTTGTAATATGTAGTAATGAAATATGGCAGGTATGTAATGAAGTATTATTGTATTTATGTGTCTAGTTTGTATGAAATATATATTTAGCTATGTGTTCTCATATATTTTTGAATGCAGGTATGGAGATGGACTCCTTGCTAGACCCAGTGATCGACTCGAGCCACAGGTCTTACTTTGCAGCTGTTGAGCACCGAGCCCTAGAGGTGCTACGTCCTCGTCCACCCGGCGAGGCGATCTCTATACACCACGATTGGTGTGACCGGTATGTAATGAAATATTATTGTTTATGACTTATGTATTCGCCGGTATTCCTTTGTTTCGACATTTTTTGTTTTTTTGCAGGTTACGTGAGGCCGGCCTACTGACTCTGAGCCGTCTTGTCGAGGTTGGGCGTATTCAGCTCGACTGATCCCTCCTGACGGCGCTCGTTGACAGATGGAGGCCGGAGACACACACGTTCCACCTCCCGTGTGGGGAGATGACTCCTACGCTGCAGGACGTGGCCTACCTCCTCGGCCTCCCTATCGTCGGGGAGGCTGTAAGTCCGCGTGTGGTGGCGGCCTCATGGAAGGATGAGCTGGAGGCCCGTTTTGCCCTGGTTGACCGCGTGGATGAAGCAGGTCCGATCAACCTGCACCCGCGAGCAGCAGGTCCTTCGAAGACCTGGTTCCTACAGTTTACAGTACGTATTCATTCCAAATATAAATTTAATTGTTACAATTCACATGTTCCATTGATAGTTGAAACTATTTATCTTAATTGTTTATGCAGCCTGCCCTTTTGGCTGCGGATGCCGACGAGTACAGTGTGACCAGATCGCTGGAGGCGTACCTACTTTGGTTGTTTGGTTACATCATGTTCAACAACACTCATGGCAACTCGGTCGATAGGATTCTCCTTCCGTATGCACGGGAGATTGCGGATGGGGACGAGGACGTACCGCCCTACAGCTGGGGTGAGGCGGTACTTGCAGCCACTTACCGTGGACTCTGCGATGGGTGCTTGAAGACACATGGGAACGCTATCCTGTCAGGGTGCCCACTACTGCTACAGCTTTGGTCGTACGAGAGGCTAGCCGTTGGTCGCCCCTTGGTCAGCCACGAGCCTTACCACGGGGGCATGTACGACGACGAGGAGGACGAGAGGCCCACTATGGGAACTATCTGGATCTGGCGTCAGGTATGTTCGCAACAAACCTAATTTTGTTATTCATTGTTACATGATGTATTAGCGCACTTTTAATTTTACTTATTCGGAATGCAGAGGTCCTGGGCACATGCGCGGGTTAAACGCGCATATCCTGAGTTTGTTTCGGAGCTCGACATGCTGACGCCCGAGGACGTTGTCTGGGAGCCTTACAGCCCAGAGGCTGTGGCTACCCGTGCACCAGCAGGCCTGTCTTCGCACTGCTCCGCGAATGCGAGCCTGTGGCTTACTTCCGCCGTCCTGGTTTATGACATCGCGGTTGAGGCATATTGCCCCTGGAGAGTCAGGAGACAGTTTGGACAGCGCCAGGAGTTTCCGGTGCCCACCGCGTTGGAGCGTGTCAGTCGCCAGGACCACAGGTAATTATGAATGAACTTGGCTCATACATTCGTGTCGATTCTAACGATTCTTCGTGGTCCACTTTGTAGGTTGTCAAGGAGTGGCTTGCCGTGCTCTGATGATTGGCTCACCAAGATCCAGCCGTGGGTGGACCAATGGGAACAGGCAGACGAGCACTTGGTCCATCCAACAGGACCACACACAGATAGCTCCTTTAGGGCTTACCTCACCTGGTACTTACCCCGGACTCGGGCTCGTCTGGTTTTTGTTGACACTCACCCGCAGCCACACCAGGCGAGGCCTCAGGATGGCTATGCCCGGCACCACGTGGAGGCACTAGCTGGCGCGGTGAGTCTCTTGATCATATTTGCATATATATATAATCATATTCATAAGATAATTCATGTGTTTGTAACTTTACTGAATTGATGCAGTTTCGCCTTTGCAACATGATGGAGACGGACTGCTCGACTTACCTAACGAGGGTACGTGCCGGATCCCCAATGACCCAGTTTGAGCAGATAGAGGCATGGTCGAGGCAGCGTGATCAGTTGCGTCAGGTAACGCACAACTTCGGAAGCCGTGTGCAGTACGAAGACAGCCACGGGTCGTCTCAGGCGTCGTCGTCGTTCCCGTGTCCGTCGACCATACACAGGCCGACGTCGCAGTTCTTCCCAAGTGCAGGTAACGTACATATCTCTTTAAAATTACATCAAGTGTTCCTACATATTTACTAATATCACATACAGGATACGATCCAGCTACTGCGTTCGGCCATACTGGAATGTTTAGAGGGACAACACCAGTTGGCGGACCGTATCCAGGGATGGTACCGGGGCCACAGATACCGGCGTGCACAGGTTAATTTATGTTTCGTATTTCGGTTTCTACATGTCATTACGAAATATACGAGCGTACGCTAACATCCACATTTTTTGCGTAGGATTCTACCCCGATGCGGGCGCCGGACCTTCTTCTTCCTCCTTTCGACCAGATAACGAGACATTCACCTTAGACGACTTCGACAGCTTGAGTCCAGAAGAGCCTGCCGCGCAAGGTGACCCCGATGTCTTGGGGTATTCACAGCTAGGAGGAGCACCACTTGGGATCTCTCAGCAGCAGACACCGCAGCCCCTTGCGCGTCCTGAGCGACAGGTGAGGTCTCCGGATGTTCTCACCTACTCCGAGGGACATGTCCGTGCCCAGCAGAGGGCTAAGAGGGTCCGACGCCCTAGGGGTGGTTAGATGTATATGATGTTTATTTGTAATGAGATAGCTGTGGACCGCTTATTTGTATCCGATGTTTATGATTGTGGTAGGTTACTTGTCATTTGTTTTTATAGATATTATTTATGTGAACTTATTATGTTTGTGGGTTCCATAATGCTCGTGAAATAAGGGAAGTTCTTGTGATTTTTTTCCGTGATTTAATGAAGGACAAGTAACGTGCGGTAGGAGTTAGCGGCCGAGATCTTGCCGACGATGATGACGAATACACGCTCGAATAGCTCAAAATAGGTCCCTGCAAAAATAAAAGTCCGAGAAAAAAAAGGGGGGGCCTGTCGCCCCCCCCAACGGGCGACAGGGGCCTGTCACCCGAGGGGAGGGCGACAGGCCCCTGTCGCCCGTTGGGGGGGCGACAGGTCCCCCGCCTTTTTTTTTTCTCTCCAGGGATTTCGTTGCAAATTTGAAAAAAAAAATTACACATTGGGCCTGTCGCCCTATGGGAGGGCGACCGGGGTATATTTTTGAAATATTTGAAAACGGACATATATTTTTGAAATTTTAATTTTTAAAAAATATAAAAAAGAAAAAACTTCGACGATTGGCGCAGGATGCACCGGGACCTCCTATGCATCGGTACACTGACCAAAAGCACATGGTACGGCCCGCATCTAAGCCCAGTACAGTTTTATAAAGCTTGGTGTGATTAGAAGGGATAAAATATTATTTTTAAAATCAGATATCTAAATTAAATGAAGTTTTTACCCTTGTGATTTCTATAGTGAGATCTTTAAAATAAGATCACACTTGCCTATGTTTTGATTAAAAAATGAAACATTTTTTAAACGTTGGAACAACTTTTTCATGAGCTTGGAACAATTGTTGCACCTGTCTAATAAGATTGTTCCATGATTAGAGAAAAAAATATCCAAGTCTGGTCATATTTTGAAGATCTCATCACAACAATCACAAACAGTGCATTCACAATTTAATTTGGATGCCTAGTTTGAAATTTACGGGGGTTTGCTTCTAATTTCACTACTAGAAAAGTGGCCTCTAGAACAAGTTTGGAAGCCCCCTCTGCTCCAAGGAATCGAACCGAGACCAGGCATATGATTCTAGAGTGGGGCACAGGGGAGGAGGGGAGAGCAGTGCAACCGATTCTGAATCATGTGAAGAATAATAAATGCTTCATTGAACACTAGGGGTAAAAGTGACAAAATTTACATGAAATGACGAGTCCTTTAAATGGCAGTTTTTGAGAATTTAAAATAACTTTCAAATATTTTCTCAAATGAACTTGAGCCTAAAACATGAATTGTAGCTCTGAAAATACTAAACAAGTTTTGTATTCAAAAGTTTTTGATTTGCCCTCGGGAAGGGTGAGAAAATTTTGGTTTTGCACCCAGGCCCTAACCTTTTCCCTTTTTCCCTTAACCCCCTCTCCCTCCATCTCTCCTTCCTCGCTTGTCCCGTAACGGTGCCGTATGCCGCCGACGCCACCTGGGCGGCAGGTGCCCGACCAAGCCAGGCCAAGTAGGCCCTAGTGCCCTTGGTTTTCCCCGAATCCGCTCACCCCTGGCATCGCACGAGCACGCCATGCGCCAATTCCCTGCCGTGCCCCTGTCTTGCCGTGACCTTCCTTCACCGGCCGCTCCCCAGCGCCACGCGCCCTCCCCAGACCCGCCACACTCCCCTCCCTCACCTATAAAAGGCCGGCCCCTCCCCTGAGAGCGCACCGGAGCTCGTAGTCCCCTCCATTGTCCCCGGAACGCCGCCGCTCCTGGCCGCACATGGAGCCGCCGCTCCGGCCCGTTCCTCCCCAAATCAAACCCTCCACGAGCTTGCCCTGCCCCAACCAAATCCTCCCAGCCCAGCCACTCCCTCCCAAAATTGCTGGACGACCGCCGGCAAGCCACCTCCATGTTGCCGCACCACTATTCCCGCGGTTGGCCCAACTCCGACCACCTCGGCACCACCCAAAGCCATCACGAGGTAGCCCTTGCTTCACTCTTGCTCCCTGCCCCATTTCCCCTCGCCGCCGATGAGCCTCCTCGCCGAATTCCTGCAAGAAGCCATGGCCGCCGCACCCAAGGATCCAATTGCATTTTAGTTTCTGATTTTATGATCCCCAGTGAAAAACATAAGGGCCTGTTTGTAAAGCTAGAACTTGAATCTTGAATCTCAAACAGTGAACTTGTAAAATACATATAAAATTGTAGAAAAATCCTAAAAATGCAAACTAAAATGTTTTAGAATCCTTGTAACATGATCTATAACTTTGTCGACATGGACATGTACAGTTCTTAATATTTTTAGCTCTAAATTTAAATCTAGATTAAATGATGCATAAATGTTATAGGAGTTCTAGGCATGAACTGAAGAAGATTTTTGGATGGTAGACTTACTTCTATGAGTAGGGTCTCACATAAGTTTCTCATGGATAGAAACCAATAATAACTGGGTGTTTCACTAAATCTTTTTCTAGGCTAGGGTTAAATACCATACTTTTGTTCTTGATGTTCCACCAAATATTTTTGGATGAAAATTTATCAGTACAGTGTAGATGCTAAAATAACAGTAGAGTAAAAGTGTGGAACCCATTGCAACTGTTTAACTAAGGTTTTGATTTTAGTCATATGTAATGGTACTTTTTCATAATAAATAGTTCTATTACTTCAAAAAATATGAAACCTTTACCAGTTGCTACACCTGAGTAGATGAACCTGCTAACAAAGTTTGAGAACCAAATACTTTGTAGAACAGAAGTTATATGAAAGCTCTTGTTATGCTAGATTTAGAATGTATATTTTGTTCTTGATGTTCTACTATGTTTTTTAAGATGAATCTTGCTCAAAATCATGATGTTACTATATAGAGGGCCCAAAAAAGAGTTTGGTCCTTATTACTCAACTAGAACTAGCTAGATTAATTTTACCATGTTTAACCAACTTAAACTCAAACTGATAGTTTCTATAATGGATAAATGCTGATCTTTTTACCAGTCAACACATTTGAGTATGGCATGCTGTTGAAAAAGTTTGAGACTCAGAAATCCCCTGGAAGTCTCTGTAGAAATAGATCTTGATAAACGTAGATCTAATGTAAATAAATTATTGCCTCTGGAACTTGCATAGGAAAAATATGAAACATTCACAGTATGCTTGCCATTATATATGGAACATTCAGTAAAAATTGAACACCAGTACTTGCTTACTTTGTTCTGTACAAATGAATCTTGATTATAGTAGTGTCTGTTTAGTATATTTTTCATGATTAATCTACTTAATAAAAATGGCTGAAAATTTTTCAATGAGTTTGTTCTTGAGTATTGTTCTCAGCATAAAAATTTCAGCACCAGAAACTAAATAAAACTCAAGTTATGGCTTTTCCATGTTTATGCTATGTTGGTTAAGAATCAAACAATATCTGCATTTAGGTAAAATGTAAAAACAACTCACATTTGCTTTATGGACTAAGTTAAGTTAAATTACTACTCGATAAATGATTTCCCAAGAAAATGTAATTAAATTATTTCATAATAAAACTTGTGTTTTATTGGATTATAACTTTGCAGTGAAAGGTTTAAATTAAATAGACCCTCAACACAACTCATGCATATGCATCTCATGTAGACACGATCGCCCTCGCCGACGGAATGAACGAATGGATGCCCGAGCCTGAGAGTGAGCAACAAGAAGCTCAAGATAATCTTACTAAAGCCGCCAAAGACCCGAACCAAAGTTCGAAAGAGCCCAAGGCTAGTGGTACTTAGGAAGGCAAGCCCCGGATCATGACCTTTATTTTCAACTTATGCAACTGTTATTTATATATGTGATATCGTGCATTACGTTTATAGGAGTTGAATGAAAACCCTAGTTGCATGATTCTAGGTACCTATGTTTGAGACCCTAGTTGTAATATTTGTTAGAGTTCTATGCTAATAGGTCCGGTCAAAGTCGATTGATTTCCTGTCACTCGCGAGATTATAGGAGTTGAATATTTACTACATGCTGCAACCATAAGGTCGACGGGCGGGGCCATGGTACGATATAGATGCCACATCTATTTAGTGAAAAGATGCTAAGGCCGCAGTGTATGGTAGTGGTGGTTAAGCTTTTGATCGTACTAACCACATGCCGAGAATATGGTAATCGGTAAGCTTGGTACCTGATTGGACCGGCAAGTGGACTTCTCCCACCCTCCTAACTTCGGTCCCATCTAATGGCGAGTACCAGAGCAGAAATGACCCGGCTTCATCCGTGGTACATGGACCTCTTTTCATCTGGGGGGGGGGGGGGGTTGGCCCTGATCCACGACCCGGGAAGAAAGGGAAAAAGTTGCTTGGGGTGACTCATTGGTGCTCCAAGCATGTGTGTTGGGTTTGCCTTGCAAGGTTAAGAAATTTGATTCGAATCATCCGTTTCTCACGGTCATTGAGACTGCTTAATACTTATGCCACATAGAGTAAGAAGTGGAATAATGATGATGATGTATATTGTTGGATGTTCAAAATTAATTCTTCCACCATGTGTGTGTTGGTACTTTGCAACGTCACAAATAAAATCTGCAAGTGCACGGATACCACTGTAGCTTTCACCCAAGAGTATTCCTGGGTATCGTATCCACTGAGGAATATGAGTACGCTATCTGTGGGTTCAGGCACATCCAAGGACACACACACTGGTGTGGAGAAGACAGAAGAGAGGACTTTCTATATCTAGAATCTATGCCTAGAAGAAGAGATCATGTCGCCGTTATACTTCAAGCTACCGATTTCGACCGGCTTATACAAGCCGATAGCTCCAGTAATAGAGCTCTATCCAATATCCGAATATGGAGGATTACTAGGGCTCGAACAGGGCTGTCACCACCAGCCGGCTACCTCTACAAACCGTGGGACTATCATACAACTGAGTGGTATAGTCCAGCCTAGACACCACGTCTACGCCTTTCCCTACTAACCTTAGCCCTGGCCAAGACTACCCTTTTCTATCCGGGGTCTTAAGCTAAGATCAAATGCTACTCGCTAGCATACACATCAACTAATTTAAGGCAGAGATGATAACTTGTGATCTAAACTCTAATTCTAAATAAGCAAAGAAAGTCTCGAACACTTACAACCGAATAAGCATCCATCGAGGTACAAGCGGAGAAGAATGCCGACATACCCGTCACTTCCCCAACTCCTCCTCACTCTCCTAGTCTTCTTCTACACCTCCTAGTCTACGTAAGCATCTAGGATGAAGGCCTCAAGCTCCAAGAGAGAAGGTGAGTTGAGTTGTGTGTGGTGTGTGTGTTCTATTCTCACCCCCTCCCCTTGTATTTATAGGAGGGAGCCACCCCGGGAATGCAGCCAATCCTCCTCAAACCGCCTTCTAGAGCCAATAGGGAAGTGACATATGAAAGCTTGAGGCGGTGGGGCCCACTGGGCCATCGGCAGACCAGGCAGGTCGGCCGACCTGGCCCAGCTACCTACCGGCCACTCCTTTGGCTGGGTGATTGACATGTGGACCCCTCATGCATGGAAGAGTGGGTGCCAAGTTTCATCCTTATGCATGGCTGCCATGTGGGCCCTTTGATCCTCATGCTTGCGTCTGATTGGTCGAGAGGAGATCGGTCGAGAGGAGATCGCCTTGGATTGAGGACGTGTCATGCGCATGGGCTGCTTCTCCTCCTCTTGTGTGGCTGCCGAATGGGCCTTTTTGGCCTTTGAGCTTGCTTGCACTTGGCCTAGGAATTTATACCTTGGATAATATGCTTGTTACGTGCAGTTTTGGCCTAAATTCGCCTGCACACATTCTCAGACCAGCATCTGTGGAATTCGTCAAATAATCATCCTATGCTAATAACATTTATTCCTTCTGATGCTCGACTTTTGCACGATAGTTGACGGTCAAAATGGGTCGTTAGTGACCGTCAACAGTGTGATTTTGGATACTTGCTTATCTAGAATGGTTAATTGAACTAAAATTTGATGCTAAAACTTGAAAGTAAGGACTCATGGCAAAACAAACCCCTCAAGCCAAAAGCCTTGCATGTCTAGATAGTGGGCTAAGTTATACCCATAGTCGGGTAAGTCTTATTGAGTATTAGTATACTCAGCCTTGATTGTGGCTTTATTTTCAAGTGATATATTTGAGGATATGGTTGATGTCTTGTACAGGCTTCATCATGATGTCTTGTATCGTTGCTAGGTTATCATTTATTTTCCGCTACAATGAAACTCTGATGAACTCTTTTATGTCTAAAAGTACTTTTCTGAATTCAAACTCGGTTTGTAATAGTAAAGTCATGTGGAACTCTGTGATGTAATAAATTCTGAAATGTTGTAATCTCTAGACTCACCTTTGTGCGAGTGTTCTGCAAGCTTTGGGTTCGATCGAAGCTTGTTTAATCGGGATATTACCCGACGGAGCTGTCGGATTACTCCGTTTGAAGTGTGTGTTAACTGGTATTGCCTTTATGGTGATGGTTAGCGCACTTCAGCCTGATTAATTTGGGCACTTCTACCACAAATCTACGACAGCCTAAGC
Source organism: Panicum virgatum (assembly GCF_016808335.1). Classification (NCBI taxonomy): domain Eukaryota; kingdom Viridiplantae; phylum Streptophyta; class Magnoliopsida; order Poales; family Poaceae; genus Panicum; species Panicum virgatum. The sequence goes on along the minus strand of NC_053143.1, from coordinate 20,585,170 downwards.
CGAAGCCGTTCGAGAACGCGCCTTCGACACTGAGTCAACTTGAGACTACATCAGTTCAGGTTGAGTCAACTGTTAAGGTGGCTCCCGCGAGCGGGTTAGGGGGTCAAGGAGGAGTTGAAGCGGCCGCCGCACCCGCAGGTGAAGATACCCTAGCGGAAACAGAGAAAGCCCCACCAGGTAAGCTATAACTTCCTCTGTTTTCTTCGATTCTCATGCAGCATCTTGGATTGTGTTAATCCTTTTGAATTGTGCAAGTCCCCAGGCGTCGGGACAAGAGCGAACCACCGGCACTGATCTTCATGGATGAAATGTTCTCCCGAACATCGAGCAGTCGATCCCTGAAAATTGTCAGGAGGAGCCCGTACTGCTGGCACAAGGGGCAAAATTATATGAGGAAGAAATGATCAAGTGTCAGAAATATTTTGATATAAGTATCAATGCATCGAGTACTTATCTCCTCGAGTAGTTGGTTGGCTTAATTAGTTCCCCTTGTGTAGGAACTAGCCGAGCAAGCTGCTGCCAGGGCTCGTGGGCTTCAACAAGCTGGAGAAGGCCTACAATTGGCCGTGGATCAAGAGCGTCAGCTCCAAGAGATTGTGGGTCTTCGAGGAGAGCTTGAGAAGATGAAGGCAGAGAGTGCTCAAAGGGTTGATCTCCTGCAGAAGAAACTGGAGAGCCTACAAAATGATAAGAGTTCTCTCGAGGAGAGGACCAAGTTTCTGCAGGAGAAGAATAAGAAATTAACAAAGGACCATAAAGGTAACTCCTTTGTGATGCTAATTCTTGTAGTCAAGAAGTAGTCGATTGCATTCTCCATCGACTGCTTTGCTACTTATATCGCCTTATGTTCACACAGAACTCAAAAAGTTGTTAGTAAGAAAAGAGGAACTGGTTACTGATCTGATGAATCTTGTGTACCATCGCACAGATGATGTGGAGAAGTTGTCGAAAATCAAAGCCGACGTAGACAAAGAACTTGTCCAGAGCATGAAGAAGATCAAGGACTTGGCAGCTAAGAGGGACCTCCAAGCGAAGGAACTAGCCGATCTCAAGACAGTGGTGCAGGCAGTGGTCGATATGGTTAACCCCATCGAAGGTGGTGGAGCCGGAGACAAATCTTTGGTGGAACGGCTTCGTGACGCCCCACAGAAGATTGCCTGCTTCCTGTCCGAGATGTCCAAGCAGTACATGGTGCACATCTTGGGATTGCTAAGTCGTACTGGCCTGGAGCGAACTTGACTCCACTCGGTGATGGGTTAGCAGTAGGATGCTCGGACGAAAAGTTTGCTGAGTATGTTGATGAAGTGAAACCCGTTGCCAACAAGACCATCGACAGTTTAGAGCAGCCATTAGATGGAGAGGCTTAAACTTGTTTGTCTTGTGCTGAAACATGTTATGCTATGATGGGAGATTATTGTAAAGATACTTTCTTATGCCTGCATATACTTTTTGTTATGTTAAATAATTTATTTTATACGATGACTATATCCACAAATATCATAAGATAGGAGTACTCGACTTGTGTGCGTCGTAAGTTCTACGGAGTAGAAAAAATGTTAGACGATCGAGTTGATTGTCCACACTAGGACTTGGGTCAATCTCTCAAGATTTCCCATAGCTAGGCCCAATGGCCAGAAAAACTACTCGGTGTGTTGCTCTAATCCTTTAGGGGGTTTAGAGAGACCAAAGGTAGTTAGTGGGGAGCCATGCCCCTGAAAACTACTCGGTTTGCTACTCTAAACCTTTAGGGGGTTTAGAGAGTACGAAAGATAGTTAGTGGGAAGCTACACCCCTAAAAACTATTCGGTTTGCTGCTCTAAACCTTCAGGGGGTTTAGAGAGTACCAAAGGTAGTTAGTGGGAGCTGCCGTTGGTATTTTATAATGTCATGAATAAAATCTGCAAGCTCACGGATACTGCTGTAGCTTTCACCCAGGAGTATTCCGGGTATCGTATCCATAGAGAAACGTGAGTACACTATCTACGGGTTCAGGTTCATCTAAGGACACACATACGTGTAAGACAAGGAAGGATAGAGAGGTTTTCCTAAGATTCAGATCCAAAGTATAGATAAGATCTAGCTTCATCGTTTACCTCGGGCGCTTGGTCTCTCCCTAGATGAAGACCAGGTTGCTCCAAGAATAAGGCACTATTATATACCCGAACGTGGAGGGTTACTGGGCTCTAATAGGGCTGTCACCACCTACAGGCTATCTTTACAAACTGTGGGGTATAAAACAACCAAGTGGCAAAGTCTAGCCTAGACACCACGTCTACGCTATACCATACTAATCCTAACCCTGGCCAAGATTATCCATCTCTATCAGGAGTCTTAGGCTAGGATCATTCACTACCCTTAAGTGAACACTCAATCCAGTAAATGATAGAAACTAGTACTTGAACTTAAACTCTATTTCTGAATAACATAAGAAAACACAAACACTTACTATGATTGATAAGCATCCGTCAAGGTACAAGCTGGAGAAGAGTGCCGATAGACCCGGCACTTCCCTGACTCCTCCTCACTCTCTCCCTATTTTCCTACACACCTAGGCTGAAGTAAGCCTCCATGGAAGGCTCCAAACTCCACAAGTGAGAGGAGAGGTGAGTTGTGCTGATGTGTGTTATTTCATTCTTCACCCCCCTCTCACATATATAGGAGGGAGCCACGGGAGTTCTGCCGCGAGATGGAGCTGATGCCTGCTGGAACCGACGTTCTCCACCAATGAGGGAGCTCCACATGGAAGTTTGAGGTGGTGGGGCCCACTAGCTAGTCGGCCAGCCATGATGATCGGCCGGCCTGGCCTAGTGGCCAATCGCCCCAACTTGTCCTGATGGGTTGCTCCTTGGGCCCACATGTCATTTTCAGCTGCAAACCCATTGTCCTAAGTCGGTTTTCTGCTCTGGTGGGCCCTTCAATCCATGTGGTGACATGTGTCAAACTCTGATTGGTCAAAACCTTGTGTCTTGGATTATGCCTCACCATCTTGCTGCATTTTTATCTCAGAATTACATGCACACACTTTCAAACTAACATATGCGGAAATCATTAATATTTAAGCCTATACTAGCACTTATTCCATGACATGCTTGGTTTTTGTGCAGGAATTGATGGTCAAAACAGGTCAAAATAGACCGTCAACAAGATCCCCTACACTTAGCCCTTTGCTCGTCTCGAGTAAAGGCTAAAACTAAGGTGGTACGGCGTCTTCTTGATAAAACATCCTGCACAAAGATTATTCCATACCTTGCTTTCATTTGTGAATTTTGATGTGTCTACCGTGATGCCTTGGATTATTGAAAAATGGAATGATAATGATCCAAGTGTCATTCTTGTCATGCTGCAAGATTGGGGGTTTTGGAAATTTTCGCACAAAATTATTCGTGGTCTTACCCCCCCCCCCCTTTGGATCTCTCTTTGTCGCTCATGTGTATAACCTTACCAAGGCTTGCCTTATCTTTCCCCATTTATGCAGATGGCTAAAGTGGAGCTCGGTAGGGAGTATGAAGGCACACTCTTGTATCACTTCTGTTGCAAGATCAAAGATTGGATCCATAGAGATAGCATTTATATTTACTAACTGATCAAGCAGGTACATGTGATGGACTGTGGATATGGACTCCTTTCCTGACTGACTCTCTCTCCTTTATTATTATTATTACTACTATTATTATTTTTTTGGGTCATGCTTCTTTGGCATGCTATGAATTTATTTTTCTACTTTTAAAATAAATTCCCCAAACTTACAGACATAGCAGAATGAGCACTTAAGAACATATCACATCACATTAGTCACTAATTTAAGCGTCGTGGGTTTCTTAATATTTGGTTCACAAAATCGAGATCAGAAAAGAATAAAGTTTATGCAAGTGTTCATTAAGTCAAAGAACCCCTTTTTCTTTGTTTGCTCAAGTTTTAAACAATTTCAGATTTTCAATTATTCATGCTTAAAACTGTATAGGGAGAAAACGAGTGAGAATATGCAAACTCAAATGTCGAAGCGAGGAGTGCTTGTGACGTAGGGAGAAGATGGTAGCGTGTGTATCCGACATCACGAGGGTCTCCCCCACACTTGTTTTCGACCTGCTCATCAATCATAGACACAAAAAACATAAAACATAAAAGGGCTCTACCGGTATTAACACCTGGGAGCCAAAGTTCTTATTCAACTCAGATTAAACCTGGGGCGCAAATGAATTACCGAAACTAAGCGAAATGAAATACCTAACCTAAACCTGGCGCCCAAACTAAACTAATGATGAGGACCTCATAGGGACATTTCCTAATAAAGGTCCTTGTGGCCCGTGAGCTCATATAAGCGCTTTAGCTTAGAGCCCAAACCACGGCGAAGAGTACGGAGGTCATCCTGAAGCTCCTTGACCTCTAGCTTCTGCTCTGCGAGCTGGTCCTCAAGGAGCCTGTTCTCCAAGCACAGCTGCTGCACCATCTCAGTGAGGTCGGCGATGGTTGGCCCGTCAGTGACTGCGTCTTCTCTTGGCCCTGCCGTCGGTGGCTGCTGGGGCCTGGTCTTGTGCAGAGACCAGCTAGCTACCATGCCCTTCCCCTTTATATCTGGGGTCTGAGTGGGGGTTTCCTCCTGCCCAAACAACAGATGGCTCTTCTGAGGGCTATGGCTCATGGAAGCGTCATGCAATGGTGCAGACGATCCTGCTGCAATGCCCTCCTTGAAGAGCTACTTGGCCTCCGTCTTCTAAGGGGATTGGACATCCTTGGCAGGCATTTTTGGCACCGTTGCCGGAGAAGGCATAGGTTAAAGATAAATTGGCAAAGTTATGAACAAAATCAAAATTGGTATTCACTTGCTAAACAGGCTAACTTGACTTTGTTTTCTCTCTAATGTGAACAAAGGGTAGTGTATGACCGGTTTTGATCTATCGTAAAATTTCACGCCAAATCCAAAGTCACTTTTGAGAAGAGTTCGACCACGTGTCGTGTCTCCTCAGATCTCACTCTTGGTAGCTGAAATAATCATTATTCTGCCATCCATATCCAACTCCATGGCCCAGAAGACGCTTCGCGATTACTCTGCTCCCTCTGCTACCCAGGTTTCTACCGGACCTGAGGTCAACACTAGAGGAGAGAATTTCGAGATCAAGACGGGTCTCATTACGATGGTGCAGGCTAGCCCTTTTTGCAGCAAGGCCAACGAGGATGCTAGCGCTCATCTCCAACAATTCTTGGAGCTGTGCAATACTTTTGTTATCAAGGAAGTATATCAGGATGCAATCCGGCTCCGAATATTTCTGTTCTCTCTTATGGGAAGAGCAAAGCAGTGGTTCTATGCTAACAGGAGTTTTGTGGACACCTGAAACAATTGCGTCAAGGCATTCCTCGAGAAGTTCTTCCCGACGGGCAAAACTAATGCTCTTCGTGGAAGGATTTCAAACTTCCAGCAGGCATCTAATGAGTCAATTCCCGAGGCTTGAGAGAGGCTTCAGGAGTACATCCTGGCGCGTCCGCACCATGGGACGGACAATTGGCTCATTCTTCAGAACTTCTACAATGGGCTGACTCAGATCGCCCGTGATCATGTGGATGCTGCTGTGGGTGGAGCTTTCTTCTCGCTGACCATTGATAGAGCCACAATATTAATTGAGAAGATGGTGTCCAACCAAGGTTGGAGCGATGATCGACTTCAACCATGCCAGCGGGGCATGCACACCGTCAAGGTGACGGACATGCTCGCTGCAAAGATGGATCTCCTCCTCAAGAAATTTGAGAATTATTCCCAAGATAAGGCTCAAATGCAAACATTTCAAGCCTTGGAAGCTCGCATGACGTGCGAGGTCTGCGGGAATGTCAGACACTCGGGCAATGATTGCCTAGAAACCCAAGAAGAAGCAATGTACCTTAATGGCAAGAACAACGGGTTTCGTTCACAATGATGTCAGGGGTGGAACCAACCACGCCCCTACTACCAAGGGGGCAATGGAAATTCAAAATTTTTAAATCCTAACCAACCTGCCTTGAGGGATCTTGTCTACGGCCAAGCATAGGTCAACGAGTCAATCCAAAAGAAGCTAGCCGCCAACGACAAATCCTTGGAGACTATCCATGGCAAGATGGATGGCTTCTCCACCGCCATCAAGAACTAGCTGAGCTTCAACAAGATGCTTGAAACTCAACTTGCTCAGTTGGCTGCCACCATGCCACCTGCCTTGGAAAATGTCAATGCGGTAACAACTAGGGGAGGTAAGAGTACTCATGATCCACCTCACCCTAACCTTGACAACAGGAAAAAGGCGAGCACGATGGCAGAAGAACCATCTCAAGATGATGATGATGAGAAGGTTCATGAAGGGAAGACGGCCCGCACGAATTCTATGGTACTCAAGTATTGCCGTTCCCTATGAAGGCAAAGAAGCCGACTATGGATGAGCAGTTCAACCACTTCGTAAAAATGATCCAGCAAGTGAACATTAATGTACCCTTGAAGGATGCGATGCATGTTCCAACCTATGCTCGCTACCTCAAGGATATAATCAACAACAAGCGGCCACTGCCAACCACAGAAGTAGTCAAGCTCACTTAGGCATGCAGTGTAGCCATACTTCATCAATTGCCTAAAAATAAAAAGGATCTAGGATGTCCCACTATTAGATGCTCAAGTGGGACACAAATCTTCGACAAAGCTTTATGTGATCTGGGCGCCAGTGTCAGTGTAATGCCTAAGGCAGTCTTTGATTAGCTCAATTACTCAGTGTTAAGTCCAACACCGATGCAGTTATGGCTGGCTGACTCATCAGTTCGGCATCTAGTGGGGATTGCTCAGGATGTCCCAGTAAGAGTACGGGACTGTTTCGTTCCCGTCGACTTTGTGGTCCTCAACATGGATGAACAGAAGGAGACGACCCTCATTCTAGCACGACCGTTCCTCAACACAGCAGATACACACATTGATGTTCAGGCCGGAGTAATCCGACTCCATATCAATGGAAAAGAGGAGAAATTTGAGTTTCGGCAAAAGAAAAGAGGAGAAAAGCCAAAGAGGCCTAAGAAGAAGCGAAAATCAAAGGTCATCAAGACCGAGGATCTAGCTCCCATGCCATCTACACCACCAAAGAAGACCAAGAAGGTGTGGCGCAAGAAGAAGACATCGACGCTCGCTACTACTTCTTTAGGTACGGACGATACAACCTTAACTTGATCAGTTATGGAGAAAGGTCCTGCTCATCGGACCCTAAACCAACAGGTAGCTTGGGAGAGGTCCCCTCTCCTAAGTCAACTGTATCCTTTACTGCTTTTGAAAAAAATAAAATAAAAATTCATAAAATAAAATAAATATTTACTGCTTTATTTTCCTTTCCAATACGCGCAGTAAGAATGTTTTAACTTCTCTTGAGTTGAAAGGATGAAATTCACTTTGTTCTGCCTATCTTGATGTGTCTAGTTTATGGCTTTCTGTTCTCTTAAATTTGATTTTGTTGGCTATCTTAAACCATTGCCATGAACCTGAAATATCTTGTGGGTTGCGAATGTCTGATCCAAGTCTAAGTTATTGTGAGAATAGATATGGTGAATAGAGCTCTGCAATCTTATTCTAAGAAATGCTTGCAATCTGGAATTTTATTTTCAAAAATACAAAATAAGGCGAGTTCCTCAATGATAATAAATTCATACCAAAGCCATATGTCGTACATCATGGAGAAACCTTATACATTTGCTACTTATTATTTCTTTGAGTGTTGTCAAATTTTGTGGCCCTAGTGAGAATCTTTTCATGCTTTCTCGATCAAGATCACGTACACGTCCACATTCACTTGCAAAATTCCTACACTGGGAATTAGCATCTCCACCATCCACCAAATAAATGCTCCCTATGATGACAAACTCTCTCTTAGTGACATCCCTGAAAATAAAATATGTGTTAGACTATGGTTGCCCCAAAGAAAAAAAAAGATGGCACGCCAAAGAAGCATGACCCAAAAAGAAAAGAAAAGGGATAGCCATGTCTGAAAAAAGAGGGATGAGATAAAGAGAGAGAGAAAAGGTCAATCACAGTAAGGAGTAAGCCATACCATTATCTATCCATCCACTCACACACATGCACATCTTGATCTTCATTATATGATTTGTTTCTCCATAGATCCAATCTTTGACTTTACAATATATGGAATGCAAGTATGCCATCTTGTTCTAACCTACCTAGAGCTCCACAAAGGCTTTATCTTTAGTAGGGAAGAATAAAAAGGTGATTATTGCCTTGGTAAGGAAATCATAAAGATGAGTGATTGTTGGTATTTTGCAACATCACGAATAAAATCCGCAAGCGCACGGATACCGCTATAGCTTTCACCCAAGAGTATTCTAGGGTATCATATCCACTGAGGAACGTGAGTACGCTGTCTACGGGTTCAGGCTCATCCAAGGACACATAGGCGGTGTGAAGAAGACAGAAGAGAGGACTTTCTATATCTAGAATATATGCCTAGAAGAAGAGATCACGTCGCCGTTATACTTCGAGCTAAAGGTATCGACCGGCTTAAACAAGCTGATAGCTCCAATAATAGTGCTCTGTCCAATATCCGAACGTGGAGGATTACTAGGGCCGGAATAGGGCTGTCACCACCTACTGGCTACCTCTACAAATTGTGGGACTATCAGAAAACTGAGTCGTATAGTCCAGCCTAGACACCACATCTACGCCTTTCCCTACTAACCTTAGCCCTGGCCAAGACTACCCATTTCTATCCAGGGTCTTAAGCTAAGATCAAATGCTACTCGCTAGCATACACATCAACTAATATAAGGTAGACATGATAACTTGCGATCTAAATTCTAATTCTACATAAACAAACAAAGAAAATCTCGAACACTTACAAAAGAATAAGCATCCGTCGAGTTACAAGCGGAGAAGAGTGCCGACAGACCCGGCACTTCCCCCGACTCCTCCTCACTCTCCTCCTCTTCTTCTACAGCTCCTAGTCTACCTAAGCATCTAGGATGAAGGCCTCAAGCTCCAAGAGAGAAGGTGAGTTGAGTTGGGTGTGATGTGTGTGTTCCATTTCTTCACCCCCCTCTATATTTATAGGAGGGAGCCACGGCCAAGGGAGGCGTCATCTGCAGGTGATCTTTGGCAAACCGACATACTCATCCAATCAGCTTTCTCCACATGTCCAGCTTAAGTCGATGGGGCCCACGGGCAGGTCGGCCGAGTAGCAGGTCGGCCGGCCTCCCAGTGGGCCCACTGACCTTCCCTTTTGGTCCATGGGTTTCTTCTTGGGCCCACTTGTCATTGGCATGGGTATTGGCTTTTGTACTGTTGTTTTCTTGCTCTAGTGGGCCCTCTATTCCTTGTTCTGACACATGTCGCATCCTGATTCGCTGGAACGTCGTGTCTTGGATCAAGCCACACAATTGTACTGCAAAATCAGCTAGAAATCACTTGCACACATTCTAGAACATCATATGTGGAATTCGTTAGTAAATAAATCTATCCTAGCATTTATTCCACATTTTGGTTCCTTTTTGTGCAGGAGTTAACTGTCAAAATTGGTCGTTAGTGACCGTCAACAAGATCCCCCCACTTGGCCCTTTGCTCGTCCCGAGTAATGGTCAGGACTGAGGTGAAGCGGTAGCTTCCTGATAGAATATCCTACACAAAAGTTATTCCATACTTTGATCTTGCTTGTGAACTTGAACGTGTCTACCACGATATCTTGAGTCATTGAAGAACAGAATGATCTTGGCTTCAAGTGTCATCCTGTCATGCTACCAGACTTGGGGATTTTTGAAAGAATTTTTGCAGAAAAAGATGTTCATGGTCTTACTCTCTTCCATAGGTTTCTCAGAATCGCTCATCGCTTCTTTACCAGCACTTATCCCCTGTTTTAACTCACTGGCTTTGATAGTATATGTGGAGTGATGAATGAGGTAGAGTGGCATCTGCTTGACTCAAATCTGTTGCAAGATCAAAAATTGGATCCACAGGTTGATACTCATATCTACGAACTGATTAGGTTAGTGCATAGATAAATACATGCTCATTTTTATGTCTGACTTTATTTGCTGGGTCATGCTTCTTTGGCATGCCATCTTTTCTCTCTCTCTCTCTCTCTCTTTGGGTCATGCTTCTTTGGCATGCCATCTTTTCATCTCTCTCTCTCTCTCTCTCTCTCTCTCTCTCTCTCTCTCTCTCTTTTTGAATACTATTGTCAGACAATATTAAGGAGCATGAGGTTCATCTGAACATATAACCTTTAATCAAGAGCGTAAATAAAGTAAAACCATGATGGGTCACAAAATTTGATTAAGCTCAACATGTATCCGAGAGACATAGCATGGGATTGGAAGGTAGTATATGGCTCTGGTAGGATTGTGGACAAAGAGATAAGACCATGAACTCAGTTTTGTTTTTATAAATAAAATTCCCAAACTGGTCAACATGAAAGAGACGAACAACTTTAAACCAGACATATCACATTAATTAACAACAAAGCATCATGGGGTCCTATAAGATATGGTTCACAAACTTAAGCGCAGCATGAAAAACATTTATGCAAGGCATCTATCAAGAACTCCTGTTAGCAGATTTCTTAAACAGATTCAAGGTTTTGAAAAGACAAGCTCATGTTTTAGAAACGCTAAAGGGAGGAAACAAGTGAGGTAGTGCAAACTCAGGAGTCAGAGCAGGAGGTGCACATGCCGTGTGAATGTGATCGTGAATGCGTAGCACCATGGGATCTCCCGTCCACACTTTGTTTTTGACCTGCTCTTCGATCATAGACAAAACAAACCAAATATGAAAGATAATGGGGCTCTGCCGGCATTAACACCGGGGAGCCAAAGTTCATAATCCTGAATGAATAGAAACTGGGGCGCGACTAAATTGACCTAAACCTAAACGAAATAACTAAGACTAGCGCCCGAACTAAACCTATGATAATGACCCTTTTTAGGAGGAGACTCCTAATAGAGGTCCTTATGACCCGTAGCCTCAAACAAGCGCTTCATCTTAGCGCTCAACCCTCTACGCAGAAGACGGAGGTCGTCTCGAAGCTCCTCCACCTCGATCTTCCTCTCCGCAAGCTGGTCCTCGAGAAGTCTATTCTCCAGGCGTAGCTGCTGGACCATCACGGTGAGGTCAGCGATGGTGGATCCCTATGAAGTCATGTTGTATTTAGGCTTTGCAGGCGACGACTGCGTTCCTCCTCTGCGTGTCTGGAGTCCGAATCAGGGTCGTCCCTTGTGCAGACTCCGGAGCGCTCTTCTATTGCACGGGGGCAGTCCGCGCGATCTGAGGAGGCACGGGTGATCCTATTGCCGCTCCATCTTTGAAGAGCTGTTGAACGATCAGGCTTGATGAGGCCGAAGCTTCTTTGGATGGCCTTCCATAGGGGCTATGCGTGCGTGCCCTGGATCTTGCTATCTTGAGAGGCGAGGGGAAACGTGCAGCGGAGCGGGGATGCTGGATGTCGCGCCCCCTGGTCAGCCGACCAGGCAGGTCGGCCGACTGGAGGGTGGCGCCCACCGGTCCTCCGCTACTCCCCTTGGATGGGACCATGGCCAGGGGCAGCACGAAGGTCGCCGCGTCTTCCATCATCGTTTCAGCAGTAGAATTTGGGGTGTTGATCACTGAAGGAATCGTTGGATGAGTAATGGCCAGCGTGGTGGCTACGGTTTTGGGATCTCCTTTGCCAGCCATGGGTTGATGGTGATGGGATGCTGGTGGAATCAATGGAGGTTTTGAGGAATAGATGGAAACAAGGTGGAGGGTTTAGGTTTTCTGAAGAGAAGAAGAAGGGTACGATACTTCTTTTCTCATCGCGAAACGCCGTCGCCCGTCATGGAGTTGGACTCTAGGTGGGTCAAGGAGGCCGTGCACCGAAGCTGGGTCTCACTGGAGCTGGCCCAGGTTCGGCCGACCTGGTGGGCAAGCCGACCCAGGCTGGGCCCTAGTGGGCCCCAGCCTGTGCGGGTCAGCAGGTGGGGTCAGGTGTTTAAGAGGTAGAACGGGCCCACCTGCCCTTTTGGCCTATATGGCTCTTTTTAGATATAAGTGTGTGATCGACTAAGTCAATCATGTATATTTCTTCATCAAGAGCTTTATTATGGTCTAGGAAAAGTTTGAGTTGTTGACCGTTTACCTTATAGGCGTTACCGTCGTCATCTTGTATCGTGATGGCTCCATGCGGCGATGTGTCGATGACGTGATACGGTCCTCGGCATTTGCTTCGCAGTTTTCCACGACCAAATAACTTGACCCTGGAATTAAAGAGCAATACCTTGTCTTCAGGATTGAAGTTCTTGGGCTTCAATCGCTTATCATGCCATCTCTTGGCTCTTTCTTTGTACATCGAGGCACTATGATAAGCTTTGTCTCTCCATTCCTCCAGTTCCGAGATCTGACGCTTCTGGTACTCTCCGGCTATTTTAAGATCCATGTTCTACTTCGGGATAGCCCAGTGCGCTCTATGCTCCAGCTCTACGGGTAAGTGGCAAATTTTCCCGTAGACAAGCTGATAGGGTGATATTCGAATGGGTGTCTTGTATGCTGTACGATATGCCCAAAATGCATCCAGTAATTTCAGCTTCCATCCCCTCCCCATCTCATTCATGGTCTTTTGCAGAATGTTCTTGATTTGTTTGTTGGATGTTTCTGCTTGACCACTGGTCTGTGGGTGATACGGAGTCGCAATGTTGTGCCTTGTCCCTAGCTCCTTGAGAAAGTTTCGGAAGGTAGAGTCAATGAAGTGTGACCCTCCATCACTGATTACCATCCGTGGTGTGCCAAACCTTGAAAAGATAATCTCATGGAACATCTTACGGGCATGCTTTGCATCTGTGGCTCTACATGGCATGCCTTCGACCCATTTGGAGACGTAGTCTACGGCGACCAAGATATACTCGCACCCTTGGGATCTTACAAAAGGTCCCATGTAATCAATACCCCAGACATCAAAAAGTTCAACTTGAAGATTGTAGTTCAGGGCATTGAATCGCGAGCTGTGATCCCTCCATGCCTCTTCCAGTTTGGGCATCTTCGGATGAAATTCTTTGTATCTTCATACAAAGATGGCCAATAAAAATCGCTCTACTAGATTATCGCTTGAGTGCGAAATACACCATAGTGACCTCCATATGGTGCTGCATGGCATTTTTCTATGATCTTTTGTCCTTCTGCCATAGGTACACAATGTCTAAGTAACCCATCTGCACAGACTCGGTATAGATATGGTGCCTCCCATAGGTGGCGTCTGCTGTCTTGAACTAGCTTCTTTTTGCTCTCCCCTGGGGTGTATACCCCGAAACCATGAAGTTCATGATATTCGCATACCAGGGGTGCGAAGCTGCTACTTTGAGAAGCATATCATCCTGCAGGAAGTCATTTATCAGTGGGTCTTGGGTCTTCGTGTTGGTCATGCGTGATAAATGATCCGCCACTGAATTCTCTACTCCTTTCTTATCTTTAATTTCCAAATCAAACTCTTGGAGTAGGAGAATCCATCTGATCAACCTTGATTTAGCATCCTTCTTAGTGAAGAGGTACTTGAGTGTGGCATGGTCTGTATAGATGATGACCTTGGTCCCCACTAGATAGAATCTAAACATGTCGATAGCAAAGACAACTGCTAGGAGCTCTTTTTCTGTTGTGGCATAATTGAGCTGAGCTCCAGTAAGTATCTTGCTTGCGTACGCAATCGCGTGATGCTTCTTATCCTTGGTCTGACCAAGTACGGCCCCCACCGCATAATCACTAGCATCACACATGATCTTGAATGGGAGCTTCCAATCTGGGGGTTGAATGATCGAAGCTGAGATGAGTGCCTTTTTGAGAGTGTCAAAGGCTTTATGGCACTCATCTATGAATTGGAAAGGAATGTCCTTGGCTAGGAGACTTGTGAGGGGTCTAGCGATCTGGGAGAAGTTCGCGATGAACCTTCGATAGAATCCGGCATGGCCTAGGAAGCTTCTGATTCCTTTCACATTGATGGGAGGCGGAAGTTGTTCAATGACTTCAATCTTCGTCTTATCCACCTCTATCCCTCTCTCGGACACTATGTGTCCTAGAACGATGCCTTCACGGACCATGAACTGACATTTCTCCCAGTTGAGGATCAGGTCCTTCTCTTGGCATCTCTGCAAGACTCTATCCAAATTTTCTAGACAATGATCGAAGGTTGTTCCTATTGGTAGCCATTATACGCCCATTCTGGCCGCCAACCATTGCCATTAATGAGGGAACTTGAAGTAGTTTGGACATAAAGTTTTATTTAAACTAATGAGTTCCATAGGTTTTGTGTCCCAACATGTTTTGCAAGGAATACAGGTAATATGGAACACAAATACCATTATTTGGTGAAGTAGTATTTGTGGCCATACAAATGAAGGTTCATTCAGACGTCTCGGTGCAAATGACACTTGGGCATGGTACAAAAGTTACTCAAATCACATATTTGATAGCACCATGTTGAAGAGCTCTCCTTGATGATCAAAATGGACACTTGGATGACCTAATTCGTAGTCCGGACGGAAAAGTTACGCCTCCGGGAAGATCACCGACACGGCCCTGTCAGGCCGGTCGGCCTGGACAAGGCCAGCCAGCCTGGCACCTCCCCAAAACACTTGCCACTCATCATCATAGCCTTGGGGACTCACCAATGGACTCCCAAACACCTGGAGGCCAGCCAAGAGTGAAAGTAAGACCGAAAGGCCTCATATGCCCCTCCAATGGGCTCCTGAAATGGCCGTTTGACATTGGGATGATCATCCAAGCTTGGACCTGCACATGCATGCAAGGAAACACAAAGAGAATCAATGCCAACCACTGGATGGAAGTTAACACAAATGGAGGGATGAATGAGTTTGTCACATGGATCAAAAGGCCCACCTTCTGCATGAAGAAACACCCAACCACCTTGGGAGAGCAACACCACACCGTCCATCACACAATGGCGGTTGATCCGATGCCTGGGGAGAGAATCCCAGGCCGGCCGGCTTCACTTTTCGGCCGATCGGACCAAGTCAAGTTGGAGGTTGTTTCAACCGACGTTGCAAGAAGGAATATGGGGCGTTCGATCGAAGGCCGGTGGATCGAGAGGCCGGCCGGCCTAAGGGAGGCCGGCCTGCCTGACATTTCCACCCCACGTGGTCAACTTCACGTGGAAGTTACCTCAGCCGACCTACTTGCGTAAAATGCATGCGGTAGCTTCAGCACTGCCTTGGAAGAGCAATAAAAGGACACCCACACCTCACTTCCAAAGCACGGAGAATTGGAGCAAGTCCAAGGCAAAGTTTAGTGTTCCACATAGCTTTAGAAACTAGGGAGAGAGGTGAGGTGAGAGTCCGGAGAGGAGCCGGAGTGTCGGCCCCTCTCCAACTTTGTGCCTCCGAGGAATGAAGCTTCGGTTCGAGTAATTTCCTCCTCTTTTATCGGTAATATTGTTTTCTCTCCTTTACTTGAATACTTGGTCTCTCCAGTTGTGAGATCCATTGTCTGCGTGGGTAGCAAGTTCTATCCATTTGGGGGTTCTTCTTGCCTTAACGTGAGGCAGAAGTCAGTGACTTGATAGTGTAGGCGTGGTGCCTAGGATTGATAGTTACCTTGCGTTGTGTTCCACCCCATGGAACCACAGTGGTAGACGGCAGGTGGTGACAGCCCTGTCTGTCCTTTATAGTCCACCACGTTCGGGTGCTTTCATAGCAGTAGTTGCCGACTGCCGTTGGACTCCCTTCTCAACACTTTCTGAGTCCTTCCCTAAGGCTGCCGAAGCAACTAGAGTCAAGTATTCTTGTTAGGAGTAGTTAGCAAGACGACGTTAGAACACCTCTACCTATCTTATCTGGACCTCTTCACTCCCGTCATATCTCCTAGATAATCTAGAGTCACTACTAGTACACTTCTCGTTCCTCGAGGATTCGATACCCTGGAATACTCCAAGGTGAAAGCTACATCGGTATCCGTACGCTTGAGGATTTATCTGTAAGGCTAAGGACTGCCAATAGTTACATAGACCGAGAAGTCATCCATGAAAACTTCCATAATTTATTCGATCATGTTAGAGAAAATGGACATCATGCACTGTTGGAATGACGCAGGTGCGTTACATAACCCAAACGACATTCGTATTCTTTCTCTGATCTTCAGGATGGATGGGTATTTGATGGTACCCAGAATAACCATCAAGAAAACAGAAGTTGGAGTGCTTCGCCAACCGCTCTAACATCTCATCAATGAAGGGTAGTGGGAAGTGATCCTTCTTTGTGGCCTTGTTGAGTTTTCTGTAATCTTTACACATCCTCCATCCCATGACGGTTCGTTGTGGAATTAGCTAGTTCTTGCTATTTTCCACCACCATCATGCCTCCTTTCTTGGGCATGACTTGAACTGGGCTTACCCAATCACTATGCGGAACAGGATAGATAATTCCGGCATCTAGGAGCTGGAGAACCTCTTTCTTCACCATAGCATTGTTCAACCTTCTTTGGGGTTCCCTAGAAGGTGCTATTGTGGGATCCAATGGGATTCGGTGGGTGCAAAGGGCAGGATTGATGCCCTTGAGGTCTTGTAGGGTATAGCCTAGGACTGATCGATGCTTCTCTAAAATGGCGATGAGTTTGTTCGTCTCCTCTTCTGAGAGTTTGTCGCTATGATCACGGGAGACTCTACATCACTGTTTAGAATGGCATAACTAAGCCCGGAAGGTAAAGGCTTTAGCTCAATCGAAGGTCGTGATGGCTTTTCAGTTGTGGGCAGTTCAGAAGTCTCATCGGGATCTTCTTCTGCATCGCTGACTTCTTCCGACATTTACTCGATATCCTCCTCGAGGTCTGAGTCAAAAGACTCGAAGGTGGAAGTGGCCCATTATTTCCTCGATTGGCTCTGGAATCGGGAGATCTTCCACTAAGCATGTCAATGCTCGATCCACGGGGATGTGGAAAGTGTCCTTCCCTAACTTGATGTTTAAACATCCGTCTTTAGGAACATCAAGAGAGCCTTAAGGGATGTCCTATCAAGAAATCGAAGTTGAGATCTTCGAAGATATGGAAGTTCAGACGGACTTTAACATCGTTTTGCCAAAATGGCACATCGATGATTATCCCATAGCTGCTCGTAAGAGAACCTGAAGGTCTCTTGAGCTGTCTATCTGTCGGAGTAAGCTTGTAATTGCCTAGCAAAACTAAGGCAAACTCATCTGACATGAGACTAGCTCCGATAGCGGGACTATAGAGAGCATCCACATTTTGATCTTGAAGACAGCAACAGAATGATGAGGATGGAGAGTTTAGATGGATTGGGGTTAAGGATGATTCTCCTTCCTGGAGCCATTCGTTGCTGATCAATGTTGTCAACTCCTGAATCATCTCCTTAAGAAAATCCTCCTCTACGGGATCCGTAGGAGTGACAGGACTTGGTGGTCGCTTTTGACAGAAGTATCTTGAGGTATTGCCGAAATCTTCAAAGACATCCGGCTCGATACTTCTGAGAAACTTCGGAGGTAGAGGGTCTTCCTCCTCCGATGTTTCGGATTTATGTTCAGGGGCGGTCTCATAGATCGAATCTGCTGATTGACTTTCGGAGGGTTTTGATTCGATTTCTGAAGGTTCCGCTTGACGCATCTCGGGCTCTGTGGGAACTGGCTCGTTGATACAAACGAAAGAGGTTCTGTCCAAGATTTTGTCAAGGACTTCCTGCTCTCAGTTGGGGTAAGACGAGTGAAAGATCCTCCAGAGGTAAGATCGAGATGGTGTGCAAACTCCTTGTCAAGACCAGCATAAAAATGCTGGAGCAATAAATGCTCGAGTAATGACAAGTCTAGGCCTAATTTTACCTATAAGGTAAAGCTAGCCCAAGCTACACCAATTGATTCCTTATCATTCTGACGGAAAGTTAAAATTTCCGTTCGTAAGGCACATATTCATGAAAGCGGGAAGAACGCAGAACATAATCTGTCCCAAAGTTCAATCCAACTTCCATTCACACAGCCTACGACATGAATGCACCATTGCTTGGCTTCTCCCGAAAGGGAAAAATGAAACAACTTCCATTTAAGAGTTTCGTGTGTCATGCCCGAGATTTTCTTGCATGTACACACTTGCTCAAACTCGCGCAGATGATGGTAGGGATTTTCACAATCCCTTCCTGAAAAGGAATTTTCCTGAACAAAGGCTATATAGCCTGAGTGGAGTTCATAACTAGTGGAAAGAATTGGGTCAGTAGAGGGTGCTGGCTCATAGAACTCGCTCTTGGGTGAAGAGAGCTGTAAAAGGGATAGCTGCTCCATGGGTAGCGGGCGGGGGTTGAGATAGAATCAAGGAAAAAGAAAAAATAAATTATGAGGACGACTGAGTCCGAAGATAATGTAGCTACCGTTCCCCGGCAACGGCGCCAAAAAGCTTGTTGGTATTTTGTAATGTCACGAATAAAATCCGCAAGCACACGCATACCGCTGTAGCTTTCACCCAAGAGTATTCTAGGGTATTGTATCCACTGAGGAACGTGAGTACGCTATCTATGGGATCAGGCTCATCCAAGGACACACACACCGGTGTGGAGAAGACAGAAGAGAGGACTTTCTATATCTAGAATCTATGCCTAGAAGAAGAGATCACGTCGCCGTTATACTTCGAGCTAAAGGTATCGACCGTCTTAAACAAGCCGATAGCTCCAATAATAGTGCTCTATTCAATATGCGAACGTGGAGGATTACTAGGGCTCGAACAGGGCTGTCACCACCTGCCGGCTACCTCTACAAACCGTGAGACTATCAGACAACTGAGTGGTATAGTCCAGCCTAAACACCACGTCTACACCTGTTGGCGCTCCTTAAGTATCCATTTTATCCCCTGTTTAACTTTGATAATGGCATGAATTTAATATCAAAATCACTAACCATCCTAACCTCGGCCCAATTATTGGTCGTTTTCACATTTGCACATATATTTTGGAGGTACTTCGTTTTTGCAGGTTTTTGACCAATTTTGGAGCATGAAATGACGAGGCCCATGATCACGCGATAACACGAAGAAAGACGAAGGCCAAAGCCCAAACAAAGGACCAAAGGCCATGATGACTAGAAGCCCGTTCATGCACATCCACCCTCCAATGAAGCCCAAAGGACAAAGCCCACAAGATGAGATCAAGATACTTCGGGGCTAAGCAAAGCAAATAGAGATTTAAGGAAGGATTCTCTGTACTATCCTTTCCCTTGAAGATATCTCGAAGATAACGACGTCCAACGGGGTGCAATCGTGAAAGGGATAAACTCCAGAAGACTCCAGAAGACTTGGGGAGAAAGGAGGACGCGAGGCGGCGAAGAAATGGGCTAGGCCAGTTGACCTGGGCCCATTAATCTGGCCGGCCTAGGCCCTTTTCAGGGAGTCTCGGCCTCCCCTTCGACCTAGGGTTTCTTGGGGCTATTTAAAGCCCCCTCCCAAGGCTCATGCATCAGATCATTCAGGAGACGACACCAAGGAGCAGAGAAGATAGAGGGACACCTCTCGGAGAGCCGAGGGTCGTGCTAGTTGTCTAGGGGCTTCCCTAGCCGATGTGGGAACCTTGCAAGGAAGACCACGTCGGAGTTCTGGAGCTAGGATCATCAAGATCAAGGTAGGGCCCCGGTTGTGATCTTGTGATGTACAATCATTCATGGTGAAGTTACTTGTGATTCCGAATTTTCAGAGACCATGTTCTCTCTTTCGATTTTGTTCTTTTCTTTGGGTTTGCTTCATCCTGGATCTATTATCGAGATAGATCGCTTAGCATGATCTTGTAGTCATGGTGGCTAGAGGTTCATGGCAGAACTACCAAAGGGGGTTCGACTTGTTTATCATGCTTCGGGGTGCTTTCATCCAAAAGGGGGCGTCGTGATAGGGCGTTGCTTTAGTAGACGGGGTATCGAAGGATCGGATTGGAGATTTTGGTTTAAAGATGCTTTTCATTGAGATTCACATCTGTCTTGCTTCACTACATCTGGCTTGAACTACAACATATGCACGATCTAGGTGATCTAGATTGGTTATCTCTAACTTTCTCTCGCTACCTTCGGTGTTTGCTGTTTTTAGTAGATTAGATTCGTTTTACTCCATCTCAACACAAAGGATTCTCTATGTTAGTAGATTGTTTCTTGTATCTTTGGTTCCATGGATTGATAAACCTTGGGGGAATACTCTAAGGGAAAAGCTACACGATCCGTGCGCTTGCGGTATATAAATTGGGGCGATCCGTGCCCGTTTGCCCCACCACCTTCAACCAGACACGTGGCTGCTCCTCCTCACTGGCTCCCAATGTTGGTTCAAGCTGCATCAGCTGCTGATCATGCCTGTGTAAGCCATGGCTCCCTCCTATAAATATGAGGGGGGGAGGTGAGATATGAGACACACCACAAGTGGAAAGCTCAAGCTCTCTTCTTGTTTTAGCTCTATAGGTTAGTGTAGTATAGGCTGAATTAGTAGTCATCGGGTCCCTGGAGTTGCTCAGAAGTTCAAGTATGGGTTCATCTCTAGTTCTCCTGTGTAATTCTTGGTCGTTTGTAATAGACTTAATCTATGGTTACCAATATCTGCATGAATTATATCCTGAGTTGTCAGACATATATTTCATGATTTGGTTACTGTTGACGTTTCCTAGCGTCACGAATAAAATCCGCAAGCGCACGGATATCGTTGTAGGCTTTCCCCCAAGAGTATTCCAGGGTATCGTATCCACGGGGGAACGTGAGTATACTATCTAAGGCTCTAACTCGTCCAAGGACACCACACTACTGACAAGGTAAGGGGTTGAGAGGATTTCCTAAGGCTCAGAACCAAGAATAAGACAAGATCTAGAGTCATCGTTTACTTCGGGCCACCAGTTTCCCCTGGCTGAAAAGCCAGTTGTTCCAATGATTGTGCACTGTTATGTAACCGAACGTAGAGGATTACTGGGCAGTGGACTAGTGAGCGATGACGAGGTGGCTCGCGAAGTTGATTCTGCTCTCGCGGCGACTGCGCCTGGGACAACCAAAGCCCCTGCCGCCAAGGCTTCGGCCGCCCCGTCATCTTAGACCTCGGCTTCTACAGCGAGCAGCGAAGATGCTAGCGACGATGGTGGGGTAGGCTCCAAGGGTCAGGCTATCACCTCGAGGGTGGATGTCACGACCGCGGCCGAGGGTGAAGCCCCGAGGCCGACAGATCCGAAGCCCGCGGATGTAAGGCCCGCTGCATCCACTTCCACGGAGAGCAGTAGTTGTCAAGTCAGTACTTCGGACCCCGTCAAGGTTGCCTCTACTCTCGGGCTATCCGGGGCGAAGCTGATAGCGGGCAACGTCGTCGGGAGCCACTATTTCGAGAGCAGTGGTTGGGAGAGGAGGTTCCTCACCGAGGCTGGGAGTTCATTCAGCTTCCCCCTCATGGAGAAGCGCCTAATGGCCACGGGGATGGGCCAGATGCTCCAAAATGTCCAAGACTTAGCCCTAAAGGCCTTCGTCACATCCCGCTATGCCACAGCCAGCTTCAGATCCATGGCGACAAGTCTTCGTGGCTAGCGGAAGTGGAGGAGCGGTTGACCCTCCTTGAAAAAGAGAAGGCGGACCTCCAGGAAGCCCTCGCTGCCTCTCGTGCTGAGCCTGCAAAAAATGCTGAGGATCTGGTGAGCACCTGCGAGCAGGCACGTGATAAGACCCATCTTGATGTCGAAATTGTCTCCTCCGGTGTTAACCTCGGGTCCGGTGGGAACCTGGTTAGCTGATGGTCCTTGAATGACTGGTTCGGCTGCCGAGAGTGAGATCTCAGGAGGTACGACACGACGATGATCTCTCCTCAAAAGTGACTCTGGATTAGGCGTGAGATTTTGCGGCAAGTCGAAACCGGTCATACACTATCCTGTTTTTGTATCAACAAAAGACAGAAAACAATGCCAAGTTAGCCTGTTTTCCAAGAAAATACAATTTCAATTTTGTTTATAACTTTTGTCTATGTAACTTCTTTCAATGCCTTCCCCGGCAATGGCGCCAAAAATGCTTATTGGCGCCTACCAACCTCACCACTGAATGACAGCGATGACACCTGCAGACACCAAGGGGGTGGCAGGTATTTCATGAACCACGAATAAATCCGCAAGCGCACGGAATACCGCTGTAGTATTTTACCCGGGAGTATACAGGGTGTCATTCATATTTCCGTAGGGAAGGCAGCAAATGGAAGTGCATAAGCTAGTTAATGAATTGATCTAGATTTGATATTCAATTACATAAACAGGGGTAAGATAAATAACATGGTAGGAGGTAGTGTGACACACACAAACTACCCTCAGAGATAAATAAATAAAAGATGCTATAGGCAGGGAGAAAGGCAGAAGGTAGAGCTCGAGTCAGACGTGCTAGGCTAGCTATATCTATGCTATCTTATGGTTAGATTGTCAAAGATTAAACTAGTACAACATGAAGACCTCTCCTATAGCTGACGGGAGAAGCCCGTTCACCTATGCGGCTTTATGTACCTCCTACCCCCCAATCCGAACATGGAGGATTACTAGGGCTCAAACAGGGCTGTCACACCTATCGGCTACCTCTCAATCAGTGGGAAAGGGTGACATCCAGCAACACTTATCTAGTCTAGACACCACATCTACATTAGTAAGCGATACTCTAGCATCCCGCGCGAAGCCCCCACCCTCCGGATAGACAGACATCACACTAAAGCAAACATACGAATACTGGAGCAGTTGACAAAGTTCTAAGGCCAATTTGTTAACCATCGCAAGCACAGGGCGATCATGCGTGTGACAATCCAGGTTTTAGGGATTAAAAATATACTTTTTATGTTGATTTAAAAATTTAAACCATGATTTCTATAGCAAGGGTATTTTTGTTATTTTGGAAAAAAATACAAAGTCCTTTTTACAAAATAGTTTTACAAAAGGCAAAATTTCAAAATTTATGAGGGGTTAAAATGCATATTTTTTTTTCACTTTTACCCTCATAAAAACATATATTTATGCTTAAGGCTACCCCTGCAATTTTAAAACTTAAGTTGAGTTCTTTTGCATTTTAAAAGATTTGACGGATTTGAAAATATTTCAAAATCCTTTAATCTAGTGAAAATTTGTACAACAGGAAAGTTGTAGATCTTTAAAAGTTACACAACTTTCATATTGAACACTTTTTCATTTGAGTCTTAGATCAACGGGAAATTTTATTTTTCAGTTTAACCCAAGGAAATTTGAAAATCACAAAACCATCTATCTTCTTCCTCCTCAGTTTTCCTTCCTGTTGAACTGCGGGCGCCGCCGCTGTTCCCCGCCCCTAGCCTAGTACGCCGCCTCGGAGCACCGCCCCCATGCGTCAAGTTCCCCTTCCCGCCGCCATCCAAGCCGCACTACTGCCCTTTCCTGCTCGCGCCACGCGCGCGACGCCTCCACGTCGAGCCGCAGCGCCGCCGAGCCAGCGCCCCCGCCCCTGGTTTAGTCCTCGCCGCCGGATCCTACCACCGCCTCTAGCGAGCTCATCTTCTCCTCTGTCATGCCTATAAAAGGGGCAATGCCCTTCCCTGATCCATGTACACTGCTGTCGGCCACCATTTGCCGGCCGCCACACCCCCACACATGGAGCCTCTTATTCACTCCATCCCGACCCAAATGGAGAGCGCAACCACCTTCCTCTCGGTTCCCTGAAGCTCCCAAGCCAGACCCCATAGCCTAGAATCGCCGGACCACCGCCATCCGCCACCCGCACCTCGCCGGAGTTATTGGCCGCCGTGGACAACTCGCCCCGGACCACCCCGAGCCCCAAAAATGCAACCTACAGGTTGCTCTCGACACCCTCTTGCTCTTCCCCCACTTTCCCCTCGCCGCCGTGGCCTTTCCTCGCCAGATTTTGGCCGGCCAGGAGCTTTCCCCGTCAGCCATGGTGCCAGGGACCCAATTGCAACGATTGAAATCTTTCTGAGGGCCCTTTCTGCAAAAGTTACAAAGCCTTTTTCTTTTCCATCTTGTGAACTTTGAAAATTCCTAGAAAAATGTAGAAAAATAAAAAAAATGCCAAATTAATTTTGTTGGGTTCCTTTTTACTAGATCTATAACTTTGGTTCCTAAAGTTTGCATGAAACTTTATATTGTGTGCTCTAGTTTAATTGTTTGCAAATGAGTAATTTATTTATATCTTTTTAACCATATCTTTGTTATGCTTGATTTTTGAAACCTAGCATCCTTTTACCATGTATAGCCTTGTATAAAATTTGTAGCCCTAATGCTTTACTTTTGCTTGTTATTTCATGTGCTTTGGTTATTTCTAGCATATACACCTGTTTTATTTATTAAAGCATGTTTCTATTAATTTCTTAGGGTCATCTTTTTACCATGAGCTCCACTAATCACAAGTAGTTCATGATAATTTTTGGAAGAATTTTTGTTGCACTGTCTAGCTTGAGTTTTTGATTTATTCTTGAGTTCTAGGGTTAAGTCATGCATGCTAGTGCTGTTCTTTGTCTTTATAAGCTCCATGTTTAGGCTTAATTCATATACATGATCTTTCCTTTTTAACTTTGAGTTGATGTTTGATGTTTGAAACCTAGTTGTGGATTTTCTTTTAAATTCAAATTCTAAATTTGAATTCAACCCATCCCATGTTCCTGAATAGGATTACCCTTCCCTTCTTTTGATTTTAAACCATGCTACTTAGTATAGCTAGTCTTGTTATTTTATGTAATTTCCTTATGTTTACTTTTATTCTATAAACGATGGCCCTGTAAAGTAATACTTTTAAGCTTGGTCTTAAATGTTTACTTTATTGGATAACAACTTTTAGTGAAGGAAAACTATACTTAAGCACTTCACTAAATCCAACTATTGCATTGCATATAGAAATAATATCGCTAGTCGATGGAACGTACGAACTCATCCAGGACTTGACGGAAGATAACGAAGACCTGAACATGAACCCGGAATCCGAAAGTGAACTGCATGAAGTCCAACCAACGTCGCGGAATTAACTGAAGTTCTGAACTTCGATTTGGAAGAGCTGAAGCTTACTAACTTTATAGACTCTACTAAAGGCAAGCCCCGGTGCATAATCCCATTATTTTAAATTATGCAATTTATTTACTTGTGCATTTAAGTTATTGGAGTTGAATAAAAATCTTAGATGCATAATCTTAGGTACCTATTATTTGAACACTAGAAACAAAGTTCCAATAGATGCTATGCTAATAGGACTGGTAAAAGTCGAGTGATTGCCTGTCACTCGCGAGCTTATAGGAGTTGATTGTTTACTTTTTGTAATCACTATAAGGACCATAGACGGATTGGGTTACTAGTTTCAACTAGTTTCATGGTGGAAATCCGTCTGTGTTGATAAAATTTTGTTAACTACTGGCGGTTGGGCTTGTCTGGGGCTCCTCCTGTCCAAAAGTTGTGGCACGGCTTGTCTTAATTGGATTTGCTTTGGTTCTTGGGCTACACTTGGTCCATTTGAGTCTGAATCTGCGCTCTGATATTTTCTGTGATTTTATGGGCCAAAGTGTGCTTGCAACCTGCATATTAGCTCAAAAACATATCTTGTATTTTTCTAAAGGTGAAGTGTGGTTTAAGAGTTTATTTGGATAAATATGCGTGTATGAAATGCAAACTCTCATAATTTTCTGATCAAGTTGACACCTGAAAATGGTCGTTAGTGAGCGTCAACAGCACGCATTGCCGAAGAGGCCAGGGCTCTTGCCGAGGAGGCCCAGAAACATGCCGAAGACCGCCGTGCTCGGGGCAAAGAAGTTATCCAGTGCTGGTGCGATGCCCTGACCTCCGGCTCTGATGCGGTGCAGGCGGACATGCAAGGGCTGCTGGAGAAGTTTGGCCTGACGCCTCCGGATCTGTCACATGGGGACGACGTCCAAGTGGCGGAGCTGTTTTGTTGGCTTCGTGCTTGCATGGCCATGGCTAATTCTGGCAGTGACTTTATGTGCAAGTTGAGCGCGGCCGTCGCAGCACATACTTTGAACGTGATGGTTTGCGGACTCCTGCCAGCGGAAGCTAATGGCTCCATCACGAAGGCCCAGCTTCGGTCTCTTCGCGAGCCATCATTTGAATGGCCTTCGCAGGACTCGATGCGGCCCGAGGTCCTACCCCTCTGCCGAAGATCATTGGCAAGAATTTTGCCCTCTTCTTTCGTGAGAGAGGACGTGGCCTGGTCCACCTGGAGGCTGCACGCATGAAGGAGCAGGTGAGAAAATTTTTGGTTCGACATTTTGTTTTACTGGAAAATCATCGGTTTTCAGTTGCAGGCCAAAGCCGAGCCTTCGCGCGCGACATGCTCGGGGCCAGTGACGCAGGCAACTTGGCCAGCGGCGAGGGCGCGGGCCAGGGCTCAGGCGAAGGTGGTGGCGATGATGTCCTGGAGGCTAGCGAGGTGTGAGGGCCGAGGCTCACATTTTTGACTTGTATTTTGGTGGTGTAGTGTAACTCTTGAGAACTAATGCCTTTGGTATCTGCGCAAGTCCCTGCGTTGGCCCCTGCGCGGGTTGTCGAAGGTATTCACCCTTTGCGTATGAATCGCGGGGATTTCTTTGTTTCTGGTGTATTTTGGGAGAAGCTTTGTGCTCATCGGCCGTGGCTTTCCTTCGAAGAGTTCTGGTCTGGCAGGGAACATGCTTATGATCGTCGAAATGCTGATATGAAGCGTTTCTTTGTGGAATTCCAATGCGATCCAGAGAAGCACGCGAAGATTCTCGCAGACCATGCTCTTCACCTTGAAATAAAACAAATCCTCGATACTAATAGGCCTTATAGTGCGCCCGCGGGCCTTCTGGAGCCGAAACCGGAGCCCGTGGAAGAGGAGCCGTCACCTCATGAGTTTATGTATCATTTTAGGAGCGCCGTTGAAGAGAATTCTGGCTAACATTGCCCTGCCTTCGGTTGCAGGGCTCGATTTTGAAGTGTTCCTTCGACAGACTGCCGAAGAGATTATAGATCGTGCGGTCCGCGAACTCGTAGACAAGGCGGACCGCATTGTTTTTGAGGAAGAGGCCTTGGATGTAACAGTTTAATTCAGTTTGTATCTTGTAATCTGTTGACGCGACTGGCTTGTAAATAAGTGTTATGACGAAGACGGATGTAACTCGCTTGTAAACATGTATCATGACGAAGACAATTTGTCTTTGCGTCGTTCCCTCGGTCGTGCAAGATATTTGAGATGCGAAGCGTCACCCCCCTTTTACTAGGGCAAGGGTACGAACTTTGTTTGCTTGTTCGAAGCGCCACCCATTTTTTGGCACACTCGTCGCGCGATTTGTGATTTGCGAAGCGCCACCCCCCTTCGCTCGATAAGGGAACCATTTTTGTTGCCAGGTCATTTGGCCCTTTGGCTGTGCCAGCCTTGTTTTTTGCCTTCGGCTCTTGGAACGCGATAGGTCTTTCCTTAGGGTGTATTCGGCTCTTTAGTGCGAGAAAACCCTAGCCTTCGGCTTTTGCATGACAAGACTTTCATTAGGGCGCCTTCAGCTCTTTAGCGCGAGAGGATGGGCCCAAGCCTTTGGCTTTCGCGTGACAGGACTTTCCTACCTTAGGCTTTTGCACGTAAGGTCCTAATTTTTAGGGTGCCTCCGGCTCTTTAGTGCGGGAGGACACACCTAGCCTTCGGCTTTCGCACAACAGGACTTTCCTGCGTTCTGTGGGTTGCGCAGAGGGACTTTTTCTTCTTTGTTGGAAGTGAAGCTAAGGGGGGCAAGACACATTCTGGGATTGCACCCCAGGCTTACTTCTTGCAAGCGACTTCACTTGCCTTCGCACCGATGACACCCCTCTTCGCTTGACGAAGAGGGATAGATGCTTCGGTGCCTCATGCATTTGTGCATACCAATGTCCACAAGATTCTCATTTGAGGGGCCTTGCTTATATTTCACAAGGGGCTTACAGGGGGTTCCACCTCATTAAAAACCTCACACCATCGTCAACCGTGATGATTGTGCGAAGGCTTCCCCTGTGAGGAAAAGAGTACGGCCCCAGGTTACATAATGTGAAAGAAAAAGAAAAACTACTCTATGAGCCCCTTCGGTTATTTCCCTCTGGAGGCTCTTACAGAATTCTACACAAAATACTTCTGCAACATGTCTTTGTTCCGGGAGTATGGGTCTTCGGTGCCTTCGAGCGTGCGAAGCCTACATGCCTCTGGTCTTGCCATCAACGTGACAATGAACGGGCCTTCCCACTTACTGTACATCTTGCCTTTCTACTTGACTTTCGGGACTCTCTACGCCGCAAGCAAGGCTTCGGCTGTCCGCTGGGGGGGCTCCACACCGAAAAAGTGGAACACTTGATTCCTTCGTGTCCCGCCAAGCTTTGACAAGAGGAGGTCATACTCATTGCCGGAGACGGGGCCAAGGATCTCATCGGCTCGAGTCTCCACCTCCTTTGTATCAATAACTGCAATGCAAAGAGATGCCATCGTAAAAAAAAATGCATCGCAAAGAATTCTTGGTACTTATGTTCTTTCCGAAGCTGGAAAGCTTCGCCGAAATCAGGCATGAGAAGGCCAAAGGCACGCCTCTCCACTGAAGCCCACGAGGAGATGGACCACCCTTCCCTTACTGGGAAGCAGTTGCAGGCTGCAAATTCATCGGTAATGTTGCGCATGCCTAAAATCTTCGACACTTCTCGAAGGACCGAGAGATACCCCTCGTTCACAGCGACGCGATCCACATCGACCTTGGGCGTCTCGCCCTAATTCCCAATTTTCTTCACCACAAGAGGGTGGTTCTTTGTCACCGGGTCCAGAGGCACCTTGTGATAGAACCAGTTTGAGGTCCAGTCCTCTGGCCACTTGTTCTTTGCAGCAGCAACGGGGCTTGGTCATTCGGATGGAACACGAAGGCGTAGCAACCGTACTGGGGCTTCGCCTCGGTAGACAAATCGCGATGGTTTTCGGCTGGTAGTGGATGCGGCTGACCCGTGCAAAATTTTCCACGCTCGACACCACACTGCAAGTCTTTGTCAGCCACATAAAAAGGTTAAGCCGAAGAATCAAATTCAGGGTCATCTGGTGGAAATAAACCCCATACCGGTGAAGAATCTCCACCACGGCAGGATCCAGGGGAAAGAGAAGACCGGCGGAGAAAAAGTCCTTGAAGACAACCACCTCATCATCCTTGGGCTTTGCGTAATCCTCTGGCTTCGGCAGCTCTCGCGCGAGGTCAGGAGCGACCACACCATGATCTTCCAGATCCTTCAGCCTGGTGCGAGTCATCTTGGTCGAGCCTAGGAACAAAGTGGGTGGAGCTCAATCCTTCTTCGAGGCCATCTTCAACTTCAGTGATCGAGGACGAAGGCGGCTGTCGGGGACCGAAAGCGAAGGGCGCTAGCGAGGGAAGGGCGTTAGCGAACAGAGCGAGGGGGTTCAGCGAAGGCTTTTGTTTGCGACAAGCAGGAGCTGAAAGGAGGGCGTGATCATGCCGTCTGCGCGCCCTCACCTTTATAGTGGGGGATGTGCAAAGTCCTTTTTGCCCTCCCTCAAACAACAAGGATGAGGGTGCGCGGAGGGGCACCGGTATCTATTCACGGCCACCCATGGTTTTTGAGGCAGCACCTCGGTTACCCCATCCACCTTTTTAATAACATTGCCAATTTTCAATTAAAAGTCTCTTTGACCCAATTACTTTATGATGGAGAGATAGGCAAAACATCCTCCAAAGAAGGACTCGGCCCTCGGCCGAGTGCGAAGCGGTGAGACGAGGACCAAAGGGTGGCGCTTCGGGTTTGCCATGGACATGCCAGTTTCGAGTCGAGGTCGAGCTCTTTCAAGGAAGAGCTGTGGCCTCGAGGGGCTACTGTTGGGGGTGCCACCTTCGGCCACGCACTGAAGGCCCCGCGTCGAGCGATCGGGCCGAGACAAGGCGGGTCGAAGGCCCCAGACGACCAGGTCTTTGCTCCGCAGGCGAAGAGCAGCTGGGAAAAAGTGAAGCGAGGCCCTTGACCACTTCGCCTGGGGAGGCAAAGCCCCCCAGCGGACGAGACGAAGGAGCTAGGAACAGAAGCAAGCGACGCCCAGAGCAAGCCGAAGACTCGGGCTTCAGCGAAAGCTTCAAAGGCCGGAGCAAATTGGTGGTGACGTCGGCGTGGGGCCCGCGACAAGCTTGAGTGGGAATCTAGCTGTAATCCACTGACTGATGTGAAAATACGGGTCTGCCCTGAGAATATTCTAGGAATCTAGCTGTTGGAGGGCATTACAGTGTAATTTGGGGGGCTGGAAGGTGAACCGCCGCCTATAAATACCCCTATAACAGTCATTGATGGGACATTGAAAACAGAGATAGAAAACCGGACTTGTTGTTCGAAGACCATCTTCTTTCTCCCTGCGTTCCATACGTCTTCACTCCGTAGCGCTCTCCTACTGTTGTAGTGTTGGTCCTCTCCGGAAATACTCTCCACCAACACCTGGTATGCTCACTATTTGTATATGCCTCCCTATTTTTTTACTGATGGTTAGGTTTGAATGTGCTCATAGCTGACTAATGCTAGGTTGGATGCCCCTATCAACATTTTGGGTATATAATCAATAGACATGGGCTGCTGCCACTGTAAAAAAAAACTAATCACCCGAATTTGCTTTCGTAATGCCTCTACACTAGGTTTTAATTAGCAGTATGCAAGTAATTCTAACACTGGTTTTTTACCGTAATGCTAAACACATCTCGCCGGCCCTAGTTCAAGTAGTACATGCTTCATTCACTTGCAGTCTAGGGCAACTATAGTTCATTCACTGTCTAATTTTTAGCATGTTGTGTTTTGAGGAATGTCCTTTCTGTGTCTGAATTAAGTTTTCAGCTGAGATGAGTGATCTCCCAGTGAAGCTCGCAATAATTACTTTGAATATGTTAGTTTTTTTAGCAGTCCATGCAGAAAGAAATTAAATTTTATTTAGTACTAAAAAATGTCTTCTCGAGAGAGAAGAAAGTGACATGTATGTGTGAAGATAGTTTCCTGTCAGGTATTTGCTAGGTTTCAATGGGATCACTTTTCTTATACTTTCTCCCTTTATGCAGCTTCATTTTTGCCCAGCATTTCTCTGTTGACTACAACCCATGCAACAGTCTTTCCAAAAACTAGAAGGCTTCATCTCACAGAAGGTATTCAATTCTTTTATGCCCTCTTTCTGCTTCATCACACATCTTTGATTTCCATGAAGCACAAAATTTCATTTGCTTACAACTGCTGACATAACAAACAATAAACTAATGCAATGGTAGTTCTTTTTAATTTGTGCGGCTGCTACAGGTACAGACCCCAACAAAAATAGGTCTTAGGTGGAGTACGCTTTGGTTATTTTGTTTTATATATTTCCTAGTTACATTTTGGTGGACTTATCGTCTCTCCTTATATCTGATATTCCGATGAATGTTACTAGGAACAAGATCATGAGGGAACAGGATCTAATATTTTGTAGAATCTGTTTGTGCTATTGTTTTCTTAATGAAAAGCCTGTTGGCCTATAATCCTTAGATGTTGATTGGGCACTGCTTGTCTCGCCTCGTATTTTTGTCTGCGTTATTGTTTTGATTTCCATTGCCTGCTTTTGAACCCTTGTTTTTTTGTTGTATATTGTAAAATATCAGAAATGATAGATTTTGTGATTGCTTGCAGGAAGGTATGCTTCTGGACTTCTGGATCAAAACTATCAGATGATCCAGTAAGTAGTATTCACCAACATGGCTCCAAGTGAAAAGTCAAGGTTTAGTTCTTGTAGAACGCCATTGGGTTCAGCTTATGTATTAGTTCAGATAAGTAGTATTAGGAACCGCTGAAAATAAGGTAGCAGAATACAGGAGGCACTGTGATGTATGTATGAGCACAGATGTACGCACATATGTATGTATGTGTGATCAGAGGATGAACTATATATCATGTATATGTGGCCTATTTTTTATCAATTCTGTCACCTATTTTTCTTATTTTTTGTTTATTTAATTCGTCATAGGAGACGCTAGTTGCCAACCCGCGTCTCCAATGACTCAACATCGGAGATGCGGGAGTAACGAGGCGCGTCACTGACAACCCTTATAGGTGACGCGGATAATTAAGAAATGTGTTACCGATGTGATTCACATCGGTGACGAAAATTTGGTGACGCTAATTTTTTTCGTCTCCGATGAGAGTTTTTTCCGCATCTCCAATTAGGGATTCTGGCATAGTGATAGCCAAACTAAAAGTTTGATGAATACATTTATTAGGACCTGGCTAATTTACGGCCGGCCGTAAATTAGCCCACCGTACGGCCGGCCGTAAACCAGTCAACCGGTACGGCAGTACTATTTTGGAAAGCGAGTTAGCATCCCATTTTTAGCATCAATCCTCGTATCGCACTGTTGCTGCGGGCAGTAGATATATTTCCTGCCACCTCATTGCCCACCCCAACCCAATGTAATCCAGTAAAACTATTCCACTAAGATGTACATAATTTGCCCAGAAAATTTTCCAAAACTTCACGCATGAACAGTGGACAAAAAAAGCAGAAAACACTACTAGAAAAAGGTGTGTGACACGCAGATGGAATCCCAATCTTTTATTCGGCAATCCTGTGCAACTTTGTTCCTAGGTTCTAGCAATAAAATCCACTGGGGAAAACATATCCCCCCAGATGCAAAAACAGCAGATCTTCAATTACAAAAACTAAACTGTGTATGTGAGAATCCGGATAGGCATGTTGATGTAGAATCCACTGTTGTCGAACCTGATTTGAGTCCACTGTTGTAGAGCCTGTATAGCAGATAAAAAATACTTGGTTAGAATGTAATACTAATCGAACTAGGGAAGTTTGCATACAGGAAGCATCTGAAAAAATTAATTGTTATGCCTATTTAACAGTACATTATTGCCCGATGAAACACATTTAAATGCTTTTGTGTATATGAAAAAAAATGCTTGGTTAGATTGATTGTGATGCTAAACAAACTTGGGTAAGTTGGCATACAATCAATATGCCTAGTGTTACAACTGAAAGCGCAGCAGATACGGTGGTTTTTTCAGCTCCAGCTACAGATGTGCATTCTGCTCCATCTAACGGAGGTGCTATCGCAACTACTGATGTTTTGCCAACTATCCAACCAGGTATGGAAAAAATATATCAAAACCTGGTACTCTGCACTAGATGAATCTACTGGTTATCGACTCTCAAGTATGAAAAAATGTACTGAACATATTCAAAACATTTTGCTTACAGGTGGTGGTGGTGGTGGACCTACTAACAACCCTACTGCTGGTGCATTATCAGACCCCTGTGAGCAACCCACCAAGGTCAAAGGTGAAAATGACGTAAGAAGAAAAAAAAGACTGAAAAAAGGGATGAATGCTTAGGCAAAGAGGAAGAACAAGTGCAACATTTGGAAGTCCACTTATGTAACGCAGCAAGGCGTCCTGAGAAGGTGGGGGAGAGAATTTTAGAGTCAAGGATGTGAGGAGGTGTGAGAGGGAGCTATAATATCTTAATTTATTTATGTGACAGTATACATATTCTGTCTTGTGACAGTAAAGTTCACAAAAAAAAGAAGTACCGTTGCTGAGGATGGGAAATACAGAAAATGCTAGTCTGCTCATGGAAAAAATGCTTCATAATTTAGTTGAGATGCTTAATGCACTATGTTGATTTGCATGCTTCAAAAAAAAGAAATGCTTTTTAATTTTGGTTTTAGTACAATATGCTATTCTGCTCATTGAAAAATGCTTCTTGAATAGTAGAAAAATGCTTCTTGAATATACTTGAGATGCCTAAAGCATTGTATTGATTTGCTAGAGATGGGCGTGCGGTGAAGGAATCATACCTATGACAAATTCAGGATGCTCCGGTGAAGGAATCATACCTATGCCAAATTCAGCATGCTTCCCCACTGTGTCATTTTCTCCAAAATTAAGCCACGTGTGCGTCAGGATCTTTCGAATATTGAAATGTCCTTTTCTTGAAGTTGCACACTGAACGCCCATCCCCAATGTTGAGCATGCATCAACATGTGGAACCCACAATCGTGACTGCATGTGGAAAAACAACCAAAAAAATTGTGTGTGTCCTGTGTTTGGGGAAAAATGCATCTGATTGCGTTAAAAAAAATGAAACACACAGTTTTTGCCTCCAGCAATAAAGGATCCGCTGTACTTGTTCGTGATGTCCACCTAGACGCATTGAATTAAGTAATCTCACAAATCCATATGTAGGAGCTCATAGCAGACAGGAACGCACAGGGAGAGCTCCAGAGTTGCAATGCTTGCCTTCACATGTCCTAGTTGTTGTCCATGGTGACCCTTGCGAGTGGCAAATTGCCAAGAACCTGCCGGATTTAGTAGAGGCCATAGGTCAAAACAGCAGAAAAGTAACAAACCATGGAGGAATAAAACTTGCCAAAATAGAGTTTAATCAACATTGTGAGAATAACAGAGAGAGTATCTATACTAATGCAATGTATATGCACCTTCACGGATTCAAGAAATATAGCCATTCCCTCTGGTAAAAAATGCGCAAGCTAATTCCTGCAATCAGAATACTGGTTTGAGGTCTAGTAGCAATGCTGCTGTTTCACTATGACATACTGAAATTTAGATGTTATGTAACATTGCCTAACAAAGTATACTATTTTGCCTTTTTAGAACCATATTATTGCCTAATTAAGAACCACATGATATCCATAGACTATGTCACAATCTAATATCTTAAAATAGTGTTCTAATTATTAGATATGTACTTTTCAAATAATTGATTATAAACATCACTGAAAAATGAAATTAAACATTGGATAATTCTAATAATCCAAATCAAAACTGCCTTGGGATAGAAAACGAGCTTGGCCAGATGGAGCAGGCGGTGAAGGCCTTGGGATAGAAGGCACTGTAGATGAAATTTCATGAGGGGGAGAGAAGTGGGAGTGAGGGAGGTGAAGATCTCTTGGCAAGTGCATACCAAGCAGCAGATCGGCACTCCTTGAAGTCCCCTCGACCCGCTACAGCATCGTCGATGGAATCGAGACTTGCCACCATTCATAGGTAGCTCGTTCTCTTTCCCCCATCTCAATTTTGGGGTTTCTCCTTCTACCAAAAAGATCAGAATCAACATTAAACATGTCGCTGCGCTGCTCCGCCCGGACGCCACCGCCGCTCCATGCCGCATGCCGTTGCCACAGCCCCTCGCGCCGCACGCGGTTGCCGCAGCACCGCCACGCGAGGCCCCTCGCGCGGCACGCCGCCTCCACAGCCCCCTCATGCGGACGCGCCGCAGTGGCCCCCTCGTGCGCACGCGCCACAGCGCCCCCCTCGCTCCGCACGCCGCCGCTGTGTCCTCCGCGCTGCAACGGAAGGCCGGTGGGGAGGGGAGGAGCTACGGGGTGAGGGAGGGGCGGCGCGGTGGGGTAGGACCGGTCAGGGAGGTAGAGAGAGAGAGATGTGATGAGGGTTCAGGAAGAGGAATAAATGGGTGGTTCCTGTTGGGATTAGTCCCACATTAGTTGTGGGGGGAGAGTTGAACCAACATAAAAGTGGGGGGAGTCTCTCACCTCTTGGGCTAGCTTTTGGGGTGTAGCAGGATTTCTCCCGGGTGTGTGCCCGGTTGGGCCAACTCTCCTAGTTTTGGGCCGACAATTGGTATCAGAGCTGGGTCCGCAATCTCCTGTGCCCATGCACACTTTGGGTGGTGTAGACCCGAAGCCCAGTGAACCGTGGGTGTGAGGCCCGTGTGTGCTCGTGTGTCGAGCCGGTCAGTGGTGGACCGCGAGTGTGAGACCCATATGTGCTCGTGTGTGGAGCCGGTCACTGGTGGACTGTAGTGTGGGCCCAGTCAGTGCTTAGGGGCACCAATGTGTGACATGGGAGATTATTGGGATTAGTCCCACATTGGTTGTGGGGGGGAGAGTTGAACCAACAAAAAAATGGGAGGAGTCTCTCACCTCTTGGGCTAGCTTTTGGGGTGTAGCAGGATTTCCCCCGGGTGTGTGCCAGGTTGGGCCAACTCTCCTAGTTTTGGGCCGACAGTGCCTGGTTGATTGGTGGGGCGGCCGTGCGGATGGGCAAAATACGGCCCGTCTGAAACTAGTCTTTACCCATTTATTAAGGACCAATCCTATTAGTAAACCTCCAGGTTTACTTGCGGCAGATCATCTTCTTGTTTTGCTGCAGCGCCAGGTTCCGAAGATTGAGGTCCACGCTACGGGGGCAGCAGCTGTTCCCGCCGCCGCCGCCACGCAGGTGCAGAACCAGGTGGAGCGTGGACTCCTTCTGGATGTTGTAGTCAGCGAGGGTGCGGCCGTCCTCCAGCTGCTTCCCAGCAAAGATGAGGCGCTGCTGGTCCGGCGAGATACTTACAAGATTGGAATCCAAGAAACTTAAAGCAACAACAGTAGTAGAGAGCTACTAAAATAAAACTCGATGCCTTGACACTGAAGTCTAGGCTGGGCGTGTATACCTTCGTTGTCCTGGATCTTGGTCTTGACGTTGTCGATCGTGTCACTGCTCTCGACCTCCAAGGTGATCGTCTTCCCCATCAGCATCTTCACGAAGGTCTGCATCTCGCCGGCTGTTGCTTCAGAGCCGGGGGCCGGGGTTTTGGATGGATGCTTGAGGCCACCGTCGTGGTCCTTTGGTATACGGTGGCTAGCGCCAAACACAAACAGCGCCTACGGTTAGGATACGGCCTCAGCAATCATCTTTTTTTAATAAAAAAAAAGATCC
Source organism: Panicum virgatum (assembly GCF_016808335.1). Lineage (NCBI taxonomy): Eukaryota > Viridiplantae > Streptophyta > Magnoliopsida > Poales > Poaceae > Panicum > Panicum virgatum. Next base: position 20,548,548 of record NC_053143.1, on the reverse strand, counting down.
TTTGGCAATCACCTGAATTGCCTCCTATTGAGCCTTTTTGCTTTCCTTTTTTGGGGAAACTTTCCTTCCTTTCTTTTTTAGTGAATGGCCGCGTAGGCTTGGGATTTCTTCTATGCGGCCCATATTGGCAGCCCAAGAGATGTCTAGGCTGCAGGTCCATTGTTTCAAAGTTTTGTTGCTACTACTCCCTCCTTCCCCGTTTATAAGGCATACACGTATATCAAGATTCAAACCTTCTCATCTTTGACCAATAATTTGACTATTAAATTTTTATTTTTATAATGCAAATTTCATATGATTGGATTCATAATCAAATATAGTTTACAATAATTATAAGTTTATAATCAAAAGTGATATAATATATGATAAATAAATGGTCAAAGTGTTGTTTAGAAGACCGTGTCATGTTCCACCATGCCTTATAAATGGGGAAGGAGGGAGTATTTTCTAGTTGCATATGCTGTTAATTGCGGAAATTCTATCTATCTTTCGGAAGAAAGTTGCTTAAATATCTTCCACTTCCACTTTAAGATGCATGCATATAACTAAGCTAAGGGACTCTGGATGCGAGCGTGGACAAACGAGGAAGCGGTCTGGCGTAGGTGCCGAGGACCACCAACTGCTGGCCCAGGGAGCGGGTGGACAGATCAAGTCGCAGGAACTTTATTAGGTTACACGAGATTTGTTTTTTCAAATTTTGAACTTCTTTATCTTTCTAGCACCTCATTTATTTTCAATTCCGATTCAACCAACATCTTTCTTAGAATTTTTCTAACAAATTGAGATCTGACATGATTATATATTTTCTATTTTTTTAATTTTAACATTTTAAATATACTATTTCAACATTTTAGTTTTACTATTTCAACATTATTATACAAAATGTTGTGCTAGTTTCTCTAAAATGTTGAACAAGATCTAAAGTAATGTTGAATAAAGTATTTTGAAATGTTGAAATAATATATACTAGCTCAACATTTACTCGTGTTTTGTTTTGGTCAAAAAGAAAAATTGGGAGTTACCAGCTTTAAGTACAACCGGAGTATGAAAAGAAACAAAATAATAAAAGGTGCTAAGTACCCACACAGTCGTACGCTCCTTCTTCTTTTTTTGAGAAACCGGGATAATATATTACATATGATTCTCAAAGTTTATATTCTTACAAAGACATCCTTGAAAAATAGAAAAAATACAGCTCAACCCTTGTAAGAACAACCCGGTCGTTCTCGTGCGTTCTCGTCACCGGCGAACGGAGCTTTGTTGTGCTTGCATTGTTTATGGGCCGTCATGGACCTACCAGTATATATGCTGGGCCTTTACTAGATTATAGATATATAATCTAACCATCTTCCACTAGATGCATAGGAGGCGTGTGTGCTAGGTTTACCTTGCAAGGATTGAAATTCAGTTCGAACTTTTTCGCCTCTCACGGATATTGAGACTGCTTAATCTCTATGACACATAGAGTAAGAAGTGAAACAAGATGATACTCAATATAGTTGAATGCAATTAATTCTCTACATGTTTGTTTAGATAAGTGCAAACCTAGAATGGTTAATCCAACTAGAATCTGAAAGCTTAAACTTGAAAATAAGGACCTACTCTTTGTTGCTTTTTAGCAAAAGAAAACCCAGAGCCTTCACAAGCCTTTCATGTCTAGTTAAAGGGATGTTATACCCTTAGTCGTCTAGTTAAAGGGATGTTATACCCTTAGTCGGGTAAGTCTTGCTGAGTATTAGTATACTCAATCTTGCTTTTGACTTTATTTTCAGGAAATCTTGAGAATATTTGGTGAGATTGACGTCATGTACGGGCTACATCATGATGTCATACATCATCGCTAGTTATCGTTTTCTTTCTGCTGTTTATAAACTCTGAAGAACTTATCTACTTTCAAATTTCTGAGGTACCCCGTTTGAATCCTCAAACTCAGTTTATAATAACATTTACTTTTGAAGTTGGTGTTATAAAATTTATGGTTATTGTAATCTCTGGACTCACCTTCGAGTGAGGTATGTTGTTTCGATCCGAAATACAGTGGTGTTATCGGGATTTTACCCAACAGACTGTCAAATTTCTCCGTTTAAAATATATGTTAACCATTTTAGTATTAATAGTGATGGTTAGCAAACTTAAACCGGATTAATTTTGGTGGTTCTGCCACAATGCAATGCAAGCATCGAATGATAACGCAACCAGATCATGAAGCATATATCCGATAACTCAGAACATACTTCAAGCAGATATCAGTAACCATAGTCTAATTCTATTACAAATAACCGAGAATTGCAAGAGAGGACTAGAGATGAACCCATATCAGAACTCCCGAGCAACTCCAGGGACTTCGAGACTTCTCCTAAACTCCACTAAGCTTATAAACTAAGCAAGAATGCCTTTAGGTGAGTGAGAGGTGAGGGGTGTGTGTTCCATTCTCTACCCCTCCCTTATATTTATAGGAGGGAGCCACGGCCGTGCAGCAGCTCTACCTCGGAGAACCGCCATTGGGAGCCAATGACACACCGCCACGTAGCTGGCTGAAGGTAGTGGGGCCCATGGGCTGGTCGGCCGGCCCACCCAGGGCACCAACCGCACCCAACTACTGGCGGTTGGGCTTGTCTGGGGCTCCTCCTATCCAAAAGTTGTGGCACGGCTTGTCTTAATTGGATTTGCTTTGGTTCTTGGGCTACACTTGGTCCATTTGAGTCTGAATCTGCGCTCTGATATTTTCTGTGATTTTATGGGCCAAAGTGTGCTTGCAACCTGCATATTAGCTCAAAAACATATCTTGTATTTTTCTAAAGGTGAAGTGTGGTTTAGGAGTTTATTTAGATAAATATGCGTGTATGAAATGCAAACTCTCATAATTTTCTGATCAAGTTGACACCTGAAAATGGTCGTTAGTGAGCGTCAACAGCACGCATTGCCGAAGAGGTCAGGGCTCTTGCCGAGGAGGCCCAGAAACATGCCGAAGACCGCCGTGCTCGGGGCAAAGAAGTTATCCAGTGCTGGTGCGATGCCCTGACCTCCGGCTCTGATGCGGTGCAGGCGGACATGCAAGGGCTGCTGGAGAAGTTTGGCCTGACGCCTCCGGATCTGTCACATGGGGACGACGTCCAAGTGGCGGAGCTGTTTTGTTGGCTTCGTGCTTGCATGGCCATGGCTAATTCTGGCAGTGACTTTATGTGCAAGTTGAGTGCGGCCGTCGCAGCACATACTTTGAACGTGATGGTTTGCGGACTCCTGCCAGCGGAAGCTAATGGCTCCATCACGAAGGCCCAGCTTCGGTCTCTTCGCGAGCCATCATTTGAATGGCCTTCGCAGGACTCGATGCGGCCCGAGGTCCTACCCCTCTGCCGAAGATCATTGGCAAGAATTTTGCCCTCTTCTTTCGTAGAGAGGACGTGGCCTGGTCAACCTGGAGGCTGCACGCATGAAGGAGCAGGTGAGAAAATTTTTGGTTCGACATTTTGTTTTACTGGAAAATCATCGGTTTTCAGTTGCAGGCCAAAGCCGAGCCTTCGCGCGCGACATGCTCGGGGCCAGTGACGCAGGCAACTTGGCCAGCGGCGAGGGCGCGGGCCAGGGCTCAGGCGAAGGTGGTGGCGATGATGTCCTGGAGGCTAGCGAGGTGTGAGGGCCGAGGCTCACATTTTTGACTTGTATTTTGGTGGTGTAGTGTAACTCTTGAGAACTAATGCCTTTGGTATCTGCGCAAGTCCCTGCGTTGGCCCCTGCGCGGATTATCGAAGGTATTCACCCTTTGCGTATGAATCGCGGGGATTTCTTTGTTTCTGGTGTATTTTGGGAGAAGCTTTGTGCTCATCGGCCGTGGCTTTCCTTCGAAGAGTTCTGGTCTGGCAGGGAACATGCTTATGATCGTCGAAATGCTGATACGAAGCGTTTCTTTGTGGAATTCCAATGCGATCCAGAGAAGCACGCGAAGATTCTCGCAGACCATGCTCTTCACCTTGAAATAAAACAAATCCTCGATACTAATAGGCCTTATAGTGCGCCCGCGGGCCTTCTGGAGCCGAAACCGGAGCCTGTGGAAGAGGAGCCGTCACCTCATGAGTTTATGTATCATTTTAGGAGCGCCGTTGAAGAGAATTCTGGCTAACATTGCCCTGCCTTCGGTTGCAGGGCTCGATTTTGAAGTGTTCCTTCGACAGACTGCCGAAGAGATTATAGATCGTGCGGTCCGCGAACTCGTAGACAAGGCGGACCGCATTGTTTTTGAGGAAGAGGCCTTGGATGTAACAGTTCAATTCAGTTTGTATCTTGTAATCTGTTGACGCGACTGGCTTGTAAATAAGTGTTATGACGAAGACGGATGTAACTCGCTTGTAAACATGTATCTTGACGAAGACAATTTGTCTTTGCGTCGTTCCCTCGGTCGTGCAAGATATTTGAGATGCGAAGCGTCACCCCCTTTTACTAGGGCGAGGGTACGAACTTTGTTTGCTTGTTCGAAGCGCCACCCATTTTTTGGCACACTCGTCGCGCGATTTGTGATTTGCGAAGCGCCACCCCCCTTCGCTCGATAAGGGAACCATTTTTGTTGCCAGGTCATTTGGCCCTTTGGCTGTGCCAGCCTTGTTTTTTGCCTTCGGCTCTTGGAACGCGATAGGTCTTTCCTTAGGGTGTATTCGGCTCTTTAGTGCGAGAAAACCCTAGCCTTCGGCTTTTGCATGACAGGACTTTCATTAGGGCGCCTTCAGCTCTTTAGCGCGAGAGGATGGGCCCAAGCCTTCGGCTTTCGCGTGACAGGACTTTCCTACCTTAGGCTTTTGCACGTAAGGTCCTAATTTTTAGGATGCCTCCGGCTCTTTAGTGCGGGAGGACACACCTAGCCTTCGGCTTTCGCACAACAGGACTTTCCTACGTTCTGCTGGTTGCGCGGAGGGACTTTTTCTTCTTTGTTGGAAGTGAAGCTAAGTGGGGCAAGACACATTCCGGGATTGCACCCCGGGCTTACTTCTTTCAAGCGACTTCACTTGCCTTCGCACCGATGACACCCCTCTTCGCTTGACGAAGAGGGATAGATGCTTCGGTGCCTCATACATTCGTGCATACCAATGTCCACAAGATTCTCGTTTGGGAGGCCTTGCTTATATTTCACAAGGGGCTTACAGGGGGTTCCACCTCATTAAAAACCTCACACCATCGTCAACCGTGATGATTGCGCGAAGGCTTCCCCTGTGAGGAAAAGAGTACGGCCCCAGGTTACATAATGTGAAAGAAAAGGAAAAACTACTCTATGAGCCCCTTCGGTTATTTCCCTCTGGAGGCTCTTACAGAATTCTACACAAAATACTTCTGCAACATGTCTTTGTTCCAGGAGTATGGGTCTTCGGTGCCTTCGAGCGTGCGAAGCCTACATGCCTCTAGTCTTGCCATCAACGTGACAATGAACGGGCCTTCCCACTTACTGTACATCTTGCCTTTCTACTTGCCTTTCGGGACTCTCTACGCCGCAAGCAAGGCTTCGGCTGTCCGCTGGGGGGGCTCCACACCGAAAAAGTGGAACACTTGATTCCTTCGTGTCCCGCCAAGCTTTGACAAGAGGAGGTCATACTCATTGCCGGAGACGGGGCCAAGGATCTCATTGGCTCGAGTCTCCACCTCCTTTGTATCAATAACTGCAATGCAAAGAGATGCCATCGTAAAAAAATGCATCGCAAAGAATTCTTGGTACTTATGTTCTTTCCGAAGCTGGAAAGCTTCGCCGAAATCAGGCATGAGAAGGCCAAAGGCACGCCTCTCCACTGAAGCCCACGAGGAGATGGACCACCCTTCCCTTACTGGGAAGCAGTCGCAGGCTGCAAATTCGTCAGTAATGTTGCACATGCCAAAAATCTTCGACACTTCTCGAAGGACCGAGAGATACCCCTCGTTCACAGCGACGCGATCCACATCGACCTTGGGCGTCTCGCCCTAATTCCAAATTTTCTTCACCACAAGAGGGTGGCTCTTCATCACCGGGTCCAGCGGCACCTTGTGATAGAACCAGTACGAGGTCCAGTCCTCTGGCCACTTGTTCTTTGCAGCAGCAACGGGGCTTGGTCGTTCGGATGGAACACGAAGGCGTAGCAACCGTACTGGGGCTTCGCCTCGGTAGATGAATCGCGATGGTTTTCGGCTGGTAGTGGATGCGGCTGACCCGTGCAAAATTTTCCACGCTCGGCACCACACTGCAAGTCTTCGTCAGCCACATAAAAAGGTTAAGCCGAAGAATCAAATTCAGGGTCATCTGGTGGAAACAAACCCCATACCGGTGAAGAATCTCCACCACGGCAGGATCCAGGGGAAAGAGAAGACCGGCGGAGAAAAAGTCCTTGAAGACAACCACCTCATCATCCTCCGGCTTTGCGTAAACCTCTGGCTTCGGCAGCACTTGCGCGAGGTCAGGAGTGACCACACCATGATCTTCCAGATCCTTCAGCCTGGTGCGAGTCATCTTGGTCGAGCCTAGGAACAAAGTGGGTGGAGCTCAGTCCTTCTTCGAGGCCATCTTCAACTTCAGTGATCGAGGACGAAGGTGGTTGTCGTGGACAGAAAGCGAAGGGCGCTAGCGAGCGAAGGGCGCTAGCAAATAGAGCGAGGGGGTTCAGCGAAGACTTTTGTTTGCGATAAGCAGGAGCTGAAAGGAGGACGTGATCATGTCGTCCGCGCGCCCTCACCTTTATAGTGGGGGATGTGCAAAGTCCTTTTTGCCCTCCCTCAAACAACAAGGATGAGGGTGCGCGGAGGGGCCCCGGTATCTATTCATGGCCACCCATGGTTTTTGAGGCAGCACCTCGGTTACCCCATCCACCTTTTTAATAACATTGCCAATTTTCAATTAAAAGTCTCTTTGACCCAATTACTTTATGTTGGAGAGATAGGCAAAACATCCTCCAGGAAGGACTCGGCCCTCGGCCGAGTGCGAAGCGGTGAGACGAGGACCAAAGGGTGGTGCTTCGGGTCTGGCATGGACATGCCAGTTTCGAGTCGAGGTCGAGCTCTTTCAAGGAAGAGCTGTGGCCTCGAGGGGCTACTGTAGTTGGTGCCACCTTCGGCCACGCACCGAAGGCCCCGCGTCGAGCGATCGGGCCGAGACAAGGCGGGTCGAAGGCCCTAGACGACTACGTCTTTGCTCCGTAGGCGAAGAGCAGCTGGGAAAAAGTGAAGCGAGGCGCTTGACCACTTCGCCTGGGCAGGCGAAGCCCCCCAACGGACGAGACGAAGGAGCTAGGAACAGAAGCAAGCGACGCCCGGAGCAAGCCGAAGACTCGGGCTTTGGCGAAAGCTTCAAAGGCCGGAGCAAATTGGCGGTGACGTTGGCGTGGGGCCCGCGACAAGCTTGAGTGGGAATCTAGCTGTAATCCACTGACTGATGTGAAAATACGGGTCTGCCCTGAGAATATTCTCGGAATCTAGCTGTTGGAGGGCATTACAGTGTAATTTGGGGGGCTGGAAGGTGAACCGCCGCCTATAAATACCCCTGTAACAGTCATTGATGGGACATTGAAAACATTGATAGAAAACCGGACTTGTTGTTCGAAGACCATCTTCTTTCTCCCTGTGTTCCATACGTCTTCGCTCCGTAGCGCTCTCCTACTGTTGTAGTGTTGGTCCTCTCCGGAAACACTCTCCACCAACACCTGGTATGCTCACTATTTGTATATGCCTCCCTATTTTTTTACTGATGGTTAGGTTTGAATGTGCTCATAGCTGACTAATGCTAGGTTGGATGCCCCTATCAACATTTTGGGTATATAATCAATAGAAATGGGCTGCTGCCACTGTAAAAAAAAACTAATCACCCGAATTTGCTTTCGTAATGCCTCTCTATACACTAGGTTTTAATTAGCAATATGCAAGTAATTCTAACACTGGTTTTTTTACCGTAATGCTAAACACATGTCGCCAGCCCTAGTTCAAGTACTACATGCTTCATTCACTTGCAGTCTAGGGCAACTATAGTTCATTCACTGTCTAATTTTTAGCATGTTGTGTTTTGAGGAATGTCCTTTCTGTGTCTGAATTAAGTTTTCAGTTGAGATGAGTGATCTCCCAGTGAAGCTCGCAATAATAACTTTGAATATGTTAGTTTTTTTAGCAGTCCATGCAGAAAGAAATTAAATTTTATTTAGTACTAAAAAATGTCTTCTCGAGAGAGAAGAAAGTGACATGTATGTGTGAAGATAGTTTCCTGTCAGGTATTTGCTAGGTTTCAATGGGATCACTTTTCTTATACTTTCTCTCTTTATGCAGCTTCATTTTTGCGCAGCATTTCTCTGTTGACTACAACCCATGCAACAGTCTTTCCAAAAACTAGAAGGCATCATCTCACAGAAGGTATTCAATTCTTTTATGCCCTCTTTCTGCTTCATCACACATCTTTGATTTCCATGAAGCACAAAATTTCATTTTCTTACAACTGCTGACATAACAAACAATAAACTAATGCAATGGTAGTTCTTTTTAATTTGTGCGGCTGCTACTGGTACAGACCCCAACAAAAATAGGTCTTAGGTGGAGTACGCTTTGGTTATTTTGTTTTATATATTTCCTAGTTACATTTTGGTGGACTTATCGTCTCTCCTTATATCTGATATTCCGATGAATGTTACTAGGAACAAGATCATGAGGGAACATGATCTAATATTTTGTAGAATCTGTTTGTGCTATTGTTTTCTTAATGAAAAGCCTGTTGGCCTATAATCCTTAGATGTTGATTGGGCACTGCTTGTCTCGCCTCGTTCTTTTGTCTGCGTTATTGTTTTGATTTCCATTGCCTGCTTTTGAACCCTTGTTTTTTTGTTGTATATTGTAAAATATCAGAAATGATAGATTTTGTGATTGCTTGCAGGAAGGTATGCTTCTGGACTTCTGGATCAAAACTATCAGATGATCCAGTAAGTAGTATTCACCAACATGGCTCCAAGTGAAAAGTCAAGGTTTAGTTCTTGTAGAACGCCATTGGGTTCAGCTTATGTATTAGTTCAGATAAGTAGTATTAGGAACCGCTGAAAATAAGGTAGCAGAATACAGGAGGCACTGTGATGTATGTATGAGCACAGATGTACGCACATATGTATGTCTGTGTGATCAGAGGATGAACTATATATCATGTATATGTGGCCTATTTTTTATCAATTTCTGTCACCTATTTTTCTTATTTTTTGTTTATTTAATTCGTCATAGGAGACGCTAGTTGCCAACCCGCGTCTCCAATGACCCAACATCGGAGATGCGGGAGTAACGAGGCGTGCTGCTAACCCTTATAGGTGACGCGGATAATTAAGAAATGCGTTACCGATGTGATTCACATCGGTGACGAAAATTTGGTGACGCTAAATTTTTTCGTCTCCGATGAGAGTTTTTTCCGCATCTCCAATGAGGAGACGCTAGTTGCCAACCCGCGTCTCCAATGACCCAACATCGGAGATGCGGGAGTAACGAGGCGTGCTGATAACCCTTATAGGTGACGCGGATAATTAAGAAATGCGTTACCGATGTGATTCACATCGGTGACGAAAATTTGGTGACGCTAATTTTTTTCGTCTCCGATGAGAGTTTTTTCCGCATCTCCAATTAGGGGTTCTGGCATAGTGATAGCCAAACTAAAAGTTTGATGAATACATTTATTAGGACCCGGCTAATTTACGGCCGGCCGTAAATTAGCCCACCATACGGCCGGCCGTAAACCAGGCAACCCATTTTTAGCATCAATCCTCGTATCGCACTGTTGCTGCGGGCAGTAGATATATTTCCTGCCATCTCATTGCCCACCCCAACCCAATGTAATCCAGTAAAACTATTCCACTAAGATGTACATAATTTGCCCAGAAAATTTTCCAAAACTTCACGCATGAACAGTGGACAAAAAAAGCAGAAAACACAACTAGAAAAAGGTGTGTGACACGTAGATGGAATCCCAATCTTTTATTCGGCAATCCTGTGCAACTTTGTTCCTAGGTTCTAGCAATAAAATCCACTGGGGAAAACATATTCGATCAGAGAAACCGTGGTCGCTTCCTCTTAATAAAATACGGAGGGGGCCGTTTCGCCCCCTGGCTGCGTTTTTTTATGATTCGTGCGATTCACTACACCTGCGCAAAACATCCACGTCGTCGTCTCCACTCCGTGCGTGCGAAAGGCATTTCCACATGGTGACGTACACACTCCACCCACGAACCTTCCTCCATCTCTTTTCCTCCTAAGCTGGCTGCTTGAGCAATTCCCTATAACTCTAAGACTCCTTTAGTAATGCTTTGTTTAAAGCTGTAAGCAGGTTGAATAAGCCCAACTGAGTCTTCTTATACACATCGAAACGTGACAGCAGGCAGGTGTTTAGGGCGATCTGCTGGATGAATAATATAATGCTAGGGATGAACATGGGATTTGCTTGTGTCATGGATGAATGTATGCACTTAGCTTGTTTCGTGGACCCAAGTTCTAATTCCATGTCATAAGAATTATCATTTCATATAATCAAAATTGCTAATGTGTCACATCCATAAATAAGAATCGAACTCTCAGGAAACCTCCACTATGAATACCCTTATAAAACTTAATAGCTATAAAAATGGTGCAATATCTTCCCGAACACCTTAGACCATCTTCACTTCCCATCTTTTACCCTTTCTCATGTCATCTTTACAGCAACATAAATAACCATTAGTTTACTAATATGTACTGGAACATATACTCAATTGAAGTTCCAAATAGTATTTCTAGGGGCAAGCTATGGGCTCTCCCGCTCCTGAAAATAGATTTCTAGGGTGATTGAGGGCATAACTCGTCTGTGAAAATGGTCAAGGGTAGGCCCGTTACCTGCTTCTGCAAACAGCATTTGTAGCTGTAAGAAGCAGGGACAGGTACCGTACCCATTCATATAAATGGTTTTTCACCCATCCCTAAAAACTATTTTTGTAGTAGTGTCAATGGGCGGGGGTAATGGTGGTCTGATGGCCGGAATCTTCAATCTCCAGCCAGGGAGGCCACCGCGCAGGGGAATGTGTGTGTGGGGGTGAGGTGGAAGGTGGTTGTTGTATGGATTGGATTTAGTTTTGGCGGCTTGAGCATGTCGGATTTGGCCGGAGGAACACCCACGGTCAGCCAGTTCAGTTGCGCAAGAAGGAAGAAAGAATGAACGAACTGGGAGACAGAGGGAGAAGTGACCGGCATCCGGTCAGTTTGAAGAGCCGGGCAGGCGCTCTGCCGCATGGGGGTTGTCGTGGCGCGGCCGGAGAGCTGCTGCAGAACGGAACCACGTGCCGGCGGCGGCCTGACGTGCCGCACAGTGACCTGCCGACACAGGGTTGAATCGGCCGATTCAATCAAGATCTTCAACGTTCAAAGAGACCAAGTTTGACTGGGTAAAACTCGGAGAAATAGTGTATAACTGGCCGAAGTGATTAGTACCAAAATTGTAGAGCAATCATATCTGTACAAGTTTTATTAGGGCTACAAGGTCTAAATGTTCATGGTACCGAGAAAAATATGCCATTTCTTAATCTTTCAGTTATATTTACCGTTTGCTTATTTTGGCGACATTTCAAATTGATTTGAAGTGTGAAAACGTAATGGAACCTATCCAAATTTGCTGTGCACATAAATCAGAGACATAATACTGCAAAGTTAGGTAAAAAGATTTGAGGGTTTACACGTAAAATTTGGAGAAACAGGCTCGTAAATATGTGGTGTCAGGCTTTCAAATAGAAGACTTCGCCAAATCTCAGAGGCGGCTGAGAATAGTGATTTGACCATGACTATTAAATCAAGTTTTCATACAACAATATCACATCCATGTTAAATTAAATAAATCGGGCTATCAAGTTTATGCTGACATAATTTCAAGTATTTAGTTAAAAGTTAAAATTTAAACAGGTGTTCAACATAGATACTTGAAAATTTAAAACACTAGCAGTTTCTCAAGTGATTGATATTTAAATTAAATTTTTGAATATCTTTCTTTGACAAAAAATGTTTATGAGCCACATATGATGCATTTGACATGTTAAATATTATTTGAGCATAAAAATCTATATTTGCAACTTTTGTGCTTTTTATTAATATTGAATGCAAAGATAGCTTAAATGATACTTAAATTGCAAATTAATAATGCATTAACAAACATATACTCAACTTTTTTTTTGAAACGGGAAGCTTTATTAATTTTAGGACTGTTACATGAAGGTGATACAATGTCCTGAAATCCTCCCAACCTCTGCCGGAAGGCACACAGCCCAACGTAAATGACCAACAAAATGTTCAAAGCACACTAATGACTATCAGTCCGAAGCTAGACCGCCACCCATGTGTCAGGGTAAAAAACTCTTTGGCCACCTGCGCCAAATACAGAGAAGCAGCTACAACAACCTCCTGGGAAGAAGACTTCTGTAGGACAGTCCATGTATGTAGCCAATGCATAGTTAAAAACATGACCTGCAAAAAAGAAGAGTTTTTGTTTTCAAAGATAAATGCATTTCTACATAGCCACAAAGACCAACATAAAGCTAATGCTCCCAAATGCTCCTAAAAGGATCAAAGGTTTTAAGTCCGATTCAATTCCACCTAGCCAGTGCCCAAACATATCATCCACACTATGGGGTCTAGGAAGTCCCCGAGCTGCATAAGATGTAGCCCAACCTAGACGAGCGAACTGACAATTAAAAAATAGATGTTGTATCGTTTCATTCTCATGACAGAAGCAACACTGCTGTTTACCTTGCCAATTCCTTTTGGCCAAATAATCTTTCGTTCTGAAGGTACCAAAGGAAAACTTTGATCTTGAGAGGGTTTTTAATTTCCAAAGGCGCTTGTTAGTATTGGGGATGTTTTGACGAATCGGACCAAAATAATGTGATTTTACTGAAAATTCACCCTTTTGATCTAATGTCCAAATAAATTCATCCTCCACCTGACTTAAAATGACAGTTGTAAGACGTGAAAGAAGATTATTCCACATAACAAACTTGTCACCAAAAAGATCCCTCCGCCAGGAAACATTAGGTGGATACGCACTAAATACTGCTTGCACTATATCCTGTTTCCCTCGAGCAATGTTGTAAAGCTGTGGATATTGTTCTCTTAGTGGTGTATTTCCTAACCAGATATCTTCCCAAAATCTTACTTGTGACCCATTCATAATCATGAAACCAAATCAAAGAAAGTCCCATTTTACCTTCATCAAGCTTGCCCAAAAATGAGAGTCTCCGCTTTTCCACCGAACCTGAACAAAAGGTTTGGTCCATAGATACTTGTTGTGTAGAATCTGCTGCCATGGGCCATTTGTCTTTAACAGTCGGCACAACCATTTACTAAGCAGAGCTGTGTTCTTTAATTTTAAATTATGTAGGCCTAGACCACCTTGTTCCTTTGGTTGACATAGGATATCCCATGGGCTAAACGGTATTTTCTTTTATGTTCATCACATTGCCAAAAGAATTGAGAACAAAAGTAATCCAACTTTTTTAGCCCCTTTTGGAATCTCAAAGAAAGACATCATATACATTGGTAGACTACTAAGAACAGAATTGATTAAGGTTAAACAACCTCCAGTTGACAAGTTTTTTCCTTTCCAACTACTGAGGCATTTCTCAAATCTTTCTTGTACCAACCAGCATTTGAAAATTTCCTATAGTGTATAGGAATACCCAAATATCTCATTGGGAAATCACCTGTGTTGCATCCAAATAGTCCCACGTATCGATCCTCATATTCTTTGGCCTCTCCAAAGTAGAAGATTTCACTCTTGTGGAACTTAATCTTCAGACCCGATAGTTGCTCAAAATAATAAAGTAGCAACTTCATGACTTGGGGGATATCATCGATTCTGCTTTCGTCAAAGGCAAAGTGGTTGTCCTCAGAGGGTCCAATTTTTCAGATTGTTTTGCCCCTCAATTTTTACCCTATCATGATCTAAAGAAAAGATACGTTTCTTAGGGTGCTTGCCGTTGGCAATCATTTGAAAGTATCTCATATTATTATCCCCTAGAAGGACATTGGTTGCTTTTGCACTGTCGGTGTTTGACCGCCAAGCCTACTATGGGTATCCCCGGAGTAGTTTATTGTAGGCAGGGACTCGCCGAGATCAGGAATGTGATGGTGCAAGGAACACAAAGGTTTAGACAGGTTCGGGCCGCCAAGAGCGTAATACCCTACGTCCTGTGTGGTTGTTTGTATTGCCTTGAGGATTGATGGAGATTCATGATGTTTTGGAGGGGTCCCTACCCGCCCTTATATAGTCTGGGGGACAAGGTTGCATGAAAAGTCCTAGTTGAGTACTATTGGAGTCCTTCCCAATGAATATCGGGTAGTTTCCTCACAGCGACTAGTCCTACTTCTATACGAGTAGTTACAATGCGATAAGTTCTATCCCATGCGATACTCCTTACTCTAGAACATTCTACGCCTGTAAGCAGTCCCGTCGCCCCGGGTCTGACAAGCCCCCGAGCTCTTCGTAGTCGAGTACTTCTGAAGGCGACTTCGAGTGCTTTGACTGCTTCTGGACCCTATCATGCCATCCTAATGTCCATCGAGTGCTTCGAGTAGCCTTCCAAGTTCTTCCCTGGCTGCATCGAGGCTATTAGGTGCTCATGCCCCGAATCATCTTCTTTTATATCGTGTGCGATGAACTCGCACTCCATATGGAGTAGCCCCCGAGCCTTAATTTAAATCAAAGAATCAGGCCGAGGGTCAAATCAGTCTTTCCTTTATTTTCTATAATTTCAAAAAAAATTGGCCATTAGCGACACATATCCCGCAGGCCCCGAGCCTTGAATCAAAATCCCATGATTTGGCATTAAGGATCAAGAATTATGGAGCATTTCAATTTATCATGATGGTATAAAGGGAATAATTTTCATTTCTCTGAAACCTCCTCTTTTTGGAAATAATTTCCCGAAAAAGACCGACAAAACAGAAAAATAAAAAATTCCATAATTACCGCTCAGTAAATCATGCGAGATGTCGTTTAGTCTTCTCTTTATTTACCTATGTACCACCGCCACTAGTTACTTAACCGTGTAGTGTTGATCTAGGTTTGTTTTACCCACTTCTTCCAATCTCCTAATTTCTGCCGCCGCTGAAAACATATCTATTCTTGAGCCCTTGCAATCTTTCCTCTCATCCATTTCGCTTGAATCCTCCAAGCTTTGCGCCTCCTTCATCACACCAAACTCGGAGCCTCCAAGCTTAAGCGTGCGAAGCGGCTTGTGGATTTCTACATGGCTCCAAAGAGGTCCACGGGAAAGGGAAAGGAAGCAGCGAGCAGCGTGCTGATGCTAGATGACGGATGATCGATGAGTAAGTTCGCCGAATCCGATATTCAATCTTTAGTTGATGAGTGTCTTCTTCAACCTCGGGAAACAATCAAATGGCATTTTGCTCTTGGACACACTGTTATCGCCATAAATTAACAGGATTAATTTATGGGCCGAAAGCAAGATGGGCTTAAAGCAAAAGATTGAAGAAAACTTGTAAATCGGCTCCTGTGTGAGCATCTGGGCCACATGGGCCACGTATCTTAGATTTAGTTTAAGATTAGAGATAGAGTCCGATCGGGACAAGATTAGTTTAGATTATTTCTCAAGTCTCCGGACTATAAATATGTACCCTTTGTTATTCGAAAAGGAGAGCGTCATCACGTCTCGCAAACAACAATCTCGGCGCATCGCCACCCCTAAACCAAGGGTTTCATCCAAGTAAGTGCCATGCTACCCTGATTGCTTCTCGTGATCAGGGCAGCATTGTTCTTGCTTTTACCTTGGTATTACTCATCCTGAAGTGTTTTTGATGGCGAGTAATGCTAGTTATCTTGATGTTCGTGGCATGACTTTTAGTAGAATTATTGTACTTCGTTGCTTATCATCTACGAACATCATGTTGTCTCTGTGCAGTCACGTTTCAATCTCATGCTAGTTCTCGTCGCGTAGAATTAGTTGCACAAAGACAACACCCTGCTTCCTTTATGTTTAGTAGATCTGATCTGTTACGGTTTCCTCTTGCTCTTAAGAGTTGGCGTAATATCTGCTAGGTTAGGCCTTGCAAACGGATTGGACGATCCGGTGGCGTCTTAGATGCTTTGCTTTAGTCTTAACAGGGAATTGATCCGGGAATCGGCTCTTGCTAGTTCTTAGGCCTCTGTTTTGGTTATGGTTTAGTTATCTGCTACGTTTATTAGGCCTAGTCACGTGTAGGATGTTCCGATCTAGCAGTGAAGCCTTTACCGTTGTGGATTAGATCAACTAGATTTAATTGAAGCAGCTTTACAGTTATTTGCTTTAATCATCAATATCTGGATGTAACAGATCCCATCTGACACCGGGACTCGATCGGCTCTTTAAAACCGATGCAAGAGTCGTCCCGGGGAGCCGACCACGGCTCGGACTTACGTTTCCACGTGTTTGTGTGTGCAGGTCAATCATTGCAAGCACGTCCGCACCTTCCTGATCGGGTATAGGTCAGGTGGCAGGCCCTGCGTCTTCACAAGCCGCGACGCGTTGCTGGAATTGCGGGCCGTCGACGAGGGAGCAGTGCCTGCCAGCGCCCCGGCGACCTCCCGGCTCTTCGTGTTGCCTGTCGCTGCTCGCCGGTGGGTTTCGACCGACAACACATTCTGGCACGCCCGGTGGGACAATGACTGGAGCTCAAGATCAAGAACCCGCTCCCAAGCCCGTCACGTATGAAGAGCTCTCTCCTGAACACAAGAGGAAGTATGATGAGATCAAAGCTCTGCTGGAAGCCGATCTCATCGCCTCTTTTGAGAGGACCCGCAACCATGGCATCAGGTGGATGGGGTTCTCACCAGAAGGCGCTCTCGACAATGTAGATCTGTCTGTGCCATCAGAAGAGCGCACCAGAGCCCTGCGTCAGGAGATGAACTACATGGTGGCCTATGCGCTTCATCGGCACTCTCAGAGCCTGATGAACGAACTCGAGCGCATGGCGCATCGCGTCATCCAGGAGATAATCAAGAACCAGTACTCTCCATCGGGCCCAACCCTGGGGAGTCACACAGAGGAAGCTGCACTGCATTCTAGGTCGCAATTGCCATTCTCATTTGCGGCTCCAAGACCACAGAGCGCGCCGATCTACGTCGTCCACAAGATCGGCAGTGATCCTGGAGAAGGCCAGTTCCTCACCGAGCCACCCAAGGAGATCCCGCATGGCTACACGTGCGCCTACATCCCTGACAGCGTCAGTCCAGCATGCTCGGTGCAGATGGTAAACCCGGGAGCTTTTGGAGCAGACGCGGAGAAACAAGCGTGGCTGGCAAAGTACGCTACTGGGCCGAGTGCTGAGCCATCGGCCCTAGGTGTTCTTAGCGTAGAGCAGGTCAGTGCAATACTGAGAGACCAGTTCGGCATCCTGCCCAAGAGGAAAGCGATCGGCTATTCCAAGCCGTATCCAAGTGACTATGACTTGATCCCACTGCCTCCCAAGTATCGGCTTCCTGAATTCACCAAGTTCAACGGGTCAGAAGGAGCCAGCTCCATCGAGCACGTGAGCCGATACTTAACGCAGCTTGGGATGATCTCAGTGTCGGATCCGTTGAGGGTCCGGTTCTTCGGCCAATCCCTTACAGGCCCAGCTTTTGGATGGTATGCATCACTGGCTCCGGATTCGATTCGAACTTGGAGGCAGCTTGAAGATCAATTCCATACCCAGTACCACTCGGAGGCTGCTGAAGCTGGAATTGCAGACCTCGCCCAAGTCAGGTAGAAGCGAGGAGAGACTGTGTCAGAATACATACAGCGCTTCAGGGAGGTCAAGAACCGATGCTACTCATCGCGCATCATAGAGAAGGAGGCAGTCGATCTGGCTGTCCTGGGACTCGCTAAGCCGATCAAGGATGCGGCTTTTCAGTTGGAGTTCACGTCTCTGGCGCACCTGGTGCAGAAGCTTACAGCATACGAACATTATCATCCTGAGCTGTACCAGGACAAGTTTAAGCGCCACGTGAACATGGCCCAGGCGGATGAATCTGATGACTCTGGCGAGGAACAAGAAGTAGCCGTGGCAGAGTGGACTCAGGGGGCAAACCCTGTCTCGTGCAAGTGGGTCAAACAGCAGGGACTTGTGAAGGGCTTCGACTTCGACGTGACCAAGGCAGAGCAGATATTTGATCTGCTCCTCAAAGAAAAACAGCTAAAGCTCCCAGAAAATCACAAGCTACCAACGCCACAAGAGTTGCAGGGAAGACTGTACTGCAAATGGCACCACTCGTTCACTCATTCCACGGGTGAATGCAAGGAGTTACATCGTCAGATAGAATCGGCTGTCGAGCAAGGCCGATTAATTTTGTCTCAACATACGATGAAGGTCGACACGAAGCCTTTCCCACAAGCCAATGTGGTAGAGTTGTCGGACTTCACTCCTACGGGCCAGAATTTTTCATTCCAGATCAACATGGTGGGACCCACGCGCCGCCATGACAAGCAGAGGAGAGAGGCCGCTTCTGGCAAACGGCCGCAGGATGAACATGAGCTAGAACAGCGGCATGTGACGGAAGAGCAGGTGCGTCACATCCGCAATCAGATTCCAGCTTTCGATTGGCTCCTGAAAAAGTATGAATATCAGCACAAGTTGCGTCGCCGGTATCAATCGGAAGAAGAGGAGTACGAGTGCCGCACAGGGAGGATGCTGGGAAGGCGCCAGGCTGTGCGCTACCACTGGCATTGCCCGTTCTTCAGGTACTGTTGGAACTCCGTCATGAGCCGATTGCCTACCATAGATGATTGCTTGGAGTGCAGGCCTCGAGGACACCAGCAGGACGAGACATCGGTGTTCCGGCGCTTAGGGCCCAGAACACGTCATGATGACCGTATGAGGAGGCCAACCGGGGGTGATTCCAAGCAAGAAGAAGAAGACAGGTACCATCGTCCACGGTGGTGTCCTGACGGGCTTAATCGCTCGCAAAAGCGCAGAGTGCAGCGCTTGCGCAATCTGGAAGAGGCAGAAGCAAAGTACCATGACGTGCTGAGAAAAGCGCGTCTGGATCTCGCGGAACAGGTCAAGCAACCGCGAAGGGAGGAGAGGCGCCCTCCCAGAAAAGAGTGGCGCCCCAAGCAGACAAAAGCCGATGAGAAGCCATCGGCTGATGTGAACATGGTGTTCGTGCTCCCATCGGAGTTTCGGGCACCCCAACCGGAAGAATCGGCCATCGCACAACTGGATCTAGGCCCATGGCCGATCATCTTAGAGAAGCCCAAGGAGAAGAGCTACAAGCACCTGAAGGGATTGGATCTCAAGGGCTTCATCAATGGCAAGCCTGTGAACAGGATGTTGGTCGACACTGGTGCCGCAGTCAACCTGATGTCATACTCTGTGCTGCGCCGATTGGGTCATTCTTCTACCGATCTGATCAAGACCAATGTGATGCTTAATGACTTCAATGGATAGCCATCAGAGGCGATGGGGGTCCTGAATGTGGAGCTGAAAGTGGGTCGCAAGACTGTGCCAACATCGTTCTTCATCGTCAACAGCAAGAGTACATACACAGTACTGCTTGGGAGGGATTGGATTCATGCCAACTGCTGTATCCCTTCCACAATGCATCAGTATTTGGTCCAATGGGATGGCGATGAAGTAGAAGTGGTCCCTGCAGACGATTCCAGCGAAGTCTCACTCGCAGATATGAATGCCTGGGACGCAGATGGACAAGAGCCGATCTCAGGGATCGCCCTGGAAGACTGTGATCGGATCGAGGCGACAAAAAACAGACTGAGGCTGGTCTTATCCACTGGCCTCACGGAGTAGTCGCATCCTGGCATGCCACGGGATGTAATAGAAATAGAGAGGCCGGTCCCAGCGATCGGCCCCAAAAAATAGAAAAATCTTGTTTGGGTTCGGAATTGTTACATCATGTACATACGATGGCCTGCTCTGGCAGTTGGCCACTCATCGACTATTGGGTTCCGAATGATAATGGGAGTGTAGAAGCGGCCAGCCCACGCGGTTGGCCAAATAATTTTTCTTGTCATCTCCCTGTGTTTGCCGCTGATCTTGTGGATAACGAAGACTCGCTTGCGTTCGCAGCTGATTTTTCAGACGACGGCAAACTCGGATACGGGTTCACGTCAGCTGATGACTTGGAAGAGGTTGACATCGGTCCTGGGGATAAGCCACGGCCGACATTTATCAGCAAGAAGTTGGATCCGGCCTTGCGAGAGGAAATGATTGCACTACTGAAAGAGTACCGGGACTATTTTGCATGGGATTACACCGAGATGCCCGGTCAGGATAGAAGCATCGTCGAGCATCGGCTCCCGCTTAAGGAAGGGTTTCGGCCGTTTCAGCAACAAGCACGTCAGATGAAGGAAGAAGTCCTAGAAGAAGTCAAGAAAGAGGTGGAGAAGATGTTGGATGCTGGGTTCATCAGGCCATGCCGGTATGCAGAATGGATCTCCAGTGTGGTACCGGTGCAAAAGAAGGATGGCCGATGGCGTGTCTGCGTCGATTTTAGAGATCTCAACAGAGCGACGCCAAAGGACGAGTACCCGATGCCTGTTGCGGAGACATTGATCAATGCAGCTGCCGGCCACAAGATGATGAGTTTTATGGACGGTAATGCCGGTTACAACCAGATCTTCATGGCCCCAGAAGATGTGAACAAGACCGCGTTCAGAGTACCAGGCGCGGTCGGCTTGTTCGAATATTTGGTTATGACCTTTGGACTGAAAAATGCCGGTGCAACGTACCAACGTGCCATGAATTATATCTTTCATGATCTCATCGGCAAACTGGTAGAGATTTATATTGATGATGTTGTGGTCAAGTCCAAATCAGCTGGGGGCATCTAGAAGATCTACGCCAAGTTTTGGAGCGGACTCAAATGTTTGGGCTTAAAATGAATCCAAAGAAATGTGCCTTTGGAGTATCGGCCGATCAATTTTTGGGATTCATGATGTATGAACGGGGAATTGAGATCGGCCTGAAGAGTCAAGAAGATGTGAAGACGATGAAGCCACCAACTACGAAGAAGGAGTTGCAGAAGCTCATCAGTAAAATTAATTTTGTCAGACGATTTATTTCTAATCTGTCTGGGCGCATTGAGCCGTTCATGGGTTTAATAAAGATCAAATCCGATGATGAGTTTCGCTGGGGGGCAGAACAGTAGCAAGCTTTCGATGAAATCAAAGAATATTTGTCAAAGCCTCCAGTGTTGATTCCTACTCAGCAAGATAGGCCGTTCTACGTGTACCTATCCGTGGGTGACACTTCTATTGCTTCGGTGTTAGTCCAGAAGCACGACGGCTAGGAGAGGGTGGTTTTCTACCTCAGCAGGCGCATGTTAGACGCCGAGACCAGGTACCCTAAAATTGAGAAGCTTTGCCTTTGCTTATTCTTTACATGTACAAAGCTTCGTCATATTTTACTCTCGGCGGAAACAATTGTCATATGCAAATCGGATGTCATAAAGCACATGCTGTCGGCTCCTGTCCTGAAAGGCTGACTAGGAAAATGGATGTTTGCATTTTCAGAGTTCGATATTCGGTATCAGCCTGCGAAAGCAATCAAAGGACAAGCACTGGCGGATCTTGTTGCAGACAGGATCAGCACGGATATTGCTGCACTATTTGTTCGTGCTTGGGCTATGTTCTTCGACGGATCGGCTTGTGATGATGGGTGCGGTGTGGGAATTCTGTTGGTCTCGCCTCGTGGGGCAACTTACTCCTTTTCCATCAGAATGACTGCCCCATGCACCAATAATTTGGTGGAATATGAAACCATTCGCAAAGGGATGGAACTGCTCCTCGAAGCTGGTGCAGAAGCAGTGGAGATTTTTGGAGATTCGAAGCTGGTGATTTCTCAGCTCACGGAAGAATATAGATGTGAGAGCGAGGCTCTTTTTCCAATATGGATGCAGTGCCGTGAGTTGATGTCACAATTCAGGTACATCAATTTCCACTGGATACGCAGAACTCTGAATAATGAAGCCAATGATTTGGCTCAGATGTCTTCTGGCTACAAAGAGACAGCCGATGGAGTCGACGTAGAGGTTCAGTTTCTGGAACCTGGAGACTGGAGAGCCGATATCTTCAATTACTTGAAGGATTCAGCTCGGGGGGCACCCAGAAGGATAAGACTCAAGGCCATGAAGTATGTTCTGATAGGGGATGACATGTTCTACAGGACCTTGGAAGGACTACTACTTAAATGTCTGGGACCTTCAGAGTCAAATCGGCTCTTGCATGAGGTTCATGAAGGAGCCTGCGGTACTCATCAATCGGCTCATAAGATGAAATGGCTGATTAGGCGATCGGGTTATTACTGGCCCACTATGCTGGAAGATTGTTTCAAATATTACAAAGGATGTCAGGCATGTCAGAGGTTTGGCAAAATTCAGATAGTGCCAGCATCAGTAATGATTCCTATCATCAAGCTGTGGCCATTCAGAGGTTGGGCCATGGACATGATTGGTCAGATCAACCCGTCGTCTAGCAAGGGTCACCAATGGGTCCTAACTGCCACAGATTATTTCACAAAGTGGGTGGAGGCAGTACCCATGAGATCAGTAGCGTCAAGAGATGTGATCAGCTTTGTCAAAGAGCACATCATCCACAGATTTGGAATTCCTCAAACCATTACGACCGATGGAGGGTCGGTTTTCATATCGGAGGAGTTCAGAAAGTTTGCCGATGACATGGGGATTAAGCTGATCAGATCATCTCCATATTATGCCCAAGCTAATGGACAGACTGAAGCATCCAACCAGAGCCTCATCAAGCTCATAAAGAGAAAGATCGATGAATATCCTAGGCGCTGGCATCAGGTGTTATCAGAAGCTTTGTGGGCATATCGTATTTCATGTCATGGGTCCACCAAGACGTCGCCGTACCATCTAGTCTACGGCCAAGATGTTGTGTTACCATGGGAGGTCACAGCCGGATCAAGGCGTGTTGAGTTTCAGAATGATCTATCCGTTGAACAGTATGCAGCCTTGATGAACGATAATGTGGAGGACCTGACAGAGCTATGGCTTTGGTCGCTGGAGAAGATTAAAGAAAATAAGGCTAAAGCTGCTCATGCGTACAACAAGAAGGTCAGGCCTAAGGAGTTCCAGGTTGGAGACTTGGTTTGGGAGGCAGTATTGCCATTGGGGACTAAAGATAAAAAGTTTGGTAAATGGTCTCCAACTTGGCATGGGCCATACAAGGTTGATCAGGTCTTACCTGGGAATGCATACATGCTCGAGGAATTGAACGGCGTCAAGTTTTCTGTTGCTGTCAATGGCCAACATCTCAAGAAGTATTTCTCAAGCATGTGGGAAGGCGAGTAACGAAAAGCCAATGAGATCCATCTGGCTGCAGTATAATAGGCCAACACGTTGAGTTGGCCGCAAAAAAAAATCATGACAGGCCAACACGTTGAGTTGGCCAGTAAAAAAAAAGAGAAGAAAAGAGATAGGCCAACATGTTGAGTTGGCCGGTAAAAAAAATAGTAAAATACATATGAGGAACGAAACAGCCGATGTGTAACCATCGACTTAAGATGTTTTTAAACGAGTACAAGTTTCAGGTTAACAGGCAGTACTAATTGTCTCTTGAGCCTATCTACAGGTTCAGGAATTCTTCTATGGCGTGGATGGCTTCTGTGCGGACGGTGTCTGCTCGTGCTATGATTGCTTTGTCATCCTTGTCATTGCCTGTTACTATCTGCCGACTCAAGATGCTTATCTCTGCGAACTCTGCTTGTATCTGCTTGGCTATTTCCTGGGTCTCTTGTTCGGAGTTTGCGATGGAAGTTTCTTCGGCCTAGATGAGCTTCTTGGTGGTATGGACCTTTTCTTCGAGTTCTGCCAATTCTTTCTTCAGGAGGTCGAGTCACTTCTTGTTGGCAGACACGTCAGCTTTGGTATCTAGGGTTGCCTTCTTCTGGTTGAGGGCCTTACACTTTTTGGTAATGTCAGCTTTCAGAGAAGCTTGAGAGTGACGTGCTTCCATCTGTTGTTGTGCTTTATTCACGTCTATCCGAAAGAATGGAAGGTTGCTGGCTGGCCAGAGCTTGATTTGCAACGGCTCCGGGAGATGGGTTTCTATTTGCTCGAAGATGTTCTTTATCTTGCTGGAATCATCAACTAGAGCAGTGAGTGGAGCAGATAGCAGGTCCTTGATGAGATGAAGCTGACGTGCCAAATTAGCCGATTGCTGCAAAGATGGTGTTTCTGCTCCGGGGGCAGTCAGACCCATTGATGCTGGGTCAAAGGAAAGCAAACCTGAAATGTCAAAATCCAATGGACATATCTGGAGTTAGAGCAAGGTGCATTTTATGGAGTTATCGGCTGATTCAGAATTGGTTTTGTAATGTTACCTGTTCTGAAGGAGTGTTGGGCGATTCAGGAGCAATCGTCCTATTAGAGCTTGTGTTGACATCGAGAACATCGACTGTATCGGTTTGTTCTTCGTTTGCATCCATCAGTGCATCAGGAGTTGCAGCCATCTCATGTTGATCCAGGCTTTCTGCATTGGGGTTTTCTTCAGCTGCGTCCTGGAAATAAAATTACAGTCAACCAGAGTACACATGTATGAGATAAAGAAGAAGTTTCAGAAAAATGAGTTACCTGGTTGGTATTAGACTCTGATGGACTCGGGGAAGCTGGTGTTGGTTTCTTGATCACACGCCTCGTGATCATTTTCCTTTTCTTGGTCAAGACTCGGGGGGCAACGCTTGTAGAAGTTTGTCTTTGCTTGGAAGCCGACTGAAGTAAGTCTGGCTGAACAGACATTATCACTTTCTTCATTGGTGGTGATCCTTTGCAGAAGAGTACATCAGGGGCAGTTGGAAGAAAGTGGAATGGCTCCCCGTTGCTGGTCATAGGTTTTGGACCATCTTGTTGCTGCTAACAGAGAAAGCAGGATTAGCCAAGAAAAAGGGATAGAGAGTTTGGAAGGAATAAAATGCATAAATTTAGTACCTCTTCCTCGGGAATTACGTATTCAGGATCGATTTGCTACAGTCGAGGACCTAGAGCTTTTCTGAAGACATGAATTTTCCACATGTTCCACCAAGTATCAAAGCCGATTGATGAAGAGGTGAATGACAGATCGGCTGGTATTGGGATTTGGAGGTCATCAAACATGCTGTAGCATCTTGAACTGGTGAGACCGTCAGGCAGATCAGCTCTGCTCTCCACCAAGTGGTGAATATGGAAGTGGGGAGGGACCTGTCCTAAGCCAAATTGCCGAGCTGATGTGGCTGGTTGGTAAGATTCATAACCTGGCTTGATAATTCTATTAGAGGTGCTGATGCCAATGGGGAGGAAGCCAGGTCGGATCATTAAAGAGTATAGATGCCGAGTGCTGTCGTCATCGGCAAAATTATCTAATCTGAAGACAGTTGGGTTCTCAAAGGATTCAGATTCAGTGAATGGGAAATATAGTGGATTATCTACTCCTTTGTAGAAGATTCTGAACCAATTTGCTGCATCTGTTGAGTTCAATTTGCTGCCAAGAAGACTAAATAAAGCTTGGTCATAGCTAGTACACCTAATTGGTTTGCCACTTTCGTCAGGAAAAGAGTTCTTGGTCAGGCCTTGGAAGTTTGGGATATGGTGCTAAAAGTATAGTTGTGCCCCCAATTGAATAAACCACCAAGGGCCTCCAGTTCTCAGATTCTTTTGGTTAAGCAAGTTAGATGTCATCAAATGGAGATATTTGTAGGTTCTCCAAGCAAAAGTTTACCTAGGCCGGTGCGATTGCCATGAGCCAGGTGATAGGCCAAGGGAAGATAATTCTTAGTTGGAGCTAAAAAAGGACCACAGAAGATGAAGTGCTCTAGCCAAAGATTTAAGAAGGCTGTGTGTTCCTTCTCAGTCACTGGACCTTTTGTTTTCATATGCTGACTCATGTAAGTGCCCAGTTGGTGCAGTTAACTTTGGAAGAAAGTTTGAAGGGGACTTCTGCCATTTTGTGAGCAGCAGGATTAGGAGAACTAATGTCTAGGCCAGCGATCATGGTGATATCCAGTAGAGTGGAGTCATGGGTCCATGACCAAAGAGAAAACAATTCAGAGCATCAGACCAGAAATAGCCGATGGTTTTCAGAAGATTTTCATTTTTGTCAAGTGGAGATAATGATAAACTAAGTGCATCGGCTATGTTCAAATCTTGCCATAAGGGCATATGAGTTTTTGCTACTCTGTTGTACCATGTAATCCAACTCTCAGGGGGATTAGGCCAGGCTCTTAAGCAGTCGGCCTAGAGGTTTAGATCGATGTTTTGACTCACAAAAGGAATCCTATTTGCTTCACAAGAGATCAAATCTATGGGATTTTCATGGGTTCGTGGGCCAAGACAGAAAGATTTTGGGTTAGAAGGATGTGGCAGAAGGATGTCTGACACCTGAAGTTCAGAAATTCAGAAGTATGCGTATGGTGTCATGTTTCAGAGTTTTAGTATTCGGAGGCTTAGTAAGCTGAAGAAAACTAAAGGATTAGGCCGAATATTACCTTCAGGCCGCAGGTTGCCGCATCGTCGGTTGCTGAGCTTGTCATCTGAGCTGCAGAATCTGCCATGGTTTAGATCTGTTGACTTAGGGTTTGATTGCTGTAGGCTCTGATTCAAATTCCGGCTGCTTGGAGAGTTCTTGCTAGAATTTGTGGAGCTTGGTTTTCGGATTGTTCTCGGGTTCAAGAGTTCGGTTCAAGGTTGAAGTGTTACTCTTGTGCGGATTGCTTCTAGTTTGAATTCTGTCGGCTCTTGGATATTTATAGAAGCCTGATGCGTTGCCATCGGCTTTTTGGAAAGTGAACAAAGACGCACAAAATTAAAGGGAATTTGATTTCATTAAAGGAAAGTTCATTACAAGGAAAGCCGATTTTACAAAGGAATAATCCTTCGGCTTTGTGATTCTACCCCTACAATGCTACCTACATCTACCAGTCGTAGGTGTCTGAATTCCTACGGCGCTTCGGGCTTCGCGACGGTGCATCTCCGCCATCGTCGTCGTCGTCATCACCGTCCTCGCCGCTGCTGCTGCCGTTGTCCTCGGCGTTGCTGCTGCTTCGGCCGCCGCCGCTGCTTCCCTCTTCGCTTCCCTCCGTGGGGGCTTTGAGGAACTGGTGGTGGTTTCCTCCTGCCGCCGTGTCGTCGCTGGAAGAAGAGCCGATCTCTTCGGAGGAGTCGGCTCCTTCCCAGGAGAAGGCGTCGTCTTCACTGCTCTCCAGTTCCTCTTGGAACAGGAACTGGAGGTCTTCCTCTCCCTCAGTTGTGGGTTCGTCTTCCTCGGAGGCGACCCCGAAGTCGAACTCCTCTGCATCCCAGTGCAGAGGAGCCAGCGCCTCGTAGGTTGTTGTTGGGTCCCATTCGGGAGTCGGCTCTCGGCTCTCTGAGATAGGATAAATGGAGGAGGCGGAAAGGGAAGAAGAGGAAGAGGGAGAAGAGGAAGAAGAAGAGTCTCCAAAGGAGTTGGAGTCGGAGGAGGGAACGATCGCCATTGCTGGTGCTGGAGGATTGGGGTTTTTTCTGTGCTACTAGCTCTGGGAGGAAGAAGGAGTTTGCTGTGTAGAAGAGACGATTCGGGTGAGATTAAATAGTGAAAAGGTGGGAGTCAGATCGGCAGTTTTCACGTACTACGAGAAGCCAGTTGCAGAGACGTTGCGTCTTCCTTGGTGGTTGCAGTTTGTTTAATGAGCATTAACGGATTGGTTTTGTAACTATCATTGCCAAAACCAGGGGGCATGTGTTATCGTCATAAATTAACAGGATTAATTTATGGGCCGAAAGCAAGATGGGCTTAAAGCAAAAGATTGAAGAGAACTTGTAAACCGGCTCCTGTGTGAGCATCTGGGCCACATGGGCCATGTATCTTAGATTTAGTTTAAGATTAGAGATAGAGTCCGATCGGGACAAGATTAGTTTAGATTGTTTCCCAAGTCTCCGGACTATAAATATGTACCCTTTGTTATTCGAAAAGGAGAGCGTCATCACGTCTCGCAAACAACAATCTCGGTGCATCGCCACCCCTAAAGCTAGGGTTTCATCCAAGTAAGTGCCATGCTGCCCTGATCGCTTCTCGTGATCAGGGCAGCATTGTTCTTGTTTTTACCTTGGTATTACTTGTACTGAAGCATTTTTGATGGCGAGTAATGCTAGTTATCTTGATGTTCGTAGCATGGCTTTTAGTAGATTTATTGTGCTTCGTTGCTTATCATCTACGAATATCATGTTGTCTCCGTGCAGTCACGTTTCAATCTCATGCTAGTTCTCGTCGCGTAGAATTAGTTGCACAGAGACAACACCCTGCTTCCTTTATGTTTAGTAGATCTGATCTGTTACGGTTTGCTCTTGCTCTTAAGAGTTGGCGTAATATCTGCTAGGTTAGGCCTTGCAAACGGATTGGACGATCCGGTGGCGTCTTAGATGCTTTGCTTTAGTCTTAACAGGGAATTGATCCGGGAATCGGCTCTTGCTAGTTCTTAGGCCTCTGTTTTGGTTATGGTTTAGTTATCTGCTACGTTTATTAGGCCTAGTCACGTGTAGGATGTTCCGATCTAGCAGTGAAGCCTTTACCATTGTGGATTAGATCAACTAGATTTAATTGAAGCAGCTTTACAGTTATTTGCTTTAATCATCAATATCTGGATGTAACAGATCCCATCTGACACCGGGACTCGATCGGCTCTTTAAAGCCGATGCAAGAGTCGTCCCGGGGAGCCGACCACGGCTCGGACTTACGTTTCCACGTGTTTGTGTGTGCACGTCAATCATCGCAAGCACGTCCGCACCTTCTTGATCGGGTATAGGTCAGGTGGCACGCCCTGCGTCTTCACAAGCCACGGCGCGTTGCTGGAATTGCGGGCCGTCGACGAGGGAGCAGTGCCTGCCAGCGCCCCGGCGACCTTCCGGCTCTTCGTGTTGCCTATCGCTGCTCGCCGGTGGGTTTCGACCGACAACACACACTCGTCCTTTCGAAGAGACACACGAAACAGTTATCTTTCCCTCTTTTGTGGAACGTGGATTTGGTCTTCCAACTTCCGATTTCTTCGGTGCCCTTCTCTTTCACTAGGGGATTCAAGTGCATCACTTAACCCCAAACTCTATTACACACATTTCCATATTTGTGCATTTATGCAAAGCTTTTCTGGGAATAGAACCTCATTTAGACCTTTTCAAGTATTTCTTCCATCTTAACCCAGCAAGAAAGATATAGCCGTAGTGGGTGGTGCTGGCCTTCAGTTGCATCAGGGCAGGGAGAAATACTATATCCCGTATAAGATGCCCAGCAAGGTTATAGATTGGAAAGAGAAATGGTTTTATGCTGAGAACCAAGATCCCTCTCTTCCCGAAAGAACACCCGGTGCTCAATGTTTGTTGGCAGAATGGAATAAGGAACCTCAATCTATGTTTCAAGTCAACGAGTTGTTAGACTGGATCAAGGATTTGAGAAAATAAAATTTGACTGGGGCATCTGTTGTGATGTCGTGGATGGCAAGAGAATCCAACCCCTGCAACAGCGATGCCATTTAGGTTTCCACTATCACGGTGTTGACGATCCGACTCATTTTACTTCTGAGTGAATTATGGAAGATGAAGTTATGCGTCGAGTACGTCGAGCACCTGACATAGTGTATGGCGTTCCGGTGGTGCCAGCTACGTATAATTCCAGAAATCCACCAAAAGAGGTGTGTGATCTTTCTTCTATACGCAATCGAGTAGTCTTCTTGTTCTTGCCATATGTTGATATATAAGCTTTTGTTGTAGGATAATATTAAGGGTCTGTCTCCCAGTAGGGTGACTGAGTTTTTATTATGTGTAAGTCACCCAACAAATATGTTTTTTGTCGAGTGACTGATTTTTTATTTATACGTAAGTCATCCATTTTGAGCATTAGATTGTAAACGAAGTGTTACGAGAAAAATAGCCCACGCGTCTGCTAAGCTGTTAGGCTGTTGGGCTTCTACATGTTCGGCTTGTGCATTTGTAACAATGCTACAGTAATTTTGGGCTTTATAATGTTGGGCTGTTATTCCTAACGGGCTTGTTGGGCTTCTACATGTTGGACTGTTTTTTAAATGGATTCAAACCATAAGACCAAAAAGGATATTGAAACATGTCAAAAAACTTAGACCGAACTGGTTTGTCCACGTTAGAGAAATAAAAGCGGTCAAAAAAGTTGTTTGTTCAACATTGAGCCCAAAAACAACAACTGGAAAATGGATCTGGTCAAATTTTTTGCCTCAACCAAAAAGACCATGAACCACACTAACTGTTAGTGGATGTGGTCAGTTAAGGCTTCGAAAAAAAAATTGATGATAAATCAAAGAGAAACATTACAAATACTGATATAACCAAATAAATATCCATGACTTAGATTGAAAATAAAATAAGACAGAATACATAACAACCTTAAAAAAGTAGCACTTAAACATTATGTTTCACCAACAAGTTAGATAGTTGAATGCCAGTTTGCTGCTACAGGTCAAATACATCAACAACAAAGCCTTTTAATTCCAAGCAAGTTGGAGTAGGCTAACATGTCAAATGATATAACAAAAGGAAAAGCAGTGCAGACTCCTAGCTTCTGTAAGCTTCTGATATTTAGGTTTTGAGAACCAAAAAGCAAATCAACTTCTTGCCTATGGGATGCTGATTGACATCTTCAAGAAAAGGCAGACACCCAGTATTGGAAACAACATTGAAGATCTTCTCGTCTCCAACTTTGACATAATGGTCTCAAAGCCTCGAAGTCTTGTCCTCATCTGGGCATAGAATGAACCCATAGTTGCATGAAGGATCAACAACGATACAGTAATCTGGGACCTTTTTTGATCCAACAAGATGTTCCAAAACTCGAACAGTAAGCATATGTTGATCTAACACCTTACTGTTGAATGACCATGCCAGCACAAGTTTGACCCTCTCCAATGCATAGATATGTGAAATTCTCACGAGCCAGGAGGACCAGTTCCCTCCAAAAAGCTTTTGACTTCAGTTCACGCAGCTGAAATGATAAAACAGAAATCAAATATTGGAATAGCAAAAGAATGATATAACTAACAAAAGACACTAGAAATTAATCAATGATTTAGAAAGGAGATTGAACCATAAAAGGAGTCATATCAACAAATAATATTAGAAAGAACATAACATTTATGAAATAAATGTAAATTGCAAAGTATAAAGTACAAATTACAGTATCAGTAGAAGCTGTAAATACAGTGTACTATAACTTTAAAAAAGATTTATAAGCTAGGTGCAGATTGAACACAACCATGAATAAATTCCAAAACAACAGTAGAAAGAAACAGAAAGAGATCTGCAGTACAATCATAATATGACTTATGATACTATCATATCAAAACAAGATCAGGTACTACTGAATATGGCATTTGAATTCTCGCAGCCAGTGAACTATAATGTCAAATATAATACAAACAATTATAATTACATAAGAATTTTAAAAAAAACTATAGTATAAATGAACTGTAAAATTAGAATGATGTAACTATAAAACTAAATCAGAGAAGATGTGATATATGAACAGGAAAGGACAAATACCTTATATGGGCGCATCATCCTGAAAACTCCTTTTGATCTCGACATAGTGTGCTCCCTTCTTGAGAATTTGTAAGAAAGCATGTAACACAATCAACTAAAATTAAATAACACCAAAAATTCAATTCTGATGCATATGAAAACTCTTATGCATATGAAAAGAAGCATTCAGAATAAACAACAGAAAACAACAAGGGAAAAATTGTAAGATAAATATTTGCCGGGAAGGAGAAATTCTCCATATAGCTAAAAAATAACAGAACAAATATATGAAAATGACAGTACTTATTAAATTGTCAGTGCAATGCAGATTGTAATTTGACGGTTATGAACCAGGGTCATTCAGGAAACTTGACTAATAAAATTACAAAATAAACATATAGAAATTACAGTGTTAATGACAGCGTAAACTGTAAAATAAAACTGTCAAAGTAGTGTACTGATTCTATAAAGTCAAATAAAGCATGAATATTGAAGTATTCAGTTAACCTAGGTATGAAATTACATGGTGAACAACTAAACTGAAGAAAGGAGCATGAGGAATCCTAACATAAACAAATATGAGACAAAGCATAGTAAATTGTAAGATGAACATTCTTTACTTGAGTTGTCCCTTCCCTCAACTGATGAACTCTACTCCTGCAATCCCAAAAAAGTAAACATATCAGGATTAGGGCGACACTAAAAGGAATGCAGAAAGAACTAGAGTAGGCCAAAAACACGAGGAGGAGAGGAAATACAGAAAAGAACAAGAACATGCATAATATCACACAAGTCAATCTGAATGTGTTTAATGTGCATGCATATGAAAACTCTGATGCATACGAAATGAAACATTCAGAATAAACAACAATAAACAAGAAAAAAAACTCCAACAAGTGTAGACTGAATCTTATGAACAAACAAATCAAGAAAGGAAGAATAAAAACCATGATGCATATGAATTGAAGAATTAAGAAAGGAGGCAAAAAGAACAAAAACCTTTTGCAGACCTCCTATT
Source organism: Panicum virgatum (assembly GCF_016808335.1). Classification (NCBI taxonomy): domain Eukaryota; kingdom Viridiplantae; phylum Streptophyta; class Magnoliopsida; order Poales; family Poaceae; genus Panicum; species Panicum virgatum. The sequence goes on along the minus strand of NC_053143.1, from coordinate 20,516,059 downwards.
CCAGTCGCCCGATGCCTTGTTCAGAGCTTTGCCTGCTCCTCGAGTTCTCAGACCTTTCACCTTCTCATCGAGTACTCAGAACCAAAGAAATAAATGAGTCAGAGCAAGAGAAAGGGAACATGCGGATGGGGGGGTTAATAATGACTTGCGTAGAGGAAGAGAAGGCTCGAAAATCAAAGAGGCCAAACTATGGCATTTACAATAACAAATGAGAAAATTATAGTGCTACATGAGCGTACAATTCTAATATAAGTTAGTTGTTATTTTATAGTCACTGATCAGACTGATTAGCAACACAACATTAGTGTGATGAGACTTAATTTGCACGGTTTTGCACGGTTCAAGTAGAACAACTTAATTAACATGCTAGACTACAACTGCTAACATAATGTCGATCAGGAAATTTGGGCAATGCCAATAAAACGATGGTCATCAGAGTCAATTCTTATCTTTTAATTTAGTATCGAGACAACATATTAGTATGGTTATAAAATAATAAGTCAAATTTGTCAATGGCAAATAAAAATATAGAATGAGAGAACTCCAACTTTAATTAAAAATCATACTGGCACAACACCAAATCACCAAAGAAACCAACTTTTCATTTTTCATTCTCATTTACGTATTTAGAAAGACACTGATTTTAGGATACAAGATGGATGACATACCAAATGCCTTGAGATCTCATGCAATGCCTCAACCCGTCAGGAGGTGGAGTCAGCCATCACACTTTGTAGCCCATGTCAAGGAAATATATACTCAGCCATCATGCTAAGTATGCCTTACTGGTGATTTGTCATGGAAAAGGTTGCGCTTGCCAAAGAATAGTGGTTCTCTGCTGATTGCTCATGTTGAGACTAGCTCTCTCAAAATCATACTCTATTAACAGCAGCAAACATTTGGTTTTTGGACAGCACCAATCGTCAAATTTGAATAGCAACAGAACAAATATCGATTAAGAATCCTCAAAGTTGAACTCTAACATGCCTCTCTCAACACAGATCAAACAAGTTCACTGGATAACGAAAAACCCCTGCAACACACTCAACCCTCCCTCCCTTCCTCTCCCTCTCTGTTTGTGCACATGACTGACTGCTTGCATTTCCTTAGTCTGGCTACATTATTGCCACTACTTTATATCTTCCGTTTCTTTATAAGCAACAACAAAGTAACAACTAAAAGGGATTTTGGAACAGAGCTTACAGTCATACTCCAACAAAACCCATTTTGAGCATTTAAGGACTTAACAATCTCTCTCAAACAAGAAAGTAGTACACCAAGATGTGGAATAAAAAAGAAATAAAAAATTTCTCTGAAACAAGAAAGGAACACAGAAAATTATGGAATAAGAAATCATACTGCAAAGGATAGCACTACATTTTAAGAAAAAAAAAGAGGGCTGATTTCTGCAGTCACCTGCATTAATGAAACCCAATTTCTAAATATAGCAGTTTCACCAATGACTAGACCTGTTCAATGATCCAACTATATTCCCTCACCGATTTTGGCAGCTGCAACATTAAATAAAGAATGGTAAAGAAGAAAATTAAGTATCAAACCATACTATGTTACAAAATAAGTCACCACAATCAGAATTTTACATTTTAAAAGGTGTAAGCGCTAAGCATCCTTGCAGGGTCCTGCCACTTTTTTCTAGCCTAAAGATACAACTACATCAGCATTAAGTACGGAACATTATGATGACATGGTACTTTATTAGGATCAAACAGCGGAGCCCAACAAATAAAACAAATAGTAATCTAGTTACGAAAAAGTCGACTGATCTATCATGTCATGGCCCACTGTGTCTTAACACTTATGTACTGAAAATCATATATGATTTTTACATAACAGCACTAATTTATCTTCTGAATTCATAGATGATATACCTGGATGTATATCCACAGCAAAGCCCTGCAAGCAATATAATAGTAGATGTTACTCAAAAAAGGAAGTTATAACGACCATAAAAATTTGTCTATTGTTTAAGAAATCAGAGTTGACCTCACTAATAAAGCTCTGCAGTGCCAACGGTAAAACTTGATCCCTGGTTCCATAATACGTTAGTTATCCTATATGATTGCAAAGGATTGATAACCATGGAAAGAGTGCACAAACAACATGAGTAATTTATCTACAAAAAGGAAAGCAACAAAAATAACAATCAAACTAATAAAGAAAAAAATTATTGCAGTTACACAAAAGCATTTATTAAATTACAGCACAACATACTATTGTAATTTTTTCATAGTTGGACTATAATTATTAATGCTAGGAGTAATACAAAGATTATTGCTAGCCAAGACATATACAGACTTAGTGAGTACCTTCGAAGTAAAACATGGACACGGACAACTTTGAAGCATCATAAAGGGGATAAACATTGTCTGAAAAAAATTCCTATGAATACTAGAGACCAATGCCTCTCAATACAAATGACAGCCAGTTCTGCTATTAGTTTGTATTTTCACAAAGAAGACAAGAATAACACCATGAGAGCGAACAGAGCAGGTTGTGCATGATGGGCATACCAATGGTAGCCTACCTTTCTCCTGCCCCATGGAAATGTGGAATGTCGTCAAACACCTGGCGAGCACAGCTGCTAGCTCCCAAACCAAAGACACAAGAGCGCTGCAACACTTGAAAAATAATGAATGTACTATACAGGTTGTCCACTATATCTCACAAATATACTACAGTGTGAAAATCAGTGTACAATAAAAGATATCTTGTATTGTCATAAGACAAAAAAGCTCCCTAATTAATTCACAATTTCAATAATTAAAATTCATAAAGTAACAAGTGGCTACACACAATGGAAAATTTAGCTCACCCCTGGCACAAAATGGTATGCTAGTAGACTATGAATCCCCAAACTGAATCTAAACCCACAACATTTTCTACATATTGTACAAGGATAAAAATAAACAAAAATACCAATCAGAATTATAGAGCGAGTCGACAAAACTCAAGAAAACAAAGTGCACAGTGCAGGCTCATCCCAACCATTGAAAGGCTTAGGTTCCCATGCTGTGCCAATAAAACTTTCATGTGGCAAGCAACAATTCAACAAGCAAAACCATGAAGACGAGCAGAATCAAACTGTTTTCTTTTAACACCTAGTTTCTGACAGCCAGGCAATGATTGGTACAAGTAACATATACCCACACTATTTAGTTTAGTTTACTTGAGATGGACGAAACCGCAAAACTAATCAGCAATACTTTCAGCTGAACAAAAGCAAATACACATGCAGTCATGCACATATTTTGCAGTTGTCACTTCTGTTAAGCAGCAAACGACCAAAAAGCTTACACCGCAGTTGTAAACTACAGTAAATGGGTAAAATAGAAGTTTGCATCACAAAAGGAAAATGCTGGAACATGCACAAAGCCGTTGCAAGGAGTAGTGTGAGGCAACTTTAAATAGCATATCTATCACAAAATGCAAGTGGCACTGCCTCCAGAAAATAGTAACAAGTCAATGCTCCAGAAATTTGGCAAAGAACAATGGAATCTATTTTCAAGTTGAAAATCGAAATTCTAAAAATTTGGTCAACAATAATGCTTCTCTAAAATTATTTACTTAAAAAACCGGAGATTCATCATAAACCAATGCACAAGAAATGGGAACTGTTGACGCTCCTTAGCGCCCCCGATTTGTATACCGCAAGCGCACGGTTCGTGTAGCTTTTCCCTTAGATTGTTCCCCCAAGGTTTATCAATCCACGGAACCAAAGATACAAGAAACAATCCACTAGCATAGAGATTCCTTTGTGCTGAGATGGTGAAAAACAAATCTAATCTACTAAAAACGACAAACACCGAAGGTAGCAAGAGAAAGTTAGAGATAACCAATCTAGATCACCTAGATCATGCATATGTTGTAGTTCCAGCTAGATGTAGTGAAGTAAGATAGATGTGAATCTCAATGAAAAGCATCTTTAAACTCAAAATCTCCAATCTGATCCCTCGATACCCCACCTACTCAGTGGCAACGCCCTGTCACGACGCCACCCCTTTGGACAAAGGTACCCTGAAGCAAGTCGAACCCCCTTTGGTAGTTCCGCCATGAACCTCTAGCCACCATGACTACAAGATCATGCTAAGCGACCTATCTCGATAATAGATCTAGGATGAAGGAAACCCAAAGAAAAGAACGAAATCAAAAGAGAGAACATGGTCGCTAAACATTCGGAATCACAAATAACTTCACCATGAATGATTGTACATCACAAGATCACAACTGGGGCCCTACCTTGATCTTGATTATCCTAGCTCCAGAACTCTGACGTGGTCTTCCTTGCAAGGTTCCCACGTTGGCTAGGGCAAACCCTAGACAACTAGCACGACCCTCGGCTCTCCGAGAGGTGTCCCTCTATCTTCTCTGCTCCTTGGCATCGTCTCCCGAATTGATCTCTGCGTGAACATTGGGGGGGGGGTCTTTAAATAGGCTCATGAAACACTAGGTCGAAGGGGAGGCCGAACCGCCTCAAAAAGGGGCTGGGCCGGCCGGCCCAATGGACCCAGGCCGGCCTGGCCCATTTCTTCGCCACCTCGTGTCCTCCTTTCTCCCCAAGTCTCCTGGAGTCTTCTAGAGTTTATGCCTTCCACGATTGCACCCCATTAGACGTCGTTATCTTCGAGATTTCTTCGAGGAGAAGGATAGGATGGAAAATCCTTCCTTAAATCTATCTTTTCTTTGCTTAGCCCCGAAGTATCTTGATCTTATCTTGTGGGCTTTGTCCTTTGGGCTTCATTGGAGGGTGGATGTGCATGAACGGGCCTCTAATCATCATGGCCTTCGGTCCTTTGTTCGGGCTTTGGCCTTTGTCTTTCTTCGTGTCATCGCGTGATCGTGGCCCTCGTCATTTCATGCTCCAAAATTGGTCAAAAACCTGCAAAAACGAAGTACCTCCAAAATATATGTGCAAACGCGAAAACGACCAATAATTGGGCCGAGGTTAGGATGGTTAGTGATTTTGATATTAAATTCATGCCATTATCAAAGTCAAACAGGGGATAAAATGGATACTTAAGGAGCACCAACATTCCCCCCATGCTTAAACCTTAATCGTCCTCAAGTAAGTCTTTGATAAAAATCAGCGTTGCCTTTCAGTGTCCAATCACTACACTTGATCATACACGAGAAAACACAATGCTCCCAAAAAAAATATTTTGCAGTTAATAGTTCAAGTTGTAACCAGCTTTTTCAATGTGGAAGGTAGATACAAGTTAAATGCTTCCCCACAATTATTAAGCACATGCTCTCAAAATTAAACAAGTCTCAGAATTAAGAATGTAAGTTCCATAAGTAATGCTAAACCAAGATCAATAATTTAAACCTCATTGCAATTTTCTCATGGAAACTCTCAACTCATCTTGTCTCTCAAACTTGCTAAAACTTTCTCCTTTCTTTCTCTCATATGTATGTGTGAGGCTTTATCTCGAGCTCTGGAAAGCTTAGTCCTAACAAAAGATATTATAATCAAGATATTATCAAAACAAGAAATACTTCTTATGGATTTACCGAGACTCGTCAAAAAGACCATTGGAAAATAATTTCTTTATGGAGAGGGAGAGAATGGAACACACACTTTAGATGGTGGACATGTGCAAATGGCAACGGTTGATCCCAAGGCACAACTAAAGTCCTTGTTATTGGATTGCACATGGTTGGAATAATTGAGTATAGAATAATCTTCAAAGTACCTGGAGTTTAATGAAGCTAAAGGAACCGAGGAGCTTTTCATCATCATTCATTTTTTTCTTTTCTCTCTCCTTTTTTTTCTTTCTTTTTGCTCCTCAGAACCGTTGGCAACACAATGCACTTACTCCACCTCCCCCCATACTGGAATGTTTGCTTGTCCTCAAGCAATGAAGTGATGATAACTTGATGGAGTGAGTGCACAAAACCTTTACCAATTCTCTGGACTCAACTTTGGAATTCAAGGGAGCATCTCCTCATGAAAGATTGAAGCCAACAGAGGAGGAAAAGGGGCAGGCCGGCCGGCCTAGGGGTGTTGGGCCGGCCGGCCTACTGCCTGTAGGCCTCCACTTCTTCGGATTTTTCTTCTGCGAACTCTTTGATGCTTCCCAAACTTATGTTTTACTGAATTTTTCTCTTGATTCCACTGTTTTGCCGTCGAAATAAAAATATATACTCAATATATAGGTTGTGGTCAAGGAGGTGTTTCACAAAAAGATGTTTTTGGTTAAGGGTGGATATCCAGCGAGTTTTGTGATGTCCCCAGTATAGAAACTCACAATGCATGGATAGAATAGCCAGCAAAAAAGAGGTACGCAAAAATACGGAATGGTCAGCTTCTTAGTCTCGTACCAAAGAAGATAAATCCTGAATTAATTCACCTGAAAATAATTCTTGCTCTATGGTTTGTTATGATATATCATTTAGGCTTGTAAAAGGGTAGAGTAATTGCAAAAGGTATCATTGACAAGGTTAGCTCAAAATTAAATCCAAATTAAATTTTCCTTGACAAGCTTAAGTAAGAGAGCAAGAATAAAAGATATGGGTCTTAATTTATCATAACCTCCACAATTGAATTAGCCGGCTTTTAATTAATTTTCAGATCATGTTAGAGAGAGCATTAGTTTAATCATGCATAAACCAAGCACAAGAAAGTAGACAAGGCGGCAACGATCATCATATTTTATCATGGCACAAACTTTCTATCATCATTACTAACCATAACATTAAAGCGTGGGTGATGCATTTATTTATCATGGTGGTGAAAACAAAAGAAAGCAAATTGCACGCATGCTGAAAATAAATAAAACAGAAAATTGCTACGCACACACAAGCTTGCACACATGCTGAAAATAAATGAAAAGAAATAGAAAAATCCAAACCACACGTGCGAGCATTTTATTCATGGTCTTGTCGTCGATCACTCTTCTTGATTGCTTCTTGTGTTGTATCCTTGGTCATAATATTGTTGAAATGCTCCTCCATCAAATTGTTTCGGTGGCGCCAGGCCTAGAAGTCACATTTGATATGCAATTCCTGCGGTTCCATCTTCTAGTTGGCTTGTGTGCCTCCGGATGGCGTCTATGTCTTCCATGTTTCTTATTGCATAGGCACCCATGATTCTCATTCCTTGTTCCAGTTGAGAGAGGTCAAAAAATTGTGCTCCAAATGACGGGTCAGGCATCTCTCCTTGGTATGATGGGGGTGGGTAGTCGTAGTTGCTAAATGGTGGCGGCGCCGCCGCAGAATGCCCCCATGCTTGATCTTGGTTCCCTTCCCATTGACTCGTCCATCCTTGCGGGTATCCTTGTCCACTTGATGCACCTTGAAATTCATTCCTCCAATAAGCGGAACTTGGCGGTGGAAGGTCTACTTCCATGTCTTCTTGTTGTGCCGATGCCGATGCTCCTTCAATTAACCTTCATCTTTTTGATTTCTTCACCTTTTTCCAATATTTTCAACTCGCCAATCAGTCCTCCCTCTTGCGAATAATTTCAGCATTTGATCGGGGAGAGAAATATCCATCTCAGAAATAGTAAATCCCTTCTTTTCATCCCCTCCGATATAATGGCCTTGCCTCAAATGTTCAATCCCAATATCTCTTCCCAGGACATAATATTTTTGGATCACTCGTAACCCCGGATTCATGGCTCGGGCTATCATTGTGAGATAACACCCCGAACCAACTTCTCCCATACCGGATGATGCTTCACAAATCCACCTTTCAACCATGATTTTGGTGGGATCAATCACTTGCTTCTTCACCAATGCAGCATACATCCAATTTAATTCTTGGTTGGTGACCTTTGATTCTCTCATCCTCCCGAGTATTCTTTTGCTCAACCAAGAGTGGAATATTTGGAGGGTCACATTACTTATATTCTTCCTTTGGCAGTTGCCATCTTTTGCTATCTTTGTCCAAAATTTATCAAGCTCTCCATCTTCAACTTGCACCATTTCATATGCATTACTTTTGAATCCGAGCAAACTCCCTATTTCTCCATAAGTGATGACTTTTTCTTCATTCTTGAGTCAAAATTTCAGACATAGAACTTCTTCGTCATCCGCCACTTCCGTTGTTTTCTCCAATGTCATGAACATCTCCAAAGCCACTTCTTCTTGCATGTCTACCATGACACCGTCGGAAAATAACTTTCAACCGATGTTCTCCAACAGTTGATAGATGTCATGATTAAATCCCAACTTCTCTAATGCTTTATCATCAAAATCATAATTTGCTCGCAGCCTTCCCTTCATGAACTTGAGCCTTTCTTCTTCTTCCTTCGACAAGATAATAAACCCATATTCTGAATTCTTGGGCTTGTATGGTGGTGGTGCGGATGACCTTGCCGAACGCCGTGGAGGTGGTGGCATCCCTTCGGTGAATCTCATGGAGGAGCTTCTCGGGTCTCTCATCCCACCAAGGAGGAACATGTCGCTCCTCGGTGTGGGGTTGTCTTCCTCCATGCTCAGCGGAGACTCGGAGACCGAGTGCCTCCGCGAAGAACTTGCCGATGCATCGGATGTTGATGAACGTATCCTTCTCCTCCCGGTGACGAACCTCATGATGCCACTCATGGTGACTCCTTGCTGCACACACACAAAAACAAACACACCGGGGGTTTCTTGCCGACGGGAGAACAATATATCGAAGAGTGGAGCAAACTAGGATTTGTGGCGAATTTTCGGAGATTTTTGGAGTAGATTTTGGTGGACGAATTTTTTCAGGGCTCTAACTGATGTTTCTGGGTGAAGAACTTGAAGAACATAAGCAATGAATTGAGTGAGGAGCATACCTGTCAAAGGGGAGCACCAGAGCCCTTAAAAAGGGGCCAGGCCGGCCGGCCTAGGGCATTCCTGGCCCTCCTTCACTTCATCTTTCTCTGGTGGCTTCCTGGTGCAATTATTTGCTTCTGTCCAGTACATCTTTCATGCTTTGCACCGTCCAAATCCCGTGAACCACTCCTTCTTTGCCTTTGATGTCCACTTGCAACATTATTTCTTCACTTTGTGTCATTCACCTTGTCCCATGCTTCATCATTCATCACATGGTGCCATCTTTGCTAAAAATCACATGTCCTTCCCATGCATGGCTGCTCCCTCCTTTGGATTATTTGCATGTGGTGGTAGGTAGAGAGCACAATTCCTTCCCGTGAACTGACTTTGATCAATGGATGTTAATCAAGCACATAAACCCTCTCCAAAACATGCTTAGATGTTTAATCCTCCTCTAACTTCGAAATTTCAGAATTGACTCAAAGCATGCAATGAGTTTAAATGAATAATCAGAGGGGAATTGAAACATCTTTACATTTGTAAGTCGAAAAATATTTCTTGACTACATTAATTTTGGTTGCACCGGAACCGTTCACTTTCATGAATTGATAGCGAACAATCTCGAATTCAACCGTGGGTCTTGGGTTTAGGTTCTAATTTTTGCCGAAATGAGAGAGAGATTTTTGAAAAAGAGAATATTTAAGGTTAGGAAAATTCTAGTCCTATGGTAATGAAACTGAAAATTCTCTCTATGTTTGTGCGAACCTACGCATCAGGAATTTAAATAATATAAACATAGCGCGGCTCTACTCGTGTGTTTTATCTCAACTTGGTCCGGCCGTCATGGACAGGACGGTCGCCAAAAATGGGTATGGAATTTTGGATGTGGCTTTCTCAAGAAGAGGCAAATAAATCATAGGATGGCTCATGTCATTGGTTTAAAATAAGAAACAACATCGAAATGACCGAGCAAATAAAATCCAAATCGAATTGTTCGACCGAACGACCAATTGTTCAAAAGTTTATCATGTCCTTGCGTAGCAAAATTCTTGACTCACTTACCAAAACCTCTCGCGGGTTGTCCTCCCGGTAGCTTATTCTTGACTCGACGAACGGGTTGAACTCCCGGCAGCTTTATTCTTGACTCGACGAACGGGTTGCCTCCCGCAAAGCGCTTCATTTATAGTCTAGAGCTAGACTTTCTTCTTCTTCACTTCGGACCAACGCTCGGTGATGGCGCTGCAGTCTTGGGTACCCACTTCCGCACAATCCGTGGTGCGGGTTTGTCTTCTAGGTTAGTCATCTTTTTGGTCTTCACAGGCGGGCTTTTAGCTTTCTTCTTGACGGGTGCAGCGATCTTCTTTGTCGCGATGGACGCGACGACTTCTATCTCCTTCTTCGCTTCCTTCTTGTTCGGCTCCTCTTCTTTCTTTGGCTTCTCCTTTGTGACACGGCGGTGAGGCGGAACATATTTGACATTGATCATGTTGCATACCTCGAGGCGTGGACGAAACTTGAATTCGCTTGTGGTGCCATTGATGTCGAACTTTATCTCCCCCTTGCCAACGTCGATGTTCGCCCTTGCGGTCTTGAGGAAAGGCCTCCCAAATATGAGAGGCGCCTTGCTCCCTTCTCCCATATCGAGAATCACAAAGTCAACGGGGACTAAGTGCTCTCCAATCTTCACGGGCACGTCTTCGGCGATTCCAATCTTCACGGGCATAGTCGTATGGTCGTGTAGAACTTCAAAATTTGTTAAAAACAAAAGAAGATCTGGTGACTGACTTAGAGATCCTTGTGTACCGTCGTACAGATGTAATGGAGAAGTTCGAGAAGATGTTAAGGGATGCTGACAAACAGCTTGCCGAGTCCCATCAGCAAATCAAGAACATGGCTGAAGAGAAAAGTCTCCATGAGAAGGAGCTCGGTGAGCTGAAGGCTGTTGCGCAGGCCGTGGTGGATATGGTTGATTCACACGAAGAAAGTACTCAAGCTGACAAGACCCTACTGGAGCGATTGCAATGTGTTCCTCAAAAGATCATGAGGTACCTCTCGGATACCCACCCGTGTCGGCCCAAAAACTAGGAGAGTCGGCCCAACCGGGCGCACACCCGGGGGAAGTCTTGCTACACCCCAAAAGCTAGCCTAAGAGGTGAGAGACTACCCCCACTTTTATGTTGGTTCAACTCTCCCCCTACAACCAATGTGGGACTAATCCCAACAATCTCCCCCGTCACACATTGGTGCCCCTTAGCACTGATCGGGCCCACACCACAATCCACCAGTGACCGGCTCCACACACGAGCACATATGGGCCTCACACCCGCGGTCCACCACTGACCGACTCACACACGAGCACACACGGGCCTCACACCCACGGGTCCACTGGGCTTCGGGCCTACACCACCCGAGTGTGCACGGGCATAGGAGATTGCGGACCCAGCTTTGATACCAATTGTCGGCCCAAAAACCAGGAGAGTCGGCCCAATCGGGCGCACACCCGGGGGAAGTCCTGCTACACCCCAAAAGCTAGCCTAAGAGGTGAGAGACTACCACCACTTTTATGTTGGTTCAACTCTCCCCCCCCCCCCACAACCAATGTGGGACTAATCCCAACAACCCGTGGTTACGTGTTGCACATGCTAGGGTTGGTAAAGTCTTATTGGCCAAAGGCAAATCTCGTTCCACTTGGTGAAGGCATATCTGTTGACTGTTTAGAGGAGAATTTTACTGCCTTTGTGGAGGAGATGAAGCCGATAGCTGATAAGACTGTGGACATTTTAGAATAGGAGCCAAGCGCAGAGCCTTGAGTCGACTACATTGAATTCACGAAGTCTATGTGTTGATACATTATGACTTGTTTTGTAATATGGCGTAGATACTTGGAACGAACTAGTGGTCACACTGTAATGTTCGCTTGTTTGTATATATCCTTTGCCTTTTCACTTTAAGTGATCTTTCTGCGTTATTAGTAGTGAGCAGCCAATGTGAAGGACTGCTGGGCAGGTATAGAGATCACAACTATTTGGTCTATAGTGTAAAAGCAAGGTATACTCATTTCAAGTAGCATTAATCTGGCAGTCGCCTGATTCCCCTTCCTCTCCTTTGAGGGACATGGGAATGAGAGCAGATATCTGTTACTAGTTTTTCAATTACTCGAACTTACCGTATTCCTTTCCTTTGAAAGGGTAGGTATATGAGTAGAGAAAAAATGGAGGCATAAAGCCTTTTTAACTACTTGAACTTATCGTGCGCCTTTCATTTGAAAGGCAAATATACGAGTAGAGAAAAAATGCAGGCATAAAGCCTTTTAACTACTCGAACTTATTGTGTCCCTTTCCTTTGAAAGGCAGATATACGAGTAGAGAAAAAATGCAGGTATAAAGCCTTTTAACTACTCGAACTTATTGTGTACCTTTCCTTTAAAAGGTACATATACGAGTAGTTAAACAATGTAGGCATAAGGCCTTTTAACTACTCGATCTTATCATGCACCTTTCCTTTCATAGGTAGATATATGAGTAGTTAAACAATGTAGGCATAAAGCCTTTTAACTACTCAAACTTATCGTGTACCTTTCCTTTGAAAGGCAGATATACGAGTAGAGAAGAAAATGTGGGCATAAAGCCTTTTAACTACTCAAACTTATCGTATACCTTTCACTTGAAAGGTAGACATACGAGTAGTTAAACAATGTAGGCATAAAGCCTTTTAACTACTCGAACTTATCGTGTACCTTTCCTTTGAAAGGCAGATATACGAGTAGAGAAAAAAATGTAGGCATAAAGCCTTTTAACTACTCGAACTTATCGTGCACCTTTCCTTTCAAAGGTTTCAAAGGTAGATATACGAGTAGAGAAAAAATGTAGGCATAAAGCCTTTTAACTACTCGAACTTATTGTGCACCTTTCCTTTGAAAGGTAGATATAGTAGAGAAAAAATGTGGGCTATTTAATAGGTCTCTCTTTTTTTAAAAAAAAGAGTGGGCAATGTAAGAAAGTAACTCTTTATTGCGATAATTTGAGCGATTACAAGATAAACGGTGATAGACCTTTGTTCTTGTGACTCTAAGGTATAAAACTCTTGACTAAGAGTTACCACTTGCCCAGAGTGATTTGCACTGGATAATGGAGATTACGTATAATATTATAATAGGTAATGTAAAGTAAAGTAAAGCTTCACTCTTGTTGATGATCGTTTCGAAGCATTGGTGCGCCCAGGGCTTTGCACAATGTTCGGCATTCGTACGTCGAGTGGGTGCCCTTTGGGTGCCACCTACACTTCTGGTGAAGGAGTTGGTGGAACCTTTCTTGGGACATGGGTGCCCTTTCACGATATTGGCTGCGAGAAGTTGATGGGCGATTGCTGCTAATGTGCTGCCTCTTTGGAGGTTGTGAATAGTCGTCTGGCAAGCGATAGTTGGTGGAGGGACAGTAAGCTTCTGTGTCCTCTCGATCTTGTTTCTTAGAGATGATCACGCTTCATGCATCACGGCCAATGTTGATGACGTTGCGCAGGTCACTGTTGGAGTAGTCGAACGAGTCGCCATGACGCTCGTGACCGTACTCGGCCACACGCTAGAGCCGGAAAGCTCGCTTTTGGTTGTGGGTCCTGCGGCGCTCATAGAGATCGACTTCTTCCTGTTCATCCTCAAGCTTGACGGTGACTGTAACACTTGAGGGAACTGGTGGTGGATCATGATTGATGGTAGTCTTGATTTTTGTTGTCACCACCGGGCTAGTATCCAGGGCATCGGAGAGATATTCATCAAATATTTCTGAATTGTAGTCGCCAAGGCTGACTTGTTCGAGGAGATCATCCTCTGCATCGGAGAGTTCTGCGTTGCGAACCATGAGGACTTTGCAGCAGAGATCTTCGATGTCTTGGGGACTTTTGTCTTTTGGTGAAGGTAGTGGTGTGCCTATCTGGAACGGGAGCTCATCAACCTGGTGGTAGAACCTCTCCGTAGGTTGTTTATGGAGTCCCGATTTTTCCCAGTGCACCGTTCTTCCGTGGGGGGTTGCTCTTATAACCAGGGTTTTGTTAGATTCCTGGTCGGATTGAGCATCTTTGGTTGCTGCGGGTGGTTTGGCACAATCTTCCATTTCTTCTTTTTGGAGTAGGTCATCAGGATCTTCGTCTGTACCCGAGGAGTAACCGGATTCATAAAAGTGGCCAATTTCTGAAAATGTGTGCTTGGGATGTGGGATTAATGGTATTCCCATCTCCATCCTTAGCGCGTTCTCATTCATCCAGTGTGAGTAAGACTGGATTGGGGTTGCGTCTTCTGGTTCCTTCAGGATTCTTGTGTCGTAGGTTGATGCTTTTGCGGTTGAATCGGGATTTTCTAAGAATGGGGTCGGAGAGCCTGGAATTGTAGTACCTGCTTTGGAATTTGACCATCGACTCGTATAGTTGTCGATTGATATACTATCGTCCGACTGGTCATTTTCCATGGCAGAGAAAGTACCCGATCGAGCAAGTCGAGCATTGTTCTCTTTGGGGTGCACGTGAGTTGCCTAGAAGTTATCCCAGAGCTTTTTGGCCTTGGTTTGTTGCCAGAGTTCTTCGAGCTTATGTGGGTTACATAACCCTTCCATAAACATGTCGACGTCATCTGACCATTCTTCCAGATCGTCAAATCTTTCCGGGTCGTCAAGTTCTTCAAGATATTCCATAAACTTCTGATTGGATGCCCAATCAGGTGACTGTGGGATAGGTTCGTCGTCTTGGACGGGGGAAGATTTACTGGCTCCTTTGGAACTGGAGGGGAACTCACCCCATCTTAATTTCCTCTGGTTTCCAGCAGGTCTTCAGCCCATTATGAATGCATTCTTTGTATCCTTCTGCATGAAGAGTGTCTTCTGCTAGCTTGATACAGTTGGCAAGGGATGTATGGACTCGGTCTATTCCTAAGAAAATATCACCTGTTCGATGAAGTCGATGGCTGGTTTTTTTAGGAACTTGGGGCACCTTGATGCCACGCTGCTTAAGAGTTGACTCTGCAAGGTTGATACAACCTTCGATGTTGCAGGAGACCCAATCTAGTCCGTCAAGTAGTTCGGAGTTGCTGATCCTTGGGCGTTTGATGTTCTTAAGATCTTGGATATAATTCCCGAGTAGATCAGAAATTTTGTATGTATGGTTGGCTGAAACTATTTCTAGATCAGAGATGGTTGTCTCCTGCAAAACGGTGGCTTCCTGCTCTCCGATCTCAAGTAACTCATCCAAATCGTTCGCCAATTCTCGGAGAGATTTGGATTGAATTGGGTTTTTGACTTGCACTGGGAGCGGAGTTTCGTAGAGTTGATCGACAAAGTTGTCATTGCTATTGCGTCGGGCTGGAGTAGCGTTGACGCTCACTAATGACCATTTGTAAGCGTCAACTTGATTAGAAAATCACGAGAGTTTGCATTTCTTACACGCATCTTTATTCAAAAAAACCCCTAAACCACACTTCACCTTTAGAAAAATGCAAGTTGTGTTTTTGAGCTAATATGCAGGTTGCAAGCAAACTTTGGCCCGACATAAAATTACATAAAATATTAGAGCACAGATTCAGGCTCAATTCAACCAAGTGTAGCCCAAGAATCGAAGCAAATCTACACAAGGCAGGCCAAGCCTCGGTGTTAGGACAAAAGGAGGCCCAGGACAGCCCAACCCCCAGCAGCTGGGGGCGGTTGGCGGTACCAGGCCGTCGGACGACTAGCCTGGTCGGCTGACCGGCCCGTGGGACCCATCGCCTTCAGCCATCTACATGGCAGTCCCCCATTGGCTCCCTACGTCAGTTCACCAAGGAATGCTGGCTTCTCACTCGTGGCTCCCTGCTATAAATATGAGGGGAGGGGGTGAGAATGAAGACACACACACACACCACACCTCTCACTTACCTCAAGAGCTTTCTTGCTTAGTCTATAGGCTTAGTGGAGTATAGGAGAAGTCTAGGAGTCATTGTGTCCTCGGAGTTGCTCGAGAGTTCTGGTATGGGTTCATCTCTAGTCCTCTCTTATAATTCTCGGTCGATTGTAATCGAATTAGACTATGGTTACCGATATCTACTTGAAGTATGTTCTGAGTTATCGGATATATACTTCGTGATCTGGTTGCATTATCATTCGATGCTTGCATTACATAATCGCCCTATGCTTGCAATGGTTAACATATTGGCCTTAGAACTCTGGCAACTATTTCAGTATTCGTATGTTTGCTCTAGTGTGATGTCTGTCCATCCGGAGGGTTGGGGCTCCGCGCGGGATGCTAGAGTATCGCTTACTAATGTAGACGTGGTGTCTAGACTAGCTAAGTGTTGCTGGATGTCGCCCTTTCCCACGGATTGAGAGGTAGCTGGCAGGTTGTGATAGCCCTGTCCGAGCCGTAGTAATCCTCTACATTCGGATTGGGGGGTATGAGGTACATAAAGCCGCATAGGTGAACGGGTTTCTCCCGTCAGCTATAGGAGCGGTCTCCCTGTTGCACTAGTTTAATCTTTGACAATCTAACCATAAGAAGTTTAATCTTTGACAATCTAACCATAAGATAGCATAGATATAGCTAGCCTAGCACATTTGACTCGAGCTCTAACTTCTGCCTTTCTCCCTGTTTATAGCATCTTTTATTTATTTATCTCTGAGGGTAGTTTGTGTGTGTCACACTACCTCCTACCATGTTATCTATCTTACCCTTGTTTATGCAATTGAATATCCAATCTAGATCAGTTCATTAACTAGCCTATGTACTTCCATTCGCCGCCTTCCCTGTGGAAATATAAATGACACCCCGGTATAGTCCCGGATAAAATGCTACAGCGGTATTCCATGTGCTTGTGGATTTATTCGTGGTTCATGAAATACCAGCCACCCCGTTGGCGTTTGCGGGCGTCATCGATGTTTGCTCAGTGGTGGTGTTGGTAGGCGTCAATAAGCATTTTTGGCGCCGTTGCCAGGGAAGGCATAGATTGAAGTTACTGTTGACGCCTACCAACGTCACCACTGGAGATCAGTGGTGGCGCCCGCAGACGTCAATGGGGTGGCAGGTATTTCATGGGGCAACGAATGAATCCGCAAGCGCACAGAGTACCGCCGTAGCATTTTACGCGAGAGTAACCCGGGGTGTCATTTATATATCTGCAGGGAAGGCGATAGTGTATAGAATTTAATAAAGTTAGGAGAAACCACTATGGATTAATGTCAATGGTCCGAATAGGGGAATAATATTCATTGTTAAGGGGGCTAGCGAACACACAAGCACAACTAGATAATATGCCTAGGACATCGGAGAGGGAAGATCAAGATCGAGGGTAACTAGAGCCATAATCTACCGTACTCTCATGAGCAAACTGAACTGAGTCATTCATACACAAAAGAAAAGCCTGATCAATGGACTAGGGTGACCGCATCCAGATGTACAGAAGGAACCTGAACGTCCGACGGCTTTATGTACCTCCTACTCCTCTACCCGAACATGTAGGATTACTCGGGCTCGGACAGGGCTGTCACCATCTGCCGGCTACCTCTACAAACCATGGGATAGAGTCGCATTCAAACATGGTCATCAACCCAGGCACCACGCCTGCACTTACGAGCACCACTCTAGCCTTGCGCAAGGCCACCCTTGTCAATCCGGGGCCTTAGTTCTAGAGCGCCCAATTAAGGAAGATGAAACAAAGCAATGATACACAAACTAGTCTATGCATATGAATCACTCAAGACAATCATAGCTCACAAGAAGGATCACATACACAACAAGAGGATATGAACCAGAGTACTGAATAAATAAATGAGCATCTAGTACAAACTCAGAGAATTACATAAAGAGAAGGTAAAAGACATACCGGACTCTCCATAAAGACTCTAAGACCTCAAACTACTACTCGAACCTGAACTCCTCTAGTCCTAAGACCTCTACAAGAGAAGCTAACTACATCTTGAGAGAGTAACTTGATTGCTTGAATGATCTTGGATGTCTTGAAATGGATCCCCTCCCCTCATATATATAGAGGGGAGCCACCCTCTCCTCGGCCGGGATTTCAGCTGGGAACCCATTGAACCGACATTGTGAGCCAATCAGAGAGTGCCATGTCGAAGCCTAAAGGCGGTGGGGCCCATGGGCTTGGTCGGCCGGCCTCCTAGTGGGCCCACCGACCTTCCTCTTCTTCAATTGGGCTGCTTCTGATGTCTACTTGTTGATGGTCGAGGTTTGGGCCCTTGTTCTGTTGTGTTTCTTCTCTGGTGGGCCTTTTGATCCATGTGAGGCTCGTGTGGCGATATTGGATTGGTCGGTGTTTGCTC
Organism: Panicum virgatum; assembly: GCF_016808335.1. Lineage (NCBI taxonomy): Eukaryota > Viridiplantae > Streptophyta > Magnoliopsida > Poales > Poaceae > Panicum > Panicum virgatum. The sequence goes on along the minus strand of NC_053143.1, from coordinate 20,498,009 downwards.
CTTGGCCAAAAAGGCTATAATTGCCCTCCATTTTCAGCTAAAACCTGCACTCATAGAAATCCAGAGGGACATGTGGAATTCGGTGATTTATTAGTGGCATGAGTATAAGAAATCCAAGTTCATCCATTTATTATGGCAATATTGATGCTCAGAAATGGTTGTTAGTGAGCATCAACAAGACCCCCAAAGCTGAACTTTGCTCGTCCCTGAGCAAAGCTAGACTTTAGGTTGTTGATCAGGAGTTGCTACAATGCTTCATTTCTTCATCATGCACAAATTACAACAAAACATTCTATCTCGAATTGAATAAGTTGGTCAAACTTTACTCACCCATTTTACCTTAATCTCCATGGGACTTTTTGCCTTCTCCTTGTCTTGGGTGATTGAGAAACAGAACGATTCATAAAGCACCACTTACTCATTCTTTGCTCAAGATTACATTCGGAGGTTTTCAAAAGTTTTCAAGAATAAAAACATGTTCCTCGAATGATGCTCTTATTCGCACAATAGTGTTTGTGTCCTAACCAAGGCCTTTTGTGCCTTCTTTCTCCTACTTCTAAAGGCTTTTGTGGAGCTCAAGGTAGGGAGAAAAACTAAGGCATACTTGTTTCAAATATTTTTCGAAGTCAAAGATCGGACCCAAAGAGTAAGCAAGTCATACAACCATGATCGAGAAGTGCATGTGTGTGGATATGTGGTGGATGGAGTGGAAAGCAAGAGGATAAGGTGATCCAAGATTTGGTCTCTCCCTTCGAATGTTTTGGGCATGGCTACTTTTCTTATTTTTGCATGGACCATCATGTGTCCATTTTTTTTTCATGGGCCTTCATGTGCCCCTTCTCTTTTTTTCAATATATATCTCATGCCCTTATTGGAGAGAATTTTTGGGAGAGACTTTATGGAGTATGAAATATAAAAGAGGATATGAATGAGTGGATGGTATGGAAATGTTATCCTTCTGCTGTGGAAATTTTAGCATGTGGAGGAGGTGTGTACGTGATTCTCGATCATGAGAGTATGAAAAGCAACTCAAAAAGGTCACAAAATTTGACAAAGATCAAAATGATACAAGCAGCATGAAAAAAAAAAGATTGTGTCTTTGTAGGCTTCATGCATATGGCTCTGGTAGGTATTTCTCATCATCGAGGAACTTTTTATTTTGTAGTTTTCAAAGATAAGAGTTCTGGACGTAAAATTTTGTCAGAATAGGTTTGTAGCAACTCTAATACATTATCTCATATTTCTCAAAAGCTTAGACTCAGATCATGCACTCGCAACCCACAAAATTTTAGGTTCAGGATAAACTTTTTGAGACCAACGAACTCAGTTCTTAAAGAATATGAGTTGTAAACTATGCAAGACAAGGGAATTAACACAGAGCAACTGTTCATCATTTCAACTGGAGAACTTAGACATTCTTACCGCTCATGAGAAAACAAGCAAATGATATTTAAGGGAAATAAAGACAAACGGCTCAACCTTTTTTTTAGCATGCAATGCATGATGATGAAAAAGGGAAATATGCAAATGCAGGATACATGTTACATTCGGGGACTCCTTCTCCCCAAGCTGGCTTACTGACCGGATGTCGGGTAATACCCGTGGTACTGGTAGAAAGCTTGAGCCTCTTCATGTTGCTTCCGCAGCATTTCCATGGCGGCTTCATGATTTATTTGTTGCTTTCCGTGGTGTCGTGCGGTGTCTTGAATATGTTGGGTGAGAGCTTCGTGGGTCTGCTGCGTCCTATCATCGATGTCGCTGACTCGGATGTTGAGGTCGCTCAACCCCTGAGAGAGGTCGCGATAACCTCGGGCTGAAAATGAGTGTCGGGCAGGAAAGAGTGGAGGTGCTCCGCTCGAACTGGAACCACTGGCGTATGCCTAGTTTGTTCGTGCAGCTTGATCCCACTCAGAGCTACCTGCGCTTTGCCATGATGAACCTCCTGCTTCAGGTTGCGGGATGTATCAGTCCTAACCAGACTATTGCCCGTATGAGGATCCGGCTGCTCCGGGTGCATGTCCTGCATAACCATGAAAAGCTTGTGGTTGTGGTGGCGGCATATCCATTGCAGCATTCCGGGACCTGCTTATGGTCATCCTTCCTGACACACTACTCCTGCGAGGTGCTTCACTGGGCTGCAACTCAAAAGTATAACCATGGCTTTTGTATAAATGAAGTCCGGGGTTAGGGAGCGGGATCTCATTTATACAGCCGGGAAAGAAGAAAATAATAGAGCCATCTGGAGCACTTTTCAGAGTGTATCCTTGAACCAAATAAGCCAAATCAATCGATGGGCGTGGTGTAGTGATATAACAAAATCGAGCCCAATTTAACACACCCAAACTTGTAGCAATTCTAGTGACTAAAGAAGTGCACTCAACTGGTCCGGTCATTCGAAAATTTCCAAGCCATTGGCGAACCATTTCTTGCACAGGGGCAATTTTTATTTTGTTCACCATGGCATAAAGAATACGAAGTTCATCCATACGAATGGTCCGGACATCATCTCTGGGAAAACACATTAGAGCAACCCATTTATGCATCAAACATAAAGTCAGATGCCGAATATCATTGCAATGGGAATGCATGTACGCGTTTAGCCCAGAGATGGTGTGCCAAAAACTTTCTCGGTGATAACCCTTATTTGCTTGCTCAAGATCAAGACTACACTTATGGTGAAAACCCAAAACCGTAGTGAATTCTTTCCACGACAAAGAACATTCCTCTCCGAAGAATCGAAATGAAATCCCGTTATTTGTTTCCACAAGAGTGCAAAGAAACTGAATGGTCAAATCTCGCTGTTGGTATTTTGCAACGTCACGAATAAAATCTGCAAGCGCACGGATACCTCTGTAGCTTTCACCCAAGAGTATTCTAGGGTATCGTATCCACTGAGGAACGTGAGTACGCTATCTACAGGTTCAGGCTCATCCAAGGACACATGCGCCGATGTGGAGAAGACAGAAGAGAGGACTTTCTATATCTAGAATCTATGTCTAGAAGAAGAGATCACGTCGTCATTATACTTCGAGCTAAAGGTATCGACCGACTTATGCAAACCGGTACTTCCAATATGTGCTCTATCTGATATCCGAACGTGGAGGATTACTAAAAGGATCAAACAGGGCTGTCACCACCTGCCGGCTACCTCTACAAACCGTGGGACTATCAAACAACTGAGTGGTATAGTCCATCCTAGACACCACATCTACGCCTTTCTCTACTAACCATAGCCCTGGCCAAGACTACCCTTTCTATCCAGGGTCTTAAGCTAAGATCAAATGCTACTCGCTAGCATACACATCAACTAATATAAGGTAGACATGATAACTTGCGATCTAATCTCTAATTCCAAATAAACAAACAAAGAAAGTCTCGAACACTTACAACCGAATAAGCATCCGTCGAGGTACAAGCGGAGAAGAGTGCCGACAGACCCGGCACTTCCCCCGACTCCTCCTCACTCTCCTCCTCTTCTTCTACACCTCGTAGTCTACCTAAGCATCTAGGATGAAGGCCTCAAACTCCATGGGAGAAAGGTGAGTTGAGAGGGTATGATGTGTGTGTGTGTCCATTCCTCTACCCCCTCCCCTTGTATTTATAGGAGGGAGCCACGGGCTGAAACACCTGGAACCGACTTAAGCAACTAGCAGGGAGGCAACACGTGTCGAAGCTGAGGTGGTGGGGCCCATGGGCCAGGTCGGCCGACTAGGAGGTCGATCGGCCTGCTAGGTGGGCCAACCGCCCCCAGCTTCGTCTAGCAGGCTGTCCTAGGCCTCCTTGTCTTAACCCAGTTGGGCTTGGCCTGTGTTGAGTGGTCTGAATCTGGGGTTTTGGGCTACACTTGGTCCATTTGAGCCTGAATCGGTGCTCTGATAATTTCTGCGATTTATGTCGGGCCAAAGTGTGCTTGAAACCTGCAAAATTAGTTCAAAACCACGTGCACACATTCTCAAGCACCATATGTGGAATTTGTTAATAAATAAACCCTATGCTAGAATTTATTCCACTTTGTGGTTCCCTTTTATGCAGGAGTTGACGGTCAAAATTGGTCGTTAATGATCGTCAACAAGATCCCCCACACTTGGCCCTTTGCTCGTCCCGAGTAAAGGACAGGACTAAGGTGAGCCGATAGCTTCCTGATAGAATATCCTGCACAAAAGTTATTTCATACATTGCTCTTGCTTGTGAACTTGAATGTGTCTATCATGATATCTTGAGTTGTTGAAGAACAGAATGATCTTGGCTTCAAGTGTCATCCTGTCATGTTGCCAGACTTGGGGATTTTGAAAAATATTATTATAAAATTGTTCATGGTCTTACTCTTCTCCACGGGTCTCTCAGAGTCGCTCGTAGCCTCTTACCAGCATTTATCCTTATTTTACCTCACCGGCTCTGATGGTATAGATGGAGTTTCGATGGATGAGGTAAAATGTCGTCTACTTGGCCCAAATCTGTTGCAAGATCAAAGATTGGATCCACAGGTGTATACTCATATTTATGACTGATTAGGTTAGTGCATAGAAAAATATGTGCTCCTTTTCATTTCTGATTTTATTTGTTGGGTCATGCTTCTTTGGCATGCCATGTTTTCTCTCTCTTTCTTCTTCTTTTTTTTGGGTCATGCTTCTTTGCCATGCCTTCTTTTCATCTCTCTCTCTTTTTTTCGAGAACATTGTCAGACAGTGTTTAAGGAGCACAGATTCATCTGAACATAAAACTTTAAATCAAGTGTGTAAACAGAGCAGAACCATGATGGGTCACAAAATTTGATCAAGCTCAATCATGTAGCCGAGAGACATAGCATGGGATTTTTATATAGCTCTGGTAGCATGGTGGATAAAGAGATAAGACCAAGAACTTAGTTTTTGTTTTTTTAACTAAAAATCCCAGACTGTTCAACATGAAAGAGACGAACAACTTTAACCAGACATGTCACGTTAGTCAATAACTAAGCATCATGGGTCCTATAAAATATGGTTCACAAACTTAAGCGCGGTATAAAAAACATTTATGCAAGGCATCTATCAAGAGCTCTTATTAGTAAATTTCTTAAACAGGTTCAAGGATTTGAAAAGATATGCTCATGTTTAGAAACGCTAAAGGGAGGAAACAAGTGAGGTAGTGCAAACTTATGAGTCGGAGCGGGAGGTGCACGTGACGTGTGAATGTGATCTTAGATGTGTAGCGTCATGCGATCTCCCCACCCCACACTTGTTTTCGACCTACTCTTCGATCATAGACAAAACAAACCAAATATGAAAGATAATGGGGCTCTATCGGCATTAACACCGGGGAGCCAAAATTCACAAATCTTGATGAAATAAAGACCGGGGCGCGACTAGACTGACCTAAACCTAAACGACTCGATTAAGACTAGCGCCCTAACTAAACCTATGATAATGACCTTTCTTAGGAAGTGACTCCTAATAGAGGTCCTTGTGACCCGTAGCCTCAAACAAACGCTTCATCTTAGCGCTCAACCCCCTCTGCAGAAGACGTAAGTCATCACGAAGCTCTTCCACCACGATCTTCCTCTCCGCAAGCTGGTTCTCGAGACGCCTATTCTCCAGGTGTAGCTGCTGGACCATCGCGGTGAGGTCGGCGATGGTGGGTCCCTCTGAAGTCACGTCGTCCTTGGGCTTTGCAGGCGACGACTGAGATCTGTCTTCTTTGGTGAAGGACTGGCGGCAGCGCTCTTCCTCTGAGCGTCTGAAGTCTGTGTTGAGGTTACCCCTGTACAGCCTCTGGAGCGCTCATTTGTGGCACAGGAGCAACCTGTGCAGTCTGAGGTAGCACTGGTGATTCTGTTGCCGCTACATCCTTGAAGAGCTGCTGTACTATTGGCCTTGATGAGGCTGTTGCTTCTCTGGACGGCCTTCCATTGGGACTGTGCGCTCGTGCCCTGGATCTTGCAATCTTGAGAGGCGAAGGGGAACGTGCACCGGAGCGGGGGCGCTGGATGTCACGCCCCCTGGTCGGCCGACCGGAGGGTGGCGCCCACCGGTCCACCGCTATTCCCCTCGGCCGGGATCATGGCCAAGGGCTGCACAAAGGTCGCCACGTCTTCCATCAATGCTTCAGTTGAAGGAGTTGGGGTGTTGATTGCTGGAAGAGTCGCTGGAGGAGTCATGGCCGGTGTGGTGGCTACGGTTTTGGATTCTCCCTTGCCGGCCATGGATTGATATTGATGAGATGCTGGTGGAACCGATGAAGATTTTGGGGAATAGATGGAAACAAAGTATGGAGTTTAGGGTTTCTGAAGAGAAGAAGAAGGGTACGAGACTCCTTTTCTTATCGCGAAACGCCGTCAAGCCTCATGGAGTTGGATTCTAGGTGGGTCAACGAGGCCGTGCCCCGAAGCTGGGCCTCACTGGGGCTGGCCCAAATTCGGCCGACCTATAGGTCGGCCGGCCCAGGCTGGGCCCCAGTGGGCCCCAGCTTGCGGGGGTCAACTGGTGGGGTTATAAGTTTGAGAGGTAGGATGGGCCCACCTGCCGTTTTAGCCTATATGGCTCTTTTTGAATGTAAGTACGGGATCAACTAAGTCAATCACGTCTATCTCCTCATCAAGAGCTTTATTATGGTCTACGAAAAGCTTGAGTCATTGACCGTTTACCTTATAGGCGTTACCATCGTCATCTTGTATCGTGATGGTTCCATGTGGTGATGTGTCGATGATGTGATACGGTCCTTGCCATTTGCTTTGTATTTCCCATGACCAAATAACTTGACCCTGGAATTAAAGAGCAATACCTTGTCTCTGGGATTGAAGTTCTTAGGCTTCAATCGCTTATCGTGCCATCTCTTGGTTCTTTCTTAGTAAATTGAGGCACTATGATAAGCTTTGTCTCTCCATTCTTCTAATTCCGAGATTTGATGCTTTCGGTATTCTCCGGCTATTTTAAGATCCATGTTCCACTTCCGGATAGCCCAATGCGCTCTGTGCTCCAGCTCTACGGGTAAGTGGCAAGTTTTCCCGTAGACAAGCTGATACGGTGACATTCCAATGGGTGTCTTGTATGCTATACGGTATGCCCACAGTGCATCCGGTAATTTCAGCTTCCATCCCCTCCCCATCTCATTCACGGCCTTCTGTAGAATATTCTTGATTTGCTTGTTATATGTTTCTGCTTGACCACTGGTCTGAGGGTGATACGGAGTCGCGATGTTGTGCCTTGTCCCTAGTTCCTTGAGAAAGTTTCGAAAGGCTGAGTCAATGAAGTGTGACCCTCCGTCACTGATTACCATCCGTGGTGTGCCAAACCTTGGAAAGATAATCTCTTGGAACATCTTACAGGCATGCTTTGCATCAGCGGCTCTGCATGGCATGGCTTTGACCCATTTGGAGACGTAATCCACGGCGACCAGAATATATTCGCATCCTTGGGATCATACAAAAGGTCCCATGTAATCAATACCCCAGACATCAAAAAGTTCGACCTGAAGATTGTAGTTCAGGGGCATTGAATCGTGAGCTGTGATCCCTCCATGCCTCTGGCAGTTTGGACATCTGCGGATGAAGTTCTTTGTATCTTCATACATAGATGGCCAATAGAAACCACTCTGCCAGATTTTCACTTGAGTGCGAAATACACTATAGTGACCTCCATATGGTGCCGCATGGCATTTCTCTATGATCTTTTGTCCTTCTGCCGTGGGTACACAACGTTTGAGTAACCCATCTGCACAGACTCGGTACAGATATGGTGCATCCCATAGGTGGCGTCTGCTCTCGTGCACTAACTTCTTTTTGCTTTCCCCTGGGGGTATATACCCAGAAACCACGAAGTTTACGATATTCGCATACCAGGGGTGCGAAGCTGTTACCTTGAGAAGCATATCATCCCGTAGGAAGTCATTTATCGGTGGGTCTTGGGTATTCGTATTGGTCATATGCGATAAATGATCCGCCACTGAATTCTCTACTCCTTTCTTATCTTTAATTTCCAAATCAAACTCTTGGAGTAGAAGAATCCATCTGATCAACCTCGGTTTAGCATCCTTTTTAGTGAAGAGGTACTTGAGTGCGGCATGGTTTGTATAGACGATGACCTTGGTACCCACTAAATAGGATCTAAACTTGTCGATAGTGAAGACAACTGCTAGGAGCTCTTTTTCTGTTGTGGCATAATTGAGCTGAGCTCCAGTAAGTGTCTTGCTTGCATACGCGATCGCGTGATGCTTCTTATCCTTGGTTTGACCAAGTACGGCCCCCACCGTGTAATCAGTAGCATCACACATGATCTCGAACGGGAGCTTCTAATCTGTTGGTTGAATGATTGGAGCTGAGATGAGTGCCTTTTTGAGCGTGTCAAAGGCTTTATGGCACTCATCTATGAATTGGAAAGGAGAATCCTTGGCTAGGAGACTTGTGAGGGGTCTAGCAATTTGGGAGAAGTTTGCGATGAACCTTCGATAGAATCCGGCATGGCCAAGGAAGCTTCTGATTCCTTTCACAATGATGGGAGGCGGAAGTTGTTCAATGACTTCAATCTTCGCCTTATCCTTCTCTATCCCTCTTTCGGACACTAAGTGTCCTAAAATGATGCCTTCACGGACCATGAACTGACATTTCTCCCAGTTGAGGATCAGGTCCTTCTCTTGGCAACTCTGCAAGACTCTGTCTAAATTTTCTAGACAATGATCGAAGGTCGTCCCATAGACTGAGAAGTCGTCCATGAAAACTTCCATAATTTCTTCGATCATGTCGGAGAAAATGGACATCAAGCATCTTTGGAACGACGCGGGCGCGTTACATAACCCAAACGACATTCGTCGGTAGGCATATGTTCCATAGGGGCATGTGAACGTGGTCTTGCTCTGATCTTCGGGATGGATGGGTATTTGATGGTAACTAGAATAACCATCAAGGAAACAGAAGTAGGAGTGCTTCGCCAACTGCTCCAATATCTCATCGATGAAAGGTAGTGGGAAGTGATCCTTCTTAGTAGTCTTGTTGAGTTTCCTGTAATCTATACACATCCTCCATCCTGTGACGGTTCGTTGGGGAATTAGCTCGTTCTTGCTATTTTCCACCACCATCATGCCTCCTTTCTTGGGCACAACTTGGACTGGGCTTACCCACTCACTATGCGGAACAGGATAGATAATTCCGGCATCTAGGAGTTTAAGAACCTCTTTCTTTACCACCTCCCTCATAGCATTGTTCAACCTTCTTTGGGGTTCCCTAGAAGGTGCTATTGCGGAATCCAATGGGATTCGGTGGGTGCAGAGGGCAGGACTGATGCCCTTGAGGTCTTATAGGGTATAGCCTAAGACCGATCGATGCTTCTCTAAAACAGCGATGAGCTTATTCGTCTCCTCTTCTGAGAGTTTGTCGCTAATGATCACGGGAGACTCTACATCGCTATTCAGAAAGGCGTATCTAAGCCCTGAAGGTAAACCCTTTAGCTCAATCGAAGGTCGTGATGGCTTCGCAGTCGCGAGCAGTTCAGAAGTTTCACCGGATTCTTCTTCTGCATCGCTGACTTCTTCCGGCATTTCCTCGATATCCTCCTCGAGGCCCAAGTCGAAAAACACGAAGGTGGAAGTGGCCATTATTTCCTCGATCGGCTCTGGAATAGGGAGATCCTCCACTGAGCATGTCAATGCTCGATCCACGGGGATGTGGAACGTGTCCTTCCCTAACTTGATGTTTAAACATCCATCCTTAGGAACATCCGAAAAGGGAGCTTTAAGGGGATGTCCTATCAAGAAGTCGAAGTTGAGATCTTCGAAGATATGGAAGTTCAGACAGATTTTAACATCATTGTGCCATAATGGCACATCGGTGATTATCCCGTAGCTGCTTGTAAGAGAACCTGAAGGTCTCTTGAGCTGTCTGTCTGTCGAAGTGAGTTTGTAATTGCCTAGAAAAGATAAGGCAAACTCATCTGACATGAGATTAGCTCCGATAGCGGGACTATAGAGAGCGTCCACATTTTGATTTTGGAGACGGCAATGGAATGATGTGGAGGGAGAGTTTAGATAAATTGGAGATAAGGATGACTCTCCTTCCTGCAGCCATTCGTTGCTGATCAATGTTGCCAACTCTTGAATTGTCTCCTGAAGAAAATTCTCCTCTAAGGGATCTGTAGGAGTGATAGGGCTTGGTGGTCGCTTCTGGCAGAAGTATCTTGAGGTGTTGCCGAAATCTTCAAAGACATCTGGCTCGATACTTCGGAGAAATTCCGGAGGTAGAGGGTCTTCTTCCTCCGATGTTTCGGATTTATGTTCAGGGGCGGTCTCATAGATCGAATCTACTGATTGGCTTTCAGGGGATTCCGATTCGATTTCTGAAGGCTCCGCTTGACACATCTCGGGCTCTGTGGGGGACTGGCTCGTGGATACAAACGAAAGATGTTCTATCCAAGATTTTGTCGAGGACTTCCCTACTTTCGGTTGGGATAAGATGAGCGAAAGATCCCCCAGCGGTAAGATTGAGATGGTGTGCAGAATCCTTGTCAAGACCAGCATAAAAATGCTGGAGCAATAAATGCACGGGTAATGACAAGTCTGGGCCTGATTTTACCAATAAGGTAAATCTAGCCCAAGCTACACCGATTGATTCCTTATCATTCTGACGGAAAGTTAAAATTTTCGTTCGTAAGGCGCATATTCGTGAAAGCGAAAAGAATGCAGAATAGAATCTGTCCCGAAGTTCAATCCAACTTCCATTCACACCACCTATGACACGAATGTACCATTGCTTCGTTTCTCCCGAAAGGGAAAAAGGAAACAATTTCCATTTAAGAGTTTCGTGTGTCATGCCCGAAATTTTCTTGCATGAACATACTTGCTCGAACTCGCGCAGATGATGGTAGGGATTTTCACAATCCCTTCCTGAAAAGGAATTTTCCAAAACAAAGGCTATGTAGCCTGAGTCGAGTTCATAGCTAGTAGAAAGAATTGGGTCAGCAAAGGGTTTTGGCTCGTAGAACTCGCTCTTGGGTGAAGAGAGCTATAAAAGGGATAGCTGCTCCATGGGTAGCGGGTGTTGAGGTAGAATCAAGGAAAAAGAAAAAAAAAGATATGATGACGACTGAGTCCGTAGATAATGTAGCTACCGTTCCCCGGCAACGGCGCCAGAAAGCTTGTTGGTATTTTGCAACGTCACGAATAAAATCCACAAGCGCATGGATACCGCTGTAGCTTTCACCCAAGAGTATTCTAGGGTATCGTATCCACTGAAGAACGTGAGTACGCTATCTACAAGTTCAGGCTCATCCAAGGACACACGCGCCGGTGTGGAGAAGACAGAAAAGAGGACTTTCTATATCTAGAATCTATGCCTAGAAGAAGAGATCACATCGCCGTTATACTTCGAGGTAAAGGTATCGACCGACTTATGCAAACCGGTAGTTCCAATATGTGCTCTATCTTATATCCGAACGTGGAGGATTACTAAAAGTCTTGAACAGGACTGTCACCACCTGCCGGCTACCTCTACAAACCATGGGACTATCAGACAACTGAGTGGTATAGTCCAGCCTAGACACCACGTCTACGCCTTTCCCTACTAACCTTAGCTCTGGCCAAGACTACCCTTTTCTATCCGGGGTCTTAAGCTAAGATCAAATGCTACTCGCTAGCATACACATCAACTAATATAAGGCAGAGATGACAACTTGCGATCTAAACTCTAATTCAAGTAAACAAACAAAGAAAGTCTCGAACACTTACAACCGAATAAGCATCCGTCGAGGTACAAGCGGAGAAGAGTGCCGACAGACCCGGCACTTCCCCCGACTCCTCCTCACTCTCCTCCTCTTCTTCTACACCTCCTAGTCTACCTAAGCATCTAGGATGAAGGCCTCAAACTCCATGGGAGAAAGGTGAGTTGAGAGGGTGTGATGTGTGTGTGTCCATTCCTCTACCCCCTCGCCTTGTATTTATAGGAGGGAGCCACGGGCTGAAGCACCAGGAACCGACTTAAGCAACCAGCAGGGAGGCGCCACGTGTCGAAGCTGAGGCGGTGGGGCCCATGGGCCTGGTCGGCCGACCAGTAGGTCGGTCGGCCTACCAGGTGGGCCAACCGCCCCCAGCTTCATCCAGCAGGCTATCCTGGGCCTCCTTGTCTTAACCCATTTGGGCTTGGCCTGTGTTGAGTGGTATGAATCTGGGTTTTTGGGCTACACTTGGTCCATTTGAGCCTGAATCGGTGCTCTGATAATTTTTGCGATTTATGTCGAGCCAAAGTGTGCTTGAAACCTACAAAATTAGTTTAAAAACACCTGCACACATTCTCAAGAACCATATGTGGAATTTGTTAATACATAAACCCTATGCTAGCATTTATTCCACTTTGTGGTTCCCTTTTGTGCAGGAGTTGACGGTCAAAATAATGACCGTCAACAGTCGCGAGCCCAACTCAGAAATTTCAGCAAACAAAGACCAACCCACGGCTTTCCAAACACTCACAAATTCAGCATTCATACCGGTCTTTTCCAGCAGGTCATTGTCGAACTCCCTTGTATGACCGAAGGTCCGAGCCTTCAGGATGTTGTAAGCTTGGAGTTCTCGCTCTCCTCGAATGTCGAGGTGCGAATCATCCGGCGCCTCCTCCTCTTCTTGTTGTGCTTGCTACTCTTCTAGCGCCTGGGATTCGGCCTGCTCATCTTGATGAGTGTAGCTTGGCATGGGGGTGGACGAGAGATGCGAGCTTGATCGGCTTGAGCTAGAACCAGTCACCTTCTTGAGTGCTACCAACATCTTCCTTCCGATGTTCCTGAAAGACATTGCAACGAACAAACAAACCTAACACTCAGAAGGATTATGTGAGAGTTAGTGAAAATCAAGTCAGCCGTCCGAGTGTTAGTAGTCCTTGTGGGGCATGGTTGCCTCTCACAAAAATCGTTCTTGTGGGTGATAACACTCCACAAAATCATTCTTGTGGGTGATAGCACACCACAAAACCATTCTTGCGGGGTAGTAGTACCACCACAAACACGTTCTTGCAAAGAGAAGAAGATAAACACGAAATGCAAATGGGATGCCAATAAGAATGCAAAAGAGGGAAATCTTTTTCTTCTTTTTCTTATGAACTTGGAGAGATACAAGAGCAAAGAGAGCAGAGGAGGGAAGAGAACGAAATGGAACTAGTGGAACTCGGGCAAGGGTAGTGCCATGGGCTCCCTGTGCACCGGTTCTTATAGAGGGGTGCCACCCCTGAGTCGGCCGACCAAGGGGTCGGCTGGCCTGTGGCTGGCCCAATTTTTCTCCCACTTTTTCAGTGATGGTTAATGATTGCCAAATGGTCCAAAAATGCAAGAATGAGTGCAGGGGTAGGCCGGTGCAGGCCTAGGAGTGGCCCCAAATGCACTTGGACATGGAAATGGTCCAAGTTCATGCATGCACTATGCTCCAAATTGTTATGGCTGCCATTTTCTTCCAAAATTGCCCCTTGGGCGCTTGTCTAATTCCAAGGCTCATGAGGATTTATGATGCAAAAGATGAGAAAATAACACATGCAAGGGTTTTCATGTAAAGATGCAACGTTTATGCAAGAATCAAATGGAATTGAGAGAAATTCAAACATGCAATGGTTGAAATCAAATATGAGATAACTACCGATTTACCTGTCTGCAAGGGTTCAAAATTTAGAGTCTTCTGAATGAGACATTTTATTCCGTCAACCTTGATTGGCTTGATGAAACAATTCCAAAGTGCGACACCGCTTCATAAAGATTGTCGGAAAAATTCATACCTTGATGTGGTGTCTGGGGTACTCGGGATTATCATTTGGTCCTCTTTTGATCAGGTTGAACTTCTCATGATACATATCATCTCGTGGTATTGCCCTTGAAGTGTTAGAAATTACTTACCTCGATTGCATCGTGATGTGGTTGCTTTCTCGGTTGATGAAGTGTTCATTGCTATTGGTGATCAGGCAACGGCAATAGATCACTTCTTCAAACAGAGAATTCGAGCCTTTTCCAAGGTCGGATGCAATCATGATCGATTCAACTGCCGAAGTGTTGACTTCTCGAAGTCAAGAGTGCCAAGTCACGCTTGTCTTGAAGTCGACTCAGATTCGTCGTGGAATTCACTGGCGAACTGAAATTGATCGGAAACTACCCCTATCTTCACACCTAAAGAAGACAGCATGGTTATCCTGCCAGATCACTGGCCACTAACCATAGAAATTTTCTTTAAATAAATTCTTTAACCTATGACTTCCTCGGCAACGGCGCCAAAAATACTTGTTGATGTTGTTGACGCTCCTTAGCACCCCAATTTATATACCGCAAGCGCCCGGGATCGTGTAGCTTTTCCCTTAGAGTATTCGCCCAAGGTTTATCAATCCGTGGATCGACAAAGAACTACCCAAGGTTTTCCATCTAATCTAATGGATCTATCCTAACATGAAGCATGAATTGCACATATAGAGTAACCTTTAATAGATATGAGTGTTGTGTAAAGGTTGATCTCATCCGTGAACATAGGCGTAACAATAGCAAAACCAAAGACATGACTAGGCCTATTGTCATCTAGTTGTAGTTCAAGCTAACAAGCAAATAAATCATGCATCTCAATCAATGGCATCTTTAAACCCAAAATCTCCAATCTGATCCTTCGATACCCCATCTACTTAAAGCAACGCCCTGTCACGACGCCCCCCTTTGGATGAAAGCACCCTGAAGCAAGTCGAACCCCCTTTGGTAGTTCCGCCATGAACCTCTAGCCACCATGACTACAAGATTATGCTAAGCGATCTATCTCGATAATAGATCTAGGATGAAGCAAACCCAAAGAAAAGAACAAAATCGAAAGAGAGAACATGGTCGCCAAAAGATTCGGAAGACATGATTATCATTACTCACATAATAGATTCGTTTGGATCGTCACCACCGAGTACATACCATTGACGACTCCAACTAGCTCATGAACTCCATCATGGCACAACCACGCAGGGAGGCCATGGAGGCTAGGGGCGGCCTAAGCCATCTCCTAGACAACTTCGAAGACTTGCGGCGGCCGTCGTCTCCCTCCGGTCTTGGCCCTAGGTTTTTTTCGAGTTCTGGGTGGATGGATGCCGCGAGTTGAATAAGGTGCGAGCTATTTATAAGCCGAGGAAGCCACCGGTCGAAGGGGAGGCCGAACCGCCTCGGAAACGGGCTAGGCCGGCCGGCTCATGGGCCTAGGCCAGCCGGCCTACCCTCTTTCGGGCTCACCTCGGTCTCATCTTTCGCGTGTAGACTCCTCGCATCTTCTAGAGTTTATGTCCTTCACGATTGCACCCCTTTGGACGTCGTTATCTTGGAGATATCTTCGAGGAAAGGATAGGATAGGGAATCCTTCCTTAAATCTTCATTTGCTTTTCTTAATCCGGAAGTATCTTGATCTCATCTTTGTGGGCTTGGTCCTTTGGGCTCACTTGGAGGATGGATGTGCATGAATGGGCTTCGAATCAACATGGTTTGGTCCTTCCTTTGGGCTTTGGCCTTCGTCTTTCTCCGTGTTAGCGCTTGATCACGGGCCTCGTCATTTCATGCTCCAAAATAGGCCAAGAACCTGCAAAAATGAAGTTCCTCCAAAATATATGTGCAAATGTGAAAATGAATAATAATTAGGTCGGGGTTAGGACGGTTAGTGATTTTGATATTAAATTCATGCCATTATCAAGGATAAACAAGGGATAAAGTCGGTACTTAAGGAGCGCCAACATTCCCCCCATGCTTAAACCTTGCTCGTACTCGAGTAAGTCCAGGAGCTTTGCTTATAAAGAAATCAGCGTTGCCCCTCAATGTCCTCTCTGCACTTAGTCATACATAACAAGACATATTGCTCTCTCAAGTATTTAGCATTTAAGTTCATGTTGTGACCGGCTAGTTTTTCATTATGGAAGATAGACTAGCAATTAAAGAACAAGCCACAATAATAAATAAATGCAATGCTCTCAAACTTAAGCGAACTTCAAACCTTTACCTTGTTTCATCGTGAAGAGTTTTCAAAAGAATGCATATCAAACATAAGTGAGGTTCTCTTGCAAAAGATCATGGAAATACTTATCTCATCAAGTCTCTCAAGCCTACATTAGATTGTCTTCAACCTATTCTACTCATATATAAAAGTGGAAGGCTTATGTGGAGCTCGGTAGGTAAAAACAATCCTAGCAAAACATTATATCTAAAATATTGTCAAACTAAGAGAGAGATCTATTGGATTTATTGAGACTTGTCAAAAAGGCCATTGGAAAATAATGTTGGAGAGGGAGAAAGATGAAACACACACATTTAGATAGGTGGACATGTGCAAGTGTCAAATGGATGATCCCGAGACACAAATGAAGTTCTCGTTATCGGATTGCACATGGTTGGAAGATTTGAGTATGAAATAATTCTTCAAAGTAACTTGGAAAATTAATGAAGCCAAAAAGAGCTAAGGAGCATTTTATTCTTCTCTTTTTTTCTTTCATTTTTCTTTTCTTTTATCCTTTTTTTTATTTTTCTATTTTTCTCTTTCTTTCTTTTTTTCTTTCTTTTTGCTCCTTAGAACTTTTGATAACATAGAATACTTACCCAGCCATCCCCCCATGCTTGAACGAATGCTCGTCCTCGAGTATGAATAGTGGGAGAACCAACTAGCTAGGGTAAGTATCTCAAATTCACCTTCTTCTTCGTAGAACCTCTTGAATCTCTGGGGAGCCTTGTCTCCCAAAACTTTTCTTTATATGGTGCCCTTGATTCTTTTGATTCCGTCGAAATGATAATCCATACTCCAGCGAGGTTTGCAAAATTTCCGAAGTAGAAACTCACAATGCATGGATAAATAGGCTAGCAGAAAGAAGGTTACACCAAAAAACGGAATGACCAGCTTCTTAGTCTCGTACCAAAGAAATCAATCTTAATCCAACTCATCAAAATATAAGTTTCCAATCTAAAGGTTTCATCATGAAAGAATATGTATGTATAGGCTTTGGTAGGTAGAACTTTGTAAGAGATTCACAAATGTAGATAGCATAGGAATTAAGTTTTCAAATTAAACAACACAAGGTGTAAGGTCATCGGTAGAATAAAATCAAAGAGCAACATAGAATATGTGGGTCTAGAATTTAGTCATTTAACCTCCACAAATAAAAGAGCCGATATTTAATCATTTTAATTCCATTTAATTGAGAGCAAATGGTCAAGTCATATACAACATAGCGTAGGTAAAACAAAGCAGCAAATTTCATCACTTTTCCATAAGCAAGAGCATATAAGAATATCATCGTGGTGAGCTCAAGGTGACGGTGGTTATCATTCATTGAAAACAAAAACAAATCTAGGTTGTACTCCTAGTAGCCATGTTATTATATGGAGAGATATACAAAGGTTGCATCTATGGTTGAAGGCATATATGTACAAGCATTTAGAAAAAGAGAGAGTGTAGGAAGAATTACTGTCCTTCTCGATGCTCGTAATGAAGTGTAGCGCGACCTCCCCCATACTTAAGCATTGTGCTAAGCATGGAAGAAGAATCATGAGCATCTTGTGGAAACCGTGATTATCTTACTACATGAGATCTTTCTTCCTTGTCCACGAAATCCTCCCCCATGCTTAGCAAGATGCTAGGCGTGGAAGGAGAAAATAGACCAGCTTGCAATTCTTGAAGTCCTTCCCTCATGTGTATGAATATCATCTTCAATGTATCTTCACCTTTGTTGCCTCAATTTTCCTTCAACTTCTTCTTGTACAAAGTCATGGTCCCAATCATTGCTTCACGTCGTCGTCGCCTCCTTCAATTCCTCGTTGTCCCATTGCTGCCTCATCTTCATGAATTTTTCTTTCAATTTCCAGAACAGAACGTGTACTGAAACATTGCTCCATTGCGAAGTGCACGAATTTTCCTTTCCAACGAGTCCTCATTCGCCGAAAATTGATTCCGAACAAGAGAGTTATGTCCATTTCGTCCCAGCGCTGCAATCTGTCCTGACGAATTTCAGAACGCGCAACGTTCAATGTTCTTGCCATATCTCCTTGTACGGGTCTTCAAATTCATTGATCTTGGATGCATCGGAACGGAAATTTCAATGAGCTTCTGAATATCAACTTTTTCTTCCTTGTACATCTCTGTTCATGTGCAAAATTTGATGAAAACTGCTGGGCTTGCTCTCGAACTTTGGAGGTGTTGACGAATTTGATTTCTTCTTTGATCACGAATTCATGGGAACGCTTTGTCATGCCTGCAAAACAATCAAGTGCACACACTACCCCCGGGGTGACGGCCGGGAGTAGAGGCAAATGCCAACAAACCAAGCATCCCTAGACTCAACTTGTGGCATGAACAATGGAATGGATGCAAAGTGCAAATGCAAAGTTAGCAAAAACAAGTGTTAGCAAGGTTGAAAGGACCTTTCGATGTTGTTCTGCAACTAGCTTATTCAAAAACAATTGCTAAGAGTGACAAAAAGCCTTCGCGACACTTCATAAGAAGTGAGGCTTTTGTCAATGAAAAAGGTTATTTATCGAAAAGGACCAAGCAACCGAGCTAACAAGGTTTTAGAAGTAGGTTTATGGGTTTCCTATATTTTTTTGGTTTAAAAAAAAAATTTTGAAGAGAGAGTGTTGGGTATAGAAATTCTATCTAAGGTGGTTTTTTAAAAAAACTAGAGAGAAACAAAAGTTAGATTTTTTTTTGAAAGAAAAACATAACCTATGGTTTTTAGGATTGCTCTATGAGTGGTTTTCCTACGGGTTTTAGGATCTCAAAAGCGAGGCTAGTCAATGTTTTTAGAAAAAGTTTTTTTAATGCAATGTGCAATGCAATGCAAGGGTGAGACGAACAACATGGTATGTAATGCAACACGGGGTGGTTGAACAAAATGATATGACATGATGAGGTGGTCTAAAACAAAACAAAAAGTTAGCCTAAGTTAACAAGCCACAAGTTTAGAATCAAAGGGTGGTGCAACACTTCATATTTCCCTCTAAAAGGACACAAATAAAAAGACTCTAAACACTAATAGGCACACAAAAAGGTCTACAAGTTTTCCAAGATCAAATAACAAAGTCCCTCAATAACATTTAGAATGAACAACATGAAGTTGCGGTTTTTGTTAGAGCAATGGTACAATATTACTTGATATTCCGATTAAAGAGTGCAATGTAGACGGTCATATTAATATATATAAAATAAAAGATCGGGTTGCCTCCCACAAAGCGCTTCATTTAAAGTCATAGAGCTCGACTTTCTTACCTTCAAATTGATGCGAAGCCATGGTCCTTCATGCAAGAGGTGAAGGTGTTCCATGCAGCTCTTATTCCACTTCCCATGTTGGACATGATCAATCACGCTTAATGGAAAACTTTCCCAATCGTCTCTCACATCATTGTCACCTCCTTCTTTGTTGTCCTTCGTCGCTACCTTTCTTTTCACAGATTTTCCTCTCTGTCCAGATTGGGAGTTGCGCCAACCAATTGATCCAATGCAAGGTGCACGAAATCTTCTTTCCAACAAGTCTTCATTTGCCCAAAACACATTCCAATTGGGGGAGTTATGCCCCTTTTTCCCCGTCATTGCAATCTGCCCTGTGCTGATTTCAGCATGTGCGTCTCCGATGTTTGAGACATAGCTCCTCCCGTGGGTCTTCAATTGCATCGATCATGGATGCATTGAACCGAGGACTTGGTGGAGATCCTGAATATTCAACTTTCTTGCATTGTAAGTCTCTGGACTTGTGCACAAAATTGATGAGGCTCAGCGACGTCCGTTCTTTAAACTTGAAGATGTTGATGATGGTGTTCAAAATTTTGGACACGGTTTCCCTCCTCATCATTTGAGTTTCATGTCCTGCATGGTTAGTGAAATTCGGGGATTCTCCCGACATGTGCTCTTTTAGGGTCATGAGCTTGACCAAGCGCAAAGCAAGATCGAAATTTGCAATTATTTGTAAACATATGCAACATAATCACATCCTCAATTAAATTTCATCAACAAGGCATGGTGTAATTAAATGCAGCATGTGTTTCTTGCATAGCGCGGAGCTCATTATTAGGCAGAGGTTCTTTAAGCATGAAATCAACATTCTCAAGAAACTCTAGCCTATCATCATGAAAAGAACAAGGCATAGAATTTAAACTTTCATTCCCACTATCGGTTCGAGCATGAGATTTTTAAAGATTATCAACAAAACCAATAGAAGCTTGAGAATTCAATGTATACCTTAGCTTTGGAGCTTTTTCATACTCATTGGAGTCGTGGTGCTTTGTGCGAGATGTCATCTTGATGCACTCTTCGTGGTCCGTCGTGGTTTGCTTCTCACGTCTCCATGTGTTGAATGTTGAGCTCTTGTAATCCGTCGTGGTTTGTTTGCAACATCTTCATTTGTCGAAGGTCGACCGCTTGTGCCTTCATTTGCCAATGTCATTGGGGTTCTTCCTCTACTCCAAGTCTCTTAATTTTATCATTCACGCTTGATGAAAGCATCGCCCAAGCTCCCCTTCATTGTTGTCATCGTCATCTTCTCTATCTTGTTCTCATCGCGTTGCTCCTGCCTCTTCTTCGTAGAATATCTCCTGTATACTCAACAGAACATATACCAAAATATAGATCTATTGAACTGTTTATGAAATTATCTTTCCAACGAGTGGTCATTCATCTTAAACCGAGTCCAAACTAGGGAGTTATGCCCGTTTCACTTTTGGCGCTGCGTGCTGTCCAGAAATTTTCAGAGTGCACACCATTCAATGTTCTGGACATAACCGCTTGTAGGAATCTCCGGTTGACTTGGTTCTTGATTCGTTGGAACGGGAACTTCGTGGAGCTTTTGAATATCCAAAAATATGCTGCTATTTGCTTCTGAGGTCGAGCTGGACATTGATGAGAACAATATCTTCTTGTGAATTCATCCGAAGATGTCAATGATCTCGATCATGTGGTCTTTGGAACATAGTGTCATGCGTCCCTAGGCTTCAAGGTCATCACCATTGATTACCAGCAAATATCACGGCTTCAATGATGTGTCTTCTCCATTGTTCTTGCTCTACCCAAGGTGTCGGGATTGGAAGATGCTCCTGTGCTTCGTGTTGATGATCCGAACGGTTTCCTTCCTTGATAGCATCACTCGATTAGAAGTATATCGAGCATCCCACTGGAGAGCATAGGTGGTGTCATGGTTCTTCTAATCTTGTTGCTTCCAGCTTTGGTCAACTTCAAATCATCATCTTTTGCGTACACAGCCTTCCAATCATCCTTTGACATCGTCATCACCTTCTTCGTCGGTTGCTACTGCCTCTATCCTCGTTGAATTCCCCTTCATCCAGTGCAGAACATATACCAAACTTCTGTTCCATTGCAAGGTGCATCAAATTATGTTTCCAACAAGTGGTCATTCGCCCTAATTGGACTCCGAATAAAGAAGTTATGCTTCTTTTATTACGGCGCTGCAATCTGTCCAGAGGGATTTCAGAACGCGCAGCGTTGAAAGATTTTAACATAACTCTTCACACCGATCTCCAAAGTTGATGGTTCTTGATCCGTTGGAAAGAAGACTTGATGGAGCTTCAAAATAATCTATTATTTGCTCATGGTACTTCTCTGATCTTGGATGAAAAACTCATCACAACAGTAACACTTCATAGATGATGATGATCGCACAATTTTCTTCGCGGGCATGCTTCATACCTATTGCTTGAACAAACAATTCTTCCCAAAAACATTAGTCTTTAAAATTAATTGACACGGAGGCGTACCTTATTTATCATCTTTTGCTTTGGGGAGTGCGGACTCGATAGCGGATGCTGGGCCACTAACAAAAGTTTGCACCTACCACTAAAGAGCGAATCTTGATGTTGTTGCCGTCATGTCGATGTGCACGTTGTCGATGTTCCATGTCGAGGCTCCTCGATCATCTTGTTGCCGATTGTTGAAATTTGTTGAAGTGGATTATGGACTTCTCGATGTCCAAGTTTGGTGTCTAGCTTTTTCCACCTACTTTCAAGGACACAAAAAAGAAAACAAGGGTTAGTCCAAAATTAGGGTTAGTCCAAAAAAACTAGATAGATTGCCCTAGGATTCAAGATGCCGATCCCCGGCAACGGCGCCAGAAAAGCTAGTTGATGCTCCTTAGCGCCCCAATTTATATACCGCAAGCGCACGGGATCGTGTAGCTTTTCCCTTAGAGTATTCCCCCAAGGTTTACCAATCTGTGGATCGACAAAGAATTACCCAAGGTTTTCCATCTAATCTAACAGATCTATCTTAACATGAAGCATGAATTGCACATATAGAGTAACCTTTAATAGATATGAGTGTTGTGTAAAGGTTGATCTCATCCGTGAACATAGGCGTAACAATAGCAAAATCAAAGACATGACTAGGCCTATTGTCGTCTAGTTGTAGTTCAAGCTAACAAGCAAATAAATCATGCATCTCAATCAATGGCATCCTTAAACCCAAAATCTCCAATCCAATCCTTTGATACCCCATCTACTTAAAGCAACGCCCTGTCACGACGCCCCCCTTTGGACGAAAGCACCCTGAAGCAAGTTGAGCCCCCTTTGGTAGTTCTGCCATGAACCTCTAGCCACCATGACTACAAGATCATGCTAAGTGATCTATATCGATAATAGATCTAGGATGAAGCAAACCCAAAGAAAAGAACGAAATCGAAAGAGAGAACATGGTTGCTAAAAGATTCGGAAGACATGATTATCGTTACTCACATAACAGATTCGTTTGGATCGTCACCACCGTGTACATACCATTGACGACTCCAACTAGCTCATGAACTCCACCATGGCACAACCACGCAGGGAGGCCATGGCGGCTAGGGGCGGCCTAAGCCATCTCCTAGACAACTTCGAAGACTTGCGGCGGCCATCGTCTCCCTCCGGTCTTGGCCCTAGGTTTTCGTCAAGTTCTGGGTGGATGGATGCCGCGAGTTGAATAAGGTGCGAGCTATTTATAAGCCGAGGAAGCCACCGGTCGAAGGGGAGGCCGAACCGCCTCGGAAACGGGCTAGGCCGGCCGGCTCATGGGCCTAGGCCTTCCGACCTACCCTCTTTCGGGCTCGCCTCGGTCTCATCTTTCGCATGTAGACTCCTCGCATCTTCTAGAGTTTATGTCCTTCACGATTGCACCCCTTTGGATGTCGTTATCTTGGAGATATCTTCGAGGAAAGGATAGGATAGGGAATCCTTCCTTAAATCTTCATTTGCTTTGCTTAATCCCGAAGTATCTTGATCTCATCTTTGTGGGCTTGGTCCTTTGGGCTCGCTTGGAGGATGGATGTGCATGAATGGGCTTCGAATCAACATGGGCTTTGGTCTTTCCTTTGGGCTTTGGCCTTCGTCTTTCTCCGTGTTAGCGCTCGATCACGGGTCTCGTCATTTCATGCTCCAAAATAGGCCAAAAACCTGCAAAAATGAAGTTCCTCCAAAATATATGTGCAAATGTGAAAATGACCAATAATTAGGCCGGGGTTAGGACGGTTAGTGATTTTGATATTAAATTCATGCCATTATCAAGGATAAACAAGGGATAAAGTCGGTACTTAAGGAGCGCCAACAGATGCCTACCAACGTCACCACTGGAGATCAGCGGTGGCATCCGCAGACGTCAATTGGGTGGCAGGTATTTCATGGGCCACGAATGAATCCGCAAGCGCATGGAGTACCGCCGTAGCATTTTACCTGAGAGTAACCCGGGGTGTCATTTATATTTCCGTAGGGAAGACGGCGGTGTATGGAATTTAATCAACTTAGGAGAAACCACTATGGATTAATGTCAATGATCCGAACAGGGGAATAATATTCATGGTAAAGGGGGGTAGCGAACAAACAAGCACAACTTGATAATATGCCTAGGACATCGGAGAGGGAAGAGCAAGACCGAGGGTAACTAGAGCCATAATCTACCATACTCTCATGAGCAAACTGAACTGAGTCATTCATACACAAAAGAAAAGCCTGATCAACGGACTAGGGAGACTGCATCCAGATGTACAGAAGGAACCTGAACATCCGACGGCTTTATGTACCTCCTACTCCTCTACCCGAACGTGTAGGATTACTCGGGCTCGGACAGGGCTGTCACCACCTGCCGGCTACCTCTACAAACCGTGGGATAGAGTCGCATTCAAACGTGGTCATCAACCCAGGCACCACGCCTGCGCTTACGGGCACCACTCTAGCCTTGCGCAAGAACACCCTTGTCTATCCGGGGACTTAGTTCTAGAGCACCCAATTAAGGAAGATGAAATAAAGCCATGATACATGAACTAGTCTATGCATATGAATCACTCAAGACAATCAAAGCTCACAAGGATCACATACACAACAAGAGCATATGAACCAGAGTACTGAATAAATAAATGAGCATCTAGTCCAAACTCAGAGAATTACATAAAGAGAAGGTAAAAGACATACCAGAATCTCCATAAAGACTCTAAGACCTCGAACTACTACTCGAACCTGAACTCCTATAGTCCTAAGACCTCTACAAGAGAAGCTAACTACATCTTGAGAGAGTAACTTGATTGGTTGATGATCTTGGATGTCTTGAAATGGAGCCCCTCCCCTCATATATATAGAGGGGAGCCACCCTCTCCTCGGCCAGAACTTCAGCTGGGAACCCATTGAACCGACATTGTGAGCCAATCAGAGAGTGCCATGTCGAAGCTTGAAGGTGGTGGGGCCCATGGGCTGGTTGTCCGACCAGGTAGGTCGGCCGGCCTCCCAGTGGGCCTACCGACCTTCCTCTTGTTCAATTGGGCTGCTTCTGATGTTTACTTGTTGATGGTCGAGGTTTGGGCCCTTGTTCTGTTGAGTTTCTTCTCTGGTGGGCCTTTTGATCCATGTGAGGCTCGTGTGGCGATATCGGATTGGTCGGTGTTTGCTCCTTGGCCAAAAAGGCTATGATTGCCCTCCATTTTCAGCTAAAACCTACACTCATAGAAATCTAGAGGGACATGTGGAATTCGGTGATTTATTATTGGCATGAGTGTAAGAAATGCAAGTTCATCCATTTATTATGGCAATATTGACGCTTAGAAATGGTCGTTAGTGAGCGTCAACAGTTACATAGGCAAAAGTTATGAACAAAATCGAAATTGGTATTCGCTTGTTAAATAGGCTAACTTGGCTTTGTTTTCTGTCTTTCGTTGATATGAAAACAGGGTAGTGTATGACCGGTTTCGACTTGCCGCAAAATTTCACGCCTAATCCAGAGTCACTCTTGATAAGATTTCGTCCTTGTGGCGTGCCTCCTCAGATCTCACTCTCGGCAGCCGAACCAGTCATCCAAGCACCGTCAGCTTCTCGAGCTATGGCCCAGAAGACACTCCGTGATTACTCCACTCCTTCTGCTAACCAAGTTCCCACAGGACCTGAGGTTAACACTGGGGGAGAGAATTTCGAGATCAAGACGGGTCTTATCACGATAGTGCAGGCCGGCCCTTTCTGTGGCAAGGCCAATGAGGATGCCAGTGCTCATCTCCAGTAGTTCTTGGAGCTCTGCAGTACTTTTGTTATCAAGGGAGTATCTCAGGATGTGATCCGGCTCCGTCTATTTCTGTTCTCTCTTCTAGGGAGAGCGAAGCAGTGGTTCTATGCTAGCAAGACCGTTGTGGACACCTGAGATAAATGTGCCAAGGTGTTCCACGTGAAGTTCTTCCCGATGGGAAAGATCAATGCTCTTCGTAGGAGGATTTTGAGTTTCCAGCAGGCATCAAATGAGTCAGTTCCTTGATGCTTGGGAGAGACTTCAGGAGTACATCCTTGTGTGTCCGCATCATGGAATGGACAGTTGCCTCATTCTTCAGAACTTCTACAACGGGTTGACTCAATCTTCCTGTGATCATGTGGATGCCGCTGCAGGTGAAGCTTTCTTCTCGCTGATCATTGAACGAGCTACAACATTAATCGAGAAGGTAGTGTCCAACCAAGGTAGGAGTGATGATCGTCTCCAACCATGTCAGCGAGGCATGCACTCCGTCAAGGAGACTGACATGCTCGCTATGAAAATTGATCTCCTCCTCAAGAAATTTGAGGATTATTCCCAAGACATGGCTCAGATGCAGACACTTCAAGCCTTGGAAGCTCGCATGACATGCGAGATCTGCGGGAATGTTGGACATTCAGGCAACAATTGCCCAGAAACCCAAGAAGAAGGCACGTATCTTAATGGCAACAACAACGGGTTTCATCCACAAGGAGGTCAGGGGCGGAATCAACCACGCCCATACTATCAAGGAGGTAATGGAAATTCAAATTCTTTCAATCCTAACCAGCCTACCTTGAGGGATCATGTCTACGGCCAAGTGAAGATCAATGAGTCCCTTCAGAAGAAGTTGGCCGCTAATGACAAATCCATGGAGACCATCCTTACCAAGATGAACGGCTTCTGCACTGCCATCAAGAACCAGCTGAGTTTCAACAAAATGCTTGAAACTCAATTGGCTCAGCTGGCCGCTACTATCCCTGCCGCTGAATTAGGAAAGATCCTAGGGCAACCCGAATCTACCCTAGAGAACGTCAACACCATGACCGCTAAGTGAGAGAAGCCATCTAGCAGATCACCATTCACCAGCTATGCAGAGAAACTCACGCGACCAAGAAGGAGCACATGGGGTGAACTAGCAGCCACGATACGAGAGGATCCTGGAACTCCAGTGATCAATTGCTCGATCTTTGATTGCGACTTCGATCACGCTCTGTGCAATCTTGGAGCTAGTGTCAACATCATGCCCAAGGTAACATTCGAGAAGCTCAGCTATCCGGTATATTCCCCTACCACTATGTGTGTGCAGCTGGTGGACTCTACTGTGAGGTATCCCGAAGGAGTCATGGAGAACCTCTTGATAAAAGTCAGGAACACTTTCATACTTGCGGACTTCATGGTCCTCGATATGGAGGGAGATCTCGGGTTTCCGCCCATACTTGGGCGACCATTCCTGAGAGACTCAAATGCCAGAATTGATGTCGAATCAGGAAAGATCAGCCTCCACATCATGGGGAAAACCATGAAATTCAAGTTTCAGAACAAGAGGGAATTATTTCTGATTCACAAGGATAGCGAAAAGCAAGGGTTACGGGCTGAACCCGGTTGAAATAATTGGGACATTCATCACTTTTCTTCCGAGCCTACCTGGGAAGATTGAGAGATTCATGATCCCCCAACTGAGCCAGTAGAAGACGACCAGAAGATCCCTGACTTCATCACCAACACCATTTGGAAAGATCTGGAGATCTTCTACCCTACACCCGAGGATCCTACTCCTGCGCCACCTACGCCACCAAAGAAGACCAAGAAGGTGTGGCGCAAGAAGAAGAAGACGTCATCACCCGCTACTACTTCTCCAGGTACGGACGAAATGACCTCAACCTGATCAGGTATGGAGAAAGGTCCTGCTTTTCGGATCCTAAACCAAGAGCTAGCTTGGAGAAGGTTCCCTCCCCTAAGTCAACTGTATCCCTTTATTTGCTTTTCGAATAAATTTGATAAAAACTTTCAAAACAAAATAAATATTTACTGCTTTATTTCTCATTTATCGTGCGCGGTAAGAATGTTTTAACTTCTCATGAAAGTTGAAAGGATGAGTTTTGTTTTGTTCTGCCTTACTTGCCTGATATGTCTAGTTTTTGGCTAAAGAGTTCTCTTAAGTTTAAGTCCGTTGGCTATGTTAAACTCTTTGCCATGAACCTGAAAGTTCTTTGGGTTGCATATGATTGATCTGAGTCTAAGTTGTTGTGAGTATAGATATGGTAAATGAAGCTATGCAACCTTGTTCTAGTGATGCTTGAAATCTGTAGTTTTTATTTTCAAAAAGTTCAAAAAGGCAAGTTCCTCAGTGATAAGCAAAGTCCTACCAGAGCCATATATCATACACCAGAAAACTTTATACATATGTTGCTTGTCATTCTGTTGAGTTTTGTTAAATATTGTGACCCTAGTGAGAATCTCTTCATGTTTTCTCGGTCATAAGCACGTACACATCCCTATCCACTTGCAACATTCCAACACTGGGAATTAGCTTCACCATCATCCACCAATAAATACTCCATATTTTGGTAAACTTTTTCTTAGAACATCCCTGAAATAAAATATAGTATTAGATTATGGTTGCCCCAAAAAGAGAAAAAATGGCATGCCAAAGAAGCATGGCCCAAAAAAAAAGAGAGACAAAGAAAGGGGTAGCCATGTCTAAGAAAAAAATAAAAATAAAAAGATATATATCAAGGGATGATAAAAGAAAGAGAGAACCAATACTTCAAGGAGTAAGCCACACCACTATTCATTTATCCATCCGTCCACACACTTGCACCTTTTATCGCGATTGCATGACTTGTTTCTCCATGGATCCGCACAATATATGGAAATCAAGTATGCTCTGTTCTTACCCTACACTGAGCTCCACAAAAGCCTTATCCATAGTAGGGAAGACCGAAGGCAAGTACTTCCCTGGTGAGGACAATAAAAGTTGAGTGCTTCAAGAGAATCATTTTGGGAAACTTAGCCATGTTTTCAAAAATCTTTTTCAAAAATATCTCCAGATGGATTGCAGATCTATAAACAAGTAAGTACTGCTTTGCGAACCATTCTAACTCTCAACAGCCCAAGACGAGGAGACAGCTAAAAAGCCCCATGGATGAGTAAGGGACTAGAGCAAAGGTATGAGAGCCAACTCATTTAAGCTTACGGATGAATATCTTTGCTATAGACTATGACATGACAGGTAGGTAAGAGTCAAAGTGATTTTCTGATCAACAACCTGATTTGTCCTACTTTGCTTGGGACGTGCAAAGGACAGCATGGGGGATCTTGTTGACGCTCACTAACGACCATTTCTAGTCGTCAACTTGATCAGAAAATCATGAGAGTTTGCATTTCTTGCACGCATCTTTGTTCAAATAAACCTCTAAACCACACTTCACCTTTAGAAAAATGCAAGTTGTGTTTTTGAGCTAATATGCAGGTTGGAAGCACACTTTGGCCCGATATAAAATCACAGAAAATATCAAAGCGCAGATTCAGGCTAATTCGACCAAGTGTAGCCCAAGAACCGAAGCAAATCTACTCAAGACAGGCCAAGCCTCGATGTTAGGATAAAAGGAGGCCCAGGACAGCCCAACCCCCAGCAGGTGGGGGGGTTGGCGGCACCAGGTCGTCGGCCAACTGACCCGCGGGCCCTACCGCCTTCAGCCAGCTACGTGGCAGTCCCCCATTGGCTCCCTACGTTGGTTCACCGAGGAATGCTGGCTTCTCACCCGTGGCTCCCTGCTATAAATATGAGGGGAGGGCGTGAGAATGAAGACACACACACACACCACACCCCTCACTTACCTCATGATCTTTCTTGCTTTGTCTATAGGCTTAGTGGAGTTTAGGAGAAGTCCAGGAGTCATCTAGTCCCCGGAGTTGCTCGGGAATTCTGGTATGGGTTCATCTCTAGTCCTCTCTTGTAATTCTCGGTCATTTGTAATCGAATTAGACTATGGTTACCGATATCTGCTTGAAGTATGTTCTGAGTTATCGGATATATACTTCGTGATCTGGTTGCATTATTATTCGATGCTTGCATTGCATGATCGCCCTGTGCCTGTGATGGTTAACATATTGGCCTTAGAACTCTGGCAACTGTTTCAATATTCGTATATTTTCTCTAGTGTGATGTCTGTCCATCCGGAGGGTAGGGGATTCGCGCGAAATGCTAGAGTATCACTTACTAATGTAGATGTGGTGTCTAAACTAGCTAAATATTGCTGGATGTCAACCCTTTCCCACAGATTGAGAGGTAGCCGGCAGGTGCTGACAGCCCTGTTCGAGCCCTAGTAATCCTTTACATTCGGATTGGGGGGTAGGAGGTACATAAAGCCGCATAGGTGAACAAGTTTCTCCCGTCAGCTATAGGAGTTGTCTCCCTGTTGTACTAGTTTAATCTTTGACAATCTAGCCATAAGATAGTATAGATATAGCTAGCCTAGTACATCTGACTCGAGCTCTAACTTCTGCCTTTCTCCCTGCCTATAGCATCTTTTATTTATTTATATCTGAGGGTAGTTTGTGTGTCTGTGTCACGCTACCTCCTACCATGTTACCTATTTTATCCCTATTTGTGCAATTGAATATCCAATCTAGATCAGTTCATTAACTAGCCTATGTACTTTCATTTGCCGCCTTTCCTGTGGAAATATAAATGACACCCCAGTATACTTCTAAGTAAAATGCTACAGCGGTATTCCCTGCACTTGCGGATTTATTCGTGGTTCATGAAATATCTGCCACCCCCTTGGCGTCTGTGGGCGTCGTCACTGTTTGCTCAGTGATGACGTTGGTAGGCGTCAACATGTAGGCGCCTCCAGTTCCTCTGAGTTGGCGAAGCGGCTAGTAAAGCCACCCAAGCCGTCGGTGGTGTAGACCCAAGAACCGAAGATGATGGTGTCAGACCCGCGGCAGCGGGACTTCTCACATGCATGGAATATTCTAGAGGAAGGGATAACGCATGGATGTACAAGGAAACTACCCAACCTCGTTGGAGTAGGACTCTAATAGTACTCGGCTAGGACTTTCCATGTAACCCTGTCCCTACAGACTATATAAGGACGGGCAGAGACCCCTCCAAAAATATCTCGACATCTAAGGCAATACAAACCAACGCATAGAACGTAGGGTATTACGCTCCGGCGGCCCGAACCTATATAAATCTTTGTGTTTCTTGCACCATCGCATTCTGATCTTGGCGAGTCCCTACCTACAATCAATCTCCTCGGGGTATACCTTGGAGAGCATGGCGGTTAAACACCGACAGCTGTCGGTGTTTAACCGCCAAGCCTACTACGGGTATCCTCGGAGTAGTTGATTGTATGTAGGGACTCGCTGAGATCAGGAATACGATGGTGCAAGGAACACAAAGGTTTAGACAGGTTTGGGCTGCCAAGAGCATAATACCCTACGTCCTGTGTGTTTGTTTGTATTGCCTTGAGGATTGATGGAGATTCGTGATGTTTTGAAGGGGTCCCTGCCCGCCCTTATATAGTTTGGGGAGACAGAATTATATAGAAAGTCCTAGTAGAGTACTATTGGAGTCCTTCCCAATGAATATAGGGTAGTTTCCTTATAGCGACTAGTCCTACTTCTATACGAGTAGTTACAATGCGGTAAGTCCTATCCCATACGATACTCCTTACTCTAGAACATTCTACGCCTGTAAGTAGTCCCGTCGCCCCGGGTCTGACATGCACGCTGATAGAACTTAAGCTCCTCCTCACGCCGGAGCTTAGCCAGGTTATCCCGTGCTGTCTCTAGTTGTTCCCGTTCTCCATCAGTCAACAACTTGTTTTCAGTTGTAGTATCCAAGGTTGTAGTGATTGACTGACAGTTCTGTTTCTACATTATATACAACCCATGTTGATGACCTGCCCACCCCCTTAGTTGTTTTCGCAAGGCCCCTATTTCCTATTCCAGAGCTGCACTGAATTTTGACCATGTATTGGTTTATTCCAAATTTCCGTCACTTGAGAGAGAGAGAGAGGGAGAGAGAGAGAGAGTGGGAGAACCATCCTATAGGGGTATTGCCAACCAGTTCAAAATGGAACTTAGATGGTTAGATCTGGTGAATAATATTTTGCCACCGTCTGGGTTTATCCTTAGGTTGCTTAGCGATCATCTTGCACCGATGCCACAAGCTGCATTCAGGCAGGTACACTTGCTATGCCATACGCCTACATGAAACTGGTGCAGTGGCGTATGATGAGACTCCTCGATCCAGTGCGTGTACAATTATGAATGGATACTTGAATTCCCATTCGATAGTCATTAGAACCCTATCTTACTTCTCGAATGTGGGATCTTGTAGTGAATTCGCACAGGTATACTGTCTACCAGTCAAGTCAAATTCCCTAAGATCAAAGCTGTCTATGACTGCATTGAACAGGAAAGGCCATCGAGCATTAAAATTATTTTTATTTTTCTCCTTACTATGTCTCATAATATTGAAGTCGCCACCAATTAACGTGGAATAGGGATTTTCTCTTAACTGCACGCAAAAAATTATTAACGACCAAAATATAAAATGCCACATGCTAATGATATGCTTTGCATATGATTTAAGATTAATTATCTTTCTAAACACAGAGATGTAACATAGGAGGCCACAAAACACTTCAATTTTTCGTAACTCTTAAATGTGCAAAGCGCAAATATTTGCTTAAATATTGGACATCAAAATAAATGTGTTAGATCCATGTTAAATACTCAAGTGGTATACCAAACCTAGGTAAGCCCGAACAATCTCTCAGTTAATATACTACTACTAACAAGAATGTCACTGTCCAATTGAAGTGTAAGCACTACTGCCATGTTAAAAGATATATGTCTTATTTGGTTAGAACTGGATTTAGTTCTATATATGTTGAAAGAGATCCATAGATCAGTAGCAGCTGCTTCCCGGAACCAGCATATATCACATCGTAAGCAAAATAAATCCAAACAACTCTTATTTAAATTTCTTAACCTTTTTCTTTCTTCCTGGTCCATCCACATTATGGTGACGTTTCAAATTCTTGAGCTTGTCGAATCAATATGCTAACATACCTTTTCCTATTTTCCAAGACCCTTCTTTAATCTGTCTCGTCTCTTGTGCTGCAAAGTGCAAACAGTTTGTAGCGCCTGGGTTCCCCTCGATCCACAGATATTAGAATTTTTAGCATTCAAAATTTATATACAAACAAATTGATATTAGCGATTGTATTTAGCAAAAAAAAGACATACATTAACCGCAGTTCTGTAATCTTGGTGACTAATTGAGGGCACAACAAATTTTTCCCTTCCTCCTTACTCTGTCTCACACATGTCCTAGAAAGCCTCACATTTGTGGATGGAGGGAGTGCAATACATTATTTATTTTAATATTGCATTATATGTTCTATGTAATGCAAATCTTCTGAACAACATTTGTACACTAAACACGCATTTGATTTACCCTTTTTTATCATCTGCTTGACCTTTCAAAATCCTGATATGCTCTGTAAAAGGAAACCAAGGGAGTATTTGAGATCAATTAAGTTAATTAAATGTTTGTATAGTTCTTTAATAATACATACAGCAGAGGATTATCTCTTCCGGATATTTCTTGCCGGAACAGTACAACAGGAGAAGGAAGCAACCATAGAAGCAGCGGTGGTGACGCTGGCAGAGCTTGTCGCATCCAGCCGCCCTACGTCAGCCGACGTTCCCGTGAGCGCTGCCGTCGAGCTGACCTCTCGGTGCCAACAAGATATGGCGGGCCCAACGCCGGAAATTCCACATCAGCCAACGACAAGTCAGATCCGAACACCCTTCAGCAGCTCATCACGCCTGCAAACCAGGAGGCTAAAAACCTCACTGCTCGCACACTATCGAAGTCTATAAATCCTGGCGCGTCGTCTCCCACCGCCGGCTCGACAAGCAAGCTTCTTCTACCCTTCTTCCAGCTCCAGCACACTCACCAGCCACAGACCACGGCAGAGCTCCAGATGGAGCAGGGGAATAATCACACATCCTCCGCCTCCGGCATCTACGACTCCGCCGCAGCTCCAGCCGCCGCGCCGCTCCCGTTCGACGCGGCCGATGGCGCCGACGACATGCTCCTGCAGCTCGACGCCTTCGTCCTCGGCACGGACGCCGCCGGGGACAGCTCCGATTGGCTCTCCGCCTCGCCCTCGTCGTCCTCTGACGCAGCAGTGGTGCCACTGTCGCCGAGCACGCCGGAGCAGCGGCGGCGGCCGGACGCGGGCGCTTCGCCGCCGGGCGAGAAGCGGCCGGCGACTCCGGCCTTCATCGGGGTGCGCAAGCGTCCCTGGGGCAAGTTCGCCGCCGAGATACGGGACTCCACGCGCCGAGGCGCCCGCGTGTGGCTCGGCACCTTCGACACCCCCGAGGCCGCCGCGCTCGCCTACGACCAGGCCGCCTTCTCCGCGCGCGGCGGCGGCGCCGTCCTCAACTTCCCCGTGGACCGCGTGCGGGAGTCGCTGGCGGCGCTCGCGCTCGCCGGTGCGGGCGCCGGCGGCTGCAGCGGCTCCCCCGTCCTCGCGCTGAAGCGGCGGCACTCCAAGCGCACGCGCAGGCGGAAGCACCAGCTCTCCCCTGCGACGTCGACGGACAGCAGCGGCAGGAACCATCTCGACCCGGTGCAGCAGCTTGAGCGCCAGCGCGCCGACGCGTCTGCTGTGCCGGTGCCGGAGCCGGAGCAGCGGGTGGCGGCGCTCTGCCAGTGCCACTGCCGCGGCGGCGGAGTCGTGGAGCTGGAGGACCTCGGCACCGATTACTTGGACGAGCTCCTCCGAGTGTCGTCGGACTTGGAGTGTGCGTTGATACGTTGAGAGCATTGAGGCCGGTCGCCGTCGTCGCCGTCACCCTCACAACGCTCCATCGCATCGCACGGCGACCCGATATTATTGTAAATTTCCAAATTAAGTAGTCGACCCGATTGTGCTCGTTGGCACACGTTATTATCATCTTGCTTTGTTTAACTTATGCATACCACCCACTAACCAAACATAGACTCTAATACTTCTCTTATGAATGCCAATAGCTTAATACGAATGGGTTCCATGGGACATGACATGACACCGCATGAAACTTTTTTAAACTCGAGAAATCAAGAGGAAATGAATTCACCATATAATAAGGTACTCTCCTTTTCATCATTATTACTGGATATATATTTAATTTAAAAAATAAACTGATGAGCGAGGATGACAAATCCACTTGTACCTTAATTTTCCCTCTCTCAATCGCTTCTATTGGCCGCAAATGCCGTATGAGCCATGAGGCCAAGTAAAGGCGCAGTTTGGGAGGGCTTCTCCCAAAACAGTTTCATCAGAATTAGCTTCACCGGCTCCTAGTTCATGTTTTGTTCATTTTTACCTGGGTTTACAAATCAGCTTCACACTACACAGTATCTCGATTTGTACAAAATAGGTGAAGCCGAAGCGGGTAGAAGTCCTCCCCAACAGGCCCTTAAATTGGCAGATTATTAGGACTTCAACCAAAGAATGCCACTTTGAGGTACCATGCAACCATCCTCTCACAAAATGAAGTTGATTAGTGCAGATTACATATGTAGAGGTGGACAGGTGGTAAAGAGTCTTAAAATTTGACTTGGATTATTTTAGGATCGGACTCTAAAAGTATCGGGCTCTAATCTTATATAATTTTAAGCTAAAAGTATATAATCACCAACTTTAATTGTGAAGAGGTTACTAGGGGCCATGACCCATTAGCACCCCTATACATACGTTTCACAATATGCCTGAACCCATTGGGCTCTCGTACAACTCTTGCAATTAAAGAGGTATTAATTTACCCATTGTCCCGTATAATATGGAAAAAGAATATATTTCAGGTGTGAGCTGAAACTGAAAAGATGTCCTTGTCTACTAGTGTACTGCAATTATGCAAGGCAAGCTAGCAGTCCTCCAGGATTTGCAGCGATATTCAAAAGTAATACTAGTATATACTTTGTTAAAAGCTAGTTGTAGGAACAATGCTACCAGACAACAACTCAATTAGTGTCCCAATCAATATAATACTGATACCAAAAGGTAGGTTAGTAGTACTCAACAAAAGCAATATAGCGTTCGAATGCAGGACAAATAATACTACTATTTTCATTTATATTATTGTCCTGAAGGAAGCTGTCATGTTGAGGAATGAACATGACAGATTCTAAAATTGTACCTTTAAATAATATAGCATAGATAAATACTACTAAGGACAATTTTTTTTGGACATCTTACCTTAAGTTTCCATAGTTGGTTCAAATTACATGCCTGTGAAGACGGCGAGGTTGTCTCAGCTCATAATATGCCAGTTATTATCTACTCCCTCCGTCCCAAAAAAAAAACAAGTCATTCTAGAATTCAAAGTTATCCTAGAAAACAAGTTATTCAACCTTATTGAGAATTTTTACAATGATTGAACAAATGAGAGCCGTCAACTGGATAGAATCATACAGTGGCCAAGGTAGGAATTACCTGAAAGTACCTAGATTAAAGTACCCGGTGGTACGAAAATGTGGGACCAAGTATAAAAATATGGGACCAAGTAGCGAAAAAGTGGGATCCTATACTAATTTAATTCAATTTTTCATAGATCAACGGCAAAAATAAATTTAAGGGAAAAGTACCACAAAGTACTCTATGGTACTTTACAATCATTGTAGCACAGTTCATTGAGAGAGTGCATGTGCATGTAAGAATTAATTATTATCAAATATAGATAATAGATATAGGTAAGTATGATTATTTTACATTCTTGTTAATATGTCCTAGATTTTAAAATGTTTTTTAATTTACAAAGAGAGTAAGAATGTTGCATCTAAAAGTATTTACATAGGAGGATGTCTTAAGTGGCCAGCCAGTAAAAAATAGTTAATCAAAATCAAGGATAATTAGTTTTTGTATATTTTAAATTAAATGAGATTAGGAAAGTTTATTGTAACTAGAGGTGGTAACAGGCCATGCCCTAGTGGCATCTTCACAGCCCAATAAGGCCCTTAAATTATTTAGCTCAAAATTGTATAAGATTAGAGCCCGACCCTTTTAGGGCTCGACCTTTAGATTTTCTAGTTCAAAATTTTGGGCTCTTTACCATCCCTAATTGTAACTATAGTAGTATACATTTCGAGGTACCCCACAAAGATTGTTCATTTAGGTAATTTCAGACATATTACTAATAATGGAAAATGAGCATGTTACTTCTAATTAACTATAACAGTTGTGATTGAAGACTGTGTTGTTTATTTGGTTCCCTAGATCCTCAACAAATGCAAATGCAAATGCATTTGAATGAGAAAAGTAACATGTACTTAAATATTTGATTAGCTCCGTCGTGCCCTTCTCAATGCAATTATTTTTTGGTATTTGATATTAATTCAATTAGAAAAAATTTACTATAATCTAATAGAAACAGTTTTTGTCGGTCAAAATTTGAAGGCTAAACGAACTGTCTTTGCGGGACGCAGGGCTAGATGTGAAGATGGTAATGATATGTAGCTTCACAAACTTTCATAGCCAACAACTTCAACTAAAAATGTGCATAAGGGACAAAAAGTCATGAAAACGGGTGTAGGAACTCCAGGGAACTGCACGCTCCTCCATGTCACACAGCAAGCAGACCCTCAAAACCTCCTCCGTGGTAGTGGGTACCTGTTATCGCCATAAATTAACAGGATTAATTTATGCGCCGAAAGCAAGATGGGCTCAAAGCAGAAGACTAAGAAGATTTGTAAATCGGCTCCTGCGTGAGCATCTAGGCCACATGGGCCATGTATCCTTAGATTTAGTTTAAGATTAGAGATAGAGTCCGATCTGGACAAGATTAGTTTAGATTGTTTCCCAAGTCTCCGGACTATAAATATATATCCTTTATTATTCGTAAAGGAGAAAGGAGAGCGTCATCACGTCTCGCAAACAACAACTCTCGGCGCATCGCCACCCCTAATCCTAGGGTTTCATCCAAGTAAGTGACATGCTGCCCTGATCGCTTCTTGCGATCAGGGCAGTATTGTTCTTGCTTTTACCTTGGTATTACTCGTATTGAAGCATTTTTTATGGCGAGTAGTACTAGTTATCCTGATGTTCGTAGCATGGGTTTTAGTAGATCTGTTGTGCTTCGTTGCTTATCATCTACGAATATCATGTTGTCTCTATGCAGTCACGTTTCAATCTCATGCTAGTTCTTGTCGCATAGAATTAGTTGCACAGAGGCAACACCCTGCTTCTTTTATGCTTTATCTTAGCCTTGATAGGGATTGTTCCGGGAATCGGCTCTTGCTAGTTCTTAGGCCTCTGTTTTGGGTTGTGGTTTAGTTGTCTGTTATGTTCATTAGGCCTAGTCACGTGTAGGATGTTCCGATCTAGCAGTGAAGCTGTTACCATTGTGGATTAGATCAATTAGATTTAATTGAAGCAGTTTTTATAGTTATTTTCTTTATTCATCAATGTCCGGATAGACACAGATCCAATCTGACACCGGGACTCGATCGGCTCTTTAAAGCCGATGCAAGAGTCGTCCCGGGGAGCCGACCACGGCTCGGACTTACATTTACACGTGTCTTTGTATGCAGGAAACTGTTTGGAGCACGTTCGCACCCTCTTGATCGGGTATAGGTCAGGTGGCACGCCCGGCTTTCCATACATTCTCCGGGCGCGTGACGGAATTGCGGGCCATCAACGAGGGAGCAGTGCCTGCCAGCGCCCCGGCGATCTTCCGGCTCTTCGTGTTGCCCGTCGCTGCTCGCCGGTGGGTTTCGACCGACAACACATTCTGGCACGCCCGGTGGGACCACTCTCGGCAACAACGTCCGCTGCAACGATGACTGGAGCTCAAGATCAAGAACCCGCTCCCAAGCCCGTCACGTATGAAGAGTTTCCTCCTGAACACAAGAAGAAGTATGATGAGATCAAAGCTCTGCTGGAAGCCGATCTCATCAGCTCTTTTGAGAAGACCCGCAACCATGTCATCAGGTGGAAGGGGTTCTCACCAGAAGGCGCTCTTGACAATGTAGATCTGTCTGTACCATCTGAAGAGCGCACCAGAGCCCTGCGTCAGGAGATGAACTACATGGTGGCCCATGCGCTTCATCGGCACTCTCAGAGCCTGATGAGCGAGCTTGAGCGCATGGCGCATCGCGTCATCCAGGAGATAATCAAGAACCAGTACTCTCCATCGGGGCCAACCCTGGGGAGTCACACAGAGGAAGCTGCACTGCATTCTAGGCCGCAATTGCCATTCTCATTTGCGGCCCCAAGACCACAGAGCTCGCCGATCTACGTCGTCCACAAGATCGGCGGTGATCCTGGAGAAGGCCAGTTCCTCACCGAGCCACCCAAGGAGATCCCGCACGGCTACATGTGCGCCTACATTCCTGATAGCGTCAGTCCAGCACGCTCGGTGCAGATGGTGAACCCAGGAGCTTCTGGAGCAGACATAGAGAAACAAGCGTGGCTGACAAAGTACGCTACTGGGCCGAGTGCTGAGCCATCGGCCCCAGGAGTCCTTAGTGTGGAGCAGGTCAGCGCAATACTGAGAGACCAGTTTGGCATCCTGCCCAAGAGGAAAGCGATCGGCTATTCTAAGCCGTATCCAAGTGACTATGACTTGATCCCACTGCCACCCACGTATCGGTTTCCTGAGTTCACTAAGTTCAACGGGTCAGAAGGAGCCAGCTCCATTGAGCATGTGAGCCGATACTTAACGCAGCTTGGGATGATCTCAGTGTCGGATCCGTTGAGGGTCCGGTTCTTCGGCCAATCCCTTACAGGCCCAGCTTTTGGATGGTATGCATCACTGGCTCCGGATTCGATTCGAACTTGGAGGCAGCTTGAAGATCAATTCCATACCCAGTACCACTCGGAGGCTGCTGAAGCTGGAATTGCAGACCTCGCCCAAGTCAGGTAGAAGCGAGGAGAGACTGTGTCGGAATACATACAGTGCTTCAGGGAAGTCAAGAACCGATGCTACTCGTCGCGCATCACAGAGAAGGAGGCAGTGGATCTGGCTGTCCTGGGACTCGCTAAGCCGATCAAGGATGCGGCTTTTCAGTTGGAGTTCACATCTTTAGCGCAACTGGTGCAAAAGCTTACAGCATACGAACATTACCATCCTGAGCTGTACCAGGACAAGTTCAAGCGCCATGTAAACATGGCATAGGCAGAAGAATCTGATGACTCTGGCGAGGAGCAAGAAGTAGCCGTGGCAGAGTGGACTCGGGGGGGCAAACCCTGTCCCGTGCAAGTGGGTCAAATAGTAGGGGCTTCTGAAGGGCTTCGACTTCGACGTGACCAAGGTGGAGCAGATATTTGATCTGCTCCTCAAAGAAAAACAGCTGAAGCTCCCAGAGAATCACAAGTTGCCAACGGCCCAAGAGCTACAGGGAAGACTGTACTGCAAATGGCACCACTCGTTCACTCATTCCACGGGTGAGTGCAAGGAGCTACGTCGTCAGATACAATCGGCTATCGAGCAAGGCCGATTAATCCTGGCTCAACACAC
The DNA here is from genome assembly GCF_016808335.1 of Panicum virgatum. NCBI lineage: Eukaryota > Viridiplantae > Streptophyta > Magnoliopsida > Poales > Poaceae > Panicum > Panicum virgatum. The sequence goes on along the minus strand of NC_053143.1, from coordinate 20,458,049 downwards.
GATGAAGGTTGACACCAAGCTCTTCCCACAAGCTAACGTGGTGGAGCTGTCAGATTTCGGATCCAAGGGCCAGGATTTGGCGTTCCAGATCAACATGGTGGGACCCGTGCGCCGCCATGACCAGCAGAAGAGAGAGGCTGCTTCTGGCAAGCGGCCGCAGGACGAAGACAAGCCAGGGCAGCAACATATGACCGAAGAACAGGTGCGTCACATCCGCAATCAACTTCCAGCTTCTAATCGGCTTCTGGAAAAGTACCAGTACAAGTTGCGGCGCCGATATGAATCAGAAGAAGACAAGTATGAGCACCGCTCAGGAAGGACATTGGGAAGACGCCAGGCTATACACGACCACTGGCATTGCCCGTTCTTCAGGTACTGTTGGAATTCCGGCATGAGCGATTGCCTACTATAGATGATTGCTTGGAATGCAGGCCTCGAGGACACCAGCAGGACAAGACATCAGTGTTCCGGCGCTTAGGGCCCGGAACACGTCATGATGACCGTATGAAGAGGCCAACCAGGGGCGATTCCGAGCAAGAAGAAGAAGAAGACAGGTACCATCGCCCACGGTCGTGTCCTGACGGGCTTAATTGGTCGCAGAAGCACAGAGTACAGCGCTTGCGCAATCTGGAAGAGGCAGAAGCAAAATACCTCGACGTGCTGAGGAAAGCGCGTCCGGATCTCGCGGAGCAATTCAGGCGACCGCGAAAAGAGGAAAGGCGCCCTCCCAGAAAAGAGTGGCGCCCCAAGCAGACAAAAGCCGATGAGAGGCCATCGGCTGATGTGAACATGGTATTCGTGCTCCCATCGGAGTTTCGAGCACCCCATCTAGAAGAATCGGCTGTCGCACAGCTAGATCTGGGTCCACAACCGATCATCTTTGAGAAGCCCAAGGAGAAGAGCTACAAGCACCTGAAGGGATTGTACCTCAAGGGCTTCATCAATGGCAAGCCTGTAAATAGGATGTTGGTCGACACTGGTGCCGCAGTCAACCTGATGCCATACTCTGTGCTGCGCCGATTGGGTCGTTCTTCTGCCGATCTGATCAAGACCAATGTGATGCTCAATGACTTCAATGGACAGCCATCAGAGGCGATGGGGGTCCTAAAGGTGGAGCTAAAGTGGGTCGCAAGACTGTGCCAACATCGTTCTTCATCGTCAACAGCAAGAGTACATACACAGTACTGCTTGGGAGGGACTGGATCCATGCCAACTGCTGTATCCCTTCCACAATGCATCAGTATCTGGTCCAATGGGATGGCGATGAAGTAGAAGTGGTCCATGCAGACGATTCCAGCGAAGTCTCGCTTGCAGATATGAATGCCTGGGACGCAGATGGACAAGAGCCGATCTCAGGGATCGCCCTGGAAGACTGTGATCGGATCGAGGCGACAAAAAACGGACTGAGGCTGGTCTTATCCACTAGCCTCACAGAGTAGACGCATCCTGGCATGCTATGGGATGTAATAGAAATAGAGAGGCCGGTCCCAGCGATCGGCCCCAAAAAATAGAAAAATCCTGTGTGGATTCGGAATTGTTACATCATGTACACACGATGGCCTACTCTGGCAGTTGGCCACTCATGGACTATTTGGTTTCGAATGATGATGGAATTACAGAGGCGGCCAGCCCGTGCGGTTGGCCAAATAATTTTTCTTGTCATCTCCCTGTGTTTGCCGCTGATCTTGTGGATGACAAAGATTCGCTTGCGTTCGCAGCTGATTTTTCAGACAACGGCAAACTCGGATACGGGTTCACGTCAGCTGATGACTTGGAAGAGGTTGACATCGGTCCTGGGGATAAGCCACGGCCGACATTTATCAGCAAGAAGTTGGATCCGGCCTTGCGAGAGGAGATGATTGCACTACTGAAAGAGTACCGGGACTGCTTTGCATGGGACTACACTAAGATGCCCGGTCTAGATAGAAGCATCGTCGAGCATCGGCTCCCAGTCAAGAAAGGGTTTCGGCCGTTTCAGCAACGAGCACGTTAGATGAAGGCCGAAGTCCTAGAAGAAGTCAAGAAAGAGGTGGAGAAGATGTTGGATGCTAGGTTCATCAGGCCGTGCCGGTATTCAGAATGGATCTCTAGTGTGGTACCGGTACAAAAGAAGGATGGCCGATGGCGTGTCTGCGTCGATTTTAGAGATCTCAATAGAGCGACGCCAAAAGACGAATACCCGATGCCTGTTGCAGAGACATTGATCAACGCAGCTGCCGGTCACAAGATGATGAGTTTTATGGACGGTAATGCCGGCTACAACCAGATCTTCATGGCCCCAAAAGATGTGAACAAGACTGCGTTCAGAGTACCAGGCGCAGTCGGCTTGTTCGAATATTTGGTGATGACCTTTGGACTGAAAAATGCCGGTGCAACGTACCAACGTGCCATGAATTACATTTTTCATGATCTCATCGGCAAATTGGTAGAGATTTCTATTGATGATGTTGTGGTCAAGTCCAAATCAGTTGGGGGGCATCTAGAAGATCTACGTCAAGTTCTGGAGCGAACTCGAAGGTTTGGGCTCAAAATGAACCCAAAAAAATGTGCCTTTGGAGTATCGGCCGGTCAATTTTTGGGATTCCTGGTGCATGAACGGGGAATCAAGATCGGCCTGAAAAGTCTAGAAGCTGTGAAGACGATGAAGCCACCTACTACAAAGAAAGAGTTACAGAGGCTTATCGGTAAAATTAATTTTGTCAGATGATTTATTTCTAATCTGTCTGGGCGCATTGAACCATTCATGGGTTTAGTAAAGATCAAATCCGATGATGAGTTTCGCTGGGGGGCAGAACAGCAGCAAGCTTTCGATGAAATCAAAGAATATTTGTCAAAGCCTCCAGTGTTGGTTCCTCCTCAGCAAGATAGGTCGTTCTACGTGTACCTATCCGTGGGTGACACTTCCATTGCATCAGTGTTAGTCCAGAAGCACGACGGCCAGGAGATGGTGGTTTTCTACCTCAGCAGGCGCATGTTAGACTCCGAGACCAGGTATCCTGAAATCGAGAAGCTTTGTCTTTGCTTATACTTTACATGTACAAAGCTTCGCCATATTTTGCTCTCGGCGGAAACAATTGTCATATGCAAATCGGATGTCATAAAGCATATGCTGTCGGCTCCTGTCCTAAAAGGCCGGCTGGGAAAATGGATGTTTGCATTGTTAGAGTTCGATATTCAGTATCAGCCTGCGAAAGTGGTCAAAGGACAAGCACTGGCAGATCTTGTTGCAGACAGAATCAGCACTGATATCGCTGCATTATTTATTCGTGCTTGGGCTATGTTTTTTGACGGATCGGCTTGTGATGATGGGTGCGGTGTGGGAATTCTGTTGGTCTCGCCTCGTGGAGCGACTTACTCCTTTTCCATCAGAATGACTGCCCCATACACTAATAATTTGGTGGAATATGAAGCCGTTCGCAAAGGGATGGAACTGCTCCTTGAAGCTGGTGCAGAAGCGGTGGAAATTTTTGGAGATTCAAAGCTGGTGATCTCTCAGCTCATGGAAGAATACAAATGCGAGAGCGAGGCTCTTTTCCCAATATCGATGCAGTGCCGTGAGTTGATGTCGCAATTCAGGTACATCAATTTCCACTGGATACGCAGATCTCTGAACAATGAAGCCAATGATTTGGCACAGATGGCTTTCGGGTATAGGGAAGCAGCCGATGGAGTTGACGTGGAGGTTCAATTTTTAGAACCCGGAGACTGGAGAGTCGATATCTTCAATTACTTGAAGGATTCGGCTCGGGGGGCACCCAGAAAGATAAGACTCAAGGCCATGAAGTATGTTCTGATAGGGGATGACATGTTCTACAGGACCTTGGAAGGACTACTACTTAAATGTCTGGGACCTTCAGAATCAAATCGGCTCTTGCATGAGGTTCATGAAGGAGCTTGCGGTACTCATCAATCGGCTCATAAGATGAAGTGGTTGATTAGGCGATCGGGATATTATTGGCCTACCATGCTTGAAGATTGTTTCAAATATTATAAAGGATGTCAGGCATGTCAGAGGTTTGGCAAAATTCAGATAGTGCCAGCATCAGTAATGAATCCTATCATCAAGCCGTGGCCATTCAGAGGTTGGGGCATGGATATGATTGGACAGATCAACCCGTCGTCTAGCAAGGGTCACCAATGGGTTCTAGCTGCTACAGATTATTTCACAAAGTGGGTGGAGGCAGTGCCCATGAGATCAGTAGCGTCAAGAGATGTGATCAGCTTTGTCAAAGAGCACATCATCCACAGATTTGGAATTCCTCAAACTATTACGACCGATGGGGGATCGGTCTTCATATCAGAGGAGTTCAGAAAGTTTGCTGATGACATGGGGATTAAGCTGATCAGATCATCTCCATATTATGCCCAAGCTAATGGACAGGCTGAAGCATCCAACCAGAGCCTCATCAAGCTCATAAAGAGAAAAATCGATGAATATCCTAGGCGCTGGCATGAGGTGTTATCAGAAGCTTGGTGGGCATATCGTATTTCATGTCATGGGTCCACCAAGACGTCGCCGTACCATCTAGTCTATGGCCAAGACGCTGTGTTACCATGGGAGATCACGACCGGATATAGGTGTGTCGAGTTTCAGAATGATTTATCCGCTGAATAGTATGCAGCCTTGATGAACGATAATGTGGAGGACCTGACAGAACTAAGGCTTTGGTCGCTAGAGAAGATCAAAGAAAATAAGGCTAAAGTTGCTCGTGCGTACAACAAGAAGGTCAGGCCTAAGGATTTCCAGGTTGGAGACTTGGTTTGGGAGGCAGTATTGCCATTGGGGACTAAAGATAAAAAGTTTGGTAAATGGTCTCCAACTTGGCATGGGCCGTACAAGATTGATCAGGTCTTGCCTGGGAATGCAAACATGCTCGAGGAATTGGACGGCATCAAGTTTCCTGTTGCTGTCAATGGCCAACATCTCAAGTAGTATTTCCCGAGCATGTGGGAAGATGAGGAACGAAACAGCCGATGTGTAACCATCGACTTAAGATGTTTTTTAAACAAGTACAAGTTTCAGGTTAACAGGCAGTACTAATTGTATCTTGAGCCTATCTACTAGTTCAGGAATTCTTCTATGACATGGATGGCTTCTATACGGACGGCATCTGCTCGTGCTATGATTGCTTCGTCATCCTTGTCATCGCCTGTTACTATCTGCCGACTCAAGGTGCTTATCTCTGCAAACTCTGCTTGTATCTGCTCGGTTATTTCCTGGGTCTCTTGTTCAGAGTTTGCGATGGAAGTTTCTTCAGCCTGGATGAGCTTCTTTGTGGTACGGACCTTTTCTTCGAGTTCTGCCAGTTCTTTCTTCAGGAGGTCGAGTCGCTTCTTGTTGGCAGACACGTCAGCTTTGGTATCTAGAGTTGCCTTCTTCTGGTTGAGGGCCTTGCACTTTTGGGTAATGTCAGCTTTCAGAGAAGCTTGAGAGCGACATGCTTCCATCCGTTGTTGTGCTTTATTCACTTCTATCCGAAAGAATGGAAGGTTGCTGGCTGGCCAGAGCTTGATTTGCAACGGCTCCGGAAGTTGGGTTTCTGTTTGCTCGAAGATGTTCTTTATCTTGCTGGAATCATCGACCAGAGCAGTGATCGGATCAGATAGTAGATCCTTGATGAGTTGAAGCTGATGTGCCAAGCTAGCCGATTGCTGTAAAGATGATGTTTCTTCTCCAGGGAGAGTCAGACCCATTGATGCCGGGTCAAAGGAAAGCAAACCTGAAATGTCAAAATCCTATGGACATATCTGGAGTTAGAGCAAGATGCATTTATGGGGCTATCGGCTGATTCAGAATTGGTTTTGTAATGTTACCTGTTCTGAAGAAGTGTTGGGCGATTCAGGAGCAATCGTCCTGTTAGAGCTTGTGTTGACATCGAGAACATCGATCGTATCGGTTTGTTCTTCATTTGCATCCATCAATGCATCAGGAGCTGCAGCTAGCTCATGTTGTTCCAGGCTTTCTGCATTGGGGATGTCTTCAGCTGTGTCCTGAAAATAGAATTACAGTCAACCAGAGTACACATGTATGAGATAAAGAAGAAGTTTCAGAGAAATGAGTTACCTGGTTGGTATTGGACTCTGATGGACTCGAAGAAGCTGGTACTGGTTTCTTGATCACTCGCCTCGTGATCATCTTCCTTTTCTTGGTCAAGACTCGGGGGGCAACGCTTGCAGAAATTTGTCTTCGCTTGGAAGCTGACTGAAGTAAGTCTGGCTGAACAGACATTATCACTTTCTTCATTGGTGGTGATCCTTTGCAGAAGAGTACATCAGGAGCAGTTGGAAGAAAGTGGAATGGCTTCCCAGTGCTGGTCGTAGGTTCTGGACCATCTTGTTGCTGCTAACAGGATGAGCAGGATTAGCCAAGAGAAAGGGATAGAGGACTCAGAAGGAATAAAGTGCATAAATTCAGTACCTCTTCCTCGGGGATTACATATTCAGGATCGATTTGCTGCAGTCGAGGACCTAGAGCTTTTCTGAAGACATGAGTTTTCCACATGTTCCACCAAGTATCAAAGCCGATTGATGAAGAGGTAAAGGACAGATCGGCCGGTATTGGGATGTGGAGGTCATCAAACATGCTGTAGCATCTTGAACTAGTAAGACCGTCAGGCAGATCAGCTCTGCTCTCCACCAAGTGGTGAATATGGAAGTGGGGAGGGACCTGTCCTAGGCCAAATTGCCGAGCTGCTATGGCTGGTTGGTAAGATTCATAACCTGGCTTGATAATTCTATTAGAGGTGCTGATGCCAACGGGGAGGAAGCCAGGTCGAATCATCAGAGAATATAGATGCCGAGTGCTGTCGTCATCGGCAAAGTTATCTAATCTGAAGGCAGTTGGGTTCTCAAAGGATTCAGATTCAGTAAATGGGAAGTAGAGAGGATTATCTAGTCCTTTGAAGAAGACTCTGAACCAATTTGCTGCATCTGTTGAGTTCAATTTACTGCCAGGAAGGCTGAACAAAGCTTGGCCATAGCTAGTACATCTAATTTGTTTGCCACTCTCATCAAGGAAAGAGTTCTTGGTCAGGCCTTGGAAGTTTGGGATATGGTGCTGAAAGTACAGTTGTGCCCACAACTGAATAAACCACCAAGGGCCTCCAGTTCTCAGTTTCTTTTGGTTAAGCAAGTTAGATGTCATCAAATGGAGATATTTGTAGGTTTCTCCAAGGAAAAGTTTACCTAGGCCGGTGCGATTGCCATGGGCCAGGTGATAGGCCAAGGGAAGATAATTCTTAGTTGGAGCTAAAGAAGGACCACAGAAGATGAAGTGCTCTAGCCAAATATTTAAGAAGGCTGTGTGTTCCTTCTCAGTCACTGGACCTTTTGTTTTCATGTGCTGACTCATGTAAGTGCCCCAGTTTGTGCAGTTAACTTTGGAAGAAAGCTTGAAGGGGACTTCTGCCATTTTGTGAGCAGCAGGATTAGGAGAATTAATGTCTAGGCCAATGATCATGGTAACATCCAGCAGAGTAATGGTCATGGGTCCATGACCAAACAGGAAACAATTCAGGGCATCAGACAAGAAGTAGCCGATGGTTTTTTAGAAGATTTTCATCTTTGTCAAGTGGAGACAGTGATAAACTAAGTGCATTGGCTATGTTCAAATCCTGCCACAAGGGCATATGATCTTTTGCTACTCTGCTGTACCATGTAATCCAGCTCTCAGGAGGGTTAGGCCAGGCTCTTAAGCAGTCGGCCCAGAGGTTCAGATCGATGTTTTGACTCACAAAAGGGATCCTATTTGCTTCACAAGAGATCAAATCTATGGGGTTTTCATGGGTTTGTGGGCCAAGACAGAAAGATTTTGGATTGGAGGGATGCGGCAAAAGGATGTCTAACACCTGAAGTTCAGAAATTTACAAGTATGCGTATGGTGTCATGTTTCAGAGTTTCAGTTTCAGAAGCTTGGTAAGCTGAAGAAAACTAAAGGATTGGGCCGAATATTACCTTCAGGCCGCAGATTGCCGCATCATCGATTGCAGAGCTTGTCGTCTGAGTTGCAGAACCTGCCATGGTTTAGATCCGTTGTCTTAGGGTTTGATTGCTGCAGGCTCTGATTCGAATTCCGGCTGCTTGGAGAATGTTTGCTCGAATTTGTGGAGCTTGGTTTTCGAATTATGCTCGGTTTCAAGAGTTTGTCGAGTTCAAGGTGGCAGGAATACTCTACTCTTGTGCGGATTGCTTTTAGTTTGAATTCCGTCGGCTCTTGGATATTTATAGAAGCCTGATGCGTTGCCATCGGCTTTTTGGAAAGTAAATATCAGACACATGGAATTGAAAGGAAACTGATTTCATTAATGGAAAGTTCATTACAAGGAAAGCCGATTGTTACAAAGGAATTAATCCTTCGGCTTTATGATCCTACCCCTACAATGCTACCTACATCTACCAGTCGTAGGTGTATGAAGTCCTACGGCGCTTCGGGCTTCGCGACGGTGTGTCTCCGCTGTTGTCATCGTCATCATCGCCGTCGTCGCCGCTGCTGCTGCTTCGCCCGCCGCTGCTGCTGCTTCCCTCTTCGCTTCCCTCCATGGGGGCTTTGAGGAACTGGTGGGGGTTTCCTCCTGCCGCCGTATCATCGCTGGAAGAAGAGCCGATCTCTTCGGAGGAGTCGGCTCCTTCCCAGGAGAAGGCGTCATCTTCACTGCTCTCCAGTTCCTCTTGGAAGAGGAACTGGAGGTCTTCCTCTCCTTCAGTCATGTGTTCGTCCTCCTTAGAGGCGACCCCGAAGTCGAACTCCTCTGCATCCCAGTGCAGAGGAGCCAGCGCCTCATAGGCTGCTGTTGGGTCCCATTCAGGGGTCGGCTCTCGGCTCTCTGAAGTAGGATCAATGGAGGAGGCGGAAAGGGAAGAAGAGGAAGAGGGAGAAGAGGAAGAAGAGGAATCTCTAAAGGAGTTGGAGCCGGAGGAAGAAGAGATGGCCATGGCTAGTGAAGGATTGGGGTTTCTGCGGTACTGGCTCTAGGAGGAAGAAGGAGTTTGCTGTGGAAAAGAGCCGATTCGGGTGAGATTAAATAGTGAAAAGATGGAAGACGGATCGGCAGTTTTCACGTTCTACGAGGAGCCAGTTGCAGAGACGTTGCGTCTTCCTTGGAGGTTGCAGTGTGTTTAATGAACATTAACGGGAAGACGAAGCGACGGATTGGTTTTGGATCTATCATTTCCAAAACCAGGGGGCATGTGTTATCGCCATGGGCCGAAAGCAAGATGGGCTCAAAGCAGAAGACTAAGAAGACTTGTAAATCGGCTCCTGCGTGAGCATCTGGGCCACATGGGCCATGTATCCTTAGATTTAGTTTAAGATTAGAGATAGAGTCCGATCGGGACAAGATTAGTTTAGATTGTTTCCCAAGTCTCCAGACTATAAATATGTATCCTTTGTTATTCGTAAAGGAGAGCGTCATCACGTCTCGCAAACAACAACTCTCGGCGCATCGCCACCCCTAATCCTAGGGTTTCATCCAAGTAAGTGCCATGCTGCCCTGATCGCTTCTTGCGATCAGGGCAGTATTGTTCTTGCTTTTACCTTGGTATTACTCATACTGAAGCGTTTTTTATGGCGAGTAGTACTAGTTATCCTGATGTTCGTAGCATGGCTTTTAGTAGATCTGTTGTGCTTCGTTTCTTATCATCTACGAATATCATGTTGTCTCTGTGCAGTCACGTTTCAATCTCATGCTAGTTATTGTCGCATAGAATTAGTTGCACAGAGGCAACACCCTGCTTCTTTTATGTCTAGTAGATCTAATCTGTTATGGTTTGCTCTTATCTTAAGAGTTGGCATAATATCTGCTAGGTTAGGCCTTGCAAACGGATTGGATGATCCGGTGGTGTAATAGATGCTTTATCTTAGCCTTGATAGGGATTGTTCCGGGAATCGGCTCTTGCTAGTTCTTAGGCCTCTGTTTTGGGTTGTGGTTTAGTTGTCTGTTATGTTCATTAGGCCTAGTCACGTGTAGGATGTTCCGATCTAGCAGTGAAGCTGTTACCATTGTGGATTAGATCAATTAGATTTAATTGAAGCAGTTTTTATAGTTATTTGCTTTATTCATCAATATCCGGATAGACACAGAACCAATCTTACACCGGGACTCGATCGGCTCTTTAAAACCGATGCAAGAGTCGTCCCGGGGAGCCGACCACGGCTCGGACTTACATTTACACGTGTCTTTGTATGCAGGAAACTGTTTGGAGCACGTTCGCACCCTCTTGATCGAGTATAGTTCAGGTGGCACGCCCGGCTTTCCATACATTCTCCGGGCGCGTGACGGAATTGCGGGCCGTCGATGAGGGAGCAGTGCCTGCCAGCGCCCCGGCGACCTCCCGGCTCTTCGTGTTGCCCGTCGCTGCTCGCCGGTGGGTTTCGACCGACAACAGTACCACAATCCTCATTGTCGACGCCATGGTGCAGCCAAACGGGTGCTTTTTTCAGTACTGACTAGGTGATACCCCGCGCGTTGCTGCGGGATTTCTTAAATTTAACGTGAAATTTGAAAGTAGAAAAATTAAGATGATTGCATGACAACATTCATAAAAAAATCAATGGAAAACATAAATAGATGGCCCTAGTGGACGTTGATGTGGCATTTGATATAATGGATTCCTATATGATGCGAATAACTTGTATGTTAAGAGAAATAGAGTTAATGACTTTAGTAGGTGTCATCTATATAGGCTATATAGTTGATATGAATTTTAGTTGCATGTTATTTTTTATTAGAATCTGGTAGAAATCGATAAACTAACGTCAATAGAATATTTGATCACATTATAAAAGAATAGGTGCTCAAAGAAATAGAGTATGTATATGAGTCTTTACCTTAATAGATTAAAGATTAAAAGTATTGCAAAAATAGAGTATGTATATGACTTTATGTAAATAGATTAAAGATTAAAAGTATTGCACATAGTAGAGATCATATGGACATTTTCTTGTTTATTGAATCTCGTAAAAATCGATAAGCTAAAAGAAGAAACACCAATATAATATTTGATCACATTATAGAAGAATAGGTGATGAAAAAAATAACATATGTATATGATTTTATTTTAGTTAATTAAAGACTAAAAGTATTGCATATTGTAGAGATGACATGAATATTTTTTATAATTAATAAGGTAGTTGAAATTTAGTGGGACACTTAGTGGAGAATGATGTGGACACCTTGCATGAAGAGAGGAATAGTTAGTGGGTGCTATCTATATTGGATATATAGATTACCGCACACGGCTGATGTTGACGCTTCTGATTGCTCAAAAATAATTATGCTAATTCCACGAACGCACAGAATAATACTATTGTAATCAGTTTTAAACAAAGGTTGGTTTTCAGTTCAACAATTAAGTTTAATTTATATGTAGGAAGAATATTATGTGCAAGCCACTATCTCGGTGGAAATGTGAAAAGGCTTTTGCACATTCATAGTGCATCATTAGATGCACATTGAATCAAAAGTTGAGATGCAAACTCAATCTAGAAAAATTCAAACAAAAATGACAAACTCAAAGTGCATAAGGCACTAGAAGATAATTTTGTCTTGTAGTGGACTTGCATATGCATTATTTTATTTTCATACGAACTTTTACAAAATGGGTTTGCATCTCAACTTTTGATACAAAATATATCTAATGATACAGTAAGGAAGTGCATCGTTTGAATTTTTTTGATACTTGCAACTATAATTTTTAAGGTATTTTCACATTTCCACCAAGAAGGTGGTTTGCACCGAATATTTTCCCTTGTATGTTGCCTAGGCCTGCTAATGGGGTCAAACCCGCCACTAGCTCACCCCAACCCGCAACTAGCTACTTAATTAAACCAATCCAACTCGACCCAGATATATAAATCTAGTACCCACCCCGCCCCCCCCCCCCCCCCAAAATGCGGGTCATGCCATGGGTCCCATGCAGACAGGGGTCAGCGGCCCCACCAGCCAAGTCAAGGCAGGCCGGCGGCCTTGACCCGGGGCGAGGGCGTGCCCAGAACATGCGTGCGCACCCACAGTGCAGCTGGCGCGCACGCACGGCGCGACGCCCGCAACACGGCAGCGACGGCGGACAGCGGCGCAGCGAAGCAGAGAGGGCAGGGCTGGGAGAGCACGTGCGCTGCGTGGTCCAAGGTGAGGCAAAGCTCACCCGAGGCTTGGGCGGAGGAAAATGGCAGCGAGGTGGCGATGCGACGATCTGAGGCGGCGGCGGACGGCGAGCTCCACCAGGGGCCCTGCACGACCGGAAAAAGGACAAGGACCGAAATCGGTTAAGGAAGAGGGAGGAGAAGCTCCCCGCGCAAGGAATCGAAGGGAGTCTCACCGGAGGAGGAGAATCGATTGCGGCTGGATTTGGGGAAGTCAGGCGGCCGGAAAGCTCCGATTATCTGGATGATTTCCTGCGAAAACCATAAATTTGAATTGTGATTGATAATAACTATACTATATCACATCCACGTCGTGTTCGCTCGTGCAAGAGCTAGCCGTCATGGCCTGGCAGCTTTAGCCTCTGTTGTACTCCGTCCTCGAACCTTCCATCTTTTTGTTCTACGTAGGTAGAGCATTTTCGAAAGACCTTTTTAATAGGCATTCACCAATCACCACCAAGTATGGTTTTTAAGATGAACTCGTAGTCAACCTCAGCCAAAGGGCCGGCGCTTCGTGGTTATGGCGAGTTGGCGAGCACATGTCGGTAATATACCTAGTCTACTACACACTGTCCCAGTTTACTATTTCTTATGTTTAATTCCATACCATTGAAAAAAGGTACGGGTCATCTTCAATATACTGCCAACATTTCAAATATATTCGTGATGAACCGCGGAAACCTCCAGGTACGGTAGTTGGCACGTACTCCTAATTTATGCAGTCAAACACAAAGTACAAATTGAGCCGTCGAGACGATGAAGAAGCAGTTGGAATTAGGGCCGGATGACCCACTCGTGGAAATAGATTTTCAGGGACGGGTACCGCACCCGTCCCTACAAATAGGTTTTCGCTTGTTCCTAAAACTCATTTTCATAGTAGTGGCCGGCCGAAGCTAGATCTGGCCTCCGCTTCGACAGATCTGGGCTACCCTAGGCTGGATTTGATCGTGCCCCACTCGCTCGGCCAAAATCGATCGCTTGGGCTAGTCCTCCCTCACCAGTGTACGTGGTCACCAGCCGCCGGTCCTAGGCGGCACCTCTGAGTAGGAGGATGTGAAGGCGGTAGAGGAGGCCGGGGTCCCCGATCGCAATGAGGCGGTGCTTGGTAGAGGGCATGGGCAACGCTGTGCAATCTCTTGGGCTCATGTTTGGGGTGCCCAGGGTTGTCACCCCCATTGCTAGCGCCTCAGCTCTAGTGGATGGTGCTGCGGCTACCTCCCTCAGCTTCCCCCACTTGTGCGTGGCTCCGATGGTGCACCCTTGCCGCCACTGTTAGCGGGATGGGGGCAGCCGCTGGCCTTCATCTTCGCCTTGCCTGCTCGCCGTTCGGCGGCTTTGGTAATAGCAGGTTGCGGCGGTCGGTTTGAGGTCATCTATTCCTATCTGTGCTCCATTTCTGCATCTTTACCATGTTCTTGTTGTCTACTCATGTGGTCGTCTCTAGGGATGCTTTGCCATCATCGTTGTTATGGCGAAAACTGTGCCACCGTCGTCTTTTCTCATGTGGATGCTTGGTCGTCGACTGCCTTGCTGAGTGATATGGACAGATGTTGTGCCATCATTGTTGTAGCAGATGCTTCATTCCCTCTGGGTGGAAGCTTTGCCACCACTGTTGTACCTAGATGGTTTAGTAATCTCCATAAACAATCGGCCACGATGTCTTTATTCAACAGGAATTGGATGTTTTCGGTGGTCCCTTTGAGTTTAGGTTAGTTGGATTGGGTGGTTCCCTTTCTTTTCTTTCTTGTTGCTTCAGTCCACTTTCGGTCGTTTGCCACTTGCTTGGTGGTTCTATAACTCTGCACTACAAACATTATAGCGAAAGAAAATCCCCTATACTTGATCACATTGTAGAACTCGAAGCGGGGATAGTTATACCAAGCACAGCAGCTGATCAAGAGGTAGCTGCACAATATAGTACTGGTACACATGCATCTGGCCATGCAGTTCGACAGCATTGGATTTGGACTGTCCAGCTCGAGTGTCTCATCGAGAGCCAAAAGCTAGTTGCAGCAAGGTCCAATCATGATGTCACAACGTAATTAAAAAAAAGGGGAGCAGGAGGGGGAGGCAGGCGGCAGGAAAGCTCCGATTACCTGGCTGCAGATTTCCTGGAAAAAGGAGCATTGAGGTGATGTTTGGTTCGGCTGTATTGTGTTGTGATCTGTTTACGGGGACTAGCCGAGATATTTAATTTTTCTCCCGTGAAGCAACGATGTCATTATTTTTTTCCAAAAATAATACATTTTTTCTTTTCCTTTCATAAATAATGATGTTAATTATTATCCTTTCACAATAAATAATAACGTGAATTATAGGTGAATACATATGTTTAAAGGAAAATAAAGTGTGCCAAAGGAAAGTAATACACGGGTACAAGAGGTGGGTATAGAAAAATTGCTGATGTAAAAAATATTAGGATTTTGGTGGAAAATATAAACGAAGCCAATCTTGCCTCACTTTGGTCAAACCTTTTGGTCTGACAAATGGAGCGGTACGGCAGGTTTAATCTTGATGAGAAAAAGTTTCAATTATTTCAACTTTATAAATTATAGATATAGGTTTATAGATAGATAGATATTTGATACCATTGTATTGTTTTTGTTTCGGCTGGCCATAATCCGATAACGGTGTGATCTGTTACCAGCATGTGTAAAGGCCATACCGCCCACCACCCAGCGTAATGTAACAGCACCTGAGTTGGATTCAAACAATTCCAGTCTTCCGTTGCTCTGTAATCATTGCCGGTGTTCTCCATTTGCGTTTTGCGTCACATGTTCTGTACCAAACAGCACCTGAGTTGTAATTGACAATATTTTTTTAGATAAGAGGAAACCGGCCTCAGCTATACCACACCATGATAGCTAGCAGCCATTGATATATCTGATCCTGCATACTGTCAACATGTGACTTTGAATTTGACTGCTCATTCGTAATGAACCGCTGAAATCGCCTGGTGGTTAGCACGCACTCCTTTATACAGTCAAACACCAGGACAAAATGAGCAGTCCGCAGTCGAGATGGGAAGCTGTTGTCCGTAATCAGGGCCAATTTCAGTATATTTTAATCGTGAGTAGCACATACATATAGTTAATCATGACATAAACATCTCAGCAATCTTGTAACAAGCAGAGCATGTTATGCGCGATATGATAAGAGTAATTACAACATTATCAAAAATTGACGTGCGAACTCTACGGAATATAGTTAAGCTGCACCATACTGGGTGCCCTGTTCTCCGTGGCAGTCAACATTATTCTGGTAGAAGGTATAGTCGATCAAGTTGATGCAGTGCATGTTTTAGTTGGTAATAGATAGTCAGTGTTTGTGCTGAGAATAGTGTAAGAGATTGCTATTGTATACGGTTGTGTAGAGAGGCCCGAGCGTATAGCTCTTTAATTTTCAAATAAGAAAGGTGCATGTACTCCTCCATCTGCGTGCAAGTGCAAATTAATGGATGCGTACCTGGACGAGTAACGGGCAGGAAGGCAAGGCGGGCGGCAGGAAAGATCCACAGCTAGCTCCGATCAACCCGCCGATTTCCTGGACCGAATTGCGGTTGGATTTAATTAGTTAGTATATATAATTGGATTAGTTTTAGTATTGAGGATTAATGTACTATATGTGGAGCCATGCGCTGCACCTGGCCGGGCTAGCTTGCTGTACCCATGTGTGTCCGTGTCGTCTTCTAGCTCCTTTCCTCCATGCGTGCGTATGCCACGCCCACACGCTGACGTACATGGACTCCTTCATCCAGGAACCATCCTTATTGGTATTTCTTAATCATTAGCTGGAGTATTTTCTCAATCAACAATGCAGCTGAGGGGTGATTAAACTAGGATGTACGTAATAACATGATATTCTCTTCTTGTTAGAGTATGCATTCTCTTATCAAAGAAACTCTCTCTCTCTCTCTCTCTCTCTCTCTCTCTCTCCATACTGGCAGTAATATATATGCTCGAGATGGTCTTAGTATCCATTCTGGAAAGAGAACTTTTTGTTCAGGTGTTTGCATGCATGTTTTGTCCATATGTATATACACGTATAAAGTAGCAGTACATATTGTGATTAAATGATTGTATATAAAAAAATAGAAGGCAGCATCGTACCATTTAATATTAAATCTAAAAGCTACTCCCGCCATACTCGAAAAGAAAGTTGTTTTGGACAAGATTTGGGTCCAACATTGGGAATAACTTTTAACTTGTTGAGTTTCAAAATACAAAAACCATATGAATAGATTTGTCTTGAAAAATATTTTCATAAAAATATAAATATATCTCTTTACGATAAATATTTTATAAAAATAAGAAGTCAAAGTTAAGCTTTCGAGACCGTATCACTGTCCGGAACGAATTTCTTTTCCAGTAAACAGAGGGAGTACTCTACAAATCTGCTGAAAACCTGTTCCGGCGGCCCGCTAATCTGCCGAAAATCAAATTGCTTGGAAAGTTGCGCACCATTGGATTGATCATTGTCTCCGTCCAAAAATGTAGGGTCTATTTGAACATTATTACTGGATTGAGTACGTGCTGGTATAAAGTGGATTGAAAGAGAAAGAAACATCACCAGTTGTTCCTTCCAAGAAGCTGTACAGTTCAGATGGTAAGCCAACTAAATTCAAGCATGAATATTTTTCTTTCTTATTCTCCATATTTATGTTACAATGATATTTATAATATACTACCTCCATTTTTATTTACATGTCGTATTAGGTTTGTCCTAAGTCAAACTTGACTAACTTTGACGGGATCTATAGAAAAATATAGTAACAACTATACTATCCAACCTATGAACTAGAATCATATACTTCATGGTGGATCCAATAAAACAAATTTGATGTTGAAAATGTTATTACTTTTTTCTATAAGTTTAGTCACTGTTTTAGGTTACTTGAACTTAATGCAAGTAGTACTGGATCATCCAGTACGGCTAATAGCACTGATTTCTTTTAAATAGCGATATATATCGCTATATGCATATATAGTCTTATTCAGAAAAAAAGTTGCTCATTGAGCAACAAAGTATACCCACCATTGTAGTGATCAATACCGCCGTCCAAAAATATCGCACCTATTTAATTATTATCGCTGGACTGAGTGCTAGTAGTAGATCAGGGTTCAAAGCGAGATCTAGAGAGACATCACCGGTTGCTGCTTCCACGAAGCAGCAGTTTGGCACACAGTTCAGATTGTAAGCCAAATAAATTCAAGCAAATCATTTTTTTCTCTATCATTCTGCATTTACAGTGTTGTGTAGATATGTACTCCTATCTATGATTCATTTGGGAAGAGGAGTGGATCATGTTGTCTTTACATTCAACTTTTATTTCCCTATATATTTTCCTTATTAGTGACAAATCTAGCTTCTCCAAGATTATTATGTCTTATTTTTCATTTGTTCTGCAGAACTGTAGCAATGATTGAGGAATAACAGCAATCAGGCATCAACAAGTATTTGCATTTGAAATTTCTTGTTTTTTTTAAGATAAGGAGTAGAAACCTTTTTCTTTTTATTACTATCCCCTCCGCGTAATGGATAACCATTTGCTACCAGTGCAGAAATTGCTTCTTCCAATCTAGATGATTGCATTTGCACCAAAGGATGCTGACGACAAATAGAGCGCCAGCATGAAAGCATGGAGATCGAAGAGCGACCTCCCATGGAAGAGGCAGCCTGTTGTTTTTTTATGACAGGAAAGAAGAGTGAGGTGAGGTGGCTTACACAATTAGACAAAAACATGTTGTGCCTGGCCGCCTGCTAGGAGCACGGAAGAAGCATGGAAGGAGCTGTGCGGTCGTGACATCACCTGTGGAGCGCTGCCACTCTGCTGACCGGTCGTGTGACGGCGGCTTCCATCCATGGAGGCCACAGGTCAAACAGAGACATATCCATGGATTAACCCATCCAGTCCCCGAGACCAGGAGCCTGAACATTCAAAATTGTAAACCCAGGAGGCTATATATAGGCCATGATCGAGTTGTCTCGCCAGACAGGCTCGATCAAGGCTGCTGCTACTTTCTTGGTTCTTCCTCTCTTCTCTTCTACCTGGAGCACCAGACACCAGCCCACGACAATGGGAATGGAACACGAGCTTTGCACCTCCAACTGCTACCCTGCAGCAGAAGCGGCGGCGTCGCCCACCTTCGACCTCGGCGCCACTGACGGCGACATGCTACTGCAGCTCGAAGCCTTCCTCGTCGACGGCATAGACGCCGAGCCCGCCGAGGTGTGCTCCCACTGGTCCTCTCCCTCGTCTTCGTCCTCGGCCTCAAGTTCGCCGGAGATGGGAGCGGCAACGGGATTTGCAACCATTGGCGACCCTCAGCATTGTTGGATGCCTGGTATGGATGACACCGACGACATGCTGATGAAGATCGACGCTTTCCTCCTCGGCACGGACGCCGAGACCGAGGAGTGCTCCGACTGGCTCTCTCCCTCGTCCCCGTCCTCCTCCGAGGCGGCGACGGTGTCGTTGAGCAGGAGCAGTCAGCACCGGCTGCCGGAGGCGGACGCCGACGCCGACGCCTCGCCGGGCGAGAAGCGCAAGCGGCCGGCCTTCATCGGCGTGCGCAAGCGGCCGTGGGGCAAGTTCGCCGCCGAGATCCGGGACTCCACGCGCCGGGGCGCCCGCGTGTGGATCGGTACCTTCGACACCCCCGAGGCCGCCGCGCTCGCCTACGACCAGGCCGCCTTCTCCGCGCGCGGCGCCGGCGCCGTCCTCAACTTCCCCGTCGAGCGCGTCCGGGAGTCGCTGGGCGCGCTCGCCCTCGCCGGCGCGGGCGCGGGGGGCGCCGGCGGCGGTTCCCCCGTCCTCGCGCTGAAGCGGCGGCACTCCAAGCGCACGCGCAGGCGGAAGGTCTCACCGGCCACCGAGAGCAGCAGGAATCCAAAGCCACAAGGGTTATGTGCGAGTCAGAGCTCCGATGTGTCCGGTGGTATGGCTGCGGCCGTGCCGCTGCAGCAGACGACGACGGCGCCCATGACCTGCGCCGGCCAGTGCCAATGCGGCATTGCGGAGCTCGATGACCTCGGCGACGACTACTTGGAGGAGCTCCTCCTAGTATCATCGGAGCTGGGAGACTAGGTGTCTAGGTGTCATTGGACAGGTTACCGTTAAGCTAAGTGTCATCGTCATCGCGACGACACCACCACTGTCAAATCAGCGATCAGCCAAAAACACTGATCCTCTAATTTTACTGTTGAAACAAACTGTATGCGCTCGATTGCACACACTGTCACCGATTTTTGTACATACCCCAGTCAGGAACTATATATGAGACCAAAGCCTGGGATTATTCTAGTCATCAATAATGTGTACGTACCACCTGAAAATTGACCAATTAATAGCTTGGATAATTAGCGAAGAGGTTGTACCACCTCTAGCCACAGGAGCTCAAACTCACCAAGGTTTGTTACCCTATTTGATGACTTTTTCAATATCAAGATCTGCCGCTCTAGGCTCCCTTAAAAGGTTCATGGAAATGATTGTGGGTGCGCGTACGCATTTGCATACACTAAGTTTAAAAAATAGAAGGGAACAAATTAGGTAATAAAGTGATCATAGGCAGCAGGAAAGCTGCATTAAGGTGAATTTTAAATTATTTTTGCTGAGTTGTGGCCCATGTTACTAACAGATACAGTTCTTATACTGAAAGGTCAATGTGTAATGGATATAATTCTCCCTCGGTCCTTCCCATGCCGTTCCCAGATTCCAAGCACCATGTCAAGAAATTTTCCTTTTCTTTTTAGTTCTGCAGATCTACCACATACCTAAAGCTAAGAGCACTATCAGATTATTTTCAAATCAAATCTGTGACGACAATACTTCTGTTCTTTTGTTTTCAAATAATCTAGATAAATAATCCATGAGCGTAACACATTTTAAAATTAAAGAAAAATTAATCAGTGTACTAAATATACAAGTTTTATTTGAAACGACATATACCAATCTGTCTTAACTATTCTACATCATTAAGGTTTCCCCTCCACTATCCACACATTTCAATTAAGGTCTGTTGGCAACAACACAGAAGCCATCATATGACAAAATATTATGAAACAGAGATGGTAGCACTCTAGATATATAGCTCGAGCATGCACCTGGACTAGCAAAGTGACCACATTCGACTTCGATCAGCCCCCTAAGCTGGTCTATACCTAAGCACGGGAGATGTCAATGAACAAAGCAATATAAAGGAAGGAGGGCAGAAAGCTCCGAACCTCAGGCTTATTTCTTACAAAAGGAATACGATCGAGGCGTTGGATTAGGTACTAATACTCTACCGGTTTCAAATTTTACGATGCTATTTCAGCTTCTTTTAAGTCAAACTAAATGCACTATCAAGATATGTTTTATGGTGGATTTAAATGAAACTAATTAATTTGATGATGAAAATGATGGTGTATTTGTTATGTAAACTTTGTCAAAGTTTGACTGAGTTATTACATTTTGAAATGGATCGCACATCTATTGAAGATTAGATGGATGCGGTGCACCTGTTGATGCCTCAGTCTCTAGAAACAGACATACACACAGCATAGTTGAACCTTCCTCAATCCCTCTACCTCTTAGCTATAGGATTTTGTTAATGCTTCGATTTTGCAGGTTATCTTCAGGGGAACGTACTGGTTACGGTTCTGGGCGCAGCTGCAGCGTGATGAGCACGCTAAGAACACACTCTCCGTGCTGAGAAGAAACATAGCGATCATTGCTATGGAGCTAGTCAAGGGAGGGTGGAAGCATAATTATCGTTTGATGTAGTTCTTTTTCTGTTTTAGAGACCGGTTGTGCTCTTCTTCCTTTATAAACTTTGTTATAATTGGCTGTGTATGTACTCAGACGTAGAGGCTGGATTTGTAATCCTTTTTCTAAAAAAAAGTGGATGTTTAATTTGTAGGGTGCCCGCTACTTTTTCCTTTCAGGAAACGTAACTCAGATCGGCTAGAATAGTTGGAGGAACAACGATTCGCTGGGTAATAATCAAGTGAAATGGTGCCAAAAATGGCTGTCCGACAAGACTGACTATGGTTCTCAAGATCGCGCTCTTTCAGTACCGATCGATATAACTCTCAAATCAATGATAATAAGCAAGGGACACGCGCGTCTTCCATGTAATCAATCTGGCAGATAATAAGAAGCCATACATAGGTCTTAAGGGAACAAGTAAATTAAAATTATTGTTAAAGTTGTGACCGTGGATGAGGAAGAGTATAGTTAGTTTGAATTAAGAGTTGTCTGCCTCCGGAGACTGAAACTAGTTATCTCTATGCTGAATTGCTGATCATTAAGAATGGCTGATTTTGAAGGAAGAACATTGTAGCCTGTTGCAATGCTATGTATCCCAGTATATGCACACGTGTTTGAATATGTTTTCATGCGGAGGTGTGCATTTATGTTATTTCAAGCCAGAATATATGTACGAAACTGCCCATTAAGAAATTGTATATATTGTAACAGTAATTAAATAAGAATAAACATGTATGATATAAATATATAGATCAATATATATGTTTCCCAAAAAACAGAGATAAGCATATATGTTTTTACAAAAGTAAACATGTAAAGGTCGCATTTGCATTCAAATGTATGGTGTTGAAGCGTATACTGTCACATAGTAAATTAATAGCAAGAATAGATGTAACTTGTAACACATTCAGCGTGAACATATATAGTAGTGGATTCTAAAATTGGATTTTCATAAATATCGTATAAAAACAGATACCAACAACCACGGACAGTCCGAAACTCGTGTCCACAAAAGAAACAACAAAACTTTGGTACAACTAGGCATCCAATAGTGTTTTCGAATCCACTGTAGTTATAATGAAATAACGGTCAACATTATAATGAACTCAACCGGTCTCTCGGTTACCACAGTTCGACGGGGACCAAAGATGCTAATCATTCAACCGAAAGAAAAATGTATAAATTACTCTCCCGGTCCAAACATGTAGGACCAACCAGCTGCTGCTTCCCCGAAGGAGCACACGCTTCAATAATCAAATCGTAATTGAAATCATCGTACCTTCATCCTTTAAACTATTTCTTTTATTTTTTCCTTCATATATACTATTTGAAGATAATCTGACACTAGCCGCCTTCGTCCATTAGCATCGTTTTCTTACTAAATGATCAATCTTTAAAGTGTTAACTATAGTGATCAGGATTCCGGGTTTCGTTCTCCGTGTTACCGTGACGATGCAAGGCTTACTAAAAGAAAGGAAAGAAAATAACCAAAAATTTGCTAACGAATTACTGTCAGCACAACTATCTATCGCGGTGCCACCAGTGTTTCACCACCCCTAGTAACGACGGAAGCCGGTAATATAAAGATCACTTCGTCAATTAGCATCGTTTCAAGTCAAATCGCTTTGCTTTTTGGTGACAAAATCGAGCATTCTATATGGTAATACACTAGAAAATAGCAGATATATTTTTTTCAGTATGTTTCAGTATGTTTCAGTATGTTCCACTGCTTCCAGGAAGGAAGATGAGAGGCTGCTATTAATGTAGGCAGCCCACGCAATTCTGCACATCTGCTCCACATTCTTCGATCTGTAGACTAGTCAATTCAAGTTGCCCAACAAATCCAGTCCAGTCCACGAGAACAGCCGAACAGATAAAATGAAAAATGAAAAAAAAATAAAATCCGGAAGGCTATAAAATCCCCAGTGCCTTACCATGCTAGCATGCTGCCATCGTCTTCTTCTCCCTCTGGCTTAACTCCGATCCTGATTTGCAGCAGCGGCAGGATCTTGCAGATTGGCGATCCATCGTAATGGAGATGGAGCACGTGCAAGTGCAATGCAGCTCCTACTCCTACTCATCCTACTGTATCCTGCTGAGGCGCCAGGCCCGTCGGAGGCGCTCCCCTTGGACACGGCCAACGGCGACGACATGTACATGCAGCTCAAGGCTCTCCTTCTCCAGATGGAGGCCGACGACGAGAGCTCCGCCTCCGACTCGTTCTCTTCCCCGTCCCCGGCCTCTTCCTCGGAGGAGGGAACGGTGTCAGCGACCGCAGGCGACGAGCAGCCGTGGCGGGAGTCCTCGTCGCGGCGGCGGCCGGAGGCCTTCATCGGCGTGCGGCCGTGCGCAAACGGCCGTGGGGCAAGTTCGCCGCCGAGATCCGCGACTCCACGCGGCGGGGCGCCCGTGTGTGGCTGGGCACCTTCGCTTCGACACCCCCGAGGCCGCCACGCTCGCCTACGACCATGCCGCCTACGCCGCGCGCGGCGTCGCCGCGGTGCTCAACTTCCCCGTCGAGCGCGTGCGCGAGTTGCTCGGCGCGCTCGAGCTCGCCGTCGCTGCCGGGAACTCCTCCGTGCTCGCGCTGAAGCGCCGCCACTCCAAGCGCTTGCGCAGGAGCAAGCTCGCCGCCCCAAGCAGCAGCCTCAAGACGCAGCTGCATCCGACGATCACGCTTCGTTTCTCCGGTGTGGCCGGAATGGACGTGGTTCGTTGTTCCGCGGCGCCACGAGGCGTCGCCGTGTTCCTACGGCACGGTGGAGCTTGACGACCTCGGCGCCGATTACTTGGAGGAGCTCCTCCGGGTATCCTCCGAGTTGCACTTCCAGTTCTAGCTAACCGATTACGCCATTGTCATGGTTGCCACCATCGCCGTCGCAATGCGAGCATCAAGTAGAATTTAGAAATAGAATGTCTACTCTATCATTCCTCATATTCTCTTGATTGTTGTTTCCTCTCCTCTTTTTTTTTTCGTTTTTGAGAAAGTTAATCATTCTTTTGTTGATGTATCGGTATCAACTTTCAACACCATTCCGTTGAGAAGCAAGGGCAAAATAAACTATTTTAAGATATGCAGCAGGCCAGTCTTAATGGGTTTCACGGAGGATTTCATGACATTAATTTTGCTGACATAGCAAAAAGAAAGAAGGATATGAGATTTCATGGGATGTGAGAAGAATTTCATCACCATGAAACCCATCTAGCACAATCACTACCGGAAACCCAATAATTGCCGAGTGCCAAAAGTTGAGCACTCGGCAAAAACACCATTTACTGAGTGTAAATTATAAAACATTTGGCAAAACACAGACACTCGACAAAATTAGAATATGCCGAGTGCCATATCCTAGACACTCGGTAAACCAAGAGTATGCCGAGTGTTTTGCATGTGGCACTCAGCAAATAACCTGTAGCGGTTAACAGCCGGCCGGGCCGTTTGTGTAACGCCCCAAGTATCGACGCCGTTTGTGTAACGCCCCAAGTATCGACATACCTGGAGGTTACTACTAAAGATATTAAATTGCACGAAATAATAAAATTTTACTAAATTTCGGCAGAGTCTTCTTTGTAAATTCTAACATCCGAGGCACACAAGATCTAAATATAGCAAAGTGAGTATAAAGATAGTAAATAAACTTGCTTATCAACCATCACAACCAAATAAACAAATTTTAAGCGACAACCAAACAACCACGCAACAATCCTCAACATCAAAAGAAATTATTCAGCCTAGAGTATTGTTTTAATGAATGGCAAAGGTGTGTGCATGCTTATCATGAAATGGCTACTCTGGCTACTCCCATCCCATGCAAACTTGATCAGCGAGTACCTAAAAACCAAATAAACACAAGGGTGAGTAAAAATACTCAGCAAGCACAATTCGGAATCAGAAGAACGACTGCAAGTACTTGAACAATGAAAATCCAGAATTATGGAACAACAATAAAATAGTAGTTTATTGTGAAGGTAGCATAACAAGTCATAAAAGAATAGTGGTACGATATTATATTTTTAGCAAAATAAGATGTTATGTTGAACGAATTATGAAAATAATTTAAATTTACAAAAATTTGCTATAAAGTAAAGTTGTAGATCTTAAAATTCTAGACAACTTTTATGTTCATAATTTTTTGATTTGAAGACATTTTGGTGTCCACGTGTTGTGCAAACATATTGCGAAAGTGTTTTGATTTTTAAAAATTACTCTATCATAGAGTTGTAGTTTTTGAATTCTTGATCAAATTATATGTTGAGCAACTTTTGGTTCCACGCGTTTTGGTGTTCAAATTTATGTATAATGTTAGAATGTAACAAACGGGTTGTGGTTTGATTTAATTAAAATATGTGGTATTTTCCAAGAAAATACTGAGAGAGGACCAGGATGGCTGATTGATTTTATAAAAATAAAAAGCTAAAACAATTAAAACTTTTTCTCACAAAGTTTAGGCCCACCGTATCCCTCACGGAGATCTCACTTGTTAGTCCAAAAGGTTTGACGAAAGAGGGGGGGGAGATTGATTTCGTCAATGTTTTCCACCAAAATCTTAATACTTTTTACACCAGTAATTTCCTATACTCACCTCTTATACCCGCGTATTGCTTTCATTTAGCACATATTTTTACTTTTCTTTTCACGTGCATTCACCCATAATTCGCGTCATTATTTATTTTGAAAGAATAATAATTGACATCATTGTTTATGGAAGGAAAATAAAGACGTGTATTATTTTTTAAAGGAAAATAAATAACATCACTGCTTGATGGAAGAAAAATTAAATACGTGCCTGCGTACTTCTCTGCTAGTTTTATAAAAAGTTAAAGTTTTCTTTAAAAATTTACCTGAACCTAGCATGTTGGACTGGGAGTTGATTTCAAAAAAATTGAGGGGGTTTCAAAAAATTTCCTGAGAGAGTGAGTTGGACTGCATGTTGATTTCTCTGAAGTCTGAGGTTTTTTTTTTCCAAAATGACTAGGAATCGCAGGATCTGGACGATTCGCCCGGCCGATCCACGGCCGGGAATTGCCGGCGACGTGGCCACTATCTCTGGTTTTCTTTTGGTGCGGAAATAATATATAACTAGGCAGTCCCCCTGCGCATTGCGCGGGGCATGTTTGGTAATACTTACTGTAATTATGGGCTTAGATACTGTTGTCGGTCAAAACCCACCGGCGAGTAGCGACAGACAACACGAAGAACCCAGAGGTCGCCGGGGCGCTGGCAGGCACTGCTCCCTCGTTAACGGCCCGCAATCCTGGCACACGCCGCGGCTTCTGATGATGCAGGGCGTGCCACCTGAGCTATACCCGATCAGGAAGGTGCGAACGTGCTTGCGACGATTTGCCTGCATACACAAACACGAGCAAATATAAGTCCGAGCCGTGGTCGGCTCCCCGGGACGACTCTTGCATCGGCTTTAAAGAGCCAATCGAGTCCCGGTGTCAGATCAGATCTGTATGTATCCGGATATTGATGAATAAAACAAATAACTGTAAAGCTGCTTCAAATAAATCTAGCTAATCTAATCCACGACGATAAAAGCTTCACTGCTAGATCGGAACATCCTACACGTAATTGGGCCTAATGAACGCAATAAATAACCAAACCTTAACCAGAATAGAGGCCTAAGAACAAGCGAAAGCCGATTCCCGGATCAATTCCCTGTTAAGACTAAGGCAAAGCATCTAATACGTCACCGGATCATCCAACCCGTTTGTAAGGCCTAACCTAGTAGATGTTACGCCAATTCTTAAGGATAAGAATAAACCATAACAGATTAGATCTACTAGATAGAAAAGAAGCAGGGTGTCATCTCTACACGACTAATTCCATGCAACAAGAATTAGTATAAGATGAAAACATGATCGCGCAGAGATGACATGATATTCATAGATGATAAGCAATAAAAGCACGATGAATTTACTAAAGATCATGCTACGAAAATCAGGATAAATAGCACTACTCGCCATAAAAAATGCTTCAGTACAAGTAATACCAAGGTAAAAGCAAGAACAACACTGCCCTGATCACAAGAAGTGATCAAAAATGCTTCAGTACGAGTAATACCAAGGTAAAAGCAAGAACAACACTGCCCTGATCACAAGAAGCGATCAGGGCAGCATGGCGCTTACTTGGATGAAACCCTAAAATTAGGGGTGGCGGTGCGCCGAGAGTTGTTGTTTGCGAAACGTGGTGACGTTCTCCTTTACAAATGCCATAAGGTACATATTTATAGTCCGGAGACTTGGGAAACAATCTAAACTAATGTGTCCATATCGGACTCTATCTCTAACTTAATCTGAACTAAATCTAAGAATACATAGCCCACATGGCCCAAATGCTCACTCAGGAGCCGATTCGCATGTCACCTTCAATTTCTTCATTAAGCCCAACTCACTCGCGGCCCATTAATTAACCTGTTAATTTATGGCAATAACACATGCCCCCTGGTTTTGGCAATGATAATTCCAAAACCACTTCGCTGCTTCACCTTCCCGTTGATGCTTCATTAAAACGCACAACAACCGCCATGGAAGACACAACGTCTCTGCAATTGACTCCTCGTAGAATGTGAAACTGCCGATCCGTCTTCCATTTTTTTACTATTTAATCTCACCCGAATCGAACCCTTTCACCGCAAACTCATCTTCTTCCTGCAGCCAAATAGCACAGAAAACCCCAAACCTTCAGTAGCCATGGCGATCTCTTCCTCATCCGGCTCCAACTTCATCGACTATCCTTCTTCCCCTCTCCCTTCTTCTTCAAGCTCCTCCGCCTCCTCCCTCGACCCTATTTCTGAGAGCCGGGAGCCGACGCCGGAGTACGACCCGACAGCGGCATACGTGGCATTCGCTCCTCTGCATTGGGATGCAGAGGAGTTCGACTTTGGGATCGTCTCCGAAGACGACGAACCCAAGACTGATAGCGAAGACCTCCGACTCCTGTTCCAGGAGGAATTGGAGAGCGGCAGCGACGAGGACTTCACCTGGGACGGAGCCAATTCCTCCTCAGAAGAGGAGATCGGCTCCTCCTCCAGCAGTGACAACCCGACGGATTGGAACACATTCCTGTTCCTCGGGTCCTCCGAAGAGGACAGTGAAGAAGAACGCAGCGGCGGCGGTGGTCGGAGCAGCGACGCCGAGACCGGTGGCAGCGGCAGCGCCGCCGCCGCCGCCGCCGACAACAGCGACAGCGGAGACGGCGGAGACGCTCCGGTGCGAAGCCCCAAGCACCGTAGGTACTAGGCACCTACGAGTAGTAGATGTAGGCAGTACTGTAGGAGTAGCATTGTAAAGCCGAAGGATTCATCCTTTGTCAAATCGGCTCTTTGCTTGTAAAAATCCAGCTTTTAAATGAAATCCTTTATCTTTCAACTCACTCGCTCAGATTTCTCCCCAAAAAGCCGATGGCATCGCATTAGGCTTTACTAATACCCAAGAGCTGACGGAATTCAAAATTGGAAGCAACCCGCGTAAGAACAGAACACCGCTTCCACTCTGAATCCAACTCAAAATAGACACTCCAAATCTGAGCATAGTTCGAGAATCCCGCTCCATAAATTCGAGCAAAGACTCGCAAAGCACTCAGAATTCGAACCAGAGCCCGTAAAGCAACCAAACCCTAAGTCAGCAGATCTGAACCATGGCGGACTCTGCAGCTCAAACAACGAATTCTTCAATCGATGATGCAGCAGTCTGTGGCCTGAAGGTAATATTCAGTCTGTCCTTTTAACTTTCTTCAGTTCATCAATCCTCTGAATAAATTAAACTCTGAAATATGACACCATATGTAAATTTCTGAATCTCTGAACTCTAGGTGTCAGATATCCTTCTGCCGCATCCGTCCAATCCCAAATCCTTTTGTCTTGGCTCACGAACTTATGAAAATCCCACAGATTTAATCTCCTGTGAAGCGAATAGAATCCCTTTCGTGAGTCAAGGCATTAATTTAAATTCCTGGGCCGACTGCTTAAGAGCCTGGCCTAATCCACCTGAAAGCTGGATTACATGGTATAGCAGAGTAGCAAAAGCTTATATGCCGTTGTGGCAAGAACTAAACATAGCTGATGCACTCAGTCTATCGTTATCTCCCCTGGATAAAGATGAAAACCTTCTGAAGACCATCGGCTATTTCTGGTCCGATGCTCTGAATTGTTTCCTCTTTGGTCATGGACCCATGACCCCTACTCTGCTAGATGTAACCATGATTACTGGCCTAGACATTAAGTCCCCTGATCCTGCAGCCCACAGAATGGTAGAAGTCCACTTCAAACTTTCATCTAAAACAGACTGCACAAACTGGAGCACTTACATGAACCAGCACATGAAAACGAAAGGTCCAGTAAGCAAAAAGGAACACACAACCTTTCTAAATCTTTGGTTAGAACATTTCATCTTCTGTGGTCCTTCCTTAGCCCCAACCAAAAATTATCTTCCTTTGGCTTACCATCTGGCCCATGGCAACCGCACCAGCCTAGGCAAGCTTTTCCTCGGAGAAACATATAGATGTCTCCATTTGATGACAATTAGCTTGCTCAGCCAAAAGAAACTCAAAACTGGAGGCACTTAGTGGTTCATTCAGTTATGGGCACAACTCTACTTCCAGCATCAGATTCCGAACTTTCAAAGCTTAGCCAAGAATTCCTTCCCTGACGAGAATGGCAAGCTAATTAGATGCACCAGCTATGGCCAAGCCCTATTCAGCCTCCCTGGAAGTAAACTGAACTTAACAGATGCAGCAAAATGGTTCAGAGTTTTCTACAAAGGCCTAGAGAATCCCCTCTTCTTTCCATTCACTGAATCTGAAGCCTTTGAAAATCCATCTACCTTCAGGCTGGATAGCTTTGCCGATGACAACAGCACTCGGCATCTATATTCACTAATGATCCGACCTGGCTTCCTTCCTGTTGGCATAAGCACTTCCAACAGAATCATCAAACCAGGCTATGAAACCTATCAACCAGTCATAGTAGCTCGGCAATTCGGCCTAGGAGAAGTCCCTCCCCACTTCCATATTCACCACTTGGTGGAGAGTAGAGCCGATCTACCTGACGGTCTTACCAGCTCAAGATGCTACAGCATGTTTGACAATCTCCACATTCCAATACCAGCCGATCTATCCTTTATTCCCTCATCAATCGGCTTTAACACATGGTGGGAAATATGGAAAACTCATGTATTCAGAAGAGCTTTAGGCCCTCTACTGCAGTAAATTGATCCTGAATATGCAATCTCCGAGGAAGAGGTACTGAATCCGTGCTCCTATTCTTTCTAAACCTTCTATTGCTTTACTTGGCTAACATTGCTCACCCTTCTTGCAGCAACAAGATGATCCAGAACCCATGACAAATAACGGGGAGCCATTTCACTTTCTCCCAACTGCCCCTGATGTTCTCTTTTTCAAGGGATCACCGCCAAAGAAGAAAGTGATAATGACTGTTCAGCCAGACTCACCCCAGTCGGCCTCTAAGCGGAGACAATTCTCTGGAGATGCTGCCCCCCGAGTCCCAACTAAGAAAAGGAAGATCTTCACGAGACGGGTCATCAAGAAGGCAGCACAACCTTCCCCAAGTCCATCAGACTCCAACACCAACCAGGTAATTCATCTCTCTGAAATTTCCTGAATGTTTTGCCCCTTTTTTATGCACATATACTCTGGTTGACTGTAATCCTTTCTCTAGGACGCAGTTGAAGACACCCTTAGCACCGGAAGCCCATCACAACAGGCAACCGCCATTCATGAAGTCAATACTGGAACAACTGAAATCCCTAAACAGCAAGAATCAACCATCGTCCAAGCAGAAATTCGTAGCGAAGAGACTGCAACAGATGACGTGACGATGGAAGCCCAACCCGGAAATCCCGATGCTCCAATAGAGGCGTGTGACGAACAAGCTGATATAGCCGATGCTACTGTCGCTGCCCCAATTGAGCCAATCACACTCAGATGGACCATTGCCTCTTCCTCACAACAGGTAACACCGCATAAGCCGATTCTAAATCAGCCGATGACTCTGTTGACATGCCTTGCTCCCAAAACTAACTCTGATATCTCCACAGGGCTTCAATATTTCAGATTTGCTCTCCTTTGACCCGGCGTCAATGGGTCTGATCACCCCTGAAGCGAAGATACCACCACCACAGCAGCCGATCGATCTTGCGGACCATCTTCAACACATCAAAAATCTGCTATCTGCTCCAATCAGTACCCTGGTCGATGACTCCAGCGAAATACAGAAAGTCCTCGAGCAGATAGAATCCCAACTCCCAGAGTCACTTCGGGTCAAGCTCTGGCCAGCCGGCCATCTTCCCTTCTTTCGGGCAGAAGTGAAAGCAGCGCAATAGAGGATAGAACTAAGGCATTCTCAAATTCCTCTGAAAGCCGACATCGCTGAAAAGTGCAAGATGCTAAACCAGAGCAAGGCAACTCTGGATGCCAAAGCCGATATCTCAGCGAGTACAAGGCGACTCAACCTCCTTGAGAAAGAACTGGCAGAACTCAAAGACAAAGTCCGCACCACACAGATACTGATCCAAGAGGAGAAAGCCTCGATTGCAAACTCCAAGCAAGAAGCCCAAGAAATAACCGAGCAAATATGGGCAGAATTTGCAGAAATCAACACCTTGAGTCAACAGATAGTAACAGACGATGACAAGGACGACGAAGCAGTCATAGCAAGAGCCGACGCCATACGCGCAGAAGCCATCCATGCCATAGAAGGATTCCTGAACTAGTAGAACAATTCAGAAAACATTTAGTGTTGCCTGTTAAACTGAAACTCGTATCTATTAAAAACATCTTAAGTCGATGGTTACACATCGGCTGCCTTGCTTCTCATATAATTTTTTCTTGCTGGCCAACTCAACGTGTTGGCCTCTCTTACTTTTGTTTTTTTTACTGGACAACTCAATGTGTTGGCCTATCTCATTTTTTTTTGCTGGCCAACTCAACGTGTTGGCTTTTTATAATGCAGCCAGATGGATCTCATCGGCTCTTGTTAGTCGCCTTCCCACATGCTCGGAAAATATTTCTTGAGGTGTTGGCCATTGACGGCTACAGGAAACTTGACACCATCTAATTCTTCAAGCATGTACGCATTCCCAGGCAGGACCTGATCAACCTTGTACAGTCCATGCCAAATAGGAGACCACTTACCATACTTCCTGTCTTTAGTTTCCAATGGTAGCACTGCCTCCCGAACTAGATCACCAACCAGAAATTCTTTTGGCTTGACCTTTTTGTTGTATGCACGAGCAACTTTAGCCTTGTTTTCCTTGATCTTCTCAAGTGACCAAAGTCTTAGCTCTGTAAGATCCTGCACATTATCGCTCATCAAGGCTGCATACTCTTCAGCCGATAGATCATTCTAAAACTCAACACGCCTTGATTCGACCGTGATCTCCTATGGCAACACAACGTCTTGACCGTAGACCAGATGGTATGGTGACATCTTGATGGATCCGTGACACGAAATACGATATGCCCACTAAGCTTCTGACAACACCTCATGCCAGCACCTAGGATATTCATCAATCTTCCTTTTGATCTGCTTGATAAGGAGTTGGATGCTTCAGCCTGTCCATTAGCCTGGGCATAATATGGAGATGATCTGATCAGCTTGAACCCCGTGTCATCGGCAAACTTTCTGAATTCCTCCGATATAAAGAACGATCCTCCATCAGTCGTAATGGTCTGAGGAATCCCAAACTTATGAATGATGTGCTCTTTAACGAAACTGATCACATCTTTCGATGCCACCGACCTCATGGGTACCGCCTCCACCCATTTTGTGAAATAATCCGTGACAGCTAACACCCATTGGTGACCTTTGCTAGATGGCGGGTTAATCTGGCCAATCATATCCATGGCCCATCCCCTGAATGGCCATGGCTTAATGATAGGATTCATTATTGATGCTGGTACCATCAGAATCTTACCGAATCTCTGACATGCCTGACATCCCTTGTAATATTTAAAGCAATTCTCAAGCATGGTAGGCCAGTAATATCCCGATTGTCTAATTAGCCATTTCATCTTTTGAGCCGATTGATGAGTACCGCAGGCTCCTTCATGAACCTCATGCAAGAGCCGATTCGACTCTGAAGGCCCCAAACATTTAAGCAGCAGTCCTTCCAAAGTCCTGTAGAACATGTCGTCTCCTATCAGAACATACTTCATAGCTTTGAGTCTTATCCTTCTGGGTGCCCCCCGAGCCGAATCCTTCAAATAATTGAAGATTTTGGCTCTCCAGTCTCCAGGTTCTAGAAACTGAACCTCTACATCGACCCCATCGGCTGTTTCCTTGTATCCAGAAGCCATCTGTGCCAAGTCATTGGGTTCACTGTTCAAAGTCCTTCGTATCCAGTGGAAATTAATGTACCTGAATTATGACATCAACTCACGGCACTGCATCCATATTGGAAAAAGAGTCTCACTCTCACATTTATATTCTTCCGTGAGTTGAGAAATCACCAGTTTCGAATCCCCAAATATTTCCACTGCTTTTGCACCAACTTCCAGGAGTAATTCCATTCCCTTGCGAACGGCCTCATACTCTACTAAATTATTGGTGCATGGAGTAGCCATCCTGATGGAAAAAGAATATGTCGCCCCACGAGGCGATACCAACAGAATTCCTATGCCGCACCCATCATCACAAGCCGATCCATCGAAAACATGGCCCAGGCACGTACAAAAAGTGCAGACACGTCAGTGTTGACCTTGTCAGCAATGAGATCCGCCAGTGCCTGCCCCTTAACTGTCTTTGCAGGTTGATATCGGATATTGAATTCTAACAATGCAAACATCCATTTTCCTAGTCGGCCTTTCAGAATAGGAGCCGACAGCATATGCTTGATGACATCCGATTTACATATAAGGATCGTTTTCGCCGAGAGCAAAATATGTCGAAGATTTGTACATGTAAAGAATAAACAAAGGCAAAGCTTTTCGATCTCAGGATACCTGGTCTCAGCGTCCAACATGCACCTAATGAGGTAGAAGACAACCCTCTCCTGGTTGTCATGTTTCTGAATCAGAACCGAGGTGATGGAAGTGTCACCCACTGATAGGTACATGTAGAAAGGCCTGTCCTGCCATGGAGGAACCAAAACTGGAGGCTTCGACAAGTACTCCTTGATTTCGTCGAAAGCTTGCTGCTGCTCTACCCCCAGTGAAATTCATCATCGGACTTGATCTTCACCAGACCCATAAACGGCTCGATATGCCCAGACAGATTGGAGATAAATCGTCTGACAAAGTTGATTTTGCCAATGAGCTTCTGTAACTCCTTCTTCGTAGTAGGTGGCTTCATTGCCTTTGCCGCCTCCTAAAGCCGATCTCGATTCCCCACTCATGTACCAGGAATCCTAAGAACTGACCGGCCGATACACCAAAGGCACATTTCTTTGGGTTCATTTTGAGCCCAAACTTCCGAGTTCGCTCCAAAACCTTACGCAGATCTTCTAGATGCCCCCCGCCGATGTGGACTTGACCACGACATCATCAATGTAGATTTCTACCAGCTTGCCGATGAGATCATGAAAAATATAATTCATGGCGCGTTGGTACGTTGCACCGGCATTTTTCAATCCAAAGGTCATAACCAAGTACTCGAACAAGCCGACCGCACCAGGTACTCTGAACGCGGTCTTGCTTATATCCTCTAGGGCCATGAAGATCTGATTGTAGCCAGCATTACCGTCCATAAAGCTCAGCATTTTGTGACCTGCAGTGGCGTTGATCAATGTTTCTGCCATGGGCATCGGATATTCGTCCTTTGGCGTCGCTCTGTTGAGATCTCTGGAATCGACGCAGACTCTCCATCGGCCATCCTTCTTCTGTACAGGTACCACACTGGAGATCCATTCTGCATACCTACATGGCCAGATGAACCCTGCGTCCAACATCATTTACACCTCTTTCTTGACCTCCCCCAGGACTTCAGCTTTCATCTGCCTTGCTCGTTATTGAAACGGCCGAAATCCTTTCTTAAGCGGGAGCCGATGTTCAACGATGCTTCTTTCCAGACCAGGCATTTTAGTATAATCCCACACGAAACAATCCTGATATTCCCTCAACAGTGCTATCATTGGCTCACGCAGGCTCGGGTCTAGCTTCTTGCTGATAAATGTTGGTCGTGGCTTATCCCCGGGACCGATATCAACCTCCTCCAAATCGTCAGCTGATGTAAACCTGTACCCCAACTTGCTGTCACCTGTTAAATCGATTGTGGACGCAGGCGACTCGTCATCATCTGCCACGTCAACAGCAAACACGGGGAGATGACAAAAGAAAATTTTTGGCCGACCGCACGGGCCGGCCGTCTCTATATTACCCCTCGAAACTGAATGCTCATTAACTAAACAACTGCCAGAGCAGGCTAAAGTCTATCCACATAGTAACAGTTTCGACTCTAAACAAGAATCATTTATTTTTTGGGGCCGGTCGCTGGGACCAACCTCTCTAAACCTGCTAGGCTCCGTAGTGTGCCAGGATGTATTTATTCTGTGAGGCCAGTGGATAAGACCAGCCTCAATCCGTTTTTTGTTGCTTCTATCCGATCACAGTCTTCCAGCGCGATCCCTGAAATCGGCTGTTGCCCTTCCTCGTCCCAGGAGTTCATGTCTGCGAGCGAAACCTAGCTGGGGTCATCTGCACGGACCACCTCCACTTCATTGCCATCCCATTGGACCAAACATTGGTGCATCGTGGAAGGAACACAACAACTGGCATGAATCCAATCCCTCCCGAGCAGCACTGTGTACGTACTCTTACTTTTGACGATGAAGAACAAGGTTGGGACGGTCTTGCGGCCAACTGTGAACTCCACATTGAGGACGCCTTGTGCCTCCGACGGCTGGCCGTTGAAATCATTGAGCATCACGTTGGTCTTGATGAGATCAGCAGCAGAACGACCCAATCGGCGCAGTACAGAGTACGGCATTAGATTGACCGTGGCGCCAGTGTCGCCCAACATCCTGTTCACGGGCTTGCCGTCGATGAGGCCCTTGAGATACAATCCCTTCAGGTGCTTGTAGCTTTTCTCCTTAGGCTTCTCGAAGATGATTGGCTGTGGGCTAAGATCCAGCTGCGCGACGGCCAATTCCTCCGGTTGGGGCGCCCGAAACTTCGACGGGAGCACGAACACCATATTCACATCAGCCGATAGCTTTTCATCAGCTCTTGGCTGCTTGGGGCGCCACTCCTTCCTTGGAGGGTGCCTTTCCTCCCTTCGCGGGTGCCTGACTTGCTCCGCGAGATCCGAACGCGCTTTCCTCAGCACGTCAAGGTACCTTGCTTCTGCCTCCTCAAGATTGCGTAAGCGCTGCACTCTGCGTTTCTGTGAGCGGCTGAGCCCGTCAGGACACCATCGTGGACGATGATACTTATCTTCTTCTTCTAGTTCAAGATCATCCCTGGATGGCCGCTTAACATGGTCGTCGTGGCGTGCTCTGGGCCCCAATTGCTAGAACACCGATGTCTCGCCTGGCTGGCGTCCCCGAGGCCTGCACTCCAAGCAATCATCGATAGTAGGCAATCGTCTCATGCTGGAATTCCAACAGTACCTGAAGAACGGGCAATGCCAGTGGTCGCGTATAGCCTGGCGCCTCCCTAGCGTCCTCCCTGTGCGGTGCTCATACTCCTCCTCTTCCGATTCATATCGGCGGCGCAACATATACTGATACTAGTATTTTTCCAAAAGCCGATTGGAAGCTGGAAGCTGATTGCAGATGTGACACACTTGTTCTTTAGTAACATGTCGCTGCTCCGGCTCGTCTTCATCCTAGGGCCGTTTGCCAGAAGCGGCCTCTTTCCTCTGCTCATCACGGCGGCACACAGGTCCCGCATGTTAATCTGGAACGCCAAGTTCTGGCCCTCAGGTCCAGAATCTGACAGCTCCACCACGTTAGCTTGTGGGAATGGTTGACTGTCCACCTTCATCGTGTGTTGGGCCAGAATTAACCGGCCTTGCTCGATAGCTGATTGAATCTGCCGACGCAGCTCCTTGCAGTCATTCGTGGCATGGGTGAACGAGTGGTGCCACTTGCAGTACAGCCTCCCCCTGCAGCTCTTGTGTCGTTGGCAGCTTGTGATTCTCTGGGAGCTTCAACTGCTTCTCTTTAAGCAGTAAGTCGAATATCTGCTCTGCCTTGGCCACGTCGAAGTCAGAGCCCTTCACAAGCCCCTTCTGTTTTAACCCACTTGCACGGGACGGGGTTTGCCCCCCGGGTCCATTCTGCCACAGCCACTTCTTGTTCTCTGCCAAAATCATCGGAATCATCTGCTTGGGCCATGTTTACATGGCGCTTGAATTTTTCCTGGTATAACTCCGGGTGATAGTGTTCATATGCCGTGAGCTTCTGCACCATGTGCGCCAAAGAAGTGAATTCCAACTGAAAAGACAGATCCTTGATCGGCTTAGCGAGCCCTAAAACTGCCAAATCGACTGCCTCCTTCTCAGTGATCCACAATGAGTAGCATCGATTCTTAACTTCTCTGAAGCGCTGCACGTACTCCGACACACTTTCCCCTCGCTTCTGCTTGACTTGGGCGAGGTCAGCAATCCCGGCTTCAGTAGCCTCTGAATGATATGGGGTGTGGAACTGATCTTCCAGCTGCCTCCAAGTCCGGATCGAATCTGGGGGCAGTGACGTATACCACCCAAAGGCTGGACCCGTGAGAGACTGGGAGAAGAAACGGACCCTTAAAGGGTCCGACACTGAGATCATCCCAAGCTGCGTTAGGTATCGGCTCACATGCTCGATAGAGCTGGCCCCTTCTGACCCGCTGAACTTGGTGAACTCCGGGAGCCGATACTTTGGTGGCAACGGGATCAAGTCGTAATCACTTGGATACGGCTTAGAATAGCCGATCGCCTTTCTCTTGGGCAGGATGCTGAACTGGTCCCTTAATATTGCACTGACCTGCTCCACACTCAGAACTCCTAGGGCCGAGGGCTCAGCACTCGGCCCGGTAGCGTAGTTCGCTAGCCATGCCTACTTCTCTGCATCTGTCCCTGTAGCTCCTCTACCCAACAGATGTCCCGCGCGCGTTGGACTGATGCTGTCAGGTATGTGCATGCATGTGTAGCCGTGCAGGATCTCCTTAGGCGGCTCGTTCAGGAACTAGCCTTCTCCAGGGTCACCGCCAATCTTGTAGACGACGTAGATCGGCGAACCTTGCAGTCCTGGGTTTGCGAGCGAGTGCGATATTGGCGGCCTATACTGAAGTGAGGCCTCTCCCTTGTGACTCCCCAGGATTGGTCCTGATGGGGAGTACTGGTTCTTGATCACCTCCTGGACGACACGATGTGCCACACGCTCGAGCTCATTCACCAGGCTTTCTGAGTGCCGATGAAGCGTGTGAGCCACCATGTAGTTCATCTCCTGGCGCAGGGCTCTGGTGCGCTCCTCTGATGGTACGGACAAGTCAACGTTGTCTAGAGCGCCTTCGGATGAGAACCCCTTCCACCTGATGCCGTGGTTGCGGGTCCTCTCGAAAGAGTCGATGAGATCGGCTTCGAACTAAGCTTTGACCTCATCATATTTTTGCTTGTGCTCTGGAGTCACCTCTTCATACGTGACAGGTTTGGTGACCAGCGGAACCGGTGCTTGATCCTGAGGTCCTGTCATCTCTGTGGCGGGCGTTGTTGCTGATGAAGGTCCCACCAGGCGTGCCAGAATGTGTTGTCGGTCAAAACCCACCGGCGAGTAGCGACAGGCAACACGAAGAGCCGGGAGGTCGCCGGGGCGCTGGCAGGCACTGCTCCCTCGTCAACGGCCCGCAATCCTGGCACATGCCGCGGCTTCTGAAGACGCAGGGCGTGCCAACTGACCTATACCCGATCAGGAAGGTGCGAATGTGCTTGCGACGATTTTCCTGCATACACAAACACGTGCAAATATAAGTCCGAGCCATGGTTGGCTCCCTGGGACGACTCTTGCATCGGCTCTTTAAAGCCGATCGAGTCCCGGTGTCAGATCAGATCTGTATGTATTCGGATATTGATGGATAAAGCAAATAACTGTAAAGCTGCTTCAAATAAATCTAGCTAATCTAATCCATGACGGTAAAAGCTTCACTGCTAAATCGGAACATCCTACACGTAATTGGGCCTAATGAACGCAATAAATAACCAAACCTCAACCAGAATAGAGGCCTAAGAATAAGCGAAAGCCGATTCCCGGATTAATTCCCTGTTAAGACTAAGACAAAGCATCTACTAGATAGAAAAGAAGCAGGGTGTCATCTCTACACGACTAATTCCATGCAACAAGAATTAGTATAAGATAAAAACATGATCGCGCAGAGATGTCATGATATTCGTAGATGATAAGCAATGAAAGCACGATGAATTTACTAAAGATCATGCTACGAAAATCAGGATAACTAGCACTACTCGCCATCAAAAACGCTTCAGTACGAGTAATACCAAGGTAAAAGCAAGAACAACACTGCCCTGATCACAAGAAGCGATCAGGGCAGCATGACGCTTACCTGGATGAAACCCTAAAATTAGGGGTGGTGCTGCGCCGAGAGTTGTTGTTTGTGAAACGTGATGACGTTCTCCTTTACAAATGCCATAAGATACATATTTATAGTTCGGAGACTTGGGAAACAATCTAAACTAATGTGTCCATATCAGACTCTATCTCTAACTCAATCTGAACTAAATCTAAGAATACATGGCCCACATGGCTCAAATGCTCACGCAGGAGCCGATTCGCAAGTCACCTTCAATTTCTTCATTAAGCCCAACTCACTCGCGGCCCATTAATTAACCTGTTAATTTATGGCGATAACAGATACAGAAAGATTATTGAAACTCCCAATTACATTTTTTTGAACTATTATGTATTAAATAAAGGATAAAGAGTGAACAGATCACAGAACCTAATGTTTCACACGTGAACAGACTATTCTTGAAATGATATCTTGCAGAGATGATTTGATGGTGGCACCTTGCTGTCACACTTTTCATCAAGGAGCAGCTGTAGTAGCAAGGAAAATACCAAAAAAAAAAACGTTATGTCATTCATTAGCCTATTCCTTTGCTTTCATGCCAATGATTTAGCAATCAGAAGCATAAAGATTGTTCGCATAAAAAATAGTTAAACAGGATGCGAGATTAAGTTGTCCAAAGTAGGTTCGTGTCTTTCTAGAACTGGCTAGATGGCATGCAAGGGCCATCACAGGAATGCTTTGACGACGAATGAGCAAGAAATAAGGAATGCACATGGTAAAATTATCACCCATTGTAGAGCGGCTAAATAGGTGCAGTATTGCTTTTGAAAAATTATAACTCTTTGTAGAGTGGCTAAATTGGTGCAGTATTGCTTTCAAACCGAAATTTGTGTGAAATAAATGATGCGGTATTACGTACACTGATTAGGAAAGTTTTAAGTGGGATAGGAGAAGAGATAAGTACATTCACGGAAGGTTGACATTTTGATATTCAACATGCTGCACAGTGTGAGGTCATGTTCTGTTTTAAGCAAACATTAATGGCACATTTCACTTTTTTATCATGTAAGGAATAGCATATCTCCTTTTTAGAAGGTCGAGAGTTCTGACCTGACTTTTTAGGAAGTCTGGAGGGCAACAATGACCATGGGAAGCCGCTACATGGGGAAGCAGCTCCAACCAATCACAGCCAATGGCTCGGCGATCCGACGGTAGCTGCTGGTGGGTGACGTGGCCAGCTGAGGAGCAAGAAGTGGTATACATAAATAAGAAATATGATAGATATAATATATAATATATAGAGATTTCTGCGTCTGTTGTTGTGGCACCAGCATGAGCCTGTACGAAACAAGGAAGAAACCAAGACGCTTGCTGTCTTGTGTCAGCTTGATCTTTGAATTTATATATTATAAAGATCGAAAATAATTAAAAAAATTTCTCACCCGAATCGAGCCCACCGTACCTCTCACACCGGATTCACCTGTCGGGGCTAAGGGAGGTGGGAGGGGGGAAGGGTAGAGACCCATAAAAATCGCATGTTGAAGAGCGTTTTTGTCAAAAACAAATTATTTTTCTCACCACGTCCTAACCTTACCCGCGCAGTTTGTTCTTCACAGTCTTGGTCGTCGAGCTCCTCCGACCTCCCCCCTCGGCCTCGGCTCCAAGAAACCGGCTTTTCCTTTCAGCTCCGGCTCCACCGGCCATTTGCCTCCTTAGGCACCTCTCCTGCACCATCGCGGCGGCCGAGGACGGCGCCCACGTTTGCCGCGCCGTGCAAGCCGTCGCCTCCAGCTGCCGTCCCTTGAGCCGTCGGTCTACAGCGGCCTCCTCCGACGTGCCTCGCAGACCCGGTCGTTGGTGTTGGCCAGGCTAGCACACTCCCACGTGCTCCGAGCTGGCTGCCGCTGGGCATGTTCTTGTGTAACAACCTGCTCGCAGCCTATTCCTGCTGCGGCGACATGCGGCATGCGCACCTCCTGTTCGACGGAATGTCTCATGGAACACGCTCATCGCAGGTTACTCCAGCCAGGGCTCGTGGCTTATCATGGAACACTGCAGCGGGAAGAGGTTTCGTGGAACCTGCTGCTGTCGGCTATGTGCGGATGGGCTGGCCAGAGGTGGCGGTGAATGTGCTCATCTGGATGCACCGGTCAGGGTGAAGCTGGATGCTTTCGCTCTGGGTGGGATCCTGAAGGCTTGCTCTGAGCTCGAGGATTCGGAGGATGTTCGCATGATGCTACATGGCTGTGTGGTTAAGTTTGGTCTGGACTTGGATGTGTTCGTAGGGAGTGCAATGGTGGATATATGAAAAGAAACGGTGGGTTGGAGGTGGCCATCAAGGTGTTTGATTGCATTCCAGACCATAATTCATGATTTGTAGCAGTGATGCTATAACAATCATTCGTTAATTATGGATTGATTAGGCTCATTAGATTCATCTCGCGATTTATGCAAAATGTTTTACAAATAAATTTTATCTAGTACACCGAGAGAAAAATTCCATTTCAAAATTTTTACATGTAAAAATCTAAACACAGCCTAATAGAAAATAAAACAATATATATATGGGCATCAAACACCTATTATCAATGTGCACCACGTTGGGAACGCACATATTGGTGATGGACGTTAACAGTGCCCGTTACCAATGGATATCACATTGGTAACAGGCATCGTTAATGTCTGTCACCAATGCGTGTTACATTGGTACCGGATGTTGTTGAAATCTATTACCAATGATATTTGTATTGGACATTGTTAACGTTCGTTACCTATAATGAGTTAATGGTAACGAACATCAGTGTTGTCATATTGGGTGGGACTTATTAGTAAAAGATTTAAACAACAGCCGTTACC
Source organism: Panicum virgatum (assembly GCF_016808335.1). Taxonomy (NCBI): domain Eukaryota; kingdom Viridiplantae; phylum Streptophyta; class Magnoliopsida; order Poales; family Poaceae; genus Panicum; species Panicum virgatum. The sequence continues at coordinate 20,415,839 of NC_053143.1, read as the reverse complement.
TGTAACTCTTATTTAAACTGGCATCAAACGCCCGTTACCAATACCACGTTACCCAAAACATGTTTTATGTGGTATTTTGGTCCTATTGTTAAAAGTCCAGCAACTTAGTCAATATTTTGGCCCTGAACCAAGTGACTGTTGAAGCCACTGAGGCCGTTGGGGGGTGCAGACCCATGAGCCCACAAACAAAAGTTACATTGTGATATTTCTGTGTTTCAGTCGCAAGTGGCTCACGTATGAATAAATTGACATATTAATAGGAGAATAGGATACCATGTTGAAATTAGAATTGGCATGCACTTTTTCACTAAAATACAGGCATTTTAGCAACATCCAATAAGCATTTAAATATGGTACTAAGCATTTGAGAGAGAATATTTAGTTAAAACACAAAGAAATGCTACATGCGAAATCCTTTAATTCAACTTACTATGCAGAGATTGTTCATCAATTAGTCCGTACTTATATGCATAGCAGTACTTATATGCATGTCAGTAGGCATATCTTTAGCCCTGATTAACTCACCTGGTTTAGCCAATGTGTCTCCATAATCTATTTTTCACCTGGTTTGGGAACCACATTCTTGTAGTGACATAGGTTCAGAGATTTTCTACAATATAACCCTAGAACTAAAATGCCACGTGTAAGTCTTGAAACCCAGGTACCATACCTCAATTTTTATCTGGCTTGTAATTTTCACAAATTTTTTAGAGTTTTGATACAGTGCATAGAGGACAGAAGTGGCAACATGGATAGGCTCCATCATCTAATGTGGTATGTGCTCCAAACAAAGATTTTCAGTTTCTATTGTCAAAACAGTATCTTAATTAGGCAATAATATGGTTCTTAAAAGGCAAAATAGTGTACTTTATGTCACTCTACTAACTCTGGCAGGTCCTTGGCAACTTGCCACTCGCAAGGATCACTATGGACAACAACTATGACATGTGAAGGCAAGCATTACAACTCTGGAGCTCTCCCTCTATGTTCCTGTCTGCCGTGAGCTCCTACAAATGGATTTGTGTGATTACTTAATTCAATGCATTTAGGTGGACCTCATGAACAAATATGGCGGATCCTTTTTTGCTGGAGGCAATTCAGGTTATGGCCATTCTGGCTGATCATCATGGATGGTGAGTGTTTATTTTTCACTTTTTTTGCAGTTCAACTCCCTGGTATTTGGAGTTCTTTGTTGACAGAGGAGGGGAATTTCTTTTGTTTCTTTGTTTTTGTTAATCTGTTTCCTAATTGGACCACTGCATACCTACGCCAATATAGCTCGTTGATCATATTTTAGGTTGAACGAATAAGCTGTATTGTTGTGTTTGGTATAGCCGTTGAACCAGGAGTGGATTGTAGCGTTTCAGTGCTTAATTATAGCTTGAAATGTATGGCTCCATAAAGTATCTCCTAATTGATTATGTCATGTTTTTTATTTGAATAATTTGATTGGTGAAATGCCCTGTCCAAGATCATAATCAGAACTAGTATCACTGTATCTTTTCCGGGTGGGTTCCTGGGGTGGAAATGGGTTGGTGTGCCACATGAATGCCAAAGTATTCTAAGCATGTCTAGTTATTATCTTTTCCTTTTTAGATTGGAGTTTCAAAACAGGGGACCAAGCAAGCAAAAACTATGTGTTCCATTTTTTTTAACACAATCGGATGCAGTTTTTTTCCCCCAAACACAGGACACACACGATTGTGGGTTCCACATGTTGATGCACACTCAACATTAGGAACAGACGTCAGTGTGCAACATCCAAGAAAAGGACATTTTCAACATTCGGAAGATCCTGATGCATATGTGGCTTAATTTTGAAGAAAATGACACAGTGGGAAAGCATCCAGAATTTAGCATAGGTATGATTCCTTCACAGCACACCCATCTCTAGCAAATCAATACAGTGCTTTAGGCATCAAGTATATTCCAGAAGCATTTTTCTATTTTTCAAGAAGCATTTTTCAATGAGCAGAATAGTATATTGTACTAAAACCAAAATTCAAAAAGCACTTCTTTGTTGTGAAGCATGCAAATCAACATAGTGCATTAATCATCTCAACTGAATTATGAAGCATTTTTTCCATGAGCGGATTAGCATTTTCTGTATTTTCCATCCTCAGCAACGATACTTCTTTTTTTTGTGAACTTTACCGTCACAACAGAATATGCATACTGTCACATGAATAAATTAAGATATTATAGTCCCCCCTCACACCTTCCTCACATCCTTGATTTTGAAACTCTCTCCTCCACCTTCTCCGGACACCTTGCTACGTTAGATAAGTGGACTTCCAAATGTTGCACTTGTTCTTCCTCTTGGCCTTGGCATTCATCTCTTTTTTCAGTCTTTCTTTCTTCTTCTTACGTCCTTTTCACCTTTGACCTGGGTGGGGTGCCCACGGGGGGTTTGATAATGCACCCAGCAGCAGGGTCATTAGGTCCACCACCACCGCCACCATCTGTAAACAAGTGTTTTGAATATGTTCGGAACATTTTTTCATACTTGAGAGTCAATAACCAATAGATTCATCTAGTGCAGAGTACCAAGTTTTGATTTACTTTTTTCATACCTGGTTAGATAGTTGGCAAAACATATGTAGTTGCAACCTCCCTTCGTTTAGCATCACAATTAATCTAACCAACCATTTTTTTCATACACACGAAAACATTTAAATGTGTTTCATCGGGCAATAATGTACTGTTAAATAGGCAGAACAGTTAATTTTTCAGATGTTTCCCATATGCAAAGTTCCCCTAGTTCGTTCAGCATTACAATCAATCTAACCAAGCATATTTTATCTAAATTTAAATAGGCTCTACAATGGACTCAAATCAGGTTATACAACAATGGGTTCTACATCAGCATGTCTGTCCGGATTCTCAATATACACAGTTTAGTTTTTGTAATTGAAGATTTGCTATTTTTGCATAATGGGGATATGTTTTTCCCAGTGGATCTTGTTGCTAGAAGCTAGGAACAATGTTGCACTGGATTGCGGCATAAAAGATTGGGATTCAATCTATGTGTCACTGTTGGTGTTTCTTATGCTCAATGGAATATGGATTCTGCAAGCACACAGAATCACCGCTGTAGCACTTCACCTTGGAGTATTCCAGGGTATCGTAATTTCCTCAGGGAAGCACTATGGTAAAGAGTATCGAAGAATCGAATGACAAACTTTACTAGGGATATCAACCAACTAACTTAGTGGGGGTAAGCCTGATATGATATATAAGATAATGGCCAACAATGACCGTCTGACACAGGAGACTCTAATCCTTAGAGAGGTAAGCAGCTGGGAGGACAACGAGCGAGAAAGACTCCTAAAACACTTTTAAACTATCGAGCTAGCCTCTCTAGATTAAACCTTGCTTCTAATTAACTAGTTATCGGGAACGTAGAGCTTTCTTCGGCGGCCTCAGGGAAGGACTCAGACTGGGGTGAGAAGGGAGTCCAACGGCAGTCGGCACTACTGCTATGAAAGCATCCGAACGTGGTGGACTACAAGGGACGGACAGGGCTGTCACCACCTGCCGCCTACCACAACGGTACCGTGGGGTGGAACACACTTTCTAGCTAACACTAAGCTCAGACACCACGTCCATACTTGGTCTTAGTGATGCGGGGGCTTGCCCGATTTTCTCGTTGTAGGATCTGTGCATAACTTGACCCGTGCAACCTGACGAACCGATGGCACCAACAGCTACTCAAATAGCCACCTATGACAAATGATTTCGCCCAACCACACGATTTGGTCGATGCCTAACCTGAACCATGCAAGGTAGAGGCAATGCTCTTGCAAATCACAAGGAAACACAAGAACAAATGGTAGAGAAAACTCCCAATCCTCAAGGGGGCAGCTATGGCACAACCCTAAGGACAAGAGCACTTGTCTTCTCTATTTTCTGAGTTCAATTCGTGGTTAGGGTTTGCACTTGGTGTACAAGGGATATTTATACTAGGAACATCCCTCCTAGTTGGGCTAGAGGCCTTACAAACAAGCCCATTTCGAAAATACAAGAGTTTGAACACTTCACGGGGTGTTCAGATCGGACTAGTCTGAACTACTCAGTCCTGGAGCAGTCTTTACAAAAGTACTCGAATCTCATTGCTGGGTTATCCAAAGTACTCGAAATAGATGCCATTGGAAAGTAGACTTCATGACGCTTCCAACGGTATAGGATACCCATGATGAAGCCTTCAGGATTGGTACAGTTCTTGCCTTGAACTTCTGTCACAAAATCTAGAGCAGTTTTGGAGCAGTCTTTACAAAAGTACTCGAATCTCATTGCTGGGTTATCGAAAGTACTTGAATTAAGTGCCATTGGAAAGTAGACTTCAAGATGCTTCCAACGGTATAGGATAGTCATGGTGAAACCTTCGGGATTGGTACAGTTCTTGCCTTGAACTTCTGTTACAATATCTGGTGCCATCACAGGGACTGCAAGTTGCTCTCTATCACTTGGACAGACTTCCCATGGCCTCCTCTTGGAACCTAAGGACAAGAAATGCACTTCCATTAGGCAGTAAACAATTCTTAGTATAGGCAAGTTCACATTCATTAAGTACTAGATTCACCTTATCTTGTAGTAGTTGCGCTCTTGCTCGAGTCAACGGTCTCTTGCAGACATCGTTGTCTTGTACATTATGTGGGCTGTCTTGTACATCATTTGTGATGTCCTCATCATCCTCCCCTTCTTCAAAAAGAGTTGATCTCGACTCTGACTCTTCAGGGCCAAAGAATGGAGATAAATCGGCAACATTGAATGTGTTGCTCATAGCATACTCATCTCCCAGAAGCTCAACCTTGTAGGCATTGTCATTTATCCTTGCAAGGACCTTGAATGATCCATCCCCACGAGGCAGTAACTTAGACTTTCGTTTCTCAGGAAACCTGTCCTTCCGGAGATGCACCCAAACTAAGTCCCCGGGTTCAAAGATCATCTTCTTTTGGTTCTTGTTTGCCTTTGCAGCATAGTACTTAGATTTCTTCTCAATCTCTTGCTTGGTCTTCATGTGGATTTTCTTCACATAATCCGCACGCTTGGAGGCCTCCATGTTGGCACGCTCTTGGAGTGGGAGTGGTAACAAATCCAGGGGTTTGATTGGTTTAAAACCATACACAACCTCAAAAGGGCACATCTGCGTTGTAGAGTGGATTGCCCTATTATATGCAAACTCAACATGTGGCAAGTAATCTTCCCACTCCTTTAGGTTCTTCTTGATCATCGTTCGCAGCAGCATGGAAAGTGTGCGATTGATCACCTCTGTTTGTCCATCCGTTTGTGGGTGACAGGTTGTTGAGAACAACAACTTTGTCCCAAGCTTGGCCCACAAAGTCTTCCAAAAATAGCTCATGAACTTCATATCACGGTCTGAAACAATTGTCCTTGGCACTCCATGTAGCCTCACAACTTCCCTGAAAAACAAGTTAGCTATATGCAACGCATCGTCGCTTTTGTGACAAGGGATAAAATGTGCCATTTTAGAGAACCTATCGATATCGATGACAACAGAAACCGAATCCCTTCCCTTCTTAGTTCTCGGTAATCCCAAGACAAAATCCATGCTTAAGTCTTCCCAAGGAGCATTCGGGGTGGGGAGTGGAGTGTACAAACCATGGGGGTTCATTTTTGATTTGGCCTTATGGCAGGTGGTACATCGCTGCACCAACCGCTCCACATCATGCCTCATCTTCGACCAATAGAAGTGGTCACTGAGCAACATGTATGTCTTTTCTCTCCCAAAGTGACCCATCAATCCTCCAATGTGTGATTCCTGCAATAAAAGCAAATGAATGGAAGAATCTGGAACACACAACTTGTTAGCTCGGAACAAGAATCCATCATGCAAATGGTACTTGTCCCATCCCTTTCCATCTTGACATTTCAAGTATGGTTCTGCAAAAACAAGGTCAGTGGCATATAATTCCTTGATGTTTTCCAATTCAGGGATCTTGACCTCCAATTGATTAAGCAAAACACTCTTTCTAGACAAAGCATCGGCAACAACATTTTCTTTCCCTTTCTTGTACTTGACAATATAGGGGAAAGATTCAATGAACTCAACCCACTTGGCATGCCTACTGTTCAGTTTTGCTTGGCCTTTCAAATATTTTAAAGCCTCATGATTAGAATGAATGACAAACTCTTTTGGCCAAAGATAATGTTGCCAAGTCTCAAGCACACGAACCAGAGCATACAACTCCTTATCATAAACAGGGTAATTCAGTTGAGCACCACCAAGTTTCTCACTAAAGTATGCTATGAGTTTGCCTTCTTGCATTAAGACACCTCCGATACCTATTCCACTAGCATCACATTCTACCTCAAACAATTTATTGAAATCAAGCAAAGCAAGTAATGGGCTGAAGTTAAACAAGTCTTTAGCTATTGAAAAGCAGCTTCTTGTGACCTACCCCACACAAATTCTACATCCTTCTTGGTTAGCTCATTCAATGGGGCTGCAATGGTGCTGAAATTCTTCACAAAGTGCCGGTAGAAGCCGACAAGACCATAAAAGCTTCTCACTTGGCTCACATTGACAGGAGTAGGCCAACTCTTGATAGCTTCAACCTTGGATTCATCCACCTCTACTCCCTGTCCTGAAACAACAAAGCCCAAGAACACAACCTTGTCGGTGCAAACAGTGCACTTTTCTAGGTTAGCATACAATTTCTCAGTTCTAAGCACATCTAGCACCATTTTAAGGTGTTCAACATGCTCTTCAATGGTGCGTCTGTATATCAAAATGTCATCAGAGTAAACCACCACAAATTTTCCAATGAATGCCCTCAAAACATGATTCATCAAGCGCATGAAAGTGCTGGGTGCATTAGTTAAACCAAAAGGCATCACTAACCACTCATACAAACCAAATTTTGTTTTAAAGGCTGTTTTCCATTCATCTCCTTCATTCTAATCTTATGGTACCCGCTACGTAGGTCAATTTTAAAGAAAATAACAACACCACTAAGTTCATCAAGCATGTCATCAAGCCTAGGGATGGGATGACGATATCGGATGGTGATGTTGTTAATAGCCCTACAATCAACACACATTCTCCAAGTACCATCTTTCATTGGAACAAGAATGACAGGGACGGCACAAGGACTGAGGCTTTCATGTACATACCCTTTGTCGAGTAGTTCTTGTACCTGTCGCTGAATTTCCTTTGTCTCTTCCGGATTGGTGCGGTATGGTGGCCGGTTTGGAAGTAAAGCTCCTGGAATAAAGTCTATTTGATGTTCAATCCCACGAAGTGGAGGTAGGCCAGCTGGAACCTCTTCGGGAAAAACATCATTGTAATCCTGCAAGGCAGTGGAAACAATACTAGGAAGGGAAGTCATGTCGTTAGTGGTAAGAATTACATCTTTGTACAGCAGCACGAAGTGTGTCATGTTTGGGTTCTCCCTCATTTCTCTCATTTCAGATTTGGTGGCTATCATGACAACCTTTCTCCCCTCATGCTCTCTCTTTCCACTCATGTTTAGCTTGTGGTGCTCACTCACCGATTTTTGGATAGCGCTAGTGTTTTTCTTTTCTCTCTCGCTCTCACTCAATTTCTTTTGCATGTTGGCTGCCATGATTTGAGCTGGTGTCATTGGCAACAATTTGATCCCTTTCCCTTGCCATTTGAAGGCATGTGTGTTTTCATACCCATCATGTACAACACGCCTATCAAATTACCATGGCCTTCCCAAGAGCAAGTGGCAAACCGTCATGGGCACAACATCACAATCAACAGTGTCGGTGTAGTCATGTATGCTGAATTTTACTCTCACCATATGCTGCACCTTGACATCTCCACAATCACTGAGCCATTGGACATGATATGGGTGAGGGTGCTTTATCATGGTCAGCCCCAATTTCTCACACATTTCTTTGCTAGCTAGGTTGTGGCAGCTACCATCAATTATCACTTTGATCAACTTGCCATTTGCCTTTGCTTGGGTGTGAAACAAGTTGAATCGCTGTGATTGTTGCTTCTCATCTTTGAGCTGAACACTCAGTGCCTTGGTGACTACAATGGTGTGACCGGCCTCAAAAGGATAAGTCTTGTAGTCAACATCTTCATCTTCTTGTGTATCATCAAGCTTGTCATTTTCAGCAGGGAGTTCACACTCATCTTCACTAGCTGAATCATATTCTCCATCTTCAGTAACAATCATGACTCGATTGTTAGGACAATCCTTGATGACATGGCCTCTTCACAAGCACTTAAAACATTGAATCCCACTACTCCTAGAGGTGGAACCCACTATAGCTTTGGCCTTTGATGATGTCGGCCTAGCAGATTTCTCCACATTTGGGGATGCATTAGAATTTTCAGCAGTGGTGGAACAGGCATTAGAGTTGGAGCCTAAACCGGATGAAAACATGCCTCATCCCAATTCAAATCTTGCTGTTTTTGGAGCACTAGATGACACTCTTGAGCTGAAAGTTGAGTTCTTGTTTGGTTTAGCATCATCATGCATTTGCTGCTCAGCCTTTTTGTGCAATGTGCACTAGCTCCACTACATTATTGTAGGTCTGAAATTCCACAACACGTTTGATTGGCTTGTTTAGACCAGAGAGAAGGCGTGCCATTGACTGCTCTTCATCCTCATGCACACAAGCTCTAATCATGGCTTGCTCCATTTCCTTGTAGTATTCTTCCATAGATTTGCTTTCTTGCTTCAAATTTTACAGCTTGTCAAAGAGGTCACGTTTATAATGTTTCAGAACAAAACGGGCTCTCATTTCCCTTTTCATTTCAACCCAAGTTGCCATTGTAAATTCACCATTCTCCTCTCTTTGATTCTGAATTTATTCCCACCAAATCAGAGCATATCCATCAAAGTCAAGTGCAGCCATATGCACCTTCTTTTCCTCTGAATAATTATGCACACAGAATATCTTCTCAACCTTTAACTCCCATGTGAGATATGCATCAGGGTCAGATGTGCCTTCAAATTTAGGCATGCTGAATTTCAGCTTTCTGAACTTCTCTTCATTGGGCTGATTATTGATGGCATTGCGATGGCGTTGAAAATTGTCATTGCGATGTAGTCTAAAAGTATCTGGATCTATCGTTTCATCTGCAGCACCATTACCATGCCCACGGCCTCTTCCTCGACCAAAGGCATCACCACCTCTTCCTCCTCCACGCCCTCGTCCAAGGACATTCTTTCTCCCTTGCACTTCCCGCTGTAACCGAGCTGCATACTCTTCATCGGTCTCATCTAGCTCTTCTTCAGGAGACCTTGCAGGACCTTGTGCCCTCAATGCCTTCACAACTTCAGCAACTATATTCTTTTGGGCCGCAACCATGTTCTCATTAAGTTGGTCATTGAAGTCTTGCACTAACTTTTGTAGTGGCTCTTGTGTGACATAGCTTGGTAGCTGCACTTCATCTTCACCTGCCATGGTTAGCGCAAGAAAAGACAACAATTCGAGTTATGTGGCTTTGTGAAGACACTCAATCTCACCTTCTCTTACCACCGAAGTTCTTATGTGTCCTTGTTGAATTGCGAGCTGCACACACCTTGGTGATAGTAGACACGATAAAAGTGATAGATCAAGCGAAATCAAAGTCACAGTGCATTCTAAACATAGGCTTTATGTGAAGCTTGGAAGGTTATGTATGTGGTGGTGCAATATGAAATTTCAAGCTATTGTAAAGTTAAGTAAGAATCCAACCAAAAAGATGTCTAGTTGCTGAACTGAAACCAGAGGAATTGTAGAACGTGTTTAGCAACTGACACACAAGGATGGAAAAACTTGTTGCAGCCAAGAAAAGAGCTAAACCGAAGTTTTGATTGAAGACAAAGCTCAGTGCTGCAAAAGTTATGGAGAGATGCTAGCTAGTTGCTCACAAGATCAATAGGGCTACAAGATTTGCACAAATGATATATATATATATATATATATATATATATATATATATGCAAGCTGAATATTATCAAGCAAGGCCAATCATTGTGGTGATCTCAGCGCTTAACCCCTTTTTTCTGCCTCTTTTTTTTTGCTACAAAGATCAGCCACTAGATTATAAACAAATTAGCACATGCTATTGAGATAAATTTTAGAAAGAGCAGAGTGCAAAGCCCACAAGCAACAACCTACGGCTAGTCTCAATAGGTTCAAAGTTTCCACAAAGGATGAATTTGGTTCACTACTGAAACTTTTTGGTAATAAAGCATGGAACAACTCTAATATTTAGAAACCAAGCATATGTTGTTCTTATAGGATTTCAAATAAGCTTTCCAACAAGCACAAGAACACTCAAATCGGACTTGAGATGCAGAAGTTATGCTGATTTTCGTGTGCCCTTCTCAAACTTCAGATCTGAGCGCGAAATGACTTCAGGATGAAAATATATCTGAATAAGAACACAAGAACGAAGGGGAAAATATAGAGCTTGATGGGGAACTAATGGGGAAGACAAATCAGAGGCGGAAAAATGAGGGGAAACACAAAGATTCAGCAAGCAAACTCGATCTATTGGACTAGAACTTAACCAAACTCACTGAAATTTCAGATCGGTTTATGGGTAGTGGAAATTTTTGGTATTTTCGAGTTTAGGACAGTAAACCAAAGGGAAACTAGGGGGTAAAGATGCTACAGAGTAAACCGTAGTTCTGAATACCAAGATGATGCAGGGGCTTGCCCGATCATCTTGCTGTAGGATCTGTGGATAACTTGACCCGTGCAACCTAACGAACCGATGGCACCAACAGCTACTTGAATAGCCACCGGTGACAAATGATTTCACCCAACCACATGATTTGGCCGATGCCTAACCTTGTAACAGAATCGTCCAAATTAAACCGGCCTAAGTGCACTAACTATCATCTTAATGGTTAATCAAGTTACCACACACTTAAAATGGTGTAATCCGGTCGTCTGTCGGGTTAAGGATCGAAAAACACTGGAAGTCTCGCACGAAGACGAGCACAGATAATTACAAGCCGACAAAAGTTCTCAAAGTTAATTTACAATGCGGAGTTTTACAAACAAGTTTACGTAAAATATCAGAGTTCAAAATGCAGCGGAAATCAAATAGAAGTTTAGTTTAGAAAAAATACGATAACTACAATGACGTGAGGACGTCACATCGAGCCCACCTATGTGAATCCTGGTTATCTCCAACCAGCCGCAGCTACACCTGAAATAGGGTAACAACAAACCCTGAGTATACTAATACTCAGCAAGACTTACCCAACATAGGTATACTTAGCCAACTATCTAGACATGCAAAGCTTTTTGGCTCTGGAGTTTATTCTGATGAAAGGTGACTAATAATGAATCCTTACTTTCAATATTTTAGCGCAAGTTTAATGTATCTAGAGCAAACATGGTATATGTTGGTATTTTGAAACGTCACGAATACCGATGTAGCTTTCACCCAAGAGTATTTCAGGGTATCGTATCCACTGAGGAACGTGAGTATGCTATCTACAGGTTCAGGCTCATCCAAGGACACACACGCCGGTATGGAGAAGACAGAAGAGAGGACTTTCTATATCTAGAATCTATGCCTAGAAGAAGAGATCACGTTGCCGTTATACTTCGAGCTAAAGGTATTGACCGACTTATGCAAACCGGTAGTTCCAATATGTGCTCTATCTGATATCCGAACATGGAGGATTACTAAAAGGCTCGAACAGGGCGTCATGGGATCTCCCCCCACACTTGTTTTCGACCTACTCTTTGATCATAGACAAAACAAACCAAATATGAAAGATAATGGGGCTCTGCCGGCATTAACACCGGGGAGCCAAAGTTCACAAATCTTGCTGAAATAAAGACCTGGGCGCGACTAGATTGACCTAAACCTAAATGACTCGATTAAGACTAGCGTCCTAACTAAACCTATGATAATGACCTTTCTTAAGAAGTGACTCCTAATAGAGGTCCTTGTGACCCGTAGCCTCAAACAAGTGCTTCATCTTAGCGCTCAACCCCCTCCGTAGAAGACATAAGTCATCCCGAAGCTCTTCCACCTTGATCTTCCTCTCCGCAAGCTGGTTCTCGAGACGCCTATTCTCCAGGCATAGCTGCTGGACCATCGCGGTGAGGTCGGCGATGGTGGGTCCCTCTGAAGTCACATCGTCCTTGGGCTTTGTAGGCGATGACTAAGATCTGGCCTTCTTTGGCGAAGGACTGGCGGCAGCGCTCTTTTTTCGATGCTTCAGTTGCAGGAGTTGGGGTGTTGATTGCTGGCAGAGTCGCTGGAGGAGTCATGGCCGGTGTGGTGGCTATGGTTTTGGATTCTCCCTTGCCGGCCATGGGTTGATAGTGATGGGATGCTGGTGGAACCGATGAAGATTTTGGGGAATAGATGGAAACAAGGTATGGATTTAGGGTTTCTGAAGAGAAGAAGAAGGGTACGAGACTCCTTTTCTCATCGCAAAACGTCGTCATGCCTCGCGGAGTTGGACTCTAGGTTGGTCAAGGAGGCCGTGCCCCGAAGCTGGGCCTCACTGGGGCTGGCCCAGATTCGGCCGACCTATAGGTCGGCCGGCCCAGGCTGGGCCCAGTGGGCCCTAGCTTGCGCGGGTCAACTGGTGGGGTTATAAGTTTTATAGGTAGGATGGGCCCACCTGCCCTTTTGGCCTATATGGCTCTTTTTGAATGTAAGTATGGGATCAACTAAGTCAATCACGTCTATCTCCTCATCAAGAGCTTTATTATGGTCTAGGAAAAGCTTGAGTCGTTGACTGTTTACCTTATAGGCGTTACCATCGTCACCTTGTATCGTGATGGCTCCATGTGGTGATGTGTCGATGACATGATACGGTCCTTGCCATTTGCTTCGTAGTTTCCCATGACCAAATAACTTGACCCTGGAATTAAAGAGCAATACCTTGTCTCCGAGATTGAAGTTCTTAGGCTTCAATCGCTTATCGTGCCATCTCTTGGTTCTTTCTTTGTAAATCGAGGCACTATGATAAGCTTTGTCTCTCCATTCTTCCAATTATGAGATTTGACACTTTCGGTATTCTCCAGCTATTTCAAGATCCATGTTCCACTTTCGGATAGCCTAATGCGCTCTGTGCTCCAGCTCTACGGGTAAGTGCCAAGTTTTCCCGTAGACAAGCTGATAGGGTGACATTCTAATGGGTGTCCTGTATGCTGTACGGTATGCCTACAGTGCATCCGGTAATTTCAGCTTCCATCCCCTCCCCATCTCATTCACGGTCTTCTGCAGAATATTCTTAATTTACTTGTTAGATGTTTCTACTTGACCGCTGGTCTGAGGGTGATACGGAGTCGCGATGTTGTGCCTTGTCCCTAGTTCCTTGAGAAAGTTCCGGAAGGCTGAGTCAATGAAGTGTGGCCCTCCGTCACTGATTACCATCTGTGGTGTGCCAAACCTTGGAAAGATAATCTCATGGAACATCTTACGGGCATGCTTTACATCAGCGGTTCTACATGACATGGCTTCGACCCATTTGGAGACGTAATCTATGGCGACCAGAATATACTCGCATCCTTGGGATCTTACAAAAGGTCCCATGTAATCAATACCCCAGACATCAAAAAGTTCAACCTGAAGATTGTAGTTCAAGGGCATTGAATCGTGAGCTGTGATCCCTCCATGCCTCTGGCAGTTTGGATATCTGCGGATGAAGTTCTTTGTATCTTCATGCATAGATGGCCAATAGAAACCACTCTGCCAGATTTTTGCTTGAGTGCGAAATACACCATAGTGACCTCCATATGGTGCCGCATGGCATTTCTCTATGATCTTTTGTCCTTCTGCCTCTCTATGATCTTTTGTCCTTCTGCCGTGCGTACACAACGTCTGAGTAACCCATCTGCACAGACTCGGTACAAATATGGTGCATCCCATAGGTGGCGTCTGCTCTCGTGCACTAACTTCTTTTTGCTTTCCCCTGGGGGTATATACCCCGAAACCATGAAGTTTACGATATTCGCATACCAGGGGTGCGAAGCTGTTACCTTGAGAAGCATATCATCCCGTAGGAAGTCATTTATCGGCGGGTCTTGGGTATTCATATTGGTCATGCGTGATAAATGATCCGCCACAGAATTCTCTACTTTTTTCTTATCTTTAATTTCCAAATCAAACTCTTGGAGTAGAAGAATCCATCTGATCAACCTCGGTTTAGCATCCTTTTTAGTGAAGAGGTACTTGAGTGCGGCATGGTTTGTATAGACGATGACCTCGGTACTCACTAAATAGGATCTAAACTTGTCGATAGCAAAGACAACTGCTAGGAGCTCTTTTTCTGTTGTGGCATAATTGAGCTGAGCTCCAGTGAGTGTCTTGCTTGCGTACGTGATCGCATGATGCTTCTTATCCTTGGTTTGACCAAGTACGGCCCCCACCGCGTAAGCACTAGCATCTCACATGATCTCGAATGGGAGCTTCCAATCTGGGGGTTGAATGATTGGAGCTGAGATGAGTGCCTTTTTGAGTGTCTCAAAGGCTTTATGGCACTCATCTGTGAATTGGAAAGGGGCATCCTTGGCCAGGAGCTGGGAGAAGTTTGCGATGAACCTTCGATAGAATCTGGCATGGCCAAGGAAGCTTCTAATTCCTTTCACATTGATGGGAGGCGGAAGTTGTTCAATGACTTCAATCTTCGCCTTATCCACCTCTATCCCTCTTTCGGACTCTAAGTGTCCTAAAACGATGCCTTCACGGACTATGAACTGACATTTCTCCCAGTTGAGGATCAGGTCTTTTCCTTGGCATCTCTGCAAGACTCTATCTAAATTTTCTAGACAATGATCGAAGGTCGTCCCATAGACCGAGAAGTCGTCCATGAAAACTTCCATAATTTCTTCGATCATGTCAGAGAAAATGGACATCATGCATCTTTAGAATGACGCGGGTGCGTTACATAACCCAAACGACATTCATCGGTAGGCATATGTTCCTTAGGGGCATGTGAACGTGGTCTTGCTCTGATCTTCGGGATGGTTGGGTATTTGATGGTAACCAGAATAACCATCAAGGAAACAGAAGTAGGAGTGCTTCGCCAACCGCTCTAACATCTCATCGATGAAAGGTAGTGGGAAGTGATCCTTCTTAGTGGCCTTGTTGAGTTTCCTGTAATCTATACGCATCCTCCATCCCGTGACGGTTCGTTGGGGAATTAGCTCGTTCTTGCTATTTTCCACCACCGTCATGCCTTCTTTCTTGGGCACAACTTGGACTAGGCTTACCCACTCACTATGGGGAACATGATAGATAATTCCAGCCTCTAGGAGTTTAAGAACCTCTTTCTTTACCACCTCCCTCCTAGCATTGTTCAACCTTCTTTGGGGTTCCCTAGAAGGTGCTATTGCGGGATCCAATGGGATTCGGTGGGTGCAGAGGGCACGACTGATGCCCTTGAGGTCTTGTAGGCTATAGCCTAAGACCGATCAATGCTTCTCTAAAATAGCGATGAGCTTATTCGTCTCCTCTTTTGAGAGTTTGTCGCTGATGATCATGGGAAACTCTACATCACAATTCAGAAAGGCGTATCTAAGCCCTGAAGGTAAAGGCTTTAGCTCAATCGGAGGTCGTGATGGCTTCTCAGTCGCGAGCAGTTCAGAAGTTTCACCAGATTCTTCTTCTGCATCGCTGACTTCTTCCGGCATTTCCTCGATATCCTCCTCGAGGCCCAAGTCAACAAACTCGAAGGTGGAAGTGGCCATTATTTCCTCGATTGGCTCTGGAATAGGGAGATCTTCCACAGAGCATGTCAATGCTCGATCCACGGGGATGTGGAACGTGTCCTTCCCTAACTTGATGTTTAAACATCCATCCTTAGGAACATCTGAAAAGAGAGCTTTAAGGGGATGTCCTATCAAGAAGTCGAAGTTGAGATCTTCGAAGATACGGAAGTTCAGACGGATTTTAACATCATTGTGCCATAATGGCACATCGGTGATTATCCCGTAGCTGCTTGTAAGAGAACCTGAAGGTCTCTTGAGCTGTCTATCTGTCGGAGTGAGTTTGTAATTGCCTAGAAAAGCTAAAGCAAACTCATCTGACTTGAGATTAGCTCCGACAGCAGGACTATAGAGAGCGTCCACATTTTGATTTTGGAGACGGCAACGGAATGATGTGGAGGGAGAGTTTAGATAAATTGGAGATACGGATGACTCTCTTTCATGCAGCCATTCATTGCTGATCAATGTTGTCAACTCTTGAACTATCTCCTGAAGAAAATTCTCCTCTAAGGGATCCGTAGGAGTGACAGGGCTTGGTGGTCGCTTCTGGCAGAAGTATCTTGTGGTGTTGCCGAAATCTTCAAATACATCTGGCTCGATACTTTGGAGAAATTCCGGAGGTAGAGGGTCTTCTTCCTCCGATGTTTCGGATTTATGTTCAGGGTCGGTCTCATAGATCGAATCTACTGATTGGCTTTCAGGGGATTCCGAATCGATTTCTGAAGGCTTCGCTTGACGCATCTCGGGCTCTGTGGGGACTGGCTCGTGGATACAAATGAAAGAGGTTCTGTCCAAGATTTTGTCGAGGACTTCCCTACTTTCGGTTGGGGTAAGATGAGTGAAAGATCCGCCAAAGGTAAGATCGAGATGGTGTGCAGACTCCTTTTCAAGACCAGCATAAAAATGCTAGAGCAATAAATGCTCGGGTACTGACAAGTCTGAGCCTGATTTTACCAATAAGGTAAATCTAGCCCAAGCTACACCGATTGATTCCTTATCATTCTGACAGAAAGTTAAAATTTCCGTTCATAAGGCGCATATTCGTGAAAGCAGAAAGAATGCAGAACAGAATCTGTCCCGAAGTTCAATCCAACTTCCATTTACACCGCCTACGACACGAATGTACCATTGCTTCGCTTCTCCCGAAAGGGAAAAAGGAAACAATTTCCAATTAAGAGTTTCGTGTGTCATGCCCAAAATTTTCTTGCATGAACATACTTGCTCGAACTCACGCAGATGATGGTAGGGATTTTCACAATCCCTTCCTGAAAAGGAATTTTCCTGAACGAAGGTTATGTAGCCTGAGTCAAGTTCATAGCTAGTAGAAAGAATTGGGTCAGTAGAGGGTGCTGGCTCGTAGAACTCGCTCTTGGGTGAAGAGAGCTGTAAAAGGGATAGCTGCTTCATGGGTAGCGGGGGTTGAGGTAGAATCAAGGAAAAAGAAAAAAAAAGATACGAGGACGACTGAGTCCGTAGATAATGTAGCTACCGCTCCCCGGCAACAGTGCCAGAAAACTTGTTGGTATTTTGCAACGTCACGAATAAAATCCGCAAGCGCACGGATACCGTTGTAGCTTTCACGCAAGAGTATTCCAGGGTATCGTAACCACTGAGGAACGTGAGTACGCTGTCTATAGGTTCAGGCTCATCTAAGGACACACGCGTCGGTGTGGAGAACACAGAAGAGAGGACTTTATATATCTAGAATCTATGCCTAGAAGAAGAGATCACGTCGCCGTTATACTTCGAGCTAAAGGTATCGACCGACTTATGCAAACCGGTAGTTCTAATATGTGCTCTATCTGATATCCGAACGTGGAGGATTACTAAAAGGCTCGAACAGGACTGTCACCACCTGCCGGCTACCTCTACAAACCGTGGGACTATCAAACAACTGAGTGGTATTGCCCAGCCTAGACACCACGTCTACGCCTTTCCCTACTAACCTTAGCCCTGGCCAAGACTACCCTTTTCTATCCGGGGTCTTAAGCTAAGATCAAATGTTACTCGCTAACATACACATCAACTAATATAAGGCAGAGATGATAACTTGCGATCTAAACTCTAATTCCAAATAAACAAACAAAGAAAGTCTCGAACACTTACAACCAAATAAGCATCCGTCGAGGTACAAGCGGAGAAGAGTGCCGACAGACCCGGCACTTCGCCCGACTCCTCCTCACTCTCCCCCTCTTCTTCTACACCTCCTAGTCTACCTAAGCATCTAGGATGAAGGCCTCAAGCTCCAAGGGAGAAAGGTGAGTTGAGAAGTGTGATGTGTGTGTCCATTCCTCTACCCCTCCCCTTGTATTTATAAGAGGGAGCCATGGGCTGAAGCACCTGGAACCGACTTAAGCAACCAGCATGGAGGCGCCACATGTCGAAGCTGAGGCGGTGGGGCCCATGGGCCTGGTCGGCCGACCAGTAGGACGGTCGGACTGCCAGGTGGGCCAACCGCCCCCAGCTTCGTCCAGTAGGCTGTCCTGGGCCTCTTTGTCTTAACCTAGTTGGGCTTGGCCTATCTTGAGAGCTCTGAACTGGGTTCTTGGGCTACACTTGGTCCATTTGAGCCTGAATCAGTGCTCTGATAATTTCTGCAATTTATGTCGGGCCAAAGTGTACTTGAAACCTACGAAATTAGTTCAAAACCACCTGCATACATTCTCAAGCACCATATGTGGAATTTGTTAATAAATAAACCTTATGCTAGCATTTATTCCACTTTGTGGTTCCCTTTTGTGCAGGAGTTGATGGTCAAAATTGGTCGTTAATGACCGTCAATAGTATATAACATTATATTTTCCAAGAGTACACTAAACATATCTCATCACATTGCCATTCTCGTTCCACTTGTTTACTACGATGTGATAGAGAGATCAAGGCTCTCATAACCGCGAGTCATGGCGAATCGATCTGATTTAACCTTGCAAGGTGGACCTAACTCACACGACACATGCAAACCACGCCGAGCCACACGCGTCAACTGTTCTCATCATTACCACGACACCTGAACTACGCCTGCTAAAACCCTGGTGAAGGGCCCCTCACGGTGAACTCCCGGAGAACCCGGAGGCGACATCCAATCCAACACCCGCCATCATTCCACGCCCAGCGTAGCAGGTCGGAATTCAAGCTATCGTTGTAAATCAGGTCTACAACTTACCGGTTTCAACTACCTCCTACTTCCGGCATGTGGTTAGTACTGTTCAATCCTTGATCAATAGTGCCAACAATGGTACGGTCCTCCATCAACACAGGCGAAGGCTTATTTTCCATCCATTCCATATCCAAAACCAAAATCATCTCCGCCCGGTCTCCATTTCTCTTTCCTCATTGATTCATTCTCAAGCCACGTTGCCATAAGTAATAAAAACCTATAGCTCGCGAGTGACAGGAATCACTCGACTTCTACCGAATCCTAGTTAAGCATGGCAATACTAATGCAACCTATATACTAGTATAGACTCATAGGTACCTAGGGAAAAACATGCATACTAGGGTTCCATACAACTCCTACAAACGTAAATGCACAAATACTTAAATAAATATTAAATACTGAAACTAGGGGTTATGCTCCGGGGCTTGCCTGGGGTAACACTAAGTTAGTGTTAGTACTAACAAGGCCTTGGGCCCTTCCGACTTTGAGCCGGGTCTTCGGTTGCTCCAGCGGGTCCTTCTTTCTTCAGGATGCGTCCACCCAACACCGTCTTGTGGTTCGGTTCCGATAGCACGTGCTCCACGTCCACACGTTGTACGTCTAGCATACCTAAATGATATGCAATGAGGCGAGTGCATGATCATAAAGAAAACAACACATGATGCAGTAGTGCTCATGATGCAATGCAATTACAAGAAAGACCTGACTGGGCAATCATTTATCGAGTAAGCACCGCAAACAAGCTCAAAAGGCAAAAATGAGTTGGTGCTACAATAAGAGAGTTCATTTAATTTATTTTAGTCTGAAGTGTTTCCTTCGAAAAACCATTAGTAAACTCATTTAGAAAAGTCAAGTTATAACTCGAGAAGGATTAACTATAGATTTTATTTAAGTTAAGTTAACAAGCAAACATAAGCAAGGTGAATAAACACAAACCATATTCTGGTCCTAAAAGGGTTAACATGACTTACACAGGAACAAGAATTAGCTACGGAAATTAACATGTAGGAAAGCACCTCTTAGCAACACACAAAATGAAAACTATAACTTGGAACCAAACAAATGCAACAACTTGACATGAAGCAAGGATCTGATAGCATAGATTAACTTGCATGATAAAAATACTGATAA
This sequence comes from Panicum virgatum, assembly GCF_016808335.1. Taxonomy (NCBI): domain Eukaryota; kingdom Viridiplantae; phylum Streptophyta; class Magnoliopsida; order Poales; family Poaceae; genus Panicum; species Panicum virgatum. Next base: position 20,395,870 of record NC_053143.1, on the reverse strand, counting down.
GGAGTGTAAAAACAATTTACCAACATTTATTGCTAACATAAAGTATTTATTTTAGCCTCAACAAGACAAACTGAATAAAAATAGATTTACACACATGTGCATAGCTTCCAGACGTGAAACTTTTACAGGGAACTAAGCATGCAAAAAGTAAGCTACTACATAAATTTCATAATTTTTAAACATCTAGAACTGCAGATAATAATTAAACCAGATAAAACAAGCATTAACCATGATTAAATCAATACATCATAAAAACATTAAACAAACAGTAGGTTAAACCAGATAAAACAAGCATCAACCATGATTAAATCAATACATCATGTGCAATTTGCAATCTAACCCCTGAAGGTGTTTGAATTCTTGCAGAAAGGCCCTTGGTCGGGTTTGGGAATAGAGGAGGCGGCGACGCTGGGTTTCCCGGTGATAGAGCTCGCCGACGGTGTGGGGTAAGTTGGGGGAAAGCTAGAGGGGGTCGAGGGCTGCCTTGTGGATGCCTTGGTGGGGGTTGGGGTGGCCGGAGGAGGTGGGGCCGTGGAGGAGGGCGGCCGGCGGCGGTAGCTGGCGGCCGGCGGCGGTAGCTGGCGGCGCTCTGACGTCCAATGGTCTGCGGGCTCGAGTCGAAGAGCACCGGTGCGGTGTGAGAAAGCTCGATGCGAGCTCAGTTTGGGGAGAGAGAGGGCTAGAGGGAGGGCTCGACGTGCGAAGCGGAGCTTGAAGAGGAAACAATGGTGGGCGGCCTGTGCGGGAGGGATTCCCATCGATTCGGCCGGAGAGGAGCTCGGCCGAGGTTCGGGGAGGGTAGAAGAGGTAGCGAAGAAGCTCGGGGTGCGAGGAATCGAAGCGCAATGGCCGGACTCGACGATGGCGGCGGTCTGCTCGGCTTGGTCGTGAGGAGGAAGAGAAAGGAAGGAAGAAGAAGAGAAGGCGCCCAGGGAGGAGGAGATAAGGTCGTGCGCGAGGGATAAGGCCGAGCGCGGCGTGGAGGGCGAGGATCGCCGGGCGGCAATGCGTGGAGGTTGCCGGCGACGACGCGTGGGCGTGTGGCATGAGCGCCAGGAGCAGTGAAAAGAGAGAGAAGAAAAAAGATTCAACGAAACTTAGCTCGATTTTGACCGTCCAAAACTCAAAATTTCACATTGAAACTTGAATTTTTGCCAAAACAAAAGTTGTAGAGGAAGGAAAAATCTACAACTTTGATGTTGGGCAACACTTGATTTGAGCTTTAGGTTTGGCAAAAAAATAAAGATTAAAGCTCAGCTGACATGAAATGCCACTAAGCGAGAAAGGTTAACATTAATGACAATGTTTAAGCGAGGATTAGCGACTTAAGCTTATGATTAACTCAAAACATAACACTGGGGTGTTACAAACCTGAACCACGCAAGGTAGAGGCAATGCTCTTGCAAACCACAAGGAAACACAAGAACAAATGGTAGAGAAAACTCCCAATCCTCAAGGGGCAGCTATGGCACAACCCTAAGTACAAGAGCACTTGGCTTCTCTATTTTCTGAGTTCAATTTGTGGTTAGGGTTTCCACTTGGTGTACAAGGAATATTTATACTAGGAACATCCCTCCTAGTTGGGCTGGAGGCCTTACAAACAAGCCCATTTCGAAAATACAGGAGTTGGAACACTTCACGGGGTGTTCAGATCGGACTAGTCTAAACTACTCAGTCCTGGAACAGTCTTTACAAAAGTACTCGAATCTCATTGCTGGGTTATCCAAAGTACTCGAAATAGATGCCATTGGAAAGTAGACTTCATGACGCTTCCAACGGTATAGGATACCCATGGTGAAGCCTTCAGGATTGGTACAGTTCTTGCCTTGAACTTCTGTCACAAAAACTGGAGCAGTTCTGGAGTAGTCTTTAACAAAGTACTCGAATCTCATTGCTGGGTTATCAAAAGTACTTGAATTAAGTGCCATTGGAAAGTAGACTTCAAGGCACTTCCAATGGTATAGGATACTCATGGTGAAACCTTTGGGATTGGTACAGTTCTTGCCTTGAACTTCTGTTACAATATCTGGTGCCATCACAAGGACTGCAACTTGCTCTCTATCACTTGGAGAGACTTCCCATGGCCTCCTCTTGGAACCTAAGGACAAGAAATGTACTTCCATTAGACAGTAAACAATTCTTAGTATAGGCATGTTCACATTCATTAAGTACTAGATTCACCTTATCTTGTAATAGTTGTGCCCTTGCTCGAGTCAACGGTCTCTTGCAGACATCATTGTCTTGTACATTATGTGGGCTCTCTTGTACATCATTTGTGATGTCCTCATCAGTTAGGATTTCTCTTGTCGCGTACAAAAGAAATCCCCCTCAACCTAGGGACCTAACTTGAGTTCCCTAGTTCGGGCGAGAAATCCTGTAAGGTAAGATCACGATAAACAAGAAAGATACAACGCCTAAGCTAGAGCAATTACTTCCACACACAAGTAAGATAACTTGGAATGGTAAATAAATGCGGAAAGTAAAGCTAACTCGAAAAGATAAAGAAGATAACTTATATTGATAAATGTCAAAGGAAAATATACAAGAGCTTATACCGACTTCCGATGATGACACCGAAATCCCGAGACAAGCTCGACTCAACTCTAACTCGCAAACTATCTAACCTACTCTAGAAAGTAAAAGTGAGATAAGTGACAACTCCGTGGTGTGTGTTGAGAGTGAGGGTGTTGCTCTCTATTTATACTAGCTAGAGGTCTGTATTTGGCCGAGGCATCGGTTGTACGCAAGAGGGTTAGTTGACGTAGCTTCCACGCGAAGATGAGGCTGAGACACTGCAAAGTGGGGCCGGCCTTCTCGTGGACGCTCCTAATCTTCTCTAGATGTCGTTGTACGTTGCTTGGCTTCAACGCTGCAATAGGCCGGCCGGCCTGGAGTTGGCACTTCTCGGCCCTCCGTTTCATTGACATCTTGATCAAAGGGTGCATGAAGTCCATGGTGGTGCTCCGGGCAAAAGATTTCGGTAAGTGCTGCAAATGGGTCCTTTAATCCATGTGCTAGGCCTTTCGGTCATATCTTTTGTATTTGCTTGCATGTCCAGTGCATAGGGGTCCATTGGAGGGTCCCTAATGGTCTTGTGGTAAGGCAATATGTGTTTGGCAAAGGTGTCGGGCTGGCCGGCCTAGGTGAGGCCGGCCGGCCTGCAGCCTCTGCACAACATGAGTCCGAAACTTGTAATTTGCATAACTTTTGCGTCCGGACTCCGAATTAGGTGATCCTAGTGTCCAATTCGATCATCTCGATGAGCTCTTCAACATGGAAATGTCAAATTTGTCATTTGACAATGTTTATAATGGTGTCATCTTATATCCATGTTTCACCATCCTTGTAGATCCTCCATTTAGTGTTGTTTCTTGCATATTCTGAGCATAATTCTGCAAAGCATCTCAAACCACCAAAACTTGTGGAATTTGTTAGGATTAGGTAAAATATGTATGGAACATAGTGCAAGCCTCAATTTATTCCCGAGAAGTTGACGGTCAAAATGGGAAATAATGACCATCAACACCCCCCCAAGCTGAAACTTTTGCTCGTCCTCGAGCAAAGCTAAAGCTAAGGCTCGGTGGATCAGGAGTTGCATCAATGCTCATAACCCGTAAATACCTTGTGCACAACATATTACTCTAACCCATATGTACTGTGAATGAGTTGGCTCATACCATTGTTTCTAGAGATGGGGCTCATGTGCATTTCATCCCTCGTCTTGGGCGGTAGAGAGATTGAACAACCTTTATTCGAATATTTCCTGCTTCCTGTTCAGGTTTCTATCTCGGAGTTTTGCAAGTTTTTCAAATGTGGTTCCTTATTTCAACTCTCTTGGGTGGAGGTATGGGTCTTGTCTTTTTCTTTCTTTCTTTCTTTACTTCTTTGTCCAGTTTTTTTTTTAAGAAGATGACCCATACTCCATGACGATAGAGTTATTGGAAGGGAGCATTGTTTGGATAGACCATTTGAGATGGATAGGCTCACTGTGGAGATTTTGGATTTTGTTGTGAGGGGAATTGTCTGGCGATGGTGGATGTCAATACCCGGGGTAGGTAATTGACATGCCAGACATTTTGAGGCTAGCAAAACAATAGGTACGCAAAGGAGAAAGATCGGTAGATGACAAGTACCTTCCTCGAACAGACTCACCATTCGGCAAACCTCAAAATAACTCAAGATCGCTTATATCGGTTCATATGATAAAACATTATGGCTCTGGGTAGGACATGTAAACCAAAGGAGAAATCTTTACCATGTTTCATTTTAAAGAAATTCCGAGAGGTTCCCTACTATAGAAAGCAATTTTATCCCGAATCGGGCCATCTCAAATCTCACAACAACTTAGACTTGGAAATCAAGCTCATGCTCCCACTCAAACCAGAATTTTAGTGATATTTCCATGAGCCAACATTTCAAGTACTAGGAGAGTAAAAAGTTGTATACGAGAAACTTGCAAAGCATGGACAGAGCAACTATTCATCATCTCCATGATAAGAGCTTACACGGATTTCCACACATTTGAGTTGGGAGCTTCATTCAAAACATGAAACATTTTTTTGTATTTTATTTATTTATTTTGTTTTTTTATTTTATTTTATTCCTTTTTTTTGAATTTTTGAAAGACTCAAACTACTGTCTTTTTTTTGACACTGTTGACGCTCGCTAACGACTCATTTCAGGCATCATCTTAAAACTAAAATCATGAGAATAAAGTCTCATACATGTTGATGTTATCTAGAAAGACCCAATTCCACGCTTGCTCTTAGAAATATTGCTATATCGGAATTAGGGCAGAAATGCAGGTAAAACAGGCTTCAAGCGTCAAGATACAAACTCAACCATCAGAGCAAGCCATCAACTCCTGCATGAGCGTATGAAAGACGAGCGTCAACACTAGTGGTAGGAGTTATTACTAACAAATTTCACAAAATGTTGGTGTACATTTATGTGCAGGTTGCTTATGCTTAGAAATAAGAGGAGAATGCAGCCCAAAAGCAAGGTGACATGTCATGGATCCGAGGCAACAACTTCTCAACGAATCAGACGCATTCACGAGGATCTACGGGCCCACCAGAGCTACCAAACCGAATTAAGACAGGCCCTTACCCATATACATGACATGGGGACCCACCTAGTAGCCATCTAACCGAAGACCGGGCCTAACGTGCCCAGCGCACGGTCGGCGGACCACCCAGGTCGGCCGACCAAGTGGTGATGGCCCACGGCCCCACCGACTTGAAGATGACACGTGGCAAGATGCTATTGGTCCTCCATGGCGGTTTGAGTCGGTTCTCGGGCAAATGGCTGGTGGCTCCCTCCTATAAATACAAGGGGACGGGCTCCAAATAAAGACACACCACACACCACACCATTCACTCTTCTCCTGAGTTCTCACTTGGGTGAGAGTTGTCTTAGGCAGTCTAAGAGTAGAGGTACTCATGAGGGGCGCCAGTAACGGCGCTCTTCTCTATTTTGTACCTCTACACGAGAGTGAGGAGGAGTCGGGGGATGTGCCGGGCTTGTCGGCGCTCTTCTCCGCTTGTGCCTCGACGGATGCTTATTCGGTTGTAAGTGTTCGAGACTTTCTTTGTTTATTTAGAATTAGAGTTTAGATCGCAAGTTATCATCTCTACCTTATATTAGTTGATGTGTATGCTTAGCGAGTAGCATTTGACTCTAGAGTTGGGCCCTAGATAGAAAAGGATAACCCTGATCGCCTCTAGAGTTAGTAGGGAAAGGAGTAGACATGGTGTCTAGGCTGGACTATACCACTCAGTTGTCCGATAGTCCCACGGTTTGTAGAGGTAGCCGGCAGGTGGCCACAGCCCTGTTCAAGCCCTAGTAATCCTCCACGTTTGAATATCGGATAGAGTATTATTACTGGAGCTATCGGCTTGTATAAGCCAGTCGAAACCGGTAGCTCGAAGTATAACGGCGACGTGATCTCTTCTTCTAAACATAGATTCTAGATCTTCGAAAGTCCTCTCTTTCCTATCCTCCTACACCAGTGTGTGTGTCCTTGGATAGCCTGAACCCATAGATAGTGTACTCACGTTCCCCAGTGGATACTATACCCTAGAATACTCTTGGGTGAAAGATACTGCGGTATCCGTGCGCTTGCGGATTTTATTCGTGACGTTACAAAGTACCAACAAGCTTTCTGGTGTCATTGCCGGGGAACGGTAGCTACATTATCTTCTGACTCAGTCGTCCTCGTATCTTCTTTTTTTCTTTTTTCTTGATTCTACCTCTACCCCCACTACCCATGGAGTAGCTATCCTTCCATAGCTTTCTACCCCAAGGGGCGAGTTCTCTGAGCCATCACCACCTTCCTCATCTAGCTATGAACTCGGTCCTGGCTTTATAGCCATGGTTCGGAAATGACCCTTCTCGGGAGAAATTCATGAAGATCCCTACGACCATTTGCAAGAATTTGAGGAATTGTGTTCGGGTCTAGTAATCCTAGGCATGACACAGGAAGCCTTGCGGTGGAAATTGTTCCCATTCTCTCATAGAGAGGGCGGAGCAATGGTACACCCGCACGATAGGAAATATGAGCGGTGATTGGGAGGAGCTTCGAGATGACTTTTGTTACTCTTCTCCGTCATCGAACGCATAGACTCCCTACTGACCGACATCCTCAATTTTGAGCAATTAGAGAAGGAGTCCATAGGTGCAGCATGTGCTAGATTCTCACGCCTTTTGGCATCTATCCCAGACATGTCTATACCCGACAAAGTATCATTGAACGTTTTCTACTCGGGTTTAGACATGGAAACTGCCCTAGAGCTTGATGTCCCCAGCGGAGGATGGTTCGCACACACAATTCCGGAAGAAGGAAGAGACATCCTAGATAGTTTCCTAGAAGACTCTTTCTTCGCTACCGACCATAGTGAACCCTGCTGGGAGGAATCCGCGTCGAGCCATGAGAGTCTCTCAACACCCAAATCTGAGCCTTAATCTTCCACATCCCAATATTCTTTTGTTGAGCCCTCTCCTGAACCATGAACACCGAAGGAAAAAGAAATTCAACCTTCGGAGTTCTCTTCCCGATTCGAGGATGATCCTTCAGGAAACATCAAAAACACCTCGAATCTTATGCACGAGAAATCTACGGATTCGTTGTGTCCTTATGAGACACTCGATAAAATTTTCCGCCATACACCCGCAATGGATTGGTCAAAGGAGGCAAAGTATGCTTCCGAAGCAATTCGGATTAGCCCAACCTCTACAACCATCCCTTGTTCTATGAAAGGAAATATCGTAGAAGCTCTTCATGACCTTGCTGCTGAGGTTTTCATCTTACCTGAGTGCCTTTTGGATACTCTTGTGGGTAATAAGCCTTTAACCCCAACCGACAAGTACTTTAAAAGTCCATCTGGACTGTTCTTCGAATGTCGGGGGATTGCAAGGGATCACAGTAGACAAAATCGAGGTGCACTTGGATTTCTACATCTACGATATTCTCGATTTTGATCTTCTCCTAGGCTACCCGCTAGAAAAACTTTTAGCATCTCATGGGAGCCAAGATGAAATGCTAAGGGAAAATATTTCTGCCACTGCTGCCCCTTGTTTAGAAAATCCCATGGCGAAGCATTTCCCTGAGCAGAACTTCCTCGAGGAGATGGTGCATACAACTCTGTTCGTATCATCCAACCCCGTTCTCTTGGAAGATGTAGAATCTTCTGAAGAGTATGACTCGAAAGATAGCCTTCACTTTTGTGAAGACAAACGTTCATCGTCCCCCTCGATCGAGTGTGAGCCTCTTCTCGCTGGCCATGAATATGTTGTTCTCGATCTTTATCGAGTTACAACTATGACCTTCTACGATAAATCTCTTGAGATGGAGAAATCATGGGCCAAGGAGTTTTGTGAGGCGCCGACTCTGGAGTCCAATGAAAAGGATTCCTCACATGAGCATGGGAACTTCACTCTGGATATACCGCATAAACCATGCTCATTCAATACAAACTCCAGAGTCAGGCACGCTTAGTGCCCCGTGTACACACGAGGACTACAACCACCTTATGGTCCTCTTCTGCAAAATCATCAAAAGGTTGGTTGTAGATGTATTTGTTTATCGTAAACATTGCAGATTTCGTGGGTGCACCACAAAACTAACCTTGTAGCTAGCTTCATCGATTGCTGGTGAAAAAAAAATGACCCATCACCAATGATGGCTACAAGGGTTCTCATGGTTGAGCTTATGACCATAAAAACAAAGCACTACCGGGAGATAGCCCGGACTAGCATTTATTCACTTATTTATTTCCCTTTTTAATAAAAAGCAAGAGCATGTTCTAGGATATAGTTTTCCTTCGGGTATTTTTGGTCACTAACCATTCCAGGGGAAGATCAAAGAGAACGACTGATAGACAATGCCTACGAACATGTGAGCTACACCGACTACAACACCTTGATATGTCTTGGTGGAGGAAGAACTACTGAAACAGACCTGAACTCCATACACTTGAAGTTTTGCAAACTCCAATGGTGGGGGAGGTATGTGAGTACCCCAAAGTAAGTTCTTTTCTCAATTCATATCTTGTCTTAGAATTGGTGTACGTCCTTGCTTCTTGCTCCATAAAAGAAAAACAAATAAAAAACAATGAGAGGAGTTGCGATGGTGACAATATCATCTCCATCAACAAGATGCCGTGGTAAGTACTCTCAATGTCCTGCTTTTGACATTAAACAAAGCCCTACCGGGAGGTCGCCCGAGGATCACCAGGTTCGTACTCATACTTATCCCGTCTTTGAATAAAGCTCAATCATGCTTCATGCTCTCTTTATCTGTCCTTGTATGCTCTGGTTTGAATGTATGCTGCAGCATGCATTCATAGGCCTTTTAAATCAAGCATGGTGCTCGAGTTAAAATGTCTTCTTCGGTCAAACTGACATGGTGTCAAGTTTGATTGATGAACCTCAAAGTTAATACTTGTATAGATATCGGTTGCATATGTGGACTAACCCCTGCAGAAATCTCCAAATCCAATTGGGTGAGTCAGTGAGCTGAATTCAAACGGGAAGGTAAGCAGAGGTTTCGGATTAATATTGCACGGCATCCTCATGCTGATGCAATCTTGATTCAGCCTTGCTTGAGTAAGTATCATGGTGAGATTAAATTTTAGTTTCAATAAAATTTAGGAGCTCCCTGGTTCTTAAAACCAGTAGAGCCATGAGTTTGTTTCCATATTTTTGTTTTTGTTTTTGAATAAGCACCAGGTACAAGAACAAGTGTGGGGGAGATCTCTCGAAACTTTCATGCATATACACTCGAGATCTCCCACAACACGTGCACACCACCGGACGAACTAGAATGCAAAAAAGCCAAGACGAATCAGAGCTCGTATTGGGCAGTGGAACCTCAGGTTTGGCTGACCAGCACTAGCTCCGATCATCTTCATCGCGATGGTTTGTGCACTCTACCCCTCATAATCTCCCTAACCTATGAGTTTAAATGAAATCTGGATCAATCACTAAAACTAAACTCAAGGTATCCTCTGGTCTTGTGCTTCTCTATGATTGGCTTGCATACTTTTTATTCTTTGGTAAGCCTGAGCTTGTGAATCATATCTTAGGGAACCCATAATTGTTAAGTTGTTGACCAGTGAGATATGGTTTGATGGAAGAATCCTTACTTTATCTGCTTATGTGTCTGGGAAATTTCTGGCAAAAGTAAAACCCCATAGCTTTACAACTCCATGTGCTTGTCCTACCAAAGCCATATGTTGACCTTCATGATACAAATCTTACACATATGTGCCTGGTTGTTGCTTTGAGCTTCATCAAACTTTGTGACCCTAGTGAGATGTCTTTCATACTTGTTTGATCAAGATCATGTGCACTCCACCAGCTGAACTTCTACACTGGAAGTCAGCTATGCCATTCCATCCATCCACAAAATAAAACACCATGTTTAATGATCTCTCTCTCTAGTATCTTTCAAATGAGGCATGGGCTATCAAAAAAAAAAAAGAAAGATGGCATGCCCAAGAAGCATGACGCAAAAAAAGAGAGAAAAAAATAGACACATCAAGGTCCAAAAAAAGAGAGATATACAATAATATAGCCACGCCCTCATGTTATCCGAATAAAGGAGAGAGAGATTCATAAAAGGAGTATTTCATTTCATCATCCACCTTCCACACATGTGCACAATCTTGAACAACTTGTGTGACTTGTCATCTCCATGGATTCGTTGTTTGATTTTGCAATACATGTGACACAAGTGCATGCTTCCATTTCTCCTACCATAAGCTCTACATAAGCCATCTTTAGAAGTAGGGTGAAAACAAGCAATGCTTTGGTGAGGATACATACACAATGAGTGACATGAGAGATCCTATGGAGAAGTAAAGCTATGGTTGGTCTTTGCAAAAATATTTCCAAAACCCCAGTCATATTACAGTAAAGTGGAGGAGACTGAAGTCAATACCGTTCTGCTCTTCAACTTCCCAAGCAATTCATGGTAGACACATCAAAATTCACAGGCAAAGGTAAGGCCTAGAATAATCTGTATGCAGGTGTCATATCATGTGAAGTCGGGTCTGCCTTAGTTCTAGCCTTAACTCGAGGACGAGCAAAGAACTAAGTGTGGGGGATCTTGGTGACGCTCACTAACGACTCATTTCAGGCATCATCTTAAACCTAAAATCATGAGAATAAAGTCTCATACCTGCTGATGTTATCCAGAAATAGCCAATTCCATGTTTGCTCTTAGAAATATTGCTATATCGGAATTAGGGCAGAAATGCAGGTAAAATAGGCTTCAAGCATCAAGATACAAACCCGACCATCAGAGCAAGCCGTCAGCTCCTGCATGAGCGTATGAAAGATGAGCGTCAACACTAGTGGTAGGAGTTATTACTAACAAATTCCACAAAGTGTTGGTGTACATTTATGTGCAGGTTGCTTATGCTTGAAAATGAGAGGAGAATGCAGCCCAAAAGTAAGGTGACACGTCATGGATCCGAGGCAACAACTTCTCAACGAATCAGACGCGTTCACGAGGATCTACGGGCCCACCAGAGCTACCAAACCGACTTAAGATAGGCCCTTACCCATATACAAGACATGGGGACCCACCTAGCAGCCATCTGATCGAAGACCGGGCCAAACGGGCCCAGCCCACGGTCGGCCGACCACCCAGGTCGGCCGACCAAGTGGTGATGGCCCACGGGCCCCACTGACTTGCAGATGACACATTGCAAGATGCTATTGGTCCTCCATGGTGGTTTGGGTCGGTTCTCGGGCAAATGGCTGGTGGCTCCCTCCTATAAATATAGGGGGAGGGGCTCCAAATGAAGACACACCACACCATTCACTCTTCTCTTGAGTTCTCACTTGGGTGAGAGTTGTCTTAGGGAGTTTAGGAGTAGAGGTACTCAGGAGGGGCGCTGGTAACGGCGCTCTTCTCCAATTTGTACCTCTACACGAGAGTGAGGAGTCGGGGGATGTGCCGGGCTTGTCGGCGTTCTTCTCCGCTTGTGCCTCGACGGATGCTTATTCAGTTGTAATTGTTCGAGACTTTCTTTGTTTATTTAGAATTAGAGTTTAGATCGCAAGTTATCATCTCTACCTTATATTAGTTGATGTGTATGCTTAGCGAGTAGCATTTGACTCTAGAGTTGGGCTGCAGATAGAAAAGGATAACCCTAATCGCCTCTAGAGTTAGTAGGGAAAGGCGTAGACATGGTGTCTAGGCTGGACTATACCACTCAGTTGTCCGATAGTCCCACGGTTTGTAGAGGTAGCTGGCAGGTGGTGATAGCCCGATTCGAGCCCTAGTAATCCTCCACATTCGGATATCGGATAGAGCACTATTACTGGAGCTATTAGCTTGTATAAGCCGGTCGAAACTGGTAGCTCGAAGTATAACGGCGACGTGATCTCTTCTTCTAAATATAGATTCTAGATCTTAGAAAGTCCTCTCTTTCCTATCCTCCTACACCAGTGTGTGTGTGTCCTTGGACAGTCTGAACCCATAGATAGTGTACTCATGTTCCCCAGTGGATACGATACCCTGGAATACTCTAGGGTGAAAGCTACAGCGGTATCCATGCGCTTGCGGATTTTATTCGTGATGTTACAAAGTACCAACAGACAGAAGATGTAAGGACATGTCAGATGACTTACCTGGATACATTGGCACCCCCCAAACTTGAATGAAGCTCAGTTGGTCTATTGTCTTGCCCTTTTTTTAATGCAATGTAGAATTGAAAGAATGCATTGCGAGAATTTAAACATGCCATGATGTGAAAGGGAAAACTATGCAAGAAGTTAAACTATCCTATATGCAAATGCAGAAATGGATAACTACCACATACCTCTTGGCGAGGGCTCGAGTTTCTCATCCTGAGCGAGACTATCCATACCTTGGGTTCGGTCGACGTCACCTAATGGAGACATTGGTGGCGACGCTTTCTTCCGCCATAGGCAGAGTTATTTCGATCTCTTTCTTCCCAAATTCCAAAAATTTCTTATGTTGGATATTCCGCTTCGCGTTCCGTTGGTTATACACCTTGATCTCCTCCTGAGTTCGAAGATTCTCCACGAATTCGATAAGGGTAGAGTTGGATGGGGTATATGGCTTCTCTAGCTCTTTCACGGATTCCTTCTAGTTGAAACTTTTGATCTAAGAGCTTTGTTCATCCTTCGGTCTGAAGCCGAATCTCTCCTTCTGCCCATTGATGTTGACTTGGATTACTCCAACTCCCGCATCAATGTGTGCAGTTGTCATACTCAAGAATGGCCTCCCCAATATGAGAGGGATCTTGGTGTCGACTTCCATATCGAGAATGATGAAATCAATGGGGACAAAGAAATTCTGTATTTTCACCGGAACATCCTTGGCGATCCCCGCGAGATGACGAACTGATTGGTCTGCTAGCTGCAAACACATGGCAGTAGGAGCAAGCACATGATGGTTAAGTTTATCATAAATTACCTTTGGCATGACACTGATGCTTGCTCGCAGATCGCAAAGAGCGTGCTTAAAGTGTTGTCCAATGGAACATGTGATGGTGGGGCATCATGGTTTCTTCTTCATCTCTAGGAGAGGGTTGAGTATAGTTGTGCTACACTCACCCGTAAGCTGCATGACCTCGGTGGTCGGCAGGACCCTCTTGTTGCCAAGGATATCCTTCAGATACTTGGCGTACGTGGGAACCTGCATAGTATCAAGAAGTGGTATGTTGCCATAAAGCTTCTTAATTACCTCAACGAACTTTCCGAATTGCTCATCGGCCACTGGCCTCCTTCTCCGCTCTAGAAATGGTAAGGTGGTTGTATCGTGACAGTCCAGTGAAGTTCTAGGGAGTTCCATGGGGTCTTTCTGGGTAGCAATGGTGTTGGATTATTTGGCCTCCTCCAGCACCACGTCTTCGGCATCAGTATTCCTAGTGGTTACGGTCTCCCACCATGTACCTACATCTTGCGGAAGAGGTGGTTTCTGTGCGGATTGCCTTGCCCGCACAGTTACTGCATCCACACTTTCTTTTGGGTTCACTCCTAATTGCACGGGAAGCTCCCCCGTGTTGTGGATATGATAGGATGAGGAAAGCTGAGTTACTTTAGTTTTTATCAATTCATTGAAACTCAACTGATTTTTAATAACAGAGTCAAACCCCTCTAGTTACATAGCCAAAGATTCAAGAATTTTATCATTAGCAATAACTTTCTTACTAATGTTGTCATTCATTCGTGTTTGGTCGTACATGAAATCTTTAAGTGAGAGCTGAAAACTATTATTAAAATTATTACCTTGCTGTTGGCCGAAGGGGAGGTCGGGCTTAGAATTCCAACCTTGCTGAGGACGGCAGTCTGAGTCATTGGGAGGGTCGTTCCCAATGGAGTTCTCGTCCTCTTGAGTGAACGGGCAAGATTTGCCCGAGTGTCCAGTATTGTCATATTTCTCACATGTCATCCGAGACTCAGTCTGGTTAACCTCTTGGTGTGGACATTTCAGTTTTTTCATGAGAAGATCCATCTTGGCCACCAGCCTATCGACACTGTCGAATTCATGTATTCCTTTTGCATGGGCTAGCTGCCTATCTGCCTTCCAACTCTGGTTGGAAACAACCTTGTCGATGAGCACTTTAGCTCCTGCAATATCAAGGGAGAGGAATGCTCCTCCCGCTGCTGCGTCCATGTGATATTGTGATCGCTGGTTTAGGCCAGGGAAGGAGTTCTGAATGATAAGCCATTCTTCCATGCCATGGTGTGGGCATGCTGCAATATATTCCTGAAGATGTTCCCAGGCTTCTGGGACTGTTTCCTCCTGGAGTTGTTGAAAACTGGTAATCCTGTTTCGAAGAGCATTAGTTTTTCCCACCGGAAAGTACTTGACCAGAAAAGCATTGGAGCACGCATCCCAAGTGTCGAATCCTTCCTTCTAGGCATAGAACCACATCTTTGCTCTCCCAAGCAAAGAGAATGGAAATAGCCGAAGACTAATGTTATCCATCAAAGTGTCTTTTGGGTTGATTATGCTGCTCACTTCTAGAAAATTCTGAAGATGAGCATTGGCATCCTCTGATGCCTTTCCGCAGAAGGGACTTGCTTGGACCATGTTGACAAGACCAGTCTTTATCTCAAAGCCATCAGTGCCTTGGTCATTGGTCAGTCTAGTAGGGATATGGCTATTGGACGGGACTGAGAATTGACAGTGTGTCTTCTGAGCCATGGGTATTAAAGCTGGTGTTGTCAAACCTTGATTCTGGAAAGTTTCTTCTGGTAGGACGACTATGCGTCAAACAAATCACCCAATTCTTCTGGATCTGAGATGAAGTGATATGGTAGATCGAAACTGGTCCAGCACTGCTTTACAAAAAATCACAGATATCCGAGAGCAATGGTAATCCCGCTAAAAATAGCGGTGATAAATCAGTAAATTTTATCAAACTATTCAACGATATCTTTAGCCAATTGCTTCGCCGGGAATGGCAGAAATGCTTGTTGGTGTTTCTTATGCTCAATAGAATATGGATTCTGCAAGCGCACAGAATCACAGTTGTACCACTTCACCTTGGAGTATTCCAGGGTATCGTAATTTCCTCAGGAAAGCACTATGGTAAAGAGTATCGAAGAATCGAATGACAAACTTTACTAGAGATATCAACCGACTAACTTAGTGGGGGTAAGCCTGATATGATAGATAAGATAATGGCCAACGATGATCGTCTGACACAGGAGACTCTAATCCTTAGAGAGGTAAGCAGCTGGGAGGACAACAAGCGAGAAAGACTCCTAAAACACTTTTAAACTATCGACCTAGCCTCTCTAGATTAAACCTTGCTTCTAATTAACTAGTTATCGGGAACGTAGAGCTTACTTCGGCGGCCTCAGGGAAGGACACAGACTGGGGTGAGAAGGGAAACCAACGACAGTCGGCACTACTGATATGAAAGCACCCGAACGTGGTGGACTACAAGGGACGGACAGGGCTGTCACCACCTGCCGCCTACCACAATGGTACCGTGGGGTGGAACACACTTTCTAGCTAACACTAAGCTTGGACGCCACGTCCGTACTCGGTGTTAGGATTTCTCTTGTCGCGTACAAGAGAAATCCCCCTCAACCTAGGGACCTAACTTGGGTTCCCTAGTCCGGGTGAGAAAACTCGTAAGGTAAGATCCTGATAAACAAAAAAGATACAAAGCATAAGCTAGAGCAATTACTTCCACACACAAGTAAGATAACTTGAAATGGTAAATAAATGCGGAAAGTAAAGCTGACTTGAAAAGAAAAAGAAGATAACTTATATTGATAAATGTCAAAGGAAAAGATACAAGAGGTTATACCGACTTCCGATGACGACTCCAGAATCCCGAGACAAGCTCGACTCAACTCTAACTCCCAGACTACCTAACCTACTCTAGAAAGTAAAAGTGAGAGAAGAGAGAACTGCTTGGTGTGTGCTTAGAGTGAGTGTGTTGCTCTCTATTTATACTAGCTACAGGTCGGTATTTGGCCGAGGCATCAGTTGTACGCAAGAGGGTCGGTTGACGCAACTTCCACGCGAAGATGAGGCAGAGACACTACAAAGTGGGGCCGGCCGGCCTCCCCTAGGCCAGCCGGCCCGGGATTTTCTCCATTTGGCGCCGACCTTTCTCGTGGATGCTTCTGATCTTCTCTAGATGTCGGTGTAGGTTGCTTGGCTTCAACGTTGAAAATTGTAGGCCGACCATCCTGGAGTTGGCGCTTCTCGGCCCTCCGTTTCACCGACATCTTGATCAAAGGGTGCGTAAAGTCCATGGTGGTGCTCCGGGCCAAAAGATTTCGGTAAGTGCTGCAAATGGGTCCTTTAATCCATGTGCAAATGGGTCCTTTAATCCATGTGCTAGACCTTTCGATCATATCTTTTGTATTTGCTTGTATGTCCAGTGCATAGGGGTTCATTGGAGGGTCTCTAATGGTCATGTGGCAAGGCAAGATGTGTTTGGCAAAGGTGTCGGGCCGGCCGGCCAAGGTGAGCCCGGCCGGCCTGCAGCCTCTGCACAACATGAGTCTGGAACTTATAATTTACATAACTTTTGCGTCCGGACTCCAAATTGGGTGATCCATGTGTCCAATTCGATCATTGTATCCAGAGAAGATGGCAATGTTAAATTTGGTATTTGACAATGTTTATAATAGTATCATCTTATATCCATATTTCACCATCCTTGTAGATGCTCCATTTAGTGTTGTTTCTTGCATATTCTGAGCATAATTCTGCAAAACATCTCAAATCACCAAAAGTTATGGAATTTGTTAGGATTAGGTAAAATATGTTTGGAACATAGTGCAAGGCTCAATTTATTCCCGAGAAGTTGACGGTCAAAATGGGAAATAATGGCCGTCAACAGTCACGCACCTTTTTCTAGTTGTGTTTTCTATTTTTTTTCCACTGTTCATGCGTGCAGTTTTGAAAAAATTTCTAGGCAAATTATATACATATTTGTGGAATAGTTTTTCTAGGTTATATTAGGTTGGGGTGGGCTGGGAGGTGGCAAGAAATATATCTGCCCGCAGCAACAATGTGATACGATTCGAGATTGACGCGTAAAATGATATGTTAAAATAATATTGCCATACTGGTTGGCTAATTTACGACTGGCCGTACGGTGGGCTAATTTACAACCGGGTCCATACTGGTTAGCCAGGTCCATACTACATCCCAGTCCACTAATAATGGCTCAGCCTTGAAAAGGCTGAAGTAGACGAAGGCCAGGACCAAACGAGCAGCTGAATGTGCATCCGCTCACACGGACATAGCAACACAGCTTTTCTTGGAAACTCTGCCGGGGGAAACCAATCGTCTCGACCAGCATCTATCACGCGGGGCCTTGTGGCAAGACAATTCTTCTCCATTGTTTGTCATGTTGAATCCTTGATCTTGCAATTATTCTATCTTGGTCCCACTATCAAACATGATTTTAAAAAAAAGAATATGTAGCTTTCGATGGTTGCTCATGAGAGCAAGTATAATAGAAGACTAAAGTGGCTAAATCGGGATGTGGAAGTGGGAGAAGAGAAACAGACTATAAGCTTACAGCTGGCTCGAGCACAAAAACTAAAAAATTTTATGAGAGAGATAAGGGGAAGGCAACGGGTCGTCGAGACCCGTAGACATGCAATGAAATTTTGCAGAAAGCCCCCTCTGCGACTGCGGTAAACACGCCCTCATTGTCTCGTTCGTCTACGGGCGAAGCGCGTGCTCCGAGGCCGGACCGACGACTCGGAGCCCGTTGTAGGAACTGCTGCGGGGAGACGCCGGAAGCTCGGATCCACTGCGCGCTGGGGGAATTTCCTCTCTAGGAGGTCAATTCCGGCGGCCTGCCTGCTTGTGGTGGAACTGCCTTTTTTTGAACGGCGGCGGACTGAGAAAGAAGATGATCGGAATTTGGTGCTCCCATGGTAGATTCAACTCGGAAACAACTCAAACGGGTCGCTAATAGTGTGGTGAGGCTGTGTGTTCAACGAATTTAAAGGAGGGCAAGCAACCACGGCGAATTTCACCGGAGAAGACAGCTCGTGCAAAGGGGGAGAATGACGGGAGGTTGAAGATGACTGTCTCACGGTGGTTTTTATTTGAATTAGCACTGCCCCAGGATTGGCCACCTCATGCTAGTGCTTGGTGTGTTGTCCTCCTGCATGTAGGATGCGTCGAGTGCTTTGAATTTACACGGGAACCGACTGACGATGCCGGCCATGGATAAGCTCGAGCTGCCCTGTTTTCTGTTGTGTTCTGCTCCTTTCTTTTCTGAACCCGTGACTTCAGGCCCAAAGATCTCCAAAATTTGTGTATGAACTTTGAAATTGGCCAATAGGAAATTTGTAGAATTCACATTCCTCTTCAATTTTTGTTACCGACACATGGCTTAATTCAACCTATATCTTGCTCAAACAGGGCTTTGAATACGTCGGACTTAGTGTGCATTTTCTGAATTTGAGTTGCACTCTCTCTAAACCCGAAACTTGCAGCCCTTGGATCTCCAAATTTCACATGTAAACATCAAAAACGCTCAACATAAAAGTTGTAGACGTGACATTTGGCTATATTTTTCCTTTCAAGCACATCCTCAAATTTGGCCTCTAACAGTAGAGCTCGAATTATTTGAATGTATTATGTGTTGTCTCTTGTATGTAACAAAATGGCTACAAAGATTAAATATGTACTAGATCATCATGAGTTTGCGTGTTAAAGGATGAATTAATTATTCTGTAGACAGCTAAATAGACAACACATTATACAAGTTGTCTGTTCAGGTGTCTGTTTGTGATAAAAAAATAGTAGCTGTCTGCATTGTTGTACTTGCTCTAAATAGACTATATATTAATATATTAATAGTAAAAAGACTAACTACTGTATGGGCGGCTACCAGAAGACTGCGAACATTCTTGCAGCCAACAATCCGGCTACCTTGCTGTAATCGTTAGGCAGCCTAATAAATAGTTATCCCGAGGATCCCAACTCCCCTGCAGAACAGGATTGCTGTTGGGCAGTAGCTTATTCCAGTAAAACTCAGCGGCGGTGCTAATGGTGGCCGGCGTCCGCGGGAGGGATTAGATTGGAGAAAGACCGGAGGTTTGATCAGCCGGAGCGTGTGCCAGCCAGAAGGTGAGGAACTCGCCACCAACGACGCCTCACCGTAGACTCGGGCAACGTCAGATGTTGCTTCCCCTGATCTGCATGTCCTTTTAATTTGTCCGCTCTTTGCTTGGGTGTTGGATCTCGATCTGTTATTACTCAATTATTTGCAATCGATGAAATTACTCAATTCTATACTTTCCCCGTTTTCCATTCTTTTTCCTTAATTTCTCAGATCCAAACTGGGATTTGTTCATTTAGTTCCAGGCGCCACCAGAGCATTCATACTGGTTCCGATCCACACGCCCTCCGCAAACTGGAGAAACGCTAGCACGAGAGGAAGAGCAGGCAGCCATGGCCGAAGTCGGGGGCATGCTCGCCTACGCCATGCTCAAGGTAGTTACGCAGCAGATTGGTTCCATCATCGGTGGCCAGTTAAAGCTGCAGTGGGACTTCAGTGATGACTTAAGGAAGATGAAGATGACTCTGGATTCGATGGAAGCAGTGCTCCAGGATGCTGAGAGGCGGTCAATCCAGGATGCGGCAGTAAGGCTATGGCTGAAGCGCCTTACGGACGCTATGTATGGCATCTCTGACATTCTTGGCGAGTTTGAAACTACTGCAGAACCGCCTGGATGGAAGGTGTGTATGCTGTATTTCACTATGTTTCATTCTGACTGCTATTTTAGAATGTTTGTAACTGACTGTATACCGCTGAAACATTTCTACATTGGAGTTACCACCAAAACTATCTCAATGTACTACCAGCAATGGTGAGTGAGATGTGAGAACTGAAAAATCTTATTTCAGTACGTTTTGGGCTAAGGATAGGTACCTGCAGAGTGTCTGTAACTATCACAATAAACCTGCTGCACTAAAGCAATGCTATGTTATCCGGCCGGTCGTATACATGATGCACATACATTTCATATGTTATCCATTGGTATACCTGCTGCACTAATGTAATACTACGTACCACTATATGCTTCAATAAATTAAACATGATGCAATCAACAATCCAGAACGGCACACCTTTTTCTTTGGACATAGTGATATGTGGGCCTAGGAGGGTAGATGTCATTTATCAGCTAAGTCCATGAATTCGAACAAGAAAATACTCATTTTTGGACGTGCTGACAGATAAATTGGATTCTCGTGTAGATTGCAGCTAGGATGCCGTATCTTGCAGTTGGTTCAAAGATTTTGATTGCTAATAAGATGAAGAAGATGAGGCAGGAAGTGGAGAATATAAAGGATCAACACCAGCAGTTCAGTTTCAAGACAGACAGTAAATCTAATGTGCAACCAGTTCCTGATGAACGGGAAACAGACTCCTATATGGAAGATCAAACACTCGTAGTAGGGAGGACTGAAGAGAAAAGAAAAATACTGTCTTGCCTCTCTGAGGGCATAGCACAAGATATTACTATCCTTCCTATATATGGCATTGGAGGCATTGGCAAGACAGCATTGGCAAAATTAGTTTTCAATGACACCTATTTCAAAGATCACTCAAAGGTTTGGATCTACGTGTCCCAGATGCTTAATGTGAATAAAATAGGCAACTCTATTATATCCCAACTATCAAAAGAAGAGAGCAATCTGACTGAAAGGCAGATGATACGCAACCACCTTGGACAGCTGCTAACTGATCCTAATCAGCTGCTAACTGATCCTAATTATAACAAGAAGATTATGATTGTTTTGGATGATGTGTGGGAGGAAAATGATTCTCAGTTGAATGAATTGAAAACTATGCTACCGGTCATAAAGGGTGGCAAGGTGGTTGTAATAGTAACCACACGCGATGAACACATTGCTAGGAAAATTTGCACCGTTCAACCATACAAACTACTACCTTTGTCAGATGAAACTTGCTGGGCTATAATAAAACGAAAAAGTGACTTTGAAGCTAGAGATGATAAAGAACATCTGGAGCAGGTTGGGAGGGACATTGCAATGAAGTGTGGAGGTGTTGCTTTAGCCGCTCAAGCACTTGGATACATGTTGAAACTGTTAGAATTTAGAATCACGCAGTGCACATATCGGATGGGATTCTTTTACCTTTCACATGAGTTACAACAAGAGGTCCTAGATCTAGTATATGAACAAAGAGAACAGAGAGATTAAAAGGATGGACCCTCGCTGCCGCGGATTGAACTGGAGCCGGCCATCTGTGGTTCGGTGATGGAGATCCGCTCTAGGGCGGCGACGGGCGGTGCAGGGATGTCCCGGGCGCTGCGACGTCGCCGGTGGAGAAGCGTCGAGGCGCGGCGACGGCGTTTCCTGCAGTAGAGTGGCGGGAACATCCTGGCGTCGGTGAGCTTCCCGTCGCTGCAGCCCTCCCTCTGGATCGGGTAGGGTTTAGACAATGGGGCAATGACGGCTGTGGTGAACCTCATATCTCGAGTCGTCAATCCCCATCTCCTCTTTATAGGCTGCGCGACGGGGGCCCACCAGCCTCGTGTTGGGCTGGGCCCCCGATCAGGGCGCGAGGTCAAGGGACCAGTTGGCCGTTGGGCCAATTGGTGGAGATCAATTCCAACATTCTCCCCCTTGATCTCCTCTTATACTTTCATCTTCATATCTTTTACTTCTTTTCATATTTCATCACAAATTAATGTATAGAGCAGTTTCATCATCACGGTCGGTTGCCGATAGATTCAACAGCTACAATACATATCTCTGTTCTGAAATAGATACTTAACTTTGGGGCCCTTTATTGTCCGGAAAATATAGGCTATACCATAAACCCATGTCGACTGTGTGTTCTCTGTACACACTGGGCGGCAAGCCTTTAATAAGTGGATCCACAAACACATGTCTGTCATTCTTTTACTCAATGCATTTCAACATAATTCCGGACTTTCTCCTTTACAACGTATAACTTTGTGTCAATGTGTTTGGCACCACACTTGACTCGTTGTCATAGGAGCAAACTACTTAAATGATTATCGCTGTTGTCAACCATTATCAAACTCCGGGTTCAGGTTCCCTTAACCATTTTGCCTGTCCCTCGGCCTCGTATCATGCTATACCATGTCTTTGCATCACATTGATGATAATTGTTTCATTTTGGAGCTTTTCCACACAAAACCTCCAAGTGTGAAAGTTAGCGACAATTGTGGATTTCGCTACACATTTCACATGTTCTACTTTTGTACTCACAATCTTTTGAGAGTACTTGATCTTTCCAACTTAGCATGAGGCCGACATTCTTAATTTTATTCCAGTGATCTATATATGGATTGAACTTTTGCCAAAATAACCCGGATAAACAAAATATGTCAGGGTAAGTTCTTTACTTGCGCGCCTATAAAGCTTCCAGCAGCTGAAGCATTTGGAACTATTTCCATTTCACATTGGTTCCTGGAACACTAAGGTTCCCAAAACTATTACCCTTGACATTAGGAACAGGCATGAGTTTATTCATATGCATACTTCATTTCTTTAGAATCTTTTCCAAGTATGCCTTTGTTGTAATCATAATACCCCTTCCTTTTATCTCGATGAGTTTCAATTCGTAGAATGAAAACTCATCACCGAGATCAAAAATTTGAGGACAAGAATTCTTTACCCATAATAATATTTTAACACCACCACTAGAAAGTAGGATGTTATCTTCATTTAAGATGAGGAAATCAGATTTCCCATTCTTTTACTTTGCTTAAAACTATTGTCCTCCTCAATCTCTTTAAACCCAAAATTTTATACTGTTTTATTTAAACTTTAGATACCACCGTCTCGTGGCTTTCTTCAATCCATAAATGAATTTACTATTGTGGTATCCCATATGTTCTTTCTTCTCTTTGACTAAAACTTTTGTCACAAATTTTGCTTTATATCTTTCAACATTCCCTCTGGAGTCACATTGACATTTTGTAGGTCCATTATAACCTACTGTGATGATTCTTTCAGGAATCACATCCTTTTTTTTTTCTTTATATGGACTTAACCCACGGAATTCTTATGACTTCTTCAAATGAGGTGGAATCGACCTCCATTTGATTTTCTTTAATTTGTATAGGAATGTTGTTGCTCCTTTTGCCAAATGGCTATGGACTAATGAGATCCTGCATAACAAGATTCTTCTTTACTTTATTCATTTTCTTTGAGAGCTAACAACATGTGTTGTATACAACATCAGCACGTACGAGAAACTTGTTGTTCTTGAATCATCGAAGTGGACACGCATTCCCACTTCTCATCAAGTCTAAGGTATCTACATACCATGCTCCCCCAGATTTTGCCATCTTTTGTAAAGATGGCATATCAATAAATCTTTTGGTTTGGGTTCTATCTATGCCCCGTAAACTTTATATGTGCTCGTAAGCACCATCTTACTATCTTTGAGGGCAGTCCAGCAAAAAATGCTGAAATTTAGCTATTTCTTTACATAGGGGTATCAGCATAGTGACCGTTGTACCCCCTTGACGGTCACATTCATCCTTTAATAGATCATCTCTTGCTTTCAATGCATATTACAGGGGAGTATGTTTCTAAACTGTCTCATATTTCTCCCCCTCGAAATGTGACTTGAACTTTTCTGCCACAATTTCGAAAACTATTCACAACTTTTGTGAATGAGGAAACTTTATTACTTCATCCACATGATTACGTCATGCAGAACAAAGTAATTTCTTAATTTGTACGTGAGTACCTTTTATTCATTTTGCTTTGAGAACTCAATAGAGTCCTTTATTCGATATGGTAGTACTTTTTCCTCATTTCATTTCACGAACTCAACAGAGTCCTTTATTACAAGTACTTTAGCAAGTCATGCTTGCATATCTTTCTTATCTCGAGGTTCGCATGTAACTTTCCATTCTTTTAAACTCATTGAGTGCTTAATCGCTGTGACACAATAGAAGTGCCCGATCAATTCTAGAATAGCAAAGCTACTACAAACTTTTCTCCCAGTATGGGATAAACTAGTACATGAGTCATCACAACTTTCTCCCGCCATGCAGGATTAGCACTAAGCCAACTTTATCCCGTCATGCGGGTTATTTCATATTTCATACTTTTCCAATAAAAAATGTCAGGATCGGTTCATATCAAATTCAGAAATAAATCTGAATATTTCATGACACACATGCTTAATCCGACGTTGGTCAAATTAAACATGTATTGACTTATCACAACTTTGACTGAACTCAAAATGAATTCTTCTTGATAGAGAGTACATAAGAGACATTTCTCAAAATGAACTCTTATTGCTTTATCTACTCTTCTTAGATAAATATCCTGAATACTTTTCCTGTCAAGCCGTTCTTTACAGAGAATATATTCTCTTATGTAATGACCTTCTTTCTTTCTGAGTCACAAGTACCCAGTTCATTATCTTTCGTCCTTCAAGGACAACATAGAACTCTTTGTCTGAAAAGTCAATAATCAATACTTTAAGTTCTATTCTATATCACCGTTGGGCAGAAATAGAATAATCTTTTACATTAATTCTGTATCACCGTTGGGCAGAAACGGAATTAATGTATGGGAAACTCAATAAACTTTAAAACCATGTATCTGTTCCTCAAAATTAAATTCTTCCAATGGTTCGAATTTAATTAGAGGATGATTAACTTTATTGCAGCGGAAACAAGAAAATACATTTCTTTACTTTAACAGCAGTTCTTTATGTATTCTCTCAAAAAAAGTCACTTTAATGCAACATTTACAAATGACTTTAAACTTTAAGCTATGACTCATAAAATTATAATATTGTTATCATCAACGTTGGTCAGAAAATAACAATACTATAATTAACTTTAAAAATCTCTTCTTTGAGAGCTTTCTTTATGGCTACTATTAAGAAGACAAACCAATGCTCAACTTTGAGACATTAAATGGCGAAATGATGCCAGAATTTAACTTTAACTTAAGACACCATAAGCTTTTCTGAGTCTTTAAACTATAAATGTGTCTTTAACCCATAGGGAAAAACTCATTTAAGAGTTTTTATACTATTATTTCAATTAAATCTTCTCGTTGGTTCCGACTTAATTGAAAGATAACATCATTGTAGCAGCGGAAAACCTTTTCTTTACAGATACAACACTTTGTACTCTTTAATTGTACTTTGTACTCTTTTTCTCTCTAAACAATTTATCTCGTTGGTTCAAAATTGAATAGAGATAAAATAGTACAAAACGTACTCAAATTAAACTCTTTAATCATGCTCTTAAAATTTAATTGTCCCGTTGGTTCTAATTAAATTAGAGAGCAACAATATAAACTTTGCAGCGGAAACATGTAGGAATTCTATTTTCAGAAGCATTACTGTGGCCCTTTATCTCTAAACAATGTACACGATGGTGCAAAATTGAATAGAGATCAAACTATAAACAAATTCATTCGAAATACTATTGAAAATGCTTCTGGAAAAATAGAAAACGGTAAAAAATCGATACTGTGTGGGCCGAAATGCGGCCGAGTAGGCCCGCGGCCCGTTCATCGCGCCCCTCCCCCCGCGGCCAGGCAGTAACCTGGGCCTGGGCCGGAAAAATGGCCCGCGCAAGAGCCCCACCTGGGCCAAAATCCAGCCCATTAGAGCGGCGGCGATCCCTGGCCGCCGGATCAGATCCAACGGCCGTCCGCCGTTTTCGGCGGATCAAAACCTGGCAGCACCGGTGAGCTCCCCCCGAAAACCCTAGTTTCATTTGGCTTTCCTCCCCTTCTCTCTGCACACCGCGGCGGCGGCGGTGGCGGCCACTGGGCGGCCGGAGGAGGCAGCGGCGGCGCCGGCGAGTCGGCGGCGCACACCCCCCCTCTCTCCGCAGCCCTGTGCTTTCCCTTTTCCCCTTTTTCTCTTTGAGCGCCGCGAGCCGAGCGAGCGGCAATGGCGGCCATGGGTGGTCGGGGAAGGACAAAGTGGCAGCGCCGCCGCGGCTTCCTCGCCGGTGTGCGCACTCGCCGTAGGGTGAGCGCGCCGCCGTCGAGTAGGCGGTTGACGACGCCTTGCTTTCAAGCCCGCGCACGCGCCTCCAGCGTCCCGGGGTAAGTGGCGGCTCCGGTCTGTGTGCCACGACCCCGTCGAGCGGTGGCGCGGGTCTGAGCCGCACAACGGTGGCGGCGGTGGCGCGCGGACCAGGTAAGCCCGGCGGCCCCTTTTCCTCTAGGGTTAGGGTTTTGCTTTTCCTTTTCGATTCAAGATCGATTTGCATTTTCTGCGTTCGATTTGCATCGTATTTCTTCCGATTCGTTACCGAATCCTTCTTTCCCCATCTCAATCTACACTGGTGTAGGCGACTGATACCAATGTTAGAATTTAGAATCACGCAGTGCACATATCGGATGGGATTCTTTTACCTTTCACATGAGTTACAACAAGAGGTCCTAGATCTAGTATATGAACAAAGAGAACAGAGAGATTAAAAGGATGGACCCTCGCTGCCGCGGATTGAACTGGAGCCGGCCATCTGTGGTTCGGTGATGGAGATCCGCTCTAGGGCGGCGACGGGCGGTGCAGGGATGTCCCGGGCGCTGCGACGTCGCCGGTGGAGAAGCGTCGAGGCGCGGCGACGGCGTTTCCTGCAGTAGAGTGGCGGGAACATCCTGGCGTCGGTGAGCTTCCCGTCGCTGCAGCCCTCCCTCTGGATCGGGTAGGGTTTAGACAATGGGGCAATGACGGCTGTGGTGAACCTCATATCTCGAGTCGTCAATCCCCATCTCCTCTTTATAGGCTGCGCGACGGGGGCCCACCAGCCTCGTGTTGGGCTGGGCCCCCGATCAGGGCGCGAGGTCAAGGGACCAGTTGGCCGTTGGGCCAATTGGTGGAGATCAATTCCAACAGAAACCTCTTACTTTTGGTGAATGGGAGTCAGTGAGAAACAGTGATATCTGGAATGCATCTACTTCAGAACAAGAATCTTTGGCACACCATAATGTGCTTGCATGCTTACTATTAAGCTACAGGAGTATGCCACCATCCCTGAAGTTATGTTTTGCCTATTGTGCATTCTTCCCAAAAGGTTATAAGTTAGACAAAAATGATCTAATTTACCAATGGATTGCTCATGGTTTTATTGCACCGTCTAGCATATTCTCAACTAGACAGCTTGGTGGGAAGTATGCTAAACAGCTTTTGGGAATGTCATTCCTGCAACATTCAAAGTCATCTTCTGTAAGTTACTAAATACCCCTTCAGCCCAACCGTTTATTTTCTGTTCAATCAATTTTACTACTACACTTAACATTTAGTCACTGCTTTACTTCATGCCCAAGGAATATGTAACCATCCCCACAATCTCTTCTTTAAGGGAAATTGTTCGCACAGTCCGATGTGTCTTATTGTGTTTCCACGAAGTGCATATTGGCCCAATATTCAACTAGAATGTCATATTTTAGAAAAGTACATTTTATTCTGCCATCAATTTTTTTCTATTGCATCTATGTCATAGCAAATTCATAAACGAAGGTGTTAACTCACTGGCATCGGCAGTATGTGATGTTGTATTACAAATGCACTTAGATAGTGATGTTCCATATGACATGAAGAACATTTAAATGTAATAGAGGACGTCGATAACACACAATGATTTCATCTGAGAAATGATTGTGTGTGAACGATATCATTTCACTGGTAAGATTTAGCATGACTTGGTGGTTTCACATTGCTGTGGAATCAACTAAGTTACATGATGCTTAGATAACTCGATTTTTCTGTTATGGGGCTGAAGAATACACTCCCAACTAACTGTTGTGTTCACATTATGAGACCTCAATATAATGCTACTGTAAGGTTGCGCTCAAAACTATGAGCAAAATCTTTATTTTCTGTTCATGACATGCATTGTGAAAATGAGTCATGAAATTGACTTTCATAACTATGTCAAAGAATAACATAAATGGAAATGGAAAATCTAAACCAGAAACTTCTTTTGTTACAGCCTATTGGACTGCACCGTGACAATGTTACATTATTCAACGTGCATGATTTGGTGCATGATCTCGCAAGGTCAATAATGGCAGATGGTGTTCTAGACACTAGCAAAATGGGATGCACTTGGAGAAACAGTTGCCGCTATGCATTGCTCATAGATTCCAGCCGTCCACTAAAACTATATGTGGCATCTCCTGAAAAGATAAGGGCACTGCGTTTTCTAGGTTATGATAGAATTGGACTTCGCAGTGCTGCATTTTTGTCAGCTAAATACCTGCGCGTCTTAGATTTAAGTGAATGCTACATTCCAAAGTTGCCCAATTCTATTGGTGAACTGAAGCAGTTGAGATATCTTAATGCTCAGAGAATTCAAGATGATGTGATTCCCATGTGTATCACAGAGCTCCTCAAATTAAACTACCTCAACCTTGGAGGATCTCTAATAACAGCACTACCAGAGTCAATTGGTGAAATGAAATGTCTTATGCACATTGACTTGTCGTCTTGTTTGAAAATACAGAAACTTCCAGAATCATTTGTGAATCTCAAAGAATTGGTTCATTTGGACTTAAACAACTGCCTAAGTCTTGACATTGTACCAGAATTGTTTATGGGATTAGAAGAGTTGGCATATCTGGTCTTATCAAAGTGCCATTGTGTCAAAGGTAAAGTGGAAGACTAGGGTGGCCTTGCCAAACTACAGTATTTGAATTTATCTGGAACATTTTTGGGAAAGATGTTGTCAGGGTTGCAAAAAGCCATGAGCAATCTCACTGACCTACGTTATCTAGGTTTATCAAGCATGAATTCTATAGTTCCTAGCCTATCAACAATTGAAATGGCCAGTTTCATTGACCATGTCAGCTCACTCACAAATCTAGAGCATCTGAAGTTGTCCCACAATCAGAATATAGTGAGTCTACCTGAAACTATTAGCAGCCTTAGGAAGCTACGTACCCTAGACCTCTCGGCATGTAACAATCTAGAGAGGCTTCCAGATGGTATGGTTCAAATGGATTGCTTGTTGCTTCTCAAGGTAGAGGGCTGCTATAATCTGGATATGTCCACCCTCAGTCAACCAAACTTCTTTGGCCGGTTGTCAAACCTTGTTGTCCAAACTGGTGGTGATTCTACAAGTCACCATATGCTTCGGCATGTCAAACCTAACAAAAGGCTGAAAATAAGTAGACTTGAGGGCATGACATTTGCACAATTGGCTCTCAGTATAGAGCAGATGAGAAATCAACGAATTGAAAAACTGGAGCTTGAGTGGAATAGAAATGATGAGAGGTCTTTTGAGGACATGAACGTGTTAGGAAAGCTATTACCACCAATAACTTTGAGGCATCTTGAGCTGCAAGGTTATTACAATAGTATCAGCTTTCCAGCCTGGATGATGTCCATTTCTCAGCACCTCCCAAACCTTGTTGAAATAAGGATGTGGGGTTTGCCAAAGTGCAACAGTCTACCACCATTTGGTCAATTACGAAGTCTAAGAGAACTACTTATTGGGGGAATGGAGAGTATCACAAAAATTGAGGAGGGCTTCTACGGAGGTGCAGGTGCATTTCCTCAGCTGTGGAAATTTGAACTGAGATGTATGGAGTGTTTGGAAGTGTGGAACACAATGTATTCTGACAAAGAACACAGTGTGCAGGTAGTGATGTCTCCGAACCTTCAACGGTTGACACTCTATGATTGCCCAAAATTGAAGTTGAAACCATGCCCACCTAGTGCCAAGCAATGGGAGATAGTGAATTGTGATAATGTGCTAGCACTATGGGATGAGGGGACACAAACATGTGCGTCCTCCTATCCAGGACTAAGAGATGTTACCGTGAGAAATAGCAACGTGCCTCTGCATCAGTGGAGGTTGCTGCATTACCTCCCTGCTCTCACTAGTTTAAGAATTGAGAGTTGTAGCAATCTGACATGCATTTCACAAGAGATCAGACGAGGTTTCTCCACCCTCCAGTCACTACACCTGGTAGACAATGGTCAACCAGAACTACCACAATGGTTGGGTGAGGTCACCACTCTCCGGGAATTGGATATACGTGGGTACCCAGAGCTGCAAGCACCACTGAAGATCATGAAGCAACTCACTTCCCTACGTGCACTGTTGTTGTTTAGTTGCAAAGACATGATATCAACGCCGGAATGGTTGGGTGAGCTCACCTCCCTAGAAGAACTGCTCATCTCAGATTGTCCAAAGCTGAGCAATTTGCAAATGAACATACAATACCTCAGCTCACTCCATTCACTATCATTGAATGATTGCAGAAAGATTCAATCACTGCCAGAATGTTTGGGGAATCTTACCTCTCTCAGGAGACTTGAAATCATAGATTGCAGAGCCATCAAGTCCTTCCCTGAGAACATAAGGAAACTTCCTAAGATAGAACACCTAAACATTTTTCCTCCAATATAGAGCACCTAAACAATCTCTAGTGCCCACATATCTTAGTCCCGTGCATATTTCATCACCTTGCTGCTTTTAGTTCGGATCAAATCTGCTGCGTCATCCTGCTACATCCCCTCAGCAGCAGGCCGAGTAAGTCTGTGATTGTGATGAGCGTGGAATTGTTTCTAGTTTCTAGCCACGAAGAATGAGCTTCCCATTGCCAGTTTGCCATATCTGTGCACATGTATCCATTTTTGGTAAGATTGCAAACAAAGAAAATGGTCGTCGACACCGTTGCCGGCATAAAGCAGCACTCTCTACATGTCAGGTATTGGAGAAACAGCTCTAGCTACCTGAGATCGACTAGAAGCTGGGAAGATTGAATCAAGCGGAAGATAGCTTGGTAGGAGACAGTAACCAACGTCCAACTCTAGTAATTTGGACACTTTTTCTTCTAGAGTGTAGCATGGATAATTTCCATGTCTGCACTCTGCCCACAGACTGTTAAAAAAAGGATCACTGACTGAAGCTCACCTCCTCCTTGTTTCTTAATTCATATTAACAAAATATTTGATGTCTGCTATTGAAAGTTTGAAACACTCGTGCATCCAACAGCAAAACATTCGGAGACACAAATCCTGTAAAGCAAATAGCTGAATTTTGTTTTCTCTGTTTTCATGGTTTTCCCATGTGAAACTTTCAGAGAAATTGTATTCTGGAGCAAATTTGAAAGTGAGTAGCTAAATTTCTTTACCAACCAACAGTCCAACTCTATGCATCCATAAAAAATAATATAATTAATCCCTCATTGACCATACAACATCAATAATCTTTTGAAACAATACATATCAAGCACACTTGGGTGAAGATATATAGATCATGTTTTTCATTTGAATCCAACAGATATCAAACATAGTATTGACTAAACTAGAGCTCATAGTCTTCATATGAATCCAACATATATGAAACAATACATAATTGGTTGCCAAAGCTTCGATCATAGACATCATTGGTGATGTCACAGTGCTCAAGTCAAGCTAGCTAGATCATATATTGGGATTGTCACAGACCACGGTACAAGCAGCAGCCACATGCCAACATTTACAAAATAAGAGAAGCCAGAAGCCAGCCTAGATATTCCAAATAAGCACTACCCAAAATAAAAGTGCCCATAAGCACTACCCAAAATAAGTGTCCATGAGCGTTGATCTGCTTGTTGCTTACATGATCAACCATCATGCCACCTCTAAGACCTCCCATCTGAACAAGTTAAAAGTGTGCTGAAAGTTAACTACAGAAACAAAAGGAAGAGTAAAAATTAATCTACAAAACTGCTAGATGTTGCTACAGCTAGCCGACTTGCCTACTCTTAGGAAAATTGGCTAATTAGTGTGCAATTCATACAATTTTACTTTCTGTATGGACTACCACAAATTCTAACATGCCCAAAGCTGGAACTAAAATGAGATCAAATAGTACTAGTAGAAGAGTGGGCTGTTTGCTGAAAGCAAAAATTCAAAAAATACCTGTTGTACCTTGGGTAGATTGTGATCCTTTGGTTACCTTCAACTGTCAGAAATATAAACAATTAATTAGTGGCTACAGTCACTCTCATCACACATGAAAAAAATGTAGCAAGGATAAGTATAGTACTCTTTTGTATGGCCATGCAATTGACATCCTATGTGCATCAGCCATGGTCTCCACAAAACCATAAGGACGAGGCAAAACTGTATTCCTTTTCAGCACAACATTCAAAACCACTTCACAATACTGATTTCCAAGAGGCACATCTCCTAGCGTGCTCTTTGGATCAGTTGAAATAATTGTTTCCTTAGCCACTGCTACATCAGATCGCAGCAAGGCATATAATATTACATCCTTTCCAACCTAAAGAAAATAATGCATTTATGAGATAGAGCCACAAATAAATGAAAGTAAAAAAAATTATAGCATGGATGAGAAGATTACAAGTTCATCATGTGAAGATGGGGCTACAGGGATGTGCCGACGCGGCTGCACTATTGGGGTTGCACCTCCAAAGCTCATTTAATCATGATGGGCTGTTGTTGGGGCCACAACACGCCTTCTCACAGTCAAGTAATCATCCTCACCAGAGTGATTAGAAGCTCCATCTTGATTTTGAGCATTATGACATGCCTCATCGACATGTTCTTTAGACCTTGGGCTCTATAAAGATGAGATGAGTAAGAGATAGTGCAAGTAGGAGCTATGAGCTTGTAAAAATTATTTTTTGCTACTAATACGAGCTTACATGTCTATTAGATTATTCATCAATGAATTATATTTTACTATGATTCTAAGTAACTCAAGGTTGTTGAAGTAATTTACCACATGATGCCTTGAATTAGAACCATGTTGTAACATTATTTCCATATCTTCCTCCATTTCTGCAATGCGTTGTTGTAGCGCTGCATTCTCACGTTCAGCCTTTTTATAGGCTAGAACTTCCATTTGAAGCCTTGTGGGTTTCTAAGACTTCAACCCCGGGGTACCAACATCTTGGGGAGTTGGTCCGAGGCCCAAAACACGAACACGTCCTCTTGGCTCCTTTTCTCCACAAGCAGCAGCATATGCATCATCTTGTTGAATTGTTTTCTGCTTCAATTCTGGACGAGCTTCAACAATGGATTTAAGCTTATTCTGCACAAATGGAATATGTATGGTTACACACAAAAAGATATTCCTACAAACTGCAAGTTATTTTCATAAGCACACTTACAATAATTGGTTCTGTGTTTGTTGATGGCACTCCATTTTTCCTTGTATGGGTCTTTATATATAGTTCATCTCTTCATGGAGGGCGCCCTAGAACACCAGCCTACAAAAAAATTTTAACTTTCAAGACTGAAAATATGAAATTGTAATGTACCAAAAGAGTGATAGATATAGTTTCAATACCAATTCATGGACTGAACGAGCAAAGCTCTTACTGCCTGCTATATGGTGTGTCCCTAACTTTGAACGAATAGACTTCGAGATTTCCGTGCGAGCCTATGATAGACATTGTTAAATTATACAAAGTTTGTTGAACACAAGTAATTAATACCAGCTACTTACTTCAGATTCAGGTGACCTCCAATAGTTTGAGAGGAACTTCCAATCATCATCGTTGACTCTATCACTGTGTTTTGCTCTCAATTCTAAAATTTTCTCATAAAAAACTGCTGCTTTACGGTGGATTTGAATTCCTTCCATTTCATTCCAGCAGTGCACAGAAAACAAATTGAACACAGCATCATCGATATCATAGACTTCCTAATTTGACAAGGAAAAGTAAGCAATCAATTCTGGAGTAATAATATATATAGAAAAAACAAATTGCACTAGAGATAGCATGTGTAGGGCACCTTGGTGGGGAAAAGATGTAGACTAGGATAGGGATTGTGTGAGGAGAAGTGGGGAGGAATGCCGGGTTTGTCGGCATCCTTCTCCGGCTTGTACCTCGAAAGGTATGAATCGCTTTAGTAAGTACCTGAGTTTATCTTTTGATTATGTTCTTCATAAAGTTATTCTCTATTGTTATTCATTTGCGGGTTCATCGTCTGTTCTTGTGACGGATGCTCTAGTAGAGGGCCCCTGATAAAGACGGGTAAACCCTGATCACCGCTAGAGTAGTAATCGAAGGATTAGACATGGTGTCTATGCCCTAGATTACCTTTGTTTTTCTCGAGCTCAGCTGGCATTGTGGGGTAGACGGCAGGTGGTGACAGCCCTGTCCGTCCGCTACGGAGG
This sequence comes from Panicum virgatum, assembly GCF_016808335.1. Taxonomy (NCBI): domain Eukaryota; kingdom Viridiplantae; phylum Streptophyta; class Magnoliopsida; order Poales; family Poaceae; genus Panicum; species Panicum virgatum. The sequence goes on along the minus strand of NC_053143.1, from coordinate 20,361,751 downwards.
CAGTCTGTGTGGTCAGTATAGGCCCCCCCGGCCTGGGTTCAGCATACAGCTAGTAGTCGGAGGTCCTAGGCAGACCAAGGTCAGACCGGTGCCCGAAGTAAACGAATAGCAGCAGAGCGTAACCTGCCTTGATCCTTTCTCTTAGATAAACCATGCTGCCTAGGCTATCCTATCTCTCATTCTCCTGGGTGAACTGGCTCAAAGACCATTACACCTTCGTTCCTCGTGGAAAATACGATACCCTGAATACTCCCGAGTGAAGTGCTACAACGGTATTTCTGTGCGCTTGCAGACTTCTCTGTAAGAGTTAATTAAGAAATACCAACAATCTCCAATAGGCTGACCATCACTACTACAAAAATGATTCGTAGCAACACCTCGAATTTTTTTAGGGGCAGACTAAAAAGTCACATGTTCCTACAAATGGGACGTGGGTACTGTAGCAAATGTGCTGCCCCTAAAAATGACATTTTCAGGGGTGGCTCACCCCCCTAGCAGCCCCTAAAAATGGGTGCCATTTTCAGGGGCGGTCGGGGGGGGGGGTGAGCTACTGTTGGTATTTCTTATGCCTAATAGAATATAAATTCCGCAAGCGCACAGAATCACCGCTGTAGCACATCACCTTGGAGTATTCTAGGGTATCGTATTTTTTCCTCAGGGAAGCAATATGATAAAGAGTATCATGAATCGAATGATAACCGTACTAGCTTAATTAACCGACTAACTAGACGGGGGTAAGCCAGATATAAGGATAGGATAAATGGCCAATCAATGACAGAATGACACACAGAGACTCAACTCCTTAGAGTGGTAGCATCTGGGTGAACAACAAGCGAGATAAGACACCTGATACACTTCTGAACTATCGAGAAAGTCTCTCTAGATCAGACTAACTACCTAACTAATCTTCAGGATAGTAGAGCTTACTTCGGCGGCTGGAAGAGGAAGAACTTCAGAAAGGGATGAGAGGGCAGTCCAACGGCAACCCGCACTACTACTATGAAAGCACCCGAACGTGGTGGACTACAAGGGACGGACAGGGCTATCACCACCTGCTGCCTACCACAATGGTTCGGTGGGGTGGAACACACTTTCTAGCTAACACCGAATTCGGACACCACGCCCGCGATCAGTGTTAGGATTTCTCTCGAGGCCTTCGAGAGAAATCCCCCTCAACCTAGAGAACCCGTAAGATAAGATCTCGAAAACTAGGAAGATAACTTAGCCTAAGCTAAAGGATACAGATAACTTAGCCTAAGCTAAAGGATACAACTTCCGCGCTCGCGCTGAACACTCAGACTCGAGAAGATAAAGGAATGCAGAAAGTAAAGCTGACTCAGAAAAGTAGAGAAGATAACTTATATTAATAAAGTCAAAAGAAAGATACAAGAGCTATACCAGACTTCCGACGACTCTGGAATCCCGAGCAAGCTCGACTCGACTAGGTGGCTGCAAGGTGGGGCCTGCCGGCCTCCCCTAGGTGTTGGATCATTGACTTGGACACGAGTTCTCACTGAGTTGTGGGTCCTTTGATCCTTGTGCAAGCCTTTCGGTCCATTCGATTGAACCGACATCCAATCCATGACTCAGAGGCATTGTGAGTGTGTCACATTGCCCCTGTATCGAAGACGAAGCACAGTCTTCAGGGGGACTAGGCCAGCCGGACTAGGAGAGGCTGGTCGGCCTAGGTTTGTGCCCATTTTCTTCCTCTTTTCATACATGTTCACCTTAAATCACAACTCATCCAAAACTTATGGAACTTATTAGAATTAAATAGAATATGAATGGAACATTGTGTAAAGCTTAATTTTTTTCCGAGAAGTTGACGGTCAGATTGTAAAATAATAGCCGTCAACACCCCCCCCCCCAAACTTAAACTTTTGCTCGTCCTCGAGCAAAACTTAAACTGGGGCTCGGTGGATCAGGAGTTGCATCAATGTTCACAGCCTGCAGGTACCTTGTGCACAACATATTACTAGTCTCGTATGTACTATGAGTAAGTTGGCTCATACCTAAGGTTCTGGAGGATGGGGCGTATTTGTTTTTCATCCCTCAGTCTTGAGCAGTTGAAGGACTAAACAACCTTCTTCGGAATGTTTTCTGCTGCCTATTCAGGTTCCTAGCTCGGAGTTTTTACATGATTTTTCAAAAGAGGTTCAGGTTCCCCAATGGTACTCTCGAGTCACTCAAGGTGTATGATCCTCACACAGGGTCAGAGTTTTGACCCTCTTTTTCCTACCTCTAAGGCTAATATGTGGAGTTCATGGGTAGGGAAAAGTGTTGCATATCTTGGTTACCTGTATTGCCGAGCCGAATGGTGATCCACGAAGGATTGGAACTTATCCAAATTCTGATCTTATGGAGGAATGTCTAGGGAAAGGAAGGAGATGGACTCACACTTGGAAGGAATTTGGTCTTTTTATTTGAACTCCATATTTTGCAACTCTTTTAGGAGAGTGGGACTTCGTCTTCTCTCATTTTCACCATCATTTTTTTAGAGAAGATATTCCCCACCCTCTCTTGCTGATATGATATGAATTCTTTGGAGTTTGTGATGGGAAGACCTTTTGTGGCATGACTGGGTACACTGTGGAGATTTTGGGTTTTCATTTACGGGGGAATTATGTCTGGCGAAAGTGGATGCCAATACTCGGAGTGGGTGATTGACAGACCAGACATTTTGAGGCTAGCAAACAATGGGTACGTGAAAGAGGAAGATCGGTAGATGGCAAGTTCCATTTCCTAGGCGGACACACCGTTTGGCAAAGCTCATGATAACATAAGATAGCTCATTTTGGTTTATGTAACATGAAAGACTCTGGATGGGTCATTATAACCATGTGGGAAACCTTCACTAAGATTTTAATTTTCAAAAGTACTCCGAGAGGTTCCCTACTAGAGCAAGTAGTTTTAAATCCGATTTGGGCTATCTTGAATCCCACAACAACTTAGACTTCAGAAATTAAACTCATGCCTCCACACAACCATATTTCAATGGAACTAAAATGTGCCAACTAGCTCATGTATTAGGAGACTAAAAAACTGTAAACAAGGCACATACGGGGGGCATGAACAGAGCAACTATTCATAATTTCCAAAGCAAGAGCTTACATGGATTTCCACTTATATTTTTATTCAAACATGGGAAATATATATTTATTTTATTATTATTATTATTTTGGTTTTTGTTATTTTTATACTATTTATTTTTATTATTTATTTCTAGCATGTCTGTTGAAAGGATAGTTGGGATGTGGTGACTTACCTGGTGTTGGCGCCTACCAATGTCACCAGCGATGACGCCCGCAGACGCCAATTTGGGGTGGCAGTATTTCATGAACCACGAATAAATCCGCAAGCACACGGAATACCGCTGTAGCATTTTACCTGAGAGTATACCGATGTGTCATTTATATTTCCGTAGGGAAGGAAGGCGGTGAGTGAGAAGATATATAGATTAGTTGGTGAACTCTATCTAGATTGAATATTCTCCTACATAAACAGGGGTAAGATAATAATATGGTAGGAGGTAGTGTGACACACACACAAACTACCCTCTTGGATAAATAAAAGATAAAAGAAAGACAAAAGATGCTTTAGGCCGGGAGCAAGGTAGAAGTTAGAGCTCGAGTCAGCTGTGCTAGGCTAGCTATATCTACACTTTTTCATTGGTTAGCTCGTCAGAGATTAAACTACACAATAGGGAGATCGCTATCGAAGTAACGGGTGGAGCCCGTATACCCCGGCGACTTTATGTACCTCCTACCCCCCATACCGAACTTGGAGGATTACTCGGGCTCAGACAGGGCTGTCACCACCTGCTAGCTACCTCTACAAATTGTGGGTATAGTTGACATCCAGCAACATTTAGCTAATCTAGACACCATGTCTACACTAGTAAGGGATACTCTAGTGTCCCGCGCAGAGCTCCCACCCTCCGGATGGACAGACATCACACTAGAGCAATCATACGAATACTGGAGCAGTTGATAGAGTTCTAAGAACAAAAGACTAACCATCTCCAGCATAGGGTGATCATACAATGCAAGTATGGAATGATAACGCAACCTTATCAAGAAGCATATATCCGATAACTCAGAACATACTTCAAGCAGATATCGGTAACCATAGTCTAATTCTATTACAAACGACCGAATATTACAAGAGAGAGTTAGAGATGAACCCATACCAGAACTCTCGAGCAACTCCGGTGACTCGATGACTCCTAGACTTCTCCTAAACTCCACTAAGCCTAAAGACTATGCTAGAATGCAAGAGAGGAGAGATGTGAGGTGTGTGGTGTGTGTGTGTGTTCTAATCTCTACCCCCCTTGTATTTATAGCAGGGAGCCAAGGGGTGAAGCCATCACAACCGACGTAGGGGACCAATGGGGAGACGCCACATGCCCTGATTGAGGTGGTGGGGCCCACGGGCTAGGTCGGCCGACCAGGTAGGTCGGTCGGCCTGCCCGGGCCACCAACCGCCTCCAACTTCTTCTGGTAGGCTGTCTTGGGCCTCCTTGTCTGATCCACATTGGGGTTGGCCTGTCTTGACTTATTTGGATTGGGTTCTTGCATTACTTTTGGTCCATCTGAGCCTGAATTGGTGCTCTGATAATTTCTGTGATTTTACACCGGGCCAAAGTGTGCTTGTAACCTGCATATTAGCTTGAAAACACAACTTGCATATTCTAAAAGGTAAAGTGTGGATTAGGGACTTTATTGGATAAGGATGTGTGTAAGAAATACAAACTCTCATGATTTTCTGATCAAGTTGACGCCTGAAAATGATCGTTAGTGAGCGTCAACAAGATCCCCCAAGCTGTCCTTTGCTCGTCCCGAGCAAAGTAGAACAAATCAGGTTGTTGATTAGAAAATTAGTTTGACTCGTACCTTACCTGTCATGTCATAGTCTGAAGTAAAGAGATTCATCTATAAGTCTAAATAAGTCGGTTAGCATACCTTTGCTCAATTACCTTACTCCTTCATGGGGCTTTTTAGCTATCTCCTTGTCTTGGGCTGTTGAGAGTTAGAGCGGTGCATAGAGTAGTACTTACTTGTTCATAGATCCGCAATCCATTTGGAGATACTTTTTGAGATATTTTTTAAAACATGGCAAAGCTCCCAGGATAACTCTCTTGAGGCACTCATCTTGTATTTCCTTACCAGGGTAGTATCTGCCTTTGATCCTTCCTACTACTACAAGCCTTTGTGGAGCTCAAGGTAGGATAAGACAGGGCACACTTGTATTCTGTATATTGTAAATCCAAAGGGAGGATCCATGGAGAAACAAGTCATGCAATTTCAATCAAAAGGTGCAAGTGTATGAGTGGATGGATGGATGGATGGATATGGCTTACTCCTTGAGATAATGGCTTTTCTCTCTTGAATCATCCCTGTCTCTTTTTTTTTGAGACATGGTTACCCCCTTTTCCCTCTCTTTTTTTTTGGCCATGCTTCTTCGGCGTGCCATCTTTTCTATTTTTGGGGCAACCATAATCTGACTTTATTTTATTTCAGGGATGTTCTATGAGAGAGATCACCAAGACATGGAGCATTTGTTGGTGTGGAGTGATTGGATGGTGGTGCCAATTCCCAGTGTAGGAATATAGCAAATGGATGGAACATGTATGTGCTTATGATCGAGAAAGCATGAAGAGTATATCACTAGGGTCATACAATTTGACAAAACTCAACAGAACATCAAGCAGCATATGTGTAAAGACTTTACATGGAATATGACATATGGCTCTGGTAGGACATTGCATATCACTGGGGAGCTTGCCCTTTTTTAATTTTTTTTTTTGAAAACAACTCCAGACTTTAAGCATCGCTAGAACAAACTTGCACAACCTTATTTAGCATATCTGAACTCACAACAACTTAGACTTGGATCAAGCATATGCAACCCACGGAACTTTCAGGTTCATTGACAAGATATTTGCATAACCAACTGATTTAAACTCAAGAGAACCCTTATTTTCAAACTAGGCACAACAGACATGATAGAGCAAAGTAAAACTCATCCTTTCAACTTATCATAGGGAGTTAAAACATTCTTATCGCGCATCATGAAAAAGGGAAATAAAGCAGTAAATCTTTATTTTGTTTTTGAAAGTTTTTATCAAAATTTTATTGAAAGCAAATAAAGGGATACAGTTGACTTAGGGGAGGGAACCTCCCCCAAGCTAGCTCTTGGTTTAGGGTCTAAAAAGCAGGACCTTTCTCCATACCTGATCAGGTTGAGGTTGTTTTGTCCATACCTGGAGAAGTAGTAGCGGTCTATGACGTCTTGTTCTTCTTGCGCCACACCTTCTTGGTCTTCTTTGGTGGCATAGGCGGCGCATGAACAGGATCCTCGGATGCTGGATAGACGATTTCCAGATCTTCCCATACTGTATTAGCGATGAAGTCAGGGATCTTCTGGTCGTCTTCCATTGGCTCGATTGGTGGAGTATGAATCTCCCAATCCTCCCAAGCTGGCTTGGAAGGGGGGTGATAGTCTTGATCATCCCAATCGGGCTCTGCCCATAACCCTTGTTTCTCACTATCCTCATGAATTAGGAATACCTCCCTTTTGTTCTGGAACTTGAATTTTATGGTCTTTCCAATGATACGGAGGCTAATTCTTCATGTCCCCACATCAATTCTGGCGTTTGTATCCTTGAGGAATGGTCGTCCAAGTATGAGCGGAATTCCAAGATCTACTTCCATATCAAGGACTACAAAGTCCACTAATATGTAGATATTCTTGACTTTTACCATTAACCTTTTCCCAACTCGTTCTGGATATCTTATCGTGAAATCCGCCAGCTGTACACACATAGTGGTAGGGGAAATTGATGGATAGCCTAGTATTTCGAAAGTTACCTTGGGCATGATGTTGATGTTGGCTCCAAGGTCACAAAGGGCGTGATCAAACTCATAATCAAAGATTGAGCAACGGATCACTGGGGTTCCGGGATCTTCTCTTATTGTGGCTGCTAACTCGCCCCACACACCTCTTCTTGGGCGTGTGAGCTTCTCTGCATAGCTGAGGGGTGTCCTGCTAAGTGGCTCTTTCCAAATAGCATTGATGACATTCATGCTTTCTAGAGTGGACTCGGGTTGCCCCGGAATCTTCCCTAGTTCAGCAGCAGGTGTAGCAGCAGCTAATTGAGCCAATTGAGTCTCTAGCGCCTTATTGAAACTCAGCTGGTTCTTCATAGCGGTGGAGAATCCGTCCATCTTGGCATGGATGGTGTTGACGCTTCTTAAAGCGCCAATTTACGTACCGCAAGCACCCGGATCGTGGTAGCTTTTCCCTTAGAGTACTCCCCCAAGGTTTATCATCCGTGGATCGGAAACGAACCGACTAGGGTTTACCATCTAATCTATCAAACCTATCCTAAACATGAAGCGAAGATTGCATATAAATTGAACACTTGAAATATATGAATGAAGCATAAGTGTTCATCACACCCACAACCGTAGATGAGATAACACAACCAAGGAGCTAGGGCCTATTGTCTCTAGGTACGGTTCTAGTGAAAAAGGTGATCAAAGCATAGATTGCATCTCAACTAAAGGTACACGGAATCATCTCTCAGAAAGGAACCTCGCAAGCGGCCTACTTTCCCAAGGTTGCCGGTGCGAGGTGCGTGTCAACGCCTAAGGTTTCCCAAAGCTTTACCCCAGACTCCCATGGTACTCGCCATCAATCCTATTCCACATCATGTCATCGCTAGAACTTTTCCCTCCGCCATGCTGTCACCACACCAGGGTAATCAACCACTAGCTAAAACATGCTACCTCAACGTATCCACAAGATGTAGACTAATTACCACGAATAGATCTAATCTTACTATGAACATATGGATGCATTACATATGAGAAAGAAAGCATGCATTGAAGTAGACCAAAGTCGAGACAACTAGAATAAAGAGTAGATTGATATCACCATCATGTGTGTACATACCCCGACGAATGTTGGGGATGACCCTCGAACCCCATCATGGCACAACCTCGCAGGGAGGCCATGGCGGCTAGGGGTGGCCTAAGCCATCTCCTAGGTACCCTCGAAGACTTGCGGCGGCCGTCGTCTCCCTCCGGTCTTAGCCCTAGGTTTTCGTCGAGTTCTAGGTGGATTGGATCTCCGAATTGAATAAGGTGCGAGCTATTTATAAGCCGAGGAAGCCACCGGTCGAAGGGGAGGCCAAACCGCCTTGAAAACGGGCTGGGCCGGCCGGCCCGGCCGGCCTACCCCCTTTCGGGCTCGTCTCGGTCTCATCTTTCGCGTGTAGACTCCTCACATCTTCTAGAGTTTATGTCCTTCACGATTGCACCCCTTTGGACGTCGTTATCTTGGGGATATCTTTGAGGAAAGGATAAGATAGGGAATCCTTTCTTAAATCTTCATTTGCTTTGCTTAATCCTGAAGTATCTTGATCTCATCTTCGTGGGCTTGGTCCTTTGGGCTCTCTTGGAGGATGGATGTGCATGAATGGGCTTCGAATCAACATGGGCTTTGGTCCTTCCTTTGGGCTTTGGCTTCGTCTTTCTTCGTGTTAGCGCTCGATCACGGGCCTCGTCATATCATGCTCCAAAATAGGCCAAAAACCTGGAAAAACAAAGTTCCTCCAAAATATATGTGCAAGTGTGAAAATGACCAATAATTAGGCCGGGGTTAGGACGGTTAGTGATTTTGATATTAAATTCACGCCATTATCAAGGATAAACATGGGATAAAAGGGATACTTAAGGAGCGCCAACATTCCCCCCATGCTTAAACCTCGCTCGTCCTCGAGTAAGTCCAGGAGCTTTGCTTATAAAGAAATCAGCATTGCCCCTCAATGTCCTCTCTGCACTTAGTCATACATAACAAGACATATTGCTCTCTCAAGTATTTAGTATTTAAGTTCATGTTGTGACCGGCTAATTTTTCATTATGGGAGATAGACTAGCAATTAAAGAACAAGCCACAATAATAGATAAATGCAATGCTCTCAAACTTAAGCGAACTTCAAACCTTTACCTTGTTTCATCGTGAAGAGTTTTCAAAAGAATGCATATCAAACATAAGTGAGGTTCTCTTGCAAAAGATCATGGAAATACTCATCTCATCACGTCTCTCAAGCCTACATTAGATTATCTTCAACCTATTCTACTCATATATAAAAGTGGAAGGCTTATGTGGAGCTTGGTAGGTAAAAACAATCCTAGCAAAACATTATATCTGAAATATTGTCAAACTAAGATTGAGATCTAATGGAATTACCGAGACTAGTCAAAAAGGCCCTTGGAAAATAATGTTGGAGAGGGAGAAAGATGAAATACACACATTTAGATAAGTGGACATGTGCAAGTGGCAAATGGATGATCCCGAGACACAAATGAAGTTCTCGTTATCGGATTGCACATGGTTGGAAGATTTGAGTATGGAATAGTTCTTCAAAGTAACTTGGAAAATTAATGAAGCCAAAAAGAACTAAGGAGCATTTTATTCTTCTTTTATTCTTTTCTTTTTCTTTTCTTTTCTCCTTTTTTTTTATTTTTCTCTTTCTTTTTTTTCTTTTTGCTCCTTAAAACTTTTGATAACATAGAATACTTACCCAGCCATCCCCCCATGCTTGAATGAATGCTCATCCTCGAGTATGAATAGTGGGAGAACCAACTAGCTAGGGTAAGTATCTCAAATTCACCTTCTTCTTCATAGAACCTCTTGAATCTCCGGGGAGCCTTGTCTCCCAAAACTTTTCTTTACATGGTGCCCTTGATTCTTTTGATTCCGTCGAAATGATAATCCATACTCAAATTGGGTTGTGGTCAAGGAGGTAATCACAAAAAGATATTTTTGGTTTAGGGTGGATATCCATCGAGGTTTGCAAAATTTCCGAAGTAGAAATTCACAATGCATGGATAAATAGGCTAGCAAAAAGAAGGTTACACAAAATAAACGAAATGACTAGCTTCTTAGTCTCGTACCAAAGAAATCAATCTTAATCCAACTCATCAAAATATAAGTTTGCAATCGAAAGGTTTCATCATGAAAGAATATGTATGTATAGGCTTTGGTGGATAAAACTTTACAAGAGATTCACAAATGTAGATAGCATAGGAATTAAGTTTTCAAATTAAACAACACAAGGTGTAAGGTCATCGGTAGACTTAAATCAAAGAGCAACATAGAATATGTGGGTTTAGAATTTAGTCATTTAACCTCCACAAATAAAAGAGCCGGTATTTAATCATTTTAATTCCATTTAATTGAGAGCAAATGGTCAAGTCATATACAATATAGCGTAAGTAAAACAAAGCAGCAACTTTCATCACTTTTCCATAAGCAAGAGCATATAAGAATATCATCATGGTGAGCTCAAGGTGATGGTGGTTATCATTCATTGAAAACAAAAACAAATCTAGGTTGTACTCCTAGTAGCCATGTTATTATACGGAGAGATATACAAAGGTTGCATCTTTGGTTGAAGGCATATATGTACAAGCATTTAGAAAAAGAGAGAGTTGAGGAAGAATTACCGTCCTTCTCGATGCTCGTAATGAAGTGTAGCGCGGCCTCTCCCATACTTAAGCATTGTGGTAAGCATAGAAGAAGAATCATGAGCATCTTGTGGCAACTGTGATTATATTACTCCATGAGATTTTTCTTCCTTGTCCACAAAATCCTCCCCCATGCTTAGCAAGATGCTAGGCGTGGAAGGAGAAGATGGACCATCTTGTAATTCTTGAAGTTCTTCCCTCATGTGTATGAATATCATCTTCAATGTGTCTTCACCTTTGTTGCCTTAATTTCCTTCAACTTCTTCTTGTACTAAGTCATGGTCCCAACCCTTGCTTCTCATCATCGTCGCCTCCTTCAATTCCTCGTTGTCCCATTGCTGCCTCATCTTCACGAATTTTTCTTTCAATTTCCAGAACAGAACATATACTGAAACATTGCTCCATTGCGAAGTGCACGAATTTTTCTTTCCAACAAGTATTCATTCGCCCAAAATTGATTCCGAACAAGAGAGTTATGTCCATTTTATCCCAGCGCTGCAATCTGTTCCGAATTTCGGAACGCGCAGCGTCCAAAGTTTTTGCTATATCTCCTTGTATAGGTCTTCAAATTCATTGATCTTGGATGCGTTGGAATGGTAATTTCATGGAGCTTCTGAATATCAACTTTTTCTTCCTTGTATGTCTCTGTCCATGCGCAAAATTTGATGAAAACAGCGGGCCTTGCTCTCAAACTTTGGAGATGTTGACGAATTTGATTTATTCTTTGATCACAAATTCATGGGAATGCTTTGTCATGCCTGCAAAACAATTCAAGTGCACAGTCTACCCCCAAGGTGATGGTCGGGAGTAGAAACAAATGCCAACAAACCCACCATTCCTAAGATCTCAATTTGTGGCATAGCTAGCTTAGCGAAACTAGTGAGTGTACGTGTGTGCTAGTGTAAATGCAAATGAGGGGAAGATATATAAACAAAGACAACATTTACACCTAGTTCTAAACACCATGTTTACAACTAGGTTGCCGAACTTCTCCATAGCCAAAAAGACTTATTTAACCAAAGTCAAAACACCATGTCTATCCCAAGATCAATAGGCCTTCATAGCACAAGAAAAAATAAAGCGCATTGCAAAGCTTATAAACCAACCAAATGCAACCTCATAGCTTTGGTAACTAAATGATGATGGTCTTCAATCATGTCTAAACACCATGTTTACACAAGATTGCAAAAGGTAAATGCTATCATGATTAGCACTACATAGATAGGAAAGCATACATCAATAAGATTGAGACCAAACTAGCAAAATGAGTGCATGAACAATGGAATGGATGCAAAGTGCAAATGCAAAGTTAGCAAAAACAGGTGTTAGCAAGGTTGAAAGGACCTTTCGATGTCGTTCCACAACTAGCTTATTCAAAAACAATTGCTAAGAGTGACAAAAAGCCTTCGCGACACTTCATAAGGAGTGAGGCTTTTGTCAATGAAAAGGTTATTTATCGAAAAAGGATCAAGCAACCGAGCTAACAAGGTTTTATAAGTAGGTTTATGGGTTTCCTATATTTTTGGCTTAAAACAAAAATTTTGAAGAGAGAGTGTTGGGTATAGAAATTCTATCTTAGGTGGTTTCAAAAAAAAACTAGAGATAAACAAAAGTTAGATTTTTTTTTGAATGAAAAACATACCCTATGGTTTTGGGATTGCTCTATGAGTGGTTTTCCTAAGGGTTTTAGGATCTCAAAAGTGAGGCTAGTCAATGTTTTTTTAGAAAAAGTTTTTTTTATGCAACATGCAATACAATGCAAGGGTGAGACAAACAACATGTTATGCAATTCAACACGGGGTGGGTGAACAAAATGATATGGCATGATGAGGTGATCTAAAACAAAACAAAAAGTTAGCCTAAGTTAACTAGCCACAAGTTTAGAATCAAAGGGTGGTGCAATGCTTCATAAATCTCTCTAAAAAGACACAAAGAAAAAGACTCAAAACACTAATAAGCACACAAAAAGGTCTACAAGTTTCCCAAGATCAAATAACAAAGTGCCCCCTCAATAACATTTAGAATGAACAACATGAAGTTGTGGTTTTTGTTAGAGCAATGGTACAATGTTACTTGATATTCCGATTAAAGAGTGCAATGTAGACGGTCATATTAATATATATATATATATAAATAAAATGAACGGGTTGCCTACCGCAAAGCGCTTCATTTAAAGTCATAGAGCTTGACTTTCTCACATACCTTCTCATTGATGTGAAGCCATGGTCCTTCATGCGAGAAACCGCAGTGTCCATGCAGCTTGATGTCGCCTCTTGTAATCCATCGTGGTTTGCTTGCAACATCTTCATTTGAAGAAAGTCGACCGCTTGTGTCTTCATTTGTCAATGTCATTGGGGTTCTTCATCTGCTCCAAGCCTCTGAATTTTATCATGTACGCTTGATGAAAACATCGCCCAAGCTCCCCTTCATTGTTGTCATCGTCATCTTCTCTATCTTGTTCTCATCGCGTTGCTCCTGCCTCTTCTTCATGAAATATCTCCTGTATACTCAACAGAACATATACCAAAATATAGATCTATTGAAATGTTTATGAAATTATCTTTCCAACGAGTGGTTATTCATCTTAAACCGAGTCCAAACGAGAGAGTTATGACCGTTTTACTTTAGCGCTGCGTGCTGTCCAGAAAATTTCAGAGTGCACGACCTTCGATGTTTTGGCCATAACTTCTTGTAGGAAACTTCGATCGACTTCATTCTTGATCCGTTGGAACCAGAACTTCATGGGGCTTTTGAATATATAAAAATATGCCGCTATTTGCTTCTGAGGTCGAGCTGGACATTGATGAGAATAATATCTTCTTGTGAATTCATCCGAAGATGTCAATGATCTCGATCATGTGGTCTTTGGAGCATAGTGTCATCCGTCCCTAGGCTTCAAGGTCATCACCATTGATTACCAGAAAATATCGCGGCTTCAATAATGTTTCTTCTCCGTTGTTCTTGCTTTACCCAAGGTGTCGGGATTAGAAGATGCTCCTGTGCTTCGTGTTGATGATCCGAACGGTTTCCTTCCTTGATAGCATCACTCGATTAGAAGTATATCGAGCATCCCACTGGAGAAGATAGGTGGTGTCATGGTTCTTCTAATCTTGTTGCCTCCAGCTTTGGTTAACTTCAAATCATCATCTTTTGTGTACACAGCCTTCCAATCATCCTTTGACATCATCATCACCTTCTTCGTCGGTTGCTACTGCCTCTGTCCTCGTTGAATTCTCCTTTACCCAGTGCAGAGAATGTACCAAACTTCTACTCCATTGCAAGGTGTATCAAATTATCTTTCCAACAAGTGGTTATTCGCCCCAATTGGACTCCGGATAAAGAAGTTATGCTTGTTTTATTACGGCGCTGCAATCTGTCCACAGGGATTTCAGAACGCGCAGCGTTGAAAGATTTTATCATAACTCTTCACACCGATCTCCAAAGTTGATGGTTCTTGATCCATTGGAAAGAAGACTTGATGGAGCTTCAAAATAATCTATTAATTGCTCATGGTACTTCTCTGATCTTGGACGAAAAACTCATCAAAACAGTAACACTTCATAGATGATGATGATCGCACGATTTTCTTTGCGGGCATGCTTCATACCTGTTGCTTGAACAAACAATTCTTCCCAAAAACATCAGTCTTTAAAATCAATTGACACGGTGGTGTACCTTATTTATCATCTTTTGCTTTGGGGAGTGGGGACTCGATAGCGGATGCTGGGCCACTAACAAAAGTTAGCACCTACCACTAAAGAGCGAATCTTGATGTTGATGTTGTTGCCGTCTTGTCGATGTGGACGTTGTCGATGTTCCATATCGAGGTTCCTCGATCATCTTGTTGCCGATTGATGAAATTTGTTGAAGTGGACTATGGACTTCTCGAAGTCCAAGTTTGGTGTCGACGCCTAAGGTTTCCCAAAGCTTTACCCCAGACTCCTATGGTACTCGCCATCGATCCTATTCCACATCATGTCATCGCTAGAACTTTTCCCTCTGCCATGCTGTCACCACACCAGGGTAATCTACCACTAGCTAAAACATGCTGCCTCAACGTATCCGCAAGATGTAGACTAATTACCACGAATAGATCTAATCTTACTATGAACATATGGATGCATTACATATGAGAAAGAAAGCATGCATTGAAGTAGACCAAAGTCGAGACAACTAGAATAAAGAGTAGATTGATATCACCATCGTTGTGTACATACCCCGACGAATGTTGGGGATGACTCTCGAACCCCACCATGGCACAACCTCGCAGGGAGGCCATGGCGGCTAGGGATGGCCTAAGCCATCTCCTAGGTACCCTCGAAGACTTCCGGCGGCCGTCGTCTCCCTCCGGTCTTAGCCCTAGGTTTTCGTCGAGTTCTGGGTGGATTGGATCTCCGAGTTGAATAAGGTGCGAGCTATTTATAAGCCGAGGAAGCCACCGGTCGAACGGGAGGCCAAACCGCCTCGAAAATGGGCTAGGCCGGCCGGCCCCATGGGCCTAGGCCGGCCGGCCTACCCCCTTTCGGGCTCGTCTCGGTCTCATCTTTCGCGTGTAGACTCCTCGCATCTTCTAGAGTTTATGTCCTTCACGATTGCACCCCTTTGGACGTCGTTATCTTGGAGATATCTTCGAGGAAAGGATAGGATAGGGAATCCTTCCTTAAATCTTCATTTTCTTTGCTTAATCTCGAAGTATCTTGATCTCATCTTCGTGGGCTTGGTCCTTTGGGCTCTCTTGGAGGATGGATGTGCATGAATGAGCTTCGAATCAACATGGGCTTTGGTCCTTTCTTTGGGCTTTGGCCTTCGTCTTTCTCCGTGTTAGCGCTCGATCATGGGCCTCGTCATTTCATGCTCCAAAATAGGCCAAAAACCTGCAAAAACGAAGTTCCTCCAAAAGATATGTGCAAGTGTGAAAATGACCAATAATTAGGCCGGGGTTAGGACGGTTAGTCATTTTGATATTAAATTCATGCCATTATCAAGGATAAACAAGGGATAAAAGGGGTACTTAAGGAGCACCAACATATGGTCTCCATAGATTTGTCTGTAGCGGCCAACTTCTTTTGAAGGGACTCATTGATCTTCGCTTGGCCGTAGACAAGATCTCTCAAGGTGGGCTGGTTAGGACCAAAAGAATTCGAATTCCCATTACCTCCATGGTAGTATGGGCATGGTTGATTCCACTCCTGACCTCCTTGTGGATGAAACCCATTGCTGCCATTGAGGAATAGAGTTTCTTCTTGGGTTTCTGGGCAATTGTCGCCCAAATGTCCAAGATTCCCGCAGACCTCGCACGTCATGCGAGTTTCCAAGGCTTGAAGTGTTTGCATTTGAGCCTTATATTTGGAATAATCCTCAAATTTCTTGAGGACGAGATCAATTTTCATAGCGAGCATATCAGCCTCCTTGACGAAGTGCATCCCTCGCTGGTGCGGTTAGAGGCGATCATCACTCCAACCTTGGTTGGAAACCATCTTTTCGATCAATGATGTAGCTCTTTCAATGGTTAGCAAGAAGAAAGCTCCACCCACAGCGGCATCCACATGATCATAGGATGACTGTGTCAACCTGTTGTAGAAGTTCTGTAGAATGAGCCAATTATCCATTCCATGGTGCGGACACGCCAGAATGTACTTGTTGACGCTCCTTAGCGCCCCAATTTATATACCGCAAGCGCACGGGATTGTGTAGCTTTTCCCTTAGAGTATTCCCCCAAGGTTTATCAATCCACGGAACCAAAGATACAAGAAACGATCTACTAACATAGAGAATCCTTTGTGTTGAGATGGTGTAAAACGAATCTAATCTACTAAAAACAACAAACACCGAAGGTAGCAAGAGAAAGTTAGAGATAACCAATCTAGATCACCTAGATCATGCATATGTTGTAGTTCAAGCCAGATGTAGTGAAGCAAGACAGATGTGAATCACAATGAAAAGCATCTTTAAACCCAAAATCTCCAATCCGATCCTTCGATACCCCATCTACTAAAGCAACGCCTTGTCACGACGCCCCCCTTTGGACGAAAGCACCCTGAAGCAAGTTGAACCCCCCTATGGTAGTTCCGCCATGAACCTCTAGCCACCATGACTACAAGATCATGCTAAGCGATCTATCTCGATAATAGATCTAGGATGAAGCAAACCCAAAGAAAAGAACAAAATCGAAAGAGAGAACATGGTCGCTAAAAATTCAGAATCACAAGTAACTTCACCATGAATGATTGTACATCACAAGATCACAATCGGGGCCCTACCTTGATCTTGATGATCCTAGCTCCAGAACTCCGACGTGGCCTTCCTTGCAAGGTTCCCACGTCAGCTAGGGAAACCCCTAGACAACTAGCACGACCCTCGGCTCTCCGAGAGGTGTCCCTCTATCTTCTCTGCTCCTTAGCGTCGTCTCCCGAATGATCTTCTGCGTGAGCCTGGGGGAGGGGTCTTTAAATAGCCTCAGGAAACCCTAGGTCGAAGGGGAGGTCGAGACTCCCAGAAAAGGGCCTGGGCCGGCCGGCTCAATGGGCCCAGGCCGGCCGGCCTGGCCCATTTTCTCGCCGCCTCGCGTCCTCCTTTCTCCCTAAGTCTTCTAGAGTCTTCTGGAGTTTATACCTTTCACGATTGCACCCCGTTGGACGTCGTTATCTACGAGATTTCTTCGAGGGAAAGGATAGGACGGAGAATCCTTCCTTAAATCTCTATTTGCTTTGCTTAGCCCCGAAGTATCTCGATCTCATCTTGTGGGCTTTGTCCTTTGGGCTTCATTGGAGGGTGGATGTGCATTAACGGGCTTCTAGTCATCATGGCCTTTGGTCCTTTGCTTGGGCTTTGGCCTTTATCTTTCTTTGTGTTATTGCGTGATAATGGGCCTCGTCGTTTCATGCTCCAAAATTGGTCAAAAACCTGCAAAAATGAAGTACCTCCAAAATATATGTGCAAATGCGAAAACGACCAATAATCGGGCCGAGGTTAGGATGGTTAGTGATTTTGATATTAAATTCATGCCATTATCAAAGTTAAACAGGGGATAAAACAGATACTTAAGGAGCGCCAACATTCCCCCATGCTTAAACCTTGCTCGTCCTCGAGTAAGTCTTCGATAAAAATTAGTATTGCCTTTCGGTGTCCAATCCCTGCACTTGATCATACACGAGAAAACACAATGCTCCCAAAAATATTTTGCAGTTAATAGTTCAAGTTGTATCAAACTTTTTCAATGTGTAAGGTAGATACAAGTTAAATGCTTCACCACAATTATTAAACACATGTTCTCAAAATTAAACAAGTCTCAGAATTAAGAAAGTAAGTTCCATAAGTAATGCTAAACCAAGATCAATAATTTAAACCTCATTGCAATTTGCTCATAGAAACTCTCAGCTCATCTTGTCTCTCAAACTTGCTAGAACTTTCTCCTTTCTTTCTCTCATATATATGTGTGAGGCTTTATCTGGAGCTCTGGAAAGGTTAGTCCTAACAAACGATATTATAATCAAGATATTATCAAAACAAGAAATACTTCTTATGGATTTACCGAGACTAGTCAAAAAGACTATTGGAAAATAATTTCTATGTGGAGAGGGAGAGAATGAAACACACACTTTAGATGGTGGACATGTGCAAATGGCAACAGTTGATCCCAAGGCACAACTAAAGTCCTTGTTATCGGATTGCACATGGTTGGAATAATTGAGTATAGAATAATCTTCAAAGTACTTGGAGTTTAATGAAGCAAACGGAACCGAGGAGCTTTTCATCATCATTTTTTTTTCTTTTCTTTCTTTTTGCTCCTCAGAACCATTGGCAACACAATACACTTACTCCACCCCCCCCCCATGCTTGAATGTTTGCTTGTCCTCAAGCAATGAAGTGATGATAATCTGATGGAGTGAGTGCACAAAACTCGTATCAATTCTCTGGACTCAACTTTAGAATTCAATGGGGCATCTCCTCGTAAAAGATTGAAGCCAACAGAGGAGGAAAAGGCCCCGGCCGGCCGGCCTAGGGGTCTTGGGCCGGCCGGCCTACTGCCTGTAGGCCTCCACTTCTTCTGATTTTTCTGCTGCGAACTCTTTGATGCTTCCCAAGCTTATGTTTTACTGAATTTTGCTCTTGATTCCGTTGTTTTGCCATCGAAATAATAATATATACTCAATATATAGGTTGTGGTCAAGGAGGCATTTCACAAAGAGATGTTTTTGGTTACTGGTGGATATCCAGCGAGGTTTGCGATGTTCCCGGTGTAGAAACTCACAATGCATGGATAGAATGGCTAGCAAAAGAGATGTACAGAAGAATACCGAATGGTCAGCTTCTTAGAAAGAGAGCAAGAATAGAAAGATGTTAGGTCTTAATTTATCATAATCTCCACAATTGAATTAGCCGGCATTTAATTAATTTTTAGATCATGTTAGGGAAAGCATTAGTTTAAACATGCATAAACCAAGCACAAAAAAGTAGACAAGACGGCAATGATCATCATATTTTAACATGGCACAAACTTTCTATCATCATTACTAACCATAACATTAAAGCGTGGGTGATGCATTTATTTATCATGGAGATGAAAGCAAAAGAAAGCAAATTGCACACATGCTGAAATAAAACAACACAGAAAATTGCTACGCACACACAAGCTTGCACACATGCTGAAAATAAATGAAAAGAAATAGAAAAATCCAAACCACACGTGCGCGCATTTTATTCATGGTCTTGTCGTCGATCACTCTCCTTGATTGCCTCTTGTGTTATATCCTTAGTCATAATATTGTTGAAATGCTCCCCCATCAAATTGTTCCGGTGGCGCTAGGCCTAGAAGTCCCATTTGATATGCAATTCCCGCGGTTCCATCTTCTAGTTGTCTTGTGTGCCCCCGAATGGCGTCTATGTCTTCCATGTGTCTTCTTGCATAGGCACCCATGATTCTCATTCCTTGTTCCGGTTGAGGGAGGTCAAAAAATTGTGCTCCAAATGACGGGTCGGGCATCTCTCCTTGGTATGATGGGGGTGGGTAGCCATAGTTGCTAAATGGTGGAGGCGCTGGGTACACCGGTGGAGGCGTCGCCATACCATGCCCCCATGCTTGATCTTGGTTTCCTTCCCATTGACTCGTCTATCTTTGCGGGTGTCCTTGTCCACTTGATGCACCTTGAAATTCATTCCTCCAATAAGCGGAACTTGGTGGTGGAAGCTTTACTTCTAAATTTTTTTGTTGTGCTGACGCCGATGTTTCTTCAATCAACCTTCCTCTTTTTGTTTTCTTCACCTTTGCTCCAACGTTTTCAACTCGCCAATCGGTTCTTCCTCTTGCGAATAATTTAAGCCTTTGATCGGGGAGGGAAATATCCATCTCGGAAATAGTGAATTCCTTCTTTTCATCCCCTCCGATATAATGGCCTTGCCTCAAATTTTCAATCCCTATATCACTTCCCGGGACATAATATTTTTGGATCACCGCTAACCCCGGATTCATAGCTCGGGCTATTAGTGTAAGATAACACCCTAAACCAACTTCTCCCATGCCGGATGATGCTTCACAAATCTATCTTTCAACCATAATGTAGGTGGGACCAATCACTTGCTTCTTCACCAATGTTGCATACATCCAATTCAATTTTTTGTCGGTGACCTTTGATTCTCTCATCCTCCCGAGAATTCTTTTGCTCACCCAAGAGTGGAATATTTGGAGGATCACATTACTTATATTCTTCCTTTGGCAATTTACATCTTTTGCTATCTTCGTCCAAAACTCATCGAGCTCTCCATCTTCGACTTCCACCATTTCATTTGCATTGCTTTTGAACCCGAGCAAACTCCCTATATCTCCATAGGTGATGACTTTTTCTTCATTCTTGAGCCGAAATTTCAGACATGGCACTTCTTCATCATCCACCACCTCTGTTATTTTCTCTAGTATCATGAACATCTCCAAAGCCACTTCCTCTTGTATGTCTACTGTAACACCATCGGAAAATAACTTCCAACCGATGTTCTCCAAGAGCTGGTAGATGTCATGATGGAATCCCAACTTCTCCAATGCTTCATCATCAAAATCATAGTTTGCTCGCAGCCTTCCCATCATGAACTTGAGCCTTTCTTCTTCTTCCATTGACAAGATGGTAAACCCATATTCGGAATGCTTGGGCTTGTATAGCGGTGGTGCGGATGACCTTGTCGAACGCCGTGGAGGAGGTGGCATCCCCTCGGTGAATCTCATGGAGGAGCTTCTTGGGTCTCTCATCCCACCAAGGAGCAACATGTCGCTCCTCGGTGTGGGGTTGTCTTCCTCCATGCTCCGTGGAGACCCGGAGACCGAGTGCCTCCGCGAAGAACTTGTCGATGCGTCGGGTGTTGATGAACGCGTCCTTCTCCTCCCGGTGACGAACTTCATGAAGCCACTCATGGTGACTCTTTGCTGCACACACTCAAAAATAAACACACCGGGGGTTTCTTGCCGGTGGGAGAACAATATATCGAAGAGTGGAGCAAACTAGGATTTGTGTTGAATTTTCTGAGATTTTTGGAGTTGATTTTGGTGGACGAATTTTTCAGAGCTCTAGCTTATGTTTCTAGGTGAAGAACTTGAAGAACACGAACAAAGAATTGAGTGAGGAGCATACCTGTGAAAGGGGAGCACCAGAGGACTTAAAAAGAGGCCAGGCCGGCCTAGGGTGTTCCTGGCCCTCCTTCACTTCATCTTTCTCTGGTGACTTCCTGGCGCAATTTCTTGCCTCTGTCCAGTTCATCTTTTATGCTTTGCACCGTCCAAAACCCGTGCACCACTCTTTCCTTGTCCTTGTTGTCCACTTGCAACATTATTTCTTCACTTTGTGTCATTCACTTTGTCCCATACTTCATCATTCATCACATGGTGCTATCTTTGCTGAAAATTTCGTGTCCTTCCCATGCATGGCTGCTCCCTTCTTTGGATCATTTGCACGTGGTGGTAGGTAGAGAGCACAATTCCTTCCTGTGAACTCACTTTGATCAATAGATGTTAATCAAGCACATAAACCCTCTCCAAATCATGCTTAGATGTTGAATCCTCCTCTAACTTCAAAATTTCAGAATTAACTCAAAGCATGCAATGAGCTTAAATGAATAATCAGAGGGGGATCAAAACATCTTTACATTTGTAAGTTGAAAAATATTTTCTGACTACATTAATTTTGGTTACACCAGAACCGTTCAATTTCATGAATTGATAGCGAACAATCTTGAATTCAACCATGGGTCTTGGGTTTAGGTTCTAATTTTTTCCAAAATGAGAGAGAAATTTTTGAAAAAGGGAACAATTAAAGTTAGGAAAATTCTAGTCCTATGAAACTGAAAATTCTCTCTATGTTTGAGCGAACCTACGCATCAAGAATTTAAATAATATAAACATAGCGCGGCTCTACTCTTGTCTTTTATCTCAACTTGGTCTGGCCGTCATGGAGAGGACGGTCGCCAAAAATAGGCAAATAAATCATAGGATGGCTCATGTCATTGGTTTAAAATAAGAAACAACATCGAAATGACCGAGCGAATAAAATCCAAATCGAATTGTTCGACCGAACAACCAATTGTTCAAAAGTTTATCATGTTCTTGCGTAGAAAAATTCTTGACTCACTTACCCAAATCTCTCGTGGGTTGTCCTCCCGGCAGCTTTATTCTTGACTCGACGAACGGGTTGAACTCCCGACAGCTTTATTCTTGACTCGATGATCGGGTTGCCTCCCGCAAAGCGCTTCGTTTATAGTCTATAGCTAGACTTTCTTCTTCTTCACTTCGGACCAACGCTCGGTGATGGCGCTGCAGTCTTGGGTACCCACTTCCGCACAATCCTTGGTGCGGGTTTGTCTTCCAGGTTAGTCATCTTTATGACCTTCACAGGCGTGCTTCTAGCTTTTATCTTGACGGGTGCAGCGATCTTCTTTGTCGCGATGGACGCGACGACTTCTTTCTCCTTCTTCGCTTCCTTCTTGTTCGGCTCCTCTTCTTTCTTCAGCTTCTCCTCTATGACACAGCGGTGAGGCGGAACATATTTGACATTGATCATGTTGCATACTTTGAAGCGTGGACGAAACTTGAACTCGCTTGTGGTGCCATTGATGTCGAACTTGATCTCCCCCTTGCCAACGTCGATGTTCGCCCTTGCTGTCTTGAGGAAAGGTCTCCCAAGTATGAGAGGCGCCTTGCTCCCTTCTCCCATATCGAGAATCACAATGTCAACGGGGACTAAGTGTTCTCCAATCTTCACCGGCATGTCTTCGATGATTCCCAAAGGATAGCGAACGGAATTGTCCGCTAACTCTAGGCACATGGCAGTGGGTTCCGGCTCCGGTAAGCTTAGCTTCTCGAACACGTTCTTTGGCATGACGCTCACACTTGCACCGAGATCACAAAGTGCTCTTTCGAACATAAGAGATCCAATGGAACACTGGATGGTAGGACATCCGAGGTCCCTCTTCTTATCAGGAGCTTCATTAGCGATTGCCACGCTACACTCCTCGGTTAGCTTGACGGTACTTGGCAGTATCTCGCGCTTGTTTTCCATGATGTCTGTGAAGTAGCGAGAATATGTTGGAACTTGCAGAGCGTCCAAGAGTGGTATGTTGATGCTCAACCTATGTACCATGTCAACAAATTTGTTGAATTGTTCATCTTCATATTTACCTTTGCGGTGTCGTGGCCTTGGCGGTAGAATCTTGGTGCCTATATCATCTATTTCAAACTCTGGCTCTTCGGTGACTATCTCTAGCGTAGGAGTAGGCGCCTTCTCCTTGATGATGGTCTCCACTTCAACTCTTGGCTTAGGCTTCCTTACTCCTGCCACATGTTCAGGTTCTTCGGTCTCCTTTCCCGAACGAGTTTGAATTGCCTTTGCCATCTCCGGACCTTGAGGTTGCCCGGGCAATTTTCCTTCGTTGCTAGATAAGCGTCTGGCGAGCTGGGCTACTTGCATTTCTAGCATCTTC
Source organism: Panicum virgatum (assembly GCF_016808335.1). NCBI lineage: Eukaryota > Viridiplantae > Streptophyta > Magnoliopsida > Poales > Poaceae > Panicum > Panicum virgatum. Next base: position 20,338,259 of record NC_053143.1, on the reverse strand, counting down.
ATCATGTTGAGTACTTGAAGGTTAGGGCTCCCGACCTCCATCACCTTGCCATCAATGTTCTCCAAGATCTTGTCCATAGCCTTGAACTTGGTGACAGTGTCCTTGTTGATCTTGCCTTGCTCCTCCATGAACTCCTTCAATTGTATACGAAGAGGCACCGAGTTTTGAATGGAAGAGCTTGCATTAAATTGAGGTCTACCTTGCCCGTAGCAGAAGTTGGGTTGCGGGATCCATTCTCCCTTCTTCATGTAGTCGAGCATCTTGGCTTCCTCCGGGCAATTCTTTTGGACATGGCTGTACTCTCCACATTCTTCACATGTAGACCTTGCTTCGGCCACCTTCAAATCAATAGCTTGGGCTTCTCTCTTTTCCACTTCCATCTTCTCCAACCTTCTCATGAGCGAGTTGATCTTCCCTTCTAGCACTTTTTCACGTTCCACTTGCAATACACTCTTCGCGGCGCCCACGGCTTGAGTAGTTGTAGGCGCCCCGATGATGCCCATGCGTCATTGTCCGCCACCTTCTTGAATAGCTTGAAAACTTGAGTCGGCGTGAGCTCAATGACCGATCCTCCTGCCGATGCATCAATAATCCCCCTTGATGAGTAGTGAGGCCTTGATAGAACTTCTGGACCACATCTTCCCTTGAGAACTTGTGATGAGGTATGGCGTGGATGTAGTCGTTGAAGCGCTCATAGGCTTCCGCAATAGTCTCCGTCAGGGCTTGCGCGAATGTAGCAATCTTGTTGCGCAAAGTTTGGGTCTTGCCCGGCGAGTAGACCTCCGTCATGAACTCCTTCATCAAGGACTCCCAATTTTGCACCGTGTGTGCCGGTAGAGAATGAAACCATTGCAGCGCTCTCCCAAGTAGAGAATGGAAAGAGCCTCGCTCTCATATGATCTTGAGTCATCCCTTGCATGTCGAAGGTGCGGCATAGTTCGAGGAACGCTTGAAGATGTAGATTAGCGTCTTCTTTTCCAGTGAAGGGCGAGCTTTGCACCATCCTTATGATTGAAGTCTTGATCTCGAATGGAACTCCGATGTTGTCAAGATTTTGGATCGGCAAGTCCCGAATGTCCGGAGTGCATAGCTCTCCGATCGTACGCTCCTATTCTGGTAGCGCCATCCCTCGGTGAAGTGGCACCTCCTTTGGACTTGTTGGTGGAGTCACTTGAGGTGAAGACGATGAACCGGCGACTTCTTTTGGATCTACTAGTTCCAGCTTCCTTGATCGTGCTTCTCATCTCCTTTGCCTGTAAATTTTTCTGGATCATCCACAAAATTTTCGGGTTTGTTGGAGAGGCTCCCGTCCATCTCCTGTTAGGGGTTAGTGAAAAGAAAAATATATACGAGATCTAAAAGATGAATATACAAGATCTAAAACATAAAAGAAAAATAAAGCAAAATAAAGCAAAATAAAGCAAACTCTAGATTAGATTGATTTTCGTGGAATAGATCTGTTTTTTTAGTTAGCGCAAAAAATAAGAGATCTAAAAAGGTCAAAAAGAAAAGTCAAGAAAAAGAAATATTTACGAATGCAAGTAAGATTGGATCTTAAATCGATGGTTCCCTGGCAACAGCGCCAGAAAAGCTAGTTGACGCTCCTTAGCACCCCAATTTATATACCGCAAGCGCACGGGATCGTGTAGCTTTTCCCTTAGAGTATTCCCCCAAGGTTTATCAATCCACGGAACCAAAGATACAAGAAATGATCTACTAACATAGAGAATCCTTTGTGTTGAGATGGTGTAAAACGAATCTAATCTACTAAAAACAGCAAACACTGAAGGTAGCAAGAGAAAGTTAGAGATAACCAATCTAGATCACCTAGATCATGCATATGTTGTAGTTCAAGCCAGATGTAGTGAATCAAGACAGATGTGAATCTCAATGAAAAGCATCTTTAAACCCAAAATCTCCAATCCGATCCTTCGATACCCCATCTACTAAAGCAACGCCCTGTCACGACGCCCCACTTTGGACGAAAGCACCCTGAAGCAAGTCGAACCACCCTTTGGTAGTTCCGCCATGAACCTCTTGCCACCATGACTACAAGATCATGCTAAGCGATCTTTCTCGATAATAGAACTAGGATGAAGCAAACCCAAAGAAAAGAACGAAATCGAAAGAGAGAACATGGTCGCTAAAAATTCGGAATCACAAGTAACTTCACCATGAATGATTGTACATCACAAGATCACAACCGGGGCCCTACCTTAATCTTGATGATCCTAGCTCCAAAACTCTGACGTGGTCTTCCTTGCAAGGTTCCCACGTCAGGCTAGGGAAGCCCCTAGACAACTAGCACGACCCACGGCTCTCCGAGAGGTGTCCCTCTATCTTCTCTGCTCCTTGGCGTCGTCTCCCGAATGATCTTCTGCGTGAGCCTAGGGGAGGGGTCTTTAAATAGCCTCAGAAAACCCTAGTCGAAGGGGAGGTCGAGACTCCCAGAAAAGGGCCTGGGCCGGCTGGCTCAATGGGCCCAGGCCGGCCGGCCTGGCCCATTTTCTCGCCGCCTCGCATCCTCCTTTCTCCCCAAGTCTTCTGGAGTCTTCTGGAGTTTATACCTTTCACGATTGCACCCTGCTGGACGTCATTATATTCGAGGGAAAGGATAGGATGGGGAATCCTTCCTTAAATCCCTATTTGCTTTGCTTAGCCCCAAAGTATCTCGATCTCATCTTGTGGGCTTTGTCCTTTGGGCTTCATTGGAGGGTGGATGTGCATGAACGGGCTTCTAGTCGTCATGGCCTTTGGTCCTTTGCTTGGGCTTTGGCCTTCGTGTTTCTTCGTGTTATTGCGTGATCATGGGCCTCGTCGTTTCATGCTCCAAAATTTGTCAAAAACCTGCAAAAACGAAGTACCTCCAAAATATATGTGCAAATGCGAAAACGACCAATAATCGGGCCGAGGTTAGGATGGTTAGTGATTTTGATATTAAATTCATGCCATTATCAAAGTTAAACAGGGGATAAAATGGATACTTAAGGAGCGCCAACAGTACTCCTGAAGCCTTTCCCAAGCTTCCGGAATTGACTCATTTGATGCCTGCTGAAAGATCGAAATCTGACCACGAAGAGCATTGGTTTTGCCCGTCGGGAAGAACTTCGAGAGGAACACCTTGGCACATTTGTCCCAAGTATTCATAGCAGCCTTGTTAGCATAAAACCACTGTTTTGCTCTCCTAAAAAGAGAGAACAAAAATAGATGGAGCCGGATTGCATCTTGCAATACACCCTTGATAACAAAAGCACAGCAGTGCTCTAGGAACTGCTGGAGATGAGCGCTGGCATCCTCATTGGCCTTGCCATAGAAAGGGCTGGCCTGCACCATTGTAATGAGACCCATCTTGATCTCGAAATTTTCTTCTCCGGTGTTATCCTCGGGCCCGGTGGGGACCTGGTTAGCAGACGGAGCAGAGTAATCATGGAGTGTCTTCTGGGCCATAGCTCTAGGAGCTGACGACGATGCGATGACTGGATCGACTGCCAAGAGTGATCTCCGAGGTGATATGAGACGAGCTCGCGTCCTTCTCAGAAGTGACTCTAGATTGGAATGAAAGTTTTGAGGCAAGTCAAAACTGGTCATACACTACCCTGATTTCATATCAACAAAGACAAGAAAACAAAGCCAAGTTAGCCTGTTTAGCAAGCGAATACCAATTTCGATTTTGTTCACAACTTTGTCTATATATTTCACTCTGTGCCTTCCCTGGCAATGGCGCAAAAAATTCTTGTTGGTGCCTACCAACGTCACCAGCGATGACGCCCGCAGACGCCAATTTGGGGTGGCAGTATTTCATGAACCACGAATAAATCCGCAAGCGCACAGAATACCGCTGTAGCATTTTACCCGAGAGTATACTGAGGTGTCATTTATATTTCCGCAGAGAAGGCGGTGAGTGAGAAGATATATAGATTGGATATTCTAATACATAAGCAGGGGTAAGATAATAATATGGTAGGAGGTAGTGTGACACACACACAAACTACCCTCTTGGATAAATAAAAGATAAAAGAAAGACAAAAGATGCTTTAGGCCGGGAGCAAGGTAGAAGTTAGAGCTCGAGTCAGCTGTGCTAGGCTAGCTATATCTACACTTTCTCAATGGTTAGCTCATCAGAGATTAAACTACACAATAGGGAGATCACTATCGAAGTAACGGGAGGAGCCCGTATACCCCGGCAACTTTATGTACCTCCTACCCCCCATATCGAACTTGGAGGATTACTCGGGCTCGGACAGGGCTGTCACCACCTGCCGGCTACCTCTACAAACCGTGGGTATAGTTGACATCCAGCAATACTTAGCTAATCTAGACACCATGTCTACACTAGTAAGGAATACTCTAGTGTCCCGCGCAGCGCCCCACCCTCCGGATGGACAGACATCACACTAGAGCAATCATACGAATATTGGAGCAGTTGATAGAGTTCTAAGAACAAAAGACTAACCATCTCCAGCACAGGGCGATCATACAATACAAGCATGGAATGATAACGCAACCATATCAAGAAGCATATATCCGATAACTCAGAACATACTTCAAGCAGATATCAGTAACCATAGTCTAATTCTATTACAAACAACCAAATATTACAAGAGAGAGTTAGGATGAACCCATACCAGAACTCTCGAGCAACTCCTGCGACTCGATGACTCCTAGACTTCTCCTAAACACCACTAAGCCTAAAGACTATGCAAGGAATGCAACAGAGAAGAGATGTGAGGTATGTGGTGTGTGTGTGTGTTCTAATCTCTACCCCCCTTGTATTTATAGCAGGGAGCCATGGGGTGAAGCCATCACAACCGACATAGGGGACCAATGGGGAGATGCCACATGCCCTGGTTGAGGCGGTGGGGCCCACGGGCCAGGTCGCCCAACCAGGTAGGTTGGTCGGCCTACCTGGGCCACCAACCACCCCCAACTTCTTCTGGCAGGCTGTCTTGGGCCTCCTTGTCTGATCCACATTGGGGTTGGCCTGTCTTGACTTGTTTGGATTGGGTTCTTGCATCACTTTTGGTCCATCTGAGCCTGAATCAGTGCTCTGATAATTTCTGTGATTTTACGCCTGGCCAAAGTGTGCTTGTAACCTGCAAATTAGCTTGAAAACACAACTTGCATATTTTAAAAGGTAAAGTGTGGTTTAGGGACTTTATTGGATAAGGATGCATGTAAAAAATGCAAACTTTCATGATTTTCTGATCAAGTTGATGCCTGGAAGTGATCGTTAGTGAGCGTCAACACCTGGTGATACGACCCCCCCAAGCTTCGATGAAGCTCAATCGTCCTCGTTGGAGTCCTGCCTTTCTCGTCCAGGTCTTCCTCTTCCTCTTCCTCATCCGAGTTCTCCTGTTCGGGCTGCTGGTATGGTTGCTGGTACGGCTGGGACTGCTAATAGTCCAGCCCCAAGTGGATGAAGACGTTGGAGACGTCGTACTGCATGGCCGATGTCAACCCCCAGTTCTACTGTGTTAGCTGGGTATTGTGTGCTATGGTGTCCTGCATCTGCTACTGCTGTGTGCCAAGGGTAGTGATCTGGCTCGAGAGGCCGGAGATGCTCTGCAGAATTGAGTCCTCGTAGTTGAAGCGTGCTAATGCCGAGAGACCCACCTGTGGACCATAAGACAAATGCATACATGGGGGGAAGTAAGGACCTTGATTGTAACATCCCGCAATTTTTACGGAATGTTATATACTCCAAAAATGCAAAGTGGATCCGCCACCAACCCAGCGCCCCTCACCTCCCTTCCGCCTTGAGCCACTGCCAAGTGGACCCCAGCTGTTAGTCACCTTCCCTATTCCCCTCTCTTCTTCCTCCGTCGCTTTTCTGCCGACGCTGTCTGTCCCGCGTCGCTCTGCTCTGCCGCCCGTGCCAATGCCGTCCGCCCCCGCTCCACGACAAGCCACGGAGGGACGTCATGCCCCCTTTTCCACCTGCCCATCGCCCCCTTTTTGACCACTGCGCGCACTTGCTGAGAACACGCGGTGCCGTCGGATGCGGCCACGCATCCTGGGCACGGATGCTGAGGATCCCCGCTGTCCGCGAGCCCCAGCCCACGCCAAACCCTAGAGGCCACCCCTATAAAATCCCAATAGGTCGCCGCCCTCGGAACCCTAGAGCTCCCAGGGAGCATTTCCCGTTACCACCGCCATCAATCGAGAGGAAAGAGGAAGAGTGGAGGAAAGGAGAAAGGAGGAGAAGGGAAGGAGCAGGAAGGAGCGCCGCTACCGCCGCTCATCGCCAGGCCAAAGAAGGAGGAGCAGTGCGCCGCCGGCCACCAGCGTGGCCACGCTATGAGGACGAACTGAGGAAGGGGGCAGCTGCCCGAAACACGCCGCCACTGCACCCGGAGCCTGCCAGGGAGGAGCACCGCTTGGACATCGACACCAAACTGGCATCCCGATTGTCTTCTCCAATGTCCCCGTGCGGCACTGCACAGCGTCGCCTCGCCACAGCCACATCTCGTCACCGCGTCGCCTCTATCTTCCACGAGCCGAAACAGTGAGCGTCGCCTCCGCCTCACCGTCCCTTTCTTGTGCTGCCGGCTGTGTGCCGATGAACCATCCATTAGCAATCGCTAGGATCCCCTGTACCTATCTTTTGCAGGAGCCGACGAGCCATCGCCATAACCCGCAGCCACGCCGGCCCTGGCTTTCCAGATGCCTGTGTGTGCACGCCCACGAACGGCCGACCGCAAGGCCAGGCCTTGGCCTTGCTTGTCGCGTACCCTAACCTCACCATAGTAGAGCCCATTCGTGCCATGACCTTGCTTGTTCGCGTCGTGACCAGGCCGATGTGGCCTATCCTCGAGCACCCACCGGGCGCATAGCACACACATGCCCATGTGCAAACTCCGGCTGAAGCTCCAGCCTGTCGTCGCAGTGCAGCCTTGTCCCCGCCTGTTTCTCATCGCAGGAGAACCCCGTTGTGCGGTCGACCATGTCGTCGTCCGCCACGAACCCAGGGAGCCCGTAGCTCGCGCGCTGTGGCCATGTCGTCACCGCACCAAGCATGAATGCCGTCCTGAGCAGTCGCCCCTCCTTGTCTCGCCATGGTCCTTTCCTTGCTAAGCTCGCAGCCCTTGCCCCGTCCTTGCCATCTTGCCGCTGTGTTTCTTTGGGTTGCCTGCTTGAGTAGTCGAGCATTAGACGAACCAGCTTGTGACCAAGCCCTGAACATGCAAGTTGTAGTTGCTTGCTTGTGGCCATGCAAACCTGGGTTGTGCTACTCAAGCTAGGATCTTCTGTCGTTCTGGTTCATTCCTGTGCAAGATCCTACCACCGTCACCTCGTTTCACCTCAGCAACCCAATGCCGCTGCGGGTCTGGAGTGCCAGCTGCCCGCACGTATGCTTGTTTTGCGAGCCAAACCTTGCCACCGCGCCGCGGCCCTGGACCTTACCCAGTTGACGCGCGCGCAAGAGCCCCCACAACCGCACGCAACCGCTCCGCCTTCCTATCCGCCATCGGGGCGCCTGAGCCCCGCCGGTGCTACCCTCGCTGTTCTAGCCGCCCAGACCACCGCGGCACACACACACACATCCAGGCTAAAGCCACACCGGGTCTTGGAGGCACCACATCGGATCTGTTTGGTGTATGACACGCGGGGCCCAGCTGCAAGAGAGAGGAAGAAGACACTGACACGTGGGACCAGAGTGTCACTGAGAGAAGGAGAAAAGTGGAGAAAAGAAAAAGGAGAAGGATAGAAGATGGGCTGCCAATGCCCCGTCGGCCTGCTAACCTTGAGCCGAACCCAAAGCTGACCCGCGAAGGCAAGCCACCGGCCTGCGAGCCGTGGACCGAGCCGGCTTTCCAGCCTGAGCCGAGCCAGCCCAGATCGATTTTGAGCCCACGAACACAGCCGCCCCTACCTTTTTCTTTTTCTGGATAAACCTGACACGCGGGCCCCGCCCATCCGTGACACTGTGTCGCTAACATGTGGGCCCAGCTGACCCTAAGCGTGGGCCCCGTTGACCCGTTGACTTGGTCAACATTGACCAAGTCAATGCTGACGTCAGCAGTTGCTGACCCCGTGCTGACGTCAGCTTGACGCGTGGCATTCTCTGGTGCTGCCACGTGTCAACCTGTGTGATTTTCTTTTTTTGAAAATATTTTATTAATTCCAGAAATTGTTTTAAGCTTTAAAAATCATAATAAATCGACCGAAGATCAAAAAATTATGAAACAAGTTTCATAATTCTTATAAAATCATGCTCTACGCGTTAGAGTAGGTTTTGTTGTGATTTGTATCTTATTTGAATGGTTTTGTGTATTCTTACACTTTGGCCCCTATAGTAATATGTAAATACGAGTAGGTCCCTGCGAGAAGGAGCTGATCGATGCCCCGGACGCCCAGAAGACCCAGGAGGACGTCCCGGACTACGAGAAGCCCCCGAGACCCCGAAAGACTACGAAGAGTTACCAGGTTCATGCCCATCTACGACTTGATTTCCTATTAGGCATTGCTTGCTTGAATTGCTATTGCTCTACTTGTGTGTGCGAGATAAGCCTGCATGGCCTTCTTGTTTACCATATTCCTTGCATCCCTATTATACCTTGATTGATTATTGGATGCTTTGGCTACCATGAGAGTGAATGGGTATGAGATTCCATGATATGATAGTCTTGGCATGCATGAGATCCACCATGTGAGGAGCCATTGATAGGGATTTTAGCGGGGGCAAGCGACTGGCTGGGGATGTGTCGTGGGCACATCCTAAGGAGCACCTATGGCGGGTGCGGGATGAGGAGGGGTGTACCTGTGTGGTTGCCTAAGGAGAGGCAATACCTGTAATGGGTGCCTTCGGCGGACCACTGTGGAGGACTGCGCGAGAAGATGCTTGCTCCGGCAATATAGTTCGAGTTAGTGCCCCTGGTGATGGAACTATGTGAAACGTGCACACCACTTACCCCCGTATGGGCAGGGGTTCCAACCATTCCTAGCTGTGTGGTACCAGGACTGTGGCTGTGGTTAAGGAGAGGGTAGGCCGAGCACGCCCAAGTCGGGGTGCGTCGGGCCCGGTCGGGTTTTCCGACCCTAGTCTCCAGTAGAGGGTAGACCGCGCACGCCCAATTCGGGGTGCGTGGGCCCGGTTGGGTTCTCCGACCCCAGTCTCCGAGATTCTCGAAACCAATGGCCAGGTTAGAGATCCATAGCCTCGGGACATTTGTTGCAGTGAATGTATCCCACCACGAGAATGCAGGATGATACTGTCATGGTTAGGGAGTCATGGTTGTGGGCTGTGTGTGTTGGTATTTTGCAACATCACGAATGAAATCTGCAAGCGCACGGATACCGCTGTAGCTTTCACCCAAGAGTATTCCAGGGTATCGTATCCACTGAGGAACATGAGTACGCTATGTACGGGTTCGGGCTCATCCAAGGACACACGCTGGTGTGGAGAAGACAGAAGAGAGGATTTTCTATATCTAGAATCTATGCCTAGAAGAAGAGATCACGTCGCCATTATACTTTGAGCTACCGGTTTCGACCGGCTTATACAAGTCGATAGCTCCAGTAACAGTGCTCTACCCAATATTTGAATGTGGAAGATTATTAGGGCACGAACAGGGCTACCACCACCTGCCGGCTACCTCTACAAACCGTGGGACTATTGGACAACTGAGTGATATAGTCCAGCCTAGACACCACGTCTACGCCTTTCCCTACTAACCTTAGCCCTAACCAAGACTACCCTTTTCTATCCGGGGTCTTAAGCTAAGATCAAATGCTACTCGCTAGCATACACATCAACTAATATAAGGCAGAGATGATAACTTGCAATCTAAACTCTAATTCCAAATAAACAAACAAAGAAAGTCTCGAACACTTACAACCGAATAAGCATCCGTCGAGGTACAAGCGGAGAAGAGTGTCGACAGACCCAGCATTTCCCCCGACTCCTCCTCACTCTCCTCCTCTTCTTCTACACCTCATAGTCTACCTAAGCATCTAAGATGAAGGCCTCAAGCTCCAAGGGAGAAAGGTGAGTTGAGAGGGTGTGATGTGTGTGTTTCATTCCTCTACCCCCCCTTTGTATTTATAGGAGGGAGCCACAGGGTAAGCTGCAGCCGAGCCTCATCAAACCACCATCAGCAGCCAATGGGAGACCTCCACGTGGAACCTGAAGGTGTGGGGCCCACGAGTAGGTCGCCCGGCCTGCTTGGTCGGCCGAACCCCCAATGGGCCCACCATCCTTGCACTTTGGCCTGTGGGTCACTTCCTGGGCCCACTTGTCAATGGCACGGGGATTTGCTTCTGTTGCGCTGGTTTCTTGCTCTGGTGGGCCCTCTACTCTATATTCTAACGCGTGTCGCGTCCTGATTCACCGGAACATCGTGTCTTGGATCAAACCTCACCATTATGTTGCAAAATTAGCTCAAAATTACCTGCACACATTCTAGAACATCATCTGTGGAATTCGTTAGTAAATAAATCTATCCTAGCATTTATTCCACATTTTGGTTCCTTTTTGTGCAGGAGTTAACGGTCAAAATTGGTCGTTAGTGACCGTCAACAAGTTCCCCCACACTTGGCCCATTGCTCATCCCGAGTAACGGTCAGGACTAAGGTGAAGCGGTAACTTCCTGATAGAATATCCTACACAAAAGTTATTCCATACCTTGCTCTTGCTTGTGAACTTGAATGTGTCTACCATGATATCTCGAGTTGTTGAAGAACGGAATGATCTTGGCTTCTAGTGTCATCCTGTCATGTTGCCAGACTTGGGGATTTTGAAAGAATTTTCATAGAAAAAGATGTCCATGGTCTTACTCTCTTCCATAGGTCTCTCAAAGTCGCTCATAGCTTCTTACCCATATTTTACCTCACCGGCTCTGATGGTATATGTGGAGTTTTGATGGATGAGGTAGAATGCCATCTGCTTGACTCAAATATGTTGCAAGGTAAAAGATTGGATCCACAGGTTTATACTCATATCTACGACTGATCAGGTTAGTGCACAGATAAATACATGCTCCTTTTCATGTCTGATTTTATTTGCTGGGGTCATGCTTCTTTGGCATGCCATCTTTTCTCTCTCTTTTTTTAATACAAATTTAGACAGTATTTAAGGAGCATGAGGTTCATCTGAACAAGTAACCTTTAATCCAGACATATCATGTAGTCAACCATAATGGGTCACAAAATTTGATCAAGCTCAACATGTAGTCAAGAGACATAGCATGGGATTTTTCAATTGGAAGGATAGTATAAGGCTCTGGTAGGATGGTGGAAAAAGAGATAAGACCAAGAACTCATTTTTGTTTTCATAAATACAATTGCCAAACTGGTCAACATGAGAGAGACAAACAACTTTAAACCAGACATATCATGTTAGTCAACAAGTAAGCATCATGGGTCCTATAAAATATGGTTCATGAACTTAAGCTCATCATGAAAAACATTTATGCAGGGTATTTATCATGAACTCCTCATTAGCAGATTTCTTAAACAGGTTCAAGAGTTTGAAAAGATATGCTCATGTTTAGAAACGCTAAAGGGAGGAAACAAGTGAGGTAGTGCAAACTCATGAGTTAGAGCGGGGGGTGCACGTGACGTGTGAATGTGATCGTGGATGTGTAGCATCATGGGATCTCCCCCCACACTTGTTTTCGACCTGCGCTTCGATCATAGACAAAACAAACCAAATATGAAAGATAATGGGGCTCTGCCGGCATTAACACCGGGGAGCCAAAGTTCACAATCCTGAAACAAAACTGGGGCGCAACTAAACTAACCTAAACCTAAACGACCCGACTAAGAATAGCGTCCAACTAAACTTATGATAACGAGAGGGGTCTTATCTAAGGTCCCTACTCAAAGTCTTGGATCCCTAGTGCCTCTACTAGATGATCCATCCTCTCATCAAGAAACTTGAAGTAAAGGTCGAGGTCCTCTTGCATTTCTCTGACCTCTTCCCTCAACCTCTGCTGAGATGTGTCCATTCTGACATTAGCCATATGAGCTTTTGTAAGCTCATTGGAAAGCTTCCTTATCTCAGACTTGTTTTGATAATCTTCTGCTCTGGCCGGTGGTCTCACTCCATAGATTGTGAGGTGTGGTTGGAGTGGAGGCTCATCAGGAGATATCTTGTTGCGCCGGTAGTCGTGGCTGATTATCCGGCCCTCCTTTGTTACCCATGAATGCACATATTCCTCATCGGGCTTAAGCCTTGGCCTAGGTGCATTCTCATCTTGGAACAATTTGACTGCGAAGACCTCCAATTTCTTCTTTGAGGGCCTATTCCGTGGTTTGCCTCGCCGTATCTCAGCTGGAAGTACTCCACCAGGCGATTGAGAACCACCCAAGAAGTCGGGAGCCGAACGGGCTCGTGGGGAAGTCGGCCGACCAGGATGATCGGCCGACCTACCCCTAGCGCCCCTCGGGTCATTCCTTCTAGGGGTGCTTCGATGCATGGCTGGCGAGGTTGCAGTCACCGAAAAGCCTTATTCTTGGAGAGCCTCCGCGAAGTACTGCTCCATAGTGCTAAGTGGATCGCCCTAGCGGGATTTTGGCGCAACGTAAGGGACTATCTCCTTGTCGGCCATGGGTTGATTGTGATGGGATGCTGGTGGATAGCAATGGAGATTTTGGGGAATAGATGGAAACAAGGTGTGGAGTTTAGGGTTTCTGAAGGGAAGAAGAAGGGTACGAGACTCCTTTTCTCGTCGCGAAACACTGTGCCCCTCACGGAATTGGACTCTAGGTGGGTCAAGGAGGCCGTGCACCAAAACTGGCCCCAGTAGGCCCCAGCTTGCATGGGTCAACAGGTGGGGTCAGGTGTTTTAGAGGTAGGATGGGCCCACCTGCCCTTTTGGCCTATATGACTCTTTTTAGATATAAGTACAGGATCGACTATGTCAATCACGTCTATCTCCTCATCAAGAGCTTTATTATGGTCTTGGAAAAGCTTGAGTCATTGACCGTTTACCTTATAAGCGTTACCCTCGTCATCTTGTATTGTGATGGCTCCATATGGTGATGTGTCGATGACGTGGTACGGTCCTTGCCATTTACTACGTAGCTTCCCATGACCAAATAACTTGACCCTAGAATTAAAGAGCAACACCTTGTCTCCGGGATTGAAGTTCTTGGGCTTCAATCGCTTATCATGCCATCTCTTGGTTCTTTCTTTGTAGATCGAGGCACTATGATAAGCTTTATCTCTCCATTCCTCTAGCTTCGAGATCTGGTGCTTTAGGTACTCTCTGGCTATTCTAAAATCCATGTTCCACCTCCGGATAGCCCAGTGCGCTCTGTGCTCCAGCTCTACGGGTAAGTGGCAAGTTTTCACATAGACAAGCTGATAGCGTGACATTCCAATGGGTGTCTTGTATGCTACACGGTATGCCCATAGTGCATCCGATAATTTCAGCTTTTATCCCCTCCCCATCTCATTCACGGTCTTCTGCAGAATATTCTTGATTTACTTGTTAGATGTTTTTGCTTGACCGCTGGTCTGAGGGTGATACGGAGTCGCGATGTTTGTTGACGGTCATTAACGACCAATTTTGACCGTCAACTCCTGCACAAAAAGGAACCACAAAGTGGAATAAATGCTAGCATAGAGTTTATTTATTAACAAATTCCACATATGGTGCTTGAGAATGTGTGCAGGTGGTTTTGAACTAATTTTGCATGTTTCAAGTACACTTTGGCCCGACATAAATCGCAAAAATTATCAGAGCACCGATTCAGGCTCAAATGGACCAAGTGTAGCCCAAGAACCCAGTTCAGACCACTCAAGATAGGCCAAGCCCAACTGGGTTAAGACAAGGAGACCCAGGACAGCCTGCTGGACGAAGCTGGGGGCGGTTGGCCCACCTGGCAGGCCGACCGACCTGCTGGTCGGCCGACCAGGCCCATGGGCCCCACCACCTCAGCTTCGACACATGGCACCTCCCTGCTGGTTGCTTAAGTCGGTTCCAGGTGCTTCATCCCATGGCTCCATCCTATAAATACAAGGGGAGGGGGTAGAGGAATTGACACACACACATCACACCCTCTCAACTCACCTTTCTCCCTTGGAGCTTGAGGCCTTCATCCTAGATGCTTAGGTTGACTAGGAGGTGTAGAAGAAGAGGAGGAGAGTGAGGAGGAGTCAGGGGAAGTGCCGGGTCTGTCGGCACTCTTCTCCGCTTGTACCTCGACGGATGCTTATTCGGCTGTAAGTGTTCGAGACTTTATTTGTTTGTTTATTTGGAATTAGAGTTTAGATCGCAAGTTATCATCTCTGCCTTATATTAGTTGATGTGTATGCTAGCGAGTAGCATTTGATCTTAGCTTAAGACCCTGGATAGAAAAGGGTAGTCTTGGCCAGGGCTAAGGTTAGTAGGGAAAGGCGTAGACGTGGTGTCTAGGCTGGGCTATACCACTTAGTTGTCTGATAGTCCCACAGTTTGTAGAGGTAGCTGGCAGGTGGTGATAGCCCTATTCGAGCCTTTTAATAATCCTCCACATTCGGATATCAGATAGAGCACATATTGGAACTACCGGTTTGCATAAGTCGGTCGATACCTTTAGCTCGAAGTATAACGGCGACGTGATCTCTTCTTCTAGGCATAGATTCTAGATATAGAAAGTCCTCTCTTCTGTCTTCTCCACACCGGCGTGTGTGTCCTTGGATACTCACGTTCCTCAATGGATACGATACCCTGGAATACTCTTGGGTGAAAGCTACAGCGGTATCCGTGCGCTTGCGGATTTTATTCGTGACGTTGTAAAATATCAACAAGCTTTCTGGCGCCGTTGCCAGGGAACGGTAGCTACATTATCTACGGACTCAGTCGTCTTCGTATCTCTTTTTTTCTTTTTCCTTGATTCTACCTCAACCCTGCTGCCCATGTAGCAGCTATTCCTTTTACAGCTCTCTTCACCCAAGAGCGAGTTCTACGAGCCAGCACCCTCTGCTGACCCAATTCTTTCTACTAGCTATGAACTCGACTCAGGCTACATAGTCTTTGTTCAGGAAAATTTCTTTTCAGGAAGGGATTGTGAAAATCCCTACCATCATCTGCGCGAGTTCGAGCAAGTGTGTTCATGTAAGAAAATCTCGGGCATGACACATGAAACTCTTAAATGGAAATTGTTTCCTTTTTCCCTTTCGGGAGAGGTGAAGCAATGGTACATTCGTGTCGTAGGCGGTGTTAATGGAAGTTGGATTGAACTTCGGGACAGATTCTATTCTGCATTCTTTCCGCTTTCACGAATATGCGCCTTACGAACGGAAATTTTAACTTTCCGTTAGAATGATAAGGAATCAATCGGTGTAGCTCGGGCTAGATTTACCTTATTGGTAAAATCAGGCCCAGACTTGTCATTACTTGAGCATTTATTGCTCCAGCATTTTTATGCTGGTCTTGACAAGGAGTCTGCACACCATCTTGATATTACCTCTGGAGGATTTTCGCTCATCTTACCCCAACCGAAAGTAGGGAAGTCCTCGACAAAATCTTGGACATAACCTCTTTCATTTGTATCCATGAGCCAGTCCCCACAGAGCCCGAGATGCATCAAGCGGAGCCTTCAGAAATCGAATCGGAATCCCCTGAAAGCCAATCAGTAGATTCGATCTATGAAACCGCCCCTAAATATAAATCTAAAACATCGGAGGAAGAAGACCCTCTACCTCCGGAATTTCTCCGAAGTATCAAGCCAGATGTCTTTGAAGATTTTGGCAACACCTCAAGATACTTCTGCCAGAAGTGACCACCAAACCCTGTCACTCCTACGGATCCCTTAGAGGAGAGTTTTCTTCAGGAGACAGTTCAAGAGTTGACAACATTGATCAGCAACAAATGGCTGCAGGAAGGAGAGTCATCCGTATCTCCAATTTATCTAAACTCTCCCTCCACATCATTCCATTGCCGTCTCCAAAATCAAAATGTGGACGCTCTCTATAGTTCCGCTGTCGGAGCTAATCTCATGTCAGATGAGTTTGCCTTAGCTTTTCTAGGCAATTACAAACTCACTCCGACAGACAGATAGCTCAGGAGACCTTCAGGTTCCCTTACGAGCAGCTACGGGATAATTACCGATGTGCCATTATGGCACAATGATGTTAAAATCCGTCTGAACTTCTATATCTTCGAAGATCTCAACTTCGACTTCTTGATAGGACATCTCCTTAAAGCTCTCTTTTCGGATGTTCCTAAGGACGGATGTTTAAACATCAAGTTAGGGAAGGACACGTTCCACATCTCCGTGGATCGAGCATTGACATGCTCAGTGGATGATCTCCCTATTCCAGAGCCAATCGAGGAAATAATGGCCACTTCCACCTTCGAGTTTGTTGACTTGGGCATCGAGGAGGATATCGAGGAAATGCCGGAAGAAGTCAGCGATGCAGAAGAAGAATCCGGTGAAACTTCTGAACTGCTCGCGACTGAGAAGCCATCACGACCTCCAATTGAGCTATAGCCTTTACCTTCAGGGCTTAGATACGCCTTTCTGAATAGCAATGTAGAGTCTCCCGTGATCATCAGCGACAAACTCTCAGAAGAGGAGACGAATAAGCTCATCACTGTTTTAGAGAAGCATCGATCGGTCTTAGGCTATACCCTACAAGACCTCAAGGGCATCAGTCCTGCCCTCTGCACCCACCGAATTCCATTGGATCCCGCAATAGCACCTTCTAGGGAACCCCAAAGAAGGTTGAACAATGCTATGAGGGAGGTGGTAAAGAAAGAGGTTCTTAAACTCCTAGATGCCGGAATTATCTATCCTGATCCGCATAGTGAGTGGGTAAGCCCAGTCCAAGTTGTGCCCAAGAAAAGAGGCATTGGTGGAAAATAGGAAGAACGAGCTAATTCCCCAACAAACCGTCACGGGATGGAGGATGTGTATAGATTATAGGAAACTCAACAAAGCCACTAAGAAGGATCACTTCCCACTACCTTTCGTCGATGAGATGTTAGAGCGGTTGGCGAAGCACTCCTACTTCTATTTCTTTGATGGTTATTCTGGTTACCATCAAATACCCATCCATCCCGAAGATCAGAGCAAGACCACGTTCACATGACCCTATGGAACATATGCCTACCGACGAATGTCGTTTGGGTTATGTAACGCACCTGCGTCATTCCAAAGATGCATGATGTCCATTTTCTCCGACATGATCGAAGAAATTATGGAAGTTTTCATGGATAACTTCTCGGTCTATGGGACGACCTTCGATCATTGTCTAGAAAATTTAGACAGAGTCTTGTAGAGATGCCAAGAGAAGGACCTGATCCTCAACTAGGAGAAATGTCATTTCATGGTCCGTGAAGGCATCATTTTAGGACACTTAGTGACCAAAAGAGGGATAGAGGTGGATAAGGTGAAGATTGAAGTCATTGAACAACTTCCGCCTCCCATTAATGTGAAAGGAATTAGAAGCTTCCTTGGCCATGCCGGATTCTATCGAAGGTTCATCTCAAACTTCTCCCAGATTGCTAGACCTCCCACAAGTCTCCTAGCCAAGGATGCTCCTTTCCAATTCACAGATGAGTGCCATAAAGCCTTTGACACGCTCAAAAAGGCACTCATCTCGGCTCCAATCATTCAAGCCCCAGATTGGAAGCTCCCGTTCGAGATCATGTGTGATGCTAGTAATTACGCGGTGGGGGCTGTACTTGGTCAAACCAAGGAAAAGAAGCATCACGCGATCGCATACGCAAGCAAGACACTAGAGCTCAGCTCAATTATGCCACAACAGAAAAAGAGCTCCTAGCAGTTGTCTTCGCTATCGACAAGTTTAGATCCTATTTAGTGGGTACCAAGGTCATCCTCTTCACTAAAAAGGATGCTAAACCGAGGTTGATCAGATGGATTCTTCTACTCCAAGAGTTTGAATTGGAAATTAAAGATAAGAAAGGAGTAGAGAATTCAGTGGCGGATCATTTATCGCACATGACCAATATGAATACCCAAGACCCGCCGATAAATGACTTCCTACGGGATGATATGCTTCTCAAGGTAACAGCTTCGCACCTCTGGTATGCAAATATCATAAACTTCATGGTTTCGGGGTATATACCCCCAGGGGAAAGCAAAACGAAGTTCGTGCACGAGAGCAGACGCCAGCTATGGGATGCACCATATCTGTACCGAGTCTGTGCAGATGGGTTACTCAGACGTTGTGTACCCACAGCAGAAGGAGAAAAGATCGTAGAGAAATGCCATGCAGCACCATATGAAGGTCACTATGGTGTATTTCGCACTCAAGCGAAAATCTGGCAGAGTGGTTTCTATTGGCCATCTATGTATGAAGATACAAAGAACTTCATCTGCAGATGTCCAAACTGCCAGAGGCATGGAGGGATCACAGCTCGCGATTCAATGCCCCTGAACTACAATCTTCCGGTCGAACTTTTTGATGTCTGGGGTATTGATTACATGGGACCTTTTGTAAGATCCCAAGGATGCGAGAATATTCTGGTCGCCATAGATTACGTCTCCAAATGGGTCGAAGCCATGCCATGCAGAGCCCCTGATGCAAAGCATGTCCGTAAGATGTTCCATGAGATTATCTTTCCAAGGTTTGGCACGCCACGGATGGTAATCAGTGATGGAGGGTCACACTTCATTGACTCAGCCTTCCGGAACTTTCTCAAGGAACTAGGGACAAGGCACAACATCGCGACTCCGTATCACCCTCAGACCAGCGGTCAAGCAGAAACATCTAACAAGCAAATCAAGAATATTCTGCAGAAGACCGTGAATGAGATGGGGAGGGATGGAAGCTGGAATTAACAGATGCACTGTGGGCATACCGTACAACATACAAGACACCCATTGGAATGTCACCCTATCAGCTTGTCTACGGGAAAACTTGCCACTTACCCAGAGAGATGGATCACAGAGTGCATTAGGCAATCCGGAAGTGGAACATGGATCTTAAAATAGCCGGACAATACCGAAAGAGTCAAATCTCGGAATTGGAAGAATGGAGAGACAAAGCTTATCATAGTGCGTCGATTTACAAAGAAAGAACCAAGAGATGGAACGATAAGCGATTGAAGCCTAAGAACTTCAATTCCGGAGACAAGGTATTGCTCTTTAATTCCAGGGTCAAGTTATTTGGTCATGGGAAATGTCGGTACCCTGTAGCAGGGAAACCCACTCCTACCACAGCAAGGCAGGACCCGCGTAGTCATCCGTAACTACGCGGTAAGGGGCGGAGCAGCCGGGCCCCATGGGTTCGGCTCTTACCTCAACGGGCCGACGGCCCCGGACCCGCTCCCCGCTCTGGGACGGGTCCGGTGGCGCCACGTGTCCAAGAGGAGGTGAGCTCCGCGCCTTAACAGTCGGGGGCCCCGGACCTCCCACGGGGTCCCGGACCCCCATACACTATCCGGACCCCTCAGCAGGTAGGGAACAGACACCTCGCAGGGCAGGTCCGGAGACGCCATGTGTCCGTAGGCGCAGGCACGCACGTGGCCGCATAGCTTCCATGGGAAGATTCGCCCACTTACCGCATTCAATACGGGAGATGTAAGTGCGCTCTGCCATTGCAGAGCCCAAGGCGACTTTTGCCAGGCTGCACTGTTGATCGCACGTTACCAAGGCACACAGTGCAGCCGCTGGCACCGCCCACGCCTTGCTCGTCAGTCTGCTACGCCAGTTGGATACGACAGCTCGACTTTGCCCATCAAGACGCCTATGCGGTAGACCCAATAGTCTACGCCGCAACCTACACTGCCTCAACAAGCGTCTCACCGATGGGACAAGTGAAGGCCCCCCTCGGTCAGAGAGCCTACAACGCAACGAAGCATATCCGGGAGAGATTCTCAACCACTGTAGCACCATTAATGACTTTTTTGTGGTATACTATACATCCTTGTTGGGCCCACCTGTCGGGGTCCAACGCCTGTGTACGTGTCTTCCTTGCGCTATAAAAGGGAGACGCCCGTTAGAGAAGGTCTCAGGTCTGAAAGCGACTCAGAGGCAGAGGATAGACTCATCCACGAACACAAGAGCAGAATAACTCTCAGTGGACGTAGGGTATTACGCTCCGGGGCCCCGAACCACTCTAAATCTTCTAGTGTTCTTGTGTTCTTGCTTCATGAGTAGATCTGACGAATCGCTGGCGCTTCCCCGAGTAACCACCCTCTGGGATTAGGCAGGTGCACTATGCCACCCGGCTGTGGCCCTCCTTCTAGAGCCATGACATCTGGCACCGTCCATGGGGAGCGCGCAGGCGTAGGCTAGATCTCCGCTCACCTCCAGGCTAATCCTCTGCAACGACGACGAGAAGATAAAGACAAGCATGGCGTCGCCCACGCCGCATGCCCCGGCACCGAGGCGGCAGTGCCCTCGGTGCAGTGGCGCACGGCAGCGGCGCCTGCTGTGCGTCGCCACTACTACACCTCAGAGCCGGCGCGGTGGCGCGCAGCGGCGACGCCTGCTGCGCGTCACCCTACGACACCTTAGCGTCGGGTCAAGGTTTTCTCTCAAGCAACCACCAGGGGTCCCCTACGGCGGCACGGCGTTGGCTCAAGGTTTCCTCTCAAGATGGAGCCTGGAGCCAACGGCAGGGACTCGGGAAGGATGTCTGTCGCCTTCTCCCTTGCCTGGCTCAAGCCTCCCTTGGAGCTGCTGCAGATAGGCGTCGACCTCCGCCACAAGGCGTGGGGGCCCTGTGCCAGCACCAAGGTGGAGCCGGCGAACGACCACCCTTATCCATGATCCGTGCTCGTCCAGACGAGCACCCATCCTTTCGTTGCGCCAGGGTGTCAAGCTGGCTTCAGGTCATTATGAGCGGCCATCGGGCTAGCTACCGACGGCAGCCGGCGACGGCGGGACCACTCCCATTCAAAGCCAAAGAAATTGTTCTCATGCTATCTAAGCATGAAATAGTTCTTGAGCTGGGAAGGGCCCTGCAAGCTTCCGAGGTGATGCTAGATGATGCTGTACAGGCACGTCCAGGGCACCTCCGCCCCTAACAACTGAGGAGCCTCCAAAGTGGCAGTTCCACTCCGGTTAGGAACGTGCATGTCATACGGGGCGATAGCTGTAGGTTACCCCTAGATAGGATTGAGCGTGTTTCTCCTTTGTAATGATGTGGTGCCTACGTGTGGTCCAGAGTGCTAAAGGTCTGCCCTTGTAAACCCGACCTCTGGTTTCATCGCACAAATAGGCGACACCAGCGAGTGGTCCAGAGCGGTAGAGGTCCTCCCTCGTAATCCCGACCTCTGATGTATACCACGAATCAAGCAATAAAGGAGATTTGCTCCCTCAGTCTTATCTTTACATTAACTTAACTGCACTCGTCTGTTCAGCTTGCATGATTCCTTCTCTCGTTCGGAGTCTTTCTTTTGTCGCTAACGATCCAAATTGAGTTGCTGGCTTATGGTCAGGTTGTGACACCCCTTCTAGCTGGAAGGCGGTCCAAACTCCTAGGGACCTGCTCCGGAGAAGTGGTGCTTGTATCCTGGGGTGGAGAAGTTCTGCGTAGCCGCTTAGCCTGGTAATGTACCCTAAGCCTACATACTTCTCTGCCCTGTTATGAGTACCCTAGTATCCGAGGCTGCCGTACCTAGAGGTCCGGACTCCTTTCTAATATAAGGCGTGGTTTCCTATGCCCTACCACAAGGTCCGGTGACGTATCTCGTTGGATCGATGGTGACAGCCCAAGTCCACTCCGGTGGCCCACTCCGGCAGAGACCACTCGCCACGGTCGCTCAAGTCCACTCCGGTGGCCCGCTCCGGCGGAGACCGCTCGCCACGGTCGCTCAAGTCCACTCCGGTGGCCCGATCCGGCGGAGACTGCTCGCCACGGTCGCCCAAGTCCACTCCGGTGGCCCGCTCCGGCGGAGACCGCTTGCTACGGTCGCCAAGAGCCGGGTCCCGGGAAGTGGTACTTGCTCCCTGGGCGATCTGAGGTCCGTGTAGCCGCTTAGCTTGGTTCCGAACCCTAAGCCTACACCTTCACCGCCCTATGGAGAGTACTCTAGTACCTGAATCGGGCAACAAGAGCTTTGGCCTCCAGTGGGTTCAGGGCACCCGCTCTCTACATGACCACACCAACGCAACCAGGTTGCGTCGGAACACGTCACGATAATGGCCCCACCTGCGAGTTCGAACCTCCCCCGAGGTGGGTCCGGGGGCCACTGTCGGTACCCTGTAGTAGGGATATCCACTCCTACCACAGCAAGGCAGGACCCGCGTAGTCATCCGTAATTATGCGGTAAGGGGCGGAGCAGCCGGGCCCCACGGGTCCGGCTCTTACCTCGCCGAGCCGACGGCCCCGAACCCGCTCCCCGCTCTGGGATGGGTCAGGTGACGCCATCTGTCCCAGAGGAGATGAGCTCCGCTCCTTAACAGTCGGGGGCCCCGGACCTCCCACGGGGTCCCGGACCCCCATACACTATCCGGACCCCTCAGCAGGAAGGGAACAAACACCTCGCCTGGGGCAGGTCCGGAGACGCCACATGTCCGCAGGCGCAGGCATGCACACGGCCGCGTAGCTTCCACGAGAAGATTCGCCCACCTACCGCATTCAATATGGGAGACGTAAGTGCGCTCTGCCATAGCAGAGCCCGAGGCGACTTTTGCCAGGCTGCACTGTTGATCGCACGTTACCAAAGCACACAGTGCAGCCGCTGGCACTGCCCACACCTCGCTCGTTAGTCTGCTACGCCAGTTGGATACGACAGCTCGACTTTGCCCATCAAGACGCCTATGTGGTAGACCCAACAGTCTACGCCGCAACCTACACTGCCTCAACAGGCGCCTTACCGATGGGACAAGTGAAGGCCCCCCTCGGTTAGAGAGTCTACAGTGCAATGAAGTGTATCCGGGAGAGATTCTCGACCACTGTAGCACCATTAATGACTTTTTTTGTGGTATACTATACATCCTTGTTGGTCCCACCTGTTGGGGTCCAACGCCTGTGTACGTGTCTTCCTTGCGCTATTAAAGGGAGACGCCCGTTAGAGAAGGTCTCAGGTCTGAAAGGGACTCAGAGGCAGAGGATAGACTCATCCACAAACACAAGAGCAGAATAACCCTCAGTGGTCGTAGGGTATTACGCTCCGGCGGCCCGAACCACTCTAAATCTTCGAGTGTTCTTGTGTTCTTGCTTCATGAGTATATCTGACGAATCGCTGGCGCTTCCCCGAGTAACCACCCTCTGGGATTAGGCGGGTGCACTATGCCACCCGGCTGTGGCCCTCCATCTAGAGCCACGACAGGAAACTACGAAGCAAATGGCAAGGACCGTATCACGTCATCGATACATCACTACATGGAGCCATCACGATACAAGATGACGATGGTAACGCCTATAAGGTAAACGGTCTACGACTCAAGCTTTACCTAGACCATAATAAAGCTCTTGATGAGGAGATAGATGTGATTGACTTAGTTGATCCCGTACTTACATTCAAAAAGAGCCATATAGGCCAAAAGGGCAGGTGGGCCCATCCTACCTCTCAAACTTATAACCCCACCAGTTGACCCGCGCAAGCTGGGGCCCAGCCTGGGCCGGCCGACCTATAGGTTAGCCGAATCTGGGCCAGCCCCAGTGAGGCCCAGCTTCGGGGTACGACCTCCTTGACCCACCTAGAGTCCAACTCCGTGAGGCATGTTGACGCTCCTTAGCCCCAATTTATATACCGCAAGCGCACGGGACCGTGTAACTTTTCCCTTAGAGTAGTCCCCCAAGGTTTATCAATCCACAGAACCAAAGATACAAGAAATGATCTACTAACATAGAGAATCCTTTGTGTTGAGATGGTGTAAAACGAATCTAATCTACTAAAAACAGCAAACACCGAAGGTAGCAAGAGAAAGTTAGAGATAACCAATCTAGATCACCAAGATCATGCATATGTTGTAGTTCAAGCTAGATGTAGTGAAGCAAGATAGATGTGAATCTCAATGAAAAGCATCTTTAAACCCAAAATCTCCAATCCAATCCTTTGATAACCCATCTACTTAAAGCAACACCCTGCCACGACGCCCCCCTTTGGACGAAAGCACCCTGAAGCAAGTCGAACCCCCTTTGGTAGTTCTGCCATGAACCTCTAGCCACCATGACCACAAGATCATGCTAAGCGATCTATCTCGATAATAGATCTAGGATGAAGCAAACCCAAAGAAACGAACAAAATCGCAAGAGAGAACATGGTCGCTAAAAATTCGAAATCACAAGTAACTTCACCATGAATGATTGTACATCACAAGATCACAACCGGGGCCATACCTTGATCTTGATGATCCTAGCTCCAGAACTCTGACGTGGTCTTCCTTGCAAGGTTCCCACGTCGGCTACGGAAGCCCCTAGACAACTAGCACGACCCTCGGCTCTCCGAGAGGTGTCCCTCTATCTTCTCTGCTCCTTGGCGTCGTCTCCCGAATTATCTTCTGCGTGAGCCTGGGGGAGGGGTCTTTAAATAGCCTGAAGAAACCCTAGGTCGAAGGGGAGGTCGAGACTCCCAGAAAAGGGCTTGGGCCAGCCGGCTCAATGGGCCCAGGCCGGCCGGCCTGGCCCATTTTCTCGCCGCCTCGCGTCCTCCTTTCTCCCCAAGTCTTCTGGAGTCTTCTGGAGTTTATACCTTTCACGATTGCACCCCGTTGGACGTCGTTATCTTCGAGATTTCTTCGAGGGAAAGGATAGGATGGAGAATCCTTCCTTAAATCCCTATTTGCTTTGCTTAGCCCCGAAGTATCTCGATCTCATCTTGTGGGCTTTGTCCTTTGGGCTTCATTGGAGGGTGGATGTGCATGAACGGGCTTCTAGTCGTCACGGCCTTTGGTCCTTTGCTTGGGCTTTGGCCTTCGTCTTTCTTCGTGTTATTGTGTGATCATGGGCCTCGTCGTTTCATGCTCCAAAATTGGTCAAAAACCTGCAAAAATGAAGTACCTCCAAAATATATGTGCAAATGCGAAAACGACCAATAATCGGGCCGAGGTTAGGATGGTTAGTGATTTTGATATTAAATTCATGTCATTATCAAAGTTAAACAGGGGATAAAATGGATACTTAAGGAGTGCCAACATTCCCCCCATGCTTAAACCTTGCTCGTCCTCGAGTAAATCTTTGATAAAAATCAGAATTGCCTTTCGGTGTCCAATCCCTGCACTTGATCATACACGAGAAAACACAATGCTCCCAAAAATATTTTGCAGTTAATAGTTCAGGTTGTAACCAGCTTTTTCAATATGGAAGGTACATACAAGTTAAATGCTTCACCACAATTATTAAACACATGCTCTCAAAATTAAACAAGTCTCAGAATTAAGAAAGTATGTTCCAAAAATAATGCTAAACTAAGATCAATAATTTAAATCTCATTGCAATTTGCTCATGGAAACTCTCAGCTCATCTTGTCTCTCAAACTTGCTAGAACTTTCTCCTTTCTTTCTCTCATATATATGTGTGAGGCTTTATCTAGAGCTCTGGAAAGGTTAGTCCTAACAAAAGATATTATAATCAAGATATTATCAAAACAAGAAATACTTCTTATGGATTTACCGAGACTCGTCAAAAAGACCATTGGAAAATAATTTCTTTGTGGAGAGGGAGAGAATGGAACACACACTTTAGATGGTGGACATGTGCAAATGACAACGGTTGATCCCAAGGCACAACTGAAGTCCTTGTTATCGGATTGCACATGGTTGGAATAATTGAGTATAGAATAATCTTCAAAGTACTTGGAATTTAATGAAGCAAACGGAATCGAGGAGCTTTTCATCATCATTTTTTTTTCTTTTTTTCTTCTTTTTTTTACTTTCTTTCTTTTTGCTCCTCAGAACCGTTGGCAACACAATGCACTTACTCCACCTCCCCCCATGCTTGAATGTTTCCTTGTCCTCAAGCAATGAAGTGATGATAATCTGATGGAGTGAGTACACAAAACTCGTATCAATTCTCTGGACTCAACTTTGGAATTCAATGGGGCATCTCCTCGTAAAAGATTGAAGCCAACAGAGGAGGAAAAGGCCTAGGCCGGCCAGCCTAGGGGTGTTGGGTCGGCCGGCCTACTGCCTGTAGGCCGCCACTTCTTCGGATTTTCTGCTGCGAACTCTTTGATGCTTCCCAAGCTTATGTTTTTCTGAATTTTGCTCTTGATTCCATTGTTTTGCCGTCGAAATAATAATATGTACTCAATATATAGGTTGTGGTCAAGGAAGTGTTTCACAAAGAGATGTTTTTGGTTAAGGGTGGATATCCAACGAGATTTGCGATGTTCCCGGTATAGAAACTCACAATGCATGGATAGAATGGCTAGCAAAAGAGAGGTACACAAAAATACGGAATGGTCAGCTTCTTAGTCCCGTACCAAAGAAGATAAATCTTGAATTAATTCACCTGAAAATAAATCTTGCTCTACGGTTTGTCCTGATATAACATTTAGGCTTTTAGAAGGGTAGAGCAATTGCAAAAGGTATCATTAACAAGGTTAGCTCAAAATTAAATCCGAATTAAATTTTCCTTGACAAGCTAAAGTAAGAGAGCAAGAATAGAAAGATGTGGGTCTTAATTTATCATAACCTCCACAATTAAATTAGCCAGCATTTAATTAATTTTTCAGATCATGTTAGGGAGAGCATTAGTTTAAACATGCATAAACCAAGCACAAGAAAGTAGACAAGGCGGCAACAATCATCATATTTTAACATGGCACAAACTTTCTATCATCATTACTAACCATAACATTAAAGCGTGGGTGATGCATTTATTTATCATGGAGATGAAAGCAAAAGAAAGCAAATTGCACACATGCTGCAATAAAACAACATAGAAAATTGCTACGCACACACAAGCTTGCACACATGCTGAAAATAAATGAAAAGATATAGAAAAATCCAAACCACACGTGCGCGCATTTTATTCATGGTCTTGTCGTAGATCACTCTCCTTGATTGCCTCTTGCATTGTATCCTTGGTCATAATATTGTTGAAATGCTCCTCCATCATGGTTCTGCTCTGTTTACGCACTTGATTTAAGGTTTTATGTTCAGATAAATCTTATGCTCCTTAAACATTGTCTGACAATGTTATCGAAAAAAAGGAGAGAGAGATGAAAAGAAGGCATGCCAAAGAAGCATGACCCAAAAGAGAGAGAGAGAGGGAGAGAGAGAGGGAGAGATAGAGAGAGAGAGAAAAGATGGCATGCCAAAGAAGCATGACCCAGCAAATAAAATCAGACATGAAAAGGAGCACATATTTATCTGTGCACTAACTTGACCAGTCGTAAATATGAGTATACACCTGCGGATCCAATCTTTGATCTTGCAATAGATTTGGGCCAAGCAGACGACATTCTACCTCATCAATCGAAACTCCATCTATACCATTAGAGACGGTGAGGTAAAATAAGGATAAATGCTGGTAAGAGGCTACGAGCGACTCTGAGAGACCCATGGAGGAGAGTAAGACCATGAACAATTTTGTAATAATATTTTTCAAAATCCCCAAGTCTGGCAACATGACAGGATGACACTTGAAGCCAAGATCATTCTGTTCTTCAACAACTCAAGATATCATGATAGACACATTCAAGTTCACAAGCAAGAGCAAGGTATGAAATAACTTTTGTGTAGGATATTCTATTAGGAAGCTATCGGCTCACCTTAGTCCCGACCTTTACTCGGGATGAACAAAGAGCCAAGTGTGGGGGATCTTGTTGACGGTCATTAACGACCAATTTTGACCGTCAACTCCTGCACAAAAAGGAACCACAAAGTGGAATAAATGCTAGCATAGGGTTTATTTATTAACAAATTCCACATATGGTGCTTGAGAATGTGTGCAGGTGGTTTTGAACTAATTTTGCAGGTTTCAAGTACACTTTGGCCTGACATAAATCGCAGAAATTATTAGAGCACCGATTCAGGCTCAAATGGACCAAATGTAGCCGAAGAACCTAGTTCAGACCACTCAAGACAGGCCAAGCCCAACTATGTTAAGACAAGGAAGCCCAGGACAGCCTGCTGGACGAAGCTGGGGGCGGTTGGCCCACCTGGCAGGCCGACCGACCTACTGGTCGGCCGACCAGCCCATGGGCCCCACCACATCAGCTTCAAAACGTGGCGCCTCCCTGCTGGTTGCTTAAGTCAGTTCCAGGTGCTTCAGCCCGTGGCTCCCTCCTATAAATACAAGGGGAGGGGGTAGAGGAATTGACACACACACATCACACCTTCTCAACTCACCTTTCTCCCTTGGAGCTTGAGGCCTTCATCCTAGATGCTCAGGTAGACTAGGAGGTGTAGAATAAGAGGAGGAGAGTGACGAGGAGTCGGGGGAAGTGCCGGGTCTGTCGGCACTCTTCTCCGCTTGTACCTCGACGGATGCTTATTCGGTTGTAAGTGTTCGAGACTTTCTTTGTTTGTTTATTTGGAATTAGAGTTTAGATTGCAAGTTATCATCTCTGCCTTATATTTTTTGATGTGTATGCTAGCGAGTAGCATTTGATCTTAGCTTAAGACCCTGGATAGAAAAGGGTAGTCTTGGCCAGGGCTAAGGTTAGTAGGGAAAGGTGTAGACGTGGTGTCTAGGATGGACTATACCACTCAGTTGTCTGATAGTCCCACGGTTTGTAGAGGCAGCCGGCAGGTGGTGACAGCCCTGTTCGAGCCTTTTAGTAATCCTCCATGTTCGGATATCCGATAGAGCACATATTGGAACTACCGGTTTGCATAAGTCGGTGATACCTTTAGCTCGAAGTATAACGTCGATGTGATCTCTTCTTCTAGGCATAGATTCTAGATATAGAAAGTCCTCTCTTCTATCTTCTCCACACCGGCGCGTGTGTCGTTGGATGAGCTTGAACCTGTAGATAGCGTAATCACGTTCTTCAGTGGATACGATACCCTGGAATACTCTTGAGTGAAAGTTACAGCGGTATCCGTGCGCTTGCGGATTTTATTCGTGACGTTGCAAAATACCAACAATGTTGTGCCTTATCCCTAGTTCCTTGAGAAAGTTCCGGAAGGCTGAGTCAATGAAGTGTGACCCTTCATCACTGATTACCATCCGTGGTGTGCCAAACCTTAGAAAGATAATCTCATGGAACATCTTACGGGCATGCTTCTCATCTGCGGCTTTGCATGGCATGGCTTCGACCCATTTGGAGACGTAGTCTACAACGACCAGGATATACTCGCATCCTTGGGATCTTACAAAAGGTCCCATGTAATCAATACCCCAGACATCAAAAAGTTCGACTTGAAGATTGTAGTTTAGGGGCATTGAATCGTGAGCTGTGATCCCTCCATGCCTCTGGCAGTTTGGACATATGCGTATGAAGTTCTTTGTAACTTCATACATAGATGGCCAATAGAAACTACTCTGCCAGATTTTCGCTTGAGTGCGAAATACACCATAGTGACCTCCATATGGTGCTGCATGGCATTTCTCTATGATCTTTTGTCCTTCTACCGTAGGTACGCAACGTCTGAGTAACCCATCTTAACAGCCTCGGTACAGATATGGTGCATCCCATAGGTAGCGTCTGCTCTCTTGATCTAACTTCTTTTTGCTCTCCCCTAGGGGTATATACCCCGAAACCATGAAGTTCACGATATTCGCATACCAGGGGTGTGAAGCTGTTACTTTGAGAAGCATGTCATCCCGTAGGAAGTCATTTATCGGTAGGTCTTGGGTATTTGTATTGGTCATGCGCGATAAATGATCCGCCACTGAATTCTCTACTCCTTTCTTATCTTTAATTTCCAAATCAAACTCTTGGAGTAGAATAATCCATCTGATCAACCTCGGTTTAGCGTCCTTCTTAGTGAAGAGGTACTTGAGTGCGGCATGGTCTGTATAGACGATGACCTTCGTACCCACTAAGTAGGACCTAAACTTGTCGATAGCAAAGACAACTGCTAGGAGCTCTTTTTCTGTTGTGGCATAATTAAGCTGAGCTCCAGTGAGTGTCAGACCCGGGACAGCAGGACTGCTTATAGACATAGAATGTTTTAGAGTAAGGGATAGCTGATGGATGTACCTTACCTCTTTTGTAACTACCCGAATAGGCATAGAACTACCTGCAGTACAAAGGAAACTACCCGATTGTGTTGTAGTAGGACTCTAACTGTACTCGGCTAGGACTTTCCATGTAACCCTGTCCCCCCGGATATATAAGGGCGGACAAGGACCCCCTCCAAACAATAATCAACACCTAAGGCAATACAAACCACAAAGGACGTAGGGTATTACGCAAACTCGCGGCCCGAACCTATCTAAATCTTTGTGTTCCTTGTACCATCGAGTTCTAGAGCAGTCGATCCCTACCTACAAACCCTACTGCTAAGGGTATCCCTGAGCAGGCTTGGCAGTAAACACCGACAGCTGGCGCGCCAAGTAGTGGATTCGGCGAGTTCACCAACGAATTCGATGGCTGGATCAAGCAACGCCTACAGCGTGCTAGAAGGCAGAATTTCATTTTTGGTTCTTGGGCTTGCACGGCTAACGGAACGGGAGGCTTTTCCAGCCACCTTGTCACGCCTGACTCGCCTAAATCGAAAACCCGCTACCGACTCGCCGACATCCGTGAGTCCGCGGGTCTCGACGAGGAAAGAGTTACATCCGAACTCGACTCGGACAACCCAGAAAACATGTCAACTCAAAACCGAACTCCTGGTTTGGTCGAGTTTGACATAAATTCTTATTTCGAAAAGCCTCACTTTTCCAAAACTCTTGGAAAATACCTGGCTCATCTCAAGACAATCAAACGCCCTAAGATCAAAAACAAAGAACTACTCGCCAGAATAGATCAAGTTTCACGATCAATTGAGGGCTGCATCAAACTTGCAGAAACCGCTCTCTGCTCATCTGCGCCACAGCAGAACCCTAAAGCACTAAACCCACCGCAGAAGAGGTCGGGAGATACGCTCTCAGGGGTCGATCGGGTAAATCCGAAGCTTGCCAACTGCATTAAGGTGGCTGAAAGCATTCTGCAAAACAAAGAGCAGAAATCGGGAGGAGGAATCTGCGGGGGAGCTGGTGAGACAAACCCCCGGCTTGTTCGGATGGGACCGTCTATCTCCAGGATACCTCAGAGCCCTTCACCGAAACCTGCTGACACTTGGACTCCGAAACCAGTCGAGTCCAAGTTCGATCAGGACTTTGATCGCTTCATGAATGGTCTCGAGAACTTTGAACCATTTGATGATCTTGAAGAGTGGTCAGACAACATCGAACTGTTCATGGACGCAATGGCCAAACCAACCGAGCATGCCGACGCTCTTTGGGAACTGACCAAGCTTAAAAAAGAAAAACCACAGGCCCCAGAACAATCCAGCGACTCAATCTAGGACAAACCCTGGATTAAGGAGCCTGAGGGGCTAACACCTACTCAATCATGGCTACACTGGATGAACGAGAACGCCCTCCGTGTAGAGATGGGCATACCGCTTCTCGCTCACCCAAAGCATACATACTAAAAAATCGGTGGGCTAACCGACTCCGAATCCGAGTACTCCTCCAATCCGGAGGAACAACTAGACGACCTAATCTAGTATAGTAAACAAGTCAAGTCCAACTCGGCTAAGAACCTCAAGTCCGATCAGGACTCCCTCCCTAACCTGATTATATATGCAACGCCGCAAGGACGAACGGTGCACCTCACGAAGGCACAAGATCCCAACACTCCTGCCTCACAGCTAGTGATCTGCCTTACCAACAGAGCACTCCTTTAGACCTGTCCTCAAGCAAACAAGACCAAGAAATTCAAGACCTCTGCCGTGAAATCCTCATGGTTCATATCGCCGAAGAACCTGAGGGCGATCCCACGGAGCGTCTCAACCTCGACAACTACAATTCTGAGGATTTCAACGAGTACCTTTCCGACAACATGGAAACTACTCCTCCTACAATCACAGAAGCCCAAGTCACTACCAAGGAGGATCTACCCGCTCCTCCCCCTCCCCCAGCAGTGACCGTCATCGTCCAACTAGATAAGCAGCATTCAACTGAAGATCTCTACGAACGTCATCGCCAGCTCAACCACAAGAGGGCATTCATGCGTCAACTCCTTGCTAACATCCTACAGGAACAACAAGGCGACAACTACGACTACTCCAACTGCGACCTCCGCAGTGTGATCAACATTGGGCGCGATGCGCGCAACGTCATCATCTCAAGAAGAAAGGAACGGGAGGAAGTCGATGCATACAGTCCTTCTTCCAACTACCCCATCCCGCCAAAGGCTTCCGCATCTTTCAAGAAGTACAAGCCGGTAACCACCAGTACCCGTGCTCAGGGTAAACCACGCACCCAGCATCAAGCTGAATCGTCTCAGAACGGAAATAGGATCAACAAAGTACTGCTACGCAAGTGCTTTATCCACCCAAAGAGTTCTCACACGATCTTCCAGTGTGACTCACTCCGCAAGGTCCTTGGAGCACCTCTCCTGAAGGAGACCCACCAATAAATCCAGTCGACCTCTGCATCGACTAGCTCTACCCCAAATCTAGTCGACCCCCATATCAACTAGTACTATCTTCGAATAAGTTTTATTCAATTATGTAAACCATTGCTCACGTCCAACGAGCAAGGGGTAGGTCTTAAGAGTCAGAGTCTGTCATTTACAGTTATTGTAATTTCGACAAATCCAAATAAAGTTGATTTCTCCTATATCGACTACTTGGCTCTCGCTCACACGACCAATACCCCACCTCGAAAGGCTTGCTTAGCATTAGAGCAGCTATCGAGTAGTTTTTATGGTTCTCACTTGAGTGCTTTTTTGACATTTACGTCTTGGGCAACCCGACGGGGTTCGTACCTAACAGTTCTGTCCCAAAAGACACTCTAGTCCTCCGGTAGGACACCCTACTCGCCCTGCTCGAGTAGGTCTTGGATACTCTTTCGGCACCTTCATCTTGGGCATCCCAACGGGGTTAGTACCTAATAGACTTGCCCTAAGAGTTACTCCAGTCCTTGGTTAAAAGACACCCTACTCGCCCTGCTCGAGTAGGTCTTGGATACTCTTTCGGCACCTTCATCTTGGGCAACCCGATGGGGTTAGTACCTAACAGACTTGCCCTAAGAGTTACTCCAGTCCTTGGTTAAAGGACACCTTACTCGCCTTGTGTAACACCCTAATTTAAATTACAGCATTTAATAATAAATTTAATTGGCTTTATCTAATTTTTCTAAGGTTTATATACTTAGTCTTGCATTTAAATTAATTTTCTTTCCTAAGTAATTAAAATTCACCATAGGGTTAAAATGTTTATGCATTTATGCTGGTGCATAAGTTTTATTTGGTTGAGTGCATAGGAGTTGAATTCAAATTTGATTTGAATTCGAATAGTTTGAGTGGTGTTTCAAAAAGAAAAGGAGAAGAATAGGAAAGAAAGGAAAACCAATAGGAACAGTAAACCCAGCTTCCAGCCCGTTCAGCCCAGTGGCCCAGCCTGGAAACCCTTCCGGCCTAACCCGCTCCTTTCCTTTTCCCTGTTCGGCCCGCTCCACCTCTCTCCCTCTCTTCCCTGGCGCGGCCCAGTTTTTCCCCGTGCCCCCGCCTCAGCCCGATCCTGCGTCCCACACCCCGCCGCGGACAATTTTTTTCCCCCTCGGCCTTCTCTGCGCCCCGCCCCTGCCTAGCATCGCAGCAGCCCGTGCGCGCTCGGCCGCATCCGCTCACCCGCCTGAAGTCGCTGACAAACCTGGCCCGTGCGTCAGCCGCTCAGTCGCGTCGCTCGCGCTCTCTCGCTGACCCCTTTGGCCCACCTATCAACGCCATCCCCTACCTTCCTTTCTTCCTCCCCGAGTTAACAAAGCCCGAGCTTCCTGGCGAGATCTTCACCCGCGTGCCCAACGGCATGGACGCCCAGATCCCGCCCGCCTACTTTAACTCGCACCCCGCGGCCCCCCTGTACGCCATCCCCACGCCAGCGCCGCCCCCAAACCTAGCTCGCCGTTCCCGCACAGCTCTGCCGCGCAGGCTCCTCTGCGCCACCACGGACCAGCCACGCCATGGCCTTCCAGCCCCTACCAACCACCGCAGTAGCTCCGCCTTGACCCCAGGGAGTTTCCCAAGCCGGACACGCTCGAGTTCCGGGCCTGCATCGGAGTCCGATTCAGGTAAACCCTGTCCGCCGCCGTAATTCCTCACCGCCGGTGGCCCCTAGCCCATCCTGACCCCTTGTACACCTCCGCAGCAACACCAGGCGTCGACTTGAGGAGATCCGAGGCCCGGAGCACCCCTGCATCACCCTGTCCGCGAACTCCGTTCCTGCGCCACCGCCCGACCACGATGCCGACCATCCTGCGCCGCATCTCCGCCCGATTCCGACCTTCGGTGAGCAACCTCTTGGCGTCCTCTACCTTTTGCTCTAGCTTGAAAGCCCTGTCGCGCGCTCTAGGTTCCAAAACAGCCTGCACGCCTCACGCCGGCGGGTGCCGCCGCGCAGCCCCGCTCCCTTCGCCACGCACGCCATTCCGAGCCCTAGCTACCCTTCTGAGCCCACCAGTGAATTCACCATGCTGCTCTCGTGTTCCAGGACCAAATCCCAGGCCAAACCAAGCCCCGGAGCACCAGATCGGTCAACTCCGTCGAGCCCCAGCGTGGCACCACCGCGGGAAGCGTCGCCGGCGACCCATGCCGCCGCGGTTCCTCACGCCCCCCCTCTCAACCGTCGGATCGGGATCCTGCGGCCCAGATCCGGTCGTCCTGAAGTCAAACCAGCAGAGAACGGTTAGCGCTGGTTGTTTTGCAGGACGCCCCCTCCTCCTTACTAGAATAAACCCGCAGTCCTGAGCAGTGTAAAAATAATTCCAAAACCGCCCCTGTTTTTACGTTTTAGGCCCTGAACTTCTTTAAAATAGAACCCGCTGTCCAGCCCAGGTCTTTCTGCACATCAGCCCTCAGATCTTTCCAGTTTTTACATATAAGTCCCAAGATTTTTGCCCAGAACACCCTGTAGCTCAGTTTTTCTCGCAGATAGGACCCTGTATCTTATTTTAAGCGAAGTTTTCGCATTCTAGCTCCGTTTTAGGTGTTCTTTATGTCCACGCGATCATTGTAATGCGTAGAATAGTTCTAGCTATTGTTTGCTGTTTTTATGTATTGTTGTACTGTTTCTTAGTGTTTGCCTTTATTTGCATGTATGTGTATGTGCTGGACTTGTTTTGGCGTTGCGATCGTGAGTAGACGTTGATCCTTCGGAGGAGTACCAGTACCCGGAGCAGCCACCATCTTCACAGCAGTTTGAGCAGCAGGAGAACTTTAAGGAAGGCAAGTATAACATGAACACCACCTATCACTTTTAAATATATTTTCATACTGCATTTTAATACTGTATGGCTATAAGGACTTTCCTAACCACTTTATATCCTTTATATATATCCCTTGGGTTGCATTTTGGTTAGTTCTGCTAGGTGATGTGCTATAACACACTTGGTCCTTTTTAATTAATTTGATTAATGGTATATGCAACTTAATTCTGGGAGTGGCCCGCTTGAGTGGCTCACGTCTCGTTCAAATGGGTTTTTTCTAGAAATATGGTTTATGGGGCCAGCACGGTGCTTATTGCTGGGTTGGCCACTCTCCATAAGGACCGGTTCATAGAGCGACAACCTGGGACAATAGCGCTACTACAAGACTGGAATGGGACAGTCTTGGCTTACTAATTAGGTCTTTTTGGTTTGGAGTAACTTACCTGTGGGGCAAGGGTGGTAAGCTTCTATGGCCCTCGTACTGAGTGGCCTCGTCTGTGCTTCTGTGTCTTGACGCCCACTAGACCTGCTCCAAAGTGGCCGATCCAACCCTCGCGGTTACTCCTTACCAACGAGATTCTTTGTAAAGGCCTCGTAGTGAGTTTGTTAGTCATCTCACCTAAGGAAGTGTGATGAACAACTAGCGTAGCTCACGACTTGTGGGTAAAGATGTGCAACCTCTGCAGAGTGTAAAACTGGTATACTAGCCGTGCTCACGGTTATGAGCGGCCCAAATCCTCCTTTTGATTAGTGGGGTTATCTTCCTTTGATTAGGGGGGTTCCCCGGGTGGTTTGGTTTGGTTCTTAGTAGTTCATAATTAATTTTGATTAATTTCTACGTAACTGGGTTTATGGTAACTCATCAACTTGTAGTAATTAGCTTTAATAAAATTTTGCTAAGACTTAAAAACTAATGCAGTTGAGTCAGCCAACCTTAGAGCCTCATAGTTTGTGTTATACTTGTTGAGTACAAGTTGTGTACTCACTCTTGCCTACTCTACTCTTTTCCTCTTGTTCTCTTTGGGGACACCCTACTGCTGCTCAGTTCTCGGCGACACGGAGGAGTTCACCTGGAGCTGCCAGGAGTATGAGGACTTCTAGGCGTTCGTCTCCCAATCGATGTCCCTGTGGCGACCAGCTTCCGAGAGTTTTCGTATATGTATTTACGCTTCCGCTGTATCAGACATTTTGTCATTCATGAAATAAATAACATTTGTACTCGCTTTATTATATCTTTTTACGTGATATGTGTTGTGATATACTGTTCATTCTGTTGTATAGGTGTGACTTGATCCTAGCACATATATGATTGCTCGGTTTATGTCCTTTTATAAACCGAGTGTTACAGAGTGGTATCAGAGCTATATCGACTGTAGGACGAAAGCCTAAGATAGAACTGGTCGAATTTTAGTCTTCTTCTCTCTAAGCCTTGTCTGCTGAAACTATTTTGCTATTATATTCCTTGAATTCTAAGATTTATACTCGTCTTGCCTTGATTTCTCTCTATAGAATAGTTTCCGTAGATTTTGACCTGAAGTAAGTCGACTGACCATCATAAGTGTAAGCGAAATGACCCCTTTATAATAGCACGATAGAATGTTCTGCGACATGTTGTGTTAGTCGAGTCGCGTGATAACCTCGACTAAAGTGTGAACTTTTGAATGCTTGTTATTATGCTACATGCTTGATTTGGATTTTTGGTTGATTGCATAGCTTAGTAGTTAAATTTGCTTAATGAAAATCAGCTATTAAGTTGAAGTTTAATTAATTAATAAAATGAGTTAGATCGTTGGGGGTAAAACCATCCACTCTATCCTCTCTACCTTATCATGCCTTAGGTTTCTCCTGTCTTGCTTGTTGAGAAGAAGGATAGTGCGAATAGGATGTGATATCCAGGGATTCACTGAAGAGGACGTCGGTTTCTGTAAGGGGGTAGGGATGTGACACCCCGGCCTACAGATAGTACAGGAGAATTTGAGAATCCCTCGGACGAGGCAGAAGAGTTATGCTATAGCTCCCTTTTTCAGAGTTATGTAACACCTATCTGGAGTTAGCAGCAGTGATGCATGGGTAGTGTTGTCTAAATAAGATAGAACCTTGAATAGTGGGGTTTTTCTCTCTTCCTTGGCCTTACCAATCTATGCTTCCTTTTATCCCAACTCAGATGCCGGCGGAACAAAAAGGCCTTGGAGACAGTGCAATGGGTAATGGTGTTCATGCAACAGTTTCTGTGGAGCAACCGATAACTGTACAAGATCAGTCTTTGCAAACAACATACCACCCGAAGAATGGTGAGAAAGCTTGCCCGTGTTGCCAATTCTATGGCGTTCCTTGTCGTCAAGTTTGTGCGACTGATGATGAAGCCACAACTAGAAGGAACCAGAGGTTGTTCTCCAGTACAAAGAGAAAGATGTCTCATCAAGAGCAGCTAGCAGAGGATTCCTTTTTCCTTGACTCTCCATCGGTCGATGAGCTACAGACCATCCAGAAGAGAAAGGATCCGGAGTGCTCTAGAGATACACAAGTCAAGAACCAAGCACTCTATGATTATGTTGATGGGTTGACTATCACCATGAATGTGATTCAGCCACGCGGTCGCGAGGAGTCCAAAAAGTAAGCAGCAGTAATAATGCAAGATGGGATATTAAGTACACAGGGAGGTCAACCAAGTAGCGCCATTCACCACTGCCGCATATGCTACCAATATAGGCAAAAAGGTCATTATGCCAAAAGTTGTCCACAGAAGCGCCTGTCACCGGTAGCACCAGTCCAGGACCTTTCACCAATCCCGCGTACCAGTGGTGACGAGACCTACCTTCTTTCCGGGAACTGCTCCAAGCAGGGTGCCTAGAATGATCAGGATCAGCTGCAGGTGATACCAGGTGTGCGTAGAGCTCAATACCATCCTTGTTTCTCTTTAGCCAGCCCAGAATCTCAGGATGAGATTCCTGTAAGGGGGTAGGATTTGTAACACCCTAATTTAAATTTTAGTATTTAATAATAAATTTAAATGGCTTCATCTAATTTTTCTAAGGTTTATATGCTTAGTCTTGCATGTAAATTAATTTTCTTTCCTAAGTAATTAAAATTTATCATAGGGTTAAAATGTTTGTGCATTCATGTTGGTGCATAAGTTTTATTTGGTTGAGTGCATAGGAGTTGAATTCAAATTTGATTTGAATTCGAATAGTTTGAGTGGTGTTTCAAAAAGAAAAGGAGAAAAATAGGAAAGAAAGGATAACCAATAGGAATAGTAAACCCAGCTTCCAGCCCGTTCAGCCCAATGGCCCAGCCTGGAAACCCTTCCGGCCCAACCCGCTCCTTTCCTTTTCCCTGTTCGGCCCGCTCCACCTCTCTCCCTCTCTTCCCTGGTGCGGCCCAGTTTTTCCCTGTGCCCCCACCTCAGCCCGCTCCTGCGTCCCACACCCCGCCGCGGCCCATTTTTTTCCCCCTCGGCCTGCTCTGCGCCCCGCCCAAGCCCAGCATCACAGCAGCCCACGCGCGCTCGGCCGCGTCCGCTCACCCGCCCGAAGTCGTTGACAAACCTGGCCCGCGCGTCAGCCGCTCAGTCGCGTCGCTCGCGCTCTCTCACTGACCCCTTTGGCCCACCTGTCGGTGCCATCCCCTACCTTCCTTTCTTCCTCACCGAGTTAACCGAGCCCGAGTGTAACACCCGGTTTATAAAGGAACATAAACCGAACAATCATATACGTGCCAGGATCAAGTCACACATATATACAACAGAATGAACAGTATATCATAGCACATATCACGTAAAAAGACATAATAAAGCGAATACGAATGTTATTTATTACAATAATGACATAAATGTCTGATACAGCGGAAGCGAAGTACAAAATACGATAAAGCTCTCCGAAGCTGAAGCAGGGCGCCACAGGGACGTCGACTGGGAGACGAACACCTAGAAGTCCTCGTAGTCCTGGTAGCGCTGGACGAACTCCCTCGTGTCGGCAGGAACTGAGCAGCAGTAGCGTAGCCAAGAGGAAAAAGTAGAGAAGAGGCAAGAGTGAGTACACAACTTGTACTCAACAAGTATAACACAAACTATGAGGCTCTAGGCTGGCTGACTCAACTGCATTAGCTTTTAAGTGTTGGCAAGATTTTATTTAAGCTATTTACTACGAGTTGATGAATTACCATTAACCCAGTTACATAGTTATTAATCAAGTTTAATCATGCAACTACTGAGAAAACAAACCAAAACCAAGCCACCAAGGTAACCCCGAGAAGCACCTCCCTCGTCGGAAGGAGATAACTCCACTAATCAAAAGGAGGATCTGGGCCGCTCATAACCGTGAGCACGGCTAGTATACCAGTTTTACACTCTGCAGAGGTTGCACATCTTTACCCACAAGTCGTGAGCTATGCCAGAGGTTCATCACACTTCCTTAGGTGAGATGACTAGCGACTCACTACGAGGCCGTTACAAAGAATCTCGTTGGTAAGGCGTAACCGCGAGAGATAAAGCGACGATGGGGCCCACCTCCGGGGGTACAAGCACAGGAGCGCAATCCAAGCACAGACCAAGCCGGAGGAGCAGGGACCATTGAATCTTACTAATCTTGCCCCGCAGGTAAGTTACTCCAAACCAAAAAGACCTAATTAGTAAGCCAAGTCTATCCCATTCTAGCCTTGTGGTAGCGCTGTTGTCCCAGGTTGTCGCTCTATGAACCGGTCCTTATGGAGAGTGGCCAACCAAGCACTAAGCACCGTGCTGGCCCCCTAAACCATGTTTCTACAAAAACATCTTTTAACAAGACGTGAGCCACTCATCCACACAGAGGGCCACTCTCAGAATTAAGTTCAAGTAAACCATTAATCAATTTAATTAAAAAGGGCCAGAGTGTGTTATAGCGCAGCAACCTAGCACAACTAACCAAAATGCAACCCAAAGGTATATATAAAGGATATAAAGTGGCTAGGAAATCCTTATAGGCATACAGTATTAAAATGCAGTATGAAAATGTATTTAAAAGTGATAGGTTGTTCATGTTATACTTGCCTTCCTCGTACTGCTCTGGCTGCTGCTCAAAGTGCTCGGAAGACGGCTGCTCCGGGTACTGGTACTGGGGCTCCTCGGATGGATCAACGTCTACTCACGAACACATGGCCAAAACAATGCACAATAATAAGCATACAAGCAAACACTAACAAAAACTAAGAAACAGTACATCAATACATAAAAAAACAGCACGCTAAACTAATCTAAAACTATTCTACACGTTACAACGATCGCGTGGACATAAAGAACGCTAAAAACGGAGCTAAAACGCATAAACTAGGCTAAAAACAAGTTCTAGGGGCTTATCTGCGAGAAAAACTAAGTTCTAGGGGGTTTTCTGCAAAAACTGAGGGCCTAAACGTAAAAACCAGAAAGATCCGAGGGCCAACGCGTAAAAAGACCCTAACTGGACAGCGGGTTCTATTCTGAGAAAAGCCAGGGGGTTATCTGCTAAAAACTGGGCCCAACTATAATTATTTTTGAAAGCGCCTGGACTGCGGGTTGATTAGCAGAGAGTCCAGGGACTCTTTAGCAAAAAGTACCGTCCGAACCGGTACGCTCAGATCTGGACCGTCAGATCCAGATCTGATGGCTAGGATCAAAGGGGGCGCCGTTCTAATCTCGACCGTCCATATTAGATCTGTCGGCCTAGGGCCATCGGGCGTGGGAGCGGCGGCGCTGACCGCCGGAGGCCATCCTCCGCGGCGGCGGGGCACTGGGAGCTCGCCGGACTTCGGCATTTCAGTGCTCCCGAGCTCAAATCGGTGCGGGCTTGGGTCAGGGAGGTAGTCCGCGTCATGGCGAAACCAACTGGGCACACGGGGAAGGGGATTTGGGTTTTGCAGGAGCTCACCACGGTGAGGGGCGGCGAGGGTTCGCCGGTGACCGGTGCAAGGGAGCCTACGGTGCGCTACCCGACCTAAAACTTAGCGCAAAAGGACAGGGTGGCGGCGCTGTTTCTTACCGAGGCTCGAGGCGTCCGGGGTCGCAGTGGAGGGACGTCGGCGGCGCGGCGGCTCGGTGGTGGCGGCTCGGTGTTGCTCCGGTGAGCAATCCCCGTGCAGAGCGCGGGGTAGAGGGCGTGGGGGGCGGCTGCAGGCGAACTCCTCCTCCGTGCGGTGCTCCAGTATGGCGCAGGGGCCGGAGTTGGCCTTCGCGGTGGCGGGTTCGTGGAGGCGTGAGTGCTCTGCTCGGTGGAGCAAGGCGAGGCGGGCGGGCTAGGGTTTTGTGGCGGCGGTGGGGGTGATGACGGGGTCCAGGGAGGCCGCAGGGGCATTTATAAGGCGGTGGCCACCCTAGGCGTGCGCGCCCGGGTTTGGAAGACCGGCGCGGACTCCGCCGGAGATCGCGGGGTTCAGTTGCGCGAGGTAGACGGCGAGCCTGACCGCTGGGGTCGGCCTGTCAGCGGCTGGGCGCGCGCGCGCGGCCTGCGCTGGGCGAGCGGGCGAGCCGAGCGGAGACTTGGGCCGCGGGGAGAGGAGCGGGGTGACGCGCGGAGCGGGCCGGGGCGCGGGAGCGGGGCGCCGAGCGCGGAGCTGGGTGTGGGCCTGGTGACGCGCACGCGCGGGGAAGCGGGGCATGCTTTGCTGGCTGCGGGCCCGTGCGGGGCGATGGTTTCGTGGGCCGAGCGGGCCAGGCTGGTGGACGACGCTCGCGAGGGAGGAGCGGGCCGGGCTAAAGCGGACTGGGCCGCGGGAAAGGAAAAGGGCCGGGTTAAGGTTTGGGCCGGGGTCAGGGGTTTAGCTGGGTTTTGGGTTTTGCCTTTTCTATTTCTAAACTTTTCTCTTCCTAATTCAAACAAGGTTTGAATTCAAATACAAATTTGAATTCAACCACACTCAAACAATTAAAGTTATGCACCAGCATGAATGCAACACAAAAATTTAACCCTATGATAAATTTTAATTACTTTGCGAGACAAAAATAAATTAAATGCAAGGCTAAACACATTAAACCTTAGAAATTTAAATAAAGCCAATTAAATTTATTAATAAATGCTGAAATTTAAATCAGGGTGTTACACCGAGCTTCTCGACGAGATCCTCGCCCGCGTGCCCAACGGTACGGACGTCCAGATCCCGCCCGCCTACTTTAACTCGCACCCCGCGGCCCCCCTGTATGCCATCCCCACGCCAGCGCCGCTCCCAAACCTAGCTCGCCGTGCCCGCACAGCTCCGCCGCGCAGGCTCCTCTGCGTCACCGCGGACTGCCCATGCTATGGCCTTCCAGCCCCTGCCAACCACTGCAGTAGCTCCGCCTTGACCCCAGGGAGTTTCCCAAGCCGGACAGGCTCCAGTTCCGGGCCTGCATCGCCGGAATTTCCACCGGAGTCCGATTCAGGTAAACCCTGTCCGCCACCGCAATTCCTCACCGCCGGTGGCCCCTAGCCCGTCCTGACCCCTTGTACACCTCCGCAGCAACACCACGCGTCGACTTGAGGAGATCTGAGGCCCGGAGGACCCCTGCATCACCCAGTCCGCGAACTCCGTTCCTGCGCCGCCGCCCGACCACGACGCCGACCATCCTGCGCCGCATCTCCACCCGATTCCGACCTTCGGTGAGCAACCTCTTGGCCTCCTCTACCTTTTGAGCTAGCTTGAAGGCCCTGCCGCGCGCCCTAGGTTCCAGAACGGCCTGCACGTGCCGGCGGGCGCCGCAGCGCAGCCCCGCCCCCTTCGCCACGCACGTCGTTCTGAGCTCCGAGCTACCCTTCTGA
This sequence comes from Panicum virgatum, assembly GCF_016808335.1. Taxonomy (NCBI): domain Eukaryota; kingdom Viridiplantae; phylum Streptophyta; class Magnoliopsida; order Poales; family Poaceae; genus Panicum; species Panicum virgatum. The sequence goes on along the minus strand of NC_053143.1, from coordinate 20,295,356 downwards.
GCCCACCAGTGGATTAGCCATGCTGCTCTCATGCTCCAGGACCAAATCCTAGGTCAAACCAAGCCCCGGAGCGCCGGATCGGCCAACTCCGTCGAGCCCCAACGCGGCACCACCGTGGGAAGCGTTGCCGGCGACCCATGCCGCCGCGGCTCCTCACGCCCCCCTCTCAACCTTCGGATCGGGATCCTGCAGCCCAGATCCGATCAGCCCGAAGTCAAACCAGCAGAGAACGGTCAGCGCTGGTTGTTTTGCAGGAAGCCCCCTGCTCTTTACTATAATAAACCCGCAGTCCTGAGCAGTGTAAAAATAATTCCAAAACCGCCGCTATTTTTACGTTTTAGACCCTGAACTTCTTTAAAATTGAACCCGCCATCCAGCCTTGCTCTTTTTGAACATCAGCCCTCGGATCTTTCCAGTTTTTACATATAAGTCCCTAGATTTTTGCCCAGAACACCCTATAGCTCAGTTTTTCTCGCAGATAGGTCCCTGTATCTTGTTTTAAGCGTAGTTTTCGCGTTCTAGCTCCGTTTTAGGTGTTCTTTATGTCCACACGATCGCTGTAACGCGTAGAATAGTTCTAGCTTGGTTTTGTTTGCTATTTTTATGTATTGTTGAGCTATTTCTTAGTGTTTTCCTTTGTTTGCCTGTATGTGTATGTGCTGGACTTGTTTTGGCGTTGCTATCGTGAGTAGACGTTGATCCTTCGGAGGAGTACCGGTTCCCGGAGCAGCCACCGTCTTCACAGCAGTTTGAGCAGCAAGAGAACTTTGAGGAAGGCAAGTACAACATGAACACCACCTATCACTATTAAATACATTTTCATTGTGCATTTTAATACTGTATGCTTATAAGGACATTCCTAGCCACTTTATATCCTTTATATATATCCCTTGGGTTGCATTTTGGTTAGTTCTGCTAGGTGCTATGCTATAACACACTTGGTCCTTTTTAATTAATTTGATTAATGGTATATGCAACTTAATTCTGGGAGTGGCCCGCTTGAGTGGCTCACGTCTCGTTAAAATGGGTTTTTCTAGAAACATGATTTAGGGGGCCAGCACGGTGCTTATTGCTGGGTTGGCCACTCTCCATAAGTTCCGGTTCATAGAGCGACAACCTGCGACAACAGCGCTATCACAAGACTGGAATGAGATGGTCTTGGCTTACTAATTAGGTCTTTTTGGTTTGGAGTAACTTACCTGTGGGGCAAGGGTGGTAAGCTTCTATGGCCCTCATACTGAGTGGTCTCGTCTGTGCTTCTGTGTCTTGACGCCCACTAGACCTGCTCCATAGTTGCCAATCCAATCCTCGCGGTTACTCCTTACCAACAAGATTCTTTGTAAAGGCCTCGTAATGAGTTTGTTAGTCATCTCACCTAAGGAAGTGTGATGAACAACTAGCGTAGCTCACGACTTATGGGTAAAGATGTGCAACCTCTGCAGAGTGTAAAACTGGTATACTAGCCGTGCTCACGGTTATGAGCGGCCCAAATCCTCCTTTTGATTAGTGGGGTTATCTTCCTTTGATTATGGGGGTTCCCCGGGTGGTTTGGTTTGGTTCTCAGTAGTTCATAATTAATTTTGATTAATTTCTAAGTAACTGGGTTTATGGTAACTCATCAACTTATAGTAATTAGCTTTAATAAAATTTTGCTAAGACTTAAAAACTAATGTAGTTGAGTCAGCCAACCTTAGAGCCTCATAGTTTGTGTTATACTTGTTGAGTACAAGTTGTGTACTCACTTTTGCCTACTCTACTCTTTTCCTCTTGTTCTCTTTGGGGACACCCTACTGCTGCTCAGTTCCAGGCAACGCGGAGGAGTTCAACTGGAGCTACCAGGAGTACGAGGACTTCTAGGTGTTCGTCTCCCAGTCGATGTCCCTGTGGCGCCCAGCTTCCGAGAGTTTTCGTATATGTATTTACGCTTCCGCTGTATCAGACATTTTGTCATTCATGTAATAAATAACATTCGCACTCGCTTTATTATATCTTTTTACGTGATATGTGCTGTGATATACTGTTCATTCTGTTGTATATACGTGTGACTTGATCCTGGCACGTATATGATTGCTCGGTTTATGTCCTTTTATAAACCGGGTGTTACAGCTTGCTCGAGTAAGTTTTGGATATCTTTCTGACATTTACGTCTTGGGCAACCCGACGGGGTTTGTACCTAACAGTTCTGTCTTAAGGATTACTCCAGTCCTTGGTTAAAGGTCACCTAAGTCGCTTTGCTTGAGTAAGTTTTGGATATCTTTCTAACATTTATGTCTTGGGCTACCCGACGGGGTTCGTACCTAACAGTTCTGTCTTAAGGATTACTCCAGTCCTTGGTTAAAGGACACCTTACTCGCCTTGCTCGAGTAAGTTTTGGATATCTTTCTGACATTTACGTCTTGGGCAACCCAACGGGGTTTGTACCTAATAGTTCTGTCTTAAGGATTACTCCAGTCCTTGGTTAAAGGACACCTTACTCGCCTTGCTCGTGTATGTTTTGGATATCCCTTCGACATTTAGGTCTTGGGCAACTCGACAGGGTTCGTACCTAATAGTTTTGTCTTACGGATTACTCCAGTTCTTAGTTAAAGGACACCCTACTCGCTGGCTCGAGTAGGTCTTGGATACTCTTTCGGCACCTTCATCTTGGACAACCCGACGGGGTTAGTACCTATCAGACTTGGCTTAGAGTTATTCCAGTCCTCAGGTAGGACACCTTACTCCCTCTGCTCGAGTAAGTTTGGGATGTTTCTAGAATATTCACGTCTTGGTTAACTCAATGGAGTTCAATCCTAACAGTCCTATTCTAGAAATCAATCCAGTCCATTAATAGGACATACTACTCGATACAATCGAGTAGTTCGGGCCATTTTCGTAAATAGTTGCATACTATCTGGGTAACCAGACAAGGTCAATCCTAAATGGTCAACTACGAAAACCCCTCAAAGAGTATAGATAAGCCCTTGATACTCTAAAATAAGTTGACACAAGTTTCCCGCTTGCTTGGTTTACTATGGGAATCTCTGTTACAGAATCTTTTTGCCTCGAGTACTTGACGGGTACTACTCACTTGCTTGAGATACAAAAAGAACTCCTGTTTTCCCTTAGTACTCTGAGTAGTTGTTGAGAGCTACCTGTCTTCTTATCTATCAAGAAACTTATTATACCTCCTAAAATACTCAATAAGAGTTCTCCCCCCGATTGGACAACAAAGTTCATATTAGCCACGTGCCAATTGAATATTTTTCCTTCAAAAAGGAAATTCATACTAAGCTACGGCTTCTCACACCTTTAAGTGCTATTCCCACTTGGTTAATCCCACTAGATTCAATCCTAACCGGTCAGCACTATAGTTATGATTCAGAACCATATAAACTCAATTTGATTCGAGAATATGTTGCCTCCTAAGGCACCCACGGATATAATGCATCGTATCTACTATTATGACTGTGTGGGCCCAATGCTGCCTACACTCAGGACCCATGAGTACAACTACTCGACACATTAAGGGATTCCACAATCCTAACAAGTACTTGACTTTACACAAACATCCAGCATTTGTTCAAAGTACTTCTGGCTCACACGCCAACTCAAATACAAGAAAAGCTTAAGGAGACTCTGCTCTGCTCAAGGCTTCTACAATCTGATCAGCCACCCCGGAAGTTTCCGCCAAATACTGACGGAACAGATCATCAGTACAATTAGCCTTGGCTCCTCGTCCAAGAGCATCTAGACGAGTGGTTGGCTAATAAGATTTCATCAACCCAAGTACGTGACCCACGTACTGGCGGGTGATGGTTGAAACAAACCTCTCAAAAGCTCTGAGAACTTTGCGAAGCCTCCCTGCCAGTGTGAGCGGTTCATCTCCATCTCTAACTGGGATATCCATGGCCTCAACTACCTCCAGGGCGGCATCTCTGACTTCTTTCAGATTCACGAGCTCACGCCACATCGAGTCTCGAGACTCTGACAAAGTCTTGAGCTGTTGCAGCACCGTCGCTGCCTCACGGTCAGAGTCCTCCTTGATCCTCTTGAGCTTCTCTATTTCATCTGTGTTTCGGTACATAAGAATCTTTAAATCCAGTACCAAGCTTTTCTGTATCTCTAAAGATATAGCACAAGCTGCGTACTTGATAGAAAGAAAATCTTATAAACACTAAGCAGATCTACTAGTCGAGTGCATATCAAATACAGATGACTAACCTTTCTTAGATTGGGAAAGCTTTTTCAGCTTCCCTTCAGGAGCAGTCTTCTCAGATGAGAGCGTCTTAACCCTCTCCTTGAGAGCATTTAGCTATGTCTCATCTGGCGTTTGGACACCCTTTCGTCCCAGTGCCTCCTGCAAAACAAAAAGATCAGCATACTACTCGATCTACTATAAAAGTACTCGAAGCATTCGAATACTTACCTCCAGTAGCTTAAAAGCATGCTCCACCTTCTCTCGCGACAAGTTACTTCCCGATGTGACTTGGGAAGTACTCTCCACAACAATAGCCTTCTTGGGCACTTCTTCAATCCTTCCTACAGTATTCCCTGTGTTTTGGGAATCTAAAGGAAGAACATGCTACTTAATTACATTAAGAGCAAACAAAAGGATACCTTTCTACAAGGCACTACAAGCTTACCTATAGGGGTCTCCGCAGGCTGTTTATCATCGCCTCCCTCAGGAAGCTTCTCGCCTTCTCCTTCTCCTGGAAGCCTGCCGCTTCCGCCATCCTCTAGGATTTCCTCATTGGCCCTCTCCAAGTTCGGCAATGGAGAATCCAGAAGCATAGCGTTGGCCATCGCCTCCGCATCATGAGTACTCATCTCAAGAGTACTCGGGGGCTTCTCTAGCCCCGATTGAGAATCCGAGTGGTTCTCAGCCCTCACATCCTCTCCCAAAACTGCATCTCTGCAAAGACAAAGTAGTTACGAACTACTAGATTCAAAACAGATCCTACACATACAAGTTCTAACGAACATACACAGGAGCTCTTATTAGGGCAAACTCCTTGATGCCAAATTTGCGGGCAGGCTTTGCGGTCATGGCCAGCTTACCCGCATCAACGGTCTTATTTATATCGGCACTACTCGCTGAATGAGTAGCCCCGATCCCACTTGATGGGTCCACTATGGTGGAGGGGACAGTTTGTCCCACCGTAGTATCATCCCCAGATGGTGAGGTCCATGTCATCTTGCAAATCGACAACTAGAAAGTACTCGATTGTAAAATAACTAGCTACTTACCTATCGCTAGTAGGATGGGAGGAGCTGCTACGCTTCCTCGTCGCTGACCGAGTACTCCTTGGGCACTCGGTCTGGGCATCAGCACTTGGAGTAGGGCTGTGCTCCCCATCACTCCTTTCCCCAGACATTGCCTCGTCTGCACAACCAAGTCTGGATATCAGTACTATTTATATGAAATCTCATATGAGCATACTAAGATTTTATTAACAGATCGAGGAAATTAGAATAACAAAAGGGCAAACAAATGCCTGGTAGCGAAGGACTACTCTTAAAGCGATCCATGTCCCCCTACAGAAAGTAAATCCTATTAGATTTACACTACGGTAAAGTACTCGATTTCTATGAATCGACTACTCTTATCAAGTACCTGCTTCGTTGTATTCGCAGCAGAAAATATACTAGGAACAACTGGGATTCTATTTACATTCTTCAGAAGTCGTTGTATTCGACTAAAAACTACATCATCCAAGATCTCTTCCTTCGAGTATCTTGACGGATCAGTTGTACCTTGATACTGGAATCCAAGCGATTCCCGAGCCTGCAATAGCTAGATTCTTCGCTTCATCCAGTCAAACATGACTGTTTCCCCAGTCAACATATTTTGCCTTAGAATGGCAATCCGCGCGAGTAGTTCAGAGATTTGACACTCGTCGACTCGTTTTTTATTCCACTTGGGCCATTGGATTGGAGGGCCGAGAGTAATGGATGGAAAACTTCTCGATTGGTTCTCGACATAGACCACTTGGGTTTCCATTCGATTACTATATTACTAAGGTCATAAGGGATTTATACTCTATCCTTCCTTTGCCTAAGTTGGAGACCCGCACCCCCTACTACATCTAAGACGAATCTGTTGGGCTGCAGTTTCAAATGAAAAAGAAAGCGAAAGAGCTCAAAATGGGGCTCGATGCCCAGAAAAGCCTCGCATAAATGCATGAATATGGAAATATGAACAAAGGAATTTGAGATTAGATGATGCAATTGGATCCTGTAGTAGCACAGGAGTCCAGAAAAGAAAGAAGAGCAAGGAAACCCCAATCCTCGTTCCAAGTATGAGGTGAAAGCAATGATTTCCCCCGTATTTTCATACGGATGATCTGAACCCAAGGCAGGACGCCATTGGATAATAGATTTGGGAACTAAAAGACCCTGTGACACCAGAGAATCTAAGCCAGATTGAGAACACTTACTTGTGTTCCAACCCTCATCATGGGTTGGCTCTGCAGCCACACCCTTCCCCTTGGTCGCTTTCTTGGGGGCCATCCGGAAATCTACGGATCGCTTCACGCGCATACACTGGCGGAAATCCTAGGGAGATAGTGGGGAGCAAAGGGAAATAAGAACTTTGGATCTGGGAGCTCGAGAGTGAAAAGACATATCTGAAGCAGTAAAAACAAGTGGCGGCCGGTGGGGTAAAACCTAAGTTACCGCTTCATTTTATAATGGCGGTGGCAACATGGTAAAAACACTCAACAGGCCAATAGTCCGTTGCAAATCGTGGAAATAACGGGATTTAAAAGAGACATTCCTTTTTCTGAGATTACATTCTGGAAAAGATAACACTCACATCCCTAGTCGACTACTTGACACTCTTTTCCTTAACTGGGATTACATTCCAAAACAAGGATAAGTACTCGACACAATACAACTACTCGACATTACAACTCGAGTACTTTTTACATAACTTTACAAACAACTCGGGTCTGCGCGCACACTTCTTGGCTTCCTGAGAAGCATGCTGTAGCTAGATCGGCCCGAGGCCGTGACAAAGTACAAACTTGTTATTCCCATTTCGGGAATAAAGATATTTGTATTCAGTGAGATAAGGTACAAGAGTATGAAGGCAGATTACAATAATCACCTCGCAAGTCCTCTTGTAGCATCTTGTAGAGAAATTTCTCCTTCTCCCTGAACACTTTGTGGCAAGATCAAGCTTCCCTGCCAGTGATGTCAGTTCTTGGGCAGCCAGAAATAGGAAACCCCAAGGATGTGACACAACAAGACCCAACCCAACGACCCCAAATCTGACTCATTGGAAGATGCAAGGACATGATGTCCAGCATGGATCCGATGAGAGCACTAGGGATGCAGGATGAGGTAGCAGGGACTTCTCTTGTCACTCGCAAGTTCTCTTCTAGCATCTCTTGCTGGAAAGGACTACACAAAATTCAGGAGGGCGAGAACAAGAACACCAAGGAAAAGCCATGGTTGCTACACTTTGGTGCTTCTGGCAAAAGCCTCTCCCCTGCCTTTTATAGCTACAAGGAGACTTGCTAAAGGAGAACCCGTGAATCAACAGTGCATCTTTCACGGACACATTCATGGCAGCATTCACGGACGTAGTTAAAGCTGCAATAATGCAGATTCTCCAAACAGTAACGTCTCATGTGAGCACTGAATAAAGAGCCGTACATCCTGGGTTTCATTCCTGAAATTATTTCGAGTGCAATCAGTGTGGCGGATCCAATTGTATCATTTTTTCTGGGATTTTACCCAAAAAAAGGTCTTTTCGGATTCCGAATCTGATGAATCCTGCAAATAATCTAAAGGATAAAATCATATGCCACGACTTAAATCCTTAATTCCAAATCTACGCTTGAGGGCTACTCGCAGCAAAAGGGATTTTGATGTAAGGCTCGGGGGCTGCTGGATATAGGCATCAGAGATTTATTTTTCATTTTTTTTGGAAAATGGTCTGAAGTGACCCTCAGCCTGATTCTGCGATTCAACCTAAGGCTCGGGGGCTACTCCATATGGAGCGCGAGTACTTCGCGCACCATATATGATCCAGATTTCAGGGCTTGAGCACCTCACAGCCTCGAAGCAAACGGAAGTACTTGAAGGACTACTCGACTTATTTGAAGGAAGGACCAGAAGCAACCAGAAGGATGTTCTGACTACTTGAAGTACTCGAAGACGCCCAGCCAAGTACTCGACGTTTGCAGGACTCGGCTACGAAGAGCTCGGGGGCTTGTCAGACCCGGGACAGCGGGACTGGTTATAGACGTAGAATGTTCTAGAGTAAGAGATAGCTTATGAATATACCTTACCTCTTTAATAACTACCCGAGTAGGCATAGAACTAGCTGCAGTATAAAGGAAACTACCCAATTGTGTTGTAGTAGGACTCCAACTGTACTCGGCTAGGACTTTCCATGTAACCCTGTCAACCCGGATATATAAGGGCGGGCAGGGACACCCTCCAAATAATAAACAACACCTAAGGCAATACAAACCACACAGAACGTAGGGTATTACGCAAACTCGCGGCCCGAACCTATCTAAATCTTTGTTTTCCTTGTACCATTGAGTTCTAGAGCAGACAATCCCTACCTACAAACCTTACTGCTAAGGGTATCCCTGAGCAGACTTGGTGGCAAACACCAACAGTGAGTGTCTTGCTTGCGTACGCGATCGCGTGATGCTTCTTATCCTTGGTCTGACCAAGTACGGCCCCCACCGCATAGTCACTAGCATCACACATGATCTTGAACAGGAGCTTCCAATCTGGGAGTTGAATGATTGGAGCTGAGATGAGTGACTTTTTGAGAGTGTTAAAGGCTCTATGGCACTCATCTGTGAATTGGAAAGGAACATCCTTGGCTAGGAGACTTGTGAGGGGCCTAGTGATCTGGGAGAAGTTCGCGATGAACCTTCGATAGAACCCGGCATGGCCAAGGAAGCTTCTAATTCCTTTCACATTGATGGGTGGCAGAAGTTACTCAATGACTTCAATCTTCACCTTACCCACCTCTATCCCTCTTTCGGACACTAAGTGTCCTAAAATGATGCCTTCATGGACCATGAACTGGCATTTCTCCAAGTTGAGGATCAGGTCCTTCTCTTGGCATCTCTGCAAGACTCTGTCCAAATTTTCTAGACAATGATCGAAAGTTGTTCCATAGACCAAGAAGTCATCCATGAAAACTTCCATAATTTCTTCGATCATGTCGGAGAAAATGGACATCATGCACCTTTGGAATGATGCTGGTGCGTTACATAGCCCAAACGACATTCGGCGGTAGGCATATGTTCCATAAGGGCATGTGAACGTAGTCCTACTTTGATCTTCGAGATGGATGGGTATTTGATGGTAACCAGAATAACCATCAAGGAAATAGAAGTAGGAATGCTTTGCCAACCGCTCTAACATCTCATTGATGAAAGGTAGTGGGAAGTGATCCTTCTTAGTGGCCTTGTTGAGTTTTCTGTAATCTATACACATCCTCCATCGCGTGACGGTTCGTTGGGAAATTAGCTCGTTCTTGCTATTTTCCACCATTGTCATGCCTCCTTTCTTGAGCACGACTTGAACTGGGCTTACCCACTCACTATGCGGAACAGGATAGATAATTCCGGCATCTAGGAGTTTGAGAACCTCTTTCTTTACCACCTCCCTCATAGCATTGGTCAACCTTCTTTGGGGTTCCCTAGAAGGTGCTATTGCAGGATCCAATGGGATTCGGTGGGTGCAAAGGGTAGGATTGATGCCCTTGAGGTCTTGTAGGGTATAGTCTAGGACTGATCAATGCTTCTCTAAAACAGTGATGAGCTTATTCGTCTCCTCTTCTGAGAGTTTGTCGCTAATGATTATGGGAGACTCTACATCGCTATTCAGAAATGGCGTATCTAAGCCCTGAAGGTAAAGGCTTTAGATCAATCTGAGGTTGTGATGGCTTCTCAGTCGTGAGCAGTTCAGAAGTTTCACCGGAGTCTTCTTCTGCATCGCTGACCTCTTTCGGCATTTCCTCAATATCCCCCTCGAGGTCCGAGTCAAAAGACTCGAAGGTGGGAGTGGCCATTATTTCCTCGATTGGCTCTGGAATAGGGAGATCTTCCACTGAGCATGTCAATGCTCGATCCATAGGGATGTGAAATGTGTCCTTCCCTAACTTGATGTTTAAACATCCGTCTTTAGGAACATCCTTAAAGAGGGCCTTAAGGGGATGTCCTATCAAGAAATCGAAGTTGAGATCTTCGAAGATATGGAAGTTCAAACGGATTTTAATATCATTGTGCCAAAATGAGACATTGGTGATTATCCCGTAGCTGCTCGTAAGAGAACCTGAAGGTCTCTTGATCTGTCTGTCTGTCGGAGTGAGTTTGTAATTGCCTAGAAAGGCTAAGGCAAACTAATCTGACATGAGATTAGCTCCAACAGCGGGACTATAGAGAGCGTCCACATTTTGATCTTGGTGACGGCAACGGAATGATGAGGAGGGAGAGTTTAGATAGATTGGAGATAAGAATGATTCTCCTTGCTGCAGCCATTCGTTGCTGATCAATGTTGTCAACTCTTGAATCGTCTCTCGAAGAAAATTCTCCTCTAAGGGATCTGTAGGAGTGACAGGACTTGGTGGCCGCTTCTGGCAGAAGTATCTTGAGGTGTTGCTGTCAGACCCGGGACAGCGGGGCTGCTTATAGACATAGAATGTTCTAGAGTAAGGGATAACTCATGGATGTACCTTACCTCTTTTGTAACTACCCGAATAGGCATAGAATTAGCTGCAGTACAAAGGAAACTACCCGATTGTGTTGTAGTAGGACTCCAACTGTACTTGGCTAGGACTTTCCATGTAACCCTGTCCCCCCGGATATATAAGGGCGGGCAGGGACCCCCTCCAAACAATAATCAACACCTAAGGCAATACAAACCACACAGAACGTAGGGTATTACACAAACTCGCGGCCCGAACCTATCTAAATCTTTGTGTTCCTTGTACCATCGAGTTCTAGAGCAGTCGATCCCTACTTACAAACCCTACTGCTAAGGGTATCCCTGAGCAGGCTTGGCGGTAAGCACCGACAACTTGCGTGCCAGGTAGGGGATTCGGCGAGTTCACCAACAAATTCAATGGCCGGATCAAGCAATGCCTACAGCGTGCCAGAAGGCACGACTTTTGTTTTCGGTTCCTAGGCTTGCACAGCTGACGGAACGGGAGGCTTTTCTAGCCACCTTGTCACGCCTAACTCGCCTAAATCGAAAACCCGCTCCCAACTCGCCAGCATCCGTGAGTCCGCGGGTCTCGACGAGGAAGGAGTTCCATCCGAACTCGACTCGGACAACCCGGAAAACATGTCAACTCAAAACCGAACTCCTGGTTTGGTCAAGTTCGTCATAAATTCTGATTCCGAAAAGCCTCACTTTTCCAAAACTCTTGGAAAATACCTGGCTCATCTCAGGACAATCAAACGCCCTAAGATCAAAAACTCAGAACTACTCGCCCGAGTAGATCAAGTTTCACGATCAATTGAGGGCTGCATTAAACTTGCAGAAACCGCTCTCAGCTCATCTGCACCACAGCAGAACCCTAAAGCACTAAACCCACCGCAGAAGAGGTCGGGCGATAAGCTCTCAGGGGTCGATCGGGTAAATCCGAAGCTTGCCAACTGCATTAAGGTGGCTGAAAGCATTCTGCAAAACAAAGAGCAGAAATCGGGAGGAGGAATCTGCAGGGGAGCTGGTGAGACAAACCTCGGCTTGTTCGGATGGGACCGTCTCTCTCCAGGATATCTTAGAGCCCTTCATCGAAACCTGCTCTCACTTGGACTCCGAAACCAGTCGAGTCCAAGTTCGATCAGGACTTTGATTGCTTCATGAACGGTCTCGAGAACTTTGAACCATTTGACGATCTTGAAGAGTGGTCAGACAACATTCCTACAAAATGTTAGCACACAAAATACCCGAAAGATATGGTAATTAGGAGAAGGGTTATCCATTCTTGCGGGGCATTACACCACCACAAACGTTCGTCGTTCAACGTTCCATGAATTTAATTCGAAGGGAAATATTTTTGGTATTTTTAGGTTTATGAACTTCATTAATCACTACAGAATTTTATTTGTTTTTGGTTAAGCTAGCTGTTAAGTCCTTTACTCAATTAGCTCTAAAGATCTTGATTAAGCAAAAAGACTTAAGAAAAGGAGAGGAGATGCTCATGATCAGGCTGAGGCATGCAAACCTGAGCAGGTGGTGCGTCGAGGAATGTTGCTCCCATTGGCTTTTATAGCCCGGCGCAGAGTGCAGGCCGGCCGTCCTAGGCCACGTCGGCCGGCCTCTGAGCGGCGGTGAGCGAGCTACGGTGGCGGTCTATGCTTCTAGCCTTGTAGGGTAGTCCTTCTTTCGGTGGTGATGGGACGGGAACGGAGGAGAGGAGCCGGCCAGCCTTGATGGGGCCGGTCGGTCTACCACTGCACGTTCTGCTCTTCGTCTTTTACACTTTGCTCCATGTGCACGCAAGCATCTTGTCCCCTACTGCTCTTGGCCAAATGAAACAGAGTGGGGCTGGCCGACCTAGGCCGGCCTAACATTCGGCAGAAATTTTTCGAAATTTTTTTGTGAAGTTCTAATGCACACTAAGTTTCAAAAATTCAAATATGCTTTGGTTGAAAAAACAAACATGCTTATGCAAAGATGAAACAAAAATTATGCATGGGAATTTAAACTATCCTATATGCAATGCAAGAATGGATACATACCATGAACCTCATGGCGCGGGCTCGGCTTTTGAGTTCGGAGCGGGACTCTCCATACCTTTGGTTCGTTTGTCGTCATCGGGTGGAGTCCCTGACGATGACACCTTCTTTCGCCACACATTCTTGGTTGTGGGCGGTGTTCTGACCTCTTTCTTTTCCGATTCTAGAAACTTCTTACGTTGGATCCTTCGTCTCGCATTTCTGTAGTTGTGAAGCTTAATTTGCTTCGCCTCCTCCAGATTTCGTAGACTTTCCACGAATTCGGTGGGATGGATGGCTTCTCCGGCTCTTTCTCGGATTTCTTTTTCCGGTTGATTGCTTTGACTTGTGAGTATTGTTCGACCATCAATTTGAAGGCGAACTTCTCCTTCTGGCCATTGCTATTGAGCGGGATCTCTCCGGCTCCCACATCAATATGTGCATTTGCTGTGCTCAAGAATGGCCATCCCAAGATGAGAGTTGTCTTGGTGTTGACATCCATGTCGAGGACGACGAAGTCGACGGAAATCAAGAAATTCCAGATTTTGACCGGAATGTTCTCCGCGATTCTCGTGCGGTAGCGAACCGATTGGTCCGCTAGCTGCAAACACATGGCAGTAGGGGCAAGTGCATGATGATTAAGGCAGTCATAGACTAAATTTGGCATGATGCTAACACTTGCTCCCAAGTCGCATAGAGCGTTTGAGAAATGTTGGGTCCCGTTCGAGCATGTGATAGTTTGGTAGCCTGGGTCCTTCTTCTTCACTAGGAGGGGATCGAGTATAGCAGTGCTACACTCTTCTATTAACTGCACGACCTCGGTGGTGGGTAGCGCTCTCTTGTTTCCAAGAATATCTTTGATATACTTGGCATACGTAGGCCCCTACATAGCATCAAGAAGCGGTATATTGACATACAACTGCTTTATTACCTTGACGAACTTGCCGAATTGTTCGTCGGCCACCGGCTTCCTTATCCGCTCCGGAAACAGTAAGGCAGTTGTGTTGTGGTAGTCACGTGAAGTTCTAGGGAGTTCCACGAGGTCTTCCTGGGTTGCAATTGTGTTGGAGTCGACAGCCTCCTCCTGCGCTTCGTCATTCATGTTGGTATGGCTTGCAGTTGCGGCTTTCTGCCGAGTTCCTGCATATTGTGGGAAAGGTGGCTCCCACGTGGACTTACCACCATGCGTAGTCACCACAATAACGTTCTCCTTTGAAGGAACTTTCGGTTGCCCATGCAGCTTTCCCGTGTTAGCGTTAGGACAAGAAGAGGCTAGTTGAGCTACCTGAGTTTCTATCATTTTGTTGAAGCTCAACTGATTTTTAATAACAGAGTTAAAGCCCTCTAGCTGTGCGGCCATAGACTCCAAAATCTTGTTATTAGCAAGAAACTTCTTGCTAATCTTGTCATTTATCAGTTTCTGGCCGTACACTAGGTCTTTTATGGTAGGCTGAAAATTGTTATTAAAATTCATACCTTGCTGTTGACTGAAGGGGAGGTTGGGCTTTGAGTTCCAACCTTGCTAAGGACGGAATCCCGAGTTGGGATTGTTGTTGTTGGTTCCAACGAAGTTCGCGTCCTCTTGAGTTAAGGGGCACGAGGTGCCCGAGTGCCCAGTCTCGCCACATGTTTCACATGTTGTCATGGTGTGCTAACCCACAGCCGGGTGGCGGAATGCACCTGCCTAAGCCCTAAGGGAGTATGAACTCGAGGGGTATCTGAGCTTAGTTCGATCTCGATCTAGAACACGATGAACACAGAGGGGTTTAGAGTGGTTCGGGCTGCCGGAGTGTAATACCCTATGTGACACCCTAGGTGTCTGCACAATAGTTGTGTATCCATTTTATGCATCATGTGCTTGAATTGCTTGAAAAAGGATCTTTTTGTAAATATAAAAGGTTCTTTGTGTAATTATGATTTTATGCAAGGTCCTTTCTGCAGTTATATTGAATAGAGTGTGCAATTATTGCTTTTGTGGAGGGTGCTTTTGCAAATTTCAGTGCATTTATTGCTTGGCAGGACACTTTTCAAATCAGCCCAAGTTTGAAGTGAAATTACATTGAAAAAGACAAGTTTCCTTTAAATTCAAAATCTCTTCCATGTTTTCAAAATTAGCTCTTGAATCTTTGATCAAATAAATTTTTTCACAACATCAAAGTTGTAGATCTTGAAAAATGGAACAACTTTCATGTTGGGCACTTTTCATTTGAGCCCTGGTTTAAAAGTTATTGCTTGTTTACAGTTTGGCCCCTGGAACTTTTGGAAATTGCAAAATAGTCCTCATCTTCTTCTCCAGCCTGCTTGCCTGCTCTGCTCCTCTGCGCCGCCGCTGTCCAGCACCGCCTGCCGCCGTGGGCCGCCCCCGCGCCACCTCCTGCCTGCCCAGCACCCCACGCGTCACGCCGCAGCTTCTCCACCGTTCTTTGGCTTCGCGCTGGCCCTCTCCCTCCCGCGCCACGCGCCCAGCGACCCGCCGTGCGGCCACCACCTCAACGCCGCGGTGGCGAGCCTGCTGCAGCACCCCAGACTGCCAATTCGCGCGTGCTTTAGAACCCAGAACACCGCAGCCTTCTTTTCCCCCACTCTTTTGCCCGCTCGCTGCTCCGAAAGCCCCAGAACGCCGCCGCCATCCCCGAACGCCGGCGAGCTCAATCCACCGTCACACCGCCACTGCAGACCCAATCTGCCCGCGCTGACCCCTCCTTTAGCCGCGCCTCGACCTCGCGCAGCTCCCCAGCCCTTTTCCCTCGCCCGAACCCCACCGGAGCCACCCCGCCGCCGTGCTCCGAGCTCCACCGGCCGCCGCTCACCGTTGAGCTCATAGCTTCGGTCTTCCACCGTTCAACCCGACCCCTCCATTAGCTTCGCATCGATCTCAGGCAGCTCACTCACCCCTCCCCTTCGCCCAGAACCCGTCGGAGGAACCTCATCGACGAGTTCCCTCCGCCGCCGCCGCACCTCGCCACGGGGAACCCCCAATCCGACCACCCCGAGCCCCAAGAAGACCACCACTAGGTTCGCCTTGGCCTGCTCTCCATTTCCCCCAACCCCACCCTCACCGCCGGTGAGCCTAGGCGCCGGTAAAGGCCGGTCAACCGTCGCCCCCTCTACCTGACCGAGGCCAAGGACCGTGTGCTTGAATTTGAAAAAGCCCAGGGGGCTGTCTGCAATGTCAGTGACTTAGGGGAATAGTGCTATAGGGGCTTGTTTGTAATAGTTTGCTGTGATCTTTGAAATTCAATATCCATTCGTGGAAAATTCGTAAATTAGCAAATCTGGATGTTTTAGAATCCTCTTAAAGATATCTATGCACAGAACCATAATATGTTAGGCTTTAGTTGTAAGTTTTTGCTGAAAAATTTGATTTGTGTTACTAGTGCATATTTATTAGTTGAGTTTATCTTTTTCTTAACTACTGTTTTAAAGCTTGTCTTGCTCTGAAACTTTTATGGTAGTTTACTCATGTGACACTAGTATTTCTATAAAAATTTAGTGGTCAGTTCTCATGTATAGCTATTTATTTGATTTAATCCTTGTTTAATGGACTTTAATTATGATAAATAGTTTATGCTGATGATAAATCATGGAAATATTCTTGAGTGTTATTTTGGAGTATCTTAGCTTGTACATGAAGTTTGAGCATCAGTTCATGACTAGAACAGGAGCTAAAAATGAATCTTGCTAATCTGTTGTTCTGTTTTGTTTATTTTCTCATAATTATTTCCTTGTAGATAAAATCATGAACAATTCACAGTAGCTAGTTCATTTCTGTGTAGATCTCCTTTTAAATTTTGAGCTTCTGCTTTGCTATAGTTTGACCTGTATAATTCAAGCTTGTTCTAGGTGTTGTCTGAATGAATAATTTGTTGTGAATAATTGGCTACATGTCTTAGCATGAATTTTACAGGTTTAGGGTTTAGGGTAATTTTTGCTAAGTTTATTTCTGTTTGTGCTTGGGTTGTTTATTTATTAGCAAACCATAACTTATTTGTTATAGGAAATCAACCCCACTTGTTTATGAAGTTAGTAAACTTTATTTGTGCTGTTGATCATGATGCCTTGTGTAGTTAGATTTGTTAGTTAGCTACTCTATAAATGATTGCCTATGTGTGTTTATAATGTTGTTCTTACATTACATATAGATACGACTACTTTGTCGGACGGGACGTACGAGCTGATCCCGGAGTCTGACGGAGGTGATCTCGAAACTCAAGCGAACACCGCCGTACTAACTGAATCCCCGGACCAAAGTTCGGAAGAGCCTAGAGCTGAAATAGTTAGCGACTACCAAGAAGGCAAGCCCCGAACATAACCTATATCTCAAATTATTATTATTTACTGTTATTATTTATTTGTGCATTTACAGTTCTTAGGATTTGATTTGAAACCCTTGATGCATGATCCTAGGAACCTATGTACTGAACACTAGACCTGAGTTCGACTACTTGCTAAGCTTATAGGACCGGTAAAAGTCGAGTGATTGCCTGTCACTCGCGAGCTCTATAGGAATTGCTTATTTACTTTCTGTTATCAATATAAGGACGACAGACGGGGTTGTGTTCGATATCATGACCTTATGTGAGACCTCGCCTGTGTTGATGAACTTGCTAAGGTCGCGGTGTGTGGTAGCGGTGGTTAAGTTTTTGAAAGTACTAGCCACATGCCGTAAATATAGTACGCGGCAAGCCTAGTAGCCGATTGGACCGGGAAGTGGATATACCTGACACTCTCTCTTAGGGATAGGTTTTATTTTATGTCGTGCAACACTACGACTATGAGGGACGAGATATAGAGTGCCCTATGGGACGAGAGAATGTGCCCTGTGGGACGAGGGGGAGCCCTATAGTCGGGGAGAGTGTTCCTATCCACAAGCCGGAAAGAAAGGTCAACGGTTGTTTGGGAATGACCCGACAGTGTTCCAGATGTGTGTGCTAGGTTTATCCTTGCAAGGTTGAATTTCGATTCAGAATCGTCCGCCTCTCACGATGATATGAGACTGCTTGATCCCTTTGCCACACAGAGTAATAAGAGCAACAATATTATTTATCAATCTTGATGTTTGCTTAGTTTTCTACCATGATTGGATAGTAATTGCTTACATAGAATGGTTAATCTACTAGAATCTTGAAAGCTAAAACTTGAAAGTAAGGATCTACTCTTTATTGCTTTTCAGCAAAAGGAAAACCAGAGCCTCACAAACCTTGCATAGTCTAGCTATAGTGGGCTACTTATACCCGTTGACGGTTAAGACTTGCTGAGTATTAGAATACTCAGCCTTGCTGTTGAAAACCTTTTCAGGTATGAGTTTTGAGGAGCAGATCGCTAGTTTGACCTACCCTTGCTCGTTGCCTCCTGGCTGGTCCGTAGAGTGGGATACGTCTGCGACCGGCAATGACTATGACGAGTGATACCATGCTTGGGCTAGCCTGGTATCCTTTTGCGACGTGTTGTAGCCGTCGTGTTTTGTCTTCCGCTGTCTAAACTCTGAACTTAAGTTATGGCTTGTATAACTGTTTACTAAGGTTGGTCTTGTAATAATAATTTAGAACTGGTTTGTAATAACTTTTATGCCTGTGATGTAAAATTTGTGGTTGTAATATCTCTGGACTCGCCTTCGTGCAGGGTATGCTTGTTCGATCCGAGAACCGGTGGTTGTATCGGGATGTTACCCGACAGACCAAGAATTGTTCCGTTTGAAGTGCGTTTGAGCTGGTGTTGCTTTTATGGCGATGGCCTGCGCACTTGAGCCGGGATAATTCAGGTGGTTCTGCCACACCCTACGTCCACTGTGTGTTGTATTGCCTTGCCTCGAGAGAGTCCGCGAGAGCTTGTGCGAGCATGTGTTCTCGTGTGTCTGTTGTGTATAGCGAGCGCCTCCCTTTTATATCTCAAGGGGACGCGTACATGGCCGTTGGGACCCCGACAGGTGGACCCAACGATGCAGTACAAGATAACATACTCTTCATATTATGGCGTCGTAGGCGAAGGAGATCTCTCTCCTAGATTCCATTGTCTGCTCCTGGAGTTCCCCGTTCAGCGTGTCCAGGCGCTGTCTTGTCGGAACGGCACCAGGCATAGCTAGCGGCGTTGCCTGCCACGTAGCAGAACGGGCCGCGTAGCTTGCGGCGTAGGAGGCATGATGGAAAAGTGCCGTGCCATCGTATCCAATTAATGCGGCAGACGGGCTCTGCGCGGGTGCGGCACAGGCGGCTGCACTGTGTACATTGGTAATACGCGGTGCACAGTGAGGCCTGACAAAGGCTGTCCCGCGTGCCGCGGCGACAGAGCACGCCTCAACCATCCACATTAAATGCGGTGGGTGGGCGAGTCTTCGAGCGGAGGACTCGCGCACGAGCCCGCGCCCGTGCCTCCGGGACACGTGGCGGCTCCGGACCTCCACGCGGTAAGGGAGGTCCGGGTGGACGCAGGAGGTCCCGGACCCCTATGGGGGGTCCGAGGCCTCGGCTGTTAGCTCGGAGCTTCCCTTCCTTAGGGACACGTGGCGTCTCCGGACCCATCCTTGGGCGAGGAGCGGGTCCGAGGCCGTTGGCCTGGTGAGGAAAGAGCCTGACCCGTGGGGCCTGGCTACTCCATCCTTTGCGCGAAGTTACGGATAACTACGCGGATCCTGCCTTGCCGCAGTAAGAGTGGGTATCCCTGCTACAGGGTACCGACAGTGGCCCCCGGGCCCACCTTGGGGGAGGAATGAACCCGCAGGTAGGGCCACTACTGCGATTTGGCTCTGCATAGCTTGAAGCTTCTTACTGTAGGGGTCTTGACCGGCTTTGACCATCCATCGGGTTGTTTGCTGTCTCATCACATCGCAACGGCTTACTGACTCATGGCCCCCACGCACAGTGGTTAACCTAGTCACACGCGCGACTCTCGGCATTGTTGCGGCCGGAGTAAACGGAACATTTACCACCGCCGCAGTTCCCGAAAAGCTCGGCAACACCAGCGCTTAATACGCGCACGTCAGCTCAGCTTCCACCTCGCTTCGCGCATGGGCGACGGTTCAGATCCCGCCTTTTCACACCTTTGTTGGTTACCCGCTCTCCCTAACAGATGGGCCTGGGCCCCCTTGTCATGGAGCGGCGGTTAACACCAGGTGCGGGCGTCGCTTGGGTCCCAGCGACGGTTCCGGGGCACGCCGGTTGAGTCAGGCTTTATAATGGGGCGAACCGCATACCGCGATTACTTTCCTGCATTCGCCTTCTTCCTTCCAACCTTTGCGCCCCTTTGTCTTCGAGATTTCCTTGCCCCTTGCTCCCCCACGCAGATTGTTCTTCACCTCCACAGAGAGATGGCATCCCTTGTTCATCCCCGCCAGTTCCAGACCGAGGAAGAGTTGAACACGGTGTGCCGCCTGCTTGGGTGGAGTGCACAAAAGACCGGCTGGGGGGTCCGTGCAGGCTCGGTTCCTCTCGGCAACCTCCTCGCCAGGGAATTTGTGCTATTCACCTTGCACATTTCCACCGGCGTGGGGCTGCCGATCTCTTCATTCCTGCTGTTGCTGCTGGAAGACTTCGGCCTCCAACTCCAGCACCTTACACCCCACTCCCTCCTCCTGACGTCCATCTTCGTCCATTTGTGCGAGATGTTCGTGGGAGTACGGCCCTGCGTCATCCTCTTCCGCCATTTCTTCATACTGGTGAAGTCCGGGAGGGCGAAGGATGAGGTGGGGGCGTATTACTTCCAAACAAGGAGCAACCTGCCGATGCCTTACATTCCCGGCCTCACTGGCGGGAGGTGGGAGGAGTGGCGCAGGGATTGGGTGATCACCACCACCGAAGCTAACGAGCGCTTCGCCCTGCCGACCGAGGGACCTGCCACCGACCATGCATCCTGGAGGGCCAAGCCGATCCTGCAGCCGGATTTCAACTCCGTGCTGGGCAAGATCAGGTCGCTTGTGGAGAGCGGCCTCACCTCTCTACACGTGCTCGGAGATTTCTTGAGGGCATCGGATCGCCCTCCTGAAGCAGAGGCCGCGCCCTGCTTGGAACTTCACCGGCCTAAACGACTGCATCAGGACCCACCGCGGAGAGGGGAGCCATCTGACCTAGGAAGCCTTGGAGGTCCTGGTGCGGGCGGTGATGGGGGATGCCTTCATCCCGGAGCAGCTGATCCTTCCCCAGGGTGTCGTCCCCCTCTGCGAGGCCTCACGCCTGAGGACCGCGGTGCTGGCCACCCTGCCGACTCTCGACGACGGTGGGTTGGCCGCACGCCAGACCGGAGGCGACCCAAACCGTGGGCTCCGGATCCCTGGTGCATCCGGGGATCAAGCCATGCCGGGCGATGCGGGATCCGGCTCCGCTACAAAGGGCAAGCAGGCCGTGACTGGCAGCGCCGCCACAGGCGGTCCCAGCCAGGTCCTGAGCAGCTCCGGCGCATTGTCGAGAGACGCAGGCCGGCACAGGTTACTCAGGGGCGACGGGACCCCGGTCACGGAGTCCACCGCGAAGCGTCAGAGGACCGCTGAGGGCGCCGGCCAGGGTAGCTCTCAGGCTGCCAGCCCTCGCGGGTCCTCCGGTGCGACTGCGCCGCCACCATCGCCACCGAGAGATACCTCCCGCCGGCAGCAACAGCAGCAGCAGCAGCCGCGGGAGCAGCAGCAGCTGCTGCATGTAACACCCTAATTTAAATTTCAGCAATTAATAATAAATTTATTTGGCTTTATTTAAATTTCTAAGGTTTATTGTATTAGTATGGCATTTAATTCAATTTTGTTCGTTAAGTAATTAAAATTTATCATAGGTTTAAAATTTTGTTGTTGCATTCATGCTGGTGCATAGCTTCAATGATTTGAGTGTGTTTGAATTCAAATTTGTATTTGAATTCAAACCTTGTTTGAATTAGGAGGAGAAAAGTTTAGAAATAGAAAGGAAGAGAAAACCCAAAACCCAACCCAACAACCCAAACCCACCAGCCCAGCTCAGCAGCCCAAGTCGTCCCAGCCCATCCAAACTCCCCTCTGCGGCCCGAGCTTCCCGCGCTTGGCCCACAACCGCGCGGCCCACTCCCAAAGCCTAACTCCCCGCTCCCCCCGTCCGGCCCGCTCGCGCGTTCAGCCCAGCGCGCCCAGCCGCGAGCGCATCGTTTTTTCCCCCCGCCACCGACAGCCTTGGCCCATGCGTCAGCCGCTCTTTCCCCGCCCGACCGCGCGCGCTCAGCGTCGCCCGCGTCCTCCCCTGTCTCACTGCAACCCTAGCCCACTGGTCATCGCCCTCCTCCCGTTTTCCCCGCGTCCCTCACTCGCCCGTCACGCCGAGATCTCCGGCGAGCTCCCCGTCCAGGGCCCGCACGCCGAGATCCCCGAATCGCTCCTTAAAACGCCCCCACGCCCTCCCCCACACCCTACTTTCATTCACAACCACCGCTCCAAACCCTAGCCGCCGCCTCCGCATTGCTCCGCCGCGCAGAGCTCACTGCGCCGCCGTGGAGACACTGACCCGCTGCCCGTTAGCCCCTGGAAAACCCCACCGAAGCTTCGCCGTAGCTCCAGCAAGCCCCTGTAGCCCTTGCACCGGCCCTAGCCCTTTGTGTCGCCGGATTTGCGCCGGACCGCCCGAAGGTGAAGGTTCTTGCGCCGCCGCGATTTCCTCGCCGCCGGCGATCCCTGAGCCCCCGACCACCGTGGCATCTTCGCAGGAACCCCGTGCATCTATCCGTGGAGCGCAGGAGTCCCGAGGACCCCGTAGCGACCTCTTCTCGAACGCCAGCCGGCGCCACGCCGCCGGACTCCAACGCCGGCGACTCTGCCCGGCCTCCCAGCGCAATCCCAACCCTCGGTGAGCTTCACTTTTCCCTCCCCTCCCTGTTAGACCGATAGTTAGGGCTGGTAACCCGTTCCAGCGGCCGGAACGCCACCCGCCGTCGTGCCTCCGCCGCGCGCAGCGCCGCTCCACCGTGGCGAGCTCTGTCCGAGCCCGGAAAACCCCGCATAGATGCACAGGTGGATTAGCCACGTCGTGCTGATCACTCCGGACTCAAACCCGAGTCCAAACGAATCCCTGAGCAACGAATCCGATGAACTCCGACGAGCCGAGCTGCGCGCCGCCGCGGGAAAAGGTCCCCGGCGACCCAGTGCCGCCGGCCGTGGCCCCCTTTCGCCCTGAGCCGCTAGATCCCGAATCAACAGCCCCGATTAGAATGTGGGCCGATCCGATTTGATCCGCCCGATCGCGATCTGACGGCCCAGAATCAAAGATACCGGTTCGGCCGATACTTTTTGCTAAAGAGCCCTTTAGTTTTCCGAGATTCAACCCGCAGTCCTGTGCCATTCAAAAGTATTTCCAAATAGGTCCTGTTTTTAACGCTTAAGCCCCTGGCCTTCTTAGAAATCGAACCCGCGGTCCAGAGTTGTAGTTTTTGCACGTTGGACCCTAGATCTTTAGTTTAATTATGTTTTAGCCCTCGGTTTTAGCAGAAAAGCCCCTGAAACTTCAGTTTTCTTACAAATAAGCTCCTGAACCTTGTTTTTAGCCTAGATTATGCGTTTTAGCCCCGTTTTTAGCGTTCTTTATGTCCACGCGATCGTTGTAACGCGTAGAACAATATTAGAGTAGTTTAGTGTGCTGTTTTTATGTATTGATGTACTGTTTCTTAGTTTTTATTAGTGTTTGCTTGTATGCTTATTATTGTGCATTGTTTTGGCCATGTGTTCGTGAGTAGACGTCGATCCATCTGAGGAGCCCCAGTACCAGTACCCGGAGCAGCCGTCTTCGGATCAGTTTGAGCAGCAGCCAGAGCAGTGCGAGGAAGGCAAGTATAACATGAACAGCCTATCATTTTAATTACAATTTCATACTGCATTTAATACTGTATGCCTATAAGGATTTCCTAGCCACTTTATATCCTTTATATATACCTTTGGGTTGCATTTTGGTTAGTTGTGCTACGTTGCTGCGCTATAACACACTCTGGTCCTTTTTAATTAAATTGATTAATGGTTTACTTGAACTTAATTCTGAGAGTGGCCCTCTGTTTGGATGAGTGGCTCACGTCTCGTTAAAAGATGGTTTTTGTAGAAACATGGTTTAGGGGGCCAGCACGGTGCTTAGTGCTTGGTTGGCCACTCTCCATAAGGACCGGTTCATAGAGCGACAACCTGGGACAACAGCGCTACCACAAGGCTAGAATGGGATAGACTTGGCTTACTAATTAGGTCTTTTTGGTTTGGAGTAACTTACCTGCGGGGCAAGAGTAGTAAGCTTCAATGGTCCCTGCTCCTCCGGCTGGTCTGTGCTTGGATTGCGCTCCTGTGCTTGTACCCCCGTGAGGTGGGCCCCATCGTCGCTGACCTATCTCTCGCGGTTACGCTTTACCAACGAGATTCTTTGTAACGGCCTCGTAGTGAGTCGCTAGTCATCTCACCTAAGGAAGTGTGATGAACAACTGGCGTAGCTCACGACTTGTGGGTAAAGATGTGCAACCTCTGCAGAGTGTAAAACTGGTATACTAGTCGTGCTCACGGTTATGAGCGGCTCAGATCCTCCTTTTGATTAGTGGAGTTATCTCCTTCCGACGAGGGAGGTGCTTCTCGGGGTTTACCTTGGTGGCTTGGTTTCGGTTTGGTTCTCAGTAATAGTATGAATAATTCTGATTAATTACTATGTAACTGGGTTAATGGTAATTCATCAACTCGTAGTAAATAGCTTTAATAAAATTTTGCCAAGATTAAAAGCTAATGCAGTTGAGTCAGCCAACCTTAGAGCCTCATAGTTTGTGTTATACTTGTTGAGTACAAGTTGTGTACTCACTCTTGCCTCTTCTCTACTTTTTCCTCTTGGCTACGCTACTGCTGCTCAGTTCCTGCCGACACGAGGGAGTTTGTCCAGTGCTACCAGGACTACGAGGACTTCTAGGTGTTCGTCTCCCAGTCGACGTCCCTGTGGCGCCCTGCTTCAGCTTCGGAGAGCTTTTATCGTATTTTGTACTTCGCTTCCGCTGTATCAGACATTTATGTCATTATTGTAATAAATAATATTTGTATTCGCTTTATTATGTCTTTTTACGTGATATGTGCTATGATATACTATTCATTCTGTTGTATATACGTGTGACTTGATCCTGGCACGTATATGATTGCTCGGTTTATGCTCTTTTATAAACCGGGTGTTACAGAGTGGTATCAGAGCCGTATCGACTGTAGGACGAAGCCTAGATAGAACTGGTCGAGTTTTAGGACTTCTTCTCACCAATCCTTGCCTTGATTTCTCTCTCTGAAGAATAGTTTCGTAGATTTTGGCCTGAATCAGTCATCTGACCACCATGAGTATTAGCTAGGTGACCCTTTTATAATAATACGATAGCACGCTCTGCGACGCGTTGTGTTAGTCGAGTCTTGTGTTAAACTCGGCTAAGTCGTGAAAATTGTCTGCTTGTTATTATGCTACCTGTTTGATTTGGATTTTTGACTGATTGCATAGCTTAGTAGTTTAAATTTGTTTAAAGAAAATCACTCAGATGTTAAAGTTAACTAATTAATAAAATGAGTTAGATCGTTGGGGGTAAAACAGTCAACTCTATCCTGTCTACTTTATCATGGCTGAGTCTTTTTCCGCAAAGAGTTATCATATCCATCTGAGTTTATTCCTGCAATATCCTTACTCGTGAAATCTTTTGTTCAAATCAGATGGTGAACACCAGGAGCACCGGTTCCGGTTCTGGCCAGCAGCAGGGTCAGAACAACCAGGGTACCGGGATCCCGATGCCTCCGCCTTTGACTCCGGAGCAGTACTTCCAGCTCCAGATGCAGATGATGGCTACCCTGAACAACACTGTTCAGGCACTTCAGCAGGCTCACACTCAGCCCCCGCCTCCTCCACCGCCGCAGCCTCGCGACAGGCGTGCAGAGTTCCTGAGGGGTCACCCGCCGACGTTTTCTCACACGTCCGACCCTCTTCAGGCCGACGACTGGCTCCGTGCAGTGGAGCGTCAGCTGGACATCGCCCAGTGCGATGATCGTGAGCCAGTTCTGTATGCAGCAGGACAGCTGCGAGGGGCAGCTTTGGACTGGTGGGAGTCCCACCCAGTTCACGACCGCGAGACTCTCACTTGGCTCCAGTTCAGGGAGCGGTTCCGCAGCCACAACGTCCCCGCGGGCGTTATGAAGATGAAGCAGAAGGAGTTCCTTGCACTGAAGCAGGTAATCTTAAGTATAATCATTCAGCGTTTTCTTTTGAGCTAATGCCCCCTTGTTCTATCCTTATGAATCTTGAGTTAATCTTTCGATATCTATCTGTCTTTGTCAATTCAGGGGACTATGTCGGTCACGGAGTATCGTGATCGCTTTCTTCAGCTTTCTCGCTACGCCCCTGCCGATGTTGCGGATGACCGCAAGAAGCAGGAGCACTTCATGGAGGGTCTTGAGGACTACCTCCAGTACGCGCTGCTCAACCTCCGCTTCGACGACTTCAACCATCTGGTTGACAGCGCGCTCAACACCGAGCGCAAGCACTTGGAGATGGAGGACAAGAAGAGGAAGATTGTCCCCGTTGCTTCCGGCAGCAACACTCGCCCTCGACTCCAGCCGCCCCAGCAGTACCAGCAGCAGTACCGGCCTCCTCAGTAGTACCAGCAGAGGCCACCGCAGCAGTACCCGCCTCGACAGCAGCAGCAGGCGGGGCAGGGCCAGAGGTTACCGGCAGCTCCGGCTCGTGCTGCTCCACCGGCACCGCAGGCTCCACGTCCGGCAGCTCTTACCGGACAGCAGGCTCAGGGACCTCCTCGCACCTGCTTTCACTGTGGCCAGCCGGGGCACTACACCAACGCTTGCCCCCGGAAGGCGCAGGCGGGACAGCAGGGGCGCCCAGCTCAGCCCAGGGCGCCACTTCAGGGCAGAGTGAACCACGTGACGGCCGAGTCAGCGGTTGAGGCTCCCAACGTGGTTATTGGTACGTTCATGGTTAATTCATATCCAGCTACAGTGCTTTTTGATACTGGTGCTACGCATTCCTTCATTACTCAGTCTTTTGTCGAGCATCATGGTATTCATACTAGCACATTAAAGAGGTGCGTGTTAGTATCTTCACCGGGAGGACAGTTGAGGTCTCACACTTACTGCCCGAGAGTCAGTGTTTCCTTGAGAGGAGTAGAGTTCTGTACTGATCTGATGGTGCTAGACACCAAGAGCATTGATGTCATTCTGGGAATGGAGACTCTGGCCAAGTGGGGAGTTCGGATAGATTGTGCTCAGAGGACAGTCTTGCTATCAGCTTCTAGTGGCCAAGAGGTTGTTATCAGTGCAGTAGAGCCTTCTAGATTTCTTCATCAGATGGAGGCTAGACCCACGGACGGTATTCGCGTGGTGTCTGAATTCCCGGATGTCTTTCCGGATGATCTGCCAGGTATGCCGCCTGAACGTGCCATTGAGTTTTGTATTGATCTCTTGCCTGGCACAGCTCCTATTGCAAAGCGGCCCTATCGTATGGCACCTATAGAGCATGAAGAGGTCAAGAAAACTATTGATGAGTTGCTAGC
Organism: Panicum virgatum; assembly: GCF_016808335.1. Lineage (NCBI taxonomy): Eukaryota > Viridiplantae > Streptophyta > Magnoliopsida > Poales > Poaceae > Panicum > Panicum virgatum. Next base: position 20,268,195 of record NC_053143.1, on the reverse strand, counting down.
CAAGGGCTATATCCGTCGCAGCTTCTCTCCTTGGGCTTTTCCGTTGTTGCTGGTAGATAAGAAGGATGGCTCGAAGAGGATGTGTGTGGATTATCGGGAGCTGAATGCAGTTACTATCAAGAACAAGCATCCACTGCCCCGTATTGAGGATCGCTTTGATTTGCTTCGAGGTGCTCGTATATTCTCGAAGATTGATCTTCGTTCGGGTTATTTTCAGCTGAGGATCCGTCCTGGGGATATTCCGAAGATGGCATTCACTTGCAAGTACGGGCTATATGAGTATACAGTCATGTCCTTCGGCTTGACTAATGCCCCGGCTTACTTCATGCATCTGATGAACATGGTCTTCATGGATTATCTGGATGTCTTTGTGGTGATTTTCATTGATGATATTCTGATCTTCTCCAAGACAGAAGAAGTGCATGAGGAGCATCTGAGACTCGTATTGCAGAGATTGAGAGAGCATCAATTGTATGCCAAGTTCAGCAAGTGCGAGTTCTGGATTGACGAGGTTCCATTCCTCGGTCATGTTATCTCTCAGGGAGGCATTGCTGTTGATCCGAGCAAGGTGAAAGATGTGCTCGAGTGGGAGACACCGCAGACAGTAAAGGAAGTCAGGTCTTTCTTGGGCTTAGCAGGATATTATCGGAGGTTCATTGAGAATTTCTCCAAGATCGCGAAGCCTTTGACTTCCTTGCTTGAGAAAAATGTGGCTTTCGTGTGGACTGATGAGCGTCAGAGGGCCTTTGATGAGCTGAAGAAAAGGTTGACTACGGCGCCAGTCCTGACTCTGCCAGACCAGACGAAGAGGTTTACGGTATATTGTGATGCTTCGAAGGATGGTCTTGGGTGTGTTCTGATGCAGGAGGGCAGAGTGATTGCTTATGCTTCACGGCAGCTACGCCGGCATGAGCTGAACTATCCTACTCATGATCTTGAGTTAGCCGCAGTTGTGCATGCTCTGAAGATTTGGAGGCATTACTTGTATGGGCAGCGGTGTGATATCTACACTGATCACAAGAGCCTCAAGTACATTTTCACGCAGAATGAGCTGAACATGCGGCAGAGAAGATGGCTAGAGTTAGTCAAGGATTATGATCTGGAGATTCACTATCATCCGGGCAAGGCCAATGTTGTAGCAGATGCTCTGAGCAGAAGAAGTTATGTCAACATGGCCGTGGCTTTCCAGATGCCTCCAGAGTTATGCGAGGAGTTCGAGCAGTTGAGTCTGGGCTTCTTGCATCATACTTCCAGTGCAGCATTTGAGGCAGTACCGACTCTAGAGTCCGAGATCAGGCAGCATCAGAAAGATGATGAAAAGCTGCAGGAGATTCGTGAGTTGCTCAAGAAGGGCAAGGCCCCTCATTTCAGAGAGGATGATCAGGGTACCTTGTGGTACAAGAACCGGATCTGTGTGCCAGATGTGAAGGATCTTCGGAAGTTGATTCTGAGTGAGGCCCATGATACAGCTTACTCTATTCATCCGGGCAGCACGAAGATGTATTATGATCTGAAGGAACGTTTCTGGTGGTATGGGATGAAGCGTTCAGTGGCAGAGTACGTGGCTATTTGTGACACTTGTCAGCGTGTCAAGGCTGAGCATCAGAGGCCAGCAGGTCTATTGCAGCCTTTGAAGATTCCAGAGTGGAAATGGGAGGAAATCACTATGGACTTCTGTAACACCCGGTTTATAAAAGAACATAAACCGAGCAATCATATACGTGCCAGGATCAAGTCACACGTATATACAACAGAATGAACAGTATATCATAGCACATATCACGTAAAAAGACATAGTAAAGCGAATACGAATGTTATTTATTACATTAATGACAAAATGTCTGATACAGCGGAAGCGAAGTACAAAATACGATAAAGCTCTCCGAAGCTGAAGCAGGGCGCCACAGGGACGTCGACTGGGAGATGAAGCACCTAGAAGTCCTCGTAGTCCTGGTAGCGCTGGACGAACTCCCTCGTGTCGGCAGGAACTGAGCAGCAGTAGCGTAGCCAAGAGGAAAAAGTAGAGAAGAGGCAAGAGTGAGTACACAACTTGTACTCAACAAGTATAACACAAACTATGAGGCTCTAGGCTGGCTGACTCAACTGCATTAGCTTTTAAGTGTTGGCAAGATTTTATTTAAGCTATTTACTACTAGTTGATGAATTACCATTAACCCAGTTACATAGTAATTAATCAGAATTAATTATGATACTACTGAGAACCAAACCACAACCAAGCCACCAAGGTAAACCCCGAGAAGCACCTCCCTCGTCGGAAGGAGATAACTTCACTAATCAAAAGGAGGATCTGGGCCGCTCATAACCGTGAGCACGGCTAGTATACCAGTTTTACACTCTGCAGAGGTTGCACATCTTTACCCACAAGTCGTGAGCTACGCCAGTTGTTCATCACACTTCCTTAGGTGAGATGGCCAGCGACTCACTACGAGGCCTTTAGAAAGAATCTCGTTGGTAAGGCGTAACCGCGAGAGTTAGGTCGGCGACGATGGGGCCCACCTCCGGGGGTACAAGCACAGGAGCGCAATCCAAGCACAGACCAAGCCGGAGGAGCAGGGACCATTGAAGCTTACTACTCTTGCCCCGCAGGTAAGTTACTCCAAACCAAAAAGATCTAGTTATTACGCCAAGTCTATCCCATTCTAGCCTTGTGGTAGCGCTGTTGTCCCAGGTTGTCGCTCTATGAACCGGTCCTTATGGAGAGTGGCCAACCAGGCAATAAGCACCGTGCTGGCCCCCTAAACCATGTTTCTAAAAAAACATCTTTTAACGAGAAGTGAGCCACTCAAGCCACACAGAGTGCCACTCTCAGAATTAAGTTCAAGTAAACCATTAATCAATTTCATTAAAAAGGACCAAAGTGTGTTATAGCGCAGCAACCTAGCACAACTAACCAATAATGCACCCCAAAGGATATATATAAAGGATATAAACTGGCTAGGAAATCCTTAAAGGCATACAGTATTAAAATGCAGTATGAAATTGTAATTAAAGTGATAGGTTGTTCATGTTATACTTGCCTTCCTCGTACTGCTCTGGCTGCTGCTCAAAGTGCTCGGAAGACGGCTGCTCCGGGTACTGGTACTGAGGCTCCTCAGATGGATCAACGTCTACTCACGAACACATGGCCAAAACAATGCACAAAATAAGCATACAAACAAACATTAACAAAAACTAAGAAACAGTACATCAATACATAAAAACAGCGCACAAAACTACTCTAGAACTATTCTACGCGTTACAACGATCGCGTGGACATAAAGAACGCTAAAAACGGAGCTAAAACGCATTTTCTGGGCTAAAAACAAGTTCTAGGGGCTTATTTGTAAGAAAACTGAAGTTTCAGGGGCTTTTCTGCTAAAACCGAGGGCTAAAACGTAATTACTGAAAAGATCCAGGGGCTAACACGCAAAAAGACTAAGCCTGGACGGCGGGTTCAAATTCTAGGAAGCTCAGGGGTGTTCTTGCAAAGTTTTGGGCCTATCTGCGATTATTTTTGAACTATCCAGGATGGCGGGTTGATTTCTAGAAAGTGAAGGGACTCTTATGCAAAAGGGCCTGGCTGAAGCGGTATGCTCGCATTTGGACCGCCGGATCTAGATCCAACGATCCGGACCTATCCCGATCTGGATCTAATCCCACGCGTCAAATTCGGATCGGGCGGTCCAGGGCGTTTGGGCGCGCGGAGCGGCGGCGCTGCTCGCCGGAGCAGAGCTCCGCGGCGGAGCTTCGCCGGAGGAAGCAAATTGGGGGCTGCCGGACTCGGTTTGGGCCGGGGTTTGGCCGAGGGTGGAGTGTGCCGCGTGCGTAAAGCACCTGGGCTTACGGCGGGGCTCGGGGAGGTTCTGTTGGGGCTCGCCACGGCGTGGGGCGGCGCTAGCTCGCCGGCGAGCGGCGTTCTAAGTCCCGGGGTGTCCTAGGTGCCACAATTTCTAGCGCAAACAGAGAGAGGAAGACGGGCTGGTGCTCACCGGGCAAGGAATCGGGATGCGCGGGCGTGCAGGGTCCGTTGGCGTCGACGGCGGCCGGCGGCGCGAGAACGAGCACGGTGACGAGGTCGGCGCAGGGGCTCTCTGGGCACGGCTTGACTCCAAAGCGATCCTGCGGAAAGGATACAGGGTCAGGGAGGGCTCTGGGTCGCCGGCGGCGGAGAAAAGCGGTGGCGGAGGCGCTTACCGGCGGCGCGGGGCTCTGCTCCGCTCGGAGCTCGGAGGGGCGATGCGTTAGGGTTGCGGGCAGCGAAGGGAGTGGAGATGGAGTGCAGGGGGGTCCGCTGGGGGCCAAAAATAGGCCGGGCGCCGGGGATCATGGGGCGGATGAGGAAGGAAATCCCCGGCCGCTGCGCCGGTGATTGCGGGGCGGGCGTTGCGCGCGGGCGACGCGGGGAAGAAGGTGGTCCTGACCGGTGGGGCCGGCCTGGCAGCGGAGCGGGGAGCGCGGGCGGGCCGGGCGCGAGGCGGAGGCAGGCCGCGGGGCGGGCGTCGCGCGGGCGAGTTGCTGGGCTGGGCGAGCGGGGGGGGGGGTGAGCCGTGCGTGGGATGGAGCCGGGCTGCGAGGCTGGGCCAAGGGAGAGAGGGGGCCTGGGCCGTGGGGGGCCTGGTGGGCTGACTGTGCTGGGTTTGGTTTGAGGTTTGGGTTGGGTCTAGCTTTTCCTTTTCTATTTCTTTTTCTTTTGCAAACTCACACAAACTAGTTTGAATTCAAATAAATTTGAATTCAAGCTCCCTAGCACTCAACCAAAATAAACAAAATATGCACCAGCATGAATGCAACAAAAACTTAAACCTATGATGGATTTTAATTATTTATTGAACAAAAATTAGATTTAAATGCCAACTAAACACAATAAACCTTAGAAAATTTAACTAAAGCCAATTAATTTATTAATAAATACAGAAATTTAAAGTTAGGGTGTTACATACCCTACCCCCTTAAAGAAATCTCGTCCCCGAGATTTAGCTGGGCTGGCTAGCAAAGAGATCTGGATATGTCTTCTTCAACTCATCTTCTCGCTCCCATGTAGCCTCAGCTTCACTGTGGTGACTCCACTGAACTCTGCACATCTTGATGCGCTTGTTCCGAGTAACCCTTTCTGACGTCTCCAGAATCTTCACCGGATGCTCAGTATAAGTCAGATCCTCCTGGACATCGACTCCATCCAGGGGTGCCTGCTCCTCGGGTACTCGCAAACACCTCTTCAGCTGAGATATATGGAAAACATCATGAACTCCCGAGAGAATGAGAGGTAACTCCAGGCGATAAGCAACTTCGCCTTTCCGCTCTAGCACCTTGAATGGCCCCACATACCGAGGTGCTAACTTCCCTTTGACATTAAATCTGCGGATTCCTCTCATCGGAGACACCTTCAGATACACATAATCACCGACACTGAAAGTCAGGTCCCTCCGTTTGCCATCTGCATAGCTCTTCTGTCTGCTCTGTGCAATCCTCAGATTTTCCCGCACAGCCTGAACCATCTGCTCTGCATCATCTATGATCTCAGGACCGAAGAGCTGCTTTTCACCAATCTGATCCCAATAGAGAGGAGTCCTGCACTTTCTGCCATACAATGCCTCGAATGGGGACTTCTTTAGACTGGCCTGATAGCTGTTGTTATATGAGAACTCAGCAAATGACATGCACTTATCCCAACTAGTACCATACTGAATAGCACAAGCTCTCAGCATATCCTCCAACACTTGGTTGGTTCTCTCTGTCTGCCCATCTGTCTGAGGGTGATAAGCTGTACTGAAACGCAGCTTCGTATCCAACGAATCATGGAGCTGCTCCCAGAACCGAGAAGTGAACTGAGACCCTCTGTCAGATATGATCTTCTTCGGCACACCATGCAAACAGACAATCCGAGAGATGTACAACTCTGCAAGTCTAGCTCCGGAGTAAGTAGTGTTCACTGGAATGAAGTGAGCAACCTTCGTCAGACGATCCACTACTACCCAAATAGAGTTGTACCCTTTCTGAGTACGAGGCAATCCAACAATGAAGTCCATAGTGATTTCCTCCCATTTCCACTCTGGAATCTTCAAAGGCTGTAATAGACCTGCTGGCCTCTGATGCTCAGCCTTGACACGCTGACAGGTGTCACAAATAGCCACGTACTCTGCCACTGAACGCTTCATCCCATACCACCAGAAGCGTTCCTTCAGATCATAGTACATCTTCGTGCTGCCCGGATGAATAGAATAAGCTGTATCATGGGCCTCACTCAGAATCAACTTCCGAAGATCATGCACATCAGGCACGCAGATCTGGTTCTTGTACCACAAGGTACCCTGATCATCCTCTCTGAAATGAGGAGCCTTGCCCTTCTTGAGCAACTCACGAATCTCCTGCAGCTTCTCATCATCATTCTGATGCTGCCTGATCTCTGACTCTAGAGTCGGTACTGCCTCAAATGCTGCACTGGAAGTATGATGCAAGAAACCCAGACTCAGCTGCTCGAACTCCTCGCATAACTCTGGAGGCATCTGGAAAGCCACGGCCATGTTGACATAACTCCTTCTGCTCAAAGCATATGCTACAACATTGGCCTTGCCCGGATGATAGTGAATCTCCAGATCATAGTCCTTGACCAACTCTAACCATCTTCTCTGCCGCATATTCAGCTCATTCTGCGTGAAAATGTACTTGAGGCTCTTGTGATCAGTGTAGATATCACACCGCTACCCATACAAGTAATGCCTCCAAATCTTCAGAGCATGCACAACTGCGGCTAACTCAAGATCATGAGTAGGATAATTCAGCTCATGCCGACGTAACTGCCGTGAAGCATAAGCTATCACTCTGCCCTCCTGCATCAGAACACACCCAAGACCACCCTTCGAAGCATCACAATACACCGTGAACCTCTTCGTCTGGTCTGGCAGAGTCAGGACTGGCGCCGTAGTCAACCTTTTCTTCAGCTCATCAAAGGCCATCTGACACTCATCAGTCCATACGAAAGCCACATTCTTCTCCAGCAAAGAAGTCAAAGGCTTCGCGATCTTGGAGAAATTCTCGATGAACCTCCGATAATATCCTGCTAAGCCCAAGAAAGATCTGACTTCCTTCACTGTCTGCGGTGTCTCCCACTCGAGTACATCCTTCACCTTGCTTGGATCAACAGCAATGCCTCCCTGAGAGATAACATGACCGAGGAATGGAACCTCGTCAATCCAGAACTCGCACTTGCTGAACTTGGCATACAACTGATGCTCTCTCAGTCTCTGCAACACGAGTCTCAGATGCTCCTCATGCTCTTCTTCTGTCTTGGAGAAGATCAGAATATCATCAATGAAAATCACCACGAAGACATCCAGATAATCCATGAAGACCATGTTCATCAGATGCATGAAGAAAGCCGGGGCATTAGTCAAGCCGAAGGACATGACTGTATACTCATATAGCCCGTACTTGCAGGTGAATGCCGTCTTCGGAATATCCCCCGGACGGATCCTCAGCTGAAAGTAACCCGAACGAAGATCAATCTTCGAGAATATACGAGCACCTCGAAGCAGATCAAAGAGATCCTCAATACGGGGCAGTGGATGCTTGTTCTTGATAGTAACTGCATTCAGCTCCCGATAATCGACACACATCCTCTTCGAGCCATCCTTCTTATCTACCAGCAACAATGGAAAAGCCCAAGGAGAGAAGCTGCGACGGATATAGCCCTTGGCTAGCAACTCATCAATAGTCTTCTTAACTTCTTCATGCTCTATAGGCGCCATACGGTAGGGCCGCTTTGCAATAGGAGCTGTGCCAGGCAAGAGATCAATACAAAACTCAATGGCGCGTTCAGGCGACATACCTGGCAGATCATCCGGAAAGACATCCGGGAATTCAGACACCACGCGAATACCGTCCGTGGGTCTAGCCTCCATCTGATGAAGAAATCCCGAAGGCTCTACTGCACTGATAACAACCTCTTGGCCACTGGAAGCTGATAACAAGACTGTCCTCTGAGCACAATCTATCCGAACTCCCCATTTGGCCAGAGTCTCCATTCCCAGAATGACATCAATGCCCTTGGTGTCTAGCACCATCAGATCAGTACAGAACTCTACTCCCCTCAAAGAAACACTGACTCTCGGGCAGTAAGTGTGAGACCTCAACTGTCCTCCCGGTGAAGATACTAACAGGCACCTCTTTAATGTGCTAGTATGAATACCATGATGCTCGACAAAAGACTGAGTAATGAAGGAATGCGTAGCACCAGTATCAAAAAGCACTGTAGCTGGATATGAATTAACCATGAACGTACCAATAACCACGTTGGGAGCCTCGGCCGCTGACTCGGCCGTCATGTGGTTCACCCTGCCCTGTGCTGGCGCCCTGGGCTGAGCTGGGCGCCCCTGCTGTCCCGCCTGCGCCTTCCGGGGGCAAGCGTTGGCGTAGTGCCCCGGCTGGCCGCAGTGAAAGCAGGTGCGAGGAGGTCCCTGAGCCTGCTGTCCGGTAGGAGCTGCCGGACGTGGAGCCTGTGGTGCTGGTGGAGCTGGTGGAGCACGAGCCGGAGGTGCCGGTAACCTCGGGCCCTGACCTGCCTGCTGCTGTCGAGGCGGGTACTGCTGCGGTGGCCTCTGCTGGTACTGCTGAGGAGGCCGGTACTGAGGCTGGTACTGCTGGGGCTGCTGGAGTCGAGGACGAGTGTTGCTGCCGGAAGCAACGGGGACAACCTTCCTCTTCTTGTCCTCCATCTCCAGGTGCTTACGCTCAGTGTTGAGCGCACTGTCAACCAGATGGTTGAAGTCGTCGAAGCGGAGGTTGAGCAGCGCGTACTGGAGGTAGTCCTCAAGACCCTCCATGAAGTGCTCCTGCTTCTTGCGGTCATCCGCAACCTCGGCAGGGGCGTAGCGTGCCAGCTGAAGAAAACGATCACGATACTCCGTGACCGACATAGTCCCCTGAATTGACACAGACAGATAGATATCGGAAAATTAACTCAGGATTCATAAGGATAGAACAAGGGGCATTAGCTCAAAAGAAACCGTTGAATGATTATACTTAAGATTACCTGCTTCAGTGCAAGGAACTCCTTCTGCTTCATCTTCATAACGCCCGCGGGGACGTTGTGGCTGCGGAAACGCTCTCGGAACTGGAGCCAAGTGAGAGCCTCGCGGTCGTGAACTGGGTGGGACTCCCACCAGTCCAAAGCTGCCCCTCGCAGCTGTCCTGCTGCGTACAAGACGCGCTCACGATCATCGCACTGGGCGATGTCCAGCTGACGCTCCACTGCACGGAGCCAGTCGTCAGCCTGAAGAGGGTCGGACGTGTGAGAAAACATCGGCGGGTGACCCCTCAGGAACTCAGCACGCCTGTCGCGAGGCTGCGGCGGTGGAGGAGGCGGAGGCTGAGTGTGAGCGTGCTGAAGAGCCTGAACAGTGTTGTTCAGGGTGGCCATCATCTGCATCTGGAGCTGGAAGTACTGCTCCGGAGTCAAGGGTGGAGGCATCGGGATCCCAGTACCCTGGTTGTTCTGACCCTGCTGCTGGCCAGAACCTGAACCGGTGCTCCTGGTGTTCACCATCTGATTTGAACAAAAGATTTCACGAGTAAGGATATTGCAGGAATAAACTCAGATGGATATGATAACTCTTTGCGGAAAAAGACTCAGCCATGATAAAGTAGACAGGATAGAGTTGACTGTTTTACCCCCAACGATCTAACTCATTTTATTAATTAGTTAACTTTAACATCTGAGTGATTTTCTTTAGGCAAATTTAAACTACTAAGCTATGCAATCAGTCAAAGATCCAAATCAAACATGTAGCATAATAACAAGCAGACAATTTTCACGACTTAGCCGAGTTTAGCAAAAGACTCGACTAACACAACGCGTCGCAGAACGTGCTATCGTTTTATTGTAAAAAGGTCACCTAGCTATGCTCATGGTGGTCAGATGACTGATTCAGGCCAAAATCTACGAAACTATTCTTCAGAGAGAGAAATCAAGGCAAGAAGGGTAAAAAGTCAAAGAAGTCAAGGGGTATAATAGTAAAATAGTTTCAGCAGTCAAGGATTGGAGAGAAGAAGTCCTAAAACTCGACCAGTTCTATCTAGGCTTCGTCCTACAGTCGATATGGCTCTGATACCACTCTGTAACACCCGGTTTATAAAAGAACATAAACCGAGCAATCATATACGTGCCAGGATCAAGTCACACGTATATACAACAGAATGAACAGTGTATCATAGCACATATCACGTAAAAAGACATAGTAAAGCGAATACGAATGTTATTTATTACATTAATGACAAAATGTCTGATACAGCGGAAGCGAAGTACAAAATACGATAAAGCTCTCCGAAGCTGAAGCAGGGCGCCACAGGGACGTCGACTGGGAGACGAAGCACCTAGAAGTCCTCGTAGTCCTGGTAGCGCTGGACGAACTCCCTCGTGTCGGCAGGAACTGAGCAGCAGTAGCGTAGCCAAGAGGAAAAAGTAGAGAAGAGGCAAGAGTGAGTACACAACTTGTACTCAACAAGTATAACACAAACTATGAGGCTCTAGGCTGGCTGACTCAACTGCATTAGCTTTTAAGTGTTGGCAAGATTTTATTTAAGCTATTTACTACTAGTTGATGAATTACCATTAACCCAGTTACATAGTAATTAATCAGAATTAATTATGATACTACTGAGAACCAAACCACGACCAAGCCACCAAGGTAAACCCCGAGAAGCACCTCCCTCGTCGGAAGGAGATAACTTCACTAATCAAAAGGAGGATCTGGGCCGCTCATAACCGTGAGCACGGCTAGTATACCAGTTTTACACTCTGCAGAGGTTGCACATCTTTACCCACAAGTCGTGAGCTACGCCAGTTGTTCATCACACTTCCTTAGGTGAGATGGCCAGCGACTCACTACGAGGCCTTTAGAAAGAATCTCGTTGGTAAGGCGTAACCGCGAGAGTTAGGTCGGCGACGATGGGGCCCACCTCCGGGGGTACAAGCACAGGAGCGCAATCCAAGCACAGACCAAGCCGGAGGAGCAGGGACCATTGAAGCTTACTACTCTTGCCCCGCAGGTAAGTTACTCCAAACCAAAAAGATCTAGTTATTACGCCAAGTCTATCCCATTCTAGCCTTGTGGTAGCGCTGTTGTCCCAGGTTGTCGCTCTATGAACCGGTCCTTATGGAGAGTGGCCAACCAGGCAATAAGCACCGTGCTGGCCCCCTAAACCATGTTTCTAAAAAAACATCTTTTAACGAGAAGTGAGCCACTCAAGCCACACAGAGTGCCACTCTCAGAATTAAGTTCAAGTAAACCATTAATCAATTTCATTAAAAAGGACCAAAGTGTGTTATAGCGCAGCAACCTAGCACAACTAACCAATAATGCACTCCAAAGGATATATATAAAGGATATAAACTGGCTAGGAAATCCTTAAAGGCATACAGTATTAAAATGCAGTATGAAATTGTAATTAAAGTGATAGGTTGTTCATGTTATACTTGCCTTCCTCGTACTGCTCTGGCTGCTGCTCAAAGTGCTCGGAAGACGGCTGCTCCGGGTACTGGTACTGAGGCTCCTCAGATGGATCAACGTCTACTCACGAACACATGGCCAAAACAATGCACAAAATAAGCATACAAACAAACATTAACAAAAACTAAGAAACAGTACATCAATACATAAAAACTAGCGCACAAAACTACTCTAGAACTATTCTACGTGTTACAACGATCGCGTGGACATAAAGAACGCTAAAAACGGAGCTAAAACGCATTTTCTGGGCTAAAAACAAGTTCTAGGGGCTTATTTGTAAGAAAACTGAAGTTTCAGGGGCTTTTCTGCTAAAACCGAGGGCTAAAACGTAATTACTGAAAAGATCCAGGGGCTAACACACAAAAAGACTAAGCCTGGACGGCGGGTTCAAATTCTAGGAAGCTCAGGGGTGTTCTTGCAAAGTTTTGGGCCTATCTGCGATTATTTTTGAACTATCCAGGATGGCGGGTTGATTTCTAGAAAGTGAAGGGACTCTTATGCAAAAGGGCCTGGCTGAAGCGGTATGCTCGCATTTGGACCGCCGGATCTAGATCCAACGATCCGGACCTATCCCGATCTGGATCTAATCCCACGCGTCAAATTCGGATCGGGCGGTCCAGGGCGTTTGGGCGCGCGGAGCGGCGGCGCTGCTCGCCGGAGCAGAGCTCCGCGGCGGAGCTTCGCCGGAGGAAGCAAATTGGGGGCTGCCGGACTCGGTTTGGGCCGGGGTTTGGCCGAGGGTGGAGTGTGCCGCGTGCGTAAAGCACCTGGGCTTACGGCGGGGCTCGGGGAGGTTCTGTTGGGGCTCGCCACGGCGTGGGGCGGCGCTAGCTCGCCGGCGAGCGGCGTTCTAAGTCTCGGGGTGTCCTAGGTGCCACAATTTCTAGCGCAAACAGAGAGAGGAAGACGGGCTGGTGCTCACCGGGCAAGGAATCGGGATGCGCGGGCGTGCAGGGTCCGTTGGCGTCGACGGCGGCCGGCGGCGCGAGAACGAGCACGGTGACGAGGTCGGCGCAGGGGCTCTCTGGGCACGGCTTGACTCCAAAGCGATCCTGCGGAAAGGATACAGGGTCAGGGAGGGCTCTGGGTCGCCGGCGGCGGAGAAAAGCGGTGGCGGAGGCGCTTACCGGCGGCGCGGGGCTCTGCTCCGCTCGGAGCTCGGAGGGGCGATGCGTTAGGGTTGCGGGCGGCGAAGGGAGTGGAGATGGAGTGCAGGGGGGGTCCGCTGGGGGCCAAAAATAGGCCGGGCGCCGGGGATCGTGGGGCGGATGAGGAAGGAAATCCCCGGCCGCTGCGCCGGTGATTGCGGGGCGGGCGTTGCGCGCGGGCGACGCGGGGAAGAAGGTGGTCCTGACCGGTGGGGCCGGCCTGGCAGCGGAGCGGGGAGCGCGGGCGGGCCGGGCGCGAGGCGGAGGCAGGCCGCGGGGCGGGCGTCGCGCGGGCGAGTTGCTGGGCTGGGCGAGCGGGGGGGGTGAGCCGTGCGTGGGATGGAGCCGGGCTGCGAGGCTGGGCCAAGGGAGAGAGGGGGCCTGGGCCGTGGGGGGCCTGGTGGGCTGACTGTGCTGGGTTTGGTTTGAGGTTTGGGTTGGGTCTAGCTTTTCCTTTTCTATTTCTTTTTCTTTTGCAAACTCACACAAACTAGTTTGAATTCAAATAAATTTGAATTCAAGCTCCCTAGCACTCAACCAAAATAAACAAAATATGCACCAGCATGAATGCAACAAAAACTTAAACCTATGATGGATTTTAATTATTTATTGAACAAAAATTAGATTTAAATGCCAACTAAACACAATAAACCTTAGAAAATTTAACTAAAGCCAATTAATTTATTAATAAATACAGAAATTTAAAGTTAGGGTGTTACAACTTCATTGTTGGATTGCCTCGTACTCAGAAATGGTACAACTCTATATGGGTAGTAGTGGATCGATTGACAAAGGTTGCTCACTTCATTCCAGTGAACACTACTTACTCCGGTGCTAGACTTGCAGAGTTGTACATCTCTCGGATTGTCTGCTTGCATGGTGTGCCCAAGAAGATCATATCTGACAGAGGGTCTCAGTTCACTTCTCGGTTCTGGGAGCAGCTCCATGATTCGTTGGATACGAAGCTGCGTTTCAGTACGGCTTATCACCCTCAGACAGATGGGCAGACAGAGAGAACCAACCAAGTATTGGAAGATATGCTGAGAGCTTGTGCCATTCAGTACGGTACTAGTTGGGATAAGTGCCTGTCATATGCTGAGTTCTCTTATAACAACAGCTATCAGGCCAGTCTGAAGAAGTCCCCCTTTGAGGCATTATATGGCAGAAAATGCAGGACTCCTCTCTATTGGGATCAGATTGGTGAAAAGCAGCTCTTTGGCCCTGAGATCATAGATGATGCAGAGCAGATGGTCCAGGCTGTGCGAGAAAATCTGAGGATTGCACAGAGCAGACAGAAGAGCTATGCTGATGGCAAACGGAGAGACCTGACTTTCAGTGTCGGTGATTATGTGTATCTGAAGGTGTCTCCGATGAGAGGAATCCGTAGATTTAATGTCAAAGGGAAGTTAGCACCTCGTTATGTGGGGCCATTCAAGGTGCTAGAGCGGAAAGGCGAAGTTGCTTATCGCCTGGAGTTACCTCTCAGCCTCTCAGGAGTTCATGATGTCTTCCATATATCTCAGCTGAAGAGATGTCTGCGAGTACCCGAGGAGCAGGCACCACTGGATGGAGTGGATGTGCAGGAAGATCTGACTTATACTGAGCATCCGGTGAAGATTTTGGAGACATCGGAGAGGGTTACTCGGAACAAGCGCATCAGGATGTGCAGAGTTCAGTGGAGTCACCACAGTGAAGCTGAGGCTACTTGGGAGCGAGAAGATGAGCTGAAGAAGACATATCCAGATCTCTTTGCTAGCCAGCCCAGCTAAATCTCGAGGACGAGATTTCTTTAAGGGGGTAGGGTATGTAACACCCTAATTTAAATTTCAGCAATTAATAATAAATTTATTTGGCTTTATTTAAATTTCTAAGGTTTATTGTGTTAGTATGGCATTTAATTCAATTTTGTTCGTTAAGTAATTAAAATTTATCATAGGTTTAAAATTTTGTTGTTGCATTCATGCTGGTGCATAGCTTCAATGATTTGAGTGTGTTTGAATTCAAATTTATATTTGAATTCAAACCTTGTTTGAATTAGGAGGAGAAAAGTTTAGAAATAGAAAGGAAGAGAAAACCCAAAACCCAACCCAACAACCCAAACCCACCAAGCCCAGCTCAGCAGCCCAAGTCGTCCCAGCCCATCCAAACTCCCCTCTGCGGCCCGAGCTTCCCGCGCTTGGCCCACAACCGCGCGGCCCCCTCCCAAAGCCCAACTCCCCGCTCCCCCCGTCCGGCCCGCTCGCGCGTTCAGCCCAGCGCGCCCAGCCGCGAGCGCGTCATTTTTTCCCCCCGCCACCGACAGCCTTGGCCCATGCGTCAGCCGCTCTTTCCCCGCCCGACCGCGCGCGCTCAGCGTCGCCCGCGTCCTCCCCTGTCTCACTGCAACCCTGGCCCACTGGTCATCGCCCTCCTCCCATTTTCCCCGCGTCCCTCACTCGCCCGTCACGCCGAGATCTCCGGAGAGCTCCCCGTCCAGGGCCCGCACGCCGAGATCCCCGAATCGCTCCTTAAAACGCCCCCACGCCCTCCCCCACACCCTACTTTCATTCACAACCACCGCTCCAAACCCTAGCCGCCGCCTCCGCATTGCTCCGCCGCGCAGAGCTCGCTGCGCCGCCGTGGAGACGCTGACCCGCTGCCCGTTAGCCCCTGGAAAACCCCACCGAAGCTTCGCCGTAGCTCCAGCAAGCCCCTGTAGCCCTTGCACCGGCCCTAGCCCTTTGTGTCGCCGGATTTGCGCCGGACCGCCCGAAGGTGAAGGTTCTTGCGCCGCCGCGATTTCCTCGCCGCCGGCGATCCCTGAGCCCCCTGACCACCGTGGCATCTTCGCAGGAACCCCGTGCATCTATCCGTGGAGCGCAGGAGTCCCGAGGACCCCGTAGCGACCTCTTCTCGAACGCCAGCCGGCGCCACGCCGCCGGACTCCAACGCCGGCGACTCTGCCCGGCCTCCCAGCGCAATCCCAACCCTCGGTGAGCTTCACTTTTCCCTCCCCTCCCTGTTAGACCGATAGTTAGGGCCGGTAACCCGTTCCAGCGGCCGGAAGCCACCCGCCGTCGTGCCTCCGCCGCGCGCAGCGCCGCTCCACCGTGGCGAGCTCTGTCCGAGCCCGGAAAACCCCGCATAGATGCACAGGTGGATTAGCCACGTCGTGCTGATCACTCCGGACTCAAACCCGAGTCCAAACGAATCCCTGAGCAACGAATCCGATGAACTCCGACGAGCCGAGCTGCGCGCCGCCGCGGGAAAAGGTCCCCGGCGACCCAGTGCCGCCGGCCGTGGCCCCCTTTCGCCCTGAGCCGCTAGATCCCGAATCAACGGCCCCGATTAGAATGTGGGCCGATCCGATTTGATCCGCCCGATCGCGATCTGACGGCCCAGAATCAAAGATACCGGTTCGGCCGGTACTTTTTGCTAAAGAGCCCTTTAGTTTTCCGAGATTCAACCCGCAGTCCTGTGCCATTCAAAAGTATTTCCAGATAGGTCATGTTTTTAACGCTTAAGCCCCTGGCCTTCTTAGAAATCGAACCCGCAGTCCAGAGTTGTAGTTTTTGCACGTTGGACCCTAGATCTTTAGTTTAATTATGTTTTAGCCCTCGGTTTTAGCAGAAAAGCCCCTGAAACTTCAGTTTTCTTACAAATAAGCCCCTGAACCTTGTTTTTATCCTAGATTATGCGTTTTAGCCCCGTTTTTAGCGTTCTTTATGTCCACGCGATCGTTGTAACGCGTAGAACAATATTAGAGTAGTTTAGTGTGCTGTTTTTATGTATTGATGTACTATTTCTTAGTTTTTATTAGTGTTTGCTTGTATGCTTATTATTGTGCATTGTTTTGGCCATGTGTTCGTGAGTAGACGTCGATCCATCTGAGGAGCCCCAGTACCAGTACCCGGAGCAGCCGTCTTCGGATCAGTTTGAGCAGCAGCCAGAGCAGTACGAGGAAGGCAAGTATAACATGAACAGCCTATCATTTTAATTACAATTTCATACTGCATTTAATACTGTATGCCTATAAGGATTTCCTAGCCACTTTATATCCTTTATATATACCTTTGGGTTGCATTTTGGTTAGTTGTGCTACGTTGCTGCGCTATAACACACTCTGGTCCTTTTTAATTAAATTGATTAATGGTTTACTTGAACTTAATTCTGAGAGTGGCCCTCTGTGTGGATGAGTGGCTCACGTCTCGTTAAAAGATGGTTTTTGTAGAAACATGGTTTAGGGGGCCAGCACGGTGCTTAGTGCTTGGTTGGCCACTCTCCATAAGGACCGGTTCATAGAGCGACAACCTGGGACAACAGCGCTACCACAAGGCTAGAATGGGATAGACTTGGCTTACTAATTAGGTCTTTTTGGTTTGGAGTAACTTACCTGCGGGGCAAGAGTAGTAAGCTTCAATGGTCCCTGCTCCTCCGGCTGGTCTGTGCTTGGATTGCGCTCCTGTGCTTGTACCCCCGTGAGGTGGGCCCCATCGTCGCTGACCTATCTCTCGCGGTTACGCTTTACCAACGAGATTCTTTGTAACGGCCTCGTAGTGAGTCGCTAGTCATCTCACCTAAGGAAGTGTGATGAACAACTGGCGTAGCTCACGACTTGTGGGTAAAGATGTGCAACCTCTGCAGAGTGTAAAACTGGTATACTAGTCGTGCTCACGGTTATGAGCGGCCCAGATCCTCCTTTTGATTAGTGGAGTTATCTCCTTCCGACGAGGGAGGTGCTTCTCGGGGTTTACCTTGGTGGCTTGGTTTCGGTTTGGTTCTCAGTAATAGTATGAATAATTCTGATTAATTACTATGTAACTGGGTTAATGGTAATTCATCAACTCGTAGTAAATAGCTTTAATAAAATTTTGCCAAGATTAAAAGCTAATGCAGTTGAGTCAGCCAACCTTAGAGCCTCATAGTTTGTGTTATACTTGTTGAGTACAAGTTGTGTACTCACTCTTGCCTCTTCTCTACTTTTTCCTCTTGGCTACGCTACTGCTGCTCAGTTCCTGCCGACACGAGGGAGTTCGTCCAGGGCTACCAGGACTACGAGGACTTCTAGGTGTTCGTCTCCCAGTCGACGTCCCTGTGGCGCCCTGCTTCAGCTTCGGAGAGCTTTTATCATATTTTGTACTTCGCTTCCGCTGTATCAGACATTTATGTCATTATTGTAATAAATAACATTCGTATTCGCTTTATTATGTCTTTTTACGTGATATGTGCTATGATATACTGTTCATTCTGTTGTATATACGTGTGACTTGATCCTGGCACGTATATGATTGCTCGGTTTATGCTCTTTTATAAACCGGGTGTTACACTGTAGCAGGCGCGAGCGCGGCAGCAGCAGCAACAACAGGAGCAGCCCTGGGTTGCACCCGCGCCGCAGCCACAGGAGCAGTAGCAGCAGCCCCGGGTTGCGCCCGCGCCGCAGCCACGGGAGTAGCAGCAGCAGCAGGAGCGGAGGTCGGGCCTCCGAGGACGCTGGGTACCCGGCACTTCTGGGTTAGTGTTATTCTGCCCTCTTCCCCTGTACTAGGTGCTCTGCTTTTTGCTGAAGGCTTCTCCTCTTTGTTGCCAGGGCTCCTCGCCCCAGCAGTTCTTCCACCATCGCCACAGCTGCGGCGATGGCGAGTGCGGGATTCTCCGGTGCAGCGACCTCTGCTAGCCCGGTGGCGCCCGATGTGGTGGTGACGGGCGCGCCATCACCAGGCTCAGCAGTGCCTAACGCTGCAGCGGCGGGTGCGCCTGTGGCGGGCGCGGCAGACGCAGCGGCGGCGGAGGCGCCGGTGCTGGGCGCAGCCGCACCCGACGCAGCGGCGGCGGAGGCGTCGGTGCTGGGCGCCGCCACACCCGACGCGGCGGCGGCGGAGGCGCCGGAGACAAGTGCCGCAGCAGTGAGCACGACGGCTACTGGGGCTCCGATGCCTGCACCGGAAGCTCCCACCTCCAGCTCCGGTCCTGTTGCAGAGGAGGAGTTGGAGGTGGTCTTTGGCAGGCAGCTCCTGCAGCTACAACTCCCGGAGGAGGAAGCGACTCCCCTTCCCCAGGTGCTGATCCAGGTCCGGCAGTCCATAGTGGAGGCAATCTCCTCCGCTGAGGCGGCCTTCCGGCGGGAGTGGGCTGCCCTGGAGAGCGAACACCAGTGTCTCTACGACCGGGAGTTCGTAGTGTCGAACCGAGAGAAAACCCTGGCGCAGCGGGAGGAGGATTTTGCCCTGGAGGTTGTCGGCTTCGCGGCTCAGCGGTCCGAGCTTGAGACTCAGCTCGCTGCCCAATAGTCCGACCTTGAGACCCGCAGCCAGGGTCTCGAGGTCCGCAAGCATGAGCTGGACGAGCTCTCTGGGACCCTGGCTGGATGGCGGAAGGAGCTGGAGGAGAGGGCCAACAAGCTGGCTGTTGCCGAGTTGGAGCTGGAAAAGGACAGGAAGTCCCTAACTTCAACTTAGCTGTTTGTCAGTTGCTGGTTTGCGGTATGCAGCACCCCGGTGCCCTGGCCCCCTGGCGGATAGGTTCAGTTGTTTGGACCTGTCTGCCACCTGAGCCATAGAAGATACTCCGGACCTCCTTGGGCATAGGTGCCGCATAGTTTGCAAGCCGAGCGAGCGTCTTGTTCCCTGTGTAGCATATAGAACTACAGAGAGAAGAATCAAATTCGCTTATATGGTAGTAATGATACTGCAACTTAGCTGTTTGACTGTAACACCCTAACTTTAAATTTCTGTATTTATTAATAAATTAATTGGCTTTAGTTAAATTTCCTAAGGTTTATTGTGTTTAGCTGGCATTTAAATCTAATTTTTGTTCAATAAATAATTAAAATCCATCATAGGTTTAAATTTTTTGTTGCATTCATGCTGGTGCATAATTTTATTTGAGTGTGGTTTGAATTCAAATTCAAATTTGAATTCAAACTTTGTTTGAATTAGATTTAGAAATAGAAGAGAAATAGAAATAGAAATAGAAAGGAAAACCCAAATCTAGAAACCCAGCCCACCAGCCCAAAACCCAGCCTTTCCCCGCGGCCCAGTTCGCTCGGCCCAGCCCAGCGCCCACGCGCCCTCTCTGCCTTCGCGCTCGGCCCAGCCTGCAGCCTGCCTCCGCCCGCTCAGCGACGGCCCGCGCCCACGCGCGTGCGTCCCCGGCTGACAAGGCGGGCCCGCCTGTCATCCCCCTCCTCCCCGCGTCTCTCGCTCACCTGTCACGCCGAAATCTCCGGCGAGCCCCTTCCCGGACCCGCACGCCGAGGCCCGGCCTTCCCCTTTAAACACGCCCTGGCCTTCCCCCCCGCCTCCCATCCCGCCGCCCTAAACCCTAGCCGCGGTCCCAGCCAAGATCCAGCGCCGCCCGCGCCGCTCGGCCTCGCCGTGCCCCTGCGCTACCGTGGTCCGGCCACTCTGCGGTGCCGCTGCTACCACGAGCTGCTGCAGGAGCACCGCCGCAGGATCGGAATCCTCACCGGCCGCGTCTTCTTCCCTCTACCCCGCGCCACGCACGGGAATTCTTCGCCGGAGCACCACCGAGCCGCCACGCCGCCGTCGCGCCCTCTACGCGGACCCCCGCCCGATTCAAACCCTCGGTGAGAACCTACACGTCATCCCGTTCCTTTTGGCGCTAGAACTGGTAGGCCGCAGCCCCTGGGGCCTCTAGAACTCTGCTCACCGGCGATTTCCGTCACCGCGGCGCCGCCTCCACCGCCGAGCTCCACGCTCCGGCCACCCCCGACCCGCGCACGAGGCCCCAGTGGACCACGCGTGTCGCGCCCGTCATTTTGCACCAAACCGCGACCCGAATCGAGCCCGGGAACACCGGATTCGGTGGCGCCGGCGACCATCCGCCGCGGAGCAGAGCTCCGGCGACGGCGCCGCCGCCCCCACGCGCCCGAAAACCCCTGGCCGCCCGATCTCGGGTGGACGGTCACGATTAGATCTAGATCCAAACTGTTCTTAGCCATCCGATCCAGATCCAAGCGCCCAGATTCAAGCGTACCCCTTCAGCCTGGCGTTTTTGTTAAAGAGCCCCTCGGTTTTCTTGATATCAACCCGCAGTCCACCTTTATTCAAAAATAATCTCAGTTAGGTCCTGTTTTTATCACTTTAGCCCCTAAGCTTTCCAGTAATAGTGCCCGCCGTCCCTGTCCTTGTTTTTTTTGCACGTTAGCCCCTATAGCTACGCTTTAATTACGTTTTAGCCCTCGGTTTTTGCAGAAAAGCCCCTGGAACTTCAGTTTTATTACAAATAAGCCCCTAGGACTTGTTTTAGGCCTAGTTTTTGCGTTTTAGCTCCGATTTTAGCGTTCTTTATATCCACGCGATCGTTGTAACGCATAGAATAGTTCTAGAGTAGTTTTGTGTGCTGTTTTTATGTATTGATGTACTGTTTCTTAGCTTTTTGTTAGTGTTTGCATGTATGTTTATTTTGTGCATTGTTTTGGCCATGTGTTCGTGAGTAGACGCTGAGCTACCTGAGGAGCCCCAGTACCAGTACCCGGAGCAGCCGTCTTCGGATCAGTTTGAGCAGCAGCAGGAGCAGTACGAGGAAGGCAAGTATAACATGAACAACCTATCACTTTAATTACAATTTCATACTGCATTTTAATACTGTATGCCTTTAAGGATTTCCTAGCCAGTTATATCCTTTATATATACCTTTGGGTTGCATTTTGGTTAGTTGTGCTAGGTTGCTGCGCTATAACACACTCTGGTCCTTTTTAATTAAATTGATTAATGTTTTACTGGAACTAAATTCTGAGAGTGGCACTCTGTGTGGCTTGAGTGGCTCACTTCTCGTTAAAAGATGTTTTTTTTAGAAACATGGTTTAGGGGGCCAGCACGGTGCTTACTGCCTGGTTGGCCACTCTCCATAAGGACCGGATCATAGAGCGACAACCTGGGACAACAGCGCTACCACAAGGCTAGAATGGGATAGACTTGGCGTAATAACTAGATCTTTTTGGTTTGGAGTAACTTACCTGCGGGGCAAGAGTAGTAAGCTTCAATGGTCCCTGCTCCTCCGGCTTGGTCTGTGCTTGGATTGCGCTCCTGTGCTTGTACCCCCGGAGGTGGGCCCCATCGTCGCCGACCTAACTCTCGCGGTTACGCCTTACCAACGAGATTCTTTTTAAAGGCCTCGTAGTGAGTCGCTGGCCATCTCACCTAAGGAAGTGTGATGAACAACTGGCGTAGCTCACGACTTGTGGGTAAAGATGTGCAACCTCTGCAGAGTGTAAAACTGGTATACTAGCCGTGCTCACGGTTATGAGCGGCCCAGATCCTCCTTTTGATTAGTGGAGTTATCTCCTTCCGACGAGGGAGGTGCTTCTCGGGGTTACCTTGGTGGCTTGGTTTCGGTTCGGATCTCAGTAGTAGTATAATTAATTCTGATTAATTACTATGTAACTGGGTTAATGGTAATTCATCAACTCGTAGTAAATAGCTTTAATAAAATTTTGCCAACACTTAAAAGCTAATGCAGTTGAGTCAGCCAGCCTAGAGCCTCATAGTTTGTGTTATACTTGTTGAGTACAAGTTGTGTACTCACTCTTGCCTCTTCTCTACTTTTTCCTCTTGGCTACGCTACTGCTGCTCAGTTCCTGCCGACACGAGGGAGTTCGTCCAGCGCTACCAGGACTACGAGGACTTCTAGGTGCTTCGTCTCCCAGTCGACGTCCCTGTGGCGCCCGTCTTCAGCTTCGGAGAGCTTTATCGTATTTTGTACTTCGCTTCCGCTGTATCAGACATTTTGTCATTATTGTAATAAATAACATTCGTATTCGCTTTATTATATCTTTTTACGTGATATGTGCTATGATATACTGTTCATTCTGTTGTATATACGTGTGACTTGATCCTGGCACGTATATGATTGCTCGGTTTATGTTCTTTTATAAACCGGGTGTTACAGAGTGGTATCAGAGCCATATCGACTGTAGGACGAAGCCTAGATAGAACTGGTCGAGTTTTAGGACTTCTTCTCTCCAATCCTTGACTGCTGAAACTATTTTACTATTATACCCCTTGACTTCTTTGACTTCTTACCCTTCTCGCCTTGATTTCTCTCTCTGAAGAATAGTTTCGTAGATTTTGGCCTGAATCAGTCATCTGACCTCCATGAGCATAGCTAGGTGACCCTTCTATAATAACACGATAGCACGTTCTGCGACGCGTTGTGTTAGTCGAGTCTTTTGCCAAACTCGGCTAAGTTGTGAAAATTGTCTGCTTGTTATTATGCTACATGTTTGATTTGGATCTTTGACTGATTGCATAGCTTAGTAGTTTAAATTTGTTTAAAGAAAATCACTCAGATGTTAAAGTTAACTAATTAATAAAATGAGTTAGATCGTTGGGGGTAAAACAGTCAACTCTATCCTGTCTACTTTATCATGGCTGAGTCTTTTCTGCAAAGAGTTATCATATCCATCTGAGTTTATTCTTGCAATATCCTTACTCGTGAAATCTTTTGTTCAAATCAGATGGTGAACACCAGGAGCACCGGTTCCGGTTCTGGCCAGCAGCAGGGTCAGAACAATCAGGGTACTGGGATCCCGATGCCTCCACCCTTGACTCCGGAGCAGTACTTCCAGCTCCAGATGCAGATGATGGCTACCCTGAACAACACTGTTCAGGCTCTCCAGCACGCTCACACTCAGCCTCCGCCTCCTCCACCGCCGCAGCCTCGCGACAGGCGTGCTGAGTTCCTGAGGGGTCACCCGCCGACGTTTTCTCACACGTCCGACCCTCTTCAGGCTGACGACTGGCTCCGTGCAGTGGAGCGTCAGCTGGACATCGCCCAGTGCGATGATCGTGAGCGAGTTCTGTACGCAGCAGGACAGCTGCGAGGGGCAGCTCTGGACTGGTGGGAGTCCCACCCAGTTCACGACCGTGAGGCTCTCACCTGGCTCCAGTTCAGGGAGCGTTTCCGCAGCCACAACGTCCCCGCGGGCGTTATGAAAATGAAGCAGAAGGAGTTCCTTGCACTGAAGCAGGTAATCTTAAGTATAATCATTCAACGGTTTCTTTTGAGCTTATGCCCCTTGTTCTATCCTTATGAATCCTGAGTTAATTTTCCGATATCTATCTGTCTTTGTGAATTCAGGGGACTATGTCGGTCACGGAGTATCGTGATCGCTTTCTTCAGCTTGCTCGCTACGCCCCTGCCGAGGTTGCGGATGACCGCAAGAAGCAGGAGCACTTCATGGAGGGTCTTGAGGACTACCTCCAGTACGCGCTGCTCAACCTCCGCTTCGACGACTTCAACCATCTGGTTGACAGTGCGCTCAACACTGAGCGTAAGCACTTGGAGATGGAGGACAAGAAGAGGAAGGTTGTCCCCGTTGCTTCCGGCAGCAACACTCGTCCTCGACTCCAGCAGCCCCAGCAGTACCAGCCTCAGTACCGGCCTCCTCAGCAGTACCAGCAGAGGCCACCGCAGCAGTACCTGCCTCGACAGCAGCAGGCAGGTCAGGGCCCGAGGTTACCAGCACCTCCGGCTCGTGCTCCACCAGCTCCACCGGCACCGCAGGCTCCACGTCCGGCAGCTCCTACCGGACAGCAGGCTCAGGGACCTCCTCGCACCTGCTTTCACTGCGGCCAGCCGGGGCACTACGCCAACGCTTGCCCCCGGAAGGCGCAGGCGGGACAGCAGGGACGCCCAGCTCAGCCCAGGGCGCCAGCACAGGGCAGGGTGAACCACGTGACGGCCGAGTCAGCGGCCGAGGCTCCCAACGTGGTCATTGGTACGTTCATGGTTAATTCATATCCAGCTACAGTGCTTTTTGATACTGGTGCTACGCATTCCTTCATTACTCAGTCTTTTGTCGAGCATCATGGTATTCATACTAGCACATTAAAGAGGTGCCTGTTAGTATCTTCACCGGGAGGACAGTTGAGGTCTCACACTTACTGCCCGAGAGTCAGTGTTTCTTTGAGGGGAGTAGAGTTCTGTACTGATCTGATGGTGCTAGACACCAAGGGCATTGATGTCATTCTGGGAATGGAGACTCTGGCCAAGTGGGGAGTTCGGATAGATTGTGCTCAGAGGACAGTCTTGCTATCTGCTTCCAGTGGCCAAGAGGTTGTTATCAGTGCAGTAGAGCCTTCTGGATTTCTTCATCAGATGGAGGCTAGACCCACGGACGGTATTCGCGTGGTGTCTGAATTCCCGGATGTCTTTCCGGATGATCTGCCAGGTATGCCGCCTGAACGCGCCATTGAGTTTTGCATTGATCTCTTGCCTGGCACAGCTCCTATTGCAAAGCGGCCCTACCGTATGGCACCTATAGAGCATGAAGAAGTAAAGAAGACTATTGATGAGTTGCTAGCCAAGGGCTATATCCGTCGCAGCTTCTCTCCTTGGGCTTTTCCATTGCTGCTAGTAGATAAGAAGGATGGCTCGAAGAGGATGTGTGTGGATTATCGTGAGCTGAATGCAGTCACTATCAAGAACAAGCATCCACTGCCCCGTATTGAGGATCTCTTCGATTTGCTTCGAGGTGCTCGTATATTCTCGAAGATTGATCTTCGTTCGGGTTATTTTCAGCTGAGGATCCGTCCTGGGGATATTCCGAAGACGGCATTCACCTGCAAGTACGGGCTATATGAGTATACAGTCATGTCCTTCGGCTTGACTAATGCCCCGGCTTTCTTCATGCATCTGATGAACATGGTTTTCATGGATTATCTGGATGTCTTCGTGGTGATTTTCATTGATGATATTCTGATTTTCTCCAAGACAGAAGAAGAGCATGAGGAGCATTTGAGACTCGTATTGCAGAGATTGAGAGAGCATCAGTTGTATGCCAAGTTCAGCAAGTGCGAGTTCTGGATTGACGAGGTTCCATTCCTCGGTCATGTTATCTCTCAGGGAGGCATTGCTGTTGATCCGAGCAAGGTGAAGGATGTGCTCGAGTGGGAGACACCGCAGATGGTGAAGGAAGTCAGATCTTTCTTGGGCTTAGCTGGATATTATCGGAGGTTCATCGAGAATTTCTCCAAGATCGCGAAGCCTTTGACTTCCTTGCTAGAGAAGAATGTGGCTTTTGTATGGACTGATGAGCGTCAGATGGCCTTTGATGAGCTGAAGAAGAGGTTGACTACGGCGCCAGTCCTGACTCTGCCAGACCAGACGAAGAGGTTCACCGTATATTGTGATGCTTCGAAGGATGGTCTTGGGTGTGTTCTGATGCAGGAGGGCAGAGTGATAGCTTATGCTTCACGGCAGCTACGCCGGCATGAGCTGAATTATCCTACTCATGATCTTGAGTTAGCCGCAGTTGTGCATGCTCTGAAGATTTGGAGGCATTACTTGTATGGGCAGCGGTGTGATATCTACACTGATCACAAGAGCCTCAAGTATATTTTCACGCAGAATGAGCTGAACATGCGGCAGAGAAGATGGCTAGAGTTGGTCAAGGATTATGATCTGGAGATTCACTATCATCCGGGCAAGGCCAATGTTGTAGCAGATGCTCTGAGCAGGAGAAGTTATGTCAACATGGCCGTGGCTTTCCAGATGCCTCCAGAATTATGCGAGGAGTTCGAGCAGTTGAGTCTGGGCTTCTTGCATCATACCTCCAGTGCAGCATTCGAGGCGGTACCGACTCTAGAGTCAGAGATCAGGCAGCATCAGAAAGATGATGAGAAGCTGCAGGAGATCCGTGAGTTGCTCAAGAAGGGCAAGGCCCCACATTTCAGAGAGGATGATCAGGGTACCTTGTGGTACAAGAACCGGATCTGTGTTCCAGATGTGAAGGATCTTCGGAAGTTGATTCTGAGTGAGGCCCATGATACAGCTTACTCTATTCATCCGGGCAGCACGAAGATGTATTATGATCTGAAGGAACGTTTCTGGTGGTATGGGATGAAGCGTTCAGTGGCAGAGTACGTGGCTATTTGTGACACCTGTCAGCGTGTCAAGGCTGAGCATCAGAGGCCAGCAGGTCTGTTACAGCCTTTGAAGATTCCAGAGTGGAAATGGGAAGAAATCACTATGGACTTCATTGTTGGATTGCCTCGTACTCAGAAAGGGTACAACTCCATTTGGGTAGTAGTGGATCGTCTGACGAAGGTTGCTCACTTCATACCAGTGAACACTACTTACTCCGGTGCCAGACTTGCGGAGTTGTACATCTCTCGGATTGTCTGCTTGCATGGTGTGCCGAAGAAGATTATATCTGACAGAGGGTCTCAGTTCACTTCTCGGTTCTGGGAGCAGCTCCATGATTCGTTGGATACGAAGCTGCGTTTCAGTACGGCTTATCACCCTCAGACCGATGGGCAGACAGAGAGAACCAACCAAGTGTTGGAGGATATGCTGAGAGCTTGTGCCATCCAGTACGGCACTAGTTGGGATAAGTGCCTGTCATTTGCTGAGTTCTCATATAACAACAGCTATCAGGCCAGTCTGAAGAAGTCACCCTTCGAGGCATTGTATGGCAGAAAATGCAGGACTCCTCTCTATTGGGATCAGATTGGTGAGAAGCAGCTCTTTGGCCCTGAGATCATAGATGATGCAGAGCAGATGGTTCAGGCTGTGCGAGAAAATCTGAGGATTGCACAGAGCAGACAGAAGAGCTATGCTGATGGCAAACGGAGAGACCTGACTTTCAGTGTCGGTGATTATGTGTATCTGAAGGTGTCTCCGATGAGAGGAATCCGCAGATTTAATGTCAAAGGGAAGTTAGCACCTCGTTATGTGGGGCCATTCAAGGTGCTGGAGCGGAAAGGCGAAGTTGCTTATCGCCTGGAGTTACCTCTCAGTCTCTCAGGAGTTCATGATGTCTTCCATATATCTCAGCTGAAGAGGTGTCTGCGAGTACCCGAGGAGCAGGCACCCCTGGATGGAGTCGATGTGCAGGAGGATCTGACTTATACTGAGCATCCGGTGAAGATTCTGGAGACATCAGAGAGGGTTACTCGGAACAAGCGCATCAAGATGTGCAGAGTTCAGTGGAGTCACCATAGTGAAGCTGAGGCTACTTGGGAGCGAGAAGATGAGTTGAAGAAGACCTATCCAGATCTCTTTGCTAGCCAGCCCAGCTAAATCTCGGGGACGAGATTTCTTTAAGGGGGTAGGGTATGTAACACCCTAACTTTAAATTTCTGTATTTATTAATAAATTAATTGGCTTTAGTTAAATTTCCTAAGGTTTATTGTGTTTAGCTGGCATTTAAATCTAATTTTTGTTCAATAAATAATTAAAATCCATCATAGGTTTAAATTTTTTGTTGCATTCATGCTGGTGCATAATTTTATTTGAGTGTGGTTTGAATTCAAATTCAAATTTGAATTCAAACTTTGTTTGAATTAGATTTAGAAATAGAAGAGAAATAGAAATAGAAATAGAAAGGAAAACCCAAATCTAGAAACCCAGCCCACCAGCCCAAAACCCAGCCTTTCCCCGCGGCCCAGTTCGCTCGGCCCAGCCCAGCGCCCACGCGCCCTCTCTGCCTTCGCGCTCGGCCCAGCCTGCAGCCTGCCTCCGCCCGCTCAGCGACGGCCCGCGCCCACGCGCGTGCGTCCCCGGCTGACAAGGCGGGCCCGCCTGTCATCCCCCTCCTCCCCGCGTCTCTCGCTCACCTGTCACGCCGAAATCTCCGGCGAGCCCCTTCCCGGACCCGCACGCCGAGGCCCGGCCTTCCCCTTTAAACACGCCCTGGCCTTCCCCCCCGCCTCCCATCCCGCCGCCCTAAACCCTAGCCGCGGTCCCAGCCAAGATCCAGCGCCGCCCGCGCCGCTCGGCCTCGCCGTGCCCCTGCGCTACCGTGGTCCGGCCACTCTGCGGTGCCGCTGCTACCACGAGCTGCTGCAGGAGCACCGCCGCAGGATCGGAATCCTCACCGGCCGTGTCTTCTTCCCTCTACCCCGCGCCACGCACGGGAATTCTTCGCCGGAGCACCACCGAGCCGCCACGCCGCCGTCGCGCCCTCTACGCGGACCCCCGCCCGATTCAAACCCTCGGTGAGAACCTACACGTCATCCCGTTCCTTTTGGCGCTAGAACTGGTAGGCCGCAGCCCCTGGGGCCTCTAGAACTCTGCTCACCGGCGATTTCCGTCACCGCGGCGCCGCCTCCACCGCCGAGCTCCACGCTCCGGCCACCCCCGACCCGCGCACGAGGCCCCAGTGGACCACGCGTGTCGCGCCCGTCATTTTGCACCAAACCGCGACCCGAATCGAGCCCGGGAACACCGGATTCGGTGGCGCCGGCGACCATCCGCCGCGGAGCAGAGCTCCGGCGACGGCGCCGCCGCCCCCACGCGCCCGAAAACCCCTGGCCGCCCGATCTCGGGTGGACGGTCACGATTAGATCTAGATCCAAACTGTTCTTAGCCATCCGATCCAGATCCAAGCGCCCAGATTCAAGCGTACCCCTTCAGCCTGGCGTTTTTGTTAAAGAGCCCCTCGGTTTTCTTGATATCAACCCGCAGTCCACCTTTATTCAAAAATAATCTCAGTTAGGTCCTGTTTTTATCACTTTAGCCCCTAAGCTTTCCAGTAATAGTGCCCGCCGTCCCTGTCCTTGTTTTTTTTGCACGTTAGCCCCTATAGCTATGCTTTAATTACGTTTTAGCCCTCGGTTTTTGCAGAAAAGCCCCTGGAACTTCAGTTTTATTACAAATAAGCCCCTAGGACTTGTTTTAGGCCTAGTTTTTGCGTTTTAGCTCCGATTTTAGCGTTCTTTATATCCACGCGATCGTTGTAACGCATAGAATAGTTCTAGAGTAGTTTTGTGTGCTGTTTTTATGTATTGATGTACTGTTTCTTAGCTTTTTGTTAGTGTTTGCATGTATGTTTATTTTGTGCATTGTTTTGGCCATGTGTTCGTGAGTAGACGCTGAGCTACCTGAGGAGCCCCAGTACCAGTACCCGGAGCAGCCGTCTTCGGATCAGTTTGAGCAGCAGCAGGAGCAGTACGAGGAAGGCAAGTATAACATGAACAACCTATCACTTTAATTACAATTTCATACTGCATTTTAATACTGTATGCCTTTAAGGATTTCCTAGCCAGTTATATCCTTTATATATACCTTTGGGTTGCATTTTGGTTAGTTGTGCTAGGTTGCTGCGCTATAACACACTCTGGTCCTTTTTAATTAAATTGATTAATGTTTTACTGGAACTAAATTCTGAGAGTGGCACTCTGTGTGGCTTGAGTGGCTCACTTCTCGTTAAAAGATGTTTTTTTTAGAAACATGGTTTAGGGGGCCAGCACGGTGCTTACTGCCTGGTTGGCCACTCTCCATAAGGACCGGATCATAGAGCGACAACCTGGGACAACAGCGCTACCACAAGGCTAGAATGGGATAGACTTGGCGTAATAACTAGATCTTTTTGGTTTGGAGTAACTTACCTGCGGGGCAAGAGTAGTAAGCTTCAATGGTCCCTGCTCCTCCGGCTTGGTCTGTGCTTGGATTGCGCTCCTGTGCTTGTACCCCCGGAGGTGGGCCCCATCGTCGCCGACCTAACTCTCGCGGTTACGCCTTACCAACGAGATTCTTTTTAAAGGCCTCGTAGTGAGTCGCTGGCCATCTCACCTAAGGAAGTGTGATGAACAACTGGCGTAGCTCACGACTTGTGGGTAAAGATGTGCAACCTCTGCAGAGTGTAAAACTGGTATACTAGCCGTGCTCACGGTTATGAGCGGCCCAGATCCTCCTTTTGATTAGTGGAGTTATCTCCTTCCGACGAGGGAGGTGCTTCTCGGGGTTACCTTGGTGGCTTGGTTTCGGTTCGGATCTCAGTAGTAGTATAATTAATTCTGATTAATTACTATGTAACTGGGTTAATGGTAATTCATCAACTCGTAGTAAATAGCTTTAATAAAATTTTGCCAACACTTAAAAGCTAATGCAGTTGAGTCAGCCAGCCTAGAGCCTCATAGTTTGTGTTATACTTGTTGAGTACAAGTTGTGTACTCACTCTTGCCTCTTCTCTACTTTTTCCTCTTGGCTACGCTACTGCTGCTCAGTTCCTGCCGACACGAGGGAGTTCGTCCAGCGCTACCAGGACTACGAGGACTTCTAGGTGCTTCGTCTCCCAGTCGACGTCCCTGTGGCGCCCGTCTTCAGCTTCGGAGAGCTTTATCGTATTTTGTACTTCGCTTCCGCTGTATCAGACATTTTGTCATTATTGTAATAAATAACATTCGTATTCGCTTTATTATATCTTTTTACGTGATATGTGCTATGATATACTGTTCATTCTGTTGTATATACGTGTGACTTGATCCTGGCACGTATATGATTGCTCGGTTTATGTTCTTTTATAAACCGGGTGTTACATTGACGCATGCAGAATCCATCCATGATGTCTGGGACAAAGCGAATGCTTCGGGCCCCCTGGGAGATAGACTCAGTTGTTTTGAGTCTGTCTACCACTGAGACTAGACCTTGATCTACATGAAACCTTTGAAGTGGATGCCGGGACCCCCTGGTAGGTAGGCTCAAAGGTTTGAGGCTGGCTACCACCGGTCAGGGCTTAACCTGTGTACCACTTCAAAGTTACAGCTTAGTAGCAGGCCCGCGGGACTCATCCTGGACCGGCCCCAGGCTAGTACCAGGTCCGGGGCTCTAGATGCACAGGTCCAGGTAGCTCAGTGCTTGTTACAGAGTGGGGGAGTGTGTAGGCTTAGGGTACGGAACTAGGCTAAGGCGCTACACAGGGCTCCGAACCACTCCAGGAAACAACACGATCTTTCCGGACCTGGCTTCGACGCCCCAGACCCTTCCCAGCAGTGGGTGAGGTCACTTCGTCGTACTCGATCCTTTGAGATATAGAGCTGGACATGCCGTGTAGGACTTAGGAAGCCAACTCTTGAGCTGGAACGAGGTCCAGGCCCCTAATTACCCAGCCCCGGGTACTAGGGCACTCGTTATAGGGTGGTGGAGTGTGTAGGCTTTGGGTACGGAACCGGCTAAGCGGCTACACAGGGCTCCGGACCACCCTAGGAAACAAGTACCCCCTCTCCAGAGCTGGTCCCTAGGGGTCCGGACCTCTCTCCCAGCAACAAGAGGGTCCGGATCTGTACGGCAGTCCAGCAACTCAATATAGATCTTAGTTGTAGCAACAAGAGTAGAGGTCCTCGTGGGGGTTAGAAAAGTGAAATCTCGAGAATCGAAATGCGAAACAAGATTTTGACATAAGGACAGAACCGGGACAAATCTTTCCTTTGCAACCTGATGTACATGGCTTGCGCGATGGATGCCAGAGGTCTAGTTTACGAGGGCGGACCTCTACCACTCTGGGCCGCGCATTAGCCGACGGTGCGATGGATGCCAGAGGTCGGGTTTACAGGGGCGGACCCCAACCGCTCCGGACCGCATGCTAATTCTATCTTATTACAAAGGAAAAACTGGTTTCCCTGCTCTGCCAAAGTGTAAAACATACGCAGATGCTCTATGATCCTAGGGTTGGGTAGCGGCACTCCATCTTCTGTGGCGAGGTGAACGCATCCGGGCCGGCACACCTCTGTCACCTTGAAGGGCCCCTCCTAGCTGGGGGAGAGTTTGTGGAGCCCTGCTCGGTTTAGGATCCGTCTGAGGACGTGGTCGCCAGCCCGAAGCTCCCTACTGTGTATGAACCGTTGATGATAGCGCCTGAGTGCCTGGTTGTAGCGTGCATTTCGGATTGCTGCTCGCCACCAACGCTCGTCGACGAAGTCAATATCGTCACGCCGCTGTTGTTCCTGCATGGATTCATCAAAAGCCTGGACCCGTGGTGAGCCCAGGTGAATTTCTGGGGGAAGACATGCTTCAGCCCCGTAGACCAGGAAGAATGGAGTCTCCCCGGTGGCTCGGCTGGGTGTCGTCCGGTTGCCCCATAGTACGCACAGAAGCTCGGCAACCCATTTGGCACCATGCTTCTTCAAGCAGTTTTAGGTGCGGGTCTTGAGTCCCCTGAGGATCTCTGCATTCGCTCTCTCAACCTGCCCATTGCTGCGGGGATGTGCTACGTACGCAAAGCATAGCTGGATGTCGATGTCCTCGCAGTACTCTTGGAAGAGTCTGCTTTTGAATTGGGTCCCGTTGTCCGCGATGATGCGGTTTGGGACACCAAATCTGCACACATTGGACTTGAGGAATGCGACTGCTGACTTTTTAGTGATATTCACCACAGGGGTAACCTCCGGCCACTTCGTGAACTTGTCGATGGCGACGTAGAGGAACCGGTAGCCACCGACAGCCCGGGGAAAAGGCCCCAGGATATCCACACCCCACACGGCAAATGGCCATGAGGGCGGAATCATTTGCAGAGCTTGAGCCGGTGTGTGTATTTGCTTTGCATGGAACTGGCATGCTTTGCAGAACTTTACCAGCTCAGCTGCATCCTGGAGTGCTGTTGGCCAGTAGAAACCATGCCGAAAGGCCTTGCCAACAAGCGTGCGAGGTGAGGAATGACTTCCACACTCGCCTCCATGGATCTTCGCGAGCAACTCGTAGCCCTCTTCCTGGGAAATGCACCGCATGTGGACACCATTGGCGCCACGGCGGTAGAGATCCCCTTCTACCACCGCGTAGCGTTTAGCCAATCGGACTATGCGCTCAGCAGACACATCGTCATCAGGGAGGATGCTATCTTTCAGGTAGCCCCGGATCTCGGAGATCCATGCATCGGGAGCTCCCTGAGCAGGTGGGGGTGGCTCTATGAGGTCTCCAGGCTCCTCAACGGAGCACACAGCCCAAGTCGGGCACCATAGGTGGAATGCCGCCGGGACCACTAGCTTCGAGGTGCTAGCTTGAAACCCTTCACCCAGTTCGGCAGGCTGGGCGGCAGGTCTCAGCAGCCGTCTTTCGAAGACGCCCTTGGGCACGGATGCCCAGGTAGATGCTCTCGCGGAGAGATCATCTGCTGCTGAGTTGAGTTCGCGGGGAACATGTTGCAGTTCCAAGGCGTCGAAGTCCTTCTCGAGCTTCCTCACGTGTATGAGGTATGCCGCGAGCTGGGGATTGTTGCAGTTGCAATCCCCTCGGACCTGCTTGATGATTAGCTATGAGTCCCCCTTCACCAGAAGCTACCGGCTCCCAGAGACAGGGCTTGCGTCAGGCCAAACATCAGAGCTTCGTACTCCGCCATGTTGTTGGTGGACTTGAACTCAAGGTGCACCATGTACTTCAGCTGATCTCCGTTTGGGTCGATGAGGACCACACCAGCTCCGGCCCACTTCTCGCGGGCGGACCCATTGAAGAAGAGCGTCTAGTAGGACTCGATGAAGACTGGCGTCCTGATCTCCGGCTCCGGGGGTCCGGCGTTGAAGTCCGGACCCCCAGAATTGCTTAGGGAAGGAGTCCATTCCGCTATGAAGTCAGCCAGGATTTGGCTCTTGACTGCATGGCGAAGCTGGAAGTCCAGTTGGAATTCAGCCAGCTCTGCTGCCCACTTGGCGATATTGCCCGTGGCGTTGGAGTTGTGCAGGATCGCTCTTAGCGGATAAGAGGTCACTACAACAACTCGGTGTGCTTGGAAGTAGTGGCGCAGTTTCCTGGACGCAATAAGTATAGCATAAATAAGCTTATGCGTCTCAAGATACCTGGCCTTTGCCTCATGGTGGACTTCACTGATGTAGTAGACTGGCTTTTGGATGGTCCGGGCCCTGGTGACCAGGTCTAGCTCGCCCTCATCCACTACGTCAGGTCCTCGGGCCCCCAGCGGTCCTGGGTTCCCACTGGAACGAGGCTCCTCCAGACCCCCTTGTCCGGGGCCCGGACCTTCAGGCAGGGGTAAGGCTGACGGGCCCCCATGTCTGGGGTCCGGCTCACCATCCTTGGCCGGGGAGACCCTGGTGTCCCCCTGGCGAGGTTGCTCCGTCCTTTCGGCGACCAGCACCATGCTGACCACTTCTGCAGACGCAGCAAGATACAGAAACAACGGCTCACCAGGCTTTGGAGCCACCAATACTGGCAGTGAGGTGAGGTGCAGCTTCAGTTCCTGGAAGGCTTGCTCAGCCTCTTCGGTCCAAGAGAATGGACCGGATCTCCTCAATAGTTTGAAGAAGGGGAGGGCCCTCTCAGCCAACCTCGATATGAAGCGGCTAAGAGCGGCGAGAGATCCAGTGAGCTTCTGGATGTCCTTGATGCGGCCGGGAGGCCTCATTGCTTCGATCGCCTTGATCTTGGCCGGGTTTGCCTCGATGTAAGACCAGGAAACCTAGTAGCTTCCCTGCCGAGACGCCGAAGATGCACTTCTTGGGATTCAGCTTCGTGCGCGTGGCGCGGAGCCGGTCGAAGACGAGGGACAGATCCTCCACTAGTTTAGACCCTACCTTGGTATTGACCACAATATCATCAACATACACCTCAACAATATCTCTAATTAGATTACAGAAGGTTTTGTTCATAGCTCGTACAAACGTGGGTAAGGCATTCCTTAGACCATACGGCATGACAATGTAGCAATAAAGCCCATCTACTATTACAAAGGCAGTATGCTTCCTATACAACAACAACAACAACATAGCCTTTTTTCCCAAGCAAGTTGGGGTAGGCTAGAGATGAAACCCGAAAGAAATAAGTTCAAGGTTCAGGCACATTGATAGCTAGTCTCCAAGCACTCCTATCCAAAGCTATCTCTTTAGAGATATTCCAATCCTTAAGGTCTCTCTTAACCAACTCATCCCACGTCAGTTTAGGTCTACCTCTACCCCTCTTTACATTATCGACTTGCTCAAGAACCCCATTACGCACCGGCGCCTCAGGAGGCCTTCGTTGGACATGTCCAGACCATCTCAGCCGATGCTGAATAAGTTTCTCCTCAATTGGTGCCACCCCGACCCTATCCCAAATAACTTCGTTCCGGACTCTATCCCTCCTTGTGTGCCCGCAAAACCACCGCAACATCCGCATCTCTGCTACACTCAGTTGCTGCACATGTCGCCTTTTTGTAGGCCAACATTCAGCACCGTATAACATCGCCGGACGAATTGCTTGTCCTATAGAATTTGCCTTTTAGCTTTTGTGGCACCCTCTTGTCACAAAGGATGCCAGAAGCTTGCCGCCATTTCAACCAGCCAGCTGAAATTCTATGCCTAACATCTTCATCAATGTCGCCATCCTTTTGTAGCACCGATCCTAAATACCGAAAAGTATCCTTCTGGGCCACCACTTGCCCATCTAGACTAACGTCTCCCCCCTCATGCCTAGTCGCGCTGAAATCGCACATCATGTACTCGGTCTTGGTCCTACTAAGTCTGAACCCTTTCAACTCTAACGTGCGTCTCCACAGCTCTAACTTCCTATTAACCCCTGCCCTACTCTCGTCAACTAGCACCACATCATCAGCAAAGAGCATACACCAAGGGATCTCACCTTGTATATCCCTTGTGACCTCATCCATCACTAAAGCAAATAAATAAGGGCTCAATGCTGATCCCTGGTGTAGGCCTATGTTAATAGGAAAGTCAGTGGTGTTGCTATCATATGTCCGGACAAACGTCGTCGCATCCTTGTACATATCCTTAATGAGGGTAATGTACTTAGTTGGGACTTTGTGCTTCTCCAAAGCCCACCACATGACATTTCTCGGTACTTTGTCATATGCCTTCTCAAGGTCAATGAAGACCATGTACAAGTCCTTCTGCTCCCTATATCTCTCCATCAATTGTCGTATTAAGAAAATCGCCTCCATGGTTGACCTTCCAGGCATGAACCCAAATTGGTTTTAGGTCACACTTGTCACTCTTCTTAGGCGATGCTCGATAACCCTCTCCCAAAGCTTCATCGTATGGCTCATCAGCTTAATCCCACGGTAGTTAGTACAACTTTGAACATCGCCCTTGTTTTTGAAGATAGGTACTAATATACTTCTCCTCCATTCTTCCGGCATCTTGTTTGACCGAAAAATGAGATTAAAAAGCTTAGTTAACCATACTATTGCTCTATCTCCTAGGCATCTCCACACCTCAATGGGAATACCATCAGGGCCCATCGCTTTACCTCTCTTCATTCTCTTCAAAGCCTCCCCGATCTCTACCTCCTGAATTCTCCTCACAAAACGTCTGTTTGTATCGTCAAAAGAGTCATCTAAGTCAAGGGTAGGGCTCTCACTCTCCCCATTAAACAACTTGTCGAAGTACTCTCTCCATCTATCCATGATCTCCTCATCCTTCACTAGCAGTCGATCTGTCCCATCCTTAATGCATTTGATTTGGTTGATGTCCCTTGTCTTCCGCTCGCGGATCCTAGCCATCCTATAAATGTCCTTCTCCCCTTCTTTCGTGCCTAGCCGCTGATACAGGTCATCATACGCCTTACCCTTTGCTACACTCACAGCTCGCTTTGCAACCATCTTCGCTAATTTATAGCCCTCGATGTTGGCTGCACTCTTGTCAAGATGGAGGCGCTTGAAACACTCCTTCTTCTCCTTAATAGCCCTCTGCACCTCGTCGTTCCACCACCAGGTGTCTTTCCCCTCCTGTTTGCCTCCCCTACTCACGCCAAACACCTCTGAGGCCACCTTCCGAACACATGTTGCCATCTTTAGCCACATGTCATCTGCGTCTTCTCCTTCTTCCCAAGGCCCCTCACCTAGCATCCTTTCCTTAAACGCTTGTGCCGCTTCCCCTCTAAGCTTCCACCACTTTGTTCTCGCAATCTTGGCACATTTGTCCCGGTGGACACGTACCCGAAGACGAAAGACAGTATGCTTCCTATCCTCTCTAGAAATCTGAATCTGGTGCAAACCAGAGTATGCATCTAGGAAAGACAAAAGGTCGCACCCGGAGGTGGAGTCCACGATCTGATCGATACGTGGAAGAGGATAGGGGTCTCTAGGGCATGCCTTGTTGAGGCTGGTGTAGTCGATGCACATCCGAAGCTTCCCATTGGCCTTTGGGACGACGACCGGATTGGCCAACCACTCGGGGTGGTGGACCTCCTCGATGAAGCCAGCGTGTAGGAGCTTGCGGACTTCTTTGCGGATGAAGTTCTGCCGCTCCACGGACTGCTTCCGAGGCTTCTGGCGCACCAGCGTGGCGTCGGGGTAGTCCTCAGATTGTGCTCGATCACTTCCCTAGGGATCCCGGGCATCTGTGACGGTTCCCAGGTGAACACGTCCACATTTGCCTGGAGGAAAGTGATGAGCGCATCTTCCTATTTCTCCCCTAGGTTTCCCGCGATGCGGTGGTCTTGGTGGAGTCAGCCCCGATCTGGACCGTCTTCACGGGAACATCGTCCGGATCGGACGGCTGAACCCTGGGTGCTTTTGCAGGCGCCCTGGGTTGCGAGGGGGATGGGTCCTCCTCGGAACATGCAGCCTCTGCCACCAGAGCATGCAGTTTCTCGACTGCAGCGACGGCAGCGGTGCGGTCGCCCTGCACGGTGAGGACACCGGTAGGGGAAGGCATCTTCAAGACCAAGTACCCGTAATGAGCAATGGCCATGAAGCGGTAGAGTGCCGGCCGGCCAATGATGGCGTTGAACGGGAGGTTCACTTCCGCAACATCGAACAGAATGCTCTCTGTGCGGAAGTTCTCCTCGGTCCCGAATGTGACCGGTAGTGTGATGCTCCCCAGAGGGAACACCGGATGTGGGCCCACTCCGGAGAATGGGCGAGAGGGAGTCAGCTTGGACTCCGGGATCTGCAGCTGCTTGAACGTTGCATAGCTGATGACGTTGAGGCCAGCCCCACTGTCGATCAGCATGTGATAGAGCCTCACGTTGGATATGACCAGGGTTAACGTATCCGACCGGTGACCGGTAACCGCCGGCCTCCGGTTCCGGTATACCGGTCCGGTTTGGCCGGTTACCGGTCGGAACCGGTGGAATTCAAATTTGAATTCAAACTTCCCCGTTCAACCGGTTCCTACCGGTATACCGGTCGGTTAGACCGGTATACCGGCCGGTTTGGCCGGTATACCGGCCGGTTTGGATGATAACCGGCCGGTTTGACTGGTAACCGGTCAAATTCAAATTTTTTTCTTTTTTTGTTTAAATTCAAATGCTCACAAAGTATACTAAATAAATGTTTGTACAACATATTTTAGTCTAAATGAACCCTCCAACTCTTTTTTATACTACTTTTACATTGTATTTGTATACTTTCGTATGCACATTTTTTTATTTAACTTATAAATTCCGCAAACCATACTAAATAAACGAATTTTTGAGAAAATTTGACACCATTAGATTCTTTGCACCTTGAAATATTTTTAGGAATTTTTTGGGAATTTTTTATTTTTTGAATTTAAATTTAAATTTTAAATTTGGACCGGTTTCATACCGGACCGAACCGGAACCGGTCCGGACCGGTTTGACCGGTAACCGGTCAAACCGGACCGGTTACCGACGGTTCGGTTAACCCTGGATATGACAGGGGCAGTGACTAGAGGTAGTACACCGGCCCCAACCATATTCTCCGGGCAGTCGGATAGCCCGAAAGAGATGGTGGTGTTCATCCACCTCTGGTGCGGCGCCGCCTTCGGGATCCCCGGCTTCACCGAAACGATCTCCCAGCGAAGGGTCTTCACATCCCGCCGGGAGACGAGCTCCCAGCTTCCACCGTACATTACGTACAGCTTCTTGTGGCGGTCACCATTGTCGGAATCGGAGTCGTCGTCGCGGTAGACGCCCTTCAGCTCCCGAGCGGGGGATTGGTACCCCAGCTCCTTCTCCCCAGCAGCGGCTCCGCTATCGGAGGCTTTCTCCTTGCCAGGTCACTGGCGAGGAGGGGGCGAACCGTCCTTGGAGGACTGCTCACGCCGCCCACTGACCCGCTTCGCGAGCTTCTGGATCTCGCGGCAGTCAGCGGCGCTGTGGTGAGCGGTGGGATGCACTGGGCATGAACCTCCACTTCCACCTTGCGGGCGAGGGCGTTTGCCATGTGCATTCTGGCCCCCAGCCGCTGCTGCTGCAGCCGGCGCCGCTGTTGGCACCGCTGTTGCAACGACTGGTCCGCCAGAATGTGGCTCCCCGCGACTCCGGTTCTTGTTCTTCTTCTTCTTGCCACCACCCTGAGCGGTAGCACCGGAGCCACCAGCCTTGGCGTCTCCGTCTTGGGGGGCTGAGTGCCATGCACGGCCCTCGGCGGCCCTGGCACACTTGTCTGCCAGGGAGAAAAGCATAGTAACGCTTTCCACCTCGTGCGTCGCCAGCTTCTCGAGCATCTTCTCGTCACGTACCCCCTGGCGGAAAGCAGTGATAATAGATGCATCGGAGATACGAGGAATGGTACCCCGTACCTTGGTGAAGCGCGAGATGAAGGCCCGGAGCGTTTCTCCGGGTTATTGCCTCACGGCGTGAAGGTGTGCCTCCACACCATGCTGCTGGTATGCGCTGGCGAAGTTCGCTGTGAACCTCGCACAGAGCTCCTCCTAGGACTGGATCGTCCCAGGTGTGAGGTTCATGAGCCAAGTCCGGGCTGGCCCAAACAAGGCTACATGAAAGTAGCTCGCCATGACGGCGCCGTTACCACCAGCTGCTGTGATGGCGGTAACGTACACCTGCAGGAATTCCGACGGGTTAGTGGTACCGTCATACTTCTCCGGCAGGTGCGGGCGGAACTTGGACGGCCATGCCACCACGCAGTGGTGCTCCGCCAGCGCAGCGCAGCCCAGCCCAGCCACCGGTGCGCCCGACTGTATCCGGGCGTTCACCGGTGGCTTGGGCGCCACCACGTCCAAGTCGGCGTTGAGGTTGCGGCCCTCGATGTTGAGACGGCGCTCTCGCGCCCACTCGGCGGAGATGTGGGCATCTTCTCCCGCACGTCGGCGGTTGAGCTCTGCCCGTAGGTCTTCTGTTCGTGCACCCCTCACGGTGGGGGAGCGCTGGCAGTAAGGTACCACCGCATTGCCGGGCGGAGGTCGTTGCCCAATCCTTGCAGAACTGGGGGAGGCCTGAGCCAGGTGGAGGAGACGGTCAACGTCGTCCCGCCACTACCTCTGGGCGTCTGGCGAGGCTGCAGCAGCTGGGGGGTTGCGAAGCAACTCCCTAGCCGCTGCCAGCACTCCGCCGCTCGCAGCTTGCGAGGGGGCCCTTGATGGGCGCCCTGATTCTTGCCGGCGAGCAGCGCGCACCGCCGCCGACGGTGGCTGCTCCACAGGTACAGTTGCCCTTGGAGCAGGAACGCGAGAGGCGTGTGGCGTGGAGGACGCCACACCCTCCGTCATCTCCACATCATCCACACGAACCATGGAGACGAGGAAGAGATGAACTGCGACCAGCTAAAATTCCCCTACCTAGCGCGCCAAATGTCGTGGTGTGCTAACCCACAGCTGGGTGGCGGAATGCACCCGCCTAAGCCCTAAGGGAGTATGAACCCGAGGGGTAGCTGCGCTTAGTTCGATCTCGATCTAGAACACGATGAACACAGAGGGGTTTAGAGTGGTTCGTGCTGCCGGAGCGTAATACCCTACATCCACTGTGTGTTGTATTGCCTTGCCTTGAGAGAGTCCGCGAGAGCTTGTGCAAGCCTGTGTTCTCGTGTGTCTGTTGTGTACAGCGAGCGCCTCCCTTTTATATCTCAAGGGGACGCGTACATGGCCGTTGGGACCCCGACAGGTGGGCCAAACGATGTAGTACAAGATAACGTACTCTTCATATTATGGCGTCGCAGGCGAAGGAGATCTCTCTCCTGGATTCCATTGTCTGCTCCTGGAGTTCCCCGTTCAGCGTGTCCAGGCGCTGTCTTGTCGGAAGAAGCCAGGCATAGCTAGCGGCGTTGCCTGCCACGTAGCTGAACGGGCCGCGTAGCTTGCGGCGTAGGAGGCATGATGGAAAAGTGCTGTGCCGTCGTATCCAATTAATGCGGCAGACGGGCTCTGCGCGGGTGCGGCACAGGTGGCTTGTCGGGTATCACAATTAGGGACACCCTAATCCGGGTACTAAGACCGCTTTTAAAAACACAAACACCTGTTAAAGCAACTAGACCCACGGCCTCCTTCCAATCTGGAAGAAAGGAAAGGATTCAATGAAGCCCAGCACGCGGCCCATTCACATCCCCCTCAAACCCGCGGAACGATCTCCGCCTCGCTCGAGAGTCCCTCTCGGGCCCGCTGGACAATCTCCGCCTCGCTCGAGGGTAGCGGATCTACCCTAGAGCGGGTGACTCATTTTCCGCCTCGCTCGAGGGCCCCCCTCGGGACCCTCGACCGCGCAACACACTTCTGCCTCGCTCGAGGGTAGCGGATCTACCCTCGAGCGGGTGACTCATCTCCGCCTCGCTCGAGGCCGTCTCTCGGCACAAAGGACAAACGGCCCCGCCGCCCAACCGCCCGCCGTACAAAGGCATTAAAGGTCAGCCACTCCGCCATGGCACCGTGGGCGGGCGGCGTCAGGCCGCCATTTCCACAGTGGATGTGACCGGGGTCCCATCCGCTGACTTCGGTCACTGCTCCGCCATCCAGAAGGTTGTAGCGGCACTATGGACATGCAACGCGAGACAAGACGGGCTCAGCACGGCCCCCGTTCCTGTTCTGCCGACACCGACCATCCGGACTCCCCTCCCACTGGGGAAGGGGTCCAGTAACGTCACGTGTCCCCCAGACCTTCTAGTACGTACGACCGCACTCTGACCAGGGGGTCCGGGGCCGTCCCGCGCCATTTCTGCCGCCGGGACACTACCAGACGACCGGCGTCATCTTCGCTGTACGAAGGACGAAATCCGGGACGACAGCGACGCACGCTGCCTTCCCACAGTATACTTCCTACAGTGTCCGACCACTATACCCCGCGATTCAGGGGAGGACGGCGACTTCCACGCCCCACTCATGTACGCCGCCCCTCCTTGTGACTATAAAAGGAGGAGGCGGGCTCCTCTTAGCGGGGGCGGAAGTCGAGTCTGCTTGATCTCTCCGGCTTCTCTCTCCAAGAGGACGTTCAGGAACAACTGAGCATTCCTCTCAACTGACTCCACTCCTAGCTGAGACTTGGGAGCTTCTCTCCCTCTCTCACCTTGCTTGTACCCCCTACTACAAGCACTCCGGGTGCGAGATAATACAGTGCCCTCGCACACCCCCTTTGCTGGACGTACGGCCCCGCGGCCGGAACCAGGATAAACCGTGCGCTACTGTGATTGCCTCTTGCGTCATCATCTGGGACGAGAAAACATGCAGCATTTACTAGTTGGGATCCGGGCCCCCGGGTCGGGGCACCGACAGTTGGTGCGCCAGGTAGGGGTCCTGCGTGACATTTTCTCTCTCGTTCCCATTTTGATCTTTAGGGATGACGAGCAGATCCAACCCGCACCCTATGGGTGTTTCGGATCCGCTCCCAGCGGGACGCGTGATCTTGTTCGGGAGTCTCGAGTTCAGGGCAACTGGCAATGGTTACCTCATGCAGCTCCTCTCCTCCGGACGCAACCCCATCGCTCCAACTTCGCCAGCCCGGCGCAACAGGCGCTTGGGTCAGCGTTCGCGACAAGCACACGCGGAGCGGCGTCGTGCGGCACGCCACAGCTCCCCCACGAGGGTCGTGGCTGGCATGTCGCAACTCAGCATCACGGCCAACGGGGCCACCGTTTCGTCATCACGTGCCTCGGCGTCATCGGCGCCGGCACCATCGCCTGCGGCAGCACTAGTGCCTCCCAGGGGGAACTCGACTTCGGCGTCGCTCTTCCCCTTCGGGATGCGCAACACTGCCGCCCACGCCTCGTCAACCAACGCTAACTTCATCGAGCATGAGGATCTGCCGGGCCATCATCTTCGGTCGATTCGCAGCCTCATCGCGTCGTCCCCTGACGAATCCCACCCCGAGACGGCGAGCTCGATCGCCGACGACATCGACTTCCTCATGAACAACTTCACGGCCGAGGAGGCCGAGGACTACTCCGGGGTTCGCGACCCCAACGCTCTTCGCTCGTTCCAGCTGGCGACGGCTTACTGCCTCACCTGCTCCGAAGACTCCAGTGAGGGGGATTTCGATCCTTCCCGGGAGTGCTTCATGGCGGACCTTGCGGACGAGTAGGACGACAATGCTCCAAGCAACGACGGGGACGGCAGGGTGGACGTGCGGCCAAAGCAACCGGTGGTCCCGCCTGCAGCCCCTTCCTCATCAAGTTCAGCGGCGCGACAAGCTCAACTGGCGCAACTCAACGAGCTTCAAGCCAAGCTCGACGAGCAGCGTCAACAAACCCAGGAGCTACGCGCCGCACTCGAGCAGCAGCATACCATGCGTGGTGCACACGCCCAAGCGGCGGGACGTGTTGCCCGGGAGCGCATCCTGGCCAACGACAACGTCAACAAATCTCCGGAAGTGAAGACGGCAGGCGAGAAGCTCGTCGCTGCTGCTTACCTACTTCAAGCTATGCCCGAGCCATCGACACCTTT
The DNA here is from genome assembly GCF_016808335.1 of Panicum virgatum. Classification (NCBI taxonomy): domain Eukaryota; kingdom Viridiplantae; phylum Streptophyta; class Magnoliopsida; order Poales; family Poaceae; genus Panicum; species Panicum virgatum. The sequence continues at coordinate 20,224,308 of NC_053143.1, read as the reverse complement.
GGGCCGCAACCTGCGCCGCGAGGCACAGGAGCTCATCGAGCAAGCTGCCGTGCAGCAGGCCTAGAGTTCTACGTCTCGTATGCGCTCGAAGGCCCCGGAGCAGCGTGATGGGACTGTGCATCAGGACTGCAAGGTTTCTGTGCACACACACCCCCAGCGAGGAAGGGCAAGGCAGCCGTAGCGCCCGGTGCGAGGGCGCCCTCGGTGCACGAGCGCATCGGGAGAGTTCCCGAAAGGGAGCGAATCCGTGACACTCACGGGCACGCTGGCGACGGCGACGCCCGCAATGTCATCGACGGCAGGAGGTACACCCCTTGACGGGGTGGACGCTTCAACCCTGAGCACGACAGGGGTGAGTCACCGGATCCTCCGGGCACCCGGGTGTTCAGCCGGGAGATTCGAACTGCATCTTTTCCCCCGCGCTTTCGACAACCCAACACCCTCGTCAAATACTCGGGCAAGACTGACGCTGCAGTCTGGCTCAATGACTACCGCCTAGCCTGCCAGCTAGGCGGCGCAACGGAGGACGTGGTCATCATCCACAACCTTCCTCTTCATCTTGCTGACGCCACACGAACGTGGCTCGAGCACTTGCCTGCGGATCAGATCCACGATTGGGCCGACTTGGTCCACATCTTCGTGGGCAATTTCCAGGGCACGTACGTGCACCCTGGGAACTCCTGGGATCTCAAAGGGTGTCGCCAGAAGCCCCGCGAGTCCCTGCGTGACTACGTACAACGATTCTCCAAGCAGTGCACCGAGCTCCCTAGTGTCACCCACGTCGAGGTCATCAACGCTTTCCTCGAGGGTACGACCTGCAGGAACCTGGTGTATGAGCTCGTGAGAAGCCGGCCCGTCAACACTAATGAGCTATTTGACGCTGCCACCAACTACGCCACCGGTGAGGAGGCCGTTGGTGCCATCTTCGACGACAAATCGAGCAAGCGCAAGGACGGCGTGCCCGCGGAGGGCAGCAACGCCAAGCCCAACGCCCCCGCCAAGAAACAGATGCGGGGGAGGAAGGGAAGGAAGCTGGTCCCACCGAACCAGCATGAGCCGGGGCGGGCAGAGGACTCCGAGGAGGCCTTCGCTGCCGCCCCAGACCGCAAAGGGCCTCGAGACCCCCCCCGAGGTGGTGGTGGCCAATTCGACGACATGCTCAAGAAGCCGTGCCCTTACCACAAGGGCCCGGTCAACCATACCGTCGAGCAGTGCGAAATGCTCAAGAAGTATTACAACCGCATCGCGCATCGCGACGAAGACAAGAAGAAGGACGCGGGCGACAAAGGTGGAGATGACGAGTTCCCCCCAGTGGAGAACGCATTCTTCATCTTTTTAGGAGCAACGACGAATATGACTCCTCGGCAGCGCAAGCGTGAGCGCCGCGAAGTCTTTTCCGTCACCAAAGCCACGCCATCCTACCTCGACTGGTCGAAGGATACCATCGCCTTTGGCCGCGAGGACCACCCCTACTATGTTCCGCATCCGAGACGGTATCCGCTCGTTGTCGACCCCATCATCGGTAACACCCGCTTCTCCAAGGTGCTCATGGACGGAGGCAGCAGCCTCAACATCATGTACTCCCCCACCTTGGAGCTCATGGGGATCGGACTGGACAAGCTTCGCCCCAGCAAGTCACCATTCCACGGCGTCATGCCAGGGAAATGAGTCCAACCCCTCGGCCAGATCGATCTGCCTGTGTGCTTCGGCACAACAGCCAACTTCCGCAAGGAGGTACTCACTTTCGAGGTGGTGGGATTTCGAGGGTCCTATCATGCCATCCTTGGTCGTCCTTGCTACGCCAAGTTTATGGCCGTCCCCAACTACACCTACCTCAAGCTCAAAATGCCGGGTCCGAAGGGCGTCATCACCATCGGCTCTTCATTCGAGCACGCCTACAAATGCGACGTCGAGTGCGTTGAGCGCGCGGAAGCTCAAGCGGAGGACGAGGCCCTCGCAGCCACCCTCGACAAAATGGCGAGCGAGGCCTTGGACTCCACACACCGACACACCGGGAGCTTCGAACCCGCCAAGGGTATCAAGAAGGTGCCCTCGACCTGAGCCACTCCGACGACAAGGCGTTGCAGATCAGCGCCAGCCTCGACGACAAATAGGAAGTGGTGCTCATCGATTTCCTCCGCGCCAACGCAGGTATCTTTGCGTGGAGCCCCTCGGACATGCCTGGCATACCGAGGGAGGTCGCTGAGCACTCTCTTGATGTCTGACCCAACTCCAAGCCAGTGAAGCAGCGCCTAAGTCGCTTCGACGAGCTCAAGCACCGTGCGATCGGCGAGGAGTTGCAGAAACTTCTGGCGGCCGGATTCATCAAAGAGGTATTCCATCCCGAGTGGCTAGCTAATCTAGTATTAGTGAAGAAAAAGAGCGAAAGCTGGAGGATGTGTGTAGACTACACTAGCTTAAATAAGACATCTCCGAAGGTTCCCTTTCCTTTGCCACGAATCGATCAGATTGTAGACACTACCGCGGGATGCGAACTCTTATCCTTTCTTGATGCCTATTCCGGTTACCACCAAATCAAGATGAAAGAGTCCGACCAGCTCGCGACTTCTTTTATCACACCCTTCGGCATGTACTGCTACGTCACGATGCCCTTTGGCCTCAGAAACACCGGAGCCACATACCAGAGGTGTATGCTCCACGTTTTCGGAGACCATCTAGGGCGCACCGTAGAGGCATACGTCGATGACATCGTTGTGAAATCCAGGAAGGCAGACGACCTGGTTGCTGATCTCAGGATCGCATTCGATTGCCTACGAGCCAAAGGGGTGAAACTTAACCCCGAGAAGTGCGTGTTCGGGGTGCCTCGAGGCATGCCCTTGGGCTTCATTGTCTCCCAGCGGGGCATCGAACCCAACCCTGACAAAGTCTCGGCCATCACTCGGATGGGACCGATCCGAGACCTAAAGGGGGTACAGAGGGTCATGGAATGCCTAGCATCCCTGAGCCGTTTTATCTCGCGTCTCGGCGAGAAAGGCTTACCTCTGTATCGACTCTTGAGGAAAACCGAGCACTTCACGTGGACCCCCGAAGCTCAAGAAGCCCTCGAAAGGCTGAAGGCATCGCTCACTCGTGCTCCCATTCTTACACCACCTACGGACGGCTAGCCCCTCTATCTGTACGTAGCCGCGACGACCCAAGTGGTCAGCGCGGTGATCGTGGTCGAAAGACAAGAGGAGGGCCATGCTCTGCCTATCCAACGGCCGGTGTACTACATCAGCGAAGTGTTGTCTGAAACTAAGACACGCTATCCGCAGATTCAGAAGCTGCTTTACGTAGTGGTTCTGGCTCGGCGCATGCTGCGCCACTACTTCGAAGCCCACCCCGTCACCGTGGTCTCGTCTTTCCCCTTGGGGGAGATAGCCCGCAACCAAGAAGCCGAAGGTAGAATCGCCAAATGGTCTGTGGAGCTGATGGGAGAAACACTCACCTACGCCCCCTCGCAAGGCGATCAAGTCCCAAATCTTGGCTGACTTCATGGCCAAGTGGACGGACACTCAGCTACCCCCATCACAAATTGTAACACCCTAACTTAATTTTCCTAGTTAATAATAAATCTAATTGGTTTATTTAATTTTCTAGGATTTAATTGGCTTAGTTTGCATTTAACCAAATCTTGTTGCATAAGTAATTAAAAATTATTTTAGGGTCAACATGTTTGTTCATCATGCTGGAGCATTGTTTTAATTGTTGAGTGCTTGTGTGAATTCAAATTCAAATTTGAATTCATTTGCCTTGAGTTTGAATTAGATTTAGAAAGGAAAAGAAATAGAAAGAGAAAGAAAACCCAAAACCCAAAACCCAAAACCCAAACTCAAACCCAATCCCGTGGCCCACTTCTCTCACTCAAGCCCAGCCCAAACCGGCCCAACCCTTCTCCCTCTCACTCTCTCCCCGGGCTAGCCCAGCAGCTCAAGCCCGTGGACCTCCTTTCCTTCCATCCAGTGCGCGGCCCGTTTTCTCTCTCCCTGGGCCTGCCCACACCGCGTAGCGCGAGGCCCAACTCCTCCCTTCGCCCCACGCAGCCCACACCCTGCAGTCGAGCGCTCGCCCTCCACCACGCACTGCCAGGCCCATTGGTCAGCCCCGTGCGCCCCGCTCAGCCCGACCTCACTCAGCAGGACCCCGCGCTCCCTTCCTCCTCTCTCTGCCAACGCGGGTCCATGTTTTAGCTGCACGAGTCACACCCACGCTCCGCTCCAACTCCAGCGCCGCGCACTCGCTCCGTCCCCGACCGCCCGGCCCCGCACGTCGGCGCCCTCCCCTCCAACGCCACGCGCGTCACCCGTCCCCTCCGTCTCGATGACGCCTCGGCCCACCAGCCAGCGGACGCAGGCCGCGCGCACCCCGCTTCCCCGGACCCACTTGCCAGCCTCCACCCGCGCGCCCCGTCGCTCTCGCTGCCAACAAGACCCCACCCGTCATCCCCCATCTTCTTCCCCGGCGAGCTAACAGAGCCGAGATTTCCGCTGTGACGCTCGCCCGCGTGCCCAACGGCACGGACGCCCAAGATCCCCGCCGGCCTTTAATTGGCCCCCAAGGCCCCCCCTTGCACCCCATCCACACCAGCGCCGCCATAACCCTAGCTCCCCACGCCCGCTCGCTCCGCCGTGCAGAGTTCGAGCGCCACCGCGGCCACGCGGACACTCGGCACCTACGCCTCGAAAAGACCCCGCAGGAGCGTCTCCGTGGGACCAGGACCCTCCCCGAGCCCGCTGCCCCCGCTCCAACCCCGGCACCGGCCTCGTCACCAAGCCCCACAGTGCGCCGCCGCGGGAACTCGTCGCCGGCGCCGCTACGTCGCCTCTCCGTCCACTATGACCCCCCGGTGAGCACCCCCCAAGACCCCACTGTACTTTTACGCTAGCTACTCTAGTCTGTAGCGCACCCCAGAGGCCCCAGCGAGCCGCACGCCGGCGAGCTCTGTTGCGCCGAGCCGCCCCCACCGCCGCGCGCCCCTCCCCGTACCCCGTAGCGCCCCGACGAGAGCTCCAGTGGCTTACTCAAGCCACGGGCATGCTCCAGAGCCCAGCCGCGGCCCGAATCAGCCACGGGAAGGCCGAATTCGGCTTTCTCCGGCGCTGCGCCGCCGCGGGAATTCGCCGCCGGCGCGTTTCGCCGCCCCCGCGCGCCCCTTTTCTCCCTGACCGTCCGATCCGATTTCTGCGGACACGATTAGATCGCTTACTCCTTCAGATCTGGACCGCTAGATCTCGATCCATCGGCCTAGGATCGTGCGTAATGGTTCGGCCTGGGTCTTTTTCTAAAGAGACCCCCGGTTTCTTCCTTTTCAACCCGCGGTCCACCTCATGTTCAAAAGAAATTACAGTTAGGCCCAGAATTTTACACGAAGCCCCCTGGTTTTTCTAGAAATAGAACCCGCCATCCATAGCTGCTGTTTTTTTACGCGTTAGACCCCAGGTTTATCCTTTAATTATGTTTCGGCCCTCGGTTTTTGCAGAAAACTCCCTGGAACTTAGTTTTTATCACAAATAAGCCCCTGAACCTTGTTTTTAGCCTAGATTACGCGTTTTAGCTCCGTTTTAAGCGTTCTTTATATCCACGCAATCGTTGTAATGCGTAGAATAGTTTTAGAATAGTTTAGTGTGCTGTTTTTATGTATTATTGTACTGTTTATTAGTGTTAGCCTTTGTTTGCTTGTATGTTTATGTTGTGAACTGTTTTTGGCCATGTGATCGTGAGTAGACGTTGATCCATCTGAGGAGACCCAGTATCAGTACTCGGAGCAGCATCCGTCTTTAGATCAGTTTGAGCAGCAGCAGGAGCAGTACGAGGAAGGCAAGTATATCATGAACAACCTATCACTTTTAAATACACTTTCATACTACATTTTAATACTGTATGCCTATAAGGATTTCCTAGCCACTCTATATCCTTTAAATATATCCTTGGGTTGCATTTTGGTTAGTTGTGCTAGGTGCCGCGCTATAACACATAATGGTCCTTTTTAATTAATTTGATTAATGGTATATGCAACTTAATTCTGAGAGTGGCTCGTTGGAGGGGCTCACGTCTCATTTAAAATTGGTTTTGTTAGAAACATGGTTTAGGGGGCCAGCACGGTGCTTACTGCCTGGTTGGCCACTCTCCATAAGGACCGGTTCATAGAGCGACAACCTGGGACAACAGCGCTACCACAAGACTGGAATGGGACGGTCTTGGCTTACTAATTAGGCCATTTTGGTTCGGGAGTAACTTACCGACGGGGCAAGAGAGGAGTCGAACCTCAATGGTGCCCAGGCTATGAGGCTTGGTGTGCGTAGCCCTCGAGGTGGGTACCATCGATGCATTGCCTGAATCCTTAGCGGTTACACCTTACCAACGGGTCCTTTGTAACGGCCTCGTAGTGGGTCGCTAGTCATCTCACCTAAGGAAGTGTGATGAACAACTAGCGTAGCTCACGACTTGTGGGTAAAGATGTGCAACCTCTGCAGAGTGTAAAACTGGTATACTAGTGTAACACCCTAATTCAAATTTCAGTATTTAATAATAAATTTAATTGGCTTTATTCAAATTTCTAAGGTTTATTGTGCTAGTAATGCATTTAATCTAATTTTGTTGCATAAGTAATTAAAAATTTTCCTTAGGTTTAATTGTGTTATTGCATACATGCTGGTGCATTGTTTTTGTTGTTTGAGTGCTAGTTGTGAATTCAAATTTGAATTTGAATTCATCTAAGTTTGTGTTGGTTTGAAATTAGGAAAGACCCAACTCAAGTATGTGAGCTCAAACCCAAACCCATAACAACCCAAAACCCACACCAACCCAGCCCGCAAACCCCTTTTCCCTTCCCCTGCGGCCCAGCTCACTCCTCTATATCGGGCCCGTTTCCACCTGCGCGGCCCAACCCCGCTCCGCCGCGCAGACCTCCCTGCGCTGCCGCAGACCGGCCACACCACCACCTCCCAGGTCTTGCAAGCCACCGCAACCACCCTGCCTCGACGTCCAGAAGCTCCCCGAGCCACCTGATCGAAGAATCGACCCGAGCTTCCTCGGAATCGCGCCCGAGCCCCAACTCCGGTAAATTCGGGATTCACCGGAATTACTCGCCGCCGGTGACTTTTGGCCCGCCCTGACCCACCTTCCAACCTCGCAGGCACACCCCGCATCGATTCGTGCCGCCCAGACGTCCGGAGGCCCCTTGCTTCGACCCGTCTCCAACCCCGTCCGAGCGCCGCCGCCCGGGCCTCGTCGCCGGCCCCCTCTGCGCCGCATCTCCGCCCGTTTCCAAGCTCGGTGAGCTCCCCTAGTCCCCTCCATGCTCTTACTCTAGTTGTAGTAGCCGTGGCGTTCTCTAGGCCCAGCGAGCTGCACGCCGGCGAGCTCTGTTGCGCCGAGCCGCCCCCACCGCCGCGCGCCCCTCCCCGTACCCCGCAGCGCCCCTCCGGGTGCCCCAGTGGCTTACTCATGCCACGGGCATGCTCCAGAGCCCAGCCGCGGCCCGAATCTGCCACGGGAAGGCCGGATTCGGCTTTCTCCGGCGCTGCGCCGCCGCGGGAGTTCGCCGCCGGCGCGTTCCGCCGCCGCCCGCACGCCCAAACATTCTGAACCGCCCGATCTAAACCCGACGCCTCTGATTAGATCTAGAACACATCAAACCTGACCCCTCCGATCGAGATCCAACGGCCTGGATCCAAGGATACCGGTTCGGCCTGTCCTTTTTTTCTAAAGAGACCCCCGGTTTTGTTAATATCAACCCACAGTCCAGGCTTATTCAAAAATATTTGCGTCTAGGTCCTGTTTTTAACGTTTTAACCCCTGAGCTTCTTTAAAATAGAACCCGCCGTCCTGCTCTGGTAGATTTGCGAGTTAGACCCCGGATCTAACTGTTAATTACGTTTAGGCCCTCGGTTTTTGCAGAAAACCCCCTGGAACTTAGTTTTTCTCGCAGATAAGCCCCTAGATCTTGTTTTTAGCCTAGAATATGCGTTTTAGCTCCATTTTAGGCGTTCTTTATGTCCACGTGATCGTTGTAACACGTAGAATAGTTTTAGACTAGTTTAGTGTACTGTTTTTATGTATTGATGTACTGTTTCTTAGCTTTTGTTAGTGTTTGCTTGTATGTTTATACTGTGTATTGTTTTTGGCCATGTGATCGTGAGTAGACGTTGATCCATCTGAGGAGCCTCAGTACCAGCACCAGGAGCCATCTTCTGAGCAGTTTGAGCAGCAGGAGCAGTACGAGGAAGGCAAGTATAACATGAACAACCTATCACTTTTAAATACATTTTCGTACTGCATTTTAATACTGTATGCCTATAAGGATTTCCTAGCCACTCTATATCCTTTATATATATCCTTGGGTTGCATTTTGGTTAGTTGTGCTAGGTTGCTGCGCCATAACACATTCTGGTCCTTTTTAATTAATTTGATTAATGGTATATGCAACTTAATTCTGAGAGTGGCCCTCTGTGTGGCTTGAGTGGCTCACTTCTCATAAAAATTGGTTTTGATAGAAACATGGTTTAGGGGGCCAGCACAGTGCTTACTGCCTGGTTGGCCACTCTCCATAAGGACCGGTTCATAGAGCGACAACCTGGGACAGCAGCGCTACCACAAGACTGGAATGGGACGGTCTTGGCTTACTAATTAGGCCATTTTGGTTCGGGAGTAACTTACCGACGGGGCAAGAGGGGAGTCGAGCCTCAATGGTGCCCAGGCTACGAGGCTTGGTGTGCGTACCCCTCGAGGTGGGTACCATCGATGCATTGCCTGAATCCTTAGCGGTTACACCTTACCAACGTGTCCTTTGTAACGGCCTCGTAGTGAGTTTGCTAGCCATCTCACCTAAGGAAGTGTGATGAACAACTGGCGTAACTCACGACTTGTGGGTAAAGATGTGCAACCTCTGCAGAGTGTAAAACTGGTATACTAGCCGTGCTCACGGTTATGAGCGGCCCAGATCCTCCTTTTGATTAGTGGGGTTAGCTCCTTCCGACGAGGGGGTGCCTCTCGGGGTTACCTTGGTGGTTTTGGTATGGTTCTCAGTATTTACATACTTAATTCTGATTAATTACTATGTAACTGGGTTAATGGTAATTCATCAACTTGTAGTAAATAGCTTTGATAAAATTTTGCCAAGACTTAAAAGCTAATGCAGTTGAGTCAGCCAACCTTAGAGCCTCATAGTTTGTGTTATACTTGTTGAGTACAAGTTGTGTACTCACTCTTGCCTCTTCTCTACTTTTTCCTTTTGGATACTCTACTGCTGCTCAGTTCCTGCCGATGCGAGGGAGTTCGCTCAGCGCTACCCGGACTACGAGGACTTCTAGGCGTTCATCTCCCAGACGACGTCCCTGTGGCACCCTGCTCAGCTTCGGAGAGTTCTTTTATCGTATTTGTACTTCGCTTCCGCGGTATCAGACATTTTGTCATTAATGTAATAAATAATATTCGTATTCGCTTTATTATATCTTTTTACGTGATATGTGCTATGATATACTGTTCATTCTGTTGTATATACGTGTGACTTGATCCTGGCACGTATATGATTGCTCGGTTTATGTTCTTTTATAAACCGGGTGTTACAGAGTGGTATCAGAGCCGTATCGACTGTAGGACGAAGACTAGATGGAACTGGTCGAGTTTTAGGACTTCTTCTCTCTAATCCTTGTCTGCTGAAACAATGGAAGTCAACGAGGCCGAAGCAATGGAAGTCAACGAGGACCACCTCTGCGGACGAGGCCGAAGCAATGGAAGTCAACGAGGCCCCCTCCTCGCGAGATTGGCGCGTCCAGTACCTTGACTGGATGATTCGAGGGGTCCTACCCTCGAACCGCGCTCAGGCGCGGCGCCTCGCCAGGCGGGCCAAGTCCTTCGTCCTAATCGACAACGAGTTATACAAGCGCAGTCCCTCGGGCGTCATGCAGCGATGCATCCCCGTCCCCGAGGGCAAGGAGCTGATCCGCGACATCCATGCCGGCATCTGTGGCCATCACGCCGCGCCGCGCACCCTCGTGGGTAACACGTTTCGGCAAGGTTTCTACTGGCCCACCGCGGTCGCCGACGCCACCGACGTCGTGCGAACCTGCGAGGGTTGCCAGTTCTACACTCGGAAACACACCTCCCGGCCCATGCTCTGCAGACAATCCCCATCACGTGGCCATTCGCCGTGTGGGGACTGGACCTCGTCGGCCCGCTGAAGAAGGCGCCCGGGGGCATCACCCACTTGCTGGTGGCGGTCGACAAGTTTTCCAAGTGGATCGAGGCTCGACCCATCGGCAACATCAAATCCGAGCAAGCAATTCTATTCTTCACCGACATCGTCTTCAGGTTCGGGGTCCCAAACTCGATCATCACCGACAACGGCACCCAGTTCACAGGCAAGAAGTTCTTGGCGTTCTGCGACAGTTTCCACATACGTGTGGACTGGTCGGCTGTGGCACACCCAGAGACGAACGGGCAAGTGGAGCGTGCCAACGGCATGATCCTCCAGGGACTGAAGCCAAGAATCTTCAACAAGCTGAACAAGTTCGGCCGGAGGTGGCTCACAGAGCTACCCTCGGTCATTTGGAGCCTAAGGACGACCCCGAGCTGAGCCACGGGTTTTTCTCCGTTCTTCCTCGTCTACGGCACCGAGGCTATACTCCCCAGTGACTTGGAGTACGGATCGCCAAGGCTCAAGACATACCAAGAGCAACGAAACCAGCGAGCTCGCGAAGGCTCGCTGGACCAAGTGGATGAGGCTCGAGACATGGCGCTCCTCCACTCTGCGCGCTACTAGCAGTCCTTGCGAAGGTACCAAGCGCAGAGGGTCCGACGCCGAGACCTCAATGAAGGGGACTTGGTGCTGAGGCTTCGACAGGACAATAGGGACCGCCACAAGCTCTCACCTCCATGGGAAGGACCGTACATAATCGCCGGGGTGCTCAAACCCGGCACCTACAAGCTGGTAAACAAAAAAGGCGAAGTCCTCACCAACGCTTGGAATATACAACAGCTACGTCGCTTCTATCCCTAGAACTTCAAGTTTTTTATACATTTGCTTGTACTCACATCTTCAATTTCCCGAAATAATAAAGTACGCTTTACTGGTTTATTTTTGGGAACCATCCGGGCCCTCGAGGGCTAGGATGCGTGCTAACTGAGGTACGCTCGGCTTTACCCTCGGCAAAGCCGAGCCTCCCTCAGGGGCTACTACGGGGGAACCCCCGAACGTCCCCAAAAAAGTCGCCAATGTTTTTCGAAATATTTCCGTCTCGACCCTAAGTTTCTCGTATCCTTGGAAAAAACGAACGCGAGGCGTAAGCAACTACGGCACGGGGCCGGCCGAGTCGCGGGGCCGCCTACGCCTCCGGGATACGGCACCCCCGTCACCACCCTACGCCTACGTTGCTTATGAACGCAAACCCCCTCACAGACGTTCGTCCAAGTCGCATACAAGAACACGGGAATAAAGTAAAGGAACACAGGCTCGAACACACAAGGCCTCGACGGGCCACACATTCAAATTACGAAAATAAAATCTCTTATATTCATATATTCATAGGGTGCGATTACAAAGCACGACTGTAATAAACACTAATCTATTTACATGGGCTTCGAGGCCTAGTTTTCTACAGGCTATCATCCCCCCCTTGCGGGCCCTCAGGGGCGTCAAATTCGGCGATGGGAGGGATGTCTGCTTCTAGCTTCTCAGCGAGGACGGTGGCGAACTCCTCCGCAGCTGCATCGGCTTCGTCCATGATGACCGACGCGGCATCCGCATCCGCATCATCAGGAACGACGTACCACGACGACACCCTCTGGAGATCCATGAGGTAGTGTGTCGAGGCCACGGCGAGAGCCTGTAGAACACCGAGATGGAAGGTGCTCTTGGCGTGTTCGGCAATCCGGCCGCCTAGCGAGCGCAGGCGGCTGATCACCGAACTGCCCGAGACGGCACCCTCCCCCTCGAGCTCTTAACACACGCTCACGGCGGTCTGCTCCAGCTCAGCAAACTCCATCTGCGCCGCCGTGAGCGCAGTATGGACCGCTTCCTTCGCCGCGGTCTCGTCCGCCACCTTCTGCCTTAGCTCTGAGCAAAGGAAACCAATGTCAGTTACGAAAAGTAACAAATCAACGAAAAATTGAAGTTACTCACCCGTGACGTTCCTCTGTGCCTCCTCCCTCTGGGCTCGAGCAGCCTCTTCGAGCAAGGACATGGAGGCTTCCTTCTCCTTAAGGGCAGCCCCCATGTTCTAGAGAGCCATCTCCTTCCCTTCGAGGGCCTCGCCCTGTTCCCGGAGGGTCCCGGTGAGCGCGACCACGACCACCTCTTTATCGAGGAGCTCGGCCTTCTGTTTGCTCGAGCGTCGTACTGAGGCGCCGCAGCTCAGCACTCTGCACCTCCGCCTCGCGAGCTCTCTCCTCGAGCGCCGTCCGAAGGCGCTGCAGCTTGGTGGTTTGCGCCTCGGCCTCCCGGGCCTTCTACTCCACTGCCGCCCTCTGGACGTCCCGCTCACCAGCAACCCGCGCCAGCTCCTCCTCCAGCGCCTGCTGACGCGCTCCCAGATCGGCCATTTTGGTATTGGCGTCAATGTTTTTGAGCACCAGCTCGGCGTTGTGTTGCAGCTCGGCGTTGTGTTGCCCAAGCTGGCTCATCTGGGAGTACAGCCGGTTCATCTCGGCGCTCTTTTCGCGCCAGATTTCCCTCAGCTGCTGCAAAGGGGGATGGCGTGGGTGAAGACACGTAAAAGCTAAAACCGAATCCGAGCAGTTTCCGGGGGGAAATATTTACCTGGCTGACCTGGTAATCCGCGTTCTGATGGAGCTGATAGGCGCGGTCGAGGGCCTGCAAGATCTCGCGACCGACGCCCATCTGCTTGTTCCAGGCCTCCTCCTCCTCCTGCTCCTTGTGGAGGAACTCCGAGGGGACCCCGGACAGGACGATCGCCCCGAGGTGGCTCCCCTCGGACGCCCCCGCTCCGAGCACGCCAGCACTGGCCGACGCGAACTCGGCGATGTGTGCGGCAGCGCTCGCCGCAGCAGCGGGGTCGATGTCCATCGAATCCCCATACTCCTCGCTGCTGTCCGGCAGCTCCACCACCGCTGTCACACCCCCTTGCGCCATTGGCTGAGGCACTACTGCAACGGTACCCTCGTCCAGGGCCTCCGCGGGCCCTGCGTAGGGGCCCCTTCCACCGCCAGCGCCTCTTGCGCCGTACCCTCCTCCGCGACGCCCCCGCCCTCGGCCCTCGAGGGCTCGAAGACGAGGGTCTCCTCTACACGGTCGGCTGGGCGCTCCTGCACGCCCCCACCGGTCTCTCCTTCCGTATCCGGTCGGGCGGCGCTGGCCGCGTCGCCCTGACCGGCCTCAACGTCGATGGCCGCCTGGGCAGCACTGCCGACACTGCCCTGGCCGGCCTTTTTGCCGGCATCGGCCGCCTGAGCAGCCGCTTCGGCACCATGCTGGCCGGCGTCGCTCTGACCGGCGTCACCCTCCTCCTCCTGTGCCCGAGCTTGTAGCGCCGCCTGGGCCCCTCGAGCCATGACCTCCCGCAGCCTAGCGGCCGCCGCCTCGAGATCCACAGCGGGTTGGGGCTGCGGTGCCGTGGGCGGCGTGCTGCGTGCCCCGGTCTTGAGAGCCTTAGCCGGGGCGAGCCGCACTACATCCTTGGGAACGGCCCCGGGGCTGGAAATCAAGAGACGTGAGTTGAGCAGGATCGAGAAATCCACCAAATACGTAACAAAAACAAAATCCAAAATACTTACCCAGATCGAGCACTCATGCTTCGCTTCCTCGTGGCGCTCCTTCGAGCCCGGGGCATCGAGCTGTCCCTTGAAGACTGCCCCGAAGGCGCATCCCTCGTGTTGGCCCGGTGGCTCGAGGCTGCCAGCACGGACGACTCCTCTCTCGTCACAGCCTCATCGCCACGGATCAGCACCTGGGGCGCGGGCGTCTCCTCGACAGCCGCTAGCGGAGATGACTCCCGCACCGCACCCTCAAGGGAGGGATTCGCCGATGACCCCACTATGGCCCTCGGCTCCTCTGGCGCCACGGTCGCTCCCTCTTCTTCGTCCCACAGGTAGAACGGTGGGGCGCTCGCGCCCTCCCCGTCCCTCCTCGGAGCGTGGTCCTCAGCGTCCGAGGCCTCCTCCTCGTCCTCCTCCGAGGACTCGGGTGTGGCGGGTTGCGGCTTCCCCTCCGCGCGAGCGAGCTTGCACGCCTTTTCGTGCCTCGCCTTCCTCTTCCTTTTCCTCTCAGCCTTCGTCTCCGCCGCATCCTTCCACCTCTTCATCTTCTCCGCATGGAGGCAATTGATCAAGCGCTGTTCTGGGACCAGGGGCCTCGAGGTGCCGCACCTCAACCCCTGTAAAACACACCCGAGATACGGCCAGGAAAGGGGAACTACACGACGCACGACAAGTTCGAAGCCAAAACTTACCAGGGAAATATACCCCGGCTCGGGGCGCATCTTGATCCTCCAAAGATCTGCGGGATTTTGGGGGAACTCTGCCACCGCGTACTTCGCCCTCCGAGCGACGTTGGTGTGAGAGAGAAGCTTGCTCAACGTCCTCGAGCCTTCAACCTTGCTCCCGGGGATGAGCTCGAAAATCGGCAGGGCCCTTTCCACAAGAGGGATAACCCTCTGCCGGTGGAAGTTCGCGATGACGGCCGCTGCCGTCAGCCCCTTCTTCGCCAGATGCACCAGCGCGTCGGTGAGGCCCTCGAGCTTGGCCTGTTGCGCTGGGGGCGACACCCCCCAGTCCCACTTTGGCGGTCGCTCCCGGAGAACTTTGTTAGTGAACGCCGGAAGCGCGTCCTTGTGGTTCCGAAGGTAGAACCACCCTCGGCTCCACCCGGCGTTGTTCGTCGTCATCTTGCTCGAGATGTAAAAGTTCCTCCGGGTCGGGCAAACATGGAGCGTCAGGCCACCGGCGCGCGCGTACCGCCTCGGCTGGTTCCGCGCGTTCTTGACGAAGAGTTCACCACGGAACAGATGGATCCAGAGGTCCCAGTGGGCCTCGATGCCGAGGAACCCCTCGCAGACGGCGACGAAGACCGCCGCCTGCGAGATGGAGTTGGGGCTGAAATTGTGCAGCTCCACCTCGTAGTAGTCGCATAAGGCCCGCATGAACCTGCTGACGGGAATGCCGAAGCCTCGCTCGTGGAGGCGCACGAAGCTCACGACATAGCCTTGCGGGGGCTTCGGCTTGGTCTCGTCCGGGTGCGGGGAAATCCACGCCGGCGCCCGCAAGTCTGGGTTCCGTGGCAGCAGCCGGTCGGCGACCAGCTGCTCCAGGACCGCCACGGTGGTAGAGGACTTCCCCCACGGCAAGGGCTCCTGGATGTCCGACATGTCTTCAATTCGAAGGGGAATGTGGGAGCGAAAGCTCTGGATGGCTAAGGTGCTTTTTTCTCCCTTCTCTCTCTCTCTCTCTCTCTCTCTCTCTCTCTCTCTCTCTCTCTCTTTCTCCTTTCTCTTCTTCCTTCCGCTCTTGGCTGCGGGCTCAGGATGCAGGGGAGGCGGAGAAGGCGAAGCAGAATGAAGGCAAATGGCCAGGTGAACCCAGAACCTCCCCTTTCTCTTCGTATTTATTCACCATGACGGGCGCACCCGCAGCCATGGCCCAAATCTACCGCATTGAATGCGGTAGATTTTGCTATCGCCGACGGATGGGCCCCACGACCACGGAGTCTCCCACGCGCGCACGCGACAATAAATGTGGCACGGTAACCGGCGGGCACGGCGCGACTGTTGCGCTATCCCATCCGTCAGCCGCCGCCCACGCCGCTTCGTCTGCCCGAGGCGGATGCCTGAAAAGGCGCGCCCACGTCGCCCGCTATCGGCAGAAGACCCGCGCGCGTGTGGCTCGCGGCTCTGCGACATTTTCAGATCACGACGGAATATTCCTTCATAGGGTCTCTTCACCCTCGAAGGAATCGCATTTCGAGGCCTTACTGATCAGGGGGTCGAAGCCTGGCCCTTCAAGGGGTTCGACAGGCGCCCCAGATCACCAGAGTCAGGGACTGCTGGGATGTGTCGTACAAGATACCCTCGAACGCGGAGTTCGAGACATCCTACGCAGTGTTCAAGGCCAGTCGAGGTGCCTAGAAGGGGGATCCCATCGAGGGAGAGCATCGAGCCCTCGAACCCTACCGAATGGGTTCGAGCCCCGCCTAGCGAACCCTCGCGAGTGCTTTATAGGACGTGTCTATGGACCACGAGCCGACCCCTATCGAACGGGGCACGGACATCCACTTGAACAACCCACTAATAGCTCACTGAAGCAGCCATAGCTCGCGGCCCGGGCATGGGTAGCATGGTGCGCTTCACCCCTCCTCCCTGCGGAAGGGCGACGAGGGTCGTAATCGAAGTCGATGGTTCCCCTGAATGCCTTCACACGGGCCTGGGCTTGGGGCTCCCCGCACACCACGGTTCAAACCACACCCTCGAATTAGTCGACAACCGTCCATTGTGGAGCTCCACGTGTTTAACCAAACCCTCCGCTGTTAACGTACGCTCTCCTGACGGTTAAACCAAGCGCCGGGCCACTGTACCAGCACTGAGAGTGCCGAGGCCAGCTGAAAGAGTGCCGATACCGGCTGAAAAAAGATGCTGGGCAGCCGCCCCAGTAAGGCTACACAGGGGGGCAGCGTTTATAGCCCTTGGATGAGCACAAACTCTCCTCCAAGGCCTCGGGGGCTACACCAGCGGGAGCACTGACGCACCCCCGCGAAGGTGACTTCACACATATTCGAGGGTCGTGACTCTACGTACACCCCTATACCCTCGGTGATCCTCCCCGCAGAGGAGGAAGGAAACTTTATTGCTCAATGCAAATAAAGATTACAAAGGGTCACCGGCGCGAAGCCATCGAAAGATACAAACACGTTGCCACCTACATGGCAATTTTCCCTGTCTTGGTGAGGAGCGAGCGACGAAGAAAGGCACCGAGCCCCTAGCTGACGCAACTGCGAGGCTGCTAGGGATGCGAGGACTAGCCCCCAGACCACATGGGTCCAGCGGGATGCTTCCCTTGCAAGCCTTCTTCTAGCGTCTCCTCCACCGAAGACCATGCGGGGGGTCGAGCTGGCGGACAACGCCCTCCGCACCGTCTCCCCGAGAGCAACCTTGTCGCCGGGGGGTGGGGGGGCGATACAAAAAATAGCCGCCCAGCCTAGCACTGACGCCATGGTCAGGCGTCTCCATCCCCCTTCAGGCTAGGGGACATCACGGAAGCAGGACCCCACGGGCCCAATGCTCTTCTGCTGATCCCACTGAACCTAAGGGATGGAGTGCACGCCCACTCCGGTCTTCCCCTGCCGCTCGCAAGCATTCTTCTACCGCCAAAAGCCTAAAAAAGCCTGGCCACCCCATCTGGGGGCCGGTCACAAAAAGGCAAAGGAAACATTACAAGATTTAGGCAATGCTGGAAGAAAGAGTTGGGAGGTTGGAGGGGAAAGGGAACCCCACGACCCCTATTTGTAGTTGCGCCGGGCACAAAGCTTCAAGCATGGCGAAGAGCGGAGGCTTGTATCACCCGTGACGACGCGGCGCTCCACGAGCAAAAGAGGTCCTCGGTCACCGCGCCGAGACATGACTGAACGAAATAATGTAGAGCTGAGCCCCTGGACGCAAAGCGGTGCAGCGTCGGCTCTGGCCGGCTGCCCTCGAACGGCGCGCCGCAAGGCGACCGGGAACGCCAGGGCCAAGGCCCTACGTGCGGGACAGCGCGACGAAAGCGCCAGCTGCCAAGCAGCGGGCGCCACCGTCGTCCTGGCCCCCCTCAGCTCGCGGACACGTCTTGTCCTTTAAACAAACAAACAAAGAGGCGCGTGCCTCGAAGTACTCCCCCCACGGGCGTACTATCCCGACCGGCGTGTTGTCACATCCGCCGGGCTGATGCTTAGGCGCGTCTGGCGGGTGCGCGACATTGACTGATCACGTCAAAAGGGAAATCCCCGAATTACCCTTTGGCCGAACCCACTGATTCAACCAAAGCCTCGGGGGCTACTGTCGGGTATCACAATTAGGGACACCCTAATCGGGGTACTAAGACCGCTTTTAAAAACACAAACACCTATTAAAGCAACTAGGCCCACGGCCTCCTTCCAATCTGGAAGAAAGGAAAGGATTCAATGAAGCCTAGCACGCGGCCCATTCACATCCCCCTCGAACCCGCGGAACGATCTTCGCCTCGCTCGAGGGTCCCTCTCGGGCCCGGTAGACAATCTCTGCCTCGCTCGAGGGTAGCGGATCTACCCTCGACCGGGTGACTCATTTTCCGCCTCGCTCGAGGGCCCCCCTCGGGACCCTCGACCGCGCAACACACTTTCGCCTCGCTCGAGGGTAGCGGATCTACCCTCGAGCGGGTGACTCATCTCCGCCTCGCTCGAGGCCGTCTCTTGGCACAAGGGACAAACGGCCCTGCCGCCCAACTGCCCGCCGTACGAAGGCATTAAAGGTCAGCCACTCCGCCACGGCACCGTGGGCGGGCGGCGTCAGGCCGCCATTTCCATAGTGGATGTGACCGGGGTCCCATCCGCTGACTTCGGTCACCGCTCCGCCATCCAGAAGGCTGTAGCGGCACTATGGACATGCAACGCGAGACAAGATGGGCTCAGCACGGCCCCCGTTCCTGTTCTGCCGACACCGACCATCCGGACTCCCCTCCCACTGGGGAAGGGGTCCGGTAACGTCACGTGTCCCCCGGACCTTCTAGTGCGTACGACCGCACTCCGACCAGGGGGTCCGGGGCCGTCCCGCGCCATTTCTGCCGCCGGGACACTACCGGACGACCGGCGTCATCTTCGCTGTACCAAGGACGAAATCCGGGACGACAGCGACGTACGCCGCTTTCCCACAGTATACTTCCTACAGTGTCCGACCACTGTACCCCGTGATTCAGGGGAGGACGGCGATTTCCACGCCCCACTCATGTACGCCGCCCCTCCTTGTGACTATAAAAGGAGGAGGCGGGCTCCCCTTAGCGGGGGCGGAAGTCGAGTCTGCGTGATCTCTCCGGCTTCTCTCTCCAAGAGGACGTTATGGAACAACTGAGCATTCCTCTCAACCGACTCCACTCCTAGCTGAGACTTGGGAGCTTCTCTCCCTCTCTCGCCTTGCTTGTACCCCCTACTACAAGCACTCCGGGTGCGAGATAATACAGTGCCCTCGCACACCCCCTTTGCTGGATGTACGGCCCCGCGGCCGGAACCAGGATAAACCGTGCGCTACTGTGATTGCCTCTTGCATCATCATCTGGGACGGGAAAACACGCAGCATTTACTAGTTGGGATCCGGGCCCCAGGTCGGGGCACCGACACGGCTGCACTGTGTACCTTGGTAATACGCAGTGCACAGTGAGGCCTGACAAAGGTTGTCCGGCGTGCCGCGGCGACAGAGCACGCCTCAACCATCCGCATTAAATGCTATGGGTGGGCGAGTCTTCGAGCGGAGGACTCGCGCATGAGCCCGCGCCCGTGCCTCCGGGACATGTGGCGGCTCCGGACCTCCACGTGGTAAGGGAGGTCCGGATGGACGCAGGAGGTCCCGGACCCCTACGGGGGGTCCGAGGCCTCAGCTGTCAGCTCGGAGCTTCCCTTCCTTAGGGACACGTGGCGTCTCCGGACCCATCCTCAGGCGAGGAGCGGGTCCGGGGCCGTTGGCCTGGTGAGGAAAGAGCCTGACCCGTGGGGCCTGGCTACTCCGCCCTTTACGCGTAGTTACGGATAACTACGCGGATCCTGCCTTGCCGCAGTAAGAGTGGGTATCCCTGCTACATGGTACCGACACATGTCATTCTGTTGGGTATTTTAGCATCACGAATAAATCCATAAGCGCACGGATACCGTTGTAGCTTTCACCTCAGAGTATTCCAAGGGTTATCGAATCCACAGGGAACGTGTGTGCACTAACTCCTACTCTAGTCGGTCCAAGGACACACCAAGATAGGTTGATGGGAAGAAAGGATTCCAAAGATAGCGCTACTGCTGAGTTAAAGGTCGATCTCTCAGGCACAATACTCGCTTCGGGCACCGGCTTACAACTGGTCTACCAGTCGACTCCGGCCAACAGCTCTACGCTATATCCGAACGTGGAGGATTACGAAGGACCAATAGGGCTGTCACCACCTACGGCGTACCTCTAATGAACCGTGGGATATAAGGCAAACAAAGGATAACCCGTAGCCTAGACACCACATCTATGCTATTGATTACTACTACAATCTAACTACGTATGTCAACCCGTAGCAAACTACAGCACTCTGTATGAATACAGAGCGACGCACCCGCGAGTAAGAGAACTGAACTCAATCAACTACAAGCACTACTAGCATACACTAAACCAAGTATAATACTAGAGATAGGAACCACGAATACTTACTAAATACCGAAGAATGTAGCAGCATCCGTAGAGGTACAAGCAGGGAGCAGAGAGCCGACACCCCGGCACTTCTCCCAAACTACTCTCTCACTCTCGTAGAGGTACAATTTGGAGAAGAGTGCCGAAGATCGGCGCCCCTCCTGAGTACCTCTACCCTCTCCCTACTCTAAGACAACTCTAAACAAAGAGAAGACTTGAAGTGAGTACTTGATGGATGTGAACTCCAACTTGGTGGTGTGTCTAAAATGGAACCCCTCCCCTCATATATATAGGAGGGAGCCATGGTGCTTTCGGCCGAGGATTGCAGCTCTACCCATTGGAACAGACCTTGGAAGCCAGTGAAGAGCTGCCACGTGTCAAAGATGAGGCGGTGAGGCCCATGGGCTAGGTCGGCCGACCTAGCTGGTTGGCCGGCCTGCCCGGGGCTCCAACCGCCACCAAATTTGGTGATTGGGCTGTCCTAGTGTCCCTTGTCCTAATCCCATGGGGCATGGCCTATCCTATGCTTGTTTGCTTGGGTATTTGGGCTTGTTTTGATCCGTTTTAGCCTGATTCTCATGCTCTAGTTGGTTGCGCATTTTGCCTTGATCTGTGGAGTGTGTTTTCCTACTCAGGAAGTGTGTTTTCTCCCTTAATTCACTTGCATAAAAATATTTACCAACACTCATGGAAATGGTTAGTAATAAACCCCTACCACTAGGTTGATGCTCACATTTTATGTATTTATGCAGGAGTTGACGGCTTAAAATTGGTACTTAAGAGCCGTTAACACATTCGAGACTCCAAAACCTGGTTGATCTTCTTGTGCGGAGATTCCAGCTTCTTCAACAGAAGATCCATCTTGGCAGCCAGCATATTGACACTGTTAATCTGATGCACACCCTTGGGATGGGCTGGTTGCTTTTCACCTCTCCAACTCTGGTTGGAGGCTATCTTCTCTATCAGCGTCTTTGCTCCCGCAACATCGACAGAGAGGAAGGAACCACCAGCTGCTGCATCAATGTGGTCCTTGGCTTGCTGATTCAGACCATGGAAGAAGTTCTGAATAATCAGCCATTCCTCCATGTCGTGATGTGGGCATGCTTGTATGTACTCCTGTAGACGCTCTCGGGCCTCTAGGATAGTCTCATCCAGTAGTTGCTGGATACAGGAGATTCTGTTCTGGAGGGCATTTGTCTTGCCAGCCGGGAAGTATTTGGCCAGGAATGCATTTGAATAAGCTTCCCATGTTGTGAATGCTTCCTTGTTGGAGTAAAACCACGTCTTGGCTTTCCCGAGCAATGAGAACGGAAATAGGAGAAGGCAGACGATATCCATCATAGTTCCTTCGGGGTTGATAGTGTCACTCACCTCCAGGAAGTTCGGGAGATGAGCGTTGGCATCCTCGGATGCCTTTCCACAGAATGGACTAGCTTGAGCTATGTTCACCAGTCCAGTTTTCAGCTCAAAGTCGTCATCGCTGGCTTGTTATTGGTTCAATCCAGTAGGAACGTGGCTACTGGACAGGGCTGAGAACTGACGAAGAGTCTTCTGAGCCATAGGTAATGAGGCTAAAGTGGATGGAGAACTAATAGGCCAAGTGAGTCTTTTCTGAGGTGGGATGACGTGACCTCTCACGGTCCTCCCAATTCTTTCTGAATTCGGGTTGAAGTTATTTAGTAGGTCGAAACCGGTCATGCGCTGCTCTGCATCAATCACAAGATAGAGAGAGCAATGGTAAGCCCGCTGAGATTAGCTGTGACAAACTAGTAAAGTTTATCAAACTATTTACAATATCTTTAGCCAATTGGTTCCCCAACAACGGCGCCAGAGATGTTTGTTGGCGTTTCTTATGCCCAATAGAATATAAATTCTGCAAGCGCACAAAATCATCGCTGTAGCACTTCACCTAAAGTACTAACTTGAGTTACTCTAGTCCGGGCGAGAAAACCCGTAAGATAAGATCTCGAAAACTAGGAAGATAACTTAGCCTAAGCTAAAGGATACAACTTCCGCGCTCGCGCTGAACACTCAGACTCGAGAAGATAAAGGAATGCGGAAAGTAAACCTGACTCAGAAAAGTAGAGAAAATAACTTATATTAATAAAGTCAAAAGAAAGATACAAGAGCTATAGTAAACTTCCGATGACTCCGGAATCCCGAGCAAGCTCGACTCGACTCTAACTCCAAAACTACTAACCTACTCTAGAAAGCAAGTGAGATTGAGCTCCAAATGGTGTGTGTTACAAGTGATGGATGGGGGTCCTATTTATAGTCCTCCATGGTCGGTTCTGAGCAGGTGAAACATGTGGCATCAGTTGTAAGCGGTTGACGTCGGTGTGCTTGTCTTCCACGCGAAAGCGGGACGCCAGAGGCTGCAAGGTGGGGCCGGCCGGCCTCCCCTAGGCTGGCCGGCCTAGGAGTGTGGCCGCGTGGCCACCGCCTTTATGTGGACGTCTCGGATTGTTCTCTGAAATCAGTGTAGCTTGCGTGGCGTTAACGCAGACAAGGCCAGGCTGGCCAGCCTCTCTCTGGCACGTGCTAGCCCTCCGTTCCAGCGATGTTGTGACTTGATGCTTGTGATTACTCCAGGGTGTTGGATCACTGACTTGGACACGAGTTCTCACTGAGTTGTGGGTCCTTTGATCCTTGTGCAACCCTTTCGGTCCATTCGAATGAACCGATATCCAATCCACGACTCAGAGGCAATTGAATGTGTCACATTGCCCCTGGATCGAAGACAAAGCACAGTCTTCAGGGGTGCCAGGCTGGTCGGCCTGGTTTTGTGCCCATTTTCGTCCTCTTTTGATACATGTTTACCTGAAATCACAACTCATCCAAAACTTGTGGAACTTATTAGAATTAAATAGAATATGAAAGGAACATGGTGTAAAGCTCAATTTATTTCCGAGAAGTTGACGATCAGAATGTGAAATAATGGCCATCAACAGCTACCCCTAAAAATCATTTTCAAAATTCCTCCGAAAATTCTTTTATTTCAAAAAGAGCTGCAAAACTGTTCAAAAAATTGTGCAATTTTTACCATAAGCATGTTGTGACCTGTATAACTGGAAAAAATATCAATAATATAATTCAACACCTTTAGTGTTAAAGAGTGTTGAAAACACAAAGTTAGCCTTAAATTTATATGAGATAGTAGTGACATAGATATATATTGTTGTTTCAACACTTTTATTCATTATATGCTCTGACATATGATTTTGATATTTTTTTTCTATGTTACACATATCACAATATGCCTATGGTAAAAGATTTATAATTTTATCATGTGTTTTGCTATTTTATTTGTATTAATACAATTTTCTGAATAATTTGGAAAAATATTTGTAGAGGCGGGCCAGGCCCCCACCGCCCTAAACATGTATTTGTAGGGGCGGGTGGGGGCCCAGCCCACCCCTATAAATGAGACTCCTATATATACCAAGACTTATAGAAATTTTTCATCCTCCACCTTCTTCGCCGCCTCCTCATTTGGACCTCCCGACGATGCCTCCTCCTCCTCCGCCTCGGCGCGCGGCCCTGACCTCCGCAGCCTCTTCCTCCGCCCCAGCACACGGCCGCGACCTCCGCCGCATCCTCCTCCGCCCCGACCTCTGGCGCCTCCTCCGCCGCTACCGCCGCCGCCGCTCCTCCTCCTCCTCCGCACCGCCGCCTCCTCCACCGATGCCGCTCCTCCTCCGTGCTACCGCCTCCGTCGCCTCCTCCTCCGCCAACGCCGCTCCTCCTCCTCTGCGCCGCCACCTCCTTCTCCTCCGACGCTGCGTCGAATCTTTCTTATCCTCCTCCGGCGCCACCCCTCCGCCCCGGCCCACGGCCCCGACCCTTCGGTGCGTCCTGCTCCGCCGCTGCCGCCGCTCCTCGACCTCCTCTGTGCCGCCTCCTCCTCCACCTCCGCCGCTGCCGCGCCAAATGCGCCGTGACCTTCGATGCCGCTCCTTTGTCTCGGCCGACGGCCCCGACCCTTCGGCGCTGCTCCGCCGCTGCGCCGGATCTGCCGCCACCCCAACCTCCGGCACCGCTCCTATGCCCCCGGCCCGCGTCCCCGAGCCTCCGGCGCCGCTCCATCACTGCACCGCCACACCGGTTCCGCCACCGCCCCGACCTCCGGTGCCGCTCTTCCACTTCCTCTTCGACATGGTGAGCTCCCACCCCTTCCTCTCCCTCCCCTTCCCCTTGCCACGCCTCCACCCCACGCCGAGCCGGCCATGTTAGGGTTAGGGCTAGGGTTACAAGATGTGGGGCCCTGCTGTCATCTCCTGTTAGGGTCAGGGATTAGGGTTAAGACTTTTTTCATTTCAATGTGATTGGGATTACATGAATTAGTGAATTTTTGTTGCACTACAAATTTCATTACTCATATTTACTCAATGTGAATATTGTTAGATGTTTCAAGGTGGCGGTCGTGGCCTTATGGACGATCCTGATGCTCAACAGCCAGGCATACACTTCCATGAAGCCATTGCCTTGCCACTGGGTGATCAAACGCGTAGAATAATTCCAAATGTTGTAAGATTCATTTGTTATTTTCATATAGTTTTACCTACACTTCAATAAATTCTAAATCTGCTCACATACAATGCAGTTTATCAACCTTACTAGATGGCTTAAAGATGTTGTCAAAGGTTTGGATGGTACTACTCCTGTGCCGCGACTCGAGCTTGTTCTGCAACCGGATTTCAAAAAGGTACATATTTCATTTCAAGTACCTGTTTGACATGCAGATTTCTCCTCGATAGAACCAGGAGAGGATCCGATCTCCTCGACGATACCCATAGTTTCAATTGCCACAATGGGTGGAGAGGCACAGATTATGACAACTTAAGAGAGGCTAGCGGTGGAGGCCTGCCTGCAGCAGCTTATGGATCATGGGCACTTTGTGCCCGACTTTTCATATTTTCGAATTAAGCAGCTACAGACGAGAGAAAGCAATGTTATTCTGACTACAGAGTACAAGATTTTTTTTTAGTCATTGTTAACTTTAGTAATGTTGCATTATTCTTTCAACTTTCATAATGTTATTATCACCTTTCATGATCTCATCGATGGTGAATCTACAATTGTGGTTTGGGCTATTTTGAATCAAGTCATGGACAACTTAGGTTTGACTTACATGGGTGGAGAGCCATTTTTTACTAGGGGTTTAAGGTTCTAAGTAAAGCTCTCCATTTGCAGGACAAGTGTCACACCCCAAAATTTCCATTTTGGGTTGTGAATATATTTTCGAATATAATTATTCATCTTGTGAATATTTTGTTAATTTTTCAGAATTCTACGGCATTTATTCTCAATTCTCAGAAGCAACCCAATAATTTTGGAAGCTTCTAGAAACCTTTCTACGAGCTCCAAGTGTTTTATTTGGATCCGTCGTGTCCAACTTCATCTCTGAGATTATTTTTTCTCTCCGTCTCTCGCCGAGCCCAGCTGCCCTCGGAGGCTGTTTTCTTTTTTTCCTTCTCTCCGTTAATAATAACCCAAGCCAGGCCAGCTGAGCCCGGCCAGCAGGAGCAACCGTCTCCAACAGGGTCTCGGCCAACCCTTGTGCCGCCGCCAGCCCCACATCCTTTTTCTCCGGCACAATCTCAACTCAACCAGAATCCAAGTCGTGCACGCTACTCTCATGGGCGTGTGTACGCCACCATCTAAAACACGAAGCCAAGCCCTTGCGTCTTTTCTTCTACAGCCGTGCGCTGCCCGCTGCTCCCCCCGCAGCCCCCTGCGCATATCCTCCTGCATCGCCCCTGCCCATCTGTCTCGTGCAGCGCATGGCTACTGTAGCGCTCAGCTCCTAAGTCTCAATTTGAAAACAGAGAGGGAGGCGAACCAGCTTAAATAGCCGATCTCTGGGAATCTAATAACTCCGGTTCGAACCTTTTGCGCGAACCGAGGACGAAAGCACCATTGAGTTATTTAGCAAGTGTGGTTTACTCAACGTGTAGAGTAGATCTTAGCCGTTTTCCCGGGCCGGGTCGTTACAGGGTATCAGAGCTATACTCTCGCGGTTTCACGCCACGTACGGGCAGAAGTGCGCGTACATGAGCACATTGTGCACGTGGGAACACAGATGCCACCAGCATGTGGACGGACACACATGGGCTGCTGGCAGTGAACCCACGGACGTGGCACATGGGATCGTTAGCACTAGACGCATGGGATGTGGTCAAGAGAGGATATCCTGCTCCTTTTGTCCCGTATGGGTAAGCTGGTTCGACAAGGACGTCGAATCCTAACAGGGGGAGATTATCACGGCCCACGGGCCGACTGGGCCGCGCGAGTTACTATAGCGCCGCGGGGCTAAGCTCCCTAGTCCCGAACTGAAAACAGAGGGGGAGCCGAACCAGCTTAAATAGCCGGTCTCTAGGAAGCTAGTAACTCAGGTTCAAACCTTTTACGCGAAGCGAGGACGAAATCGCAAAAGAGTTATTTAGCAGATGTGGTTTACTCAACATGTAGAGTAGATTTTAGCCATTATCCCGGACCGGATCGTTACACATCTCCCCGTGCGGTCGTGCCCCTGCAACGAAACAGATCGCTGCTGCCCGTGGTCACGTGTGAACAGGCCGCCGTTGCATCCTTCCGATCAAGATTTCGGCCGCCTCGGTGATCCCCCGCCGCCGGTAAGCCCCAAAACGGAATCCCCTCCGCCTCCTCTCCGATTTCCCCCACTCACTTGAGTCCCTCATGCAAGGAATCGGCATCAATTTGGACCGCCAGAGCCTCCGGCGGCCATGGACAGCAAGACAGGAAGCTACGAGCTTTGCACAGTAAGGCCCCTAAAGCATCCTGTTTTCTTTAGTTAATTCTTGTGTCATGCATTTTTTGCCGATAACTCCCCTTTGAAGATTAGGTCCCTGCAGTTCAGCCCAAGCCATGCATCGTTGCATATTTAACTCTGAACACATCACCTGTTTGCAAATCTTTCAATAGCTGTATCTTTTTAACCGTAGCTCCGCTTTCAGTGTTTCTTGCGGTCTTGCGATCGTAGTTTCCATCCCTATCCTTTAGTGCATTCTTGTAATGCTTTTCTTTTGTTTAGTTCTATATTCTTAGTTGTGTTTGTTTTACTTGTTTCTTGTATGTTTGTTCCGATGCTTGTCGTGAGTAGAAGGACGTTGTTCGAGAGCTAAGAAGATGAAGAATTGCAAGAACAAGAGCTGAAAACTCTGACCAGTTATTATCTGAATTTAAGGCAAGTATATTCCTTGATCATACTTTGTTCTAATAACTTTTATTTATGCTTGCATGCATTAAATTGATGGGTACCAATTATCCTTATTGATTATCCATGTCCTTGAATAGCCGGGTTTCTTTTATAAAATCTTTTGGGTATTTTGCTTAGTTGCTGAAAAATGGTTATGGGAGGTTTACAACAATGATACTTGAGACATGATGCTTTACTCTATACACTTTTGGAACGATATTGTGAATTTGTTAACTTGATTAAAATCAACCATGGAGCGACCACCCGGAAAAACAGCGCAACCACAAGGACTACATGGCTCTGGTCTTGGCTGATTAATTAGATTTCTCTAGCTTGTTAGTAGCTTACCGAAAGGCGCAAAAGGGGGGACTAGGTTCAAGAGAGGTACTCGCCCTGCCAAAGGGGTTGGTACGCCTACGGGGTACACTCGTTTTGGGGGAGGGTGCAC
Source organism: Panicum virgatum (assembly GCF_016808335.1). Classification (NCBI taxonomy): domain Eukaryota; kingdom Viridiplantae; phylum Streptophyta; class Magnoliopsida; order Poales; family Poaceae; genus Panicum; species Panicum virgatum. Next base: position 20,196,311 of record NC_053143.1, on the reverse strand, counting down.
TCGCCTAGCGGCTAAAACCTTAGCGGGCTACTACTGGTTAGGGAATCTTTGTAAAGGCCTCGTAGCGACCCTATGCAATCACACCTAAGGAAGTATGGTATTGTGCCTGGCTAGCACAGCATGATTGGGTCCAAAGTTCTTTTGAACTTTTACATGACTTGTGGGTAAAGTGTGCAACATCTATAGAGTGAAAACTGATATATCAACCGTGCTCACGATCAAGAGTGGCTCGGACCCTCACATGTCTACTTAATTGAAATCTGAACTTTAATCTAGATATTTAATGTTCCAAGCTTGATTTATTACTCAGTTATCAACTTCTTTTATAAATATGGGTTGGTTCATACATGCTTAGTAAATAGTTGCTAATGACTCAATTAAAATGCTTAATGCTTTGTTCAGCCAGCATTATTCCTTGTTCTAAGCCTTTCATGTCATATATCTCCAATATACTTGCTGAGTACGACATGTGCTCACCCTTGCTATACCAACACTGCTCAGAGAAGAAAGTGCAATGAAGCTGAAGATGCTACTGAGTTCTAGGCATATGCAACCCCCGGTCGATTGCCTGTGAAGTGTGGAGCCGTCGTTTCCAGGATAAAGCTGTGTATCTCTGATAGACTTTTATTCGTTGTAAGTCTCTTTTACGTGACATTGTTGCTCATTATTTCATTATGACGTCGCTATATGTATGAAACTTGACCCTGGCATACATATAGTTATGCATTCGGTTTTCTTTTAAAAACCGGGTGTGACAACAAGTCAGCCTAACACTCCATTGTTCGATATGTGGTAGGTATTGGGAAGTGCAGGAGAATGCACTTATTCGTGCTCTAGTATGTTTTGATGAAGTTCTAGGCTGGACGATTGGAAACCTCGACTATCTTAGATATTTACGGTTCCGAGCATTTCAGTAGCTTGAAATTTGTAATATGCATGGATATACCGCTACTATTATCATTGAACAGCTTGTACCGCTATTCCTTTATTTTATGAAATTTGATTGCATTGTTATTTGAGTGTTGGATCCGAATGGGTCAATTCAGACCTAGCTTGGTAGAACAATATATATAGCGGGAATTCAAACCTTAAAAGACACCGAGAAACAAATTAAATTCAAATTGCTTTTTTTAGTGAGCTGGAAATTCATTTTTAGGGGCGGTTCACCCCTTGACCCGCCCCTGAAATTTTTTTTGTAGGGGTGAGTGGGAGGGTGATCCGCCCTACAAATTCATTTGCAGGGCAGGTTAGGGGATGACCCACCCCTAGAAACAAGTTTTTAGGGGTGGTTTCATTACCCATCCCTAAAAATAAGTATTTTTAGCAGCGACAAATAGCAACGGGTGCACTACTTGCACCTAAAAATGTGTTTTTACCCACCCCAACAAATGCATTTCGTAGGAGTGCATATTCATTGAGTGTTATTTTGATTTTTGGCATACCTGGTGCCCTTGCAAATATGTCATTCAATCTAGTGATGCCCCTTCCTTTGCTTTTCTTTTGTGATTCATTCTAAAAATCAGAAGCTAAAAGGGCAAACAAAAAAAATCAACATGCAGAAATTCATTCTGAAAATCAGCAGCTAAAAGGGCAAATAATGTAGAAACAGTACCATCATTGTCACATAAGAAGTCTCCAATTGATTCGGAATCATGATCTTCACCAATGTCCTCATCTGCATTCTCAACAGGATTTCTTGGTGAGCTTTTGTGCAGGTTGAGTCTAGTTGCTCCAAGGAGGTGGCTATGTGGAGATACAAAGTCAGATAGTCAACTCAAATTTAGCATGCAAGATGCTATTGAGCTTTCCAATAGAGAATATGCACATGCAAACGAGTTTAACAAGATATTAGTAAACTCAGTATATGGACTGAACCAATTTATCACACTAAAGATTGCAGGATTAAATTCGATAACAAATTTATCGATAGATCTTGCCTTCTTGGATGGGGGTGCTGCTACTTGTGCTGGTGGATGTGGCCGGGTGGTGGACTAGGGTTGGTTGGCCACAATTGAGTTCTCCTGACTGTTGAAGCTGGGGAGGCGAAGGAGTTCCGGTTGAAATCGAAGGGAGCCTGGAAGCCGTCAGAGCCTGAGGTGTAGGAGCTCTTCGTCCTGGAGGTGGCAGAGGGCTGCGAGTGGGCGGAGGCCAATCTGGTGGAGGGGCAGCGACGGGGTGGCCCTGTCTTGGAGAGCTCCCGTTGGCGGCGCAGCTCCTGCTCTGCTGTGCTCGTCTTGGAGGAGGTGGGGCGACAAGCAGAGCTCTGCTCCCGGGCGGAGCGGCGCGGCGCGGCTCCTCCTCACCCGCGGGTGGCGTGGCCCCGGGGGCACGCGGCGGCGCGCCTCCTCTCCCGTGGGCGGCGCGGATCCGGGATGCGCTCGCAGTGCGGGACCGCCCGGTCTCCTGCTCTCTCGTGGGCGGCGGCTCCTGGACGCGACGGCCGGCGGGGCTGCAAGGTCTGGCGGGCGCGGACGTGGTAGAGAGGGGCGTGAGATTTGATTTTGGCGGCTCGTGGGATTTGGGAGGGGAGCAGCGGGCAGGCGGGTGAAGATTCGGGGGAGACAGTCGAGCGCGCGCACAAATTTGGGGAGAGAGCCAAGCGCGCAGATGAGATTTGGGTCTGGGGCGACTGCACGGCGCCGGGGAAATTTGGGGAAGATGAAGGCGAGCGCGGGATTAGAAAATTGCGCGCGAGTGGGTCAAGAGCGTGCGATGGGCCAGTGGATGTACGCCGACGGATAGGCGGTTTTTTCATTTTTATATTTTTTAAAAATTAAAATTTCAAAAATATATGTCCATTTTGAAATATTTCAAAAATACCCCCGGTCGCCCCCCTAGGGCGACAGGCCTTAAGTGAAATTTTTATTTTTCAAATTCGCAATCAAGTCCCTGGAAATAAAAAAAAATCTGTCGCCCGTTGGGGGGCGACAGGGGCCTGTCGCCCAGCCCACGGGCGACCGCTGCTGGGCCCAGCCCACGGGCGCGGCAGGGGGCCTGTCACCCCCCCCCCCCCGGGCGACCGGGGGTACCCCTATATAAGCTCAAGCTCTCCCCTTCCCTCCTCATTTGAGCCCGAAAATTCCACCAAAAATCCAGAAAAAAAGAGAGGAGTGAGGAGAAGGAAAGCGGCGAAGCCCTACCGGATTCAGCACTTGTGATCTGCAGGTTAGTACATTTAGTTTAAATATTGTTATATTTAAGTACTACGTATTTTAATATGAGTAATTTGATTTAATTAGTGCTATAGTAGAACCATTTAAGTAGGAGTTCAATGATACTTTAGTTAGTTACGTAGTAGTAAATTAGTTTAGAAAATTAGTAGAACCATTTATGCAGTATAGAATTTGAGTGTCATCACGTAGTTATGAATACTTATACGTTGTAATTGAATTTCATACTTAGTTTTTACGGATTATTGAATAAGGTAGTGAAGTAAAGAGTATAACTCGATAAGTATTATGTGATATACAGATATGTCGAGCAAGATGCAGTTTCAAGTATTTTATGGTGAATACAATGTTATGTATGGGCCAAATGGAGTAGATCTTTCTGCCTTTAAGCGCACATCTAGCGGCATAGATAAACCTCTGGAAAGGAGTTTTGGTTCCATATGTAAGTGGCTGCAGCGTGGGTTCCATGTTGATCCGTTGACACATGTGATCACTGTCCAGTCTCTTGTTAATTGGGAGGTAGAAAGTGAATTATGGGAATTAATGATGATACACAGCACTGATGACTGGCAGAAGTACATGCAAGCAGCTCTAGAGCGTGGGTGGCCTCTGGTCATTCTTGTTCAAATTCGGGAGAAGACACAAAATGAAATCCAACATTGTGCAGATCAAGGAACTCCGAGTATTCGAAGAGAGACCAATTATGTTGAGCAAGATGAGTCAGAAGAGACAGAGAACCAAAACATGGGACCACAGGGCCTTGCTGATGAGGGAGAGAGGATACATAGCATTGTGGACGAGATGGAGGCAGAAGACCAAACCGCAATAGAGATGGAAGAATGTGAGGACTCATCTGATGACGAGCAATACTCATTGTCAAAAGAGTGGAAAGAGCATGGTTTTGGCAGTCATGTCGCAGAAGATGTACGAAATCAGGAGTGGGAGTACAGAGGGAATGAGGTAGTGCAAGGTGCAACATATCCAAACATTGAAGCCGTAAAAGATGCTGTGAGACTATGGGCAATCTCATTGAAACGAGAATTCAGAGTCGTAAAGTCTGGCAGTAAAGAATATGAGGTGAAGTGTGTGAATGCTGGATGTCCATGGCGAGTACATGCATTCAAGGGAAAATGGAAGTCAAACTGGAAATGTTCCATTGTCACAGAGCACACTTGTTTGCTGTCAGAAGTTCTTCCCTCGCATCGCAATATATCATGCGACTTTGTTGCAAAGCAAATGTATGGGTTTATTATGGACAACCTAAATTATGAGCCAAAAATGATTGTTCGACACATTGAGCAGACTTACCAGTACACCATCAGTTATTTGAAGGCATGGCGGGCTAAACAAAGGGTGTTCGAGATGTGGTTCGGCACATACGAGGCATCATATGATAATCTACCTCGTATGTTATCCCAGGTTGCTGCTAGAAATCCTGGAAGCTTTTATGACACATACCTTGTACCAGCCGTGACTAGGGGACAAAGAATTATGCAACGAGCCTTCTTTTGCATAGGTGCTTCTGTTAGAGCATTTCAGTTTTGTCTTCCGGTGATCTGCATTGATGGCACATTTTTTACTGGAAGGTATAAAGGTCAGATACTCACCGCAATCGGTGTAGATTGCAACAACCAAATTGTTCCGCTCGCATTTGCATTTGTTGAAAATGAGAACATAGACAGTTGGTATTGGTTCCTTGAACGAGTGAAGAATCATGTTGTTGCTGCACGTACAGATGTGTGCCTTATTAGTGATAGGCATGCAGGTATCCTGCAATCAATACTGAAATTGCAACGTGGAACTGCGACAACGCCTCTATTATGGCCTGATGTCCAAAACAGGTGGTGCATTAGGCATATGGGTGCAAACTTTTATGAACACTTCAAGAACAAGGATCTTAAGAACCTGTTTAAGAGGTTGTGCACCCAAAATCAACAGAGAAAATTCAATGCATTATGGCAGATGCTTGATCAGTTGACTGCAGAGCTAGTGAAGGTAAGGGCATCAGGAGCAGGCACGAGTCAGGCTGCAGAGGCTAGGGATTCAATTGAGAAGCCATTTTCACACTGGATTCGAGGTGCACCTAAGGAGAAATGGTCATTCCTTTATGATACCAACGGAATACGGTATGGTATTCAGACAACGAACCATGCAAAGTGTTTCAATATGGTTATGCGTTCTTGTCGTGCCTTTCCACTTGTGGGAATTGTTGAGTTCATTATGTATGGGTGCATGAAGTATTTCAGAGAGCGTTACACGACTGCAAGCATAAACATCAGCAACCCCCAAATTCACTTTTGCAAAAGAGTGACACAATATATGCAAGAGAAGATTGAAAAGGCCAAACTGCACCGCGTCATATCTAAAGGTACAATGGAGCATAGATTTGAGGTTCTATGCAAGGATAGAAGTGGTCGTGGTATCCGTAGAGATAGAGTGGTACAGGAGAGTTTGATTACAGTTGATGGCAAAGCATTCTGCTCCTGCATGAAACCTAAGTTATTGCATATGCCATGCTCCCATCTCATTGCGGCATGTGCAGAGTCTGCGTTACAGCCAGGACTATTTGTTTCACCGTACTTCAGCAAGGAAGTAGCTGTATCCACATGGGGACATGAGGTATAAGGGATTGGAATTGTGGGGCCTTTCACTCAGGATAATGAGAATAAGATGTTTATTCCTGATCCAGCCACTAAGAAAGGCAAAGGCCGCCGTCAGACACGTCGTATTCGGAATGGCATGGACGAGTCGGAAGCAAGCAAGGCACAAAAGCGTTGCAGCCAATGTGGATCATTAAGTCACAACTACAAGAAGTGTCCTCAGAATGCACTTCACGATGCTGCTGACGTCGGTCCTTCCGGAAGTCCCAGAGATGGAGCACCTCCTACGTTCAGACGAGCATCGGCGAGAATTGCTCGTGGAAGGCATTCGGTGTCATGATCCACAATTGTATTTCATTATTTGTAATATGTAGTAATGAAATATGGCAGGTATGTAATGAAGTATTATTGTATTTATGTGTCCAGTTTGTATGAAATATATATTTACCTATGTGTTCTCATATATTTTTGAATGCAGGTATGGAGATGGACTCCTTGCTAGACCCAGTGATCGACTCGAGCCACAGGTCTTACTTTGCAGCTGTTGAGCACCGAGCCCTAGAGGTGCTACGTCCTCATCCACCCGGCGAGGCGATCTCTATACACCACGATTGGTGTGACCGGTATGTAATGAAATATTATTGTTTATCACTTATGTATTGGCCGATATTCCTTTGTTTCGACATTTTTTGTTTTTTTGCAGGTTACGTGAGGCCGGCCTACTGACTCTGAGCCGTCTTGTCGAGGTTGGGCCTATTGAGCTCGACCGATCTCTCCTGACGGCGCTCGTTGACAGATGGAGGCCGGAGACACACACGTTCCACCTCCCGTGTGGGGAGATGACTCCTACGCTGCAGGACGTGGCCTACCTCCTTGGCCTCCCTATCGTCGGGGAGGCTGTAGGTCCGCGTGTGGTGGCGGCCTCATGGAAGGATGAGCTGGAGGCCCGTTTTGCCCTGGTTGACCGTGTGGAAGAAGCAGGTCCGATCAACCCGCACCCGCGAGCAGCAGGTCCTTCGAAGACCTGGTTCCTACAGTTTACAGTACGTATTCATTCCATTTATAAATTTAATTGTTACAATTCACATATTCCATTGATAGTTGAAACCATTAATCTTAATTGTTTATGCAGCCTGCCCTGTTGGCTGTGGATGCCGACGAGTACAGTGTGACCAGATCGCCCGGCACCACGTGGAGGCACTAGCTGGCGCGGTGAGTCTCTTGATCATATTTGCATATATATATATATATATATATATATATATATATATATATATATATATATATATAATCATATTCATAAGATAATTCATGTGTTTGTAACTTTACTGAATTGATGCAGCTTCGCCTTTGCAACATGATGGAGACGGACTGCTCGACTTACCTGACGAGGGTACGTGTCGGATCCCCAATGACCCAGTTTGAACAGACAGAGTCATGGTCGAGGCAGCGTGATTAGTTGCGTCAGGTAGCGCACAACTTCGGAAGCCGTGTGCAGTACGAAGACAGCCACGGGTCGTCTCAGGCCTCATCGTCGTTCCCGTGTCCGTCGACCATGCACGGGCCGATGTCGCAGTTCTTCCCAAGTGCAGGTAACGTACATATCTCTTTAAAATTACATCAAGTGTTCCTACATATTTACTAATATCACATACAGGATACGATCCAGCTACTGCGTTCGGCCATACTGGAATGTTTAGAGGGACAGCACCAGTTGGCGGACCATATCCAGGGATGGTACCGGGGCCACAGATACCGGCGTACACAGGTTAATTTATGTTTCGTATTTCCGTTTCTACATGTCATTACGAAATATACGAGCGTACGCTAACATCCACATTTTTTGCGTAGGATTCTACCCCGATGCGGGCGCCGGACCTTCTTCTTCCTCCTTTCGACCAGATAACGAGACATTCACCTTAGACGACTTCGACAGCTTGAGTCCAGAAGAGCCTGCCGCGCAAGGTGACCCCGATGTCTTTGGGTATTCACAGCTAAGAGGAGCACCACTTGGGATCTCTCAGTAGCAGACACCGCAGCCCCTTGCGCGTCCTGAGCGACAGGTGACGTCTCCGGATGTTCTCACGTACTCCGAGGGACATGTCCGTGCCCAGCAGAGGGCTAAGAGGGTCCGACGCCCTAGGGGTGGTTAGATGTATCTGATGTTTATTTGTAATGAGATAGCTGTGGACCGCTTATTTGTATCCGATGTTTATGATTGTGGTAGGTTACTTGTCATTTGTTTCTATAGATATTATTGATGTGAACTTATTATGTTTGTGGGTTCCATAATGCTCGTGAAATAAGGGAAGTTCTTGCGATTTTTTCCGTGATTTAATGAAGGACAAGTTACGTGCGGTAGGAGTTAGCGGCCGAGATCTTGCCGACGATGATGACGAATACACGCTCGAATAGCTCAAAATAGGTCCCTGGAAAAATAAAAGTCCCTGGAAAAAAAGGGGGGGCCTGTCGCCCGTTGGGGGGCGACAGGTCCCCCCCTTTTTTTTCTCCAGGGACTTCGTTGCAAATTTGAAGAAAAAAAAATTACACTTTGGGCCTGTCGCCCTATGGGAGGGCGACCGGGGTATATTTTTGAAATATTTGAAAACGGACATATATTTTTGAAATTTTAATTTTTAAAAAATATAAAAATGAAAAAACCGCGACGGATAGTTTGAGGCCCATATTTGCTATTGGCAACAGATGTTAGATGGTAGGTTCCTAGATGGTATAAGTGAATAGAAATACCGACTGATGGTCTGTCGGTGAAACTTGAATTACCGAGCGATGGACGCCTACAAAGCTTTACCAACTGACAGTTCATCGCTGTTCTTCTACTTTTGCCAACACACGTATGACAGAATTTTTAGGCTGTGGTATAGTGATATGAGCGTCCCATCAGGAGACACGCGAGAGCTCCCCAGCTCGGCGGGTCAGCGGCGATGCCCAACGGCGGCATTCGCACCTCCGCAGATTGCGGGGTGTCCAGCCGCACCATGAACGTCGTGCGCCTCAGGTGCCACTAGGCCACGCCCTGCACGCCGCCGACCATGATGTTCTCCCCGGGTTGTCCGCGCCGGCGAGAGGCGGGAGCTGGGCCACACTGACCCCGCTTGTGGGATTGCACACGCAGAGCTTCATCACCGTGTCGGTGTACCACTCCTGGCTGAGCTCGAGCACGAGCCAGCCGCTGCGGGTCCCTAGTGGGTGGGCGTGCTCGAACAGCCTGCGATGGTCGCCAGAAGCAAAGCAAGCACGGCGTCCGCCAATGCGGTCCAGGATGGGCGCCGCAGGCCGATTAGCCTCGCGGCGGCGGCCGTCGGAACAAAGCAAAGTTGTTCAGCGTTAGTGTAGGTCCGCCGCCGCCTGCATGTGGTGGCTTCGGCGTGCTCCTGGTGGAGGAAGGGCAGGGATGGCAGGGCACTGGAGAGCACTGTTGACGCAAATCTGGTCAACACACGAATGTGCTAGCATGCGCAGATCGCAATCGATCTTCACCAGCAAAGCCACATGTAGACCAGTCAGATTGGCCGAAGCAGAGATACTGCAAAAACCTAGAATCACGAGCTCGGAAGGGATCCCGTCAGAGCTTGCAGATCTAGGGTTGTTCTGATGTTAGCAGGCCACACAGAACACCCTCGAATGCCATAGAGACTCAAGAAGAATAGCAGAGGGGATTGGAAAGGCAGTGTTAGAGATAAAAGTGAAGGATAGATATATTGATTCGATTGGGATCTCCTCGATCGGTCATAACTCTTCATATTAATAGGGTGGGGTGGTCTGTACCCTTTAGGAGTCGAAACCCTAATAAATCCCATATCAAAATACAACTCCTAACTCGGATGGGGCATTTCAGACCGGTCAGACCAGTTTGACCGAGGTGCAGATCTTCCGAGAGGCATAACTTCCTCATCCGGACTCTAAATTGGGCATTACACATATGCATTTTGATCCTCTCAACAAGATCTATGCAATGGTGCAGTCCAATTGGCAATTTGACAAAGTTACCCAAACCGGTCTGATCAGTTTAAATGACCGATCTAACCGGTTCGCCTAGACTGTCCAGCAAATCTTGGTATTTGCCAAATTTGGGGGTCAACAAGAACGAAAGCGTCCTTGGACATGAGGAAGGACCAGCATCGGCACATGGCAGCGCAGCAGACAACATCGGCCGAGCTGGAGAGCCTGGCTAAGATGGGCGAGAGCGCGTCGTCTGGACGGGGAGGGTGGCGAGGGCCGCGCCGCCATCTTCATCGTCATCACTGTGACACGGCTATGAGCCGCCGCCGCCATCGATGCAGAAGCACCGCGCGGAGCCAGTCTCTACGACAGGGCGCGGCACAGTTGGTGCATCATGCACGGCGCATGGGGCCAGATCGACTAGATTTTTTGGTAGATCGGCAATTACGGACGAATTGGGTTGAAAATTCATTTGGGTCCAACGAGGATAAATTTTATAGCCGCCCAGCCGCCCGCACCTACTTTGGATTTGGGCCTGTGTCCGTCTGCTGGGGCAACGACGAGCATGTATTTTTTTTCCAGCCAGGAAACTTTTGCCGAGATACAAGTGATGCATGTGTTTTCAAATCTCCCTCAGTTACTTGTTTCAGAATATAAAATCCAGTTTTGCATATTTTGTCCATCTAGGCAGTATGTATTGGGATGGCAAAATGTATACTCCATTCATATTGTAGACTCTAAGAGCATGTTTGCACAATAAATCTGTATGATATAGTTGGCCATTTAAACAATCCATACAATAAGTTACAATGTATAAACTGAAATGTAATAGTATACATACCTATCTGGTGAACGTGGATCCTCCATGAGAGCAGAAGATGCGATGCCTTCAAGGCCTTGAACACCTTCCATGGCGGCTGCTCGTTGATCCATGGAAGCGGCGGTGAGTGGTATACTTGTATCTCCTGCATAAGAGCAAAAGCAACTAAATCATGGACAGATGGAGTGCTAAAGCAAATGAAATTAGCAAAGGATGATTGGGGTGCAGTCCATTGAACTAAATCATTCACAGATGGAGTTCGACCTATATGCAATAAACACCCAAATGTAGCTTTGGTTCATTTATCCAGAAAATTATACAAGTCTAGCATATGAATGCAAAGGAGATGTGTGTTCAAGATGTATACCAACTGGGATTCGTAAGGCTCCTCCGCCAGACTTGGCCTACCTTGCCGCAATAGATAGGCGGACGATCCACAAGCAAAGTTCTACCTTGATCGCAAATGAAGCTGCCGTGTTGCCACACCATCACCGGCCGGTAGGGCTTCGCCACGACACCCTTCCGCCTCGACCACGGCAACGTCAACCTTCGCTCGATGGCTACTGTTGTTGCTGCCGGCCTCCACAGCCTTGGCATCCTCCTCCTGCTGCCATCCGCTAGCTGGGCGTGCCTGCACTACGGCGGCTTGCACAGCAGGTAGGGCTCTACTGCCGCCTTCAGTATGAGATGAGTCCACGAGGAATTTCCGTCCGTATGATATGAGTCCATGAGGAATTTCCGCCCCACGTTCGCTGAATAGACGCGGGAGCCGAGGTCGCATCCTAGCAAAATGAGCCGAGGACGCCGAGATGGGGTGCGCGTGGAAGCCGTGCCGAGCCGCGTCTGCGTGAAGGAAGAGCCGTTCACTGCACCACCATCTGTCAGATTGGAGATCGATGCCATCGCGTCAGGGAGCGCATGGGAGCCTGGGCAGGGTTTTTCTTACCGGTAACCAAAAAAACCGGAGGTCACCTAGAAACGCGTTTATCGGATTTATCGAAAAATTCTCGGATTCATCGTTTTGTTTTCGGATGAAATTTGAAAAAAAAATCCCTCATTTTGTACAGGGAATAACATAGATTACTTCCAAACAATCTAACAACGAAAACTTTGCTGGAATCGGCAAGCACGGCTGAAATCCAAGAGGCTCACCTTCTCTGGTAGTTTCTAGTTTGGTTAAGCAGTGCTGGGCTGCTGGCTCCGTGCGTCGGGGAAGCTGGTGCTAGCGAGGGCGGGGGACCGGAGCTAGGAGTCCAGTGTCCCGGCGTCCCAGCGACCTAGCGTCCCAGCACTCGAGCGGGCGGCCGGGCGCAGTGCTGCAGTCGCGTAGAGCGGCGGCCAGGGCCGTCGTGCAACGCAGGCCGCCGTGCGTCGCGGGCGTCGCGGGCGGCCAGGCGCAGTGCCGCAGTCACGCAGACCGGCGCGCGGGGCCGTTGCGCGGGAGACTGGGAGAGGCAGTGTGCGCGGCCGCGGCAGCTACGGCGACTAGGGGACGACCGCGCAGGCACGCAGTGCCGCCGCCGCCATGGCTGCTGAAGTGCTGAGCAGGGTCTTGGTGCCGAGACGGGGAATAGAATGCATTTGGACCGTGGGGCGTTAGGCTTAGGAGCTAGCGGGGGGTGGCCTGGTTTTGGGCCGGGCCAAATTGAAAATAACCGAAAATTCTGAGCGGTAAACAAAAAAAACCGGGTCCCACCGAGAAACACGATTTTCGGATTTATCGGAAAATTTTCGCCGAGAAAAAAAACCTTGAGCTTGGGTGCGCCCGGTGCACACCCCATTTTTTCCCGCCCTACGGGGAATCCGTTTTCTGAGTTTGGGGCTTGTCGGGGGATTCCACTACCGGTCGGATATAGAGGTAGCTTAGAGCAAATGTTTCGAAAAAAAGCTTAGAGCAAAGTTAATAATAGAGCCGGTTGCTTGCTATAAAGATTCTTGCAGTCTATCTTTCAGCCCACTTGTATAGTAGTTAGCCCTTCATTATTAATATATGGCACACTTGTCTCTCTCACAAAATTTTTTAATTCTTGTATCAAAGTCGGCTGTAAACTTACAACCCACCTCTCCTCTCTTTCCCCACTTCAACATTTAGTCTGTTTACAACCTGTTATAATACTTGCTGTTAGGGGTGAATGAACGGCCCAGCGGCGATGGTGGACATGGGGTGGCGATCAGCGCGATGGTGGAGGATATCTGGTTGGTAGGAGCAGGACAGGGACGTTATGGTGCTGGCAAGGCGAAGTTATGTGCACTTGAACTTAAATGCACATTTTATCATATAGCTGCTAAAATTTTAAAGAAATTTATCACATTTATCTCATGTCATTATCAAAATTAGGTTTGAATTTTCTTGACAAAATTATTTTTAGACTTGTCAAAATATTGTCCGGTTCTTCTTTTCAAAATTAGGATAAATTCACAAGGTTTACATAATAGTAGGAACAAATCTATGTGGGCAGACTAGTCTTTAAAACTGTTAACTGGTCTTCAAGAAACAGGTGACGACGACTGTGTTCGGAGGACGAGGAGATCCTTTCCTTATAGCGAAGACAGCGCCAAGGTGACCGGTGGATGGGATAAAATTGTCATACCAAGTCAGCATCTCTCTAACCCTTTATGTTTTTACATTTCATACTTACAACTTATATGCCTTTACTTATTTAGAGTAGTATCTTGCAAGAATTGACTCTAGGTTGCAAAACTATTGTTGGGTATGTTGAAACACTAAGTGAATATTAGATGCACGTATAGATAGTATGATCTAGTTATATTTTGTGCAACTTAGTTGGAGACTATATGTTAAGGCTCTAAGTTGTCTAATTAACCCCTTCTCACTCTTAGGTTATGAGCACTGATTTCTTTCATCATTCCATATTCATTAATTTTACGTTGTTCAAACAAGATCAAGCGGTATCAATAACCAAGAAGTGATGTAATTCAAATTAATTATACACGCTGCAGGAGATCACACAACATGTCCATCTGGTACTATATTTTTCTATTGATCATTGCTAACCGTTGATCTAATATCACTACATAAGAAATGACCTATAGTGACGTGCACAAAGGTGACACGTTGTTGTTGCACGTCACTTTTGTTATATGGGTGACGCGCGAAGATGATGCAAGGCACTTTTGACTCCTTGGGGGCCTCCCTAAAACGCTGCCCGTCACCTTTGTTATGACATAGGTGACGTGCAACATCAAAGCACGTCGCCTTTGTTATGCCCGTCACCAAGTTTGATATAGGTGACGTGCAACATTAAACCACGTCACCTATAAAGTTAGTATAGGTGACAGACTTTGATAATTAAAAGGTGACAGACAACATCAAAATACGTCACCTTTGTGACTTTTTAATAATATTTGAACATGCGATTTTTTGAAAAATTCAAATTATCTTTGATTAAAAAATGGTCTATACAAACTTTGTAGTTTAAAATTTTTTCAGTTGAGGTTGTTTTGGCACACAAATATATGGTTTAAATTTTGAATTTGAAATTTTCAAATGACCTCAGATGAAAAAAAATTATATATAAATATTGTAGGTCGCGACTAGATCTACAACTTTATAGTTGAAAATTTTTTCATTTGAGATCATTATAGCTGTGAAATGGGTTATATAAAACATTCGAAAGTGATGATAAAAAAAATATCTCATTGTTGGTCACACGTGATAGTGTAGCCCAGTGGTAGGGAAGGGTATGCGCGAGGCTGAGGTTGTGGGTTCGAATTCTGGTAACGCTGAAAAAAATCGCACGCGCGCATATTCACACAAAAAAATCGTACGCACGCACGTGACTTGCGATGGGAGTGCGTTTTAATTTTTATTCACATTGCAAATATTTATTTTAACCCTCAAAAGCATGATGCTCATCACTTATATGTTGACATAGGTGACAGGTTAAGACCACCATAGGTGATGGGCTAAGACTGATGCCTATCACCTTTGTGGGATATAGGTGACGGGCAAATACTCATCTCCTTTCAGTGCTAAACAGTGACGATACAGGAGTGACAGGCGTGATGCCCGTCACCTTAGAGTGAAGACGCCTGTCACTATATGCCTTTTCTTACATAGTGTATTCAAATTAAAAAATAAATTAATTCTGGTGCCAGCCCCACATATTTTGGTAATGGCCCAGATAATCAGCAACTTTTTTCTAGATATCACTAGGTACCTCTAAGAGCAACTCCAACAGCTCATGTATAATTTTAGTTAAAATTGGAGATTCAGGGGTACTGTAAAAAATAAAAAACCTGCTAAACGGTGGCGTAAACCAAAAGACTCTTATCTTTGCTCTCTATATTTAAAAGTGGGCAACGTCCGATGCTTCAAAACCCATCGTTCCGTGACTTCCGTCGGTCGCCGCCGTCTCGCATCACCTGGACGTCGTGGTGCCGTCGCCGCGCGTCGCTGGACGCCGGTAGCGCCGGAGCCAGGCCTGGACGCCACTGCGCCCTGGCGCGTGGACGCCGCCGTGAGCAATCGCGTTGGCGCGAGATCGAGGGCCTTGGAGACTCGTTTTGTCGCAGAGGGAGACTGCGATCGTCCAGCGATCTGACGAGCACTGGAAGAAGGCCGCCGTGTCTCAGGTAGATCTCGTCATCTGTGCTGCACATGCATCTTAATTCTTAATCCTTATGCGAGAATAGTCTGGAGGATTATCTTTTATGCTACAGGCTTGACGCCACCTAGATCGATTCGCCATATGCTTAACTCGTGGCTTTCTAATCAATCTAAAAATATTAGGAACTTGATTTGGATGGGGGTCGCTGCTGTTTGTTGGGCCATTTGGAGATGTCGAAATGACATTATTTTTAACAAAATCAAAGTTAATTCGATTTTGCAGGTTATCTTCAGGGGAACGTACTGGTTACGGTTCTGGGCGCAGCTGCAGTGTGAGGAGCATGCTAAGAACACACTCTCCGTGATGAGCAGAAACATAGATATCATTGCTATGGAGCTAGTCAAGGGAGGGTGGAAGCATAATTATCGTTTGCTTTAGTTCTTTGTCTGGTTTACAAACTAGCGGTGCTTTTCTTCCTTTGTAAATGCTGTAATAATTGGCTATGTACGTACACGGATGTAGAGGCCGGATTTATAATCCTTTTTCTAAAAAAGATGATGGCCCTCTACCATGTAGGGTTTCAGGAAGGAGGAACTCAGGGTCTTGTAGATGGGGTCAGATGATGAATTCAGTGAGTTTGTAATGAATGAATTGATTGATCCCTCCTCTTCGGATGATGAGGATGATATTTTTTTGGATGCCACGCAAATGATCATTGAGGATTCGATAAATTATCCTGGTCCAATAGGTTCTGTCGAGGGACATGACGTACTGCATCGTGATAGACTGCTCTGGCATGGTCTTTTTTATAAAAAAAC
The DNA here is from genome assembly GCF_016808335.1 of Panicum virgatum. Classification (NCBI taxonomy): domain Eukaryota; kingdom Viridiplantae; phylum Streptophyta; class Magnoliopsida; order Poales; family Poaceae; genus Panicum; species Panicum virgatum. The sequence continues at coordinate 20,180,372 of NC_053143.1, read as the reverse complement.
TATTTCTCAGATAATCCTACGTTCCCATAAAAGCAGACTTTTAGACCCAGGTTCGCATGTTTTCTATAAGTTTTATATGACTGTTATGTGCTGTATAGTATTGCTAATTATTAAATTGCATTCTGACATAGGTTCCGGATGAGGTGACCTGTATTTCTTCGCATCAAGGAAGCTGTTGAGGAACATGACGAGTATTTTGTGCAGAAAAGGAATGCAGCCAGTCAGCTAGGACTATCTTGTCTGTAGAAGGTCGTTGCGACTTTTTGTATGTTAGCTTATGGAGTACCGGCTGATGCATTGGATGAGTACATTCGTATTGGTGAGAGTACCGCTCTAGAAGCTTTGAGAAACTTTGTAGTAGCTGTTGTTGAGGTATTTGGACCCGAGTACTTGAGGATGCCTAATGAACAGGATACCACTATATTACTTGCAATTGGAGCGAGCAGAGACTTTCTTGGCATGCTTGGGTTCATTGATTGTATGTATTGGAGTTGGAAAAATTGTCCTACTGTATGACAAGGGATGTACAGGGGATATAAAAAGGAAGCCTATAATTTTGCTGGAAGCAGTTGCATCTAAAGATCTATGGATATGACATGCTTTCTTTAGCATGCCTGGTTCACACAATGACATAAATGTGCTTCAACGATCTCCTTTATTTGTAAGGCTTGCTGAGGGGGAAGGTTCACAAGTTAATTATAACATCAATGGGCATGATTAAGCGATTAAGATCTCTAGGTACCTCTAAGATCTCAATCTTTGATTTTACCGCGGTTAAGCGCTCTCATTTATTACAATTCTAGTTTTGCTTTGTGGAACTGTGGAAGACGTTAAAAAATAAAAAAATGAGATAAGTGCTGCTTTGTTCTAGTTGGTCCTCATCGACCGCAAAGCATTGCAAACACACGTAAAACATATACAGGTTTGTGGCACGACCCGGTGGACGGCACATACCGGTTCCGTTGTCGCCGATTCCATTTGATACCGGTTTGTGGCACGACCCGGTGCCCAAGTTGAAGCATTGGAACCGGGTCATGCCACGATCCGGTACCCTATGTCCAGTGCTGGCCTCCCACAGGTCATGAGTACCGGCTGGTGTTGCAGCTGGTGCTGATGCGGCATCAGCACCGGTTGCAATAGCTATTGGTACTTTTGGCCTGGATCTTTAGCCTGTTTTCTAGTAGTGCTATGAGCACCAATTCCTTTCATCATTCCATATTCATTAATTTTACGCTGTTCAAACATGCATGATCAAGCGGTATTCATAACCAAGAAGTGATGTACGTAATTCAAATTAATTATACATGCTGCAGGAGATCACACAACATGTCCATCCGGTACTATTTCTTTTATTGATCATTGCTAACCGTTGATCTGATATTTAAATTAAAAAAATAAATTAATCCCGGTGCCAGCCCCACATAGTTTGGTAATGGCCCAGATATTTGGCAACTTTTTTCTAGATATCTCTAGGTGCCTCTAAGATCTCAACCTTTGATTTTACCGCGATTAAGCGCTCTCATTTATTACAATCCTAGCGTTGCTTTGTGGAACTGTGGAAGACGTTAAAAAATAAAAACAATATGAGATAAGTGCTGCTTTGTTCTAGTTGGTCCTCATCGACAGCAAAAGCATTGCAAACATACGTAAAACATATACATGTGTGGAGCGGTTACACAGTTGTCGACACAATAGCAGATTGGCTAACGATTTACGTTAATCTCTTTTGCTCGAACAGTACTTTTGTCTAATGCACAAATGGTGGGGGCAACGATAAACAAGCACTGAACCCAAATCTCCATGTAATCCAGAAATTGTATCAAGTAGTGTAAAATATACATAAATCCTCCAACAATCTAGCTTGCCTCTGACTCGTTCGGTCCTTCAGATGTCGACAACTGATTGCCCAGGTCAATTTCAGTAATAGCTAATCCATCACGAAGTAAGATTGCAATTCTACACCGTTTAAACATATTTTGTGTTAGACGTGTTTGTCAAGTGTCAACGATGGAGCAGGGAAACAAATATTTGCAGCACTAAAGGGACGCAATATGCCCAGTACTTAAACATCAACAAGAACAGAGGGATACTACCTCGATACATACCTTCCTGGTTTCTTTAACCATGCTATAGCCATCACTCTTCCGAGGCCACAGTTCAGTACACCCACAAGACTGAAAGAGCAGGAAGCAGAATTATTTTACTGAAACCGTGATGTTCAACCAAATAAGCACAGATCATCTGACAAATGAAAATTGAAAGTATGCAGATCGATAGGCAATGCTATATTTCTCCAAACACATAAGATGAGTTAAATGCCGGCAGCAGGCATGAAGATCATACTGCAAGTTTATGTGATACAATGCACGGCCATACTGTGTGTAGATCAATCTCATAATGAGTTATCACCTACCAATTCAACCTATAAAATACACTGACAAATAAGGACAATTTGTTATTTATACTTGAACGGTTAATACCCTGTTTCCGTCATTGAAGTAAAGGCAGGATGTTTGGAGGTGGACCTTAAAGAAGACGCACTGTTATCAAAGTCAAATTGAAGTGGCAAACAGAATTTACCACCACCTGTTGTGCGTCGGTGGCTGTAAGGACCCATTTGGATCGTTGGAATTGAAACTCATTCCACTAATCAGATTCTACAAGAAATGAATTATTGAGAAGTTGATTCAATTAATTTTTTTTGTTTGGATGTAAGTAGAACTTTTTTCTAAAAATCAATTCGTATATTGTTGGTTGATCGATGCACGAGTACCATCGAATCCAACTGGGATGCGGCTCCAGCTCAGGTTCATGTAGTGCCGCTCCTCGGTGAGCAGGTGCTCACTGACGCTGTAGTAGCAGTGGTGGCGTCACCTCCGCTGCTGACGGCGCAGCATGAGGATGAGGACGAGAGGAGAGTCGGAGGTAGGACAGAGCAAAAAATGCCGATGAGTGAAAAGCTCTGTAATCTGGTCACAAGAGACTTAGTAGCACGTCAGGTTATGAGTTCGACTCCCCGTGAAAGTAAATATTCTAGGATTTAATGACGTTGTGCTTTTAGTGGTTAGCGATGTTTCCATCGACAGCGAGGCACATGGGGTCATTAATTTCGAGTATTTGCCGGCTCAGTCTTCGAAAATGCTTATACGGGCAGAGTTTGCGTTCGTGTGTTCATAGGGGTGAGTTTGTATTCATGCATTCTGACTATCTGAATTTTACTGTGTAAACACAAAAAAAGGCTGATGGTTTCCCTTTCCATTTTTTACCCAGCAAATTTGATGCAGGCCTCTATTCCATGCTGCAGTCAAACAACCTGGTCCAACATATAGATTACAATTAAGCCCAAACTGATCCCAAACAGGATGTGTGTAACGAAATTGGCCAGAAAGCAGGCGCAGTGCCTGACCGTCGGACTCCGGTCGCACTAAGTTTGGCACTAGGAAGAAATAGCTCTAATTCAGGAAGAAACACGATCCTGCTGCTAGAAGAGTGGTTCCATGGGTTCCAGATACAACTAACAAAATGGCAACCAAGTGGTGGTAAATAACATGGTGCAACAGAGATTGTATTTTGCATTGATTTCTCAGCTCCTTGATTGAATGAATTTGAATCAAATGACAAAACATAGGATGCAACTTGGTGTTGTGCCATCACCACGAGGGAAGCATCAATCAGAAAATTTCTACAATTTGATGGAGCTGTTTTGTGCTGAGAATGTGAAGGCTGATTGAATCTGTCACTTTACTAACTTTAGGAGTTATTTAGGCATGACCCAGCAGATCCCGAGATCAGCACAGATCAGGAGTTCAGGACTAAATTATGTTTTCTTCGAAATTCTTAAGCGATTTGGTTCAGAAGGGTTGCCAAATCTTAAAAATTTCAGAGCCATGAAGATATGTGCAGCTTCTACAGTATAAATCTAGACAGAACATGGAAAAGTAAACGAAATTGAGTAGTCTGGCTTCAAAGTGAATTGTCAAAATTCTATGCAAAAAATATGAAAGTACTGGCTGCCCAATTTGCAGGATCAATTTAGCTGGTACTAAAATCATTCTCAGTGGGAGTTTCATTCTTAATAAACCAGGTGACACATCAGCAAAAATTTTGACATGGCAAAGAAGTTTAGATGAGGATAGAGAGGAGATGGAGTTCATCTAGAGGAACCTGGTGCACACTATTTTCAACACATTGGAAATAGAGTGAAACTCCAATGAGAGTATTTCATTTCATCCCCACGTGTTAGAAATTGAGTGTGAGAGCATTTTGTTTCACAAAGCCATGCAACACTTAAATGTTATGGTAAGCATATGAAAAATGAAATCTTTGCATTGTGGATTTTTGTTTCATTCACAATTCCATCCTACTCTTGATGGTCTGGTACGTAGGAAACAGTGAAATAAAACTGTGAAACTGAGAATGACCTAAGAGCATTCCAACAAGGTCACCTCAACTAGCTCTTAGTTACTACATAATGTCAATTGTCTTATGTGGAGGAGAAAGGGAAAGGAGAAAAAGAAGAACTAGCCCTTCATGCAAATATAGTCTCAAGCGCACTACCTGATTTTTGGTGGCCTAGCATCTTATATCCTCGGATAATATTTTTTTTGGGGGGGGGGGGGGGGGGGGTTAGACACAAGCAGTGTGCTAGAGTTTGACTGCTGGAGACATCAACTTTTATATTATCTATTAAACGACTTTACAATGACATGACAAACAATTAAAAGTTTGTAACCGTTTGGGATCCTAATAATCTAGAATCCTATAAACGAATGCAATTTGTAGGCTTATAGGAAGGAGGCCTAGGGACATACCTGAAAGTACTTGAGTTCCATAGACGAATTGACCCATCATTAGAACCTGTAATCAGTACCCGAAATTCAGGACACGAAAAGACTACATTAACATCATGTGTGTGCCCTTTGAGTGTTGCAACACATTTCATTTTCTGGTAATCCCATATCTGATTCAGCAGAAAAAATGCATTAACTACATAAATATTTGATACAGATGACAAAGTCTCAATAACTTTTGTTCAATGAATGGAGATGCGATACCGTGGGATTTCTCCTATCCGATTCTTTAACAATAATCATGTACAGCGCGCCATCTCTTGAAAAGAAATCCAAATACATTGCATGTCGTGTTCCAGAAAATTCAGATATTGAATCTTTTGAACTGGTATTCCAGACCTATATATTGAACATAAGAATATATGTGAAAATATACACATCCAGCATTTTTACAAAAGCTCACCGTTGCTCTACCTTTATCGGCCCACCAGAAGTCGTAGTAGCAAATATATTTACGTCATTTGGGTTAAATTTGACCTGACGAATAAATTTATCCGTGTTAAATGTGCAGATTAGTTTCCAGCCGTTCTCCCAGTGCCACAACTTTATCTTGTCCATTGGGTTATCCCACACGGATGAATCCCATTCGCTGACTGCCGATAGTACATAAGACTCAGTTTCATGGAGTTCCAATGAGGTTACTTCACCATATTCATGCGCTTTAAAGCTCTCTGTTTCAGAAAACAGAGACTGTTCGCAATAACTGTACACTTTTATGTAACCAGACCTACATCCGACTATAATCCACTTCTTTCGTGCAACAAACTTTGCAATAATAGGTGTGATTACATGACCATATGGGTCAAATAACGAAGACACTTTTTCATCTCGGCAAGCTGGGAGGCGTGCCATCTCCTGCACAAAAAATATATAGCAAGAGCCTTGTTAGAGTATTTGGAAGGTACCAGGCCTTTATTATTTTTGTTGATTATTAGTGGCTGTTGATATAATATGTACACTAAAAAGGTTTAATATTTCAAGGCAACGTATTTTCCTAATCTAAACAAATCGAAAACGTTAATTAATATCGGTACCAGCCCCATCTATTTTGGTACCGTCACAAATTTGGTACCTTTTTCTAAGTACCTCGTGGTACGTCTTATGTCTCAACCATTGAATTTAGAGTGACGAATGGTCCATACCTTGATGATTCAAAATACACATGAAGCATTCCTTATCAATGTGGACTACGGAACTCCAAACATTTTAGAAAAACTATACCTTTTTTCCTTTATTCCTGGTTGAAACGGATTCAGGCCGTTGAGCAACACCATAAAATTCAACTTTAAAATGGTTAATTAAAATTCACGTGTGACACGTATTCATTCATGCTTTTAGGCTAAGAAGAGAAAAATAGTTTCAAATTAATGAAATAAATCTTAGGCTTCAAAACATGTTTGTTCAATTCATGCTGATGCAGTTTTCTTTTCGTTTGAGTGCACTTGTGTCTCTAAAGCCTTTTATGATTTTTCCTAAATTTATTTGGATCAAATCCTATTTCTCTAAGCTTTTCTCAAATTTCTTGACGATGAAAAATCCCATTTTCTTCTTTTTTGTCCCTTTCTTTTCCCCTTCTTGCTTTTCCTTCTTTCTTCCCCTCCTTAGGCCAACAACCCACACTGTCGGCCTATCCCATTTCCCTCCCATCTTCCTAGCGCATCATGGCTCCACACTTGGCCCAACTTGCCACATGTCCTCCCTCTCTCCACGTGCCTCTGATAGGTGGACAAGCACCACCTGTCGGGGTCATCTTCCACCCTGAGCCGGACACAGAATCAAGTCTGAGCCACACCTCCACTTGGTACACCAAGTGTGCATGTAGAGTGCCGGCTTGGCCTCGTGCATGTGCCTCTTTGCACCTGCGAGACCTCCCCTCATCCCGTACCGCTGCTATTTTTCCCACACCCACATGCCCTAGCTGCACCACCCCTTACCGAGCGCTGCCACTGCCATCCTCTATGTCGATCCTCTTTAGCTCTCTTTTGGCCATGCCATCTGACCCTCCCCCTTCAATCCACGGGCTTCCCAAGCTCTCCCCGTTGCACCCGTGACCTCCACCAAACCTCAGCCGCCACTTGTAATTTCTCAGAGACATTGGGAGGGGCACCACAATGTCAATGCCCCATCGTGCCAACAGCAAGACCGGAGGTATGAGTTGCACTTCGTCTAGCAGGAATGTAAGGGGCATGTTTTTGATAGTTGGGGCACATGCGGACTGCTTCGTGTGTGTCTGCTGCCACCGAAGGCCAGTAGAAGCCATTGCAGAATGCTTTGCCGACCAAGGCCCTCGTGCCAATGTGCGATGAGCACATGCCCACGTGAATTTTGTCAAGGAGCTATCTACCTTTGGCTCTGGAAATGCATTTGAGTGGAGCACAAACACCCCCCAGTATAAATCATCTCCAACTATGCTGTAATTTCAGGCCCGAAGAGCCATTGCTTTTTCCTCCTTCTCATCCTCCGGGATGAAGTTTCAACAAAGATATACCATAATGGTTGCTCTACAGTCTTCGCTGATAATTACATTGAAAAACTTTACAAGTTCCTCGCTGAAATTGATTGAGATGTGCTTCAGATTTTTGAAGAATACATCGGGTGGTAGTGGTTCTTTCTGCGCTGCAGGCTTCGCCAACTAGTCGGCCTGAGCTTCGGACACTGAAACCCAGGATGTAATTTTTCCATTCCTCTGACTATGGGCAAGTACTTGGTGACCTCCGGTTTCAGTGCTCGATAGGATTTGTCAACATGGCCGGTGATCAACTCGGAGTTTGACCTGATGGATAGTCTTCGTACTCCAAGAGCCCTTGCCTTCCGAAGGCAAAGCAAGAGGCCTTCATATTCTGCGACATTGTTGGTGTACCCTTCGAAATCCAATCCAACCTGACTGCATAATTTAGCTTCATTCCCGAAGGCACTGTCAAAATTGCCAAAGCCTCTACGCCCTCTTGACAATATGCGCCATCACATTCAAGCTGTCAGATTGCTTCAATGGTTGGCTGCTCCTTCGCAGGCACCGCAGGTGTCCAATCAAAGATGAAGTCTGCTAAGACCTGAGACTTGATTGCACTTTGGGATGTGAAATCTATTTTGTGCTCTGCGAGCTGAGCAACCCACTTGCCAATTCTGCTGGAGGCCTCTCTATTTTCAAACATGTCGCGAAGCGGGCGCCGCTCAGTGCCTTAAAAATGGGAGGCACTTTTCTTCTGAGTTGAATATGAATCTGTTTAGCGAAGCTAATCTCCCGGCCAATTTATGCACTTTCCTAGGGTGCTGGGAGCCTTCAGTCGTCTAATGGCTTCGATCTTTTTTGGATTTTCCTCGATGCCCCTTTTAGTGATCATACAGCCTGGCAGTTTTCCTCACCAGACACCGAAGATGCATTTTCCTGGGTTGACCTTGAGACCATGCCGCCCAAGGTTGGCCAAGGTCTTGAATGTGACCTTCCCGCTTCTTGCCATGGACAACCACGTCGTTGACATAAGCGAAGGCATTTCTATCCAACTGGCTTCCCAACAATGCCTTGACTATTTTGTTGAAAGTGCTTCCTGCATTCCGAAGGCCCTCTGGCATTCTCACATAACAGAACGTGCTGAAGGGTGTTGTTAAACTGTTCTTCTCTTCGTCAGATTTATTGATTCAAATCTGGTGATACCTGGAGAAACAATCTAGCATGCTTAGCATTTTGGATCCTACGGCTGTGTTGACCAGCGTGTTGATGCAAGGTAGTCAGTTGTCATCCTTCAGACAAGCCTTGTTGAGGTTGGTGAAATCTATGCACATTCACTGGTTGTCATTTTTCGGCACCATTACGACATTGGCTAGCCACTCATAGGACTGGACCTTAAGTATGACTCGGACGTCAAGCAGTTTTTGGACTTCAGCATGTGCTACTTTTTCCCTTTCTTTTGACATTGTTTGGAGTCACTTCTTCTTTGGTCGCACCGCCGGATCAACACTGAGAGAATGTTCCATGATGTTCCTACTGATGCCTCGCAGTTCCACCGAAGATCATGGAAACATATCTTGGTTGTTTCTCAAGAAGTGGATTAGTCCGGCTTCCGTACTTCGCGAAGACCTTTGCCAATGATGATTGTTTGGTCTGGGACGTCTTCGCATAGTGTTACCTTCTCGGTATATTCTGTCGGAGCCACACCCTCTACTTTTGGTGTCTCCATGGGCTTTGGTGCCACGGTTTCCTTGACCTCTTTGGGCTCTGTTGCCTCGATTGCATGCACATTATTGTTGTTGTACGTTGTGTTTCCTTCACACCTTTTGGCTTCCTCTTGGTTCCCGAAGACAGTTATTACCCCTCCGGCTGTCGGGATCTTCTTGCACAGATATGCTTGATGAATCACTGCTGTGAACTTGATGATGGTGTTGCGGCCGAGGATAGCATTGTATGTGTAGCTGATTTATACCATGTCGAAGGTTATGGCTTCTGTTCTCTGGATATTGCCTTCGCCGAAAGTCACATTCATCTCCACTTTGCCGGGGCCTCTATCTTTTTGCCACTAAAGCCGATGAGCGGGTACTGAGATTTCTTCATGTATTTTTCCGTGAGTCACATCTTGATGAAGCATTGCCAGATCAGGATGTCCACGGAGCTGCCTTTGTCCACGAGGATTCTGCCCACATCATTGTTAGTGAAGTGTACTGAGTTCTTGCCAATATTGTCTTGGATGACGAGGGGGTCATTGTGGGGGGTAATCCTGAAGCCTGAGGTCTGCTTCGATGAATGATATTGGAACATGCGTCCAGGGGGTGCGAAAATGCTAGCCTTCGCATACGTGCGAAACAGTTCTGAAGTATCCTTTTCTTTGCCGCTTCATTTCATGTAACGGCTTGTTTGACTCTCTGGAGATTGCGTTGATGACATTTACCATACCTCCTGAGTGCCTTTCCTTAGGAGAGTCATTTGCTCAGTCCGGAATCGGTGCGGGCTCTAACTTCGATGGTGGGGAGATTGTTGGTGATATGCCCAAGAGCCCATCATCACAATACGGTTTAAAGGCCCAAGTGGATATTGATCCAAGAGGGATTATGGTTACTAATGGGCCTATGAGATAGAAGCCCATTAGTACGCCCTATATATACGAGGGAGGGGCTAGGGGGGCGAGAACCCTGTGAGCCGCGCCACCTCCTAGCCGCCGCCCCTCCCTTTCTCTCTCGGCCGCCGCCCATGCCGTGCGTGCGGTGCTAGCACACCGACGCTTGGCGTTTCATCCCCGTACGTGTGGACTCCGTGGAGGCGCTGCTGCGACTGCTGCGCTGATCGGCTGCTGGGATCAAGTATGAGGAGCTCGGTTCGTGGGACGTGATCGACTACTTCCTCTACATCGACGCGCGACTTCTTCCGCTGCGCTGCGCGTCTAGTGGTAACGATCTATGATCTTCTACTCGCAAGTATCTTGGGTATATGCGGTAGTGATGCTAGCGTAGCCTACCCGTTTCCCTACAGTGGTACCAGAGCCATCTTGCGTAGTTTTTGGTCTGGATCATTTTCATATAGGTGATATGTTGTTGTAGTAGATTGGATCTATTACTTTTGCACGGTTTGATTAGATCAATTGGTCATAAGGGATTAAAACTGGAGCGAATTGATTGCGTGGCATGTGACAAAAGATTAGTTTGTGTTCTTTCTCTATTATGCATACGACATGTCCCTACCGGCTGGAATCACCATCGGGACTAACTGTGTGCATAAGTCAGCAGATTGGACCAACAGATCGAGGTCATGTGTAGATGCAGTCTTCTCAAGTGCAAAGTTTGCACGGTCAATGTGATTGACCTAGTGAAAATTGAAGCATTATGAATGGCTCGGATTTGAGGTGATGCGATCACTCTGATGAGATTTTCATAGGGACCGCCGTTGCTTTCTCGCTGTAGCAGCTTTCTAAGCGCTACTTTGGTAGAACACATCGTACGCCTAACTTGTTTTTGCAGGGTGTGATGTGAATGGTATGGCCTCAATGTCATGTGATGATTTGTGCGGCCTGCGTGTCGCAAGTTAACACAACCGGGTTGAGGTTGCACCATTATTGTATAACGACCTGTGTGTCGACTTGTGATGTTTGAATCCTCATGTAATTGTTTCACTAGCTATTAGATGTAGTAGCTTAGTATCTTTTCATGGAGTCTTCAATCATGATGGCGATGATGATCACCACAAGACAGGACGGATGGCAATGGAGGTCACCTTGGAGCCATGGCAATGGAGCCCATTGTGATGCAAGAGGCCATACTATTCATAATATAATATGATTATATGCCTATGATGTTTATTTTCCTATCATACTATTCTTTCATGCTTTTACATATGGTGGATGCTTTAATCATGATAGAATAGCTTCCCTCAGAAAAGTTTGAGTTTTTGATGCCTTTTACCAATAGCTGCACATATAAATTTTGATCGTTGTGTGGTAGGTTTACCAAAGTAGAGTACCCTCAGCTATCACTTTTGTATAGGGTGGATGTCGGACATTCACAAGCATAGTATTGGTTTACTCAGCAAAGCTATCAAAACAGTTTTGGGCTTTAAGGCATAGGGTTGGGGCCGGGGCATTGGATGCCACCCAACAAACAAGAGTCGCATAGAGATGTGATTAGTAATTTGTTACTTACCTGTATCACTACTTTTCTAGCCGTGATGCTAAAGCTCACTAGAATTTTAGTGATTATGGATCTTGAACCACTATATGTCATTAGAGGGAAGATGACTTTGATATAGTAGGTTGTCTTTCGTTAAATCAGTTAATGAAAGTCTTTACATAAACTTAGTGCTGAAATCTTGCTTTACTTTAATGTTGTAGATCATGTCTGCCAGTAACAATTCCGCTTTCAATTTGCGTTCTGTTCTTGAGAAAGAAAAGTTGAATGGAACAAACTTTATTGATTGGTACCGCAACCTGAGAATTGTTCTCAGGCAAGAGAAAAAGGAGTATGTTCTTGAGCAGCCATATCCTGATGATCTCCCTGACAATGCAACTGCTGCTGATCGCAGAGCTTATGAGAAGCACTGCAATGACTCACTTGATGTCAGCTTTCTGATGCTCGCCACCATGTCCCCTGATCTGCAGAAGCAGTATGAGCATGCGGATGCTCATACCATGATAGAGGGGCTGCATGGGATGTTTCAGAACCAAGCCAGGACTGAGAGGTTCAATATCTCAAAGTCCTTGTTTGTGTGCAAGCTGGCAGAAGGTAGCCCGGTCAGTCCTCATGTGATCAAAATGATTGGTTACATTGAGACTTTGGACAGACTTGGTTCTGAACTTCACCAAGACTTGGCTACTGATGTTATTCTCCAGTCGCTCCCGGCAAGCTATGAGCATTTTATCATGAACTTTCAGATGAATGGCTTGGATAAAACATTGAGTGAGTTGCATGGGATGCTAAAGACAGCAGAGGAGAGCATTAAGAAGAATCCCAATCATGTGATGATGATTCAGAAGGGGAACAAAAAGAGGAAGCGTTGGACGCCTCCTAATCCCAAAGGTAAAGGCAAGGAAAAGAGTTCCAGTGGTGAGTCCTCGGGCTCTAAGCTAAAGCCAGCACCTAAGGCCAAATCTGGCCCTACTTCTGAGGATGAATGCTTCCACTGTCATGAAAAGGGACATTGGTCTAGGAACTGCAAGAAGTACTTGGAAGAAAAGAAGAAGAAGAAGGGAAGTGAGACTTCCACTTCAGGTATAAATGTTATAGAAATTAATATTGCATTATCTTCCAGTGAATCATGAGTATTTGATACTGGATCGATTATTCACACTTGCAAATCATTGCAGGGTCTAAGTGAGACTAGAAGATTTGCAAGAGGCGAGTTGGACGTTCGTGTCGGCAATGGCGCAAAGGTTGCGGTGTTGGCGGTCGGCACCTACCACTTGTCTCTACCCTCCGGATTAGTTTTGGAATTAAATAATTGTTATTGCAGTCTTGCTTTGAGCAAGAACATTATTTCTTCTTCATGTTTGGAAGAAGTTGGTGATTTTAAAATTGTAATAGAGAACAAATGTTGTTCTATCTTTTGCAATGGTATTTTTTATGCTCATTGTCCATTGGTGAATGGATTATATGTTCTTGATCTTGAGGATAAATATGTCTGTAACATTAATACTAAGAGGCTTAGACCAAATGATTTGAATCCCACTTTTATTTGGCTTTGTCGCTTAGGTCATATAAATGAGAAGCGCATTGAACAACTCCATAAAGATGGATTGTTAAGCTCATTTGATTTTGAATCATTTGAAACATGTGAGTCTTGTTTGCTTGGAAAGATGACCAAAGCACCTTTCACTGGTGAGAGTGAGAGGGCGAGTGACTTGTTGGGACTTGTACATACCGATGTATGTGGACCAATGAGCTCAATAGCCAGAGGTGGTTTTCAGTACTTCATTACTTTCACTGATGACTTTAGTAGATATGGCTATATCTACTTAATGAGGCACAAGTCTGAATTGTTTGAAAAGTTCAAAGAATTTCATAATGAAGTACAAAATCAATTAGGCAAGACAATTAAATTTCTGTGATCTGATCGTGGAGGAGAATATTTGAGCCTTGAATTTGGTGATCATTTGAAGCAATGTGGAATTATTCTGCAGCTAACTCCGCCCGGAACGCCTCAATGGAATGGGGTATCCGAACGGAGGAACCGAACCTTGTTGGACATGGTTAGGTCCATGATGAGCCAAACTGATCTTCCATTGTCATTTTGGGGTTATGCTCTTAAAACTGTTGCGTTCACACTGAATAGGGTTCCAAGTAAGTCTGTTGAGAAAACACCATATGAGATATGGACTGGGAAGCGTCTCGGATTATCTTTTCTCAAAGTTTGGGGGTGTGTGGCTTATGTCAAACGTTTGATGTCAGATAAGCTCACTCCAAAGCCAGACAAATGCTTCTTTGTGGGGTATCCTAGGGAAACCAAAGGATATTATTTTTACAATAAGGCGGAAGGCAAAGTGTTTGTCACTCGCAATGGTGTTTTCTTAGAAAAGGAGTTTCTCTCAAAAGGATTTAGTGGGAGCAAGGTGCAACTTGAAGAAATTCAGGAAATACCCGAAACTGTTTCAGCACCCACTGAAGATCCACGGGATGTGCAAGATGTTGCACAACCCGTAGTTGAGGCACCAGCCCCACGAAGGTCTATAAGGGCACGTCGCGCTATTGACAAGCTCAACCTCCTTATTATGGAGGAGCGCCACGTATTATTGATGGAAAATGATGAGCCCTTGACCTACAAAGAAGCAATGATGGGACCCGACTCCGACAAATGGCTTGAAGCCATGGAATCCGAGTTAAAATCCATGCATGATAATCAAGTTTGGAACTTGGTCGATCAGATTGACAGTGTAAGACCTGTCGACTGTAAGTGGATTTTTAAGAAAAAATTAGACATGGATGGAAATGTTCACATCTATAAGGCACGATTGGTGGCGAAAGGTTTCCGACAAATTCAAGGTGTTGACTATGAGGAAACCTTTTCGCCCGTCGCAATGCTAAAGTCTGTTCGGATTCTCCTAGCAATTGCCGCATATTATGACTATGAGATATGGCAAATGGATGTCAAAACTGCTTTCCTTAATGGACATCTAAATGAGGATGTGTATATGACACAGCCTGAAGGTTTTGTCGATCCTAAAAATGCTGGGAAAATATGTAAGCTTCAGAGGTCCATCTATGGATGGAAGCAAGCATCTCGGAGTTGGAATATTCGTTTTGATGAAGTAGTCAAAGGGTTTGGCTTCATCAAGAATGAAGATGAGCCTTGTGTTTACAAAAAGGCTAGTGGGAGCGCACTTGTGTTTCTGGTCCTATATGTGGATGACATATTACTGATCGGAAATGATATTCCAATGCTTGAAGCCGTTAAAACCTCATTGAAAAAGAGTTTTTCGATGAAGGATTTAGGAGAGGCGGCTTATATTCTGGGTATTAGGATCTATAGAGATGGATCAAAAAGGCTAATTGGATTAAGCCAAGACACGTACATTGACAAGATATTGAATCGGTTCAATATGCAAGATTCCAAGAAAGGTTTCTTGCCAATGTCACATGGCATTACTCTAAGCAAGAATCAGTGTGCTACGACACCTGATGAGCAAAAGAGGATGAGTACGATTCCTTATGCTTCAGCCATAGGGTCGATCATGTATGCTATGCTTTGCACGCGCCCAGATGTTTCCTTTGCTCTAAGTGTTACGAGCAGGTATCAATCAGATTTCGGTGAAGCTCACTGGACAATTGTAAAGAGTATCCTTAAGTACTTGAGAAGAACTAAGAATATGTTCCTAATATTTGGAGACGAAGATGAGCTCCTTGTAAAGGGTTACACCGATGCTAGTTTTCAAACAGACAAAGATGACTCCAAATCGCAATCCGGTTTTGTTTTCTGCCTCAATGGTGGGGCAGTGAGCTAGAAGAGTTCCAAGCAAGATACGGTGGCTGATTCGACGACAGAGGCCGAGTATATTGCAGCTTCCGAAGCTGCAAAAGAAGCTGTTTGGATCAAAAAGTTTGTTTCTGACTTGGGTGTTGTTCCTAGTGCGTCCAGTCCAGTGGACCTCTATTGTGATAATAGTGGTGCCGTTGCACTAGCAAAGGAGCCTAGAACAACTAAGAAGTCCAGACATATACTGCGGAAGTATCACCTCATCCGTAACTTTGTTGAGAGAGGTGATGTGAAGGTTTGCAAGGTGCACACGGATTCAAACGTTGCTGATCCGTTGACAAAGCCTCTCCCACAACCAAAGCATGAGGCGCACATGAGATCTATGGGTATTAGATACTTACATCAGTGATTCTAGTGTGCGTGGGAGATTTTTGTGTCATGAGTATGTTTATGTAATGATAAATAATTGTTATTTGTTCCATGGATGATTATTTTTTACATTGATTGTCAAGTATGTGACTTGTTCGTGAAACTCTTTGTTGACAATGATATGATTCTAAATTATCCCTAGTTTATGTCGTTGTGTGGGACAACAACGACGTTGAGACTAGCACATGCATTAATTGATGATCATGTTTCACGGATCATGGATATGGAGATATCGGATTAATGATGTGGACACATGTTGGTGAACATGGTGTTGGATTGACCCACTCCAAGACAATGTTTGGATTGTTATTTTGTATGTGCCATCAGTTGTTCTTGAGTGTTATACCTACTGGATCCTTAGACCTGAGATCGCCATTGTTTCTCACTGTGTGTAGTGGTGCATCTTGGGGCTGCTAAACGCTACTCCGTGACTGGGTAGTTACAAAAGTAGCTTACAGGTGTGTCATGAAACATGGAATGGGATGTGAGTGGATCAAGATAGAATTTGCCCCTCCTAGATAACGGGAGAGATATCTCTGGGCCCCTCGAGATAGTTGGATTTGAAAGTGCATGGCCATGCCAAAGTGATTAAAGAGTTAATCATGATGACTAAAGGTTAGTTATGAATAGAATCCACTATTAGATCGAGAGAATGGTCGAGCTATCACAAAGGTGGCACGCATCTCGCTTTGAGCTTGACTGGTATCGTGTGGCAAAGGGATCGGTGTATGAGTATATCTATGGTTCGGCCGATATGATCTTTATGTGTATTTGTGAGTCACTATGCCCTGCTAGGTGCCGCTATTGACTTGTGATTCGGAAATAATTTCCGATCACGACAACCTACACATGAACCTAATGGGTCACACACTTAAGGGGTTTGGAATGTTGGAAAGCTTGCCTGTATGATTGTCTCTAGTGCAAGTGGGAGATTGTTGGTGATATGCCCAAGAGCCCATCATCACAATACGGTTTAAAGGCCCAAGAGGATATTGATCCAAGAGGGATTAGGGTTACTAATGGGCCTATGAGATAGAAGCCCATTAGTACGCCCTATATATATGAGGGAGGGGCTAGGGGGGCGAGAACCCTGTGAGCCGCGCCACCTCCTAGCCGCCGCCCCTCCCTCTCTCTCTCTCGGCCGCCGCCCATGCCGTGCGTGCGGTGCTAGCACACCGACGCCCGGCGTTTCATCCCCGTACGTGTGGACTCCGTGGAGGCGCTGCTGTGACTGCTGCGCTGATTGGCTGCTGGGATCAATTACGAGGAGCTCGGTTCGTGGGACGTGATCGACTACTTTCTCTACATCGGCGCGCGACTTCTTCCGCTGCGCTGCGCGTCTAGTGGTAACGATCTATGATCTTCTACTCGCAAGTATCTTGGGTATATGCGGTAGTGATGCTAGCATAGCCTACCCGTTTCCCTACAGAGAGATAGTTGCTGGTCCATGGGATTGCAGAGTTGAACTTCATGAGCAAGCTTGATGATATGTCGAAGGAGTGGCCGGTGGGAGTAGCCGCTGGGACCTGAGGTGCCTAACGTGCTGGCAGTGCCTAGTATGGCAGACCATACGACAACGAGTTATAGTTGAACACTGGCTATGATGAAGGACACTAAGGTGCCGATGCCGAAGGCCACTGATAAGTCAAGGTTGACAACTTCGAATGGTTGCTCTGCAAAGTGTAGTTGACCATCTTCGGCGGCTGCGTATTCTGCATGTCCAACTCCTTCTCAATAGCGATGGGGCACTCGTTTGCATAGTAAGCCTTGTCCCTTCCATGGAAAGAGGAGAATAGGACCTATTGCTTTCGATAGCCATTGTCTCCCCGCTGCCTCGGCCATTCCTTCTGTGTCTTCCTCCTCGGTTATTGTGAAGGCAGAAGTCACGCACCTCCTGCTCTTCTAATACTGTGTTCACAACTTTTTGATTCTTCGGTTGGTCCGCATACCATGGCTTCGGCTGCGACCACTGACGCGTTTCTCCTTCTTTTGCTCGTTCATCTCTTCGATCCTTCATCTCTTGCCCCAGTCTGACTTGCAGTATTCTATTATAGTTGTCACCTTTCTTTTCCATTAGTGAAACGCGTAAACCCTACAACCGTCACAATCTTTATCATTAGGGACGCATTAACCCAACCGTAACCTTTATTTATCATTAGTGACAAGTTAATCCCACAACCGTCATCTTTCTGTGTCATTAGTTACAGCTTTTTCCGTGTCACCTATGTGATTCACATCAGTGACTAAAATTTAGTGACGCGGAATTTAACAGTCACTAATGTATATCTACAGACGTTATTAATTAGGGTTTCTATAGCCGTCACTAATTAGGGGTTTCTGACATAGTAGGAGTTGCTCTAACCATACGATAAGAAATAAATGAAGGTATTCTTAATATTTCTATATGAAATGTGTGTGTCCATTTCTTTCCTACTCCCTCTGTCTCGAAAAGTTATTCTAGGATTCAACATTTCTCTAAAAAATAAGTCTTTTATCCTATTTAGTATTGTTGACACCAAATCGCGCCAAACACACTCGAATGCGCTAGAACACGCACATGATCGTCAAAACGATCAACACCCACGAAACTCTAGAACAGCAACCGATGTGACCGGTGCAGGCAGGGCCTCGCTGAAAACCTAGAATGGCGAGCTCGGGAGGGACCCCGTCGGAGCTCGTCAAGCTAGGGTTGTTCTGTAGTCGGCAGGCCACTCAGAACGTCTTCAAACGCCGTCGAGACGAGAGAAGAAAGCAATTAGGGTTTGGAAAAGGCTAGGGTTTGAGAGACAAAAAGTAATGCGATTTTTTGATTGATTCGATTGGGAATAACCTCAATCGGCCTTAGCCTTTATTTATAGGCCGGGGAAGACGTATCCCTTCACGAGTAGAATTACAAAAGGACTCTTTACAAAAACCCTAATTCTACTCGGACTGTACAGACCAGACCGGTCTGACCGGTCAGCCCGACCTGTCAGACCGGTCGGCCTCTGCAGGTGCCAATTTTGTTTGTCAACATATCCCCCTTGCTTTTTAGTGAGTTTACAAGTTAAAAAGCAAAGAACATAATCATGCTATACAATACTAGGGCCTAAAAAATACTACTATGGGCGATCTTCATAAATCGGCCATCTTCTCTTTCATGCATCTTGCCACACGCTGGGGTGGTATTTCTTCAAGTATCTCCCATTGATAGCTCTAGGTAGACGATCTCCTTGCAATGTCTCCATCATATAAGAATTCGCGAAGATAACATTAACAATTCTATATGGATCCTCCCAACTTGGCGACCATTTACCAAACTTATTGCTTTTCATCCCAAGAGGTAATATTGTCTTCCAAACTAGATCTCCAACTTAAAAAGATTTACCTTTTACCTTCTTGTTGTAAGCTCTAGCCACCCGAAGCTTGTTTTTTTCAATCTCTTTTAAAGCCTTCATTTGCTTGTCGGTCACCTCATCAATATTATCCATCATTGAATTACAATAATCAATGGCGGAAAGATCATTTTGTTTAGCCAATCTATAAGCGTCCAGATTTACCTCAACGGGTAAAATGGCATCTTGACCATACACAAACTCAAAAGGAGTAACCTTAGTAGCACCATGACAAGATATACGATGAGCTCATAATGCTTCGGACAATACCTCATGCCATCTCTTAGGATTCTCTTCTATTTTCTTCTTGATAAGCTTGATTAAAATTTTATTACTTGACTCGGCCTGTTCATTGGCCTTAGCACAATATGGAGATGAATTGAGCAACTTAATTTTATAAGATTCGATAAATATACGCACCTCCTTTGATATAAATAAAGAACCTTGATCCGTAGTCAAAGTTTGAAGAATGCCGAATCTATGAATAATATGCTCAGTTATAAACTCAATCTCCTCTCTATGTGTCATATTCTTCAAAGGAACCACTTCGGTCCACTTAGTAAAATAATCCGTAGCAACCAACACGAAGAGATGCCCCTTTGAAAATGGAGGATTAATTTGCCCAATGAAATCCAATCCCCAACCTTGGAACGACCATAGTTTAATAATAGGATGCATCAACGCAGCAGGCACCAATTGTAAATTACCAAACCGCTGACATTCTTCACATCTTTTATAATATCTAAAGCAATATGAAATCATTGAAGGCCTATAAAACCAGCTCTCCTAAGCAACCACTTTATTTTAGGAGCCGGTTGATGAGTACCACAAATACTTTCATGAGCTTCACCCATAACAACTTTGGCCTGATCCGAGTCTAAACATTTGAGAAGTAAATCTTCGGCAGTTCGACGATAAAGTTCATCATCGATCAAAACATATTTGAATGCTACACGCCGAATATTCCTCTCTGCACCACGACCAGGATCTTTGAGATAGGAGATTATAGGAGCTCTCCAATCCAGACCTTCGGCCTTCTTTGCAGCCGAATTAGTGCTTCTTGTCGTCTGGGCGGTCAGACCGGTCGATGCAACCGGTCGGACCGGCTCGTCCAGAACTCGCAACTCGGCTTTAATTCGCATCGGTTTTCTAATGTTGAAAATTTTCTTTCCAACACTATAACCAGATGCTTGCTGAGCCAGAGCATTAGCCTGTCCATTCTCTTCTCTTGGTAAATGTTTATAACAAATTCATCAAAAGAAGGAATAATGTCGAGGCACTTATCAAGATATGCATTTAATGAACCGTTATAACATTGGCATACCTTAAATACTTGCTGCACAACGAGAAGCGAACCACCAAAAGTTTTAACATGCTTCATGCCCATAGATTGCAAAATCTACAAGCCAAATAGAAGCGCCTCATATTCAACTTGGTTATTTGTACAATATTCCTCTAATCGGTTTGAGAACTCAAAGGTAGCACCATTTGGAGATACAAGAATAGCACCAATTCCTCTCCCATCATCACAAACTGATCCATCGAAGTATAGTCTCCATGGTGTGCAAACAATATAGCCGACTTCTAAATCATGTTCATCATTAATCCGATGCTCAACAATAAAATCTGCTACAATTTGGCCTTTCAAAGATTTCAAAGGTTCACAAGCCAAATCATATTCCACCAAAGAATATGCTCACTTGCCGATTCTACCACTTAAAATCGGATTTTATAACATATGTTTTATCATATTGGTTTGACATACTACTATGCAAGTACTAGATAGTAGATAATGTCTCAATTTGGCACAAGCATGATATAGAGACAAACACAACTTCTCAATAAAAGTATACCTTGTCTCTGCATCAATAAGTCGTCGGCTTATGTAAGTGACAATGTACTCCTTGCCTTCAGTTTGTTGAGCCAAAACAGCCCCAATAACCTTATCTTCTGCCGCCACATAAAGTTTGAAAGGAACACCCCTCCTAGGTGCTTTGAGAACTGGTGGAGAAGACAAGTATTGCTTAATATTTTGAAATGCTTCTTGCTATTTTTCCCCCAAGTAAATTCGGCTTCAGTTTTTAACCGAACAATAGGAGTAAAAGCATCAATCTTTGTAGATAAGTTAGAAATAAACCTTCTCAAATAATTTACCTTGCTTAGAAACTTTTGCAAATCTTTTTTACAAGTAGGAGCCTCAACTTTCTTCATGCCTTCAATCTTTAAGGATCAATCTCTATGCCCTTCTCATGAATAATGAAACCAAGAAACTTCCCAGCCGATACTCCAAAAACACATTTGAGTTGATTCATCTTTAAACCATACCGACGCATCCTTTCAAGAGCAAGTCTTAAATCGGCTAAATGATGTTCTAAACCGGCCGATTTAATAATAATATCATCAATATACACTTCCAAGATGACACCAAGTAAATCATGGAAGATCAAATTCATCGCTCTTTGATAAGTTGCACCAGCATTTTTCAAACCAAAAGTCATAACAACCCACTCAAATAAACCAACAAATCCGGGACATACAAATGCCGTTTTAGACGTATCTTCTTCGGCCATAATTATTTGATTGTAACCTGTGTCACCATCAAGGAAGCTAATAACACGACGTCCGAAAGCTTCATTTAATAACATATCGGTTATAGGCATAGGATATTCATCTTTGGGAGTAGCTTTATTGAAATCCCTAAAATCAATACAAACCCGAATCTTGTCCGAATCTTTCTTTTTAACGGGCACAATATTAGAGATCCAATCCGCATAACGACAAGACTAAATAAAACCAGCATCTAACAATCGATTAATCTCTTCTTTAATTCGGACATAAATACTAGGATTGAAACGCCTAGCCGGTTGTTTATAAGGTTTAAAACCGACTTTGATTGGTAAATGATGTTCAACAAGATCACGACTTAAACCAGGCATTTCAGAATACTCCCAAGCAAAACAATCGATATATCCTTTCGATAACTTAACTAAATCGGCTTTATATTTAGCCGATAAATTTTTGTTTACAAAAGTCGGCCTAGCAATAGTACCATCACCTAGATCCACCTTTTCCAAAGGATCAGCCGACGTAAAGCCTTGGCCCAGCTTGTCCATGTCTTCTGACTCTTTTATAGCTTCACACATATCGTTCGTACGCGCCCGATAGTGTTCAATACGTTGCTGGAGCCACTCTGCGTTGGACTGGTCTGACCGGTCTGACCCACCGGTCTGATAGGTCGGCTCTGGTGGCCGATCTGAAAAGGACCGGTCCGACCGGTCATGGGACCCGGTCTGACTGGTTGTGCTTGAGTCGCCTGCTTGACTCATTTTGATCACATTAGATGATTTAGCCGATTCTCCATCGGCTTTAGAGTAGCAAGAACGAAACCTTCCTTGGTGCAACTGATAAGCTCATAATCAGACAGATCCAAGCCCAATAAGCACTTAATGTTGTCATTGGCACCAATAGAGTTGGAATCGGCGGTAGCAATGAAGGAGGAAGTATCACCATACACTATCTCAACCTCATCGCCGATCCATTGAATAAGAAACTGATGCACGATAGATGGAACACATTTATTGGCATGAATCCAATCATGCCCAAGTATTAAACTGAAATTACCTTACACCTCCAATACGAAGAAAGCTGTGGCAAGCGTCTTGCTTCCAACGGTCAACTCCATGGAAGCAACCCCTTTGGCACCAATGGGATCACCTCCACCCACGCCGCTGACCGTCATGTTCGTCTTGATCAGCTCCTCGTCCTTCCCGCCAAGCTTCTTGTATAATGAATAGGGCATAAGATTTACAATAGCCCCACCATCCACGAGAATGCAAGAAAACGGTTTTCCATTAACATGCCCCCTCATATAGAGAGCTTTCAAATAGTTATCCGATTCCTTGGGCTTCTGAAACACAGCATCACGAGGCCCAAACTGAAGATGAGCCACCTCCTCTTCACGAACTATGAAGTAATACGAAGACATATGCACAACATTAATTTCTAAATTGCTATAATCCGGAGATGCTTCATAATCCACCAATTCCTCATCTTCCTTTGCTGGAGGAACTTGTGGCGCTTCATCAACACGAGGGGCCAAAACAGGTGCTGTTGTTTCGGCCGTGCTCTCTGTCACACCCGGTTTTAAGGACAAAACCGAACGCACAACTATATGTATGCCAGGATCAAGTTTCATACATATAGAGACATCATAAGTGAATAATCAGTAACGGTATCACGTAAAAGAGTAAATAAAACAATTAAAAGACTATCAGAGTTATACAGCTTATCCTGGAAACGAAGGCTCCAAACTTCACAGGCAATCAACTGGGGGGTTGCGTACGCCAAGAACTCAGCAACATCTTCAGAAATCTTTATACACCTTCTCCTTCTAAGCAGCAGTAAGCAAGGGTGAGTACACTTATGGTTGGTACTCAGCAAGGCCACAAGAAATAACCAGAAAATGATTTAAATCCATCTTTAAGTTTATTAATCATGTGAGGGTCCAAGCTGCTCTTGACCGTGAGCACGGCTAACTCTTCAAGCTTCAAACAACGATCCTTCTACTCAGAGCAATCAACGAGCAACCATACAAAACAATCAAAAAGATACATCTAAGAACAATACACCAAAACAAAGAAAAGCTTTAAAAGAGCGTACTAAAGGATAGGGCTCGCTTCTACGATTACAAGAGCGCAAGAAATACAGAAAATGGAGCTAAAACGGCGATTCTATGGGATAAACAGTGCTTCAGGGATTTAGTCACGATTAACTAAAAAGTTAAGGACTAACAGAAAAGATTTGCAAGACATAGAAAACTATGCTCACAGAGGACAAAAAGGTTATAAAGCTATCGCACACGCTGCAAGGATCACGTGAGCGCGAGAATCGATGAAAACAGAGTTAAAACGAAGAAGTTATGGCTAAAACAAGGCACCAGGGACTTGTTTGAGAGAGTTTTGAACTTCCAGGGGCTAGATCTAAAGAAACCAGGGGTTAAAAACTAATTAACCATAGACTTCAAGGGCTAGCACGTAAAAACACCTAAGCAGGACTGCGGGTTCTATTTTAGAAAAGCAGAGGGATTAAACCATAAAAGAAAGGACTGGTTTGTAAATTCTTTTCACCTAGCATGGACCGCGGGTTGATTTGCATAAAACCGAGGGTCTGTTTTGCAAAAAGGCCAAGGGTTGACCGGTATTGGATCTGTTGACCTCAGGTTAGATCTAATCGGGGCCGTTGGATCTGATCTAGACGGCTCGGGTTCGATGGGGCGGGTTGACGGCGATGCAGTGACGCCGGCGGTGACTTTCTCTGCGACGGGCGGCGGCGAGCTCACCGGACTTCACCCAAACGGCGATCCGGAGCTGGGTTCGGCTTGGGTTATGGCCTGGGAGCTAGATGGGGAGACGACGAACCCGTCTGCGGGGTTCGCGCGGGGCATAGGCGGCCACAGCGAGCTTAAGACGGCGAGCGGCGGCGCATTGATTTCGGCGAGGCCGCGCGGATGAGAGAGAGAGGTGTAGGGAGAAAGGATGGGTTGGAGAGCGTCCCCTCTACCTCGCGGAGCTTCTGGGCGTCGAACTCGTCGAGGAGAGGCGGCGGGGCGGCGGGTCAGCGTCGAGCCCGAGCTCGGTGGCTCCAAAGGCGACAGCGCGGCTAGGGTTTCGCGCGGAGGCGGCGGCACCGACTCGAGGGGATTCAGGGAGGGGGTGCGGTGCTTATATAGGGGCGGGGACCGAGCCTTGGCGTGCGGGCCAAGAAGGAAGGAGCGACGAGGGGCGCACGGCGACCGGACTCTGCGAGAGTCCACTCGTCGCGGGGAAGAGGACGGGCCCGATGGGCGGGACCCGCCTGTCGGCGACACAGGAGGGGAAGGCGCGGATGGGCCGGCGCGCGCGCGAGACTGGGCCGGGGGAGGGAGGTTGGGCCGCAGGAAAGAAAAAAGGAAAAAGGACCGGGCTGAGATCTTGGGCCGAAAACGGAATTTTTTTTTCTTTTCTCAAAACCAAACAAACAAATTCAATTCAATTTCAAACTCAAGGAATTTGAATTCAAATTGAACCACAAACCATAAAATAATGCATTGCGACATGAATGCAAAACAAATCAAACAACCCCAGTTAATTTAAAAGACAATCATATATTTTTTTATTTTTTTATACTAAATTCCCTGTTAAGAAAAATAAATGTTGGAAAAATTTTAAAACTATGAGAAAATTGTTTATTTATTTTTTTAAATTTTAATCACATCTGAAATTTAAAAATTTCAGGGTGTGACAGAACTACCCCCCTTAAAAGGAATCTCGCCCCGAGATTCACAAGGCTAGCAAGAGACAAGGGTTTAGGCGGGTAGCATCCGATACACATTAACTTTCTTCTCAGTTATTCCTTCTTACAATGTATACTTCTTAATTCCTGGTGACTCACACAAAACACTTCACGGGAACTCAGTCTATCTCCATTTTCTTTAACTATTTATTCTTTCCTCAGCTTCGTTGGCGCATCTTTCATATCTTGATAAAGTGATTTGAAAAGAGCTTGATTGCTTCTTTTCTGGCTTGGGTGTCTTGTATCATCTCTCAAGTCTTCATGTACCTCTGTCATTAATTATCATTTTTTTCACACCAACTGGCAAGATGTCCGTCTTCTCCACACTTGAGGCAATACAACCCAAGATCATGGGACCTGGTCTTCTTATGCTTTGTTGGACAACTATGGGCATAGTGCCCTCTTTTACCACAATTGTAGCATGACCACTGAGTATTGTCTACATCTCGCTTTGCTGGGCATCTTCTAGTGTGATGACCTAACTTGCTATAGTTGCAACACTGTTGTGAAATATTACCCTGTTCACATGAAATAGCAAGACATCCATCTGGGCTATTTTTCTGCTCCACCATAACTCTTTGCACATCATGATTCTTCTTGATAGAGTTGTCATGCGGAGGTTGAGCAGCTTTAGGCTGTGGTTAGTTGAAACTGGATTGAGTACGGCTATCTGCCAATGGTTGTGGTAACTCCAACTTTTCTTGGCTTGCTTTACTAATTTGTTTCTTAGGCTGCTTGCTTCTTTTAGGCTGATATTCTTTGAAAGTGATAGTCCAATCCTCGAGGTTTATAGTCGGATTTCTATCTTCAGCTTGAGTAACTCTTTCTAGGTTTGGAACATGCATAGATAACTTTCCATTGATATCTGAATGATCGTGCCTTACTTCTGCTGTCATTAAGCTATCTTCTTGTAGACATCGACGGCCATAATGCTCACAACATTGGCACTTTTTTGAAGTCTTACTAATCTCATGTTGTTCCTCTATCTGTGGCTTTGGTGCTTCATAGTTTCTCTTATGCTTTTCATTGTTCCATGCTTCAGCTACTTGCCTCTTCACTGGTCCAGTGGGGACTTCTGTCTTGGTCATCTCCATGTTATTCGAGGATGTTGTTGTAGATTACAACCTTCCTTGTAGGACACGAGCTTGCATAGCTAATAGCTTCTCTTTATCAAACGCTGGTAGACAGGTTGGGACTTGATTATCACTGCTGGCTGGGTTGTGGCTCCTACGAAAGGAGGCTTGCTCTGTAACATGCTGTTGGTTATTGTCCCTGATTGGAACCATTGCTTGTACTCCTTGAGTTTGTGCTAGAATGTTGATGTCTTCTTTCTCCTTTCTGCTGGGGCTCACCATCTGGTTGCGTGGTAGGGACAATGTCAATAGAGAGAAAGAAAAAGCGAGTATCAAGGTAACGTCCATATTATCATCTTCACAAACTCTTGGTGGTTGCAACTTAAATAAATCAAGGAGGAGGTGAGAAAGATATGGGGGTAACAGAAAGGAAAAGAGAGCATTCTTGTCTTCAGCCTCTTTCATTTGTCGATCATTGTAGATGAGTGTTGCCATAAACTTCCTTCTTGACATCCATTAAAGGATTAGGTAGAAAGACAGAGGATATCAAGGAGGGGGAGGTATAAAAGAAGAACCCATCTAGGCAACTGATGTCATTGTAGGTAGAAGACCCACAATACACCAACAATCATTACAAAGAAACGAAATCAAACAAGGTCATAAAGACAAGCATCATCATGCAAGCACCGAATTCCACCAGTCAACATGGTCAAAGAACGATGCTAAACGTTATTAATAGAGTTAGAAGGGGTACTCCTAAGCTTGATTATATCTTCCAGCTTCGTCATGGATGACACATGTCTCCTTCAACTTGTCCAGCGTTGACTTCTCCATCGTGATTGCAGTAGTAGTGATAGCGTCACCATGTGGCTCTAGCTTGATTCTTTGGTGGTGCTCTAAATCCTTCATCTAACTCGAGTAGAAATGTTGGCTAGTGGTCCAATTGCTTCGACTTGACTCTCATGATAAACTAGTAGCTCCATTCTTCAGATGACTTGGACAGGCATTAGTATACATGGCACGGATCATCTAATTTTCTTGAATCAGGAAAGATACTTTGGAATCAAAAAAAATCAAGGGATGATTCCAGAGCAGTATTGTTATTATTATTATTATTATTATTATTATTTTGGAAAGAAGAGGCACAATGTGAAAACTGAGCACATTGTAAACAAATTAAAAGAAAATAGGCTCAAGAAGGATAAGTTAAAAGAAATTCAAGGATGGAATTTGTATAATCATACATCAAGGAGGATTAAAATCAAGGAGTGATCCAGAAGGGGAAATTAGACCGACCAGAATTGAGGGTCTACCATTTGCGAAATAATAAGGTGCAAATGAGAAGGGGTCAGACGAGAAAGGTGAGTTATCAATGCTGACTGAGGGAAGAAAATAGTTAAGGAGAGAGAATATTCAATGGAGGGGGGTCAAGGAATAAGTATGAATGGATTTTATATCAAAAGAAACCTTACAAAATGACCATTGCTACCTAGGCTTACGTCCTACAGTCGATACGGCTCTGATACCACTTCTGTCACACCCGGTTTTAAGGACAAAACCGAATGCATAACTATATGTATGCCATGATCAAGTTTCATACATATAGAGACATCATAAGTGAATAATCAGTAACGGTATCACGTAAAAGAGTAAATAAAACAATTAAAAGACTATCAGAGTTATACAGCTTATCCTGGAAATGAAGGCTCCAAACTTCACAGGCAATCGACTGGGGGGTTGCGTACGCCTAGAACTCAACAACATCTTCAGAAATCTTTATACACCTTCTCGTTCTGAGCAGCAGTAAGCAAGGGTGAGTACACTTATGGTTGGTACTCAGCAAGGCCACAAGAAATAACCAGAAAATGATTTAAATCCATCTTTAAGTTTATTAATCATGTGAGGGTCCAAGCCACTCTTGACCGTGAGCACAGCTAACCGGTTAGTTTTAACTCTGCAGAGGTTGTACACTTTCACCACAATTCGCGTAAAAGTTCCGAAGAACTTTGAACCCAACCACGCATATGTGCTGATCAGGCACAATACCACACTTCCGAGGTGTGATTGCATAGGGACGCTACGAGGCCTTTACAAAGAATTCCTATATGTATGTGTTGGTCCCTGCCGTGCGGTCCCTCAAAAGACGCAGCTTCCTTCACCCGCTCCACAACACAAACTCATAATCACCAAGCGGAACAACCCCAACACAACATATAGTTCATCTAATTACTTAGCCAAGACCAGAGCCATATAGTACTGTGGTTCTCCATGTTCCAATTAAATCATCATAATACTCTTGTAAATAAGCATAGACAGAAAGATGGTTAGGGTCACTTGACTTTCACAAATGAAAAGCTACTCTTACTGCTCTTCACTGCTCTTCAGTTCGTGCTCAATTGGAATTCTTGATTCTTCAAGCTTCAAACAACGATCCTTCTACTCAGAGCAATCAACGAGCAACCATACAAAACAATCAAAAAGATACATCTAAGAACAATACACCAAAACAAAGAAAAGCTTTAAAAGAGCGTACTAAAGGATAGGGCTCGCTTCTACGGTTACGAGAGCGCAAGAAATACAGAAAATGGAGCTAAAACGGCGATTCTATGGGATAAACGATGCTTCAGGGATTTAGTCGCGATTAACTAAAAAGTTAAGGACTAACAGAAAAGATTTGCAAGACACAGAAAACTATGCTCACAGAGGACAAAAAGGTTATAAAGCTATCGCACACATTGAAAGGATCACGTGAGCGCGAGAATCGATGAAAACGGAGTTAAAACGAAGAAGTTATGGCTAAAACAAGGCACCAGGGACTTGTTTGAGAGAGTTTTGAACTTCCAGGGGCTAGATCAGAAGAAACCAGGGGTTAAAACCTAATTAACCATAGACTTCAAGGGCTAGCATGTAAAAACACCTAAGCCGGACTGCGGGTTCTATTTTGGAAAAGCAGAGGGATTAAACCATAAAAGAAAGGACTGGTTTGTAAATTCTTTTCACCTAGCATGGACCGCGGGTTGATTTGCATAAAACCGAGGGTCTCTTTTGCAAAAAGGCCAAGGGTTGACCGGTATTGGATCTGTTGACCTCAGGTTAGATCTAATCGGGGCCGTTGGATCTGATCTAGACGGCTCGGGTTCGATGGGGCGGGTTGACGGCGACGCTGTGACGCCGGCGGCGACTTTCGCGGTGGCGGGCGGCGGCGAGCTCGCCGGACTTCACCCAAACGGCGGTCCGGAGCTGGGTTCGGCTTGGGTTATGGCCTGGGAGCTAGCTGGGGAGACGACGAACCCGTCTGCGGGGTTCGCACGGGGCATAGGCGGCCACAGCGAGCTTACGACGGCGAGCGGCGGCGCACTGATTCCGGCGAGGCCGCGCGGATTAGAGAGAGAGGTGTAGGGAGAAAGGATGGGTCGGAGAGCGTCCCCTCTACCTCGCGGAGCTTCTGGGCGTCGAACTCGTCGAGGAGAGGCGGCGGGGCGGCGGGTCAGCGTCGAGCCCGAGCTCGGCGGCTCCAAAGGGGACGGCGCGGCTAGGGTTTCGCGCGGAGGCGGCGGTACCGACTCGAGGGGATTCGGAGAGGGGGTGCGGTGCTTATATAGGGGCGGGGACCGAGCCTTGGCGTGTGGGCCAAGAAGGAAGGAGCGACGAGGGGCGCACTGCGACCGGACTCTGCGATAGTCCACTCGTCGCGGGGAAGAGGACGGGCCCGACGGGCGGGACCCGCCTGTCGGCGACACAGGAGGGGAAGGCGCGGATGGGCCGGCGCGCGCGCGAGACTGGGGGGGAGGGAGGTTGGGCCACGGGAAAGAAAAAAGGAAAAAGGGCCGAGCTGAGATCTTGGGCCGAAAACGAATTTTTTTTTTCTTTTCTCAAAACCAAACAAACAAATTCAATTCAATTTCAAACTCAAGGAATTTGAATTCAAATTGAACCACAAACCATAAAATAATGCATTGCGACATGAATGCAAAACAAACCAAACAACCCCAGTTAATTTAAAAGACAATCATATATTTTTTTATTTTTTTATACTAAATTCCCTGTAAAGAAAAATAAATGTTGGAAAATTTTTAAAACTATGAGAAAATTGTTTATTTATTTTTTTTAATTTTAATCACATCCTGAAATTTAAAAATTTCAGGGTGTGACACTCTCTGCACTGGACTCGACCGGTCTGACCGGTTGCTCAGAGCGGTCGGACCGGTCGGGTGTACCGGTCTGACTGGTCACCGGGGACGATTCGACCGGTCGCACTACTGGCTAGTCAACTGGCTTGACCTGCCACACTTTGCCTTGAGGGACCATGGGCCTGTAATTGTTGAAGTGTTCATCCCTCATCTTTTCTGCTTCCTGCTCCCTCTTCTCTTTATTGTGAAGGTGCTGCAACTTCCTCTTCTGAGTATGTGTCAACCCCTCTGGATACCAACGGGGTTAATGGTACTTGTCCGCTGCCTTGCTGCTGCTGGCCTCATGATTATTGGTCGTAAAAGGTTCTTGAGCAGGAGGAGTAGCCGATTTGCCAAACACCATCGGCTCTTTACGTTTGTCTTGTACAACCACCTTGATTTCGCCGATCTGAACTACAGCATCGGCTTTAGGCTTCTCTGAGTCAGCATTCAGTTGCACTTCTAACTTCTTTCCCTTCACGCGATACTCCATCTGCGGAAGAAAAGACTGTGCCGGTCTCTGCTGAAACTGGTCTGACCGGTCATAGGGGACCAGTCGGGACTGCGGTGCTGGACCAGATTGGCGTCGCCCCAGTCAGTCATGTACTGGCATCCTGGATCCAACCTCCCTTTGATATGGCAGTGGATATGGCATTGGAAAGCACTGAAGCCAAATTCCCTCATGCTCCCACACCGGATTAATTGCATTTGACGCCGGTGGAGCCCATAGCATAGTATATACTTGTTGCGGAGGGAACTGAGGAAAATCACCTCTGCGCCTGCTGAATTCTCTCCTTGGAGGTGAAGCATTGCCTTGACGCGGTGGTGAGCATGGTCTCTTTTTTAATGGCCGATCTCGTTGAACGGCCTTCGCATATTTGTTCAACAGCTGCCTAAAGGTAGGTCCTTGATTTACAATTCTTCCCTGCACCTTTGGCATGTTCGTCTTCCAAGTTCCCTCGTCCGGACGCTTCGGTTTGAAAGTCTGGGGCTGAACTCTGGACCGGTTTGACCGGTTGCTGGACCCGGTCTGACCGGTTGATGACACAGGTCTGACCGGTCGCGCCTGGTTAGCAGGCTGACTGGCAGAACCATCTTGCCCCCCGGGCTTGGGAGCATTAACAGTGATCTTCAGTGTTGATTTTCCATCAGGGGTTTTCTGCACAACAACTTCTCTAGCCAAAATCTTGTCATTAGCATTCATCGGCCTTGGATCACCAATCACCACATTCTTCCCTTTAGCCTCTTCGGCTTGTTCCGGCTCAAGGAGAACTTTTGGATTGTTCAGCTCCAAAGTGCGAACAAGGAAGGGAGTCTTGTCTACTTGCATCTCAGAAAGTACCAATCGTCTTTCATCTACAGTCGATTGGATCTATCGACGGAAAACATTACAATCATTAGTTGCATGAGAGAAAGAATTATGCCACTTACAATATGCATGCCTCTTTAGTTCCTCCGGCGACGGTATAGCATGAGATAAACGAATGTTTCCATGTTTAAGTAATTCATCAAAAATTCTATCACATTTAGAAACATCAAAAGTGAACTTTATCTGATTCTGCCGATTCTTTTGAATCGGCTTAAGCGAAGGACATGTAGATGGTTTGTCCTTTGATGGCCAAACAAACTCGGCGGCATACACTCCTTTTTCCAAATCGTCCGAACAATCCGAATCATTTTCAACAACATTCGTGTTGGACCGATGAGGTTTATAAGAATCTTTTACATTCTTAAACTTGAACTTTAAACCAATGGCTCGCATTTGAAAATGATTAATCGTAATAAAATCAAAGCCCTCAAGTTTCTCTTTCAAGTAAGAACGCAAACCGTTGTAAGCTAAATCTGCTAAGTCTTTTTCAGAAAGCGACAAATTAAAACATCGGTTTTTCATGGCTTTAAACCTTTGGAAATAATCTAAAACCGATTCATCTCGATTTTGCTTAACCAATGTTAAATCCAACAATCTAGCTTCGGTTTCACTGCTAAAGAAATGATCATGAAATTTGCGCTCTAATTGATTCCAATTCAAAATTGAACTCGGAGCAAGCGAAGAAAACCAAGAGAAAGTGGTCCCGGTCAATGACAAAGAAAATCAGCGAGCATATAAAGCATCATTAAGACCCGCTTCTCCCAATTGCAAAATATATTGGCTAACATGTTCCCAAGTCGTGCGAGAATCATCACTATTAAATTTAACAAACTCGGGAATACGCCAACCAGCAGGATATGAAACAAAATCAAACTCAGGAGGATACGGCTTTTGATAAAGACGCGAACTACCCATATCAATCCCAAGTTTAGTCTTAAGCACCCCGACCATATCGTCTTTGAACTATGGATAGTTGCGAGTGGCGTAGGGGGTGGTGGACTCTGCACCATCGCACCAGTCTTACCGGTCATATGACCGGTCTGATTGCCTTGGACCGGTCTGACCGATTGTGAGTAGACAGATGAGGGCGGCAGTGTCTGCCCTGGAAACGAGTTAGTTGGCATGCCATAGAACTGATCGGAGCTAGCAGATGCACTGGCCGAATTTGGATCTGGAGAATAAGTGCCATCCTCGACACTTTTGCCTTTTTTCAACGCCGCTATTTCATCATTAATACCCACAAAAGTCTCACCCGCTGCTACTTGCGCATCAGATATTTTCTTATCGACCATGAGAGACATTTTCTTAACTAACTCAGAGGGATCGTTCGGAGTACCTCAACCTTGTTGTTGTTCAGCTTGAAAGATGGCATCATGAACTCCCCGATCCTCTTGAAGAGGCCTCCATGCTCCTTCTTGAAGCCTTGAAGGAGTTGCTCCATCAGGTGTTCTTCACCGATGAGGTAGGCCCGGCGCTCGTCTTCGGTGAGCTCCTCCATGGTTGCCTTGATGACGTTGTCGGTGCTGATTTCCCCATGAGAGCCCATCTTCTTGGAGATTTGGATTAGATTGGTTTTAAAACCAGATTAATCTGTTCCCCAGCGGAGTCGCCAAAAAGTGTGTTGACACCAAATTGTGCCAAACACACTCGAATGCGCGCACGATCGTCAAAACGATCAACACCCACGAAACCCTGGGCAGACCGGTCTGACCGGTACCGCCGACCGGTCTGACCGGTGCAGGCAGGGCCTCGCTGAAAACCTAAAACAGCGAGCTCGGGAGGGACCCTGTCAGAGCTCGTAAAGCTAGGGTTGTTCTGAAGTTGGCAGGCCACTCAGAATGTCGTCAAATGCCGTCGAGACGAGAGAAGAAAGCAATTAGGGTTTGGAAAAGGCTAGGGTTTGAGAGATAAAAAGTAATGCGATTTTTTGATTGATTCGATTGGGAATAACCTCAATCAGCCTTAGCCTTCAATTATAGGCCGAGGAAGACGTACCCCTTCACGAGTAGGATTACAAAAGGACCCTTTACAAAAACTCTAATTCTACTCGGACTGTATAGACCAGACCGGTCTGACCGGACGGCCTCTGCAGGTGCCAATTTTGGCTGTCAATGAGTATGTGCACGTACATGCAACAATCAATTGTGGAAATATTGTTAATAAATAGGTGCAAGTAATGTCAGTTTACCATCTTGTTAATTTTTCATAGAATTCCTAAACTGACTTATTTTTAGGCAGTGGCGGATCCAGTGGGTAGGCCATATAGGCCTAGGACTACCCAAAATTTGAGCAATCTTTTCTTTACTTGTTGATTTCCTTTACTATCCTTATTATTTGAAAACTCTTATAGTTATGTTACCTAATTGTATACTGAATTATACCATTTTGTATTTTGAAGTTTTAACTAGGCATACCCTAAATTCAAATCCTGGGTCCGCCACTGTTTTTAGGATGGAGGGAGTAGTACACATCTTTTTAGAAAATCTCAAACTCGTTACTAATTGTGAGAAATGATCCCATTGCCCCTAATTGCTTTAGTGGTTGTGATTGAAACCCATATATTTATTCGGTTCTTTAGCTTAATCAATGCATATCATTGAAATTAGAAAAGTAGCAGCTACTTCATTCGATTGACATCATGTGCTTCTCTATACAAGTTTTAATGGATCTCACTAAAAACTAAAGAACACTCTTTGTAGGACAAAATATGAGTGCTAAACAAACCCATATTTTTAGATGAAGTATATATTAACAAAACATTAATTCACAATTTATGGAGAAACAAAGTTTGCAAAATAAGAAATGCGCAAACCAAAATTTGTACTTCAAATTCAAAGAAACCAAGCTGAACTACATTGGGCTCCCACAGTAACCTAGAAAGAATCGGAGCGATGAGAATGGACCTTGCTCCAATTTTTAATCTCAGGGTTGGAATAAGATTCTGAGCTCTGACTCTTTTACCGTAAGCTGGTATATATACATCGGTTCGAACCCGAACCAGTTCACTTATGTACGGAAAACTATACGTTTTGAACCCGGATAGTCCAGTTAGGTATAAAAACATCATGGTCGCTTAGCCTATCCAAAGTACTGTTAATTTGTTGGTTCTACCACTGAGACCCCTAAACAAATTCCACCCACGTGAGTGCCTCTTATTGACTACCGTGTTCGAACAATGCATTTATGATTTATGAATCAGATTACATAATGTGCATAGTACAAATTACTGAGAGCAGTCGCTTGCCTGCGTGTTATAGTCCCAGACGATGATAGTTGAGCTGTCCCTACGGACCAACAGAATCCTACAGTATCATCGAGATCAATCCAAATCTTAGCTTCACTCTGTTGTTAGGAGCGAAATAGTAAACACATATCAAAGTTATATTTTGCCTTGTAGAACAACAACTGTTCTCTCACCATGGCTCCGTTGGATGCACGTCAATGGAAGCCCAATTATAACTAGACCATTCCAGGGGTACGATCTGGTCCAGTGGTAAAAAGAAAGGCATGATATGTGTGAAATATGGCATGGATATACAACAAAACCAAGGCAATAGCACAATGGAAATCACGTACCTTGATTTCGGACTTGATGACATGATGGTCCACAGTTTATATATATACCACGCCATCAAATTAAGAGTTGAAGTTGACATGTAAGAGGAAACGATGGATATGAAAAGTCAATATACACTATTAGAAAACATACTATCAGTCCACCCCTAGGTTCAATGGCTATTGGTATATTTGGGTGGACCAAAGAATCTAGGAGCCTTCGGTATCCTCCTCCTTCCCATCGTTCCTGCTTCCACTCCCCTCCTCCCTGCTGCCGTCCCTCCCCTCCTCCTCTCCACACCGACCCTCTCCTCTTTCCCGACGCTGTCATGTCCCATCATCCCTCCCCTCCTCCCCTCCCACCCCCTGCTATCCTCATCCCCCATCACCGTCGAGTTAAATCCAACGCCTCCACACACCACGCCCCCCCTCCCCACCCAAAAAAAAAAAAGCGGTGATGCTCATTTTGAAGCGGCAGTGATCGAGGCGATGGAGCAGTGACAAATCTAATCTGCGTTCAAGCCGAACAAGACATGTCTAGCTTGGTTCTTATGGTGAATTGTGAGATGTTGGTCAAATAAGCTCAAAACTGGTAGATTGTACAAATGTTACTTTTTGATGCACTTGCTCATATATATGAATGAATGCATGCATGCATCGTTCATATGATTACTCATGTCATAGTGATTATTTGAACATTTACAGTATAGTAATTTTTTAATGTTAGATCCAGCACATACTAACCACTATTAATGTAACAAACCATATGCATGTTGGGTTGTTGGTCCGTAAAGAAATCTATACCTTATGGCAGTCTATCGGCAATAATATCAACAAACTCTGAGTAGGAAAACAGGTGCCTTCCGTCCGTTAGTGTTCCTTTATTAGGATAGTCGTTTGGAAAAATATCTTTAAAAAAGCAATAGTAAATACTGATGCTACTTACACCGACTTATAGGCGTAGTTGGTAAAACTCTATACTACAAACCGTAGGCTGCCAAAGCGAATTTTGCAAAAACCTAGGATGTCGCCATTTAGGGTTGTGGTATAGTGTGCTCACAAGGACTATAGCAATAGGTGACACGTGTGGGTACCATCAAAGGCTAATCTTATACTCCCTCTCCATACTCAAAAAAGAAAGTCATTTTGGACAGCGGCACGGTCTCCAAATCATAACTCTTATTTTTATAAAATTATTTATCACATAGTGATAAATTTATATTTTTATGAAAGTATTTTTAAAAGACAAATCTATTAATATGGTTTTCGTATTTTGAAACTCAACAATTTAAAAGTTAGTCATGATTTATATTCCCATTATTTGACCCAAACTTTGTCCAAAATGACTTTCTTTTTGCGTATGGACTATGGAGGGAGTACTTGTTAGAGTGTGCACTGATATACAATAATTGCAAAACACTATAACACTATATATATATATAGTATTTAATAATTTTTGAAGTGACAAACTATCTATCTATCTATATTATAGAGACTGAAAACAATTGAAAATGTTTGTCACCCACATCGAATCTACCGTACCCCTCACGCTGGACCCACCAATCAGGGTGGAGGGGTGAAAGGAGGGGTAGATCCATAGAATTTGTGAGTAAGAGGATGTTTCCGCTCAAAACTCATTTATTTTTCACTGCCACCGCTCGCCCGCGTACACTTACCATGCTCGACGCCACGCTTCCCCGCCTTGTGCCAGCCTGAGCCATAGCGTAGCCCCGACCGTGGATGCCAGCGGCAGTGTCTCCCCGCGCGAGCCCACGGCCCTGGCGGCGGCCTCTATGACGCTCATCATCTGGAGTGCATGCGCCATCTAGGTGAAGTCGAGCACATCGCAGCCTTCGATTGTGCCGCCACCGCATCCGTGGATCGCAAACGGGAACAGGGCACGCATAGTCCCCGCGTATGAATACGACAGCATGGTTTCACAGCCGAACTCCATGTCCATGGGGTTGGCCATGAACGGCAGGTCCACGGCAGCCACAGAACCTGGCCTCCGATGCCAATGAGGGGGTGCGGCTCACGTCTTCGTGGAGCGCATGGCCATGATGCCTACATGCGACCAGCGATGCCTCTGCCGATTCGGACGCATCGACACCCCCGGTGTAATCTAGCATCACCATTGCTTCCCCACTTCGAACTGAACCCATTTGGCTGGTGTTGACAGCCAAAATTGGCACCTGCAGAGGCTGACCGGTCTGACCGGTCGGGCCGACCAGTCAAACTGGTCTGAGTCTGTAATCCAAGTAGATTTAGATTTAGAGATAGATTTCCTTTTGTAAATCGACTCGTGAAGGGCTACGTCTTCTCCGGCCTATATAAATGAAGGCTAAGGTTGATTGAGATTATTCCCAATGGAATCAATCAAAATATCGCATTGCTTTTTGTCTCTCAAACCCTAGCCTTTTCCAAACTCTAATTGCTTTCTTCTTGTTGATGGCTATTCGGGGCCAACACACTATCGCGCACGGTCGTGCGGTGCGAGGAGGAGCTCGATGCAGCACCTCCTGCGTAGGGCAGTCAGAACGGTCAGAGGGACCGGTTAGACCGGTCGCCGGGGTGAGACGGCTGAACGCTCGCCCAGGAGGGACCCTGTCGTTGTTTTACCGTCGGGTTCTCCGAGGGGTATCCCGAGGAGAGTGGTTATGAGTAGGGACTCGCCGAGATCAGAACGCGATGGTGCAATGAACACAAAGATTTAGACAGGTTTAGACCGCCGGAGCGTAATACCCTATGTCATGTGCGGTGGTTTGTATTCCCTCTGGTATTGTTCCATATTTTGGAGGGGTCCCTGCTCGCCATTATATGATCCGGGGGAGCAGGGTTACATGGAAATCCTAGTCGAATTCTATTAGGATTCTAGTCCGAGGGGTTCGGCTAGTTCCCGAGACCGTCGACTAGTTCTACTCCTATTCGGGTAGATACAAAAAGAGATAGGGCATAACCATGTACTACTCCCTACTCTAGAATGTTCTCCGCCGTGGGTAGTCCCGGTGTCCCAGGTCCGACAAGCCCCCGAGCTCTTCGTAGTCGAATCCTGCCGGCATTGAGCACTTATGAAGATGTTCGTCGGTTACTTCGAAAGCACCTGGACTTTCATCTGCGTAATTGAGCGCTTCGAGTGCTTCTGGAGCAAGACGTCCATCTTCGAAGTCCATCAATATTAGTCTTCTGAGGGCTTCTTCGGCTGCATTGAGGCTATGAGGTGCTCAAGCCCCGAATCTGTAAATATGGCGCGCGATGTACTTGCGCTCCATATGGAGTAGCCCTCGAGCCTTAGTTTGATTTGATGAATCGGGCTGAGGATCAACTCGGTCTTTTGGGTTCTTTGATCTTCTATCCGAAGTTTGGAACTTTTTCGAAAAAGTTGCCATTTATGACACATATCCTGCAGCCCCCGAGCCTTGAGTTCGAATCCATGATTTGGGGTTAAGGGTCCAGTTGATAATATCATGTCCTCTGCAATCTTTCTGAGCTCATCAGAGCTGCAGCGAATCTTTTCAAAAGGTGACATTGCGGTGTACTATTTGCCCGTGGGTTCACGTGGCGAGTACTGTTGTAGAATCTTTTTTGTTTCGCCCGTGAACCTTCCTGCTTCTTGGATGACATGGGCTGAGCCGTGGCTCTGCTGCTTCCTCTATTTAAGCGGGGTCTGCTGAGTTTGGATCTTCATTCTCGCAGATGTAGCCATGGGTTCCAAGTGTAGTTCTTCAATGGACAGTACTCGACCTCCTGATGGGAGTACTCGATTTGTCCTTGTAGGTGCTAGATGAGTGTTTGCAAGCAGCACAAACACTTGTTTTCTCTCAGGCCGCCACCTTTGCTCTTCACATTGCCGCCATCCTGGTTGTCTTGATAGAGAGCTGGTGGAAGCCATATCATAAGCCTTTTCGGGTGGGAATTGTGGTTGTCTCCCCCACGATGGCTTCTGGAGAGATGGCATGGTTTTTGTTGCAAAACATATCTAGGAGAAGAACAGATGCAAGAAGAGGATTTGCGATGTTCTGGATCCATCTATATCTTCTTACAACAAGCCTTTTCCTCCTTGAATGTATCTAGATTACTCCCTTTTGGGAGTAACAAGCTTTATATCTTTGTATCGGCGCTTGGGCTGTCTTCCTTGTAGTTGAGTTCGTGTGGTGAAACCGTTGAGGTCTGTGTATTTTCTTATATTGGGATGTAATCCTTGTAACTAGATTTCCTTTGGAGCTGATCCTGAAGTTGGTGGCTGAAGTAACTCTGAGAACTTGGTTCGCTCTCTTTGAGCTTTTTGTTTTTTACCGTACTGCCCCTATCTCTATTTATTTAACCGTTCCAGTAAATCTAGGGTTAGCACGCTTCCTCTTTTTTCTCCGCCACTGCAAAACTAATCTGCTTTCGCTCTCGAGTGTTGTGAGAAACTAGCCACCGCTAGCCCCTGAGCGTGAGGTGAGAGAGACTCATTCTAATGGCGCCGAAGAGATCTGCTTCGAAGGGGAAGGTGGATCAGGCTGCCGTTGGTGAGGCGGAGGTCCAAGGGTGGAAGTCGAGTAAGTGTGCCGACTCCCATCTTTTGAATCTTGTTGAGAGTCATCTTCTTCAACCTCGAAGCGTGATCCATTGGCGTGGATCCTTGGGGGAGTCTTTTCCTTATGATGGAGGAAACGAATCTGTTGTTTTCCTTCCTCATTTTCTTTGGGGCCTCGGTTTTCCTGTTTCTGATTTCTTCCGTGGCCTCCTTCACTACTGGGGGGTTCAAGTGCATCACTTGACCCCTAATTCCATCCTTCACATCTCTATCTTTGTCCACTTGTGTGAAGCCTTTCTAGGGATCGAGCCCCACTTCGATTTGTTTTTGTACTTCTTTCATCTGAAACCTCATCCCAACGAATCCAAGGTGGATGTAGTTGGGGGGGCCGAGTTGCAATTTCGACAAGGGAGGAAGCCCAAGTATATCCCCTACGAGTTAAGTGACAAGGTCATCGACTGGAAATCAATGTGGTTTTATATTAGGAATCTTTATTCTTCCCTTCCTCTTCGTACTCCTGGGACCCCTGTGAAGAAGTCGAATTGGAATTCCAAGGGGAGCGGGGGGGACCAGGTTAGCTTTCTTCTCGGAGAGATTGAGAGGTTCAAGGCAGACCACCAGATTTGCGGTGCTTCTGTGATTGCGCATTGGTCGATGCGCAGGATCCAGCCGCTGCAGCGGCGGGCCAGTTTGGGCTTTCAGTACATGGGAGAGGCGGATCCTTCCCGTTATACCCGAACCAAGATTTCTGAGGATGATCTGAAGGATCGGGTGTTGGAACTACTGAAGAACGTGCTAAGGACGGCCAATGTTGCTGGGACTTTCAGTGCTGTCAGGCATCCTCGGGAGGTACTGTTTCGAGTAGTCCACTGAAGTGTAGTTCAAGTACTTTTTGTCGAGTAGTCGAGTTGATTCGATATCTTTCATGCGGATTAGTCCCGAAAATTATCAGAGTAGGCATCCACTGCCTGAAGATGTGCCCTTGGCGCATACTAACTCAAGTGTGCATCTAGCTTCTTTTGCCTTACATTCTGAATTGAAATTGCCTTTGCATCCTTGTTTTATCATAGTTGAATCTTGTTTGCAGGTCCTTCAGCAAGTCGGACGGCGTCGGATGTCCAGGAGCGGGCGGCAAATGAGCCGGCCGTCGAGTCTGTGAGAACTCGGAAGCGGAGCGCCGCCTCTACTGGTAGTAGTGACATGTGAGTATGGCTTGGTACCCTTTTGAGTTGTTGCCTTCTCCTGATGCCTTTTCTTTTTCTCAGGCCTCCTTCTTCCAAGAGGCAGGCGGTGGGCCCTATCGTGAGCCCTGTCGACTCAGCTCTTGCTGCACCGACTGAGTCTGGTGGCAGTGGCTCTGCTAAGGGGCAGAGTGCTTCGGGACAGAGCGTGGTCCCGAAGTTTGTCAAACCGAAGAAATTTGTGCTAAAACACTCCTCTAAGTAAGTGTGGTTTTTGGTCGATTGCTTGCATTTGTTCTTTTTGATACTGCGATTGAGGTTTGAGTACTTCTTGCTTTTGTAGCAATCCAGATGCTCTTGGGATTGATGAGTTGGAGAAGGGAATTTTTTATTCCCTTAAGAGCATTGCCCATTTACCTCCCAGCCCGCTGAAGGAGGGCGATCGGGTGGTTGATTCTGCTGCTGGCACGGCAGAGACTCTGGTGGCTGAGGAGACGGACAAGAAGTCTCCTGCTGCAAGCGCTGGTGAGTGTCTTTTTGAGGTACGGTCGACTGGTTTCTTCGTCGAGCCTTCCCTGATGTCTTTGTATTTTCCAGACAAACAGAGCGAGAATCGGTCGAAGAGTCCTTTGGCTGTTGCCAATGTCGATTTGGTGCCGCTGGAGACACCACGGCAGGAGGTGGAGAAAGCGGTCGGGGAGTCGACCGCTGTTGCCCAGGGGATCTTGGGCTGCCATTCTGCTCTTATCATTCGTGACTTCTTGTACTCGGGTACTTTTGTTGAGTTGTCGAGTACTTTGTCTTAGTCGTGTTTTGTTGGCAGGGTCTGGCCAAACAAGTCACTAAGCAGGCCGAGTTTCTTCGGCTGACCAGGGAGGATCTCCAGTTGACGGCTGACCAGATGTTGCAGCTTGAGAAGATGGCTGCTCTATAGAAGTCTTCTTGGGAGCAGTCGGAAAAGGTCAAGCTTCTGGAGGCCCGGGTGGAAACTTTGGAGCAGGACAATTCTGCTCTGAAGGATAAGGCTTCCAAGCTGTAGGAGAAGGCCAAGGCTGCTACCAAGGAGAAGAAAAGGTATTCTTTTCCTTCTTTTGTGTCCTTCGAGTAGTTTTCTTCTGTTCTGATGTTTTCCTTGCTTTGACAGAGCTTAAAAGCTTGTTGTCGCGAAAGGATAATGAGGTGACTGATCTGACCAATATTATGTATCGTCACGCAGATGCTGTGGAGAAGCTGATGAAGATCAAACCAAATGCTGACAAACAGATGGTCAGTGATATGAAGCAGATCAGGGAGCTCTCCCAACAGTTGGCTGATCTTGAGGTGGCAGCCAAAGTAGTCGTTGACATGGTGGAGGACGAGGAGGCTGCTGGGAAGAGTCTGCTGGAGCGTCTTCGTGAAGCCCCTCAGAGACTTAGTAGCTTTTTATCTGATACCACTAGAGAGTACTTGGCCCACGCTTTAGGATTAGTCAAATCCTTTCTTCCTTCTGCGAACTTGTCCCTTATTGGTGATGGGGTTGTCGTTGGCTGTTCGGAGGAGAAATTCCCTGAATATGTCGCGGAGATGAAGCCCATCGCTGATAAGGTTATTAGCGGCTTGGAGCCGGCGCCAGAGTCTTGAACAGTTGTTGTAATATCCTCTTGGCTTTTGCGTGGGTGTGAGTCCGCTTGTGTACTTTTAACATTTTGATGTATAGTACTTTTTTCTTTTGACGGCCGATTGGCTGGTTGCCTTTGATATTGGCTGTCTTGATTTGTTTCTTCGAGTACCGTAGTAATCGACTGGCTTGTCGTCTCGTGGACGAGTAGTTCATTTGTAGGAAATGGAGAGATTGTTCGAGTACTGTAGTAGTCGACTATTCTCTGCTTTGGATGATGATTCCGTCTTGGTAGATGGAGATTCTGGTTCTTCGTAGGTCGAATACTGTGGTAGTCGATGAGTTTTTGTCTTGTGGACGACTAAGTCCCTCTTGGAGATAGGGAAGTTGTTCCATTCGACGATCGGGTACTGAAGTAGTCGATCAATTGTCGTCTTATAGATGAAGATAGGGAGCTTGTCCTATCCAGAGATCGAGTACCGGAGTAGTCGATAATTTGTTGTCTCGTGGACGAATAGATTTTTCTTGGGAGATAGGGATCTTGTCCCATCCTAAGATCGAGTACCGTAGTAGTCGATAATTTGTCGCCTCATGGACGAATAGTTCCTTTTGGGAAATAGGGAGCTTGTCCCATCCAGAGATCGAGTACCGGAGTAGTCGATAATTTGTCGCCTCATGGACGAATAGTTCCTCTTGGGAAATAGGAAGCTTGTCCCATCCAGAGATCGAGTACCGGAGGAGTCGATAATTTGTCGTCTCATGGATGAATAAATTCTTCTTGGGAGATAGGGAGTTTGTCCCATCCGAAGATCAAGTACCGTAGTAGTCAATAATTTGTCACCTCATGGACAAATAGTTCCTCTTGGGAAATAGGGAGCTTGCCCCATCAAGTACCATAGTAGTCGATAATTTGTCGCCTCATGGACAAAAAGTTCCTGTTGGGAAATAGGGAGCTTGCCCCATCGAGTACCGTAGTCGTCGATAATTTGTCGCCTCATGGACGAAAAGTTCCTCTTGGGAAATAGGGAGCTTGCCCCATCAAGTACCGTAGTAGTCGACAATTTGTCGCCTCATGGACGAAAAAGTAGAGAACTTGTCTCTAGGACCGCAGACCCCGACTACTCGATTCGCCGTGCCTTTGACTTTGAGTAAACAAAGAAAGTTGGTATTCGAGGTAGTCGATGGAGTAACCGCCCCTGTGGAGGGGGAGCTCATGTCTCTAGGTTTTACTCCTGAAGATGGTAGAGAACTTGTCTCTTGGGCCGTGAAGCTCATGTCCCCTAGTCCCAGCTACCCGATTCGCCATGCCTTTGACCTTAACTTAACAAAGAAAGGTTTGTATTCAGAGTAACTGATGGAGTATCGAGTCCTGAAGAAGGTAGAGAACTTGTCTCTCGGGCCGTGAGGCTCATGTCCCCTAGCCCCAGCAACCCGATTCGCCATGCCTTTGACCTTAACTTAACAAGGAAAGGTTGGTATTCGGAGTAACTGATGGAGTATCGACTCCTGAAGAAGTAACCCCTTGGGAGGGGGGAGCTCATGTCTCCGGCGACGAACTCTGCTCTTTCATCCAGTTTTGAAGCACTCGAATTCTTTAAATTGGAATTTTACTCGGGTGGATCCATCTTGGCTTTTATTGGGTGTAAGACCCGGGGTGGACTTGAGTATATGTCTTCTGCCAACACAGGTAGGGAGCTGAGTCAGAGCTTGGGCGAACCCATCCTAGTCTTTATTGGGTGTAAGACCGGGGGTAGGCCCAATAGATGACTCGGTTGCCGGCACGAGTAGTTTTGATGCTGAGTCAAAGCTCGGGCAAATCCATCCTAGCCTTTATTGGGTTTAAGACCGGGGGTAAGCCCAATAGATGACTCGGTTGCCAGTACGAGCAGTTTTGATGCTAAATCAGAGTTCGGGCGAACCCATCCTAGCCTTTATTGGGTATAAGACCGGGGTAAGCCCAATAGATGACTCGAGTCAGAGCTCGGGCGAACCCAACCTAGCCTTTATTGGGTATAAGACCGGGGGT
Source organism: Panicum virgatum (assembly GCF_016808335.1). Lineage (NCBI taxonomy): Eukaryota > Viridiplantae > Streptophyta > Magnoliopsida > Poales > Poaceae > Panicum > Panicum virgatum. Next base: position 20,135,516 of record NC_053143.1, on the reverse strand, counting down.
AAGCCCAATAGATGACTCCCTTACGTAACTGGCACATTTGACTCTTCATTTGTTAGACATGATATTGCTCGTGTTGGCTCTCTTCTTTGTTGTCTTTGTTGGCAGAAGTTGGAGGTGCTCCGAGTGCTTTGCGAAGGGTGCTGCACTAGAAACTCGAGTGCTTTCCTTTGGGGTGCAAGAAGCATTTTGAATGGATTTTCTGGTGAGTATAGTCGATCTCGACTGCTTTGGTTGGGAAGGAGGTGCTGCCTTTTAGCAACGTCATTTTCGTGGATTGTACCCGTAGATATCAGGTATCCGATAATTAGATGTCGGACTGTAGGATTCGACTTCCTCCTGATCTTCCTTTTTGTTGATGATGATTGTTTTCGTGTTGCGGCCAATGTTGATAACATTGTGTAAGTCGCTATTGGAGTAGTCAAATGAGTCGCCGAGTTGTTGATGATGCTCTGTCTTGAGAATCATCTTCGGGTTGTTGTCTAGATGGATGGTGACTGTGATTCCCGGCGGAGGAATTTCGTGGCTAGCTGCTGCTGCTTCAGATATCTCCGGTTCGGAGAGGAATTCATCCAAGTCTTCTAGTGCCATAGAATCACTTTTTTGGCTTGTGGGATCCAAAAGAAAAGCCATGAAAATTTCGCGACTGTGGCCGTGAATTTTCGAGTTGATGTTGCCTTCTTTGAGTGGAAGACCTTGCTGGAACGGTAGTTCTTTATCTTCCAAAAATTACTGCCCCTCTTTTTGATCCGAGGACTGCAGTTCCATTTTTGTAGTGACTATAGAGGTTTCCTTTGCGGACTTGGTCCGAATCTGGAGAGAGTCAGAGAGTGTGTCGAAGAAGGATCGGCAGGCCACCTAGAACGCCTTCAGACGTCGCAGAGACGAAGGAAGAATAGCAGATGGGAGGTTGGAAGAGCTAGGGTTTGGAGATAAACAAAAAGGCAATAAAAAGATAGAAAAGTAATGTATTGTTGTGTTTTTGATTGATTGGATGTCTCAATCGGCAGTGGCCCCTTATATTTATTGGGTGGATGGACTTGCCCCGCAAGAAATCCTGTTACAAGATCTAAATCTATGAAAATCTCTAGTTGTACTCGGACTCTGCTTGGACTGGTCAGACCGGTCGGACCCACCAGTCAGACCGGTCGGCTCCTGCCGGATCAGCTACACCGTCACAGATCGGTCAGACTGCATGGGGTGATCGGTCAGACCGGTTGTCCAAGCCTGGTGCCAATTTTGGTCGTCAACATTTGTCCCCTTGTTCTTTGGCAAAGCTTGCGTGCCAAAGAGCACTCCTCTTGACCAAAATTGTCTGAGGGCAATGATCAATAATGCATCGGCCATGTCTTGCGTTTATTCAAGTTGATGATGAAACAATTTACTTTGGCCTCCAAACTTTTCTCATGGCTACCAGCTTTGTTGACTCGACCTCCACTTGTTGCTCCATCTTTTCTTGATTGCGCAAACGTTGCAACGTTCTCTTTTGAGTGTGAGATAAGCCTGAGGGACACCACCTCGGCTGTAAGTACTTTGAACTTTGCCTCACGTCCTTCTCACCCTCCTCGCTGCAATTAAGGTCTTTTTCGACCAGATTATTTCTTATCGGTCTTTGTGTAATACAATTTGGATATATAGAAGGATATTGAATATAATATGGTTGCATATACATCCTATTATAATCCAAAGGTGTATAATAACAAGGATATGACCAGAATCATAGAGCAATTGGCTTAGAATTTGGCGTAACAACACAATTACCTTGATGTAGGCGAGAATCCGATTGCTCACTAGATGTTGACGTTGATTTGGTACCTTTGGCTTCATCTAGCCATTCCTTCTGCTTCTGAACAGCTCCCTCCTTCTCATATTTGGCCAGGAGCTCTTTGAAGCTCGGCCTTATTCTAGTTCCAACCATGGAGGAATTTCCAGATTTACTGGACACACCGGTCAGACCGGTTTGGACACCGGACAGACCGCCTGATTGACCGGTCAAACCGCTCGATGAACCGGTCTGACCGGTCAGATTGCTGCCGGTCTTTTTTCCTTGGCCTTGCCCCCCGAGTATTGATGTCTTTGTTGCAGCTCGAGGAGTCTTGCTCTGCATCACCTTTCTCTCATGTCTCTCTTCTCCAATGATTACATTCTTACAATTAGTAGATTCGGCTTGACTTGGCCGAATTAAAACTTTGGGATTCTTCAATTCAAGCACATGTGCATGCATTGGAAAAGGATTTTGGTCAACTTGCATTGCAGATATAACTAATCGTCTTTCATTTATGGCCGATTCTATTTGTCTACGAAGAACATTACAATCATTGGTAGCATGAGAAAAAGTATTATGTAATTTACAATAAGCACGCCTTTTCAACTCATCTACCGGTGGAATAGTATGGGAGAACTTAATCTTCCCAAGCCTTGCTAACTCATCAAAGATTCTATCACACTTTGACACATCAAAAGTGTATTTAACCTCATCATGCCGATTTTTAGGAATCGGCTTTAAAGCAGCACAAGTACTTGGTTTATCATTGGGCGACCACACAAATTTAGCAGCGTAAACATCTTTAGACTCATCGTCTGAAGAATCCGAATGATACTCAAGAGCATGAGTATTTGGACGATGATGTCTATGACTTTCTTGCAACTCTTTGCTTCGGCTTTCTGCAGCCAAAGCTCTTTGATGCACTTGGTTAACCGCAAAAAAGTCACTGCCCTCTAACTTCCCTTTAATGTGAGATCTCTAGCTGTTAAAAGCTAAATCCGCTAGATCTTTTTCAGCAAGATTCACATTATTGCATCGGTTTTTTGTATCACAGAATCTTCTAATATAATCATTAACAGATTCATCGCGCATTTGCTTAACCGATGTCAAATGGGACAATTTAAGCTCATAACTTCCGGAAAAGAAGTGATCGTGAAACTTTTGCCCTAATTGTTCCATGAAGTAATGGAGTTAGGAGCCAAAGAACTAAACTAAGAGAAAGTTGTTCCGGTTAAAGATAAAGAAAACAAACGAACTTTCAATTCGTTTATAGAACTAGCTTCTCCTAATTGTGCAAGATATTGGCTAACATGCTCGAAGGTGCTTTTACTATCATCTCCATTAAACTTCACAAATTCAGGCAATCTAAAACCAGCAGGATATGTAACCGTATCAAAAGACATAGGATATGGCTTTTGGTAAGATAAAGTTTTGCCTTTAACATCTACCCCAAGACTTTCTTTGATTATCTTAGCCAAATCATTCTTACATTCAGCAAGAAATTTCTCAAGATTAATTGATGAGTTTGGCTGTGTGGAGGTAGACATGGTCTGCTAGTATGATGTTGCGTGACCGGGGGAACCGGTCTGACCGGTCGATACGACCGGCCTGACCAGTTGAGGTGAACCGGTCTGACTGGTTGATGGGGTCGGTCTGACCGGTTGCTGCCTGTGTTGCCATCGCTACACGTATCGGTCAAACATCTCATCTGTGATAGGACCGATATGTGGCATGATGTTTCTGGGAGGCACAGATGGCATGTTATAAGTATGAGCAAAATATGGCGGCGTAGAATTTTCCAACTCATACGTTCGGCAAAAGTTAGCCGAACCATGGATGCTTGTAAGCGGATCTAAATATGTTTGCTGAGCCACCAACGCATTTGTCGGCGTTACTGTTTGACCACTGAAGTAATTCATCGGCATTCCATACGGCGGTTGACTCGCCGGTAAAGTTACCGATGGTTGAGAGACAAAGATTTCAGTAGATTCAACAGTAGAAACAGGCGAAGTGTCATCAATTACTGGTTGTTTACCGGCTAATATCATCATCTTTTTAGTAATTACATCAACTAATCGCACATCTCGCTCAGCGAACAAATTTTTAACTTGCTCCATGGTAACACTAGTAGATGTTGCACTTACAGGGGGTGTTACCTCATGTGCATCCGTAGAGGTAGAAGTGAAGTCGATCTCCTTGATCTTAGTGACCTTGCCACGTCGATCAACCTTGATGCTTGCAAGCGCTGCTTTCAGATCTTCTTCATCGCGCTTCTTCTTGCGCTCCTCCAGCAGTAGGTGAACATCTTCAGGAAGATGCTCCTCCGTTGTCGGGATGATGTTGTCTTTGTCGATGTCGGCAGTTGATCCCATCTTCTTGAGGTAGGTTAGATCGGTTTTTGTTAACCAAGATCTTTCTTCCCCGGCGGAGTCGCCAAAATATATTGGCGCCTATTCGGGGCCAACACACGATCGCGCACAGTTGCGTGGCGCGAGGAGGAGCTCGATGCAGCACCTCCTGCGTAGGGTGGTCAGACCGGTCAGAGGAACAGGTCAGACCGGTCACTGGGGTGAGACGGCGAAGTCCGACGAACGCTCGCCTGGGAGGGGCCCCGTCAGGGCAGGCGCACGTAGGGTTGTTCTAGGATCGCCAGGCCACCTAAAATGCCTTCAGACGTCGCGGAGATGAAGAAAGAACAACAGATGAGAGATTGGAAGAGCTAGGGTTTGGAGATAAACAAAAAGGCAATAAAAAGATAGAAAAGTAATGTATTGTTGTGTTTTTGATCGATTGGATGTCTCAATCGGCCGTGGCCCTTTATATTTATAGGGTGGGTGGACTTGCCCCGCAAGAAATCCTATTACAAGATCTAAATCTATGAAAATGTCTAGTTGTACTCGGACTCTGCTTGGACCGGTGAGACCAGTCGGACCCACCGATCAGACCGGTCGGCTCCTGCCGGATCGGCTACAGCGTCACTGATCGGTCAGACCGCCTGGGGTGATCGGTCAGACCGGTTGGCCTAGCCTGGTACCAATTTTGGTCATCAACACTTCTCTCGTCTCGATGGCGTTTGACGACGTTCTGAGTGGCCTGCCGACCTCAGAGCAACCCTACGTTCACAAGCTTCCACGGGGTCCCTCCCGAGCTCGCTGTTCTAGGTTTCTGCGAAGTTCTGCACACACCGGTCAGACCGGTCGGCGGCACTGGTCAGACCGGCCTGCCCAGAACTTCGCTGGTGTTGATCGTTTTGACGATCGTTCACGCGTTCTAGCGCATTCGAGTGTGTTGGGTGCGGTTCTGTGTCAACAGCTGGTCCCTATCGGCTCCCCGCCGGTGCAGCGCGACTGCCATGGAGCAGCTCGAAGCTGACCGCCGCCGTGCCGATTTCTATTGGCCTGCATCTTCCTGCCGTAGGTGAGCACATCTGCGGGACCCCCTCATCCTACTCTTCCTTTCCCCCACCCCAATGGAGTCCCTGCGCCTCTGGAACTCTAGCAATAACAGCCGCCAGGAGCTTATCTGCCATGGCCAGGAAGCTTTCTATGCTTTCGCAAACCCCCCCCCCCCCCCCACCTGCAGAAGTCTGTAATGTTTGTAAGTTGTTTCATGTCATTGGTTGGTTTATCGAAAATGGTGAGGACTATGTTGGATGTTGTTTGATTGTATGGATGGGTAGTATTTTACCACAAATATGTTGCGCTGTTAATTTTGTTGTTCACGGGGATTGTATTGTTGAAAGCTTTTAACCAATGATGGGCTGTGCCTTCCGTGTTGGATCTAATTAGTTACATCGTAGTACGACCTTTATGGGAGATCAGCTCCAAATATGAAAAAAAATAGGCTATGTTTCCATATAAAATGTGTGAAATTATTATTTCCGTTGTCCTATTACGACGATGAAACCAGAGTTTTATAACATTCATTTTGGATTTTCCTATGCCCAATTTTGAAAATAATAATCGCAACACATCTTGACTTCCAGATTTTGAAGACTTCGTGCTGAAGGACTTATTTTCTATTAACTGTGTTGTATCAAAATCAGAAAATGTGTGTTGTAAATATTGTACTTATTTTCTTTCCTGACATAAAACTTAATGTGAAGGATATTGAATTTCTTTTTTAATAGTAATTTTGGTGTGTGTGATGCTAAATTATGGGTTACTAACCAAAAGAAATGTTTATTAGATTTTTCCAAAATAAGTCCTTATCGTGCATACCGTAAGTGCAAATGTAATGTTTATTAGATTTTCTATTAATGCTAATTATATTTTTGTAAATACGTGCGGCACGCACGTACATTTTACTAGTATAATAAATATACAAAAGGATATGAATTAGTTATCCTAAGATTGGTCACTACTAGAAAGTGAGTTTAGTCTCGGTTGGGAAACCTCTTTAGTAGTCCCAGTTTTCCAAACGGGATAACGAGTCCAGGACTAATGGTCCCGGCCTGGGACTAAGAGGCCTGCAAGGCCAAAAAAAATAAGCAAGCACCACCAAACCCTACGGTTCGCAATACTTGAACCTAGTACCTCTAATCTTGCAGGTAGCTTCTATATCACCCCAGTTACATAACAAATGTTACCCTAGTTGGGATGCTTAATTTTCATTTAAATTGACCCATGTCGACCCATTTATTCTCGGTTGATAACCTCAACCGGAATTAAATTAAAGGGTCTAAACTCTACCGAGATAAATGAGAGGACCAGGACGGATGCAGGTTTCTCTACTGGTGGGTGTTCATAAAGGGAAGTAGGAAACTCACCTGATCATTATTCCCATAAACAGGAGTAATTTTTTCCTCATGCACCTGGCGGCCTTTATCTTTTGCTTTCGTAAAAAAATCGTTGTGGTCGGACGTTAAATGCCTTGAAATGACGTTCTTTATTTCCTGATCACTCGCTCTGGTGCTCTCTAGTGTAAAAAACATGTCGTTGCTGGGTCGTGGATTTTGCTGGTTGCGTATTGTGACAGCAATAGTGTACCTGCACCCGGGAGGCACAAAACCAAATGACGGCCAAACTAAATGCGGCGATAGACTATTGGAAAGCATCCTGTAGGCGACATGTCCAACTGTGTTGTTGTTTAAGTGCAGCAAGCATGAAGACCTCTGGAACTTGTTTGGATCTGCCATGGGGAATTTGAGCTCGATGGGTTGCACGCTGATGAGATCTCTAACCTGCAGGCAGCAGGACGCAGACAAGTCAGAATTGTAAACTAAGGAAAAAATGCGTTCCATCACTCAAGTATTACAAAAGTCTGGTTTCGATCCCATATGTATGAACTGATGCAACTCAGCCTATTAACTAACTAAACAAGTGTGCTAATTATCATGTTGATGCCATTAATATTTCCCAGTGTGTGGTGTAAGGGGGCGCAACCTCTTAATTTATTGGGAGGTGTGAGATGGAAGACTGCGATCATCTTCAATCAAAATGATTTTTTGATAATTTTCTAAAAATTTGTGTGGCCTTTATATTTTTGACGACTCTGTGTCTGACAAGGCTAAGTAGTAATTAGTTAGGTGATTATAAGGCCTAAACCATTATCAAATGGCATTAGACTATTGTTAAGCTTAGGCGAGATGATTAGGGCACCGATTTAGTTAGTTAAGATTTGAAATTGCACCAATTAAAATATAAGGCATGAGTGTCACACTTTTGTAATACTTAACAGATGAAAAAACAGAATTCTTCCTTATTTTTAATTATGTAGAAGGTACTTTTTGTGTGATATGTGGTATCTTTTAGTCGTATTTACAAATGAAACACTTCTGAACATTTAAAAAATGGTCTAAAATACGTTAGTGTTTTGTTCAACCCCTAAATATTTTGTGCCGTTTTCAACACGATGACTATGTCGCTCGGACACGTACTTGTCATCGTTTTTCATCTGATTATGATTGCAATTCTTTATGAGAGATTATACCTGGCTATTTTTGCATATTGGATCACATGAACTTCCTCCTGCTGCATTCTGATAAAAAAATTGCAGTATATCTGCTGCAGTAGGTCTTTTATTAACGTCAATGTCCACACATTTTAGGGCTATATCAATCAATTGCTTCAACTGATGGGTATAAACTTGAATGACAGATGCTTCATGCAGTGTTCTTTGAAATATTTTCTTCCATTTTCCAAGCACCTGCACAGTTGCATAAGTGAGTGGAGCCTACACAGAGCATACTACAGTACTCAAACCGTAATTAAGTCAACTTACATTCTCGGTGAATTGCTGATGTGCTTGGGTACTATCGAGGCTATTATTGTCATAAGAGGTGTAGGAATAATGTGGCGTGCTCCTACTTCCTGTGATTAACTCAATCATTATAACACCCAAACTAAATATATCTGCCTTGGGAGATATTTTGCCATGAAAATGGTATTCCGGTGCTATGTATCCGCTGCAGCACAATTTGAAAGTTTAGAGATACTACAAGCATATTCAGTCCTTGAGGATAGTAAAATCAAAAGAGTAGTTGTTGCAAGGGATAGGGGCTTTACACTGTTCCTGTGGCCCTCTCAGTGTATATTTTGGATTTATTTTCGCCCAACTGCCTTGCGAAACCAAAGTCGACAATTTTGGGTTCCATATTACCATCCATCAATACATTCTGTGGCTTCAGGTCCAGATGAATAATCTTTTCTTCGTGAAGGGCATCTAAACCACTACAGATCCCCTTAATTATCTTGTATATCTCGTCCCAACCAAGGTCCAAATGTTCTTCTGTGGAAATATTTTGGTAAACAAGAAAGATTTTAATTATTGTGGAATAACAACACCATTTTGTTTGTGGGTGTGTCAAATAATAATGTTTAATTTGTACTCTAGTCACTCCCATGCAACAAGTAAACAGACCTAGACTTGTGCAGAGAATTGGGCTGTGGAGCAATTACTAGATTATATTTGCTGCAATGAACAAGGTGGATATAAGTGAAATGTGCCTCAATGTTATGGATAGCCCAAACATTTTAAAATAAGGGAAAACTAACTAGAGGTTTGTAACAGGAAAGTGAGGGAGTATTTAACTGGAAATATACATATGGAGGCCTCCATTGCTAATATACTCGAAGCAGAGCAACCGTGAGCGTCTTTCCGCGACAATCAGCTTCCCACTGTCGTGTGTCAGTGTATCCATCTTAGTTTCGGCACAATAACCTATGAGCTGTACCACATTTGGGTGCATGATCCCCATAACACGGCTGATCTCGTCTAAAGAGTTATCCTTCTCAATAGAATACGCATCATAAATCTTCTTCACTGCAATGACTTTCCCGCTCCGGAGAATTCCCTTCAAAGCACACACGTAAGCCTTGATTAGTTATGACAGTTAAAATTGGAAGAATTGCTAGAAAGTAAAAAAATGAATACTAGATTGAATCAGAAAAAATAATCTTATACCTTGTAAACCACTCCATAACCACCCCTGCCGAGTTCATGGTCACTGGAGAAATTATCTGTGATGGCTTCCAAGAATTCCAGTGGCAGAGACACTGGTGGTTCACTTGGATCCTGCAGTATATTCTCCAGCATCGTCTCGTACATATCATATATCCTTGCTGTACTATCCATTCCTACTTCCCAGAAGAATTTTATTAGGAAAACTCAATTAAATTTAATAGGAACAAAAACAAAGATGGTAGATCTTGGGGAGTAGTTTCGTGCAAATTTCCCACGAGACGATGGAACATATTGAGGTAGATCCTCTACCGATGAAAAATGTGGAAGAAGTTACTATTGATTTCTTTCGTCCAAACCAATTGAACAAGATGGAAACTGACGAAGAAAGATTGGGTAACTTACCGGCGTTTGCTATTGTTTCTAATGGTGCAGATTGCAGAGACCTACTCCCCTTCTCCATGGGACCGCCCGGGGGGGGGGGGGGGGGGGGACCCTTTAATCCTCACTAAATCTGAACAAGGCCTTAGCGAATTAAATCACAAGGGGTAGTCTTGTTTAGGGGATAAGAGTAGGCATCTAGTCAACATAACTGTAGCTGGGTGAAGATTCAATCTGCGTTGAGGCCTGCTTTCAAAAAGATGATGCAAAACATGCAGCAAATCACGGATCGAACCTGCTAAGGAGAGCTGCCTTGCTGCTGTGCTACGCAACTCCGGAAGAACCAACTCCTGCTGTAGTCGAGGAGCAAGATCGAGCTCAGCTAGAGTGTGGTTGAGTGAGAGAGTGGATAGTGGACTGGCCTCTTGTGGAGATGGAGATGGAGATGTCGTTAAATAAGACAGAGAGATGAAAGGCCTTTCCAGCGGTTAGTGTGACCACATATGGTGGAGTGGTTGAGTGAGAATGGACCCTACTCCCTACTATATGCTAGTAGCAGAGTTGCGGTCCCTACTCCCTACTATTTTTCATATAAAAGAAGCTTCATTGATCTCAGAGATAATTACACCAGCGATAATCCACGGAGACCACATCTAGCACGATTCTAGTTCCACGAGCGAGCGTTGGCTGCCGTCCGGGCGCTCGACTTTCGACCGCGCCATCCGTCCGGCTTGCACGCTGCATGCCACATGTGGAGGCCCACCGATACATATCTTAATATTTCATTTCCTTTCTCCGTGTGAACGCAAAAGCAGCTAGCACGAGCAGTGCTGCTGTACGGAAGTATAACAAATTTATACGTGTAACGGTGACCTCAGTAACCAAGGTGTGGATCCGGGCATGCCTTTTATTTCCCTTTTTTATTAGTTTTTTTGTGCTTAATATTTTTTACTTCGTAACTTTTCATATATTTTTATGAACAACTTATGAACATAATTTTTGTTTTATACAATTTATGCATAACTTATGAACAAGAATCTATGTGCATAATTTTTGTAGTGCAATTTTCGCACATAATTTTTGTGTTATACAATTTATGCAACTATTTTTATGCTTTCATTTCATGCATAACTTATGAAGAGATTATTTATACATAAATTTATATTTTTTCCGGTTGCTAACTAATGTATATAACTTTTGTACATAATTTATGCTAATATAGTTTAGTTTTATATTTTTGCTTCATATAAATTTTATTGTTCAGAATAATAAAAGAGAACGGGAATTACGAACTCACAGTGTGCATGTGGGTGGATAGTGCGGCAGTGCCTTTGGATTGGCCAGGGCCTTGGGAGTCGGACGGACGGACATGCAGGCATGCAGCAGTGGCGAGTGCGCGGACTGCGGAGTGGAAAGCCACCGGTAATGATGTATTTGGTCTGATCGCTCGCCAGAAGCTGTCTTGGCGCGCGCCCGCGATTTAGAAAGGCCCTCTCTAGCCTCCGCCAGATGCACGCGAACGAGTAAGACGTAATAGGTAGTCAGCGTCATCCATAATCGATTCCAATATTTAGATCCTATAAAGAAAACCATCTTAAAGCAACACCTCCATGAGCAAACCACACGAACACGTGCCGCTATTGCCGTGAGTCGAATAACAAAGGCCGGACCACATGTTTTCAACATAGAGATCAGTTTCTCTATGTTCATCAATCATCAGACAATACTATGATTACATCTTACTATTACTAATTGTAAGTTCTTTTTGAAGCCTCCAGATGCAGCCACCTAGGATCCTAGGTAGGCAGTCTAAAAAATAGAGAAATCCTACAATTTCTTACAAAAATCAGAAACATCCAGCCATCAATTCGGCAACTCCAATCATAATATCCATTGGATCTGTTATGTTTCTAATAAATTACCCACCTTTGCGATTATAAAAATAGACTAAAGTAACCCCTAAATATTTATTTAAATTACCCACATCTGCTATTATAAAAAATAATCTAAAGTAATCCCTAATCTTCATGTAAATTACCCACTTATGCCATTATAAAATAATATCAAATAACCCTCATAAATTTTTATATATGTTATCCAATGATAACATAATAAAAATTTAAAATAAACTAAAAATCTGAATCAAAATTATATTATTATAATAAAATCTTAAAGCGCATCAAATAAAATTCTAAATTACTATTTCTAGCATTACTAATATATTATTTATGTTATTACTTATATAAAAATACTAACCATAATGTGTGTGTCATCGTATATTCATCTATATGAGAAGAGATAAGCATACCAATTTTCATGTTGTTCAAATAGCTCGAACAAAGTGTTTAATTAAATACATATCAAACATATATGGATGTGTGATGCAAAGTGAGAAATAATTATTAGTAACTAAATCTATCACATTTACTATAATTACATAATAATAAATATATATTTTTATAGTACTGGATTAGAATATTTAATTGGTTAAAGTGACCGTGAGATAGATAATTATCAGATATATTTAATAAGCCCATGCAGGAGCACGGGTTGATAGACTAGTAGGTATTAACTTTTATACCACATCAGCAAATTTGCTAAAATAGGAGGATCATTATGAGAAGAGAGAAGGAAATTTTATGAGATGAAAGAGGAGTTTCATCCTATAATAGTCTTTCAGTTTAGTTACCAAGTTCTCAATCTTGATAACTGTATAGTGAAACTTTGTATTGACAATGACCTAACGGTGCCATTTTCAGGCTAGGGAGGTAATTACTCACTGAACATGAGAACTCGATGCTCGAAGAACACACACTAACGTGATGTACAGTGCTGGCTTCGTACGCTTCCCAAATGAGAGCTGCTATCAGTATTAGCCACTGCAATCACTACCAGAAAATGGCACATTCATCCACGCACGTTAGTACTGGTCGCACAATGGTCCGATACTAACGGCTCAATTTAGTAGCTGGTGGTACGCACCATGCCTCTAGGAGCCCATTAGTACCATTTGGAGCCACCAGCTGACATTAAAGAGTTCCATCAACACTGATGCGCAACAGTCAGTGACCATTATTTAGTACCGGCTAGAGCCACCAGCCGGTACTAAATGGCTCCGAGTTGATTTATTATCGGCCCGAGGCTCCAGCCGATACTAATTCTCCTTCTATAAATCAGCGCACCTTCTTCCTCCCCGAGCCCGAGTTAGACATTCGACCGAGCTCGGGCTTCTTCTCCATGGTGTTCTAGAAAGAAGGTGCTGCCATTTTTTCAAGTTTTGTGGGGATTTCACTCTTCTAAGTGCGCCAAAGGTTTGCAACTTCATCATCTCTTCTTTGATGGTCTTCATGCTTTTTTCATGCTCAATAGTTAGAGAAATATTTAATTTTTAGAAATAGTGAAAATGAGCTCGATTTCTTTGATTTGTGCATGGATTTGAGATGTATAGAGCCGATGACTTGAATTTGAGAGAAGTTTTATTAGATAGGTTAAATGCGGGTAATTTATAGTGATTTTTTAAATTATTTTCAAGTGGCGTGGTTAGTTTGGTAGTTCTTATGCTTTTAGGTAGATTATTTTGATACTCTAATGATATATTTATCAAGGCTCATATTGAAACCATCGAGAAGTTTAAAAAAATCTTTGTTTCGGAACATGTATGTGTCGTTAACCTTAAACCTGCGGTGATAATATTGATATTCGGAGCTTTTGCATCGATATCCGCAACATGGTGCGGTATATATAAGGACGTGATGGAGGAGTATGGCCTTGGTCCTAATGTAGAAATCCTCAGCTTTGAGCGAGTTGAGGATGGCACTATTTGGACCAAGACCATACTTCTTTGTCATGTCCTTATACCGCACTGTGTCAGGGATATCGATGGTAGCCCTGAATGGCAGTGTTATCACCGTAGGGTCAAGGTTAACGACATAGACATGATTCGAAACAAACATTTTTTCTTCTCGATGATTTAAAAAAAAAGTGAGCCTGAAACAAAGCTGCAAACCTGATTGCGCATCCCGTATAGTGTGGAACGATGTATTCGTCTTGAACTAAATAGTGTCAAAATAATTAGGATTTAAAATTTTTGTTTTGATTGTAATTCTAAGAATTTATTCAGGTTTTTATATTTATTTGATAAGTGTACTGAAATTAGTTTTTTTTTAAAAAAATAGTGCAGTTTAGTGGTTCTTGTAACCAAGGTTAACCTAACCGGTGGGAACCGGTCTGGTTTGACCGGTTACCGGTCAAACCGGTCCGGTCCGGTTCCGGTTTCGGCCGGTACCCAACCGGCCAAAATTCAAATTTTAAATTTGAATTCAAAAAATGAAAAATTCCCAAAAAAATTCCTAAAAATACTTCAAGGTGTGATGAATCTAATGGTGTCAAATTTTCTCAAAAATTCATTCATTTAGTATAGTTTGTGGGAATTTAAAGTTAAATCAAAAAAGAAAAAGAAAAAAATGGGCCGGCCCATGAAGGCCCACCGATCAAACCGGTCAAACCGGCCGGTAAACCGGTCAAACCGATCGGTAAACCGGTCAAACCGGCTGGTAAACCGGTTGCACGGGAGCTTTTGAATTTCAAACCGGTCAAACCGATCGGTAAACCCGTAAAACCGGTAAAACCGGCCGGTAAACCGGTCGGAACCGGTTGCATGGGAGTTTTTGAATTTATTTAAATTTGGATTTGAATTCAACCGGTTTCCACCGGTTACCGGCCTAACCGGTCCGGTAAACCGGTACCGGAGGGCGGCGGTTAGGCCGGTCCGGTCGGATTTTAAAACCCTGCTTGTAACACCCCGCCCCCAATACCACATAGCCCAGCCCTTCCGAGGGGCGAGCCCGCTTACACATAGCACATCACTTACACTTTCGTCCTCGCTTCGTGTAAAAGGGTCAACCCGAAGGTGCTATGGCTGGAGGACAAAGACTAATAAGTTGGCTCCACCCTTGCTCAACTAGTAAGGCGGTACTAAATATGTGCACGCAGCACTCATGCATGGGCCACAACTGGGCCACATCAAAATTGGTCCTGATGTCACACACACCCACTCAAAGAACTTGACGTCCTCGTCACTAATGCCAGGAACGTCCCCCCTTGGCACACTCCCGCACGTCTAGTGTCGGCACCATATGCCATGCCTGTGTCCTAACACCGCACAGCCCAGCCCTTCCTAGGGGCGAGCCCGCTTACACATAGCACCTCACTTACGCTTTCATCCTCGCTTCGCGTAAAAGGGTCAATCTGAAGGTGCTATGGCTGGAGGACAAAGGCTTATAAGTTGGGTCTACGCTTGCTCAAATAGCAATGTGGTACTAAACATGTGCACGCAGCACTCATAGGCCACAACTGGGCCACATCCAAATTGGGCCGGATGTCATAGTTCTCCAGACATGATGATTATTGAATTTTTGCACTGGAGCGAAATAACCATTATAGAAACTGAATCACATCAGAGAGTTTAAAGCAATATCAAAATCTCCACATCCAAACAAGGTATAAAAAATATTTGTTCAACATATATAGATAAGTGTGTGCACACATGCTGCTACTCCAATCCAATGTTGCACCTTCCAACTCAAGAACTTGCGGATGGGAAAAACGTATGAGGTTTATGAAAAAATCTCAACAAGTAAACTGCTTTAACCAAGCCATTCAAATCACAGTTTGATTAAATATTAGATTAATAATTTAATAAAAAGAAGTATCATAAATGAGACAATATATAACTTTAGGTAAAGATATGAAAAACTTCATATCAATGCTTCAATGCACATGCAATTGGTGCAATGCAATGCATGACTTCACTTCTAACCACAAATCCCAAGAAAGGAAGTGAGAACTGCAACTACATTGCTATATCTCAACATGCATTGTTGTACCGGTAATTACGGCACCAATCCGGCTATGATTTCTTTATATGCATATTAAATATGAGAGTGCAAATGTATGAGTGCAATGCATGAACTTCATGTACCTCCAAAATTTATAGCTCCAAGAGCAATGACACAAGTAAATACACATATAACTCAAAAATAAAGACTAGATCATAACTTTTCTGGCTAGTGTGACTTTTTGAAATTTAATGGAGGCAATTCAAATAACAAAGTTAAAGCGAGTAGACCACAGCCCTACATTTACTTGCCTTCACCCAGAATCAAGAAAGTGAGCTAAGCACAATCCAAAGGTTCACCACATGTTCACAAACATAGCTCAGCACTAAAACAAGCACACTTCATAATAAAAACATCGAGTAAAACAATCCTACGCCTGAACCCAACGTCCTCACGTCAACATATGCTAATCTAGTGAAAACAGCAGCACTGTTACATCTCTTTTTTAGAATCTTTAATTCTGATGGACAAAAATTCTTATATTTTTCCACAAGAAATATAATTTCAGAACCTACAACTTTCTAGTTATCCAAAAGTAGGGAAAAATTATCAACATTGGATAAATTTGAGGTGAACCTTAATCTGACATTCTGATAGATTCGGTAGAACAGTTCTATTGAGATAGTCATAACTGAAGCTCCAAACTTCGGATGAATATTATCTTTTATAATCTAGAAAGATTATGATATTCTCTACAACTCTTATAACTACGAGAAAGTCCAAAAACGCCATTACGATTTCCTAAACTTTAGGTTAACAAACACTGCCCAGAATTACAAGACTAAAAACAGCCAGATTCCAACCTTAGTTTCTCCCTCATCTTAAATCTGATTGAGGTGTTCTCTACGGATGTGGAAAGATATATAACTCTTCTCCAACTCATATAAAGGTTTGATATTTTTTGAGACAATTAAGAGGACAAAAAACTGCCACGAACAGAAACTGTGCAGATTGATGGTGTGCTGAGAAAAGCAACGAGGACAAAACCTTAATCCTAGTCCAAAAGGCGACTAATACTGCTACTCCCATGAGCTAAAAACTTCTAAAACCAGGGGAAAACAAGTTTCACAGTAGGGACATGTCTCACCTAGTGTTTTCACTTGAAAAGAATGAAGGTGACGGCGATGACGACGACAACTATGGCGATTCCACTCCGTTTCCCCTTCTTTCTTGGATCCAACCTCGTTGCACTACACCGCACAAGGCGGCACCACCATGAACAACGAGAAAAAGCCATGGAGATGGGGAAAACAGAAAGAGGAGAGGAATCTCAACCGGTTTTTGGAGAGGAACGACGAGGATCGATAACAACGTGCCCTAGTTTCCCTTCTCTTCTCTTCTCTTCCTCTCCCTCTCCCTCTCCCTCTCCCCTCTCCCCTCTCCCCTCTCTGTTCTTGGTTGCACGGCAAAGGGTGGAGGCGCAGTGAGGACGAGGGCTTTAGGGTTTTGAAACGGGAATGGGGCACTGTAATGATTACTGTTGCACACCTACGTGGGTCCGCCTGCCTAGCAACTTAAAAAAAATTCTAACTTTTTGATCCAAACACCAAATATGATATGTAAATAGTCAAACGGAATGTACTCAACGAGCTCTACACAACAACAATGTCCGTTCGTCCATTCGAGCAATGGATAAAAAAATAATTTTTGCTATCAATTTTAATTATTCTCATGTAGAAAGCGTATTTTGCTCTTTGTTCGTCTTGAGTGTTATAGTAGGACCAAATATTAATTAAATTAATTTTCCATAGATCAACGGCTGTAAAAAAGTTCAAGGCAAAAATACCTCAAAGTACCCTCTCGTACTTTACAATCATTATGAATCTTTCATGGATACCTAAAATATGTTTTATTATGATCTATTTTGCGAAAATATAGATTGTGCCAAAACCGCAAAGTTGTTTTTTCGTAAAAAAAAAGAAAAAGTGGAAAAATTGCAATGGATTTAAAGCGAGAACTTGTTCTTCGGTAAATCAATTGGGAGATGCTTCTTTATAGCGTCCCATATTAGTTTTCCATATTCCATACGAAAACTATCAATTTTCATAAGATCTTCTTCAGTAGTACTCAAAAGGTCCAATAGCATATGTATATTGGCCCTTTTGAGACAGCAAAACTTTACTAGAACGAGTATGCACCCAATGTTTTTCATTTCGACACTTACTGAAATAAATAATGGTCAACAGTGTAGTACATATTTTATTTTATTTTTTGTTCTCGTGTTAGTCTTATCAATGATTATTTTTCAGGGATTTTCCAATTTTTACAGAACCACATTACTGTCGGCTACATGCAAAACAAATGTATGAAATCTTGTTTGATGCATAAAAAAATATATTAGGACGAAGTTTAGTGTGAGATTAGGAACAACTATTGTTCAAACGGTCTCTCGGTTAACACAGTTCGACAGGCATGAAAGATGTTAATCATTCAACCGAAACAGCTATGTATAAATTACTCTCTCAAGTCCAAACATGTAGCAATCAGCTGCTGCTTCCCCGAAGGAGCACATGCTTAACGCTCCAATAATCAAATCGTAATTGAAATCATCGTATCTTCATCTATTAAACTGTTTCTTTTATTTTTGCACCACCTACTACTTGAAGATAATCTTGTATAGCCTATCAATACACTAGCCGCCCCTTCGTCCATTAGCACCGTGTTCTTACTAAATTGTCAATCTTTTAAGTGTTACTAGGATTGTGCCCGTGCGTTGCTAAGGGTAATAAAAGATAAGACACGCCCATAGACCGCACGTAAATATTCAATATAAGAAAGTGCATTACACGTCATCCACCCTTACGTATCCATCCAAATATAAATTTGGTCTCACAAAAAAGTAACAAATTGATGTCCAGGCCAACTAAATATGCAAGAAAATGTACAGTGAATTCTATTTTATATCCCTACTTATGATGTGACTAAGATAATTTTTTACGTCTGCAAGTAGTTAAGCATTCAATTCCGACAACAACACATCGATGGTGAAGTTCTGCCACATAGTACGCCATTTTGCAAAACTATGGATACGTAAGTAATCATCACGTATATGATGGACCCCCAAAAGTTATATTTTGAGTAAAATCTATACATTAGTTTAGATCTGATTGTTCTATACCACTTAACCATTGATGAAGCAAAATACATGCACACTTAATTACAGATTTCAAAAGCGTAGTATCAGTGTGCACGGATGAACTTATTATCGAGGTTCATTACTACATGACAGTAAATTAATTAGCTTCCAATATATAGTGTTGCTATGGGTGATTTAAAAGATAAGACACGCTCAAATAGATGGCACATTAATATTCAATATAGTTTGCTTGCAACAGTACAAGAATGCAAATAAATGTTGCTGGCCGTCGAACTGAATAATTGACAAGAATGCAAATAAATGTTGCTCTGCTGAACTGAATTGACACCACCAGTGGGACTTTTTTTTTGTCAATTTTGGGTGGAGCTGCAGTGCCGCACCATCAATGCTTAAATTCTGTCGAGAAGCTGCAGCACGTGTACATTAAATTCGGTGTTGACTGAAACATGGCACTGAACACTGAACAGGTCCAAGTCTCATCGGTCCAATGGACGGATCAATTGAATCTAGAGCATATAGGTCCCATGGACAATCCAAGGCAAGCCTCCATTCCATGGTGCATGTTAGGTTGGCGGAAACTGTCGAAGTCTTGAGGCACTGCGAGCCAAGAAAATAAAATAAGCAAAACTTGTAAATCTAGTGGTACAAAGAAAGCCCAGCAGGAAAAGTTTCTGTGTAGAACGAAAATAAGAACGTCAAGCTGAAACCAATACAAGGATTGATGGAAGTGCTAAGTACAAATAAATGCACTTCTGCATGCATTATCACTACTCGAGATATTGAGCCTAGCAGAGCAATTCTAACTAAAAAGACAAGAGCTCAGACCATTGACTGTCACAAGTAAAATAAATCAAACAACCAGGTATGTAATTACAGATCATATAAATGTGATTCTATTAAACTGATTAATTGTCATAGGTGTGTATTGCTTTTCATCACAAGAAGAACCCAGGTAAAATTACACATTATAAAAATGCAATCCAATTAAACTGATGACCTCTACAAGTATATCAAACAATTTAAAGTAGCTGGAACCATAAAATTTTAAACTGTAATACAGAAAAAAAACCTGTAGCTCAGTACGTGATCACTCACCACACCAAGAATAAGTCATTATGGCATGTATTATTAAATTTGGTACAATGATTATACAGAAATTTAGAATATGAAAAAACAAATAATTACAACTGTCATTACCTCACAGCTATGGTGTAAGAATCTCCTTATATACAATATTTTTCGTAAATGTACCATTACCAGTTGGGACATATTTCTTCTCTTTCTTTTTTGTTTTCTCCTTCCCATTCCTATTACCCTTCTTGCTTTTTTTAGGTTCGTCGTCTTCCTCAATAGCATTAGGCGGTTTTGCGAGAATCTTAATGTTCTTCCTCGAAGTGGCTCTAGACATCGCAACATATAACTGGCCATGAGAGAATACCGGCTCAAGAAGGTACACACCAACGTTTGGGATTGTTTGACCCTATGATTTGTTGACTGTCATGGCAAAACTCAATCTGATTGGGAACTGCTTCCTTTTAAATTGGAAGGGGAACATCTCATCGTTAGATGGGCATAAGGGTATCCGGGGGAGGAAAACATGTTTCCCAGCATGCTGACCTAACACAATTTCTGCATCAATTGTATTTTTTTGGAAACCTCTTACAACCAGTCTTGTACCGTTACATAGACCATTAGCAGGATCTATATTCCTGAGCAATATGATAGGACAACCAACCTTGATTTTTAGCACGTGAGGCGGAAGTCCGTTTGGCATCAGAGTGTTAAGAAACTCAGCTGGATAATAGTTACGAGGATCATCACTGCAGCATCAAAACTATGGTACTCCATCTCACCACCTTGGAAAGTACCTATCATCTTCATGTTAATCTTATCAACCCAATCATTCCTAGTAGATAATATAGCTCTCGAAGTGATGTAATCTTTGTTTAACATGTTCTCATTGAGATTTGGGTATATGCTATTAATTAGTGTATCGAGGTCACTTGCCTTCCCAGAATACGGGACACAAATCTCATCCGGTAGTTTGACCTCACCGTCGGAATTAACCTCTTCCATTCCACCACCGATGCGCAATAAATAATCCGCGAACCAAGGGTCACTTTGTGCTCTCATATTGCGAACCAGCTTAAGATGTCTCATGCAATCCCATAGGTACGATCTCCGTAGCGAAGCATCGACAATTTGAGCCCTTGACCCCGTTCTAACAACTGGTAGTACCTGCCTAAAGTCTCCTCCGAACACAAATGTCTTACCCCCAAATGGCAGTTGAGGCCGATCCATTATATCGCGTAGACTGTTGTCAAGTGCTTCAATAGCTTGCCTCTTCGTCATAGAAGCCTTGTCCCAAATAATAATAGACGCTTGACGGAGCAGCTTCGCAGTGCCACTCTGTTTTGTGAAACTACAAAAACTTCCATCCTCAATGGTTAGGGGTATCTCGAAACATGAGTGGGCCGTTCTCCCACCAGGCATTATTGATGCTGCAACACCTGATGTAGCTGTTGCCACGGCAAGTTTGTTCTGACTTCGTAGTGTCGCTAGAAGAGATTTGTATAGGAAAGTCTTTCCGGTGCCGCCAGGACCATCCACAAAAAAGAGTCCACCTTTATCAGAATCAATTGTTGCCATGATCTCCTCATAGGCGTCCTTTTGTTCTGAGTTAAGGGAGTTGACCAAAGACACATCATCGATATCCACCTCAACGCTTGCATCCTCAAAAATTTCATGAGGAATACCATTAGCATCATCATACATCTCATCAATCTCCGGAAGAGGAAATGTCTTAATGTCCTTTCCCATTGACTGTAACATATTTCTAATATCAATAAGTACCATTTGTGTGGCTATATCGGGTGATGGACTATTTCGTCGATAGTCCTCTGATAATGCATCCAAGTGTTTCTTCCAAAGTGCAAACTCATCACTTGGTTCACAAAATACCAAAATAGTTGCAAATAGCCTTCGTAGTGAAGAAGGCATTTGGAACGTAGAATCTTCCGTAAGGCACTCATCTAATGTATTATCTTCTTCAATTAGACCTCTTCTTTCGGTTGCCTCGCGAAATGTAGCTTGCACGACACCATCAACCATTTTAAGATGGTCGAATGAGGTAGCTCCAGCAACATGGTTAAGTAGAACGCGGAGATAATAGCGTTCCCCCTCGGCCGGGTGTGGGGAGACAATTCTACCAACTTGCTTGCGTCCCTCATATACCCTTCGCTTCCAAAATTTACCATTGGGGTGCCAAGTATAGAATTCCGGAAAATCATGATACAATATCCCACGTGCAAATTCGTCGACCCTATTTTGAGCAAAATATGCTGTGAGCATTGACTCTTCCACACCAGGATGATTTACTATATTTTGTATATTAGAACGCTGATGGAATGACACCATATGCATATCAGGTAGATGAAGTTGCAGTTGTTTCACAGGTGGGTGGTTTTGGCTTAGGTCGAAACCATATATCCTCCACATTGCTTCTGGAGGCGTCACTCACCGAGCATCCCTAAACTGCTTTATCTCATCAACATTACCATTGCCTTCAGCATTATCACCTCCTCTAACAGCAATAGATGCCCGATCATGACCCTTGTAAATGTATTTGAATAAGTATTTAACAGATTTAATGCTTCCACAAGCTTCAACATTAATATGGCAATTGAACGTGTGTAGCAGATAAGGGTTGTATGGGACTACCCATCTATTGTCCAGCCCATGACCTCTAACAATTTCCTTACGTCCGTCATTACGTCGCCTATATACGGGGTAAGAGTCTTTTCGCTGAGATGTGGACTTGCAGAAGGCCCATGGATAGCGATTCTTACAAGATGTGCGCCCCTTAGTGCAAGGACAAAACGGGTTTAGCACCCCGCACGGGCCATGCATCATTTGCTTGGTGACCATCTTGTATAACTCAGGAAACCTTTTCTTGTTTGGAAGTTCTGCTGAGATAAGAAGATCATATTGCTCAGGACATGTAAGCTTGTACTTCCGTTTCATGATCAGCAAGAAGTGAGCATGTGGCAACCCCCTCTTTTGAAACTCCACAACATATACATAAGCCCAAACCTTACCAAGGATAACATTCTCCATCAATTTCTTCTTCAGCACCTCAAGTTTTGCCCTGAAAACCCTAGTTACAAGATCAAGGCGATCTTGTGCAATTTGGCCAGGCAAAAGGTCCTGTTTGATCTCATCCCAATTTGGATTGCACATTATTGTGAGGAAGATATCTGGTTTCCCATACTTCCGCACTAATGCCATGGCATCCATATACCGACACCTCATGTCCCGAGGACCTCCTATGAATGTCGTGGACAACACTATCCGTTTCCCAAGGGAATCTGCTCGACCCTCGCCTGCATGCAAACTATCAACAAGACCTTGGTATAAATCAGCCCTCAACTCCTGCTGATTATTCCTTATGTAATCTAAGCGTGAACTTTCTATCTTCATGTATGTGTCCATAGCAAACTGCTGGAATAGCCGCGTACCAAAAAAAACTGGGTTAAATATATCGGGACGCATCTGGAATCTGTAGCAGTAATAGTCACGTACTGACACACATAAATTGCCGGGCCCACCTACACATTTGTGAAGCTACTATTACCACAAAGAAATATAGAACAAGAAGTAGTGTGTAATAAAAACTATAATTATTTATTTATAATCCCCGAACTATACCTTCATCATCGCCGCCATCACTTTCAGCGCGAGCCTTTCAGTTTGCACGGGCAGCCTTGACCTCTTGCATAGTCATGCCAACCTCGGAATGCAACTATGCCAACCGAGCTCCCCTCTGGGAAAGAAAAGTGGATATGATAATGCATCATAACATGCATGGTATGAACGAATCCCGTGCACAGACCTATCCTTCCCCTACAGGAGAACACTATGTTTGAACTGGCCTAGGAGTTCACTACCCTCAATCCAAATAGCTGCAACCTCCGATGTGAGAGGCACATTATATGTTCTCTTATCTAACTGTTGGTCAAGATTCAATGCAACATGGTAGTCCTCTACATCTTCAACGTGACCCATAGATCTCAGATGTTCGGAGTATGGGTTGCCTTGTAGTATCCCAACTAATCTTTCTATAACCTCCTTATCCTTTATCAAGCATTCTTCATGACACCTACGGTATCGGTGCTCAAGAGAAGGATCATCATCATAGAAGTATAATTCAAGGTGTCTAGGTTCGGTGCCTTCTTCCTTACCAAATGACCGAACATTATGGTACATCTGCCCATGTGCACAAAATGTATAAACTCCCCCATTTCGCATGTTGGTTGTCATACGATCTAGGTGGCAATACAGGGATGTGAATGAGAAATGACCATTAAAGAATCTAATGTTTGAGTGGAAGTGTCTAGCATCAGCATCTGAGCTTGACCAAAGCCCATGAGTTTAGGTGGTGTGTCAGGGGTTGGTAGATGTATCTTCCCACTGCGGCAACAAAACCCAAGGGGCTCGAACTGAAATTTCTTTGCGGTGTAGTGTTCGCAATTAGCAACTGGCTCAAGCTTATGCGTCTCAGATGGTACATTTTCAAACACTTTGCCGAAGGGATCAATTACATCCGACACATCGGCATCATCTCCACATGAAGTTACATCGCCATCATCGTCGGATTCACCATCTGTACATATATTAAATGCCATTAACATTCCATTCTAGTAGAATTTAACAATTTTTTTCCAATTGCAAGAATTGTGTTTTGCCAATACCTTGTCCGGCAAAAAGGTAACCCTCATCTTCTTCATCATCCTCCTCGAAAATAACATTCTCATCCCCATCTATTTCAATAGTACGATCATTAAATTGACAAGAATGCAACATCAAATTGATTAATGTTGTTAATGAAATATAGGGAAAGTACCATCCTCGACCATAGGAGATTGTGTCTGCAACTTAAGGTCATTTTGGAGTCACGCGCCACCTAAACCTTGAAATCAAAATTAAAGGTACAATCAATTTGTCAACTTAGTGATCATGTGTATAGGATATTAAGATGAACTTTTTACCATCACAATTGGTGCAGATTGGCTGTGACTGTGATGCCATCCAGCTACTGACCTTAGGAGCAGATCCACGTGGGGAGAAAGGAGTTTATTTGGTCAACACAATTAGAGGGAATAGCAAAAGTTTTCCTTGGAGTTTTTTTTTTCTTTTTACCAATATCGATTTCTTCATGCTCTTGAGTCTTAACTCGCTCCATATGATCCTGGTGGCCGAGTTGTTCTCCTGAAAATAAAAATCAGTATGCATATTAAATTAATGATTTAACATACAACTATTCTTTATAAATTTATCTTTGATGTGGGGCAGTAATTACCCTCACAGGATTCTGTTGACAGCTGATCGCCACACTTGTCCGTATCATACGTAGAACCGCGATTTTTGCCAATGGTTGCATGGAACTCCTTATTTCTTTGATTTCGGAGTGAATTTCTCTCAACGGCAACCACACAACGCCTAGGTAGACAGCGTCCAACCCTAGACTCCATGCCCTGATTGTCTGGTGTCTGTTCAACTATCGGTGGGATGTAAACAGGTGATCCGCTGAATTCCGGAATAACCAACTCACTGGCAATGGTCAAAAGTTCTATGGGGGTTGGAATTATAAGTTTGGGCACAAATTGAGGGTTTGCCATAGCTATAGAATCGGGGTGTAAGTTGTTGGCTCTGAATTCTTTCAGTCTACGTTTATATTCTCTTTTCGGCCCCTTAACATTAGCCTTCTTCTGTTCTGCAAATAACTGGGGCCAATTCGCTTTTTTGGCATGGTACGCGTCTCGACGACGCTTATTAATTAGTTCCCTCTTCTCGGTAGTCATTGCCTCCCTCTGGGCTCTAGCCCTCTCACGTCGACGTTCCTTAGGACAAACTTGATGAGTTTCACCTGTTGCCTAGTAAACATTAAAATTACAAATATAGTTATACCAATGTTGTTTTGTGCTATGGGCGGCAACTATAAAATGTAATTATACTTGACTTCAATACATGCTTATGGTCATCTATACCAAGTATAACATTAACAAGCTATAATATCACGCACCTGTCATGGGGTCCTTGCTTGGAATGCTATCATCTTCGCCCATATGATCAATAGTACCCTAGTAGACATCTATATAGGCAAAAAAATTCAATAAATTCTTGAAAAGGTAATCAAATTGTAGCATATCAACATATGGACCAGCTGTAGCAAATGTACCTAAAATATGACTCGCGCTGGTAGTATTGACTGTCATGTCTCCAAGTGTGGTATCAGTGCCCTGATACCCTTCTGCATGTGCACAAAACGAACAGCATATGAACCCTATATAATTGCAACAGGACCCCAAACGAATGTCCAACACATTTGCCTGATAATTACTCGAACAACCAAAACACTACCTGGCACATCTGTCGACCGGCTGATTGCGATGGAGCCAATCAGCAGTTTCATCAGCCGTCGATGGATTTACATCTGTTTCTACACCTTGAGGTTGTATGTAATTGAGTTAACCTCTAATTAATGAATCAGTGACGGTCATATAAAGGATTGCATAATAGATCGATGTATGATGGGAGACCTGTTGCCAATATTTCATCTTGTATGCCTGGATGCTTGTTTTCATTACATTGGGCTTGTACGTTTTTCTTCATCAAACGTGCTTCTCGGCGCTTCTTGTTCTTTTCTTTTTTTTGTTCAACAGACATCCCAGCATACCGCTCCCTTTCTCGTTGCCTCTTCCGTTCTATTTGTTCAAGGGCAACTGGAGCCATATTGGAAGTATCTTTAGTATCTGCAAGCGCAACCATAAGTCACGGGACAACGACATTGCACAGAGCATGGAAAACACAATCATAGAAATACAAGTCACCTGTACCAATAGCGTTTGATATATCAGCAAAGGGTATTCTTCCTGAGCGCGCCATTGTTGTATAGAAAAATACTCAGCACCAACCAATTACGTATCTGCAATGGTTACACCCTCAGTTAGGAAAACTAAATTCAGACGTTTAATTATCTTGACCACTAACAAGAAATTAAAAGGACAGATTCATGTGAGGATAAGCAATTTTATATTCTGCAACACCGTTCGACCACCCAATTGCATGGCAACTGCAGCTATTTCAGTTCAGATAGCTGGTGCTGCGCAATGGCCATCTTTTCATCATGAACCAAAGTACCTGATTTGTAGTAGAATTGCCATTCATGATTACTTGAGCTAGGGCTTCCAGTCACGCCGGCGAGGGCGACGGATCGTAGGGCAGGCCAGGTGTTGTTCGGCGCAGCAGGCCAATCGTTATTTTTAGTAGTAGAGATGAGAAGCAAGAAGGAGGCACTGCAGACCCGCCTCAACCCTCGGTGTCGTAGTCTTCAGAGAAGATGAGCTGCATGTTCAGGATGTAGTTCCCCGACCGCAGTGGCTCGACGACGAGGTCGGAGAAATGGAGGACTGAGAGGTTCTCAACCAGCTCCTTGCCCAAATAATGGCCAATCCTGCAGGAGCAAGATTCATTCAGTAGGACGTGACAGCTGGGCCGGTGGCGGCAGCGGCGCGGGACTGTGTGACCACGGGCTGGCGCTCGAGCACGACGCGACGGGTCGGCAGTTGCGCCAGACGAGAGCTCGGGCTAGCGCAGGAGCACAGTGGCGCGGGACGTCGTGACGGCCTCACGACGGCCGGCGGCGGCGCAGGACCATGACGCGACGGGCTGACGGCAGAGAGAGAAGGCTACCGCGGGATACACGGAGATGTAAAAGAGAAATTAAACGGTGGCGGCTACGAGGATGCTGGCGAGCAGCGCTTGCCCGGACCGGATCGGTGGTGGCGGCGGCGACGAGGACGATGGCGGGCAGCGCGATGGGATCGCGGTGGAGGGCTGCGCGACGGTTTGCGGGGGAGCGACCGTCGCGCGCGGGGATGCCGTGCGACGGGGGAGGGGGCGGGATCGCAGGGATGGGCGGGTGCCGTGCGATGGGGAGGGAGCCGTTGGGATCACAAGGAGGACTGCTTTGATCGGACGGATGCAATACATCGCACGGCAAAGCCACCACAGGCGGAGGTTAGGGTCACACCAATTTTTTTTCTCCCAATCGTTCTTTTTAGTAGTAGAGATAGAGAAGAGAAGAGAAGAGAGTGGTAGAGATAACTGTAGTGATTTGGGTTGCGGGTTTTCTTCTCCTGGTTATGGACGATGCAAGGCTCATTCGAAGAAAAGGAAAGAAAATAACCAAAATTTACTAACGAACTGTCAGCATAACTATCTATCAGTGCCACCACTTTCACTGCACCCCTAGTAACGACGGAAGCCTGTAAAGATCACTTAGTCAACAATTAGCATCGTTTCTAGGCAAATGGCTTTGCTTCTTATGACAACATGGAGCATGCCTATCGTAATACACAGGAAAATACCTCTCTACGGCGGCGTTGTGGCTGGCGGGCTGCCTCGGTCTGCAATGTGGCGGTGCTCTTCGGCTCCGTGAGGACGCTTAGGTGGTTCCTTCGGCTCTGAAGAGAGTGCAGGGTGCACGCAAAAGCCTTGGGTCTGCTTGCGGGCCTGTGATGGCGACGCCCTCGGGCGCCGTTTATCTTGTTGAAGGCATCACTTTCTTCCCCTCCTCTCTTCTCTCCAGTATGCTTTTCGGATGAAAACCTTGACCACGGTGGTCCGGACGACGACGGCGCATTTGGCGTCGCTTCCTCCCTTGAGGCATTGTCTTGGAAGCTCTACTGGTCGACATTGGATCGTGGTCGTCGGCTCTTCTTCAGGAGTTCCTGCTTCGGAGCATGCCTTAGCTTCATTTCATCCACCTCGTTTGGGTTGCATAGGTCGTTGTTCGGCAGATGCTTAGCCGCCATTTATTTGTTTCCTCTGGCGGATGCTTTGCCGCCGTTGTCGCGTTGGTTGGTGATCGCGTTGGAGCGGATGCTTGGCCGCCTTGGTTGTGTTGATTGGGTGGATGCTTTGCCACCCTATTGAGTTGTAGATCTTTTGCACTCTTGACGAGGTTGTATCTTTTAGCAGGTTCAGTGGTGTGGTCTTGTCCTGAGGTGTGGTCGTGTCTAGGGTTGTGGGTTTGTGTTTCTCCCCCAGTTGTTCTTGCTAGGTGTTGGGTCGTCTGCCGTTTGTTTGGTTGCGTTTGTACCCGCCTTAATAGCCTCTACCTATTAAGGTTTGTAATGGTCGTATTGCTTTCTTCTTAATGAATACGTGCTCAGGCATGGTCGCGAAAAAAATAATACACCGGAAAATAGCAGATACTCAGATGTAGGTTGTTTACCATTTCTAGGTTCATAACTTTTGTTATGCACCTAGAAATATACTATATTTAGGTGCATAGTGAACATTATAAATCTAAAAAAATCAAATAATCTAAATTTTGGTATGAGTGAGTTTATTTTTTCAAGTATCTTTATGCAATGGTGCTCAGCTCTGTGAGTCATGTTCGGAGAGATGCACGCAGCTTCGAGGAAGGAAGATCAGAGGCTGCTACTAATGTAGGCAGCCCTTGCAGTACTTCTGCTCCACATTATTCTTCGATCTGTACACTAGTCAATTCAAGATGCCCAACAAATCCAGTCCAGTCTACGACAACGGGAATCTAAGCTTAGAAAAATGAAAAATAAATAAAAAAATAAAATCCGGAAGGCTATAAAACCCCCAGATCCTTACCATGCTGGCATGCTGCCATCGTCGTCTTCTCCCTCTGGCTTAACCCCTGAATTGCAGCAGCCAGCAGCAGCATCTCGCGATCCATCGTTAATTCGTAATGGAGCACGTGCAAGTGCCATGCATCTCCTACTCCTATTCGTCCTATTGCCATCCTGCTGATGAGGCGCCAGGCTTGTCTTGTCGGCGGCGCTCCCCTTGGACACGGCCGACGGGGACGACATGTACATGCAGCTCAAGGCTCTCGTCCTCTAGATGGAGGCCGACGACAAGAGCTCCGCGTCCGACTCCCTTCTCTTACCCGTCCCCGCACTATTACGAAAAGCATTTGTTGGGATGGGTAAAAACGCATTTTTAGGGGCGGGTAGCATGCCCGCTGCTAGTTCTCGTTGTTAAAAATACTAATTTTCAGAGGCAGATAACGAAACCACCCCTAAAAACCCGTTCATAGGGGCGGGCCACCCCCCACCCGCCCCTAGAAATGCATTTTCAGAGGCGGGTCACCCCCTACCCGCCCCTAGAAATGCATTTTTAGGGGCGGGTCAAGGGGTGAACTACCCCTGAAAATGCATATTCAGGAGCGGGTAGGGGGTGGCTCGAATCGTCCAGCCTAGAACTTCATCAAAATATACTAGAGCACGAACAAGTGCACTCTGCTCCACTTTCCAATAGCTACCACATATAGAACTACAAATATCGAACAATGGAGTGTTAGATTGACTTGTCCTACAAAAGGAGAGCTTTGCTTGGAACCTTAAATCTCTAGTAAAAAATGGCTCTCCACCCATGTAAGTCAAACCTAAATAGTCCATAACTTGATTCAGAATAGCCCGAAAGCTGACTGCCGCAATTGTAGATTCACCATCAATGAAATCCTAAAAGGTGATAATAACGTTATGGAAGTTAAAAGAATAATGCAACATTACTAAAGTTAACAATGACTAAAAAGAAAATCTCATACTGTTTTGTCGAGTAAGCTGGCAAAGCCTCTCTGTAGTCAAAATAATATTACTTTCTCTCGCCTGTAGCTACTTAATTCAAAAATATAAAAAGTCGGGCACAAAGTACCCATGTTCCTTAAGCTGTTGCAGGCAGGCCTCTACTGCTAACCTCTCATAAGTTGTCTAAATCTGTGCCTCTCCACCCATTGCGGCAATTGAAACCATGGGTATCCTCGAGGAGATTGGATCCTCTCCTGGTTCCATCGAGGACAAATCTACATATTGAATAGGTATTTGAAAAAAAATATGTACCCTTTTAAAATCCGGTTACCGAACATGCTCGAGTCGCACCACAGGAGTAGTACCACCCAAACCTTTGACAACATCTTTAAGCCATCTAATAAGGTTTATAAGCTGCATTGTATGTGAGCAGATTTAGAAATTATTGAAGTATAGGTAAAACTATATGAAAATAATAAATGAATCTTACAACATTTGGAATTGTTCCGCGCGCTCGATCGCCTGGTGGCAAGAAAATGGCTTCATGGAAGTGTATGCCTGGCTGTTGAGCATCACAACCGTGCATAAGGCCACGACCCCTACCATGACCACCACCACGAAACATCTAGCAGTATTCACATTGAGTAAATATGAGTAATAAAATTTGTAGTGCAACACAAATTCACTAATTCATGTACTCCCATTCACATTGAAATAAAAAAAGTTCTAGCCCTAACCTAACCCTTACAGGGGATGACAGCAGGGCCCCACATGTTCTAACCGTAACCGTAACCCTAACCCTAACATCGGCTTACCAGGGCGCACCATGGCTGGCGAGGCTGCACGTGTGGGGAGGAGGCGCGACCAAGGGAAGGGGAGGGGGAGGAAGGGGAGGGCGGCGGCGGATAATCCGTTATGGGAAAATAAGAGAAAATATTGATATGGCATATATGATTGCTTGATAGCATTGATAGGAAAAACTCATTAGGAAAATAGTGCAATTTTATAACCAGAAGATTATAATCAAGGGTTTACTCCACCTGATACTTGTAAATCTTTAAGTCATCTCATACCAATTCTAAAAACATATTTCCGGAATAATGAAGTAGGTAAAAAAATTTGTGAATAGATCTGTTGACACATATTCGCGCCAAACACACTCGAATGCACTAAAACGTGCGAACGATCGTCAAAACTATCAACTCCCGTGAAGCTCTGGGCAGGCCGGTCTGACCAGTGCTGCCGATCGGTCTGACCAATTCGTGCAGGGCTTCATGAAAACCTAGAATAGCGAGCTCGGGAGGGATCCCGTCGGAGCTTGTGAACCTAGGGTTGCTCTGAAATCGGCAGCCTACTCAGAACGTCTTCAAACGTTGTCGAGACGAAGGAAAAACAACAATTAGGGTTTGGAAGGGACTAGGGTTTGAGAGGAAAAAAATAATGCCATTTTTGTAATGATTCGATTAGGTGTCACCTCAATCGGCCTTAGCATATATATACTGGGGAAAACGTACTCCTTCACGAGTTGATTTACAAAAGAAATCTTATCTCTAATCCTAAATCTACCTGAATTACTGACTCAGACCGGTTTGACTGGTTGGCCTCGGTGCATGCCAAATTTGGCTGTCAACATATGCCCCTTGCTTTTTAGTGAGTTTATAAGCTAAAAAGCAAAGAACAAAACCATGCTATACAATACATGGGGCCTAAAAAATATTACTAAGGGCGATCTCTCAAAATCGGCCCTCTTCGTCTTCATACATCTTGCATACACTGAGGTAGTATTTCTTCAAGTATCTTTCATTGATAGCCCTGGGTAGACAATCTCCTTGCAACGTCTCCAACATATAAGAATTCCCAAAGATAGCTTTAACAACTTTGTATGTACCTTCCCAACTTGGCGACCATGTACCAAACTTATTGCTTTTCATCCCAAGAGGCAATATCGTCTTCCAAACTAGATCTCCAATCTGAAAACTTTTGCCCTTTACCTTCTTGTTGTAAGCTCTAGCAACCCGAAGCTTGTCTTTCTCAATCTCCTTTAAAGCCTTCAATATCTTGTCGGTTACTTCATCAATATTATTCATCATCAAATTGTAGTAATCAACAGCAGAGAGATCATGTTACTTAGCCAACCTATAAGCGTACAGATTTACCTCAACGGGTAAAATGGCCTCTTGACCATACACAAGCTCTAAAGGAGTGACCTTAGTAGCACCACGGCGAGATATACGATGAGCCCATAATCCTTCGGATAACACCTCATGCCACCTCTTAGGATTCTCTTCTATTTTCTTCTTGATAAGTTTGATCAAAATCTTATTACTTGACTCGGCCTGTCCATTGGCCTGAGCATAATATGGAGATGAATTGTAAGACTCGATAAATTCACGCACCTCCTTTGACACAAATGAAGAACCTTGACCGTTGTCAAAGTATGAGAAATAGCGAATCTATGAATAATATGCTCAGTTATAAACTGAATCACCTCTCTATGTGTCATATTCTTCTAAGGAAACACTTCAATCCATTTAGTGAAATAATACGTAGCAACCAACACGAAGCGATGCCCCTTTGAAGATGGAGGATTAATCTGTCCAATAAAATTGAACCCCCAACCTCGGAACGGCCATGGTTTAATAATATGATGCCATTAACGCAGCATTCACCAATTGTAAATCACAAAACCTTCTTCACACCCTTTATAATACCTAAAGAAATCTGAAATTATTGAAGGCCAATAAAAACTGGCTCTCCTAAGCAACCGCTTCATTTTAGGAGCCGATTGATGAGTACCACAAATGTCTTCATGAACTTCATCCATAGCAACTTTAGCCTGATCCGAGTCTAAACATTTAAGAAGTAAATCTTCGGCGGTTTGACGACAGAGCTCATCGTTAATCAAAACATATTTGAACACTGCACGCCGAATATTCCTCTCTGCACCACGACAAGGATCTCTGACATAGGAGATTATAGGAATCCTCCAATCCTGGTCTTCGGCTTCCTTCATAGACGAATTAGTGCTTCCAGCCGTCGGGGCAGTCAGACTGGTCTCTGGACCGGTCAGACCGGCCTGGGCGGTCAAACTAGTTGACTCGACAGGTTGGACCGGTTTGTCCAGAACCTATAACTCTGCTTTAATTTGCATCGGTTTTCTAATGTTAAAATTTTTCTTTTCAACTTTATAACTAGATGCTTTAAACAATTCATCAAAAGAAGAATAATGTCGAGGCATTTATCAAGATATGCATTTAGTGCACCATTATAACATTGGCATACCTTGGATACTTACTGCACAACGAGAAGCGAATCACCAAAAGCTTCAACATGCTTCACGCCCATATATTGCAAAATCTCCAAGCCAAATAGAAGTGTTTCATACTCAAGTTGGTTATTTGTACAATATTCTTCCAACCGGTTTGAGAATTCAAATAGAACCATTTGGAGATACAAGAACAGTGCCAATTCCTCTCCCAGCATCACATACCGATCCATCAAAGTACAGCTTCCATGGTGTGCAAACAATATAGCCGACTTTTAAATCATGTTCATCACTAATCCAATATGCTCAACAATAAAATCCTCTAAATTTGTCCTTTTATAGATTTCAAAGGTTCACAAGCCAAATCATACTCCTCTAAAGCATATGCCCACTTGCCGATCCTACCACTCAAAATCGGCTTTTGCAACATATGTTTTATCACATCGGTTTGACAAACTATTATGCAAGTAATAGATAGTAGATAATACCTCAATTTGGTACAGGAATAATAGAGAGACAAACATAAGTTCTCAATAAATGTATACCCTGTCTCCGCATCAATAAGTCAAAACAACCCCAATGACCTTGTCCTCCGCTGCCACATAAAGCCTACAAGGAACATCCCTCCAAGGCGCCTTGAGAATCGGTGGTGAAGACAAGTATTGCTTAATTTTCTCAAATGCCTCTTGTTGTTTTGCCTCCCAAGTAAATTTGGCTTCATTCTTTAACCGAAGGATAGGAGTAAAAGCATCAATCTTTCCAAACAAGTTAGAAATAAATCTCCTCAAATAATTTATCTTGCCTAGAAACTTTTGCAAATCTTTCTTGCAAGCAGGAGCCTCAACCTTCCTCACGGCTTCGAGCCAATACGCCAAAAGCATATTTAAGTGGATTCATCTTTAGACCATACTGACGCATCCTTTCAAGAGCAAGTCTTAAATTGGCTAAATGATGATTCAAACTGACTAATTTAATAACAATATTATCAATGTACACTTCCAAGATAACACCAAGCAAATCATGGAAGATTAAATTCATAGCCCTTTGATAGATTGCACCAGCACTCTTCAAACCGAAAGTCATGACAACCCACTCAAACAAACCAACAAATCCAGGATGTCTAAAGGCCGTTTTAGATATATCTTCTTCATCCATGAATATTTGATTGTAACCAGCATTACCATCAAGATAGCTAATAACACGATGTTTGGAAGTCTAAAATGCTGTTTTGGATGCTCTCCATGATGCATGCTTGTTTGGTAACCTTGAGAAGTGCACCTTTTGCACAGATCGAGTCCCTTTTCTTGGCTATGTTGTGACACCGCAGGGAATCCATGTTGATTAAGCCAAGGTTGAAGCCATTCATAGCTGGCCGGTTCCCACAATGGTCACCCAATTGCGAAGCTTTCTAGGACTGGCTGGATTCTATTGTCGCTTTGTGAAGGACTTCAGCACCATTGCATCCCCGCTGCATGAACTCACCAAGAAGAGTGCAACATTTACTTGGGCTGCACCACATCACAGTGCTTTTGACATGTTGAAATATAAGTTAACCCATGCACCTTTACTCCAAGTTTCAGATTTCAGCAAAACCTTTGAACTTGAATGTGATGCTAGTGGAATTGGTTTAGGAGGTGTGCTGCTGCAAGAGGGCAAACATGTAGCATATTTTAGCGAGAAATTGAGTGGGCCTAGTCTCAACTATTCAACCTATGATAAAGAATTACATGCTCTTGTTAGAACTTTGGAAGCATGGCAGCATTACTTATGGCCCAAAGAATTTATTGTTATCCATTCTGATCATGAGTCTTTGAAACACATTCGAAGACAAGCGAAACTGAACTGTAGACATGCTAAATGGGTTGAATTCATTGAATCTTTCCCTTATGTCATCAAACATAAAAAGGGGAAGGAAAATGTCATTGTTGATGCTTTGTCTGGGCGTTATACCATGCTCTCACAACTTGATTTCAAAATTTTTGGGTTGGAAACAATAGAAGAGCAATATGTATATGATGCTGATTTTAAAGATGTGTTGTTGAATCGCAAGGAGGGTACAACATGGAACAAAGTCATCCTCAATGATGGATTTGTTTTTAGACCTAACAAGCTATGCATTTGAGCTAGCTCTGTGCATTGGTTATTGCTATAGGAAGCACATGGAGGAGGACTGACGGGACACTTCGGAGTGAAGAAGACTAAGGACATCCTTGCTGGTCATTTCTTTTGGCCTAGGATGAGGAGAGACATGGAGAGGTTTGTTGCTCACTGTACCACATGCCAAAAACCTAAGTTACGCCTTAATCCTCACAGTTTATACATGTCACTTCTTGTTCCAAGTGCACCTTGGGAAGATATTTCTATGGACTTTGTCTTAGGACTGCCTAGAACAAAGAAGGGGAGGGATAGTGTGTTCGTCGTTCTGGATAGATTTTCTAAAATGGCTCATTTCATACCATGTCATAAGAGTGATGATGCTACACAGTTGCTGATTTGATCTTTCGTGAGATTGTTCGATTGCATGGTGTGCCAAACACCATAGTTTCTGATCGTGATGCAAAGTTTCTTAATCGCTTTTGGAGAACTTTGTGGGCCAAACTGGGGACTAAACTTTTATTTTCCACTACTTGTCATCCCTAAACCAATGGACAAACTTATGTTGTGAATAGAACTCTATCAATCATGCTTACGGCCATTTTGAAAAAGAACATAAAAATGTGGGTAGAATGTTTGCCTCATATTGAGTTTGCTTATAATCGGTCACAATATTCTACCACTAAGAAATGCTCTTTTGAGATTGTTTATGGACTTTTACCACGTGCTCCTATTGATTTAATGCCTTTGCCAACTTCTAAAAATTAAATTTCGACATTGCACAACGTTCTGAATTGATGTTAAAACTGCATGAAACAACTAAAGAACATATAGAGCGCACGAATGCTAAGTATAAGTTTGCTGGTGATAAAGGTAGGAAACAATTGATTTTTGAACCTGGAGATTTGGTTTGGTTGTATTTAAGGAAGGATAGGTTTCCTGAATTAGGAAAATCAAAATTGATGTCTAGAGCTGATGGACCTTTTAAAGTACTGCAACGAGTTAATGAGAATGCATATAAACTTGATCTACCTACAGATTTTGGGGTTAGTCCCACTTTTAATGTTGCATATTTGGTGCCATATTTGGGAGACGAATGGTGAGGACATCAACACCAACGATACATCCACACCACCATCTCCACAACTTGGTCCTATTACTCGCACTCGGGCACGTCAACTCAATCATCAAGTAAGTTTATTCTTAAACTCTTGTCCATTATATCTAGAAAATGGAAACGTGTTTTACTTAGGAATGATGGAGAAGACAAGGAGGAGAGGGGATTCGCGTGGGATGGATTCGGACAGCAGGACAGCACCAACTTGTGACAACAGTCAATGCTTCTATCAGCAGAACTCTGGAGTCTCCGTGCCATAACTCGGAGTATCCGGGCTGAGAACCGGATGTCCGAACCTTGTACTGGAGTCTCCGGGCCTATACCCGGTGTATCTGGGTTTTTCAGTCCACGGTGCTGCACCACCCTACTTGGGCCCAATGGGCCATGTATCCAATAGAGCCCTTGGCGGCGCGTCTTAGGGTTACGGGGGACTCCTGGTGACCCTCCCTTGTACTTTACCCCCAGCCGCCACCATGGATGGCTGGGTTTTGTTTAGATGTATGTTTGCCTTTGCAACTTCTTGGAAGCGCCTCTGTTGTAGAAACCACCCATCTTCTTGTATTCGAGACCCCAACCTCGTTTAATCCAGAATCCAGTTCAGTTTTTCATTCATATCTCGAGTTTTCAGCTCATGTTTACTTGTTCTTGCTAGTTCTCGATTGCTTGCAGATCAAGTGCCCTCGTGGCCGGGCGTCACGCACCACAGGTTCGTGGCAATAATTGGAGGAGGTGTATCAGTTGCTAAGGCGCAGCATCCCTTGATTGCTGATGTTGGGCCGTCAACATCTACTCCCTTCCCATATCAAGTTATCTTGATTTACTCTCACCGAAAGATCGGGAACAAACCCCAGCAGGTTCCATCAGTTGTGATATTCAAAGTTAAGAAAAATGTTTAAACCACCTAAACGCAGTTAAGGAAACCTAATGACAAATCCTAATGGGCTATGATCAGCTGTCCCATTAGGCCCGTTTCTAGTTGGCCCCCAGCCCTACAGTGCTTATAAATATAAGGCCGTGATTAGCACCTTTATCACGTCATTAGCAAAACCCTAGCCACCAAGTCCTATCGCTAAGGGCACTGGAGGAGTTTGGAAGGCCAATCCCTTAAGGGCAGTGTTGTTGGCGTCCGGAAGGTCGTCGCTACCCTGCTCATGCATCTACATCGACAAGAACACCTACTTCCTCTATGGCACAGGCGTCATCAACTCAGGAGGTACTAATGGCTGCTTCAACCGCTAACGCTTGTATAATGATCTATCAATTTTCGCATTAGATTGATTTGTCATGAACTAGGTTATGTAAAGATCCTATATTTATGTGCCTCTAATGTTTAATTTTGGCTAAATAACACTACTGGTTCGTGGCGTAGTAGCAGAGCTGATCCAGCTTCCCAGGCTGAATTGCTGCGGTTGCAGGTCCTCTAGTGCGCTGGAATCTTGGCTTGCCTCACTTGCACTGCACCCCGTTAATAAGGATTTAAAATCTCTTGACAGCTCAAGGACTTCTCTGCAAAAGGAGAAGCAAGGAACCGTCATGAACAAAGAAATAAATGAGCAGGCATATATACGTATGAGGCACACTTCAGTGCTAAGACGAAATTCTTTAGCTTTACTGCTTTGAAGCCTCACGTTCATATTCGACCTCATCATCTTTTATGGATGACGAGCTGGTCGAAACTTCTTTCCCCCACATCGCAGATAACTCACCATCTAATATCTGAAAGCCAGTAGTTAAAAAAATTTAGCAGATAAGAATCCATCTAATATAGGTAAGGCCCTGTTTTGTTTTCAAATTTTTTTTTATAGTACTCGTCACATCGAATTTTGGACATGTGTATGGAGCATTAAATGTAGTTAAAAAAATAACTAATTACATAGTCTAACTGATTAGTACGAGATGAATTTTAAAGTCTAATTAGTTCATGATTGAACATTATTTGTTAAGTAACAACGAAATGTGCTACAGTACCAAAATCTAAATTTTTTCACCAACTAAACACACCCTAAGATTGCAATTTTTTATGGAGAAGAAGGAATTTTTTTCATTTGTAAATCAGTCCAACGTTATATGTTTTTTTTTGTTTTGAAAATAAAACAGGACATCATTTTCATCTTGAGAAAAAAGGAAGGAAAATATATACATTACGGCAATAGTGAAAACCTTTAAGATATGTAACCGAGAATAGACCCCATATATGCTAAGATGACAAAAAGGAGTAGCCAATGCAAATAAAGAACATTATAATCGACAGCTTGGCAGTGCAGAGGACACGTACTTTTTCTTTGATGTGACCGAGCTTCATCTTATTCCTCTCTGATTTGCACCACTGAACTAGTCCAGTGCAGCCACCAATTTTGAGACGTTGGAAGCGCGTGAGTTGTTGTATGCTCTGTGGTAGAGTCTTGATGCCATTGCTATTGTATACCTTGAGCTCCGTGAGAGACGTGAGGTCCCCCAGCCTCTCCGGCAGCGCCACAGTTCCGTCTTTGCAATCTCCCACAATCAGACACTCAAGGGAGGAGATACATTGAAGCAAATCTGTTGAACTGCATGTGAGGTCACTGCAGTCAGTAATCTCTAAATGTGTGAGGTAAGGGAGGTAGCGCAGCAAGTTCCACTGATACAGAGGTGCCTCACAACGTTTCACGAAAAGCAGTTTGGTTGCCTCAAAGGAGAAAATACTGTTCTCCCACGGCGACAATAGTACTTGGTCACTACTATCTATGACCACGCGCCTACCTGGAGGCGAGCACGCTTTGAACCTCAACAAGGGGCAGCTTTGTACACTGAACATGTTAAGATTTGGGAATGCAAGCACATTCAAACCATCCTCACCACTAGAGTCGGACGCGTTCTACTCTTCCAGGCATTTCATACGGGATAGGTAAAAGTCCCGAAGCCGAGGAAATGCTCTTGTGCCACCGTAAAAGCCAACATCAATCTTTGTAATGCTGTCCATTCCACTGATACTCAGCAACCAGAGTCTTGGTAACTGACCAAGTGGTGGTAGGACGTTGCAAGTGGGCAAGTCCTCCATGACAATCTTCCACACATATGGTAGATAAGTAGCAATGCTCATCATCCAGGATGGAAATCTAATGCTATTATAACCTATTAGCGTGAATGTTTCGAGTGTGTCTGGTGGCACTAGTTCTCTTAAAACATCCCCATCGTCTACAAATCTGATAGCATCTCTAGTCCATGCCAATTCTAGATCTTTAATACTCTGCTTTTCCACGAGTTTTATTCTCTTTGCCTCTTCTGCAGACTTCACGTTTTCAAGCCTGCCTACCTCCAACAAAGTTGTATGTTTAT
Source organism: Panicum virgatum (assembly GCF_016808335.1). Taxonomy (NCBI): domain Eukaryota; kingdom Viridiplantae; phylum Streptophyta; class Magnoliopsida; order Poales; family Poaceae; genus Panicum; species Panicum virgatum. Next base: position 20,095,560 of record NC_053143.1, on the reverse strand, counting down.
CCTCAAGCTCTGAAAAATTGCTGCTGGATTCACCATCACCAGCATGGACCACAAAATGTGGTAACAAGGCTGAACTACTCTTGTTCTGAGGTAGAGTGGATTTATCTAACTTCAAGCAACCAGTTACATGTAGAAACTTCAGACTGTTAATTGCAGATACGCTAGCTGGCAGCCTTGTAGACTTTCGCAAAACGAGAGGTCTAGTGTATTTAGCTTTCTGAGGTTCCCAATACTTTCAGGTATGGTACGCAGATTATAATTGGAACCTAAATTAAGGTACTCTATATTGGAAAGGCTAGTGACACTCTAGTAGACTGCCAATATCAGCTTCAACTGATCTGTGGCCCGGGCTACCTTCTAAATTTAAATATATCACACCCAGTTTTAAGGACAAAACCGAATGCATATCTATATGTATGCCAGGATCAAGTTTCATACACATAGAGACATTATAAGTGAATAATCAGTAACAGTATCACGAAAAGGAGAAAAACAACAACTAAAAGACTATCAGAGTTTACAGCTTATCCTGAAAACGAAGGCTTCAAACTTCACAGGCAATCGACTGGGGGTTGCGTACGCCTAGAACTCAGCATCATCTTCAAAATACTTCTCAGCAATTTTCCCTTCTGAGCAGCAGTAAGCAAGGGTGAGTACACTTACGGTTGGTACTCAGCAAGGCCACAAGAAATAACCAGAAAATAATTTAATTCCATCTTTAAGTTAAATTAATCATGTGAGGGTCCAAGCTGCTCTTGACCGTGAGTACGGCTGATATATCAGTTTTACACTATGCAGAGGTTGTACACTTTAACCACAATTCGCGTAAAAGTTCCGAAGAACTTTGAACCCAACCATGCATATGTGCTGATCAGGCACAATACCACACTTCCGAGGTGTGATTGCATAGGGACGCTACGAGTCCTTTAAAAAGAATCCCTATATGTATGTGTTGGTCCCAGCTGTTGCGGTCCCTCAGAAGACGCAGCTTCCTTCACCCGCTCCACTACACAAACTCATAACCACCAAGCAAAACTACCCCAACACAACATATAGTTCATCTAATTACTTAGCCAAGACCAGAGCCATATAGTATTGTGGTTGCACGATTTTCTTGGGTGGTTCTCCATGTTCCAATTAATGCATATAATACTCTTGTAAATAAGCATAGATAGAAGTATGGTTAGGGTCACTTGTCTTTCTCCAATGAAAAGCTACTCTTACTACTCTTCAGCTCTGGCTCACTTGGAAATCTTGATTCTTCAATCTTCGAACAGCGATCCTTCTACTCGGAACAATCATCGGGCAAACATACAAAGCAAACAAGAAGATACATCTAAGAATAATACACCAGAACAAAAGAAAGGCTTTAAAAGAGCATACTAAAGGATAGAGCTCACTGCTACAGTTACAAGCCAAATTGTGTATGCACATAAGAGGAAGTTTGCCAATGTGGAGAATGTATCAGATTTAACACGAAGGGGAAAAGTCCACAAGTAATGAGAGCAGTCATCTAAAATAGGCAAATATTATTTAAATCCGGAGACACTGGGTACAGGTGAGGTCCATAAATCACAGTGAATAAGATCAAAATTACTAGGAGCACGAGAGTTTGATGACTGAAATGGCAGACGAATATGACGTCCTAGCTGACACGAATGACAGGTGGAGCTAGGTGCTGTAGTACAAAAGGGAACGACTAAAGCGACCTTCGCTAAGAACTCATGACCAGGATTACCAAGGCAGTGATGCCACAACGAGGAAGTAGATGAAGTGGCTAAGGCGTGTGCCATGGGAAGATGAAGCGGGTACAATGGGCCGGAACTATTGCACCTGATGATCACCTTCTGCGTTGCGAGATCCTTCACAGAACAACTAGCGGGGTCAAATTCAACAGAGCAATTGTTGTCAGAAGTAAACTGGCATATAGAAATAAGATTTTTAATAAGTCTTGGAGAAAAAGAACATTATTAAGAGATAAATGCCCAGGAAGTGATGCAGCGCCAGTAGCAGTGACGGGAAGCAAAGAACCGTCACCGACAATAATTGATGAAGGGAAAGGGTACCGCGGGGATAAAACATGTGAAAGAGTTGATGAATTAGAGGTCATGTGGAAGGTAGCACCTGAGTCAAGGTACCAGTCGGTCGTAGGAGGTTCCTAGAGAGTCATGGTGCTGAAGGTCGATGCAAGGGACTGCTGATCCCATGACGAGGGAAGTCCGCTTGCCGGGTACTGAAACCCGGGGGTGTTGCGTGCTGCGGTGGTAGAGAGGCGCCGAAGAGGTACTGAGGCACCAGGGGGTTGTAAGTTGCTGCTGAACAGGGTGGAGAGCCTGCTGCTACGCCTGGGCAGCCTAGAAAGCCTGCTGCTGCTGAGCTACCAGGGCATGCTACTGGGAGGGCGCCAGCCCATGAGCGCCAGTAGGAGCTGGGGGAGCGATAGGCGGCCTGGGGCCGGGCCACATCTGGATTGTGCCCGCCCAGGGGTTGTAGAAGGAGGGCCATTGCATCTGAGATGCCTGGGAGGAAGTAGCAGATGTGTTCCCGCCTGACCCACTGCCGCCAGTAGGGGTTTGGGAGCCTATGGTGCCCTTGTTGCCTTTGCCGCGCTTGCCACGACCTCCCTTGCCGGAAGAGGTAGTGTTGCTGGAGCCGCCGTGGCCACCCCCCCCGGACCCCTTGGCGCTGAGCCGGGGTAGAGGGGCGCTGGGAGGACGCCGACGTCCCGGCGAGGAGCGCAGTAGAAGAGGCAGTCGCCTGGTTGGATAGGGTGATCTCCTCTAGAGTGAGATCATCGCACACCTCCAGGAAGGAGGGGAACGGGCGGCTAGGATGCAAGTGGCGTCCGATGGAGGCGAACTTCTCGTTGAGCCCACGGAGAACGTTGAGGATGAGTGTATGGTCGGAGACCACTTCGCCGAGATCGGTTAGGTCATCCGCCATGCACTTGAAATGCTTGCAGTAATCCGTGATGGAAGGGTCGCCTTGGATGAACGTCTTGAAGCAGGCGTCGAGGTGCAGGGCGTGCGCTTCTCTGTTCCCAAGGAATTAGGCCTCAATGGCGAGCCAGGTGGGGCGAGCCGTGGCACCCTGGGTGCTCCGAGCCATGACGATGGCGACGAGGTCGCTGGAGAGGGTGCCATGCAGCCAGGACCGGACGACACAGTCCATGCGCACCCAATCAGGGGAGGCGTGCACGGGATCATCCTGGAGGACAGGATCCTCTAGCGAGTACATTCCAAGGATGAGGAGAAATTGCTCACGCCACATGGAGTAGCTGCCATAATTGACATCGAGGACGACGAGGACAAGACTCTGGATATTCTGCACGGCGATGGCCTGGGCATGCAGATTGAGGAGGGCGGCAGCCTCATGCAGAAGGAGGGCGCCGTGGAGATAGCTGGGAGCGTCACCGGGCGCAGACACAGATCCATCTGTGTGGTTGCTGGAGGCATCGTCGATGGCGGCGGCGGCAGCCTTGCGCTCGCGGGTGGCGCGATCCAGGGCGGTGCGCGCACGGGCGGCCGCGTCGTCGTGCTCCTTGGAGGCGGCGGTGGCCTCCTTCTCCGTGTTGTGCTCGGCGCGAGCAAGGGTAGCATTGTGCTCGACAAGGTGCGCCTTGCGCTCTTCCTCCTCTTTCAGGCGCACGGTTTCGGCCTCCTTCTGGCGCAAGGCCTCCGCAGCGGCGGCAGATCCAGTCATCAGGCAGTGACGGCGTGAGGGCTAGTGCGAGATGGTGAAGGGCAACGACGGTGGGAGATGGCCGGTGCGGGGGGTGGACGCAATGTGAGGGAATCGCGTGCGGGGGGAGCAGCGCCGGGAGAGGCATGCCAGGTTGCGAAAGAGGGATGGAAATCCCGGTCTCTTGATACCATGAAAGCAATGAACACTACTACAAAAAACTGATTAACCGAGGCATTTTGAAAAGGCTTCGGAGGCGGGCACATTAAAAAACTGCCTCGATTAATGCCCGCGATTAACCGAGGTGGTCATTTTTTATTAACCGAGGCGGTCACAATTAACCGCCTCGCAAAATCGATTTACGGAGGCGGTCGTCTAACAAACAACTGCCTCGGAAAATACTCTATTTTTGGAGGCGGTCATCTTATGCGTGTCTGCCTGGGTTAATATAGCTGAGGCCCAGGACACGGCCCGAGGCCCAGCAAGCCCGTTAGCTAGGTTCATGTATATAAGCGGGAGTTAGGTTTTGGGGGCCATTTCTACCTGCACTCTCTCTCTCTCTTCTCTTAGACGCGGCGGACGCACTCTCTCTCTCTCTTCTCTCCCTCCCTCCCACAGGCGGACGCCCCCCTCCCTCCTCCTGCCGAGCTCGGCCTCCAGCCCGAGGTCCCGTGCGGCCGCCCCCCTCCCTCCCTCCTCCTCGGCCGGTGCGGCCGCCTCCTCCATCCCGCCTCCCCGGCCGGTGCGCAGCGGATCCAGGGGCCACACGCAGTGGCGGCGGCCGATCCAGGGGTCCCGCGCGGCCGCCCCATCCCTCCCTCATCCCTGGCCGGTGCGGCCGCCCCCCTCCCTTCCTCCTCCCCGGCCGGTGCACAACGGATACAAGGGCGACGCGCAACGGCGGCGGTGGATCCAGGGGTCCCGTGCGGGTCTGTTGCCCCCCCCCCACCGGCGCCGTCCTTCCTCCTCCGGATCCGGCCAAGCGCGGCGGCAGTGGATCTAGGGGGCGGTGGATCCCAGCGCGGGCTCCTCCGGTGCGGCGTGGAGGGGGCGGTTGGGTGGCAGATCTGCCGCCGGCGGCCTCCTTCGGCGTGACCCGGGGCCTCCGCATGGAGGGGGCGCGTCGTGGCGGGCTGGATCCGCCGCCGGTGGCCTCCTCCAACGGCGGCGGATGTGGTGGGCCGCGCAGCGTGCCTCGGCGGGCGGTGGGTGGGCACTGGAGGTCGGATCCACGCCTGTGGTGGCCAGATCCAGCGACCGGCGATACGAGCGGTGGCGATGGGCTCAGCAGGCTTGTGGATGGGCTCGCTGGGCCTGTCCATTGAGTTTCTATTTTTTGGTTTTTTTATTTCTATTTACTGAGGCGGGCACAAAACCGCATCGGTTAATGGCTCTATTAACCGTGACGACTCCTCGAAGGCGGTTGCCCAGTCCGCCTCCTAAAATGTTTTTTGCCCGCCTCCGAAAACGTTTTGTGTAGGAGTGGAAGATTGAGTGGAAAGGATTGCTTGATTGATTAGGGTAAACAAGTGTTACATATATAAGATGGGATCACCCTAGCCTGACCTAATCAATCTAGGGCTCGGCAGGCTCGGCACACGGCACAGCCGGCCCAAGCCCAGGCGCATAGCACGCTTGGGCCCTCTCACACACATACACATATACATGTCTAACACTTATATTTGGATGCCTTTTTCTTTACACATGGCCTATCATTGTGCATGCTTTGCTTTTCTAGAGGTAGTTTTGATATTGAGCTACACTTGTACCAAGTGGCACCTCATAAACGTTGGTTGCTTTCATGTTTTATCTTAAAAATGGTCAAAGATATGAGTTTACAAAAGAACTGCTTGTTTACATGCTGTTTCAATTGCTTTTTTGCAATGTTCAATAAGGCGCTAGGCAGTTTCTAGGCGGTAACCCACCGCCTAGAGCTTAGGTGAGCCTAAGCGTTTCAAGGCGATTTGCTAGGCGGTAGCACATACACACATATACATGTATATCTTGCTATACACATCCATATATCTCTAAAAGAAAAAGGAAAATAAGAAGCCAATGGGCTTAACTTTGGACAGAAGCCCATTAAAACAGCCCAATCCACCTTATCCACTCACCCTCAACCCCGGATCTACTCTTCCTCCTCCGCCTGTCTCCCCTGCTTCCTCTTCCGGAGAGCCCGCCTGCCCCTGTCTCCTCTTCCACGTCCGCCCACCCACCGCTCTTGCCTCCTCTTCCTCCGCCTGCTCACCCGCCCCTGCCTCCTCCTCCTCCTCCGCCGCCGCCGCTAGCCCCTGCCTACTCCACCGCCACATGGCGGCGCCCATCCCCTGCCTCTTCCACCGCCACACGGCGGCGCCCGTCCCCTGCCTCCACCTCCGCCACCGCACGGCGGTGCCCGTCCCCTGCCTCCGCCTCCGCTACGCCCATCCCTGCCTCCGTCTCCACCACAGGCCGCTTAGGGGACCGCCTACCCCTATAGGCTAGGCGGGACCCCCTCGCCTAGTGCTTAAGCGTGCCTAGGTAGCCGCCTAATTCTGCCTTCTTGAACATTGATTTTTTGAAAAACCTTCACCAGGTTGCTCTGCTGTTACATGTGCTTGCCATAGAAGTAGGTCCATAGTTTTATTGAGTTTGAAAATGAGTAGAAATGTCTTGCATGTGTTAGCAATGATCTTATGTTGAAAACTTGTCATCCTTGTGTGAGCTTTTATGAACTAGTTGATCTTTGCCAGAGTGATCTTTTAGTTAGTTGCTTGCTCATGTGGTGATATATATATCTAAAATATGCTAAACACTCATAACCATGCTTTTGCCTTGATTATATCATAATATCCTCATGATGGCTCTAAATGCTTGCTTTTGATCCGCTTCTCATGTTTTAGTTCACTTGTAGCATGTTTCAATGCTTTTGGTCTATATGAGAAACTTTGTAGGTTGCACCTTTTCTTTCATGCTCTCATGTGATTATTGATGGTTGCATTGTCATCAAAGGAGAGTTTTCATGACATGTTGCATTGGGTGAGTTTTGCATTTGAGGGGGAGCATTCATTTCTTTGCTCTTCTACATGCATTTCTTTCTAGCATGCTTTCAGGGGGAGTGCTGGTGTTCAGGGGGAGCGTGTTGCTCAGTTACGTATGCTTAGGGGAAGCTTGTAAGTTATGTGCTCTCTTTTGCTGTTTTGTCGATTATGTGTTCTCGTTTCGGTTGTGTCGAGCCATTGCCCATATTTTTGGGGACCGAGCCTTTTCCAAGTCGATTTGGCATTTGTGATGTGTCTCCTGCTAGTGACTTTGATATTTGATTTTATGTGACCTTTGTTCACTTGGATATGAGTTTTACTTGCCTTTCGATCACTTGGATGATATTTTCGACTTTTGCTTCTCAAACAATTTCATGTGCTTTAATGTTGTCAACACACCCATCAAGGGGGAGATAATGTTGAAATCAAGTTGATATGAGCCTTGATTTGATAGTGATGAGCGTTTGACAAAATTGTTGAAATGAGTTTGATGGCATTTTGGGTGTTCATGAGTTTGTGAGCTTTGCATGTCTCTTTTCCTCTTGCGCGAGTTTGTGAGCTTTATGATCCTCTGTGCGTCACTTTTGCTCTTGCGCGAGTTTGTGAGCTTTATGAGACTATGTGCGGCACTTTTGCTCTATGCAAGTTGACGAGCGATGAGAGATTTTGTATGTCTCTTTTGCTCTTGAGCCGGCTGTATTGAGCTTTTACCTCTTCTTGAGGAGTTAGTTTTTGAATCGAGCTTTCAATTTGCACATGATCGGTGTTGAGCTCTTTTTTGACTTTTCTTGAGGGATCATGTGTTTGTCTCAGTTGTGTCGAGCTTTTGCCATTGTCTTCAGAAACTGAGACTTCTCATTTTGAGAGATCTTGTGCTTGCCTTTTCACTTGGCTTTTGGATCTCTTGAATGAGCTTTGTTTTCATTCTTCTTCTTTTAATCTTTTTCATATGATGAAATTGTGTTGGGTGTTGTCAATGCACTCATCAACGGGGAGATTGAGGACCAATGGTGGTCACCCTTGGATGATGAGTGATTGACAACGTTGTGTGTATTTGATGTATCTCTTGGCTCCTGATGTGCAGGTGTAGGATGCAGCATGACGGTCGACGGTGCGAGGTGAAGGTCAAGCAAAAGATTCATGCTGAAAGACTGTGGTGAAGGATGAACGCGAGTAGACTTAGTAGAGTGAAAGGTTCATGCCGAGTGACCAAAACGGTGAAGGGTGAATGCGAGTAGGCCTGGACCGAGGGACTCGAGGAGACTGGGCGGAGTCATGGGCGGTCCACATGGTGCACGGAAGAGCAAGAGTACATGGTGATGAAGATGGCGTTGGCCAAGTCGGTGAGGACTATGGCGAGTCAAGTAGGTGGCCCGTGCGGCGGGCGCGCGCGAACGACTCGAAGGCGTCAAGACTCGGCGGGAGGTCGGACATGCGTCGACATCGGCGGTTTGACCGGTTTGACCTCAAAACCAGAGAGTCAGTCACGTCGTGCGAGAGGGTTTGACCGGTTTGGCCTCAAAACTGGGGGAGACAGATTTGACCGGTTTGGGCCTCAAAACCGGGGGTGGATTTGGCGCGATCAAGGTCCGGGCGTAGGGCACGTGGCACCATCGCGAAGCTTGCGTCGAGGTGAAATGAAGTCATGAAGGCGGCGTTTCCGTCCGTGGCTCCTACAAAAAGATGGACTATTTTGTCCCTACGTGAGTGGGCATTATAATTAATAGTGTAGGGGTATTTTTGTCTTTTGAAGGAGGCTTAGAGGATAAGAAGAAAAGGATGGACAGCCACGTAGGGTTAGAGATTGAGATGAATTTGTAAGATTTTGTACCAAGAATTTGATGGGAAAGGAGGCCCTTCCCCGGTGCCCCGCGGGGTTTTGATTCTTCAACTGTGGCTGAGTTTTTCTTCCCTCTGTTCTTGCGTTCTTGTTCTCGGAGGGGCACGGGCGCTCGTGCGTGGCCAGCAGCCCGCGGCGGCGCGGCGCCGGAGCGCAAACCCCGTCGCGCACGTGGCCGGTGAGGGAGGCGCACGCGTGGGGGCGCGTCCTGGGCCTCTCGGGGCAACCGGCCGAGGCGAGCAGCGGTCCGGGCGGACATCAGGCAGCAGGGCTCCTAGCGCTGCGCCTGCGTCAGGTCTGGTGCAGCCGGCGGCGCTCGCGAGCACAGCAAGGCACGGCGTCGGGGCACGCAGCGCCAGCTCGCGCGTGCGGGCCGGTTCGTGGGCGGCAGTCCACTCCTGCCAGCTGGCCGGCGGCGGGAGGCAACAGGCCAAGCAGGCCGTGCCCCAGCAGCAGCACGTGGCCAATCGGAGGAAGCAGATCAAGTGGGGCAAATCCATCCCAAGCTCAGCAGAGGTTCTCGTGCGGCGGCTTGGTTTGCCTTGGCGCAGGAAGGGGGGCGCGACAGGTGCTGAGCGGCGCTAGGCAACAGGAAGGCAGCAAGAGCAGCGGCAATTTCAGCAAGCACACAAGGTGCTCGGGAAAATTTCCAGCAAGTATTTTTGTTGCACTTGTGTGTCTGTTTGATTGTGTGCAGGTCTTCGTCTAGCGTGTGCGTGTGTGGAAAATCCGTGGTGAACCGCTTGATGATTTGCAGCTAGATTCATCGACGCCCACCAAATGTTTGAGGAAATGCTGCACAAGGTTCTTTTCCACCAAGGTGAGCACTTTTGCTGGACTTTGTGCTCTCGGTAGTTTTGATTGTGTAGGCTTTTGGTTCACGCGCCATGTGTGAGGAGCAACAGGGGTTCAAGTCTTCAAGAAGCCAGCACTAGCAGCAACAGCACAGTGAGCACTCTCATCTATCTTTCTAATCTAGTTAAGCATATTTAATTAACATTTGTTTTTGCTTTTCACTGTCAGTCACATGCCTAACTAGTTTGAGTTAGTTTTTATTCTTGCAAATCTTTGCTAGTCTTTCCATACCTTTTCAAGAGGACTCTTTTGTAGTGTTTAGCTCTAATCTTTTTTGGTGAGACTCTTAGTTGGCTTGTTGGTTAAACGTTGCTTCCGCTTGACTTTGGGCTTTCTTAATCACTGTTGAATCATCACATGATTGATTAAGTGAAGTTTCTATGGTAGCTTTTGCTCGAGTTGTTTGCTTCTGCCTAGTCTCAAGTTTTCGGAGTTTTGCTCAATTTCGGCTTCCGTTTTTGCGTCAAGTCTTTCCTAACCGTTCCTAGGGTGAACTCGTCACGTGTTGGCTTGTGTCACCTTGGCGGTTAGAAGAGAGGTACGTCGGGTTGAATTTGGGACATAAGCCTTGTTCTCTTAGGGGATTTTTAAAGGCTCCCATTCACCCCCCCTGTGGTCGTCTGTTCGGTCCTTGACCCGATCTTCCCAAATTACTTAATGCCTAGGCCTAAACCAGCCAACGAGTCTTCTCCCTCGCGAAATCCGTCTAATCGTGCTGCCAAACTGCCATTTGCCATTGCGCTGTCCTCCAGCTGTCTTCGATGGCTCCTGCCACCAGCTTCGCCTCCGCCGCCGCCCTATCCCGGCCTCGCCGTGATACTCACCATGACGCTGTGCCACCTCCATGGCCCATCAGGCATCCTCCACCAGCTAGGTCTGGCGGTGCCCCACCGTCTCGCCGCCCGGCCCACAACGGTCACCACTGCCACCTGCCGTGGCCCAAGGCCTTCCCTCTATACCTACTACCTCACCAGATAAATGTGCCCTCCTGCCAGCTCAGACCCTGAACCTAACCTAGTGTGCTGCGATGCAAGGAGAAATAGCAACGGCGGATGGAGCCATAGAGGAGAAGCGGGAGCGACCAGACGCCACGGACTAAAAATGGCCACAAAAGGCCGAATGGGCTGCTGGGCCGCTTTTAGGCAATACACTGCCATTTTTAGCATGAGCGATGTATAACCCCTGCCCCATCATCTCTGCTACGGCCTACGGCTGCTACTAGATCCACGCACCGCCCCACCCGTGCCACCGCAGCCCCCGTACGCTGCATGCTGCTGCGGCTCCTGCACGCCGCCCTTGTGCCTGTGCCCACCGGGTCCTCCACTGCTGCCACCCATGGCCTTTGCTGCAGCTGTTCTTGCAGCTACGCACCGCCCCACCCGTGCCACCGCGGACCCTGCATGCCGCCCTCGCGCCAGCCCCTGCCGCTTTCACTGTGCTTGTTGATGGTGCGCGCCTCCTCCTCTGCGACTGCGGCTGACCGTGCTGCCACCCACACACCAGCAGATCTCCTTAGAGTGAGATTCAGATGTGCCCACGACTGGTGAAAAAGAGGAGAGAGACAGGCGTGGCCCCAGTGGACATATGGGCAGCAGAGTGCTCAGGCCATTAGCATCTAGTGATGAATCACTACCGCTAGTGTTCAAAACGGATAAGCATCTAGGTGAGCAGATGCCCATGTGTGGCTCAGAGTCCTCTCTTATAGATAAACGAATTCGTTGATAAATCTTAATGAGATGATATATAGAACAAAAGTAGATGAACATAAAAGAAACTATGTAGTTGTGCAACTTGCACAATTAGGTATGCCAGTGACTCACAAGAAGTAGACCACAATTTTGCTTGACTGTTATCGCTAATGTAAACCACGTCAACTTACCTATCACTAAGTCATGATACCATATTAGTGACAGTTGTAAACTCACATTAGTGACGACTGAAATGCGCGTCACTAAATTTTCATCACTGATGTGAACCACATCGGTGACGCGGGAAAAGCCGTCACTAATGACTCACAAAAGTGACAGCTGTAGACTTTATTCGTCATCTATGACTCACAAAGGTGACGGTTGTAGAATTTACGCGTCACCAATGACTCACAAAGGTGACGGTTATAGGGTTTACGCGTCACCAATGACTCACAAAGGTGATGGCTGTAGGGTTTACGCGTCACCAATAACTCACAAAGGTGACTGTTGTAGGTTTTACGCGTCACCAATGACTCACAAAGGTGACGGCTGTAGGGTTTACGCGTCACCAATAACTCACAAAGGTGACTGTTGTAGGTTTTACACGTCACTAATGACTCACAAAGGTGATGGCTGTAGGGTTTATGCGTCACTAATGAGAAAGAAAGGTGACAGCTCTTGGAGTTACCCGTCACCTATGTGAAGATATCGGTGACATGTCTTTACGAGCAGCCGTCACCAATGTTGAATTAAAACAACAAAAAAAGGATATAAAATATATCTTATGTACATCACAAATACACATGTTTTATCCACCATATACATCACAAGTAAACAGACTTCATCCATTAATCACTTTACATAAAGTGAGATTAACTAGCTCTAGACTACTGCAAGGTCGGGCAGCAAGCAATGGATTGACTGAATGTATCTAAAAAAACAATGTACAGAGCATTGCTATGCACATGAACCAATAAACAACACCAGATAAGCTAGCATTACCAATATATATTAGTGAGTTAGTGAGCCTCACGATCCACTGAATCTGTGCTTTCCTGCAAGCCCTTCATAGACATCATCAAAAGTGAGTTAGTGAGGTACTTTCAGTTGACGTAGTATAATACATTAATCACATGACATATCATCAAATTCAATTAAACTTTCCAAGTTTGGCCTTAGAAATACAGGGAACATAGTTTCTTTTCTTTTCTTAAGACAATTTAATCTACATAGCACATAAGTTGATCCTCTTGCATCACCTGACAACAACCAGATCAACAACTAAATCAATTCAGATGCAGACAGTGATCTGCATAGCATCACAAGGATAAATGATAAATGCTCATAGTAAATGAATAGAAATCCTTGCATTCAAAACCATGTATAAAAGGTACTGCCACCATTGCCTATGATATCATATGAAGAATACCGCTGGTGGTAAGCTTTATTTGGTTCCATGCGCATTATGGATCTATGGCTACTAACAAAACAGAGTAAATATGGTACGTACTTGGAGTGAGGGCCCACTAATCATTGCAGGATACACGATCCCGAAGCTTTGGCGAAGCTTAATTGGCGACCAATCCTGCAATTTGAATAATGAGGTCCATTAATCATGTGAAAGAGTATAAGCATACAAATGTAGAAAATCAGAACCATTTGAGATATTGAGTGAGAAGCTCTTAACTGACAGGCGACTTCTAGAAAATTGAATGTTGATTCAGAGACTCACTGGAGGTATATGTTGAATACAGCAAATGGGAGCAAAAAGCATTTTTTGTTCTGGAAGAAACACAAAGCTCAATGTCAGATTCACGGTTTCATAAAAATTCATAGATTCCTTTAATTTGTTGTAGTTGTGTCTATAAACTATATTCAAAATCTTTAAATCTAAGAGCAAAAATGTTCAGTAACTAGCAGTTAAGAATGTTCGGATAGTTTCTTTGGATTTTGAAAGTAGGCCGGATAAAATTGATTAAGGTGAAATCTGAATACAGAAACAATAATACAATGAATTGAATCAGTATTCGTCAATTAGAATTGCTGTCCTATATTCTGCAAGGTCATCATTATACGACAAGACCTGGGAACACTTAATACTTATTTAGAGAGACTTTCGAGATGAAAAAATTCTGAACAAACCATAAGACTGAATAGCCCAACATGTGGATTAGCTATGGTAAAAGCCCAACATTTGGATATAAGAAAATCTTTGTGATGGTTGTAGAAAATCATACAAAGATGCATGTATTATGTAAAAGTATTGCCAGGCCATTTAGACGTGAGATTAAATGGTTGTAGAAAATACAGATGTATATCCCAGATTACTTAATACATCTATTAATTTCTTAATTTATAGTGAAAGGCAGCCCTGAAAAGTATTCAGAGAGCAAGCAGACCAGGAACACAAGCAATTTCAGACCAGATTAAAAGAGTACAATTGAGGCTGCTTCCCTTAGGCTCCATTTGGATGTCGATATTGGAGGGCATGGAATTGAATTGGGTTCAATACCAAGTCAACCATGGTATTGAAATGAGATACAATTCCAATTCTATTGTTTGGACGTCATTGTATTGGAGTTTGGAATCCTAGAAAACAACTCAATTCAATTTTATGTTTGGATGTACAAGCATGGAATTGGTATTTGTTCCCTTCTTCCACCTGGCTGACGATCACTACTCCGGCAACAGTCGCTGCTGTCGTGGCACACAGGAGTGGCGGTGCCCCTCTTGGATCCACGCGCCCCTCCTAGATCCACGGCACTAGAGGGGAGTAGACAAGGTGCTCACAGGCGGAGGGGCTCGCCCGCGGACAGAGGTAGGGGAGGAGCCGTGCGGCTCGCCGGCGGAGGGGCACGGGCTCGCCGCGGAAGAGGGCAGGGGAGGGGCGTCGCAGCTCCTCGCTCACCCCGTGGCCTTCTTCTTCTCCCGCTCGGGCGCGTCGGTGGAGGGAGCCACCGGGGAGGAAGACGGAGGAGGGCGCCTCAGCCATGGCGGAGCTCGCCATCTTCCTCCGCACCTCCCTTGCCTTGCCAGCAGAGTGAGGGAGGTAAAAGCTCGGCGCGGGCCGCCGGTAGAGGGAAGCGATGGCAGCACGACTCGCCGCCGGGAGGGGGAGAGCGGCGCAGCTCGCCGGAGGAGGGAGGGGCTGGCGGAGAGAGGGGGGCGCAGCTCGCCGGCCCGCCGGCAGAAGGAGGCGGCGGCACGGCTCGCCTATGGAGGAGGGGTATGTTGCCGTCGGTGAGGGAGAGGGAGGACTGGGAAAGACAATTCCCTCCGATACGGAGGGGTCTGGCTCGGTATTGAGACCCGGGGCACAAGCGTGGGATCAATACCGGTTGGCATTGAGATTGATTTCCAATTCCGAATTCTAAGTCATCCAAACAGTTGGCATTCGCAGCTGCCAATTCCAATTCCGAATTCCGAGTCCTAATATCTACATCCAAACGTTACCTTAAGTGTTTGGTGGCTATATACTATTGGTAAGTATTTATCAGAACAGGACAAGCAAGACGAAGATGGTTCTTCTATGAGGACAGGACAAGCAGTCCAGGACAGGGGTGCATAAGATGAACATGGTCCTTTTATGAGAACAGGGCATACTGAAATGATCGCTTTATGAATTATACAAATATATATTCAACAGAAACAAAATTTCTTCTCAGGAACAATTTGATGCATCATCTAGCAACTACAGTACTAAGTATGTCACATCTGAACTCTTCTGCAGATTTCAAAGGAGCTAATAGAAGCTTTTCTTTTCTGCCCGTAGTTTCATGGATGTATACAGCATCACACAGTACGGACCAAAGTAGTACTTAGACTACAAGCACCATCAAAGGAAAAGTTTTAAACAAAAGCAAACAGGATCAAAAGCTAAGCCTGAATCCTATAGCTGAATTTCCAACAAAAGTTGAAAAGCTCTGTGACAGTAGTCTCCAGAATCCTGCATCCTTTTTTTTAGCTCATTTCTCTCTTCCTCTTTAAACAGCAACGATCACTCTCTGATCCAGTAAGTCCCCCTGAAAACCGCCTGTAAGAAAGATTTAGAAGTTCTAATGAAAACAACATCATTCCTACTCAACCATATAGCCTAATATAGAGCTGTTGCACCCACTAAAATTTGGACCCTAAGCTTAGAAGAAGACCCTTTTAGCCATGATCCAAATAAGTCATATACATTAGAAGGTGGTCGAATATTGAAGACAATGTAAATGGTAGCCTTCGTAGTTCATGTTAGACATTATTTTTATATGAACTCTGTACCGAACTCATTTGACAACACTTGAGAAGTTGGCTTTGTGTTATTATGTAGTGATTTGTTTCAGAAGTAACGTTTTATACCTTTCATCTGCTTCGTTTTCATCCTTTGTCCTTGCCGTCGATGGCAGAGGCAGGTGCAGACGAGCGGTGGCTGTGAAGGTGTACATGGAACCAGGAGTGCTGGGTCGCAGCGTAGGGAGACTGATACCAAAGGGGGAAGTGCTGGAGGACCTGCTGGTGAGGTGTGCAGCACTGCTGGATGCACCAGCGACAGGCAGCATCTGAGGCGTAGTAGTAGAGCCGATCCAGCTTCCCAGGCTGAATTACTGCGCTGGCCGGTCCTCTAGTGCGTTGGCATCATGGCCTGCCTCACTTGCACCGCTCTTTTCATCCTTTGTCATTAACGATTCAATATCTCTTGACAGCTTAAGGTCTTTCCTGCAAAAGGAGAATGAATGAGTATCAAACGAGCAGGCATACATGGCACTTCAATACTAGGACGAAATTCTTTACCCCCATTGCTTTAAATCACGTTCATATTTGCTGTCATCATCTTGCGCCACAGAAAATCCACCTTTGTTCTGCAAAGAAACAACGTTAGCTTTGTTCTGAAGCGTCATCATGATTGTGGACGAACTGGTTGGAAGCCAGCAAGACCAATTTTTGGAAACTGTTTTGGCAGTATACCATGTAGCCCAATATAGAGCCGTTGGAGGGACTTCTGGTGAGGTGTGCAGCACTGCTGGATGGACCAGCAACAGGCAGCATCTGAGGCGTAGTAGTAGAGCCGATCCAGCTTCCCAGGCTGAATTGTTGCGCTGGCCGGTCCTCTATTGCGTTGGCATCATGGCCTGCCTCACTTGCACCGCTGTTTTCATCCTTTGTCATTAACGATTCAATATCTCTTGACAGCTTAAGGTCTTTCCTGCAAAAGGAGAATCAATAAGTAACAAACGAGCAGGCATACATGGCACTTCAATACTAGGACCAAATTCTTTACCCCCATTGCTTTAAATCACGTTCATATTTGCTGTCATCATCTTGCGCCACAGAAAATCCACCTTTGTTCTGCAAAGAAACAACGTTAGCTTTGTTCTGAAGCATCATCATGATTGTGGACGAACTGGTTGGAAGCCAGCAAGACCAATTTTTGGAAACTGTTTTGGCAGCATACCTCTAGATTTTGTTCCCTCGGCATTGTGCTCCGAGTCCTGGTCACACGTAACAGCTCATCATCCAATATCTGAAAAGCCAACCGTGCGTTGGCATCATGGCTTGCATCACGTGCACCACTCTTTTCATCCTTTGACGTTGACGATTCAAAATCTGTTGACAGCTTAAGGTATTTCCTGAAAAAGGTGAATCAACGAAACATCGACAATAAGTAACAAATGAGCAGGACATACATGGCACTTCAATACTAGGAGGAAATTCTTTACCCCCATTGCTTTAAAGCCTCATCATCTTGTGCCTTAGGAAATCCACCATTGTTCTGAAAAGAAAAAAAGATACCTTTGTTCTGAAGCGGCATTATGATTGTGGACGAACTGGTTGGAAGCCAGCAATACCAATTTTCGGAAACTGTTTTGGTAGCATACCTCTAGTTTTTGTTCCCTCACTGCCGCCAAACAACCGGATTGTTCATCGTAAAAGTTATACAAATAATAACCATCCAATATCTGAAATGCCAATCGTTGAAACAAAAAAAGTCAATCGTTTCCTTGGTGCTGTGCAATAGTTATATTGTCTCAGGCACTTTTTAACAACTGTATTGTTATTGCTAGAGTTTGCGCGTTCGATAGTAAGACAGCTTTCTTACTGCTGTGTTGAAATTGGCAGATAAGTGAATCTTCAAATAATCTAGAAAAGAACTAATTATTTGTCATACTATTGATCAAAATGCATCAATCCATGCATCCTAATATGTTTTCTTTTGTTTGTAAAAGAAAACACGGCAACCTTTATATTTTGAGAAAAAGGAAGGAAAATATATTAAAAATATATGCATTACTGCAAGAGCCAAAACCTCTAAGACATGTAACTGAGAATAGATCCGATATAAGATGACAAAAAGGAGTAGCCAATGCAAATAAAGAACATTATAATGGATAGATTGGCAGGCACATACTTTTTCAAAGATGTGAACGAGCTTTATCTTATTCTCCTCTGATTCGCACCACTGAACTAGTCCAGGGCAGCCATTAATTTTTAGCCGTTGGAGGCGTGTGAGTTGTTGTATGCTCTCTGGTAGACTCTTGATGCCACTGCAATCGCGTAACACGAGCTGCGTGAGAGAGGTGAGGTCTCCTAACCTCTCCGGCAGCGACACAGTGCCGTTTTTGCAATATTTCACAGTCAGAATCTTGAGGGAGGAGATACATTGAAGCAAATCTGTTGAGATGCATGTGAGATCACTGCAGTCAGTAATCTTTAAATATTCGAGGCAGGGGAGGTGACGCAGCAAGCTCCACTGATGCAGAGGCACCTCACAGCATTTCACGTGAAGCGAGGTGGTTGCCGTAGAGGAGGAAGCACTGAAGTGATCTCTGTCCTCCCATGTGGATAATAGTATTTGGTCACTACTATCTATGGTCACGTGCATAGCTGGAGGCCAACACGCTTTGAACCTCAACAAGGGGCAATGATTTATACTCAACTGCCATAGTTTTGGGAACGCGAGCTCATTCAAACCATCCTCAGCATTCCACTCTTCCAGGCATTCCATACGGGATATGGCAAACTCAAGAAGTCGAGGAAATGCACTTCTGCACCCGTAAAAGCCCCCATCAATCTTCCTAATGCTGTCCATTCCTCCGATCCTCAGTGACTCCAGGTTTGGTAACTGACCAAGTGGTGGTAGGACATTGCAACTGGGCAAGTCCCGCAGGGTAACATCGCTCAGGCGAGGTAGATAAATAGCAATGCTCATCATCCAGGATGGAAAGCAAATACTACTGTATCCTTGTAGTGTTAATGTTTCTATCGTGTCTGGTGGCACCAGTTCTGATAAAACTTCCCTATCGTCTGCAAATCTCTTGGCATCCCTAGTCCATGCCAATTCTAGCCTTACAATACTCTGCTTTTCCCCCAGTTTTATTCTCTTTGCCTCTTCTGCAGACTTCACATTTTCAAGCCTGCTTATATCCAACAAGGTTAGATGTTTATCCTCGAGCTCAGAAAGATTGCTGCTGGATTCACCATCAACAGCATGAACCACAAAATTCGGTAGCAAGGCTGAACGATCCTTATTCTGAGGTAGAGTGGATTTATCTAGCTTCGAGCAATAAGTTACATGTAGAAACCTCAGATCACTAATTGCTGATAAGCTTGATGGCAGCCTCCGTAGATTTATGCAATGCGAGAGGTCTAGTGTATTTAGCTTTCTGAGGTTCCCAATGCTTTCAGGTATAGTACGCAGATTTAAATTCCTAGCTAAATTAAGGTACTCTAGATTGGATAGGCTACAGACACACTCAAGTAAACTGTCAAACCCAGCTTCATCATCTCGTACATGAAAATAATTTTTTCTTCCTAAATTTAAATACCGGAGTTTAGTGAGATTGATGAGGGCTTGTTGTAATCCATCACTGTAGTCCACTTCTAATAAATTCAAATATTGCAAACCTGTGAGGCCGCTGATTGCTCCTGTCAGGTCTTCAATGTCTGCAAATCCTGATAAGTTCAGATGCACCAATCGGCTCAAGCTCTGCAACGATTCTGATACACCTCTAATGATATAGGTATTTGACAAATCCAGATGCGCCAAATTTTCTAGATTCCTGAATGAGACTGGCAATTCATGTATGCTGTAACAGTCTGATAGATCAAGATGCCTCAACCTTGTCAGTTCTCCAATTGTCTTCGGAAGGGCCGTAATACTAGATCCGTGAAGATTGAGATAAATCAAATTCGAGAGCTTCGTGATACATTCTGGAACAAATTCATCACGTATCTTTGGAGCACTCAGATATCCCAATTGCTTCAGTCGGCCAATGGAATCGGGCAACCTCTGTATGGAGCACTCGCTTAAATCCAATACTAGCAGGGACCTAGCAGGTGCAAATGCAGCATCGCTTAGTTCACTGCTGCAACCGTCCAGAAAACGCAGTGCTATTAGCCTTGCATGAGAAGTCAAGTATAACTCCAGTGGCCTGCTACAATCCCTGAGCAATGCATATTGGCAGCTGCTTCCCCTTGTATTGCCTTGTTTGCTCTGGTCCAAAATTTGGTTGCCAAGGAGTGAAATTGCCAAGTCATGCACCAGATCGTGCATGGTGAAAAACGTAGCTTGTTTATAGTACGCTTCAGAAGTCTGCATCAAAAGTACATCCTAGCAAGTATTAGGATTTCTTGATTCTACTTAAATTATATAACAACACAGTATACATCAAAACATATGAGTATACCAAGAGCAACCCATAATTTTTCCTAGTGAACCATACATTGAATAAAAAAGAAACAATTCTATTATTATAATTGAAGACTCCATTGAACTCAGCTTAGCTTAGCTAGTTATGTTTCTTGTGTTCCAGTCTGTCTACTTGGGTTCGAGTTCTTAACTCGGTATGATTTTTCGCACTTTTCAGGATTTATTCCAATAACTAACAGTACTATTCTTTTAGTGCTATGCGACATGCTCGTCGATGGAGACGTGCCTTTATGCTTTCATCAATCTCAAAGTCTGCTGGTTGAATTTGTCGGAGGTGCTTAAAGAGCTGTAATGCATACGTGTATCTATAGTTGTGAGTGTGCATGTGTGTATATGTCCGCATTAATTAGTCCTCATGAGACACGCTAGAGAAAGGATAAATCCGAGAAATTCTCGTATGAAAATATAACTTCCAGCCATCAATATGATATACTTCAATCCATATATGATATACTTCAATCCATTTTTGTTTTTCTTAAAAAAGTCAGTCACATCTTTCATTATTAAAAAATAGCTAAAGTAACCCTTAATACTTGTGAACGGGACCAAACGTTAGGCAAGAACACTATGCAGGGACAAAAGCTGAACTTTATATAGTTTGTCACTAAGTATATAGTCATCATAGCCGATTACTTGTAGATCAGCAAAGGTTTGTGATGGTGTTGTTTGGATTTGATAGATTTGCGATGGCATAATCATTCCTTCTTTTTATTTTTGAATTAATGAACCATACCTTTACTTCATAAGGAAATTGTGTATAGCTTAACAGGAAATCAAAAGTGTGTAAATATATATATGAACTCCAATAACATATATATATAGAGAGAGATTCATTTATACAATATTAGTGAAGTTCATACTCAGCTTGAATTCCAATATAAAAGTATAATTGAAATGAAAAAGAAATAAATAGAAAGGAAAACTGGAAAAAGAAAAAAAGGACATTTGGTCCTAGTTGGTAACACCAATCGGGACTAAAGGGGATGCCTGCCGCGCCCAGGCTAGCAACCCCTTTGGTCCCGGTTGGGTCCCCTTTTGTCCCGATTACTTAACCCGTAGTCACTACTACAGAATTTCTTTTCCGAGACGGGCAAAATGGCTTTTCCGAGGCGGGCAGCCCAACTGCCTCGGACCAAACGTCACGGTTAATGGAGGCATTTACCGAGGCGGTCTCGAAACCGCCACGGTAAAAGAATTAACCGAGGCGGTCATGTTAGGGCAACTGCCTCGGTTAATCTATTGACTGAGGCGGTTGTACGGCGGGCGGCCTGGCGCCTATTAACCGAGGCGGTCCGGGACCTGCCCGCCTCCGAGGCCCATTTTAAGTGCCTCGCAAAATGGAATTTTGTAGTAGTGAGTCCCGGATTGGCATTCCCGGTTGGGAAACCGAGACAACAAGGGTTTCCCAACCGGGACAAATTAAGCTTTCTCTACTAGTGAACCGTACATTTACTAAATATAAAAAATATGTACACATCAATACAAAATAAATAAACACCCTATACGTTTGTCTCATTTGAACCAATGAGGCTGCTGAGTTCCCATGGCCCATCAAACGACTTTCATCCCTTACTTTCAGGCAATGAGAAAACTAGCTAGCGAGGCACGTAATTTTACAATTTACGAGACCTGAGTATACCGGTGGATTAGTTAATATCCTACTCTAACAACCATTATCCATGTATGTAATCAAAAAATGATAGGCCATTATACTAGTACATTTACATCCAACAGCGATGCATGCTATCTTTGTATCGATATTTTCATACAGATGGTATATAACTGGTTAAACCTCGTACTAATTCTAGTAGATAATGCCTTCCATGATATTGATACTGATCTGTTGGTTCCTTGAACTACAATGGTGGCACTACTACAAAAACGTTGATTTGTCCCGGTTGGGAAACCGCTGTTGTCCCGGTTTCCCAACCGGGAACGCCTGTCCGGGACAAAAGGGGGTGCCCTTTTGTCCCGGTTGTGGCAACCGGGACAAAAGAGGACCTTTTGTCCCGGTTGGTAACACCAACCGGGACAAAAGGTGCAGCCAGCGCCCACGTGGCTGGCGCACCCTTTTGTCCCGGTTGGTGTTACCAACCGGGACAAAAGGTCTCTTTTTTTTTCATGTTTTTCTTTTCTCAATTCTTTTTCTATTTCAATTATACTTTTGCATTTCAATAAAACTTATGTATTGGAATTCAGTGTGTATGATCTCCACTAATATATACATATATATATAGTTACTTATATAATATTTGTCCTAGATAGTTTTCATATATAAATTAATTCACTTATATATATATGTATACACATATCTATACATGTGAATTCCTTTACATATGAAAATGTCTAGGACCAATATTATATAAATATATATATATACACATATATATTATTGGAGTGCTTATATATATAATACATACATACTCCATCATATTTGCATAGGTATATTCGTTCTTAATTACATAGTAGAATTTGCCTTTTGGAAATTTAATACATACATACATACTCATAAATAGAAATTTAATACATAGACACACATATATATTTACATAGTTATATTCATTCTTAATTACATATATACGCGTATATTGTCATATTTACTGTGATTGTCAATATTAGATATTCCATCATAGTAGAATTCGCCTTTTGGATCGAGGACTTGCTCAACAATAAATCCGGAGAATTGTTCTTGAATCGCCATAACCTTTCCCTCCGGTATGAGTTTATCGCGCATCTCCCCGACCTATGGAAAAAGGGGATAATTAATTTCGACTAATTAAAATACGAGTTCAAATATTAACAAGTTTTTTTACTTACTTCCTCCTCCCAATCTGTCCAGCCCTTTGGAGGACCTACCAGACCATGGATGTTCTCGCATACATAGTATGCGCACAATACAGTGCCTGGTTTCTGCCTCATACACTTTAAGAGAGAAGAAATTATCAGGTATTTACATGAATATATAATAAAACTAATGAATCGTGCAACGAATCATCCAAGCGCGTACCGGAAAATCTGTCTTGATCTTCAATTCCTTGTCAAATTTGCCTGGATGATTTTTAGCGAATTCTTTCCAAACCCTGTGCATGATTAGAACAATTATAGTCAAGTAACAAAGTGATTCAAATTATCGGTCATGGACGGAGTAGTGGTAGAATTACTTTTTCATCATGTTAAGAAGATTTTCGTATTGTTCTGGAGGTCTCCTCAATGAGTCCATAACCACGAGTAGGCTCTTCTCGGGAATTATGACAATTAGGATCCAGTGTTCACTGCAAGATTATACGGAGGCAGTTCTTGGTAGTTAAGGTTTAAACAATTCGATTACAGAATAGAAAGAGTTAGACGGAAGGAATCACTCACGCAAAGTTGTAAGGAAACAATATCATTTGCTTGTTGTGATAAACGCTTATGTACTTGAACAACATTTGGAATATCTCATCGGTATTGTCGCGTAGAAGCCTCCAATTACAAGTAATTGGGTCGATGAAGCCGAGGTGAGAGTATCCCTTTCTTCTGCAAGTATGTATCTCCATTCTACATGATACCGAATAAATCAAGAGATCAGTATGTTGAGATCATGCAAAACAATACGTAAGGAGAGTAAAATACTTACAGAACCCACAAGGCGACCATAGAGATGTCGAGGGCCTCCTGATGGAATAGTTGGTAAATTTCTTCCCAGTTTATCCATAGAATGGCCTCCCCCCCGTAAGAAATCGTCATCTTTAATCTTTGCGCCCTGCATGAAGATGCAATCGGCCATCGCACGCATGTAGTGCTGGTGCAGCTTATACATTTGCGTTGGAAGCACAGACACTACTTCGGGGGGTACAAGAGTTTTGCCGATCTCAAACGTCCATTTGACGACCACATCGGCCTTTGGAATATCTTCTCCCCCTGCAATCTGAGCGGCCGTCAGGTTTGATTCTTTCAAAAATGTAACAAAGTCTTGTTCTTGCGTCGTCTGTCCCACTACGAGAGGCTCTATTGATTGTTTCTTTTGGGCTCCGAGCTGTGGAACGTCGGACGACGACGACTTTGATTGTCTCTTCTTTTTCTCAGTAGTTTTGATAATTGTGCGTTCGTAGTCTGAAGGGGGGTCTCTCGGAATGAATTTTCTCTTATTTGCTTCGCACATTCCCTTAAAAAATTTCAAATCTATCGGATTTATCACTTTCTCGGGCTCCGGCTTCGGCTTCGGCTTGAAGTGCTCTTTAACTCTTTCTTGAGTTATCCGATCGCATTCTTCAAGGCTCATGTCCCAGGGTTTAATAGGAGCCTCCTTGGTTTTCTTCTTCTTTTCCTTCTTCTTTGGAGGCTCCCTAGCCGGTGCAGCTACCTTCTTTGCCGGCGGCCGTTTCTGCTTCTTTGCCGGCGGCGGAGGGGGTGACCATGGAGGCGACGGTGACGCTTGAGTGTTCATCGGCGCATGAGATGATGGTGATGGAGAATGTGCCGGTGAACCTTGCCGAGACAGTGCTGCCCTTGGGGAGTTTTGCGGAGATGCCGGTCTTGGAGAGGCATGCTGAGATGCCGGTCTTGGTGTTTGATCATCCGACTTTAGGACAATGTAGCGCTTATCCCATAGGATGTAGCCATGAATGGCTTCTGCTAGTGTCCTCTCCCCATCGCCTCCAGGAATATCAAGCTCGAGCGTCTCCCAACCCTGGCACACCTGCTCCACGCCAACTCTTGTGTATCTAGGCGGAATTTGCTGCCCGTGGTACACGTCGCCTGGTTCGGTTGGCATGGCGGTACCGTACGCAACAGTGAACATTAAGTTCTTAACGGCAGTCTGCAGGTCACAAGGTGTCCGGTGGGTGATCTCATCCACTGGAAATCGCTGCGGGGCCGACGCTTCAACTGCGGCCTGGATCCCCGTGGGCTCGGCAGCGGCGACGTCTGTGGAAGCGCAGCTACTTTTCCGCTGAGACAGGTGATCGGCTGCGACACTAGGCTCTGGAGGCAACGTTTGCGCTTGCTGTTGGTGGCTCATTGCTACGGCCACTTGGCGTTGTACCTCTTCCTCCAGTCTTTGATCGTGTGACATGAGCCGTTCCTCTAGCCTTCGCAGGTGCTCCCGCTCATCATTCTTTCTTCTTTGCCGGCTTCTATATGAATCAATGTAATCCCTGAACCCATACTTCCACGGAACCACGCCTTTGCCTCTTGTGCGGCCCGGATGCTCTGGATTCCCAAGGGCGTAAGTCAGCTCGTCCCTCTCTCTATCTGGCTGGAATGTTCCCTCGGCCGCTGCTTGTATGGCCTCCTGTAGTCTCTGGGCTGCTCGCTGGATGTTTGGCCCATAGATGCAGTCACCAGTCATTGGGTCCAAGCTTCCCCCGTGACCATAAAACCAGGTCCTTGACCTTTCAGGCCAGTTCATGGTCGCAGGTCGGATGCCTCTGTCAAGCAGATCCTGCTCCATCTTCTCCCATTTGGGTACTGCAAGCTTGTAGCCTCCTTGGCCTAGAGTGTGATGGTACACTTTCTTCGAGGCGTTGTCTTTGGCCTTCTGCACCTTTTGAAGCCCAAGCTCTGAAGACTTGTATTCCACAAATGCATCCCAGTGACCCCTGAGCTTTTCGAGCTCGCCGGTAAATACGGGTGTGGTCCCGGTCTTGATATATTTCTTCGTCAAAATTTTCTTGAATGATCGCAGTTGTTCGGCCATCTTACTCAGGGTCCAGCGCTTGCATATCTCTTCGGATTCAGCTGGAACCGTGAAGTTTTTCTTAAGCTCCCGCCAGCACCATTCTTTTTCTCTTTCGGGTACCGCATCCCGTTCCTCGCTTGGATTGGAAGCTTTCCAGAGCCTAAAGCTGATCGGGATGTGGTCCCTGACAATACATCCAGATTGTCTTATGAATTTTTTGGCGGCAGCTTCTGGAGCGATCGGTTCGCCATCTGGACCAACTTCCGTTATAATGAACCGCCCTTCCAGTTTTTTTGTTGGGCCTCGCTTCGTCTTTTTCTGCTGCGACGATGATCCAGACGGCTATAAAAAAAACATTCATAGTATTCATATAGATTCAGATGAAAATATGATTGTCACTACAAATAAGTATAGTTTTGATATGTACATTAGCACTTTGTTCAGCAGCAGCGTCATCCTGAATAGATGGTGCCTCAATTCCATCACCGGACATATTCAAATATATGTCGGTATTGCTGCCATCATCAGCTTGTTCAGCGACATCTCCTTGACCTTCGCCAATCATATTCAACAGGAACTGTTCGTCTTCCGCGTCTGTGTGTCGCGGGTCCATCGTAACTAAAATATGAATACAAATAAAACCCTTAAAAATTATCTAAATAATCCACTCCAGAAATTTGCGGCTAGGGATAGGCGGAGGGCCGAGGGCCGAAGGCGAAGGGCTCAAAGCCGAGGGCCGGAGGCACACTGGGGCGAACGCGGAGCGGGGGGGACGTGGGCTCAGGGCGAGCTATGAGCACAGCTCAGGCTCCTCATCCCATGCTGCAGAGAGCTTATCAACACTGTTTGGACCAGAAGCCCAGCCAGGCAATAATGTAAATGGACACATCAAGAATGAGATGAAAACAACTCGCCTTCTAGTCCGCTGAAGAAGGTGTTAATAGTAAGGTCATGTTTAGTTCTCAAAAATCTTTAAGATTCACCGTCACATCAAATTTTTAACACATGTATGAAGTATTAAATGGAGTTTAAAAAATAACTAATTGCATAGCTTAGCTGTAAATAACGAGATGAATCTTCTGAGCCTAATTAGTTCATGATTGGACACTAGTTACCAAATAAAAACGAAAATATTATAGTAGCCAAACCCAAAAAAAAATTGGAAACTAAACACGCCCTAAATTTTATAGATTTACATATATCTTTACAATATGAAAAAAATACACTCTAAAAACCTTTTTTTAGGAACTACACATTCATTTTTTTCTCTCCAACGTTTCTTTAATTTAGAAACTACACTCTCAGTATGTTTTAAGGGGTTGGTCCACTCGATAGAATCAGCTCAAACAATATATGAGAGGAGACCAACATTAAAAAGAAAATCTCAACAGAAAGCTCTTCTCTGCTTGTGTTATGATTTTCTCTTCTTTCTTTCCTCCCTTATTGATCCCTGCACGAATCTTTAAAAAAAAACAAAATTGATCCTTGCACGCATAGTCGATAGATCAGTACCCTTGCTAAAATTCTAAACCTTCAGGAAGCAGATTTGTTTACAAAAATACATTCTTTGTGGGACAAAATACATATAATTAAAGCAATACTAATTATACTCTCTCCATGTCAAAATACATCACTATATTCATACTCAAATCAAACGAACTCCCGATCTGTAAAAGAACAGAAGAATACCCACGCACACAACAGGGCGGCGGCGCGGCGGCGTGCAGTGGAGGCCGCCGACGAGGGCGTGCGCGCGGAGTGGAGGCCGGGGGCGGCGCTCGCAGGGACGACGGCGCTCGGTGACGTGGGCTCGCGCGGCGGGGCTCTGGGCGGCGACGTCGACGCGGCGGTGCTCGGGGAGCTCGAGCGGTGGGGGGAGCAGGGGAACGGACGGCGGGAGGGAGGAAGGGCGAAGGAGGGAGGGAGCTAGGAAATATATGGGGGGGGGCCTTTTGTCCCGGGTGAAGCCACCACCCGGGACAAAATGACCTTTTGTCCCGGGTGGTGGCTTCACCCGGGACAAAAGGCCCCCCCTTTTGTCCCGGGTGAATCCACCACCCGGGACAAAAGGACCTTTTGTCCCGGGTGGTGGATTCACCCGGGACAAAAGGGGTTTTTGGGCGGGCCGGGAAAATTCCCAGCCCGCGGCCCACCTTTAGTCCCGGGTGGATCTACCACCCGGGACAAAAGGGGCCCGTTTTCCCTCGTTCCCGCCTAATGTTATGTTTGTTTTTGTTTCTTTTAACTTCTCTTTTAAAATTGGCTTTCATTTGTTAATTCAGTTAATAAAATTATGATTCCAAAAATTATGGAACAAAATTTCTTATCTCTATATAAACTTGATACACGCAACAAAAATAATTAATTTTCATTCAAGTGATTGGGTCAATGAAATATCTAACTTTTTTGAAATCATATTTGTTATTTTGACCATGCAAAAATATATTAGGTGAAATTTTTTTTCAAACTGTTGCTTTTCGATAGAAAGTGGATTCTATCACGATATTAACATTTAAAAGTGAATTTTAGATAAAATTAAGCAATTTCATGATATTAATGAGTAGTGTGTGTGAGTTTGAGAGATAGTGTGTGTTAGTGAGATTGTGTGTGTTAGTGAAAGAGTATAGTGTGTTAATGTGAATGTAATTTCATGAAATAAATAAAATTAGTTGAGTAATCCATTATTGAATGAAAATTATAATTGAGTCTAGTAATTAAGTGAAAAATATATAAAATAATATAAAGAACACATAAAATATAATTGTACAGTACATATATAATAAAAGTATTCGAATTGCGATTATGTTTTTATACAATAATATAAAATGATTCAAGTACATGAAGGATTAGCGGTAACAGACTTTCTCTTCACAAATGTCCCTTGATTATGATCACGGCGCAAGTATGGAGCATCATCATTGGCTAGCAGGATGCATGGATCAGCATTTACTTCGAAAGGTGGAATGGCAACAAAATTATTATATTCTTCTGAAAAGTCTGTCTTGTCCTCCACTCCAACGATGTTTCTCTTTCCTGATAGAACTATGTGTCGCTTAGGCTCATCCTTTTGCTTGTTGATCCCCTTCTTTGGCTTGCTGGACATGTCCTTAATGTAGAAAACCTGAGCGACATCCTGGGCTAGGACAAATGGCTCGTCTCTATACCCAAGATTGTTGAGATCAACTATTGTCATCCCATACTCATCTTTTGTTACCCCTCCTCCAGATAGCTTAACCCATTGGCAACGAAATAGAGGCACCTTGAAATTGGGACCGTAATCCAGCTCCCATATCTCTTCAATGTAGCCGTAATATGTGTCTTTTTTTCCATTATTGTCCGTGGCATCCATACGAACACCGCTGTTTTGGTTGGTACTCTTTTTATCTTGGGCTATCGTATAAAATGTGTTTCCATTTATCTCGTACCCTTGGTATGTTAAGATATTCCAAGATGGTCCCCTAGCCAATAAGAACAGTTGTTCACTTATATCCATGTTATGCATTAGATGCTTCCGCAACCAGCTACAGAAAGTGTTCATGTGCTCACGTGTAATCCATGCCTCAGACTTTTCCGGGAAATTGGAGAGCAGAATTTTCTTGTGTTCCTCGATATATGGGTCAACCAAGGATGATTGTTGAAGAACCGTATAATGCGCTTTCTTGAATGAGAAATCATCTGTGCAGACATAAGATTTCTTTCCTAATGTACCCTTTCCAGATAGTCTCCCCTCATATCGCGATTCAGGGACTCCAATCAGTTTAAGGTCATCAATAAAGTCAACACAAAAGTCAATGACCTCCTCAGTTCCGTAGGCACTGGCGATGCTTCCTTCTGGACGAGCTCTATTACGAACACATTTCTTGAGTACCCCCATGAACCTTTCGAATGGGAACATGTTGTGTAGAAATACTGGTCCGAGAATATCAATCTCTTTGACAAGGTGCACTAGAAGATGTGTCATGATGTTGAAGAAAGATGGTGGAAATATCAGCTCAAAGCCAACAAGACATTGCACCACATCGTTTTGCAGCTTTATCAAATTCTCCGGGTCAATTATCTTCTGAGAAACTGCGTTGAGGAAGGCACATATCTTCACGATGGTTAACCGGACGTTATCAGGCAGAATCCCCCGCAGCACAACCGGAAGAAGTTCGGTCATAAGCACATGGCAGTCATGGGACTTGAGATTTGTAAATTTCTTCTCTGCCAAA
The DNA here is from genome assembly GCF_016808335.1 of Panicum virgatum. Classification (NCBI taxonomy): domain Eukaryota; kingdom Viridiplantae; phylum Streptophyta; class Magnoliopsida; order Poales; family Poaceae; genus Panicum; species Panicum virgatum. The sequence continues at coordinate 20,065,914 of NC_053143.1, read as the reverse complement.
TTTAAGATTCCTTTTATATTGGATGAGTATCCAGATGGAACCTTTATACTGCTCAAGCAGTCAAACATGGTTTCTTTCTCTTCCTTGCTAAGAGTATAGCTGGCAGGACTTAAGTATTGTCGTCCATTATCTCGCTGTTGTGGATGTAAGGCATCTCGTTCTTCCATACGTTGCAATTCTTGACGTGCTTCTACTGTATCTTTTGTCTTTCCGTACACTCCCAAGAATGCTATCAGGTTGACGCAAAAATTCTTCGTGAGGTGCATCACATCAATTGCATGACGAACATCTAAGACTTCCCAATATGGTAGCTCCCAAAATATAGATTTCTTCTTCCACATGGGCGCCATTCCATTTTCGTTCGGAACAGGTTGGCTACCAGATCCCTTTCCAAAAACAACTTCTAGATCTTTTACCATGTTGAAGACGTCTTTACCACTACGGTGCATCGGTTTTGTTCGGTGGTCCGCTTGGCCTTTGAAATGCTTGCCCTTCTTTCGTACCGCATGCCTGATGGGAAGAAACCGACGATGACCCATGTATACAACCTTCTTACAGTGAGTCAACCATATATTATCGGTATCATCTAAACAGTGTGTGCATGCTTTGTATCCCTTGTTCGAATGTCCTGACAAGTTACTAAGAGCAGGCCAGTCATTGATCGTTACGAACAGCAATGCTCGTAGGTTGAAGTTTTCCTGTTTGTATTCATCCCACATCCGTACACCTTCATCGCCCCAGAGCAATAAGAGTTCTTCGACCAATGGTCTTAGGTACACATCAATGTCATTTCCGGGCTGCTTTGGACCCGGGATAAGCACTGGCATCATGATGAACTTTCGTTTCATGCAGAGCCATGGTGGAAGATTGTACAGACAAAGAGTCACAGGCCAAGTGCTATGACCACTGCTCATCTCACCAAAAGGATTCATGCCATCCGTACTCAAACCGAACCTTATGTTTCTCGCATCCAAATCAAATTTAGGGTACGTTCTATCTATTTTTCTCCACTGCGACCCATCAGCGGGGTGTCTCAACATCGAGTCTTTCTTGCGTTCCTCTTTGTGCTATCGCATCAACTTAGCATTATCTTTATTTCTAAACAGACGCTTCAAACGTGGTATTATAGGCAAATACCACATGACCTTCGCAGGAACTCTCTTCCGGGGAGGCTCTCCCTCGACATCTCCAGGATCATCTTTTCTAATCTTGTAACGCAATGCACTGCATACGGGACATGCATCCAAATTCTCGTACTCGCCTCGGTAGAGGATGCAGTCGTTGGGGCATGCATGTATCTTTTGCACTTCCAGTCCCAAAGGGCAAACAAGTTGTTTGGCTTCATACGTTGTGGCAGGCAATTCATTGTCCTTAGGAAGCATTTTTTTAACAAGTTTGAGTAATTCACCAAATCCCTTGTCGGATACACCATTTGTCGCCTTCCATTGCAGCAACTCCAAGGTGGTGCCAAGTTTCTTAAATCCATTTTGACAATCTGGGTACAACAACTTATGGTGGTCCTCTAACAACTTCTGGAACTTCAACCTCTCCGTTTCACTCTCACAGTCTGCCTGCACATTGTGCAATGCTTGCCCCAGATCGTCGCTGGGATCATTTTCTGCTACATCTACTTCGGGCTCTTCCATGGGAATATCGTCATCGAATGCACCGATTCCAGCATTCCCGGGAAAGTGGTCGTCAAAATCTTCTTCTTCATTGTCTTCCATGGTAACCCCCTGTTCTCCGTGCTTCGTCCAACAAACATACTTTTTCATGAAACCATTTGCGAAAATGTGGCTGTGTAGGATTCTTGAAGATGAGTAATCCTTGTTATTGTTGCAATGAACACACGGGCAGCACATAAAACCATTCTGCTTGTTTGCCTCAGCCACAGACAAAAAATAATGCAGGCCATCAATGAATTCTTTCGAACGTCGGTCAGCATTGTACATCCATTGCCGGTCCATCTGCATTTTAAATAAATCGATTTGAATTCTTTACACGTATCGAATAAATAAAATATATCAAACCTAAATTAAACTAAATGTAACATAACATGAATAATTAAAAGATATGCAATATCTATCATACATCTTGATTAATTAAAAGGGGTACTTAATCCATTACAGAACTTAACAAAGGAGTACTATACATGAAATTTAAAAATTCGGTCAACAACACATAGGTTTTCAACCGTCCTTGCGTTGGAACGCAGAATGTTCTAACGGATTTCTTGCTGGCGCAGAATAAGATGGCGGAGCTGAAACCTCCGAGTTTGGTGGTGACGAACCGTAACGCCGCAATAAATCCTCAAGATCAAACGGAGGTTCCTCGCCCCTTGCCATGCATTCTCTATATTCTTTTTCCAAATAACGGAGCGCTGCCCTATGAAAAGCACTAGGTTTTTTGGACCGACGACGTACTCGAGTTGTGCCCTTCTCTCCAGAAGGACAACGATCACCCCCACCGGCGCCACTCCCTCCAGCTGTTGAAGCCATATTTTACTGAAAAATACCTTTATTTTCCACAAAATTATAAATTCTTACCATTACAAAGCAAAAATTATTTACTATTACAATTACAATGATCAGATTAATAACTCTTGCAAATAACAATGAAATTATATAAAAAAAGACGAAATGTATCATTAATCCTCAAGAAATCTCTAATTAATTGAAAGAAATCTCTATAACTTCTAATTACTTTGACACCCTTCAGTTCCAGGAGTACACTCTTTTCAATATCCAGAAACCCTCTAGAAGAAAAATAAACCTTTATTTCTGAAAATGTATATGTCAGTAACCTCAACCCTGCGGTGATGACACTGCCTTTCGGGGGGACACGGTGCGGTACAAGGATGTCACCAATCGGCTAGTCGCAGCACCAACATTTACGATTAATAGGCACAGCACTTGGCACAGGCAGCATGCTCGTTCATATGCTCTCAGTACAACAACGGCATGCTGACTGCGTCAAATGCTGTCTTCTTATCAATCGGAAGTGCTGGTGATGCGACCAACCGATTTGCGACGTCCTTATAGCGCATCGTGTATCCCTGAAAGGTAGTGCCATCACCGTTGGATGGAGATTAACGACGTATACTTGTTTCGAAATAAAGATTTTTTTAGCTTCTAGATGGTTTCAATGTGAGCCTGATTAAATACATCACTAGAGTGTCAAAATAATCCATTCATAATACAAAAAATTCTATAATATACTCATTTCATTAATTCATTCACGAATAAAAAAATCAACTATCCACAATATGGTCATATATACAAGTACATCACATGAAGTATCTACACTCATTCTAAAAATTTCTACTATCCATATACTCATCTAAATCTAAAAGAAAATTACGCCTACATATGCAATCTAGCTAGCAAAATAATGTCCAAGAAATGAGCTAGCTACACATTTTCTCTATTTCTAAAGTATGAAATGAGCTATACAAGCCAAGGAAGAAGAGAAAAACAAGCCCCAAACCTTTAGAGCAGATGGATGGACGGGGAATCAAAGATCTTCACAAATGTGGTGAAGAAATGAGCAAAACTCCTCTATCCCGAGCCAAGAACAGAGAAAACAAGTGAGCTGAATGGCTCGGGCGGGGGGAGAGGGAAGGGGATAAGGGGCGCAAGGCCTTTTGTCCCGGTTGGAGGCATGAACCGGGACAAAAGGGGGGACTTTTGTCCCGGTTGGTGGTTCCAACCGGGACAAAAGGCTACGCGGGCCTTTTGTCCCGGTTGGAACCACCAACCGGGACAAAAGGCTCCCATTTTGTCCCGGTTGGTGTCTCCAACCGGGACAAAAGGCCCCCGTCCCCCCCGCTGGCCCGGCTAGCCGTTGGACCCGGGACAAAAGCCACCTATTGTCTCGGGCCCAAAGGCTGCCGGGACAAATGGCCAGGAACAAAGGCCTGTTTTGTAGTAGTGTGGGACTGTGTGGTCCACGTAGTGTATGAGTTGACATGAACAATTTGGACCCTTTGCAAATGGGTCTGAGCTAAACCGCATGCATACTCGGGCATTGTGGGCTAGGTGTTCGGACATCCTGTATGTATGGCGTGTGTGGTCCTTGCGAGGTGCATGATATTAGCACTTGATGTTTTACTTGGAGCGATAAAGATTATAAGCTGACTGGAACCTATATAACTTTTTTAAAAGACCCTGTTTGGTAGAGGTCTAGTTCAAAAAAAAATTTGGATCACTTGAAACTAAATATTAGTAACTCCCAAAAAAATCTTGGATCTGGAACTCTTAAATCACTTTATTCTAGCCCTCCAACTACAAATCCAACGTGGATCTCGGATGAGGAGCTCTGGCAAGGTGGGACAAATTGCACCAAAACGGAATATATGGACTATGGACCAAGACGGGCCGAAGACTAAACATTATTAGATCATGGTTTTAAACATCAATATTTTAAATTTTTAGCCTATTCGATCTTTTGGGTTTTATTTTTTTATATTAGAGGGTTCCAATAAAAATTATCTAAGACATGATACATAGTTTATATCCGAGGAAAACAATAGATCCATCTCTTATTGAACAATTGGAACGCCTAAGGTTTGCAAGATTGTTTGGGATGACCCTCTTCGCAATAGCGACATATTGGTGCCTCTGGGTAAAATAGAAAATCTTATGTTCCTCCACATTGTTAACATATAAAAAGAGTATAGATTATTTGCATTGTATTCTAAAGGAAACAGAACTGAATCCACACATTACACTCCTCAATTGTCTGACTTAAACTACTACTTACAGTCACAAAGAACTGGTAATTGTTTGAAGTCAATCAATTCAATCTTTGACTACTACTTTTTATTATAATGTATTTTTAAAATGAAAATTCTAAATTATTTCCCTCAAGTATAGACAATGTCCCGATAACCCCAAATGTATACTTTTATAAAATTAATTTTTAAGACAAGTCTATTCAGCCTTTTCAAACCTAAAAACAAAAACATCATTTATTTGAGACTTGATGTAGTATAATAGATTCTGGCTACAATGTGTCTATTGTGTCAGCCTGTATGGGATTTTGCTACTAGAAAACAGCCCATTAGTACAGGTTCTGCAACCGGTACTGAGCAACCGAGACTAAAAATCTCGATCATCAGTATCATGTCGTGCACCCGGTACTAAAATTTCCTTTAGTACTGGTTGGTACCAAAGCGTAAAACGTCAAAACAATTTTTTTGGAATGCCCACACATGCACGATTTTTCACAAAAAATACGCGTGTGTGCAGTGCTTAGGACTCGAACTTGTGAACTCTCAGACTTACCATCTCACCTATACAGCATTTGTGATTGGGAGATATATGCTTTCCTTTTGAAACCATGGAGAACCCTTTAGTACGGGTGGTAACACGAACTGGTAAAGGCAATATAGTAGTATCGAGTGGTGTTACCACCCCGGTACTAATGTGGGTGTGCACATTAGTATCGGTTGGTAGCACCACCCAGTACAAAAGTAGACCCTCTAGTTCTAGTTGGTGTTACCACCCGGTACTAAAGCCCTCCATAGTCTTCCATCAACTCCAAATATACCAGAAGGAAATAGATCCTACTGGTATATTTAGGTTGGGCTGATAGCTTGTTTACTAGTAGTGTTTCTCTAATGTTTTTCTCCATTGCTCTCTGATTAAAGATACTATTGTTTTAAAATATTAGCTCTTCACCACTACTTACTTTTTAATAATCATGAACTGCAGCAACATTATTGTGTTAAGTGGTTGTGGTTGTTCCAATCCAATGTACCATGTATGTTGTCAGCATGGATTTACTAAAAGTTAACATATGTATGTTTCTTTTCAATTAATTCAAGAAGTAAGAAAAATTCCAATGTGGTATTGGAATGCAGAAATGACACACCTTAGGTGACACTGGTTGTTGAAAAAAGGACAATCCTAGGAGCTGCACAATATATCTTTCACAAAGCTCCGTATTCGAGAGTAGTTTTGTTGGCTTGATGAAATCCATAGCAATCCATTGGTAAATAAGATCATCTTTAACTATACTGTGACCTTTTGGAAAGGTTGCACAGTAGGTAAAACATGGCTTCAAGCTTGGAGACATATAGCTATAACTTAACATCAAGGATGCAAAAACATGATTTGGCAAAAATAAATCCTTTGAAACAAGTTCATTCCAGATATCACTATCTTTCACTTTCATCCATTCATCAAAATTCATGAACCGTAAAGTGAACCCAAGAGATAGAGCTGCTAAAGCCACACCACCACACTTCTGAGCAATCTCCCTTCCGATACCCATGAGCTGTTCTTTGTTATTTCTATCTTTGAAACCACTTCTTTGTTTTATTATATCCCAGCACATGTCATTTGTCAAGGGTAATATCTTGTGTGGTTGAAGGTTAGTACAAATTCTCTCAGCAACACGTTCACTACGTGTTGTTACTAAAATAGTTATGTTGCCCTCATCATGATATAACATATCCTTCAACTCCTGCAACAGGAACTGATTATCCTCCCATAGGTCATCTAAAACAATCAGAACCTTCTTACCATGAAGTAGTTTCTTGAGGCAGCTATGTATCATCTCACTTTCATTAGCCAGGCTCTCTTTTCTAGATAACTGTAAAATTATAGACTTATAAATCTTATTCGAGTCAAATCTCTAGGACACATGGACCCATACTTGAGAATAACAATTGAACTTTGGATCATTATAAATCAGTCTTGCAAAAGTTGTCTTGCCAATGCCTCCAATACCATATATAGGAAGGATGACGATCTTTTCTGACATGGCCTCAAGCAAATAGGCCACTACTTTCTCTTTTTCTTCTGTCCTCCCTACAATGTGTTCTTCTGCTATATCTAATGATGTTTCCAATGCATCATGAAGTTCCTGCTCATTGCAACTAGGGTTTGACCTCAAAATAATATTCTGGTGTTGATCAGTGATATCCGTTGGTTCTGTTCTCATCCCTATATTGCTATTATGCATTGTCATTCTGGAAACAGTTCTGTGACATCCTTTCTCAGGAAGCTACAAGATTCCAGTTGGTTTTGTTAACAAACTAGACAATTCAAGTAAAGTCACAAAAACAATTTTCCATGGTCAACATTAGGACAAACAATTTCTTTGAAATCTGTAATTCAAACAATAATTGGAAATAAAATTTTCATGGCATTTCAGGTAATATCTGTATTAATAGTATTGCATTCTTGACCTTAGTCATTATTTATATATTGGAGGTCAAAGTTTTATGATGATGAATCAGAAAATGGAAAATATGATGGATTAGAGGAAATAGTGTTTAAATAGCGCAAAAAATTTAATTTTTCTATTTCTCAACACACAATGTAATATTGGACCAATGTTACACAATAAATTTGCCATGTAATTGTAATTTATTACCAAATTATTTAGCACCTAAAAGAAACTAATCAAGTGTTGTTGTCCCATATGCCGATTATCCAGTTTCTACATGAAAATATGACAATATTGATGTCGATTGCAAACAAAAGATAATATAAACTATAACAGAGTTAAGATTTCTTCCTATGAATAATATGATTTAACATAATCAATATCAGTTTTAGAGGATTCAAAACCTGATTTATCCCTGATTTATGTTCTTTGGCTCATCAATCATGGAGGGATCAACATTGTTGAGAATCAATTCCTAATATGCTTGAAAGACATAGCTAAGTGAGCCGAACACATGATTGTGCCTGTAGTAAGTTAAATTTCAATCCTTGCTATCCATTGTATGCCTCTACAAATAATATTAATTACCTCGCCAACATCAATTTCAATCCCATTCAGCTTCTCAGTGATTGTCACTATGTCAGGCCTTCTAAAGCTATCTATCTCCACACAGCTCAATGCTATCTGAAAGCATATGTCTACTTGGTGGCAATATGCTTCAAACAAATCATCTGTAGATGTTGCCTGCAACCTAGTCCTCCAGTCTCTTTTGACCTAATAAAAAGAAAGTCAAGCTGTGCCCATACCATTTACAGTATAAATATGACATAGTATTAAATTAAAAGATGTTACTGTTAAAAGAGATATCATTTCTCACTTGATCAAGACAATTGGGGTAGCCCTTAGGTCCTGACACTATCTTTATAATGATGACACCCAAGCTGAATATGTCAAACTTTCCTGAGATTTCACCTTTGTCGATGTATTCCGGTGGCTGGTACCCACTGCATGGCATCATGTGCAACGATTTTTAATGCAGGTGTTCTATTGGATTAGAAAAAGGATATGTTCAGTTCAGGCATTCAACTTACCATGTCCCATAAGGATTTCGTGTGATCCGTGCCAGTTCATTACCAAAGATTCTGGACAAACCAAAATCTGCAATCTTAGGCACCATGTCCTTATCTAGCAATATGTTGTCAGGTTTTAGGTCCAAGTGGTAGATAGGTTCTTCCAACTCATCATGAATATACTTTAGACCCTCACAAATTCCCTTAATTATTTTGAACCGCGTGTGCCAGTCAAATTCATAAAAATCATCTGCATTAGCAAGCAAAAAAGATTATTAATGAAATGAAAATATAAACAATTTTCTTTCAAGACATACCAAAAATGAAGCTGCATCGTACCGGAAAGATGCTTTTCGAGGCTCCCATTGTGCAAATATTCGAAGCAGAGAGCTATATGTGTTTCATCAACAAACACCTTACTTCCATCGGGCATGATAAAAGGGTTTTTCTCTATTTCATAGCAATAGCCAAGAATCTGTACAACGTTTTGATGCTTAAGTTTTGTGAGGTTATAGAACTCATTTTGGAACTGCTTAAAGTCCAGGTTGACGTCACGAAGCTTCAGTTTTTTCACAGCAACTTCATCACCGTTTTTAGTTACTCCCTGCCAAATATATGTTGTCAGTACTCATCAGTACAAGTTGACCATCTTCACTGTATTACTTATCATATATTATATAAGCAAGAAATGAAGGTTTCAGCACTGTTTTGTATGTTGTTTGGTGGTATCCAGATTCAAATATAAATTTACAGTATGCTTGTTGGCCACTTCGCAGTAACTCCATATTGTTTCGAAGCACTACATAGTGTATTTTTGCCTGACTTATGGTGAAGATATTTGTTTATAAAAGCCAATCATGCCCAAATCTTACCTTGTAAACAACCAAATGCTCCTTCACCAAGCATCTGTTTCTCAGAGAAACCTTCTGTAATTTCTCGTAAGAATTGAAATGGTACATCCTCTAGTTCCATAACTATGTCCTGTAATATCTGCAGTACAAATTACCTCCCAGGGTGAGAAGATTGAAACATATACTACATTTTACAAAACAAGAGTAAGAGATCTCTATGCAGGGTGCAGCGTGAGGCATGGTAGAGCTTCTGAATAAACTTGGATGGAGCTTCGCATTGGACGCACAGTGCAGCACAATGATGGAGTTGGTGCAAGATCAAAGGACTGAACCTGAGTAGGGGCAGCCCTGCAGTGGCACGACGACCGATGAACTGAAACCCAGCTGCAGTGGAGGCGATCCTAATTAAAGTAGACGCGCAGACATGGAAGCGAGGCTTGACATGTAAGCCAAAGGACTACCTCAAGCTTCAGCCTGCCTGATGAATCATCCACTAACGCCCTGCTGACCAAATCGAGATCCTCAGAGCACCACGGGGATGGAAATCCTCATCGCCTCTATCTGTGATCGACTGCCAAGCCCAAGATCATCAAGCTCCTTGACACCGGAACCCGATGCTCTGCTGCCGGCCGAGATAGCTTATCTCTGGTGGGTATGCAAGGATCATTCCCCACGCTGCAACGCAGAGCTTTGCAAGATCGGAGGCGCAGGGACAGAGAAAGGCTGTGGAGAGTGGACGGGGACATAAAAGCAAGGTGTTGATCTCAGACCATGTTGTTTTGAGGTTAATTGAGAAGCCAATGGAGTATTATACGACATGTAAAAAAGAAATAGAAGGAGTACGTTAAACAACACTCTGTTTCCATGGTTGTGCTATGTAAATTGATATCCCTGTCATTCTTTCTGGTGATACAAAGAATCTTCGGAAACAGATAGTAATACGCTAGGAATAGAAAAGTAGCATTCTGTCAACGTATTACCACTACACCGGCAGCCAGATCTACTCCCGCTGCCCTCTTCCCTCTTTCAGATGCTGGCCCTGGCGCTAGCATCTGAAAGAGGGAATAACAGCATGCCCCATATTGTCAGGACGCATGGATTGATTGCAAGATCAAGGATCGAACATGATAAACAACGGGGGAGAATTGTCTTGCCACAAGGCCCCGCTTGATAGGTGCCGGTTGAGAGGATTGATTGATTTCTATGGGACCCTGCATTCTGACGGGTAACCGGCTGAGAGAAAAACGGTCTGTGAGACGCACAAAAGTCTCCGTGCCGGAAATTACGGCGTGCCTGTGTTTCTGTGTGAACGGATGCCCATTCGGCTGCCCGTTTCGTCCTGGTCATCGTCTACTACCACCTTTTTTATGGTTGAACCATTGTTAGTGGTCTGGGATGTAGTATTAGTGCGTAATCGTTTGTCCGAGAGCTGAGACTCTAGCAACAGCAGGTTACCGTGTGTTTGTAGGGACCCATATGTTTTCCGATCAAATTGCTCAGATATTTTATGATTTTTTCCAAGATGAGCCTCAACCCTATTTCCTCTAAGCATTTGAAATATAGAGAGACGGACAGCGCCTAGACCGTCTTACCTACATCAAGCTACAAAAGACTAGTTTTTCAACCAAAGAGTCAAGTATCTGTGTGAGAACTTTGGTTATCCACTTATACTAGCCATTCAGCAGACAAATGTTCCAGTGTTTCTGAATTTTCTCCACACCCTTCACCTTAGGAAGTAGGGTTATGTTCCAATAATTTAAGTTTATACGGATGTAAAATCCAACATTAAATTTAATAATGTTATTCCACTACTAGCAGCACATTACGCATGTTTCGTGGTAAAATTAGATTTATCTCGCACTTCCAATTTGGTTTATGTGTGAGATATCAATATAAAATTTTATTTCATATTTTGTAACTAAAGGATATCATATAGATAAACATAAAATACCCACTCCAGTAGACCTTCTAAATAAGCCCCTATCTTAAATTTGGAGGGCGAAATAAGAAAACCACACTCTAGCAGATCCTCTACCAAAGCCCCTATTTTGAGGTCGTCTCCAAATCTCTTCCTCCACTCTATTATTGGAGGGTCTCTAGGGAGCCCCTATCCACTGACAAATGGATCCCACCCTTTACATTAAAAGAAGAGGGCGAGATTTAGAGGCCCCTACTGGAGTTGAGGTTAAAAACCTAGCCCTCAAAAAGAGGGAGCCCTTACTCAAGAAGTAGGGGGTCTAAATTGATGACCATTGCTGGAGATGCTCTTAGTTTCTCTATGCAATGCACTTGGATCCAAATTAATTTCTATCACTTGGTTTGGAAAATAAATCATAACTAGATAAATTTCTAGCATTTTATTCAAGAAATATATAGCTTCTGTACAAATCCATCGAACACCTTTTTCCCTGACCTGATTTTTATTGTACAAGGAATGTAAAAGTGCAAAAGTCCTAGCAATTTTATTAAAGGTGAAATCAAAGGAGAAAGATATATGCCCTTTTTTTTTAAACAACAAATATATGTGCTGAGCCTTGCTACTGCACCCCTCTCGCCTGCGAGATGGCACCTCCGCCGTACCGCAGCCCTGCCGCCGCCTCTCGCCAGCAAGCTCATTGCACTGGCCATGCCTGTCCGACGATGACGAGGACGACAGCTGCCCATTGCCCGGCTGGAAGCGCGCTTCTTGATACCGCTCGGCAAACCCGACCTCTCTCCGCATTCGGGAGCCCCAGTCGCGTGCTCATGAGCGATCTTGGATCAGCTGGAGGAGCTGTGCACACGCACGTGAGGAGGGATGCACCTGGGAAGGAAGGGGAGAGGAGAGAGGCAGAGGGGGAGGTCGTGAGAGCGACGAGGAGCGGAAGTGTGATGTGGGTTTTGGCTGCGTCTGCGGCCACGCGCCTCCTCCCCCTCCCCCTCTGATGCCACCGCGGTACCCGCACCCGTCCCCACATGCTGCATGCCGCCACGGGCCCTGCACGCTGCCCTGTGCCCCCTGTGCCTACCCCCGCCATGGCCTCCGCTGCTGCCACCCATAGCCGGGAAGGTTCTCAATGACAAGAGGTGATACATGAACCACATATCACCCGCCTGCTCAATAATCGCCATAGGCCTGGGCAGAATTTTCCGAACCAAATCCCGAACCCGCTTCTGAAATACCCAAACCCAATATACCTGATCACTATTTAGTGTATGACATTCAGATATCCCATATCAAAATTTAGTTCAGGAAATTTGGGTATATATCCCGATACCTGAATATCCCAAAATACCCGATATGCTCAAAGAGGCCCAGCATTGGCCAAGGCCAAAGGCCCATCCTTGTCCTCCAGCCTGGCAGCTCGTAACTAGCTAGACAAACCCTAAGCCACGAGCCAAGACCCACTCAGAGCAAGATTAATGGTTTCGCCAGCTGCTCGCCGGCTGCTGATGGCAAAGCGCGCGCGATGAGTGGTGGGCCCGTTGCTATTTCATGCAGCCCTTGTTGCTGCAGCCTATAGCAGCTCGCGCAGCCCCTCTTCGCTGGCCGCAGTGGGCGATTTGCGAGACGCCCATTTCCTTCTCTCTCTTCACTTCTCTCTCTTCCACGTAGATATTAGCTGGCTAGTCATTCAACATAATAATTGCTCTCACCCAGCCTCATCCCGTTCCCCACTCGAGCCGCACCGCGGTCCAGTCAGCCGTTGGCCACGCGTTGCTCTTCGCCCAGAACGGCTGACCCCAATGCCCCCACGTGTCGCCATCACGCTCCGTGCCCCAACCATCTGCCATACAGCAGGTCGCGCCCCTCGATGGCCAATGCACAACGCTCGCACAGCTGCGTAACTGCCCCCAAGTGGCCACCGCCCATCGCCCACACAGCCACCACTACGTGAAAACCTCAAATAGGTAATGCGGCACTGCTAACAGACCCATGAAGCCCGTTACACAGTACAACATCGGTAACGTGCTCGAAACAACGCCCGTTATCAATAAGCCTGGCAGGCTCGAGCCCGACCTCGCCACCACAAAGCCCGTTACCGAGAAGGTATCCCTTGTAACGGGTGTTGTAAAGGGCCATTACTGGTGTTAGTCGTAACGGACGTTAAATACAACCGTTACGAATAAGACACTTATCCATAACAGTCGTTCAAAGACCGTTACCAAATGGCCAGAAGACAAGGTGACTGCAACTGGACTTAATGAAAAAGGTTGGCTTACCCCAGATGCTGCGAGGGAAAAATTTGTATTGGTCTGCGGCCTCATTGCTCGGGAGAGGGTGTCAATCAACACCAAGGTTGAGGATCTCATACTGGAAGAGAAGAGAGAGTTGTTCACTGTTTTAGAGGAAAAAGCTAGAGTAAGTACCCAGCCAATCTGTCCATAGCTGATTGCAATAAGGCAATTAAGTCAGCTATGAAAGAGATTGCGAGTTTGCAATGGCGATTCAAGGCCCATTTAAGGGAAGATTTTGTGAGGCAAGACAAGCTTCCCTTTGAGAAGCATCCCTTTTTGAAGCTAGAAGACTCAGAGCCATTTGTGGAGACAACCAAATCTCCATTTTTTGAGCATGTGAGCCAGGAGATGAAAGGTAAGAATGCAAAGCACAATAAGCCGCACAAGATGGGCAGAAAATGTTATTATGGTAAAAGGAAAGAGTGGCATGAGGAGGATGAAAAGCTAGTTGCAGAAGGAAAATAAAATCCTTCGGAGCAATATCCTGGCCGTTCAAGGCCATATCTGCGGGCAAGGTCAGAGAAGACCACTAGTGGAAGTGGGGACATAACATTCAGTTCCCCTCTGGTGGCGGAGGTAGCAGATAAGGTGAAAAGAATTGCAGCTCAAGCTAGCGATGGTTCTTTCACTAGGGTTAGGGAGAATGATGTTCTGACCGAGGCACTTGAGAATCCAGAGCATCGAGGTCGGGTCCGAGGCGTATCTAGTTTACTTGGCTGGGGTAAAGGGTTTGGCAAAGAGTTTGCTGAATGTAAAGGAAGAAGAAGAGGAGGTCTGATGCAGACAAGGAACAAATAGTTGGTGAAGCAATCACTAGAGTTATGGAGTTGCTAAGAGTTTCAGGCGTGCACATATCGGATGGACTGTGTATCCCCCAAGCAAGACACAAGAGTAGCTGCGAGGAAGAAGCGCATGTCAACGAGGAGTACAATGAGGGTCAATCACCTGAGCTGGACATAATAGATCTGGTGACAGAGCCAACTAAGTGTAGTCTTTTGGATGGCAGCGGGTGTGACATGGAGCTCGCATTAGCCACAGTCTATCCAGATCAAGAGACTTGCCATACAGTATCGGTAGAGTACGGGTATGTAGTGGTGCAACCTACTTATGTATGGGCCAATGGGAGGCACATCAAACAGCCTATATCAGTAAGGGATGAGATCACAACCTAGGTGATTCTCTCTTGCAACGGATACAGTGGCCAAGGCTGAGAATCGTTATACCACCCAGGTCGAGAGCACCCACCTCTGCAGCCACATCAGCTGGTACAGCTTCAGATGGAGCTACTACAGCTCAGCGTCAGCAAAAGCAGCCTTAGCAGAAGCATCAACTCGGAGCATAGATCCGGGCTCGAAGGGGCAGCAGGAGGAGACCAAAGCGACAGAAGGGGCCTTCAGCGACTGGCAGTAACGTACAGCAGCCCTCAACAACGTGGGCGGGCAACAGTATGTAGGCAGCAGCAAGAAAAAGCCTGCCCTGGCTCTGGACAGCATAGATCGGGGCCTAAGAAGAGCGGATCTAGCAACGAGCAGGCTAGAACAGCCCACGCCGGCGAGGTAGACGACTAAGGGTAGCCGGGGAGGGCAGAGAGGGGCAGAGAGCGACCGGGGTGGGGGGAAGACGCGTGGGGAGTAGGAGAGAAGGGCGCGCGGGAGGGCCGGCTTCAACCCCGCCGCTGGCCACTGGTGAAGATTTGGCGGACTGGCGGTAGAGCCCTCGGTCGCCCCGAGGAAAGTTACGCGGGGGTTCATTTGGTCCACCTAGGTTAGCCATGAGAGCCCGTTTTTCTTGCCCTTCATCATGGATGAGGCAAAAGAGCTCTAGAAAGCCCACGCATGTGGCGGAAGAACCTTCCGCGTCTGAGCCAACGAAAGCATAGGCTGACGAGTCAAGAGAGAAGGGTAGAGTTTTACCTTTGTTACCAGCGGCTTGCTCTGCAAACCTCGAAGAGCCGTTTAAGATGAGCACGAAAATGGCCGATCCGCAGCACGCCACAAGGTCTCCACTCTCCGCTCGCAAGATGATGCAGATTTGGTCTGTGACGGGAAGCAATCAGCTGACAATGAAGAAATAATCCCCGAGATTAATTAAGGGAAGCACACACGTACCGTAGTATGACCGGAAGAAGAAACAACCTCTTCTCGTTTCGCAGGGGTGATCCAGATTTGATCTGTGACTGGAGCTGTGAGCTGACTATGAAGAAATAATCCCCGAGATTAAGGGAAGCATATACATACCGTATGACTGGAAGAAGAAGCAACCGGATCCGGAGACGACGCGCGCGGCCGGCTTGCGTCCTGTATGCTCCGAGATAGATGGCGGAGAGCTCAGGCGTGAGGCGAATGCAAGCTTGCAGGTCTCGTCGTCTGACCAGGGAGTCGGTCGCGCGTGGTTATGCGTGTAATTGATGGGAAATTGTTTAGTAGCCCGAGGGTTATTAAGTTAATCACTGCACCACAGAATCCCGATACACTACAAGCTTAAATATATTCATTCCACGTCGCAGTTAAGTTCCCGGAGCAAGTAGCACATGCCCCGCAGTTGGCAGCTTGTCACAAAGGTGATGCGCCGTTCAGAGGATCGGATTAAGTTAATCACTGCCCCACAGAATAATGATGGGTTCCAGACTAAAGTTTGAGGCTAATAAGCTTAGTCACAAATACTCGCTACTAGTACATCTTACTCTGCCGTCCAGATGATTAAGTTAATCTCTATTCTGTCGCCTGGTCCCCTCGCATATCCATCTCGGTTCCCCTTTTAGCCGCTGCAAACCACGCTAATCTCGGTCGGTGGAAAAATGGTAAATTAAGTCGCAACTCGCGAGTATAAAATTCCTTTCAGTAGTCCTCGTACGCGCTGCGGTGGGGCAGCAGATCCCTTTCCTCGTTCCCCACTGTACGCGCTGGTTGCAATGCTCTGTTCGCTGCCCTGATTTGCCTTTTAGGCCTGCTCGTTCACTTTGTTCACTATGACGCTACTGCTCCCATTTTCATCTCAGAATACCTGTTCATTCGTCGAAGCACCACCCATCAGCATACCTTTTTTTTTTGTTCCTCATTTTGGTGAATGACCGCTCAGTGCTAATTGTATTATTTGAGCAATGTAGGAAGCAGACATCGACTGTAGGGCCGAGTGCGCTACGTTACTGAGTAGATGAAACCAACAAGAAACCTTCTCTACCATCGTACTTAGAGTCTGCACCGTGGCTGGTCATGCAACTAATGGAACTTCATAAATATTCGAAATCCATTAAGACACTAGTTTAGCAGCCTCAGTGCAGGATGGTACTGTTTGGCTCGCTAAGCATAGTAAAACTATTGAAGAGAAAACATAGTTAACAATTCCGTTATCTACATTTGTAGCTTACTGAGTGGAAGGAGAAACGATTTTAGACACCTATACCGGCCCCGTGTCCACTGCGAATGCAATTAAAATAAGAATGGACATGACTGGGCAACATTTACCGGATAAACAAAACAAACAAACCCACAAAAGGAAATAGTTGGGTGCTGCTATGGGAGTTCAGATTTCAAGCTTCCTTTCGCCTGAACTGTTTTCTTTAATTAATCCTTGTCCAAAATTAAGTTGTGTTGCTAAGCCTGTTCATTATGTAACAAAAATGTTATCCAAAGATTATTAAACAACATAAGCATGAAACCACATTAAGTTATTTAAGGCTAACCAAATGCTGTCCTAGCTGAGAGAACATATGCATCACAAACTGAACAAAAAGAAGCTGCTGAAATTTGCTATGCATAAAAGAATTGCTTAGCTTTATTGCAAAAGGACAAACTATAGCTAGAAACTAAATAAATGCAAAAACTTAGCCTGCATCATTAATCTTATAGCACAATAGTATGATTATCTACTAATAACGAATGTAACAAAAATTTACCAACAATTATAACCAACAGAAACTATTTCTTTTAATCTTAGCAAGACAAACTGAACAAATTACGATCTACCAGCCTAGACATAGCTTTTGGTCATGAAAATTTTACATAGAACAACACATGCCTAAAGTAAGGTGCTGCATAAATTTTATAACTTTTGGACAAACATATCTGCAGAAACTAATTAAACATGCCTAAGAACAAATTAAATTCTAGCATGGGCAAAAAGGACATTACACATGTGTGACATTTCGTAGTGTCACGAATAGAATCCGCAAGCACACGGATATCATCATAGCTTTCACCCAAGAGTATTCCAGGGGTATCGTATCCACAAGGGAACGTGAATATATTATCTAAGGCTCGAATTCGCCCAAGGACACCACACTATCGAAGAGATAAGGGACAAAGAGGATTTCTAAGGCCAAGAATCAAAGGTAAGATAGAGCTAACTAGTTGCTTACTTCGGGCAACCAGCTTCCCCTGGATAATACCAGCGAGTTCTGGTAATAAGGCTAGTATGATATACCCGAATGTGGAGGATTTCGATGGCACAAAACAGGGCTGTCACCACCTGCAGGCTACCTCTACAAACCGTGTGGTGATATCACAATCAACAGGTAGAGTCCAGTCAAGACAGCACGTCTACACCGTCTTCTACTAACTCTAGAGGCAATCAAGAGCATCCGAGTCTATCCGGAGTCTTACTCTAGAGGCATCCACTAAACTAGTGAACTATTGATCCGGCAAACAACTAGGGAACTAGTAGTACTCAACTATGGGACTAAAGCACAAAGAAGATCGCGAACACTTACTATGATTGATAAGCATCTGTCGAGGTACGAGCAGGCAGAGGGCGTTGAGCACCAGAAACCCGCCGACTTCCCCTCGCTCTCTCCCTAATTTCTAAGCTTTACCTAGACAGAACTAAGACTCCATGGTGAGCTCCTAAACACTAAAAGTGAGAGAGGAGTTGAAGATGTTGTGTCATTTTGGAGCCCCTGCTCTAGTATTTCTTGGTGGGAACCAGGAGTGTTTCGCCGGTGAAGTTGCTTGGGCCTTCTAGAGCCAATTGGGGATCGCCACGTGGAAGCTAGAGGCGAACGTGCCCACTGCCAGGTCGGCTGACCAAGGCCCTCGGCCGACCTCTGGCCACCACCTTTCGCCACCAAATTCGTCCAGTAGGCTGACATGTGGGTCCTTAAGTCGGTTATGGGTGGCTCAGCCTGTCTTAAGTCGGTTTAGCTGCTCTAGCAGGCCCATGGATCCTCGTGCTTGTGTTTGATTCACCGAGAGGGTGTTCACTTGGATTGATGATATGTTTATGCACATGGGTTGTGTCTCCTTCTCATGTGTGGCTGTCAAGTGGGCCCTTTGACCCTTGGGCTTACTTGTAGTTGACCCAGGAATTTATGCCGTGGATCAAACTTGCTAGTTTCTTGCATTTTTGGCCTAAATTCACCTGCACATATTTTCAGACCAGCATCTATGGAATTCGTCAATAAATCATCCTATGCTAACATTTATTCCCTCTGATGCTCATATTTTGCACAATATTTGATGGTCAAAATGGGTCAAAATAGACCGTCAATAATATCCCCCACACTTAGTCCTTTTCTCGTCCTCGAGTAAAGGCTAGGACTAAGGCGGACTCGGCTTCTGTATGATATGACACCTGTATACAAATTATTCTAAGCTTCACCTTTACTTGTGAATTCTGATGTGTCTACCATAATTATTCTAAGCTTAGTCACAAATACTCTCTACTAGTACATCTTACTCTGCCGTCCAGATAATTAAGTTAATCTCTATTCTGTCGCCTGGTCCCCTCGCATATCCATCTCGGTTCCCCTTTTAGCCGCTGCAAACCACGCTAATCTCGGTCGGTGGAAAAATGGTAAATTAAGTCGCAACTCGCGAGTATAAAATTCCTTTCAGTAGTCCTCGTACGCGCTGCGGTGGGGCAGCAGATCCCTTTCCTCGTTCCCCACTGTACGCGCTGGTCATGCTCTGTTCGCTGCCCTGATTTGCCTTTTAGGCCTGCTCGTTCACTTTGTTCACTATGACGCTACTGCTCCCATTTTCATCTCAGAATACCTGTTCATTCGTCGAAGCACCACCTATCAGCATACCTTTTTTCCCCCCCTCATTTCGGTGAATGACCGCTCAGTGCTAATTGTATTATTTGAGCAATGTAGGAAGTAGACATCGACTGTAGGGCCGAGGGCGCAACGTTACTGAGTAGATGAAACCAACAAGAAACCTTTTCTACCATCGTACTGAGAGTTTGCACGGTGGCTGGTCATGCAACTAATGGAACTTCATAAATATTCGAAATCCATTAAGACACTAGTTTAGCAGCCTCAGTGCAGGCTGGTACTGTTTGGCTTGCTAAAATAGTAAGACCATTGAAGAGAAAAAAGAGATAACAAGAGTGGAAGGAGAGACGATTTTAGACACATGGACCGGCCCCCTAAACACAGACCGTGGACTTACAACTGACGAAAACTTACAGCTCCAGCAAAGTTACGAATAGTTTTTGCTATACACCTAAATACTATGTAAGGAAAATAGCCTCATCCATTGAGTGACAACATAATCAATGGCACTAATCAAATTTGTTAAGTGAATGATCTTAGATCCCATGGATAAAGTACAAGCCCTAGCAAAGCTAAAAACGAAGGAAGAACTCAAAGAAGTCTCCAATTGGACGAGTTCGGTAGCAAATCAGGGCGTCAGATGATCCGATGGCATGAAAAATGAATGGGTTGGTGCAATGCAGAACTGCAACGATGATCATGTGAAGAAATGTGGCTGTGTAGTGTGGTGGAGCAGAGCGTATTCACGAGGCTTGAGATAAGGGGTTCGAACCCTGATTGATGCAAGTGTGCATATTTTGTTAAAAAATTGTACCTATATAGTAGAGGGGCTTATGGTGGTAGCTGGTTGGCTGAGATATTTTTTCTTTTTTCTTTTATTATTTTTTAATTTTTCCAATTTTTTAATTTCTGAAAATTGATTTGTAGGGGTGGGGGCGGGTCATGCCCTAACCCGCCCCTACAAATCAATTTTGGGGGCAAGCAAGTTACCGCTCCTAAAAACAGCTATTTATAGCTATGAAAAGAAAGAGCGGGTACCGCACCTGCCCCTACAAATGGTATCTTACTCACCCATAAAAATCATTTTTTAGTACATGCATCTAAATGATACTATATTTAGATACATAGTGAAATCTATCTATAAAATTAAAAATGACTTACATTTTAAAAACGAGCAAGTACTTAGGTGTACTATGTAAGAAACTGTCAAAGCAGGCACCCTTATAAGAGATGCAGAATTAAACCGCGTCTCCAATAACATATAGGGGACGCGGGTTAATAAGCTGCATCTCCTATAAGTTTGCTCCCAAAGCCTGAGGGTGACCCACATCTCCTATATATGTTTAACTCACATCTCCCATAACATGTATGTTATAGTATGAGACGCGGGTTAACAATCCCCATCCCGGATGTGGTATGTAAAAGGAGATGTGGATCAACTAAAATATATCTCCTATAATAGTACCTGCATATTGGAGACACGTTTTTCCAGCCGCATCACCAAGCTAACTATTTTCGAACCCAAAGTTTTCCTTCAACTAGGTTCATGCTCATGCGTTGCTACAGGCGACAAAAGATTTATAGTGCAATAAACAAAGTATTCAACAAGACATTAGTGTGAAAGTAAGAACGAACATATCTAATGAAAATAGTCAATTCAAGAAATTAATTAATGTTGCGATGAAATAGTCCAAATCCCTTCTAATCTCATAAATAAATGGCATAGTACTTACAGTAGAACTTTAACAAGATGAAAACACAAGCATACGGGGACAAACACAAACAATCAACATTTCCAGTCTATTGGGAAACAAATCTTAAACATTTGTGCACTGGAAATCAGTGTGTTGTCAATGTGCTCTACAACCCCTCTCTATAGAATAACTTCTATCACTGGAAACTAACTGGATTGATATAAGGTCATGGGCTCATGGCAGCATCCTTATCCCATGCCCTACATCAGGTTTCCTCTGGTGAAGAGCCATGCATCATGAGGCTTCTTACTAAATGGTGCTCACTGAATTTATTTTAACCTGGAAACACAGCGAGAGAGGCCCCCACTATGAACCTTTATTTAAAAGGTCCGAACAAAGAAGAGGAATACTTACAGGGCAAAAGCAAAACCAAAACAAAACAACTACGTACCAGCTAACTCATTAAAGGGAAAGGGCGAGACATGGAGCTAGACAAAAGGGAAGACTAGGGGAACTGAGAAACTGTAACTGGAAAGAGAGCTAAACTAGCTAACTAACATTTACAAGGGATTATAGACCCAAACAAAAAAGGGATTTCTTGCGGTATCTTTCATCCTTAGGGCTTGGTTGCAACATTCCTCCCTAAAGTTTCTCTTCCAACTGTTAAAGCTTGCTGGACGATTTTCAAAAATCATGTCATTTCTTTTGCTTCCATGTTTGCCAGGTTGCAATTATGAATATCTCCATGGAGAACTTGTGACTGAATTCAAGATTTCCTGTTTCAATCATTCGAAAGAAAGGAACTCCAACTTGCCATTGGATACCAATGACTGCCAATAGCATTTTGCAAAGGGGCAAGAGAAGAATAAGTGGAAGGCCGTTTCTTCTCTGTTTAGGTCACATAGAACACAGTTGTAATTATCTCCTTCAATTTTGAACTTTTTTCCTTTTTAGTAGATTTCTAGTGTTTAGTCTGTCCATCATTAAGAGCCAGGAAAAGACTCTGAGTTTATTGCAACATTTGGAATTCCATATCCAAAGAAAAGGTCTTGGAGGTTGGTAATTTTTGTAGATGTGATTGTAAAATTTCTTTGCAGTATAGTTCTGTCTGCCCCATATATAAGTCCACTTGTCCTTCTCATCACCTCTTACTTGGATGCCCTGAATGATTTCTTGCAATTCATAGAGTTCTTGAAATGCCTGGTCTAAAAGGGGAAAATAGAAGTGTTCTGTCAAATCTGTTACTGCAACGAAGTCAGCCATAGAAATTTTCTGATTCTTCGCAAAACTGAATAGTCTTGGCAACTTTTCTTGCAAAAAATGACCATTCCAAACATCAAGCCAGAACAAAACTGTGGAGCCATTCCCCACTGAACATGTTGCCACTCCTCTGAATTTATCACATAGATGAAGCAAATCCTTCCACCAGAATGATCTTTTATCAGCAGATGCATGAGGGATCTGTCCTTCAAATTAATAAGAATGCTAGACCATGTTCACCCATGGGATATCCTTTTTGTTATAGAACTTGTCCAAGTGCTTAAGGAGCAGAGCATCATTTTGAGATCTGAGATTGATTATTCCTAGACCACCTTTGTTTTTGGGCTTTGTGGCCTTTGGCCAAGCAACAAGAGACTTGGCTTTTGCATTGACATCCGAACCTCTCCAGAGACAATGCTTTCTAGCTCTATCAATAAACTCCAGAACTGCAATAAGAATTTTTAAGGTGCACATTGCATATGTTGGAAGGGATGACAGGACTGAATTTATAAGTTGAAGTCTTCCTGCTTGAGTAAGAAAAGATGATATTAAAGTTAACCTTCTCTCAGTTCTGTCCATGAGTGGCATGTAATCATCAACTCTTGGCTTGGTTGTGCCAAGTGGAAGACCCAGGTATGTAAAGGGGAAGGATCCCAATTGACACCCAAAGGTGTTTGCAAGATTGAGGGCCTGTTCTTGGGTCAAATTAATAGGGATCATCTGAGACTTTGCATAATTTACTTTTAAGCCAGTAGACTCAAAGAAGGATTGCTGCAATCCTTTCAAGCAGAAAAGCTCCCTTCGAGATGCCTTTATTATCAAGATAGTATCATCAGCATATTGTATAATTGGGAATTTGTTGCTGGGGTCAGCCTCAATTGGCAATGAGAAAATTCCTTGGCTAAGGGCTTTGTTGACAATTGACAATGCATTGGAGTAGATCAGCTGCCAGCACAAATAACAACGGGGAGAGAGGGTCACCTTGCCTTACCCCCCCCCCTTTTTGCAGTGAAATTCTTTTCTAGGGACTACATTTAGCAGCACAGCAGTAGAAGCATTTTCCAATATTTTTTCCACCCAAGAAATCCATGTTTGATTGAAACAAATTCTCTGCATCATCTTCAAGATTATGTTATGTTCAATTGTGTCAAAAGTTTTATCAATGTCCAACTTCAAAATGACAAGTTCCCTCCATGACTGTTGACATTGGTGAATGTACTCAAAGGTCCAAGCAAGGCAATCCTGGATTGTTTTTGTTTTGATAAAGCCATACTGGTTGTTGTGGATTAGAGGGATAATGATGGTTTGAAGTCTATCAGCCATTAGTTTTGTGATCAGCTTGAGGATAGAGTTTAGTAAAGATGTTGGCCTGAAGTCATTTGGGGTTGCTGGATTGGGACTTTTTGGAACCAATGTGATAAAAGAGCTATTGATGGCTTGGAGGCTTACTTTGCTAGCAAAGAAATCATTGCACAATTGGTATATGTCTTCTTTGATGATATGCCAACATTTTTTTAAAGAACAATCCATTAAACCTATCTGGTCTGGGAGCTTTGTCAACTGGCATATGTCTAACCACATTGTCCATGTCCCTCAAATTGTCTGACAATCTCAAGGAGGTTGTAGTGCATCTGTGGATTTGTTGTCTTCCCCATTCTAGATTTAAAACTTTCCAGTAGGGTTGCTTTTTCAAAGTGATCATAGACTACTCTTCCATCCTTAGCTTCCAAACTTGTGATAGTATTTTGTCTGAATCTTTCTGTGGCTGTAGCATGAAAGAATTTGGTATTTTCATCTCCAAACTTTGTCCACCTGACCATATAGCATTTTTTCCAATATTCCTTCTTAAATCTCGGCAGTTTAGTACATGATTCTTGAGAATTTTCTTGAAGTAGGCTTCTTGGATGAATAATGGCCTTTGTTCTTCAAGTTTGTCCAAGATACAGAGGACTTCATTGCAATGCGCAATCAACTTGTTAATGGTAAAGATACTTTTGGTTCACTTTTTCAGAGTTTTTGTGGCAGAACCAGTTTGGATTACATAAGTTTAAGTGCACTAATTACCTAAAAGCACCTCAACCGATATAATTACTGGTCTGTCGAGTAAAATCCCGATAAAACCACTTGATACCGGATCGTAACACAAGTATACATCTCGCACGAAGGCAAGTCAGAGATACAACAATCCACAATATTTTACATTACATATATAACGGTGTAATTTACATTAGAGTTGAAGCTAGAAAGTTGTAGAACTTTAAAGAAATTTTACAAAAATTTATTGTAAAAGAGAAGTGCTGCAGCGGAAAAGTAAAACACGATATACAAACGTCGTAGGGGTGATGTCATGATAAGCCCGAACATGACATCATTCATCTGAACCATAGCTGGCAGATGGTTCCCATTCCATCGTCCTGCCAGCAGGTAAAGCACTAGGCCAAGTCATACTATTGTTTGAGACCTCCACAGTTATTCTTGAAAACAAGATCACAGGCAAGTCTGAGTATACTAATACTCAGCAAGACTGACCCGTAGAAGGGTATAAAACATCCCTTCAACTAGACATGTAAGGTTTGTGAAGGCTTTGGAGTTTATTTGCTGAAAAGCAATAAAGAGTAGGTCCTTACTTTCAAGTTTTAGCTTTCAAGTTCTAGTTGGATTAACCAGTCTAGGTTTGCACCTATCTATACAAGCATGATATAGAAATTATTTGTATCCAACAAGATTGAGTATCATCGTTGTTTCACTTCTTACTCTATGCAGCAAAGGGATTAAGCAGTCTCATTTCATCGTGAGAGGCGGACGATTCTGAATCGAAATTCAACCTTGCAAGGATAAACCTAGCACACACGCTTGAAGCACCGTTGAGTCACTCCAAAGCAACCTTTGGCTTTTCTTTCCAGTTCATGGATCAGGGCCACTCTCCCCGACTATAGGGCTCTCCCTCGTCCCACAGGGCACTTTCTCTCGTCCCATAGGGCACTCTATACCTCGTCCCTCATAGTCGTAAAGTAACACTATGAGTTTCCATATCCTTTATCATGTTATTCATCTTATCCCTAAAAGAGAGTGGGAGGTATGTCCACTTGCCGGGCCGAGAAGTTACTAGGCTTGCCTCGTACCATATTTACGGCATGTGGCTAGTACTTTCAAATGCTTAACCACCGCTACCACACACTGCGGCCTTAGCAAATTCATGTACACAGACGGATTACCGATGAAGAGGTTGACCAAATCCATCCATGGTCCTTATAGTGATTGCAAGAAAGTAAACAATCAACTCCTATAAATCTCGCGAGAGACAGAAAATCCCTCGACTTTTACCGGTCTTATTAGCAAAGCATCTAGTCGAAGTTTATTTCTAGTGTTCAATCAATAGGTACCTAAGATTATGCATCTAGGTTTTCATTCAACTCCAATAACTTAAATGCACAAGAAAACTGTAATAAGTTACTTAAAATAGTAGGATTATGCACCGGGGCTTGCCTGTAGTGGTATCTGTAGGGTCAGTAAAATCTGGCTCTTCGGAACCAAAGTTCGGGGCTTCTGTTAGTTCGACAACGTTGGCCTGAGCTTCAGAAGAAAAATTCTCTTCTGGCTCCTGGGTGAGCTCGTATGTTCCGTCAACTAGCGGGGTGATTTCTATATGAAATTCAAAAGTTGAAAATTAGTGAAGTGCTTGAGTATAGCTTTCCTTCACTAAAGAGTTGAACACTCAAGGAAACAACCATTTATTTTTATATACTGGGCAGTCATTTATAGAGTAAAAAGAAACGTAAAGGACTCCATAAAATAACCAAACCAGTTATACTAAGAAACATGGTTTGAAATCAAAAGAAAAAGGTGATTTATTTCAAAATAAATCACAAAAGGGTTTTTTGAAATAAATCCTTTTAAACATATAACAAAATATAAAGAGAAGGAAAGTTTTAAAAGCATAAATTAAAGTCTACTAATATATTTTGAAACACTTTGAAAAGCTTAACATACTTTAAGGATCACATGATTCAAAGTCCATTTAAAATATGGCCCCAAAATAGATTTAAAAGACATAGGAACTAATCCTATTTTTAGAACCAACTACACAAAGTTTCATAACAAACTCATTATATCATCAAATAGAGCTATTCACAAGGAGCAAAACAAAATTAATTTCATATTTTTCTAGCATTTACTAGGATTTTTCAAAGTTCAAAAAGAAAAGAACAAAAGCTCTTACAGAAAGGTCCCTGGGATTAATTAGATTCTTGCAATCGGGTCCCTGGCTTATGGGGAAGATGAACAGGGAAGGGGGCCGGCTGAAATCCGGCGATGTGGGTCGCCGGCGGCGAGGGGAAGGAGGCCAGGGAGCTAGAGGGGACCACGGCGCACCTGTAGAGGGTCTTGGGTGGGGCTGAGGTGGACTGAGGTGACGGCTCAATGGATCCCGACGGCCGGCGGCGAGCTGTGTTGACGGAGGCGGCGCTCCGGCAGTGGGAGGGCGTCGAGGATTGGGGGAAAAGCCTCACGGGAGCAAGGTGAAGCTGATATGGTGGTTGGGAGGGGCGGAGCAATACTAGAATGACGGGTATACGGCGAGCTCGAAGCTCTGGTAACAATGGCGGGTGGCGGTGGTGTTCGGGGTGGTTCGGGTGAGCATGGGGGGTTCTACCCCTTTTATAGGCCAGGAATGGAAGAGGATGAGCACGAGGAGGGCTCTGGGATGAGCTCGGTCGGAGAGGAAGGCAAAATTGGCCATGGCGGCATGTCCCTGCGGGCGGGCGGCGAGATGGCGGCGCGGGTGGCGTGGCGTGCATGCGGCCGGGCAGCGGAGCAGCTTGGGTGGCGGTGGGGAGCTTCCCGGCGATGTGTGAAGGCGACGCAGCCCGTCTGGGGGCGAGGCAAACCGGTGGCAGTGGCCAAAACGCCGGCGAGGGGCAGCGCGGCGGCGCCCCTGTTTTCCAGTGACCCGAGGTAGAAGAACTATGGGTGGACTAGAATGTAAATACAGAAAAGTCTAGGGGCTAAAGTGAGAACTAAAATTTGCCACTGAACTAGGGCTTAAATGAAAAAGTGCCCAACATGAAAGTTGTTCCATTTTTCAAGATCTACAACTTTCATGTTATGCAAATCTTCACTAGATCAAGGGTTTTGAAGATATTTTTATAACTTCAAAAGAACACTATTCCATTAAGGAAGAAAATACTTTTTATAGTAAAATTTCTATACTTTTGGGCTAAAATGCAATAATGCCACTAAAGTAATTATTTGTAGCATATTTGCAACAAGGCCTATATCAAAGTTGAAAATACTTTTCAAACCAAAACTTTTTGTACCAAGGTATTTATACTTATTCATAATTACCAAAATACCCCTAGTTTTGCATAGAATAATTTTTAACTATCAAACATAATAAGCACCAAATCCACACATTAAACCCTAATTTAGCAGCTAGACACCTGAGGCGTCACAGTTTTCCTGGGCAATTTGAATTTGGCAGTTATTTTGGTCACACTATTGGAGGTTCTAACTTCATTGTTCCAAGTGTTCTGGACTAGGTCCAGGAAATCAGGTTGCTCCACCCAGAAATTCTCAAACCTAAAGACCTCAGCTTTTGGAATTGCTGTATCAATTTGCACCATGCAAGGAATGTGATCAGATATTGGTTTTGACATTGGCAGCATTAAGGTGTTGGTATAATAACTGATCCAATTTGCCGAGGTGAAGCACCAATCAAGCTGTTCCAATAAAGGGTCTTCTTGCATATTACTCCAAGTGTACTTCCTGCCCTTCAATGAAATCTCCTGAAGCCCCACATTACTAATAATTTCATTGAATAAAAAGATATCATTGATATTCCCCTAGTCTGTTTCTATCAGTAAGAGATCTATAAAAGTTGAAATCCCCCAAAATCATCCAATTATCACCAACCTGAATCTCTAGGTCATTTAGCAAATTTGCAAACTCCTCTCTTTCGGGCCCTTGACATGGCCCATAAACAGTAGTTAGAAACCACGAATCATCATTATGCCTTAAAGTGAACTTTACAGTGACTGCAAACACCAAATTGTGGATGACCTCACCAGAGAAAATTGAGCTATTCCAACCTATTATGATTCCTCCAGATAAACCTTGAGGGCTAGTTTGGAAGCCCACCTTCCCGGCCTTTTCCCGGCTTTTTCCCCGGGCTGGCAGTCCACATGGGAATCACTCCCGGCCCAAATTTCCTCAGTGTTTGGAAGCCCACCCGCAACCCGACCCCCCCCCCCCTTTTCATCGGGGCCGGCGCTCCCCACCTCCCGAGACCGGGCGCAGCTCCCCTGCCGAGTCGTGTGCGAGACGAGACCGCATCCGGGCGCCGCCGGCCGTCCTCCTCCTCGTCCAGGTGTCGCCGGCCGTCCTCCTCCTCGTCCAGGTGCCACCGGCCCTCCTCCTCCTCCGCCGCTCCATCCTCGTCGCTGCCCCACCTCCCCGTTGGCTGCAACACCCCCGCCCCCCCGGAGGTCTCAATCTACAGCCATCCCTCTAGCTCGGTCGTCTCTACCTCGTCTTCCTCCTCAGCACCTGTGAGTTGTCCACCTCCTCTCCTATGTTGCCTAGGGTTTCTACTCCTATCTCCTCATTCCTAGCACTTGTAGATCTTGCTGCTTTAAAGGACGTCATCTCCAAGATCCACTACAAGATTATCATCTCCTAACTTTTTTGGATCAGGTAAGCCAAAACTAGATAGCAGGTTGTGTTGTCAGTAGTTGGGTTGGATAATAGCTTAGCCTGATTTTCATTTACTCTGGTGATGATGTAGAGGATTTTGGTTGCTCTTTTTTTCCCTTCTGATTGTTGATGTAGAGAACCAATTAGATAGTGAATCTTGTAGCATTAACTTTGGTTTGCAATCTATGCTTATTTTAGCTATTGATTGTCAGCTAGAAAAAATTGACTCCTCAAATCAAAGCACATATTCCAATTGTAGCTGTCTCAAAGTTTGAATTCAAATAGTGTTTTTAGATCACAATCTAATATCATATATTGTTGATAACTTGGAGCACTCAAATTGTTACAGTCCATCTATTGTGAATTGTAACAGACAGCAAGAGTTGAATACGAATTAAGTTGTTTCTAACAGATGACAGTTGTTTCTATATTTACATGCTATACCACTAGTAGTGGTGAGCTTATGGACTCTGCAGCTGAGGGTGTTAGTGGTGCGCTTGCTAGTTGCATCAGATTACTCTTTGCAATTTCTTTATCAGTGCCATGTCTCCTCGAGTATCTGCCTGCCTGTCCAACTTGCTAGTGCTAGCTTTATTTGTCTATCTAGCTAGTTGTACCAGTAAAGATTATCTTTTCTTTTCTGTTAATCCTTTTCAATTCTTGGTTGCTGGTGATAGTTGAACTAATCAAGCTTTGCTTTGCACCATTTCGCTTTTGGAGCTCTTCTTTTGTCTGATGAATATTCTACTTGTGCATCATTCATGCCTCTGTTTGTACCACATCATTGTGCATCTTTTTAAATAGAGGCATGAATGCTGTTTGTACCACAGCATTCATGCCTCTGTTTATACCACAGCATTGTGCAACAGAAGGTTGTAGATGCAGGATTCAGTTCATAGCTCAATCATGCAGTTCCTGCAGTATGGAATATGGGCTTAATTTCCTTTTTCCCTCCACTTTTTCTCTATTTACGAGCAAGTTTGTTTACCTCTAGTATATGTTTTCTTTCTCATTGAATGCTTGTGCTGGACTACATGACTATAAGAGCCTGTGTTATTTCTATAAGAATTTCTGCTCAACAGGATTCTGAATTGTAGTAACTAAATAAGTTTTTTTTTTCTGAACAGGACATACCCATAGTCAAGTTACTACCATGGTGTCCATGATCCAAGGTTAGTACCTACTAGGTTTTGATTGAACTGTTGCTAACACGAGCAACCATACCGTGTGAAAGAAGAATACATGTTTTTTTCTGCACATATAGCTTGGGTTGGCATCATATAGAACATTCCTGCAACAGATGGACATGCTGCTCTCATCAAACCATCAGGAGTAAGGAGTTGCCAGAAAACCTCCTCTTCTGAGAACTAGGCCTTTCTGACTGCCTGCTTATCCATCTTTCTGTCATGTCACATTTTATATTTCTAGTGTACTTAGTACCCTTTTACATGGATCAAAAGGAAGGAGCAGTAAAATTTACTTGGTTTATTCTTTGTTGTTTCTAGATAGCTTTATCAGTAGTTTGTTGTCATGAGCAAGCTGTTACTGTTGGTCTAAATGCAAATGTATTTGGGATCACATCAACGAGAGGCTTTCCTGAGGGACTCAACTGGCTTGTCATCTCGTCGAAGGCATCGCTTCTTGGACCTATATCCTAGACTGATAGTGGTATGCATGTCTGGTATTATCAGAATGTAAATTTTTTTAGCTCGCTTTTAAATTTGTAATGATGTTTAACTTGGGATTTATAAGTTGGAAGTGATGTAATGTACAATTCGTTTGGATGCAAGTGAAAAGTTCTCAGGGGCAATGTACAATCACGTATGGACGGATGGATGATCACGAATTGCATTCGCTTGCATGTTTAGTACTGATTTCTAAATTATTGGGCAACGGGTTTCCTGTTCTCCGGGTTTCCACACCTGGTATTCCAAATAGCGCCAAGGATTAACTAGCCCTCGTGGAAGTGGTGCCCAGGGAAATGGGCGGACAAAAAAATCCCCGACTGCGGTTGCCTTCCCTGAGTTTTCTACACCCCTCCTCACAAACTAAGCTGCAGATCAAATCGAAACCACTCTGCTGATCAAATCGAGCTCCTCAGAGCCGAATGATCTTTGTCTCCATGGCGATCGATCTCCTTACCGAGTGAGGAATGAGCAGTACTCACTCCTAACTGTGATGAGTGAATTGTCAACCGTCCGGTGTGATCGTGTGTTTGGTCTTTGGTTGCAGGTACACGGGTGTCGAGTGTCGACGGAGAGTTGCCGTGGAGGAGCTCTGGCCGGGCGGCAGCTGTGGCGTCCACTCCTGGATCGAGGGCGCAAGCAGCGACGGATGGCGGGTTTCTTGGTTTGCGCCACAAAACCAAGCTGGCGGACGGCAGTTAAAGACGCCAAGTCGTGGAGGCACGGGCGTCGGTGTAGCGAAAATGACCTCTCATGCCATATTTCAATATAATGTTTTGGCGATTGATGACCACACAATACTTGGACTAATATGATTGTTAAGATGAACATTTCCAGGCTTTTAGATTCAAGTGATGACAAAGAGAAGATAGGCGTAGCTAGGCCCGAAGAGACCGTGAAGAAAACCAAGTCAAAGAAATCAAGACAGAGACATTTTGCTATCACCGGTTAAACCGACATAGGGCAAAATGAACTCACCGGTGCAATCACAGAGAAGGCCTGCGGGCTAGGGTTTGGCACCGGATTAACCGGCGTTGGGTGTTTTACACTCGTCGGTGCATTGACTTGGAGTACACCAGGCTAGGGTTTTACACCGGTTGAACCGACGCTAAAGAAATTGCATACGTCGGTGCATTGACAGATGAAGACAGAGGAAATTCTATACACCGGTTAAACCGACGATTAGATATTAGTGAACGTCGGTGCAGTTGTCCAGAGAGTTAGTTTTTCAGCAACTACACTCACCGGTTAAATCGACGCTGCATCGGTTGATTACGTCGGTCGATTGAGGTAGCCGTTGAAGTATAACGGCTAGTTGGAAAATGCACTCACCGGTTAATCCGGTGATGACAAAAACGGGAGCATCGGTTTAACCGGTGATAGCGCTTTTTGTTAGCCTTTTTTCAACGGCTAGTTTGGGGTGTGTGGGCTATATATATGCCACCTCACGGCTCATTTGAGGTTGCTGGAGACCAAGAAAGTATAGAAGAGCCAAAGACCATCTCCAACCACCTTAGAACTTCATTGTACATCATATAGGCTTAAGCACACTTGTGAGAGTGCTTAGTGCTTGTTTAGGCTTAGTTCTTGAGAGAGCAAGCTTGAGAGAAGTCTTGCTGCGGCAAGCAATCCTTGTGATCCGTCGTGTGACCCTCCGACTTGGTGTGGAGTGGCAACGACACTTTGTGCGGGGGATGAGGAGACCCCCTCCTTGGTGGAGAAGCTCCGTAGTGTATTTCGGCCGGGTGACCGAGAGAGACGGTGGCGGTGCACTAGACTCGGTGTCTTGTGCGCACTTGTCTTTGCTTGCCGGCATCGCCTTGGTGGCGTAGTGCAAGACGGTGATCGGAAGAGCCTCGGTGTCCCGTGGACGTAGGCGTTTGTGCCGAACCACGTTACATGACCGTGTCTACTCAGGAGTTTGCATCCCTCTTGCACTTACCTCTTTACTTACCGTATTACGTTTCCGCATTTACTCTATCTTGCGTACCTTTACTTTCCTAGTTGGTTTGATTAGGATTGGCTAGGTTGCAAGTCTTTTAGGGGCAAGTAGAGAGTAGCATAGATAAACCTTAGTCATAACTAGCATGTGTACAACGTGTTAAGTTTATCTTATGCAAATAGATTGAGCCCTAGGATAGAAAGCGATTAGCGACCCTATTCACCCCCTCCCCCTCTAGGGTCGGACACTCCGGTGATCCTTACAGTCGGTCTCGGGACTGGCGGAGGAACGGGCATCGACGGCGTTTAGGGCCTCGATGCGGGCGAGGAGGTGACGGGCATCGGGCAGCGTCTAGGGCTGTCAGAAGGCCGAGGCGGGAACGGCGTCTAGGGCCACGGCATGGAGGCAGGAATCTTCCCGCGCGTGGAGTTTTGGCAGTTTTCTCAAAACTGGCCACCTACCCGGGTTTCGCGGACCCTCCAAAACCGCGGACCGGATCTTCATCCCCACGGCGGCATCGCGGAGAAGACTTCGACTTGAAGAAAGAACCTCGACCGTCGGATGAGTCCTTGTATCTTTTCCGATTTTGCCCCTACGGGCTTTCTAGTGCTAGTTAAATATAGGGGTAGTTTAGTCTTTTAGTCTATAGTTAGTGGGCTTAAATACCCCCTCACCCACTCTCTCTCCTCTCTCTTTTTTTGCTTGGACAGCACGCACGCCTCTCCCCTCTCCCGTGCGCCCTCGGTCCCTTCCTCTCTTCCTCCCTTTCTCTTCTCTAGGGTAGGATTTGGAGTATGGATTTTTGAGACCTTGTATTGGATTTGATTGGGAAAGGAGGCCCTATCCTCCTTGTACCCTCCGGGGTTTTGATCTTGCATCAAATTCATGGGTCGTACTCCTCTCGTGTGATGATTTTTGTTTTGATTTGACGAGTTTTGGTGCACGAGATTTTGGTGGCTTTCCGAGCTCTTTGTGATGGATCCAAACCGCTTCTATTAGTCCAAGATCACTAGGATTCACGAGCTCCCTCGAATTGACATTCTTGCATTTTTGAGAAAACCCCATTCTTGCTCGGGAATTCCTCGATTCCTCCCAAACCATGGAGTGATTCGTTGATTCCTTCCGTGGACATGTTCACAAGTCCCTTGTGATCATGCCTACAAAATTTGGTGAGATTTGGATTTGATTTGATCCTCCAATCATCGAGTTTTTTCAGGTGTCGCTGGCTGAAAAATCATTTCTGGGCACGGGCAAACTTTTTCCTATCACCGGTTAAACAGGCGCTTGTAATATGTTGCGTCGGATCAACCGGTGAGTATGTTTTTCAGCTGTTAGGGTTTTGGTGTTTGGGTTGTTGCCCCGGCGTATAGAAGTCTCTCAGCATCGGTTCAACTGGTGTTCAGTGTGATACGTTTTGCAGTCTCTCTGGACAATTGCACCAGTGATTTGGATCTGATTTCGTCGGTTTAACCAGTGTTTGGGAAATTGGTTTTGTGACTTCTCTGGACAACTGCACCGACGTTTTAAATCGATTTTGTCGTATCATCCGGTGCACTATCGCCGGTTGAACCGACACTGTTCAAAGCTATACATCGGATCAACCGGTGCTTGCTTTGTCGTGCTGCCGGCTCTGTGACATCGGTTAAACCGGTGAAGACCTTCTTCACTCGTCGGTTTAACCGGTGCTCATATACCGTGCATTCTCTATTGCTGCTTCTGCGTATTTGCTTCCGCACTTTGTCTCTCTTGTTCGTAGGGTGTTTTGTGTTGGTGTAGCTCATCCATAGCTACTCCATACTATACCTAGGATTCTAGGGTCGGGTGTGTACTTGGGATGTTAAGCCGAGCTTCCGATTGTGATAAATTTTTATAGGCTCCCATTCACCCCCCCCCTCTGGTCGCCTTTTCGGTCCCACAATTGGTATTAGAGCTTGGTTAAGGTTTTCATTACCCTAACCGGTTCGAAAACCACTTGGCGACCATGGCAAGTCTTGGCAAGATCCCTGTGTTTTCCGGCGAGGACTATGCTTATTGGAAGGTTCCCATGCGAGCTTTCTTGCAAAGCATGGGAGCCGAGGTTTGGGATATAACCAAGAACCAGGCTTACGAGGTGCTTGCCATTTAGACCACTCCTCTGCAAGTGACCGAGCACGAGGCTAACGCCAAGTCTGTCAATGCCTTGTTCGCTGGCGTTTCTCACGCGTCCAGGTTTTTCAGGAAACCCACAAGGTTTGGACGTGCCTTGAGAACTACCACGAGGGCACACCTCAGGTTAAGGCTAGACTTTTCGAGACTCACCGGCGTGAATATGAGAACTTCACACAGGGGCCGGGTGAGAGCATTGGTGACATGTTCAGTCGGTTTCAATCGATTGTGAACAAAGTCAGTGCGAACAGATCTGCTGATGCCCTTGACTACACAGAGCAAGAGAAGGCTCTCAAGTTGCTCTATGCACTTGACCGCTCTGTGTGTGATCTCAAGGTGAACACGATCATCGAGTCTGCAGGCTATGAGACTCTGACCGTGAATGAGCTCTTTAGCAAGCTCAAGGCCACTGAGGTGGATAACCAGACACGAGCCAAGCTCAATGGTGCCCCTCCTTCCAAGAGCATCGCTCTTGTGACTGGCCCAGGTGGTTCGAGCTCTAACGCTAACTCTGCTCTTGGCTTTTCTCTTGCCTCTTTGCCTTCTGTTACAGATGAGCAGTTAGGAATGCTGGGCGACGACGACTTGTGCCTCCACATCAACAAGTTCCAGCGTGTCTACCACAACAGGCAGAGGAGGAAGGACCCCGGGTGCTACCACTGCGGCGATCTGAACTACTTCATCGCCGACTACCCCAAGAAGTCCGGCGGTGGCCAGAACAACAACTTCGACTACTACCACCACCACGACCGCAATGAGGGAGGCTCCAACAAGGAGCGTCGGCGCCACAAGCACTGCAGTCGTGACCGGGACAAGGGAGGGCGCTTTGACAAGGAGTCGCTCAAGAAGTGCTTCTAGTACAAGACCAAGAAGCGGGAGAAGGCTTTCTTGGCACAGCTCAGCGACCTCGACAAGAGCTTCGACACCGACCGCTCTTCTTCACCTACCTCCGACGACGATGACAAGAAGAAGAAGAAGCGGGACAAGGAAGCCACCGGCTTCATCGGCCTTTGCTTGGTGGCCGGTCGGCGCAAGAGTTTCTACACCATGGCGGGCGAGGCCAATGGTGCTCCTGCGTCTCCATGTGGACATGCTACACCGACGCACGACGACTCTTCTCCTGGATCCGAGAGTGATTCAGAGATAAACTCCACTATTGACCTGCTTGATACTGAGGTTAGGGAGTTGTACGCCGCTCTCGACAATCAGAAAAGACTGCTTAAGGAAGCAGCTAGAGAGCATAAGAAGATTAGGGCTGAGCTGGCTTGTGCTAGAGAGAAATCTGGTGAGGATGAGTGCGCTGGCTGCATATCTCACATGAATGATCTTGTTGCTCTCTGTGCCAAGCATGATGAGAACGCTGCGAGCTTGGATGTTGCCAAGAGTTCGCTTGCTGACGTGTCTCATGAGCTTGCCAAGGCCTAGCATGAGCTTGAACTGGCCAAGGATGCTCCTATCGTTAGTGATGTGCTTGAATGTGATGAGTGCTCCATCTTTAAGTCTGATCTAGCTTCTTTGCAGTCTAAATTTGCTACTGTTGTGTGTGAGCTAGAGGAGCTTAGGTCTAGGCCTGTTCTGCTTGGTGCTTGTAAGCTTTGTTCCACGCTTAGGTTAGAGCTAGATGAGAAGAACGCTTTGATTAAGTCTTTGGGGAAGACTAAGGTCGGGGAGTCTAGCCCACCTATTGATTGTCATGTTTACCCTGGTCTAATTTCTGATTTGGATGATCTTGCGGTAGAGAAAGCCAATTTGGAGAATGAGAACACATATCTTAGGGCGATTCTTAGTTGGGTTTCTGCTAGTGAGCCGCAGTTGGGCATGATGATCAAGCAGTTTAAGCGTGGTGACGGGTTTGGGGTCGGTTACACCTACACGAAGTCAGACTTTGACATGTTGTATGGTAAGATAGGCAAGGCTGCTAGAGTTCTGAGTGCTCTAAACACTACTAGTACGAGCACGCAGCCTTCGCTTGTTGACCACGTGGATGGTGTGCTTAAAGAACTATCAAAAGCACCTCCACAGAAGCAGGTTTGGGTTCCAAAGCCCAATGAGCTGAGGAATCCCCTCGATACGCTCCGTGCTGCCACATCCCAGGTTGCCCAGAAGAAGAGGGCTGCTCCTCCCCGTCCAATGGTGGGGCCTCCACCTCCAAAGAGAGAGGTGAGGTACCACTGTGAGTACTGTCACAGAGACGGTCACTTGGAGGAGTTTTGCTTCAGGAGGAAGCAGGCTGTGAGGCGGGAGCAAGAGAGACGTAACTCGGACATGTACTCTGCTCGAGTGCATGGTCATCCTCGGCGTGGTGGTAGGCAAGATGCTAGGGCGCGCCGTGTAGGTGGAGGACAGGGAGACGGTGGTGCTTACCATGCTCCAGCGGGTGGTCGCTTTTCTGGTCATGCTCCTGGTCGTCCTCAGTACGGCTATGGACCACGGGACCGAGGCTTTGGACGAGGTTATGAGACACTGCGCTTTCCTCGCGGTGGTGGTTGTCAGCCTCGCGGTAGACGGGATGGAGGATACGTTTTGCCTGATTTTGCTAACCCTTCTGTAAAGCAAATGGCTCGACACTAGTTTGCTTCACACTTTGCTAACCCCAGTGTTGAGACATTTGATCACCCTTTGTCTCACTACTGATGTGCAGGTTGGAGGCTTGGAGAACAGGTGGATCATGGACTCCGGTTGTTCGCGCCATATGACCGGAAATGACAAATGGTTCTCCAGCCTCACCCCGATGAGCTCAAAGGAGTACATTGTGTTCGGGGACAATGGAAAAGGAAGGGTACGTGGAATTGGCGTTGTTCGTGTTTCTGATCGCTTTACCTTGAGAGAAGTTGCTTTGGTTTGGAACCTTGGGTTCAATTTGCTCTCTGTTTTGCAACTTCTTGATGAGGGGTTTGAAGTTCGCTTCTAGGTTGACTTCTCTGGAACTTCTCTTGGTCCTCCTTGTTGCTTGGTGGCTGGTCCTTCTTCTGACTTGTGGAAGTGGCATAGGAGACTTTGACATTTGAGCTTTGACTTGTTGTCGAGACTTAGCTCACTTGGCCTAATCCGAGGATTGCCCAAATTGAAGTTTGAGAAGGATCTTGTTTGTCATTCGTGTCGCCACGGGAAGATGGTTGCCACCTCCCAACCGCCTGTTAATCAAGTGATGACCACTCACCCTGGAGAGTTGCTACATATGGACACTGTTGGTCCTTCTCGGGTGATGTCTGTTGGTGGGAAGTGATACATTCTTGTGATCGTGGATGACTTTTCTCGCTATTCTTGGGTCTTTTTCATGATAACCAAGGATGAGGCTTTCGAGTTTGTTCGAGACTTGATCTTGAGGTTGAAAAACGAGCTACCCCAGGCCATGAGAGCGATTCGCAGTGACAATGGCACAGAATTCAAAAATGCTCGTTTTGACACCTTTTGCAGTGATCAAGGTCTTGAACACCATTACTCTTCCCCCTACACTCCACAGCAGAATGGAGTTGTAGAACGGAAGAATCGGACGTTGGTTGAGATGGCTAGGACGATGCTCGATGAGCATAGGACTCCTAGAAAGTACAGGGTTGAGGCAGTTAACACCGCTTGTTATGTGTCCAATCGTATTTTCTTGTGTTCTTTCATGCACAAGACTTCTTATGAGTTGCAATTTGGACACTAGTCCCGTGTTGACCATCTCAGAGTTTTCGGTTGCCGGTGTTTTGTGCTAAAGGAAGGAAATCTTGATAAGTTTGAGTCTCGATTGTCTGACAGCATTTTTATCGGTTATGCTTCTTACTCTAGAACTTACCATGTGCTGATTATTGATACTAACATCGTCAGAGAGACTTGTGAAGTCACTTTCGACGAGACTGCACCGTGCAATTCTTCTATCTTTGAGGTTGCAGGAGATGATGAGCTCGGCACCCCCATCTTTGACGATGAGGAGGAAGAAGCTGCGGAGGGTGATGCTGAGGCTACCACGCGTGCTGTGGACCCAGCCGCCTCCGTCACAAGCTCGGACGATGATGACGGCCCCGACCCGACTACATCTACTTCCCGGGGGGTCGATCGAGCAGGTGACTCAGCCTTCACCAGCTGCACCTGAGGAGACACCAGTTTTGGTTGAGGAGGAGACGACTTCGACAAGGGAAGCACTGCGACACATTCAGCGTCGTCATCCACCTCAACAGATGCTAGGTGACCACAACGAGCGAGTCACAAGGTCCAAGGTAACATGTATCGCTGGCTTTGCTCATTCAGCGTTTGTTGCCTCTTTCAAGCCCAAAGATGTTGGACACGCACTTTCTGACTCCAATTGGGTCAATGCCATGCATGAGGAACTCGAAAATTTTGAAAGGAATAAGGTTTGGGTTTTGGTTGAGCCTCCGCCTGCTTGTAATCCCATTGGAACCAAGTGGGTTTTCAAGAACAAGCAAGGTGAAGATGGGTTGGTAGTGCGAAACAAGGCTCGACTTGTAGCCCAGGGGTTTTGCCAAAAGGAAGGGATAGATTATGAGGAAAGTTTTGCCCCGGTAGCACGATTAGAAGCTATTCGAATCTTTCTCGCATTTGCTGCTTCCAAGGGTTTTAAAGTTTTCTAAATGGATGTGAAATCTGCCTTCTTGAATGGTTTTATTGAAGAGGAAGTGTATGTGAAACAACCCCCTGGTTTTAAAAATCCCAAGTTTCCAAACCGAGTTTACAAACTACAGAAAGCTCTTTACGGTTTGAAACATACGCCTAGAGCTTGGTACGATAGGCTTAAAAACTTCTTGCTTGCTCAAGGTTTTAAAATGGGATGTGTTGATAAAACCTTGTTCCTCATGCGCTCTGGCTCTGACTTTTTGTTGGTTCAGATATACGTGGATGATATCATCTTTGGTGGCTCTTCTCACGCTCTTGTCTCCAAGTTTTCTGAGCAAATATCCAGGGAGTTCGAGATGAGCATGATGGGTGAGCTGCAGTTCTTCCTCGGGCTGCAGATCAAGCAAACTCATCGGGGCACGTTCGTCCATCAAGCCAAGTATACCAAGGACTTGCTGCGGAAGTTCGACATGAGCGACTTGTCTCCTCAGCCGACTTCGATCAGCACATCGACGGCGCTTGATGAGGACTTGGACGGTGAGGCGGTGGACCAGAAGGAGTACAAGAGCATGATCGGCTCCCTCCTGTACCTAACAGCGACCCGTCCGGACATTCCGTTCGGGGTCTGCCTCTGTGCGCGGTACCAGACTTCTCCACACACCTCCCAC
This sequence comes from Panicum virgatum, assembly GCF_016808335.1. Lineage (NCBI taxonomy): Eukaryota > Viridiplantae > Streptophyta > Magnoliopsida > Poales > Poaceae > Panicum > Panicum virgatum. The sequence continues at coordinate 20,025,969 of NC_053143.1, read as the reverse complement.
AGGTAGGTGGTGAAACGCATCTTCAGGTATCTGAAATTCACCCCTGAGTTTGGTCTCTAGTACTCTGCAGATTCTTCTCTGGTTTTGGTGGGCTTTTCTGATGCCGATTTCGGCGGGTGTCGGTTGGATCGCAAGTCGACATCCGGCACTTGTCAATTTCTCGGTACATCTTTGGTGTCTTGGTCCTCTCGCAAGCAGGCTAGCGTAGCGCTTTCTTCCACAGAAGCTGAGTATGTTGCCGCGGCTAGCTGTTGCTCCCAGATCCTTTGGATGAAACAGACCATGCAGGATTATGGACTGAGTTTTGGTAGGGTTCCCATCTTCGTAAACAACATGTAAGCCATTATTGTTGCAAAGAACCCTGTCCTACACTCCCGAACCAAACACATAGATATCCTTCCACTTCCTGCGAGATAACCATGAGAAAGGCCACATAGACTTGATCCATGTCCCCTTAGAGAGGCAAACCTCAGATATCCTCACCAAACCACTTGAGCAGGACACCTTTGCTCGCTTGCGAGGGGAGCTTGGGGTTTGTTACCCCTTTTGATCGCTGACTTCTCTTTGGTTAAGCTTTTTGTAGGTCTTTGTTTTTGTTTTCTCTTCGCTTTCTAGCTTCTGATAGATGCATTTGCATTGTACATGTTTACATTTTGCATTGCTTCACTACACTTGCCTTCTTGTATACACTGTTATGATCATCTAGTGCTTGCTAGTGTAGTTTCTTAGACTTGATCATGTATAGCTTGCTCTTCAGTATATGTCATATCATCTGAGTTAAGCTATTTTGATTTGATAATCTGAAAACATGATCACCCTGTCTTGGCTACTAGCATGTTAGGTTGCATTGATACGCGTTACTATCTTACTCATGCTAGTGTGGTTTAAATCTTTGACATGAGCTAAAACTGTTAAAATTGTTTAATATATGTCTGAAATGGATTGAAAAGATCCAGGTGGGATTGCTTGTCGCACTGATCGAGCTTTCGGGACGGCTCACATAGCACTAGTGAGAACCCGAGCAAGGTTGTGCATGACTGAAGCATGTGCCTTAAGCTTCTGACTACCTTTGTCATAGGCTTGGCCTCGCTGCTAAGTAAAGCATGACAAGCTTTCAACCCCTGGCAGAATCACTTGTTTGATATAACCTGTTAACTTTTCGTTCAAATGCAAGTTTTGAGATGCAGAATTGATTCATGATAAAATATATTGGTTGCTTTGGATCACCATGTATGAGTTTGGTAAGCACTGCTTTTTTTTCTCCTACTTGCTGTTGCTAGATCATGGCTGATGCTTTTATTTTTGCTGAACTGAACTTGCTAGCTCTAGACTTGATTGATATACCCTGTTGAGCTAGATTCAGTTCCTGTTTATGAAGCACACATGCCTGTCACTAGATGATCATATCTTTGTATGCCTGAATGTTTCACTTACACCCTCTGCACGACATTCATTGCATAGTATGATTTCAGGAGGAGATTTAGGCATATTTTAGGCTTGATGTGTGCATGTGCCAACAAGGGGGAGAATTTTTGGGAGAAGTGATCGAACAAGGGGGAGACTTGTTTGATTTTTGAAAAACTTGTTGCGTACAAGGCTTTGAGAGTGCATCATTTTGGGAGAGTTGCACTTGTGGGAGGAAAAGTCTTTGCATGGGGAGTGTCTGCTTTGTTTTTGGCTCCTGATTTTTCTTCGCTTTCCCTCCGCTTCTTGCATGACTGCGTCGAGCTTTACCTCTGTCTTTGAGGACTCAAATTTTGGCTTTTGATCGAATGCGTCGAGTCGTTGCCCTTATATTAGGGAATCGATCTTTGCTTGAGTAAGTGACTGTTTTTGCCTTTCTGAGCTTTTTGTCACTTGCTTGAGTTCTTCACTTTCTTCTTGCCATTTTTTATTTTTTACTTCTCTGGTTACAGGTGGTGTGTTGACAATGCACTCATCAAGGGGGAAATTGAGGGATGAGCAGTACTCACGTCTGGCTGTGATGAGTGAATTGTCAACCGTGCGGTGTGATCGTGTGCTTGGTCTTTGGTTGCAGGTACACGGGCGTCGAGTGTCGACAGAGAGTTGCCGTGGAGGAGCTCAGGCCGGGCGGCAGCTGTGGCTTCCACTCCTGGATTGAGGGCGCAAGCAGCGACGGATGGCGGGTTTCTTGGTTTGCGCCACAAAACCAAGCTGGCAGACGGCGGTTGAAGACGCCAAGTCGTGGAGGCACGGGCGTCAGTCTCGGGACTGGCGGAGGAACGGGCGTCGACGGCGTCTAGGGCCTCGCTGTGGGCGAGGAGGTGACGGGCGTCGGGTGGCGTCTAGGGCCGTCAGAAGGCCGAGGCGGGAACGACGTCTAGGACCACGGCGTGGAGGCGAGTATCTTCCCGCGTGTGGAGTTTTGGCGGTTTTCTCAAAACCGGCCACCTACACGGGTTTCGCGGACCCTCCAAAACCACGGACCAGACCTTCATCCCCACGGCGGCATCGCGGAGAAGACTTCGACTCGAAGAAAGAACCTCGACCGTCGGATGAGTCCTTGTATCTTTTTCCGGTTTTGCCCATACGGGCTTTCTAGTGTGTAGTGAAATCTAGGGGTAGTTTAGTCTTTTAGTCTAGAGTTAGTGGGCTTAAATACCCCCTCACCCACTCTCTCTCTCTCCTCTCTCTTTTTTGCTTGGACAGCACGCACGCCTCTCCCCTCTCCCGTGCGCCCTCTCTCCCTTCCTCTCTTCCTCCCTTTCTCTTCTCTAGGGTAGGATTTGGAGTGTGGATTTTTGAGACCTTTTATTGGATTTTATTGGGAAAGGAGGCCCTATCCTCCTTGTGCCCTCCGGGGTTTTGATCTTGCATCCAATTCATGGGTCGTACTCCTCTCGTGTGATGATTTTCGTTTTGATTTGACGAGTTTTGGTGCACGAGATTTTGGTGGCTTTCCGAGCTCTTTGTGATGGATCCAAACCGCTTCTATTAGTCCAAGATCACTAGGATACACGAGCTCCCTCGAATTGACGTTCTTGCGTTTTTGAGAAAACCCGTTCTTACTCGGGAATTCCTCGATTCCTCCCAAACCATGGAGTGATTCGTCGATTCCTTCCGTGGACATGTTCACAAGTCCCTTGTGATCGTGCCTACAAAATTTGGTGAGATTTGGATTTGATTTGATCCTCCAATCATCGAGTTTTTTCAAGTGTCGCGGGCTGAAAAATCGTTTCTAGGCACGGGCAGACTTATTCCTATCACCGGTTAAACCGGCGCTTGTAATATGTTGCGTCGGATCAACCGGTGAGTAGGTTTTTCAGCTATTAGGGTTTTGGTGTTTGGGTTGTTGCACCGGCGTATAGAAGTCTCTTAGCATCGGTTCAACCGGTGTTCAGTGTGATACGTTTTGCAGTCTCTCTGGACAACTGCACCGGTGATTTGGATTTGATTTCGTCGGTTTAACCGGTGTTTGGGAAATTGGTTTTGTGACGTCTCTGGACAACTGCACCGACATTTTAAATCGATTTTGTCGGATCATCCGGTGCACTATCGCCGGTTGAACCGACATTGTTCAAACCTATATGTCGGATCAACCGGTGCTTGCTTTGTCGTGCTGCCGGCTCTGTGACATCGGTTAAGCCGGTGAAGATCTTCTTCACTCGTCGGTTTAACCGGTGCTCATATATCATGCGTTCTCTGTTGCTGCATCTGCGTATTTGGTTCCGCACTTTGTCTCGCTTGTTCTTAGGGTGTTTTGTATTGGTGTAGCTCATCCATAGTTACTCCATACTACACCTAGGATTCTAAAGTCTGATGTGCACTTGGGATATTAAGCCGAGCTTCCTTATAGACTCTCATTCACTCGCTATGGTCGCCTCTTCCATCCCACACCGAGATCCGAGCTCCGCTGCCGAGATCCCTCGCAGAGTTCAGCAAGAGGTGTAGGGACTGAAAAAAGCTGTGGAGAGTGGAAGAGGACTGGTTGGGCACTGGGCAAAGATGGGAGTACTACGCGTGATGAGCGCCTTTTGATGCGTGGAAGAGAGTGATCCACGTTGGGTCGGTTTCTTCCACGCTAAGGAAACACGACTGGTGAGATGATTGCAGTCGCGTTGGAAGACAAGCAGTCAACCAGTTTCGTCCTCTGGCAACGGGGAAACCAGCACACTGTCGATTTGAAGCAGAGACATTCCACATGGGAAGCACCAGCAGGAGTACAGAACCGTGAATGCTTTACTACTCCGACTGGAGTTTTCCGGGACCTATGGTTGTCTTGGCCGGCCAGCTCACACGAAAATAATTGACAGCGCAGGAGTCCAGGCAACATGCAAAGCAACTAAACGCCTGATTTCTTGCCTAGCCAGGCAACATGCAAAGCTCCAAACGTTTTCCTTGATGACTGTCACATGGGAAGCACCAGGAGTACTATGCAAGGGATGGTTGACCCATGGTGCGAGCCGGAAGCGAACCATAAGACTGTGTTTAGTTGGCGAAAATTTTAGTTTGGGTACTGTAACACTTTCGTTGTTATTTGGCAATTAATGTCCAATCATAGAGTAATTAGACTTAAAAGATTCGTCTCGTCATTTACAGTTGAAATATGTAATTAGTTATTTTTTCAACTGTATTTAATGCTCCATACATATATTCGAAGATTCGATGTGACAGGTACTGTATGAAAATTTTTGGGAACTAAACAAGGCCTAAACAAGGCCTAAATCCATTTAACAAGGAGTAGAGCACCGCTCGACCCATTCTAAATTATTTAATGGGTCCATATGTTTTACTGGGTAGTATGGATCGAACCGGCCTCCAAGTATTGCTTCCGCTGGGCGACCTGGCGTCCCAAGCAAGCAGGCAAGCCAGTTAGCAATGATGCACGCACATCGCAGTCATGCTTGAATAAGCATACCTGTAGCCTGTAAAAGACTCCTACTACAAGCAGGCAAGCCTGCGGCAATAAGCACATCGTAGTCCTGTAATAGACTCTGAATAAGCATGTTAATGTGAAAGACCATCATAGTCTTGATCCAGTAGCATGACATGATGAACCAAACTAAACTATTAATTACAGAATCAGCTCAACATATTTCCTAATCGTAAGAGGTAAAATACATCTATAATAACTTATGTTCCTGCTCAAAGTACTCCACACAGACTGCGGCATTCAATGTTCCTGTAGCCATAGCAAGTAGCAGACTAGACTCCAATAGGAATGTGTACAAGCACTGCACTCCAACAAACAAACAGATCGTCCAAATCAGTCTAGTGCAGAAATACAAAGACAGAGCACCTTTCTGCATGGACAGATGTTTTCCCACATAATCATGATGACAGTATCAGTATGATCCTTTGTAGCTAATCGAGCATAGTCAGAACTTACAGAGTAAAACTGATCAACTGAATAGAAAAATGGAATTGATGTCTAACACCACAGAAGGGATGTAGGAACAAAAAGGAAAAAAAAATGCTAAAAGCATGACTCAGAATATTGTAGTGCTATAATCGGGATTCGAGACACACAGAAAGCAATGCAGCACCATCAGAACTAATACTAGACAACTAGAGCTAAATGAATATGATTGTAATTCCCAAATGACAAGTTTAACAAACACTACATGTGCAAGCTATAGGAAAACCAGTTAATTACTCTAGTTTCAGAAATTTTATTTCAGAAATTATTACCTTTAAGCATGTCATTATTTCCCAAATGAAGTATATGGTTTCTATCTTTTTGACGATTGAATATTGATACCAAAAGATCAAGAATTGATCATTGCTCGGCTAGAAATTCCCAATTTCCCAATGTGTAAAACTGAAGAAACACTATTGGCCCCAGCTCACGAGTCAAAACAAACAAGTCATCACCAGAGCACCAGAAACTTCCAGAACACAGGAAAGCAACATTTGGAGCTCAACAGCAAAACAGATGGACAAGGAAAACATGCTTGCAATTAGGGGAAGAGGTTGAAGAAGCAAATAGAGTGTATAACTACTAACAAATGCCAAAACTATAGAACCTGTCACATGTTTGCCCGTTCTTGATGAAGGAAGGAAGACAAGCACATCAATGGGTTAGGCCATTCTTGATGAGCATAAGAAGCAAAAATGAAAAGCTATTATGCCATCCAATCCTAGATCAACATATAGCAAGGAAAATGGTAACAGCAGGAGATTAGGCCATTCTCGGATGGGCTGTCTCAAATAAATGCAATAGAATTTCGTCACAGGCACAAGAAAAGGATCCACTCAATTTGATTCGAATCAATTTAATCCATTTTATAGGCGTGTACTGAATAGACATGTAAATGAAACAATTCTGAACTAACGGACCAAGGAAAAAACTGAAACTTATATCCTATCCAAGAATTGTACACCAATCAAGTAATTCCTTCCAACCCCTGATAGTCACCACCAATCACAGCCTAACGAATCAATCTGAATCGTAGTGCAAATGAAAAAGAATTTGCTCTCCCTCTATTCACTGTCTTCATCCCCTTGCCGCCGCCGCCGCCGCAATGTGTATACCGCCGCTCCCCTCACTGTCCTGTACAGCAGAAAGCGGCAGCTCACTTGCAGCAGCAGCAGCCGTGGTGGCAGTAGCAATGCATTGCAAGGCAATTCCATTACCAGCCAAGAACCACGGCACCTTCAACTTCCAGTGCTGGCCATCCATCCATCCATCCAGCTTCCAGCGAGCACACAAGGCGTCACCACCAGAGCTGGCGAGATAGAGAGAGAGAGATGGGCACCTGAGCAGCGCACCTCCAGTTCGCGTCCCCCCTCCCGGCGGCGGCGCCCGAGCAGCGGCAGCCCCTGTCGGGTGTCTGCCGAGTAGTGGGTCGAACCACTCGACCCTAGGGTTCGAGTGAATCCGATCCATGGACCCAGGCTGAGTTCATGGTTTCCAAAAGGAGCCCATTAGAATCATTTTCGTGGGCTGGTTCGGCGACCCGATGAGCCGACCCGCACCACCCCATCAGGAACGTGGATCCTATATATTTTCCGATAGATTTTTTCTTACACACCTTCTAGTATTTGAGATTCATGCAACCATCTATAACCGTTGGATTAACACACCCAAACCCTCACCCCCTCTCTCACCCGCGCTCCCTCCCCTGCCCCCGCCGCCACCCACGCCGACGCACTCGCACAGCGCCGCCGGCCCTCTCCTGCCCACGCGTCGGCCCTCCCCTACCCCGCCACCACGAGCTGCCCCGCCGTCGCTACTCCACGGGGGCGCGCACCGCCGCTGCTCTACGCGGGAGCGCACCGCCGCCTGCCGCCGATGCTCCACCGCTGCTCTGCGCGGGTGCACGGCACGCTCGCCGGCCGCCGCCGCCCCACGCACGCCGCCGCTCCTCCGCGCGGGCGCGCACCGCCGCCGCCTCGTGCCAAGCTCGCCGAAGAAGAAGGCTGCTCGCCGGAGAAGAAGCGCCTTCAACATTTCGATTTAGTACTTTCAACATTTTGTACTTCCAATTTCAACATTCGTCTGTACAGTTTTCAACATTTTGATCGTAAAATGTTGAATCTATTTAAAAAAAATATTGAGTTAACACTATCAAAATGTTGAATATATTTGCAGTATATAATTAGGCCAAATGGGCTTTAAAGATGGATAGATTATCTATCTTCCACAAGATGTATAGGAGCCACCACGAGAAAGGAGTACAGGACCACGCATGCTTTACTACTCAGACCGGAGTTTTGGGGCACGTTTGGTTGTCTTGGCCGGCCAGCTCGCACGAAAGTCCCTGATAACTGTCACAGCTGCTTCTGACTTGGCTGAGCCTCTTCCCCGAGGAAATCTGCCGCCGGGAGCTCCAGGAAATACTTTGTGCTAATACGGTATTTTGTGGGCGCATATATTTTAAATCCATAATATCTCCTATATCTCTAGGTGCGATGCTGCTGTTGGTACAGCTAATTAGCGTAAATAGCAAGTAAATGTCAGGATAACTTAGCCTAAACAACATCAATCTGCAAATGCAGTATTTGGCAAAATTAATCTTGTACCATAACAGCCGCCATAGAAGCTCCCTGCGCAGTCATATTTGTCAGTGTAGACGTAGTAGTCATAGCAGGTGTGATGCAGAGCATCGAATCAAGAACCAAACCATGCAGAGCATCGAATCAAGAACCAAACCAGTGGGGTCCTTGATTGGCTTTTAGATAATGTCGCAGAGAAGCACCGGCTTTCTAGATGCCAGCGGCACTAACCAAGACAAGAAACACGCGAGCCTCTGCTCCTTACAGCTCCCTTAGCGATTGGTATTTAGGTCTTTGGATAAAGGTTTAGAACTTCATTATTGAATCAAATAGCCATCCCTTGGTTTATAGGAGATGTTTGGCAGGGTCGAATTGTGTAAGGAAAGGATCACAACATGCGAATCCTTGTCACACACGGAGGTTAAAAAAAACAAGGAGAACAAGTTCATCTCGGTTTTTATCCAAGAAGTCTAGATAATCATTGGTTTTAGTTTTTTAGGATAATCACTGTCCAATTCAAAAAAAATCTAGAAAAGTAGATAATGCCTTTTGAACCAAGGAAAATATTCAGAATCATTCCAAAATTCTGAGAAAAAAATCTCGTAGATATTTTGGAACATGAGGAACCCAAATTGTCAGAAAATATGGAATATTCTCAGAAAGGCTAAATGACGGAAAAGCTCATTCTAAAAGCTATTCGCATTCTAAAATTAAATCTTTTGGATTGTGACAGTTCAAATGATCCAATTTGCTCAAGTCATGCAATTATTGTGATGCATGTAAAATACCAAAGCAATTAATCTAACAAATCCAGATGCACCAATGTCTCACTATTGCTGAATTTTCTCGGCATCCTTCACATCATCGGAGGCAAAAATTTAAGTTTACATAGTTGCAAAATTCCACGACACCAAATTTACATGTCGCACTACATTATGGGAGGCTAAAATTAGATTTATATCTTGGCGCTTGCAATTTTGTATTAGATTTTACTTGGCGCTTGCAATTTCATTAGAGTGGTGTGAGGTATCAATCTAAATATTTTTTTCCATACTTTTGAATTAAAGGAGGTCGTATAGAAAGACAAATTCCTTGATGAATCTTAATGAGATGATATAAATGGATCAAATGCAGATGTGTAATTAGGAAGCTACCAAGTTGTGTAATTTGGGTCGCTGACGTGTGGGCCTGACCCCACACGTCAGTGACGGGAGACTAATGCAGATGAATCCCGTCCCCATTGTGACGGGTCACGGGAGAAGATTGGAGAGCACCGGCAATCCATGGTGCAGAGGCCCGTACAGAGTACAGAGAATAGGGTACTCCGTCCGTATTGATAAAAGAAATCGTTTTGGACATATTTTAGGTTAAACATTGGAAATATAAATCATCAATAACTTTTAAATTATTGAGTTTACAAATATGAAAATTATATGAATAGATTTGTCTTGAAAAATACTTTTATAAAAATATACATATCTCACTTTTCTATAAATATTTTTATAGTAACAAGGGGTCAAAGTTATATTTTGGAGACCATGTCGTTGTCCTAAACGACTTCTTTTACCAGCACGGAGGGAGAACATAGCACACGGGGTGGCCACCAGAGTTGCTAGGAAATTACGTCGTGAATGAATGGATGGACATGCCGCTGTCCGTGTCCCGTGGTCTTGGTGCATGTTTAGTTGGGGAAAAGGGTGAAAATTTTTGTATTGGTAAGCATGCTCCGTGAGAGGGGGCACAGTCTTCAATGCAAAAATTTTTGGGGATTTTGAGTACTAAACACGGCTGGTCTTCTTCGGTCTCCGGGGCAGACTCTGTAGACTGCAGTGCATAACAGACTTGATCTGGGATGCTGGATTAGCGCGTCATGGTTTATCCGAGCGTGAGACTTGAGTGAAAGGATCGAGGTCCAAGAAGGAGAGTTGAATTGGGACTTTTTCAAATTTCTAGAGAGTCCTTAACCTAGACTAGTATTGTCCAATCTACAAATTTAAAACCTACTGACTAGAACACATTAGCAAAGAGTCCTTAGGTAGGAGAACATACTAACATGATCATCTTTTCTAGGAAGAACCACACTAGCAAGAACAAGTTCTAGTCAAGAGATCAAACTATCATGCCATTGTCCTAGTCAAACAAACAAACAAAGAAGAGCAAGATCACAATAAAGGAAATTTAATGCTTGAATGTAAATGCGAAGGACACGAGACAACCGGATTTTTTCCCATAGTATCGAGGAGTTGACGCTCCCCCCTAATCCATGTTGGAGCACACACACAAGGGTATCGCTCCCTTGCTTCACCAAGGAGTAAGTGATCACTAAGAATGCTCCTTCTCCATCTCCGGAACGGCGAGCTTAACACCGTGTACAACCTTCTTGTCTTGGGGCTCCCACAAACTCCAAGAGCTCACCAAGAACCTCCCGATCACCGAGACTGGCTAGGTGCCGTCAAACACCAAGAGTAACAAGCTCCTAAGCCTTCACTTGACCTACACTCAGTTGGCCCTAGCTCAAGCACACATGCTACACTTGCAAAGTTGAATTCTTCAAGGTTGAAGCACTATCAATGCACTAGATCTTCACTCTTCTGCTCAAAGCACTCTCTCTTCTTCTCAAGGGTGGCATCAGGTATTCAATGCATCAAAGGCAGTTCAAATGAGCCAGGGGGTGCCCTTATATAGAGTGGAGAGGGTCACATAGTCGTTGGAAGTCCACTACAGAAAAATCGTGACCATCGGAAAAACCGACAGGTGAGAAATTGAAGGCGTCGGTTCAACCGGTCTCTCTGTGTCCAAATAGTAGCCGTTGGGGGTTCTGACACAGTAACCAGGCTTGTGTCATTGCACCGGTGCATGCTCCGTAGGGGCATTATTTCAACCGGTGCTGAAGAGGTTCACTGATCAACTCAAACAAGCTTTCTGGAACATATTACATCCAATGCACCGATGGTTGATTCTGAAGCGTCGGTTCAACCGGTGCTCAAGACGAGTTGAGGTCCACCAAACATGCTCTCTGGAACAAAGTACATCTAATGCACCGGTGCTTTGCTTGGGACCATCGGTTCAACCGGTGCTATAGAGATTGTTGACTTGATTTCCCCTTGTATCCAGAGAAGATAGATTGACAGGGGCGTCGGAACTTCTGCCATGCGTCGGATGCACCAATGCTAAGGCATCGGTGAAACCGGCGCTGCAGTTTTTCTTGATTTCCAACTAAATTGACTTGGAGTTGAATGTAACTTCGATTGTTTCTTCTTCCAAGTGTTGTGTCGACTTCTTTTGACTATCTTGGGCTGTTTTTTGAGCGAGTGTGCAGGATTTCTAAGGCCAACTCAATTTTGGTCAAGCTACTAACTCACGAACCCCTCTTAATAGTACGATCAAAAACTAGAAACTATAAAACCTAACTAAATCAAGTGTCCTTCATCTCCTTGTGACACATGAGACTAGAAAGGTCCTTAATCTTTGAAATTGAGTCATTGGCACGCGTGATTGTTTCGAATTGAGGGGTCTCATTTCATATTTCATACGAGACTAATCTAATCATTGATTTTTCCTTCAAAACACATATTAGTCGCATACGGTTGTCATTAATCACCAAAACTTACCATTAGCATCTATCGGTCTAGATGCGCTTCAATCTCCCCCTTTTTGGTGATTGATGACAACACAAAGTAGAGATACAAAGATATGAAATTAAAACGCGATAAACAAGCATGCATTACTAGAAATAAAACACATGTAGGGACATGTCAACACAGAGCAAACACAATATCCAAAAGGCATGTCCATACACAAAATCCAAAAAGATCCAAACACGCCACAAACCACCAAGCTCCCCCTATCTCTACTCCCCCTATCTATCTCACCCTTTGGCAACAAAGCACCAAAAAGAAAGGCGATCTAGTCCTGAGCTAGAGAAGGCGGGGTCTTCATGCTCGGTCCGGTGGAGAACTGAGTGGCGGAGTCATCGGCATCGTTGTCCGTACAGTCTTCGTTGGCCGAAGAGGACTTCTGCTCGACCGGAGTCATCGGAGCAGCAGAAGTAGCCGGAGTAGAGGTAGCAGCTAGCTTGGTGATGACCATGGAATCCGTCGGAGGAGCAGACGTGACGGGAGTCATGTCTGGCTGAGTAGGGCGAACAGCGGACGGACGGACGGAGCACCTCAGGCTGTGACTCGAACGTGAGGGACTGAGCTGAGGGGTGCTGTAGCTGATGCAGAACCTACTGCTGCCTGAGGAACTTTGCACACTGCTCGGCAGTCCAGACACTAGGCTGTGGAGCAGGCGCCGGAGCAGGAGTAGGGCTGGCAAACACCCCGGTCTGAAGAAGAGGTGACATCGGAAAGGACACCAAGGGTGTATGCACAAAGCCGCCAGCAGGTGGAGCAGGAGCAGTGGGGTCGAACTGGAGCTGCTAGGGTGTAGGGAGCTAAGGCTCAGGCAGTCCAGTGTGACGGTACAGCTGACCGAAGCATCCCAAGAAGAATGTGAACATCTGCTGCTGAATCTGGGACTACTGCTGAAGCTGTAACCTCATGGCCTCCTGCTGCTGCCGAATCCCCTCAAGTACAAGTGTCTGGGCCTCCTGCTGGCGAGCCTGCTCAGCTTGCATGCTCAGCTGAGCTGCAGCAAATCTGTCCTGCTGGTCTGAAGAATAGCAGCGAGTGAATCAGGCTGAGTGACCTGAGCAGCTAAAACTGGAGGAGCAGGGGTGCGGGCTGCACCAGAGGATCTTGCCTCATCTTCATGAGCACCTCGAGAGACGGTAACAGTGTGTATGTAGTCCTCGTCATCCTCAGAGTCCTCAGAGTCAGTGTCCAAGTAGTGCGGGAGCTGGGCCTCTGCAGCGGTGAGTGAGGCGTCCTCAGCTGCCTTGGGATCATCTGCAACTCTGCCCTCAGCCAAGGCACGCTCATCCAAAACTTGATGTGCTCTGCGCTGGCTTCTCGGGCTGCGGTGGCCGTCTCGAGGAGTAGTAGGTGAGTAAACTGTGAAGTGCATCCTCGACTGTGCCAGCTCATCCATATGAGCATTCTGACTGAGCTGGGCAAGAATCCAGCAGATCCAGTGAGCGAAGGGGTGGCGACGGTGAACTGTCATCCCATCCATGATCACGTCCTCTAGCTCGCAGATGAAGAAGTCGACAAGGTCAAAGTCTCGACCTGTCATGAGGTACAGTAATAGCCACTGCTGCAGAGCTGTGGTCCCCTCATTGTAGCCTATCCTGAACAGCAGACTCTTCCTCAGAGCAAGATGGATAGTGTGTCCCCTCATTGTAGCCTATCCTAGGAGTGCCAGGCAAAAATGGCTGCTGGAAAAGCACACTGACCTCCTCATCAGACAGGAAGTGGGTCTCGTGAGGGCGACGAGGGGGCATCGTGTTGCCATAAGCCTGATAGTGCAAGTAGTGGGGCTCCTCGGCAATCCAAACTCCAAGCAGGCAGCCAATCTGGCACGAGTAAAACGAAAGTGCCTCTCCTGGAACATGAAATCAATAAACTGCCTGTCCTCCTCCACAAACAAGGTAGCGTAGAACACGCGTACCCACTCGCAGATGTATCTGAACCTCTCACTGAGTAGTGCCGGCAGCCCATCGTAGTGCTCGAAGAAGGGGAGTACTGGAACTCCACCGGCTGCCACACGCATAGCCACCCAGTGAAGCATCTTGTGCTCACTGATCTTGATGTCCATCTGGCAATAAGCGTGGTAAAAGGACTCCTGGAGCATAGTGTGAAAGCGACGGTCAACTCCACTATCCCTCTGCTCAGGAAACCACGTCTCAGGGGTGACATATCTCAACCTCTTGACCCTAGGTCCTGGAATACCGCTGAGATCCAATAACTCGACCTCGGGCAGCTCCTCACCAATATCCTGACCTCCTGCCTCGGTGCCACTGCCATTGTTCTGCTGTTGTGCACGGCCTGCTGTCCTCTGAGAGCTACCACCTCGAGTTCGTGGTCCAGAGCGGGACTGTGGTGAGGTCTGAGGCTGACGTGTACGCCCAGAGCGGCGTAGCAACTGCTGTGGCTCCCCCTGAGCCTGAGGATCCCTGATCTGGAGCGAACCCTGCCTGTCCGCTACATCTGCAACTGCCTCTGCCCTCTCTCGCTCTCGGTCCTCTCGTGTGCGCTTCTTCCTCTGCTGTACCACCTGCTTGCCCTTACCCTTCTTATCTCCAGCCATCTGTCATAGAGATCCGATGAAAGATAATAGAGTTAAGACAGGGAATTATGAATATACGAGATATGTTCTAGAGATAAGAAGTCCTTAAGCACAGCGTAGAACGATCTGAGCCTTAGAGTGAACATCTAGTGGATAACAACTCACTAACACACTAAAGAAATATAACATTGAAGTGACAAGATTAGATGTGAGTGAGCAAGGCAAGGATATATGTGAACATGTGTGTAGAGGGTAAGAAATCGAAGATACATCACATGCTAGGAGGTGCAGCACCATACCCTTGCAAAACCGAGAAGAGACACGAAGAAATCGACGAAATTGCCTTGGAGGCAATTCACCGAACACCTGAAGGGCACACGAGCTTAAAAAGGAGAGGACATAGAACAAGCTTGAGTGCGCGCGCGTGGGAGAGAGCATGAAGCAGGGGAGGTTGCACGCGTGGAGAGGGCGCGTTGGCGGCAGCGAGCGGCAGCACAGGCGGCGGTGAGCGGCGGCGCGGCGAGCGGGAGGAGGTGTGCGGGTGCAGGGCGACGCGCGGGCGTGAGCGCGGTGGTGTGGCGGCGGTCGATGCGTGGCAGCGCGGAGTACTAGCAGCGGCGGCAGCTTGGAGCGGCGGGTGTGTGCGGACTCAGAGCGGCGGCGGCGTACGGGCGGTGGAGCGGGAGCACTGGCGCGGCGGTTCGTGGAGAAGATAAGGGCGTGAGACTGACATGCGGGGCCCGCGGGAGGGATAAGTGTAACTGAACGAGCGGGCCCGCAAACCCTAGATTACACCGGAAGAACTGATAGTGCAGAGATTTGAGCATCGGTGTAACCATCGGAGTAATTTTGACCTAGATCTGAAAGGGTTTGAACGAGGTCAACAGGGGGCATTGGAAGATCCGCCACATGGTCATCGGAGTATCCGATGGGCGTCGGTGCAACTGCAGGAGGAAGATCCAGAGACGCTGCAAGGACCAAAACTCCACGCAGTAGCACCGAAAGAACCGATGCAGGGGCGTCAGTTCATCCGCCAACCATCGGATGCACCGGTGGCCGTCGGTTTAACTGTCGGAGTTTTGTGCAGAGATGATGCAGAAATCGAGCCACGAAGACTTAAGCACCGGTTGAACCGATGCAGGAGAAAACAGGGCGTCGGTTTAACCGGTGGTTAAGAGAATTTGCTGCAGAACAACAAACTCTACTTATGATCCAAATATCGAAAACCAAAGCCATAAACACTCAATTTGGACCATTTTCGAGAGACAACCTCACCCCTCAAACACTCATACTTATAGTGCTCGCAAGCTTTTTCATAAACATAGGCAAATTAAGATCCAAACGAGGTTTTAAATACAAAAACCAAATGTATGAGCCACTTTGCCTATGAACTTAGAGATTGAAACTTTAAGTTCGATAGGACATGGCTCAATAGGCATGAAAGCGCAACATTGATCTTATCACTCTTGTAGAGTTGATATATCATATTTAGCATGAATATCTTTCTCGCAGTGTGATTTGCTCCCTTGTGATGCTACTAACGTGATGCAATGACAATGCAAAGCGAGAAAATAAACATGAATGCATTCTATATGTCAAGCACATGCATTGCAAAAATTTAAATCTATCTTGTCAAGTTTGAACCCTTGGCAAACTTCTTCATAATGAACCATTCTTCATGCCATGAGCGAAACCAAAAACCACCGGCTCATGCAAGACCCATGTTCATCACTATCTTGACAAGGTTAGACAAGTCCCTAGCATTTGTACATATGAAATGCATTTATATGACAAGGCAATTACAAGACGTTAGAAGCATCTAGAATGTTAAGCTCAGTTCGCAACCTACAAAAGGTACTCTCATCTAGAGGTTTGGTGAAGATATCCACCAATTGGTCTTCGGAACGAACACCACGAAGTAGTATGTCATTCCTTGCCACATGATCTCTTAGAAAGTGATGGCGAATATCTATGTTTTTGGTGCGAGAGTGTTGAACCGGGTTATTAGCAATTTTAACGGCACTCTCGTTATCACAAAGGAGCGGGATCCTATCAAATACTACACCATAGTCCAAGAGGCTTTGCTTCATGTAGAGGATTTGAGTACAACAAGCCCCGACGGCAATATATTCCGCCTCCGCGGTTGACAAGGCCACGGAATTTTGTTTCTTTGACGACCAGGAGACTAAGGAATGCCCAAGCAAGTGGCACCCACCCGAAGTGCTCTTGCGATCCACACGACATCCGGCAAAGTCCGAGTCCGAGTATCCCAAGAGTGTAAAACTAGCGCCTTTGGGGTACCACAAGCCTATGCTAGGCGTATGCTTGAGATATCTAAGGATCTGCTTAACGGCACTAAGGTGTGATTCCTTAGGATTAGCTTAAAAATGGGCACACATGCATACGGTAAACATGATATCGCGCCTAGATGCGGTTAGGTAAAGAAGTGACCCAATTATGGAACGATAGAGAGTTTGGTCCACCGATTTACCTCCCTCATCCAAGTCAAGATGTCCATTAGTTGGCATTGGAGTCTTGATCGGCTTGCAATCATCCATCTTGAATTTCTTGAGAATATCCTTTGTATACTTTTCTTGATGGATGAAAGTCCCTTCCTTCAATTGCTTGATTTGAAACCCAAGGAAGAAATTGAGCTCACCGATCATGGACATCTCGAATTCTCTAGCCATCATTTCTTTAAATTCTTTGCAAAGAGTGGGGTTAGTTGAACCAAAAATGATATCATCAACATAGATTTGACATACGAATAGCTCTTCATTGATGATTCTTGTGAATAGAGTTGTATCCACCCTCCCGATCTTGAAGCCCTTGTTGAGAAGGAAGTCACGAAGACGTTCATACCAAGCCCTTGGCGCTTGCTTGAGCCCGTAGAGCGCCTTGTGCAACCTATAAACATGATTAGGATATCTAGGGTCCTCACACCCGGGAGGTTGTTCAACAAACACCAACTCATTAATAAAGCCATTTAAGAACGCACTCTTCACATCCATTTGAAAGAGTTTCATGTTGTGATGTGAAGCGTACGCTAAAAGGATACGGATGGCTTCAAGTCCTGCAACGGGGGCAAATGTTTCACCAAAATCCAACCCTTCAACTTGTGCAAAGCCCTTTGCCACAAGTCTTGCCTTGTTGCGAACCACTACACCATGCTCATCTTGTTTGTTGCGGAAGACCCACTTAGTACCAATGACATTCTTGTCTTGAGGACATTCTTCAAGAACCCAAACTTCATTGCGGGTGAAGTTGTTGAGCTCTTCTTGCATGGCCATCACCCAATCCGGATCCTCAAGAGCTTTATCTACATTTATGGGTTCCAAGCAAGAAACAAACGAGTAATGTTCATAAAAAGAGGCATATTGACGTCTACAAGTTCTTACTCCACCGGAGGGGTCACCCATGACCAAGTCAATGGGATGATTCCTTGAAGTTCTTGTGAGCCTCTCTTGTGATTGAGACAATGAATCTTCTAGTGGTTCGACATCTTGGGCTTGAGCTTGGGCTTGTTCACTTGTGATGTGTGTGTCATCAAATGAAAGTTGTTCTTCAACCACTTGTTCATCTTGGGTGTCATGAGGAGGATGTGAGATGCCATCTTCTTCATCGGATGACTCATAATGGTGATGTGATGGTATACTATTCTCTTCAACCTTGAAGTCATCCTTGGAAGTGGCTTCAACTTGAGTGGATGAACTTGGTAGCTCCTCAACTTTCTTCTTTGGCTTGACTTGCCCAATGGCTATATTCTTCATGACTTCCCTTAGTGGTTCATCACCTACATCATCACAAGAAAATTCTTCCCCTTGGGAGCCATTAGTCTCATCAAATTTCACATCCCAAGTTTCTTCAATCATGCATGTGGCATTATTGAATACTCGATATGCTTTGGAGTTTGATGAATAACTAACAAGAAAACCAACATCACATCTACTTTCAAACTTGACTAGGTGCTTCCTTTTCTTGTAGATGTAGCATTTGCAACCGAAGACCCGAAAGTATGAGATGTTGGGCTTCCTCCCAATGAGAAGTTCATAGGGCATCTTCTTCAAGAAGCGGTGAAGATAGACCTGGTTGGATGCATGACATGTGGTGTTGATGGCTTCCACCCAAAATCTTTGTGAGATGCCATAATCATCCAATATTGCTCTTGCAACAGTGATCAAGGTCCTATTTTTCCTCACCACCACTCTATTTTGTTGGGGTGTGTAAGATGAAGAGAATTCATACTTGATGCCAATGTCCTTGCAAAACTCTTCAACTTGAGTATTCCTAAACTCCGTGCCATTGTCACTCCGGACCTTCACAACACTTGACTCAAATTTATTTTGAGCTTGCTTGACAAAAGTCTTGAAGATCCCCATAGTCTTGCTCTTGTCCAATAAAAAAAGTCCAAGTATATCTAGACTAATCATCAATAATTACAAGATAATAGAGATTACCACCAAGACTTTTGTAGGTGGTTGGCCCAAAGAGATCCGTGTGTAGTAGCTCCAAGCTTCTTGATATTGACAAATAAGCCTTCATGGGATGTGACGATGCAAATTGCTTCCCGGCTTGACAAGCACTACACAATTTGTTTTTGTCAAATGTAACATCTTTGACACCAACCACCATACCTCGTTTGAAAGCCTTCTTGAGTTGGCTCATGCCAATATGAGCAATGCAGCAATGCCAAAGCCAACCCATGGAGTTCTTGGAGAAGAGACATGTCGCCAAACTTACATCATTAGATGAGAAATCCTTTGAATATTAAGCTCTTGTCCTCCTTGCTTGTTAATACACCTCACTATCACTAAAAGTGCATATTAGTACTAAATCACAAAGTTGAGCAATAGATAACAAATTGAAACTAACCGACTCAACAAGCAACACATTAGAGATAGAAAGATCCTTGGTAATGGCTACCTTAACCAAATCTACTACTTTTCCTTTTGAGTTATCACCAAAGGTGACATGTTCAAGATCGCCCACATCTTCATCTAGTGATGTGAACATCTTTACATAGCCGGTCATGTGTTGTGTACATCCGCTATCAAGCAACCAATGCTTGCCACCGGCTTTGTAGTTCACCTTCACACAAATGAATCACTTTTAAGGTTTGGGAACCCAAGCAAGTTTGGGTCCTTTGACATGAGTTACTAAAGTTTTAGGAACCCATAGTTGGCGTGGTAGTTTTCCCTTCATGTGAGTTCCAATGAACTTTGCCTCAACCTTGCCACTTTTAAGCTTGTTTAACAAGAAATGATGTTCATTGAATTGAGACTTGTAATTAGGAGGCAAGGTAGGAGGTGGGCGAGTAGGAATTGGACACTCCCTTGTATGATGCCCGGTGATTTGATAATGTTGGCAATATGAGCCAACTTCCTTGTTGAAGCATGCCTTGAGCTTCGGCGACTTGGGACAATTTTCCGGAGGCTTGGGAAATGATCCAAGTCCATTTGTCCCAAAATGCTTGCATTGTGGAAGAGAATCTCCTTTTGCAAATATTCCCCCCTTGTCACATTGAACATGCATTTGGTCATGTTTTCAAGTTCCTTCTCATGTTGTTTCTCCCTATCATGGTTAGTCTTTGAACAAAAAGGAAAAGTATGATGACAAGTAGTAGGGTGAGGCAACTCCACAAGATCATCATAAGAAGTAGATATATTGACTTTGATGACTTTCTTTTGAGTTTCTTTTAGTCCTTCATCCAAGGCATCAAAGACATGGTCAAGTTCTTGATACTTCATACTTAAGTTGGCATAATCAAGCTTAAGTTTCTTGTTGCATGAAGTAAGTGACTTATTAAGCACAACTACTTTCTCATGTTTAACATTCAATTCATCGTGCTTAGCAAGTAACTTGTCATGCTCCTCTCTAAGTTACTTGGTAGAAACAATACATGTATCATGAGTTTCTACTACCTCATTGTGTCTAATAAGCAACTCATTATTCGAGGCCTTAAGCTTAGCATATTCATTTTCAAGAACTTTGCATTTAGATTTGTACTTCTTGATCACTTGTTGGTACTCATCTAGGATTGTTTGCATTTCATTAGGAGATAAATCATGTTCACTTTCATCACTAGAGGAGTTGTCATCATCGCTCACCTTAGAGTTACCTCTTGTCATGAGACACATGGGTGGTGGAGGTAGAGGTGGCTCATCATCACTGTCATCATGCATGACAATCCCCACTATCTTCTTCTTGGATTCATCATCACTTGAATCTTCATTTGAGGATTCCTATCGGTGATCCATTCTCCAAGAAAAGCCTTGATATCTTCTTTTCTCTTGAAAGACCTTTTCTTCTTGAAGTCCTTCTTCTAATGGCTTTTCTTTGAGTGCTTGTTATGATTGTCATCATCATCTTGCTTCTTGTTGAGCTTTGAGGGTTCGGGACAATCATAGGAGAGATGCCCATATTTGCCACAATTGTAGCACATCTTCTTGGCATTGTCATTGCTTTTCCGGGTACGGAATTTGTTCTTCTTTGGATCATAGTTGTACCCTTTCTTGTTTAATCTTGACATCATCTTGGAGTTCTTTCTCATGAGGAGTGCAAGCTCAACATCACTATCCTCATCACTTGAATCTTCACTAGCTTCATCATCACTTGAGCTTGGTGAGGGAGTCTTGCACTTGTTTTTCTTTTTGGACTTGTGATCACTCTTAGCTTTAAGTGCATGATCCTTCTTGGCATTTGGAGGATCAACTTTACCCATGAGAAACATCTCATGAGACCGAATTTTTCCAATGACCTCACCAACTTCAAGCGTTGCAAGATTCTTCTCATAAAGCAATGCGGTGACAATGTTGTACTTGTACTTGTGTAGAGAATGTAGGACCTTCCGGATGATGTCACTAGTAGTCAAAGGAGAAATTTCAAGAGCATTAATATCCTCAACAAGTATATTCAATCTAGCATACATTTGTTCAACTAACTCATTGGGGAACATTTTGAAATCATTGAGTTTTTTCTTAAGCACTTGGTACTTCTCCTCACGAAGCTTTGTAGGCCCAACATGAATGATCTCAAGTTCTTTCCAAACTTCGTGAGCCGTTTTCTTGCTATGGACACGCGCAAAGATGTCCTCACTAAGAGCATCAAATAAAACATTCTTGGCTCTAGCATGGTACTTAACTTGGTCTTCACTCCAATCACCAACAATAGGTTTTTTCGGTGACCTCCCAACATATGGCATGGAGAGCCTCTAGGTAACCCGTCATGTGGGCTTTCCAATAGCTATAGTTTCTCCCATCAAGTTTGGGCGGTCCACTACTCCCCAGGGGCCATCTCTAGAATTTTAAGCCTATGAAAAGAGAGCCTAAGCTCTGATACCAATTGAAAGGATCGAGACCCAAGAAGGGGGTTTGAATTGGGACTTTTTCAAATTTCTAAAGAGTCCTTAACCTAGACTAGTATTGCCCAATCTACAAATTTAAAACCTACTGACTAGAGCACATTACCAAAGGGTCCTTAGGTAGGAGAACATACTAACATGATCATCTTTCCTAAGAAGAACCACACTAGCAAGAACAAGTTCTAGTCAAGAGATTAAACTATCATGCCATTGTCCTAGTCAAACAAACAAGCAAAGAAGAGTAAGATCACAATAAAGAAAATTTAATGCTTGAATGTAAATGCGAAGGACACGAGACAACTGGATTTTTTCCCGTGGTATCGAGGAGTTGACGCTCCCCCCTAATTCATGTTGGAGCACCCACACAAGGATATAGCTCCCTTGCTTCACCAAGGAGCAAGTGATCACTAACAATGTTCCTTCTCTATCTCCGGAATGGCGAGCTTCACACCGTGTACAAGCTTCTTGTCTTGGGGCTCCCACAAACTCCAAGAGCTCACCAAGAACCTCCCGATCACCGAGACCGGCTAGGTGCCGTCAAACACCAAGAGTAACAAGCTCCTAAGCCTTCACTTGACCTACACTCAGTTGGCCCTAGGTCAAGCACACTTGCTACACTTGCAAAGGTTGAATTCTTCAAGGTTGAAGCACAATCAATGCATTAGATCTTCACTCTTTTGCTCAAAGCACTCTCTTCTTCTTCTCAAGGATGGCCTCAGGTATTCAATGCGTCAAAGGCAGTTCAAATGAGCTAGGGGGTGCCCTTATATAGAGTGGAGAGGGTCACATAGCCGTTGGAAGTCCACTGCAGAAAAATCATGACCATCGGAAGAACCGATAGGTGAGAAATTGAAGGCGTCGGTTCAACCGGTCTCTTTGTGTCCAAATAGTAGCCGTTTGGGGTTCTGACACAGTATCCAGGCTTGTGTCATTGCACCGGTGCATGCTCCGTAGGGGCATCGTTTCAACCGGTGCTGAAGAGGTTCACTGATCAACTCAAACAAGCTTTCTGGAACATATTACATCCAATGTACCGATGGTTGATTCTGAAGCGTCGGTTCAACCGGTGCTGAAGACGAGTTGAGGTCCACCAAACATGCTCTCTGGAACAAAGTACATCTAATGCACCGATGCTTTGCTTGGGACCATCGGTTCAACCGGTGCTATAGAGATTGTTGACTTGATTTCCCCTTGTATCCAGAGAAGATAGACCGTCAGGGGCGTCGGAACTTCCGCCAAGCGTCGGATGCACCGATGCTAAGGCATCGGTTAAACTGGTGCTGCAGTTTTTCTTGATTTTCAGCTGAATTGACTTGGAGTTGAATGTAACTTCGATTGTTTCTTCTTCCAAGTGTTGTGTCGACTTCTTTTGACTATCTTGGGCTGTTTTTTGAGCGAGTGTGCAAGATTTCTAAGGCCAACTCAATTTTGGTCAAGCTACTAACTCACGAACCCCTCTTAATTGTACGGTTAAGAACTAGAAACTATAAAACCTAGCTAAATCAAGTGTCCTTCATCTCCTTGTGACATGAGACTTGAAATGTCCTTAATCTTTGAAATTGAGTCCTTGGCACGCATGATTGTTTCGAATTAAGGGGTCTCATTTCATATTTCATATGAAACTAATCTAATCATTGATTTTTCCTTCAAAACACATGTTAGTTGTATACGGTTGTCATTAATCACCAAAACTTACCATTAGCATCTATCGGCCTAGATGCGCTTCAATGAGCAGCCGAAGCTTACCAAGTGTTTTCTAGGAATCTCAGCAGTTTTCTGATCAAATTATTAGGATAATTTAAGTTCTTTTTTTTTGCTTGCAATACGAGTCTCGACCCAACTTCTATTAAGTACTGGAAAATACCAGAACTACGTAGAAAATAGTGAGACAGACAGCGCCTAGACCATATTACCTGGTTTAAGCTGACAGTCTACATAATTGGTTTCTGAGGATTATTTTTCAACCAAAGAATCAAGTGTCAGTTTGAGAACTTTGGTTGTCCACATATACTAGCAACTTGGTTTATGTCTGTACGTTGCTAAGGATGGCAAAAGATTTCCAAAGCAGTCCAGAGAGCATGAAAAGCATGGTGTTCTTCTTAGGTCACATTGTTTTGAGGTTAATTGAGAAGCCAATGGAGATGTCATTGCTACTAGCGAAACAATGTAATGCGGAAAATTTTATTTAAGAAGGGGAGTTTCTTCTTCGTGCTTGGTCTGTATGTTGGAGTCTTATACGACATGTAAAAGAGAAACGGAATGAGTACATTAAACAGGACTCTGTTTCCATGGTTGTGCTGTGTAACTTGATATCCTTATCACCCTTTCTGCTGATACAAGGAACCTTGGGAAACAGATAGTAATACGCTAGGAATAGAAAAGTAGCATTCTGTCAACGTATTACCACTACACTGGCAGCCAGATCTACTCTGACTGCCCTCTTTCAAATGCTGGCGTGGCCATTCAAAGCTGAAAGCTCCAACATCCGCGTATGGATCAGATCGGCTGTCATGACCGTCTTAACGGTAGCCCTGGCGCTAGCTGCAGAAGTAGGTTGGACTCATTAACAACAACAGGATGCTCCATATTGTACAGTGCGAGGATGGACGGAATGATTGCAGGATCAAGGATCGAACATGATAAACAACGGGGGATCGGAGAATTGTGTTGCCACAAGTCCCCGCGTGATAGGTGCCGGTCGAGACGATTGATTGATCTCTACGGGACCCTGCATTCTGACGGGTCACGGCGGAGACCGGAGAGCATCGGCAAATCAATGGTGTGGTCCAGCTTGCAAACCCCCCCGTACAGAGTAAATAGAGACTGCAAGAGACATAGCACAGGGGTGGCCAGGCAAGCAGAGTTGCCAGGAAAACTGTATGTGGGAACGTGCTCCGTGTAGGAATTCTAAAAAAAAAAAGGTCTCCTTGCAGGAAATTACAGCGTGCCTGGGTTGCTGTGTGAACGGATGCACATTCGGCTGCCCATGTCGTCCTGGTTACCATGTGCTGAGACTTAGGTCCCTACCGAGACTCTAGCCACAGCAGGTTACCAAGTGTTTGTAGGGACCTAGAGTTTCCCGATCAAATTGCTCAGATATTTTATGATTTTTTTCAAGATGAGCTTCGATCCTATTTCCGTTAAGCATTGGAAATATAGAGAGACGGACAGCGCCTAGACCGTCTTACCTACTTCAATCCAGAAACGTCTAATTTTCAGCCAAAGAGTCAATGCAAGTTTCAGTGTGAGAACTTTGGTTATCCACTTATACTAGCAATTCAATACACAAATGTTCCAGTGTTGCTGAATTTTCTTCACATCCTTCACCTTAAGAAGTAGGGTTATGAACTTATGATCCAATACTTTAAGTTTACAGAGGTGCAAAATCCAGACATAAATTAAATGTTCCACTACTTGCGGCACTTTACGCATCTTTGATGGTAAAATATATCATGCGCTTTCAATTTCGTTTCTCTGTGTGAGATGTCAATATAAATATTTGTTTCATACTTTTGAATTAAATAAAATCATATAGATAAGCAGAAAATATTCGTTTCTCTGTGTAAAATCTCATGCTGCAACAGTACCCACGTCCCGCCCCCACGCGCCGCATCCTGCCGTGGGACCTGCACGCCGCCCTCGCGCCTACCCCTGCCACAGCCTCGGCTGCTGCCACCCATAGCCGGGGAGGTTATCAATCACATGAGGTGATACATTGTAACACCCCAGTACTAATTTTTGTGCTTAATTTGCAAATCATGATCCTAATTTGGTCATTAGCATTAATTAAGCATGCAAAGTAAACATCAACCTTAGCTAGTTTTGCTCACGTTTTTCTCCCTAATTCAAGCTTCAAATCAACTTTTGTCCAATATCAAAGTTGTAGATCTTGCCTTCCTCTACAACTTTTATTTTGGCAAAATTTCAAGTTTCTATATGAAATTTTGAGTTTCCTACCGTCAAAATTGAGTCAAACGAGTTCAAACAAGTTACCGTGCTCCCCTGCTCGTCGTACCGCCGCCCATGCCGCGACCGGCAGCAGCGCCGACAACCTCCACGCATCGCGCGCCAGCAAACCTCATCCTCCGCGTACGCGCCGTCCTTATCCTCTCCCAAGTGCCCCGGTTGCTTTCCCCTCCCTTCTTCCTCGTCGCACCAAGCTGAGCCGAGCACTCGCCGTCCTCGACTCCGACCATCTTTGGGCGCCGTTCCTCGATTCCTCTCGCGGGCGCCACCACAAACTGCCTCCGCACGCCCCTACGCCGCGCCACGGAGCGCCGCAGCGGTGCCTGACCACAGCGATGCCCGCCTCGCCGCTGGCCGACCCCGCCTGCCTACGCCTGTGCAGCACCGCCGCCCGCCATGGCCGCCTTTGGCCCTGCGCGCCATGCCCCCACCTCCGGCCATTTCCCGCCCATGCCAAGCACCTGAACGGGTTCCCCTCGCACCGGTGAAGCTCCCAGGCCCGAGCCATCCCCTAATCGGCCGCCAGAACCTCGCCGTCACTGCTCACCGCCGCCGCGGGTCGCCTGCTACCGTCGGCCCGCTCCCTCCGGCCACCTCAGCTCGCATCAAGACGACCCAAAGGTAGCCCTAGGTCTCCTCTACCTCCTCCACCCCGGGCCCCTAGCCGCCGGCGAGCCCCCTCGTCGGAATCCGGCCGGCAAGCACCGCCCCCTCCTCTGTTTTTCCGCCCAGGGACCTTGTGCAAGAATTGGAACAAGTCCAGGGGGCTATCTGCATAGCTATAGACTCAGATGAATAGTGCTGCGAAGGGTTCTTTTGCAATAAATTGGTGAAACATTGGAAAATCACAGTAAATCATAGAAAAATCATAAAAATACAAACTAAAATTTATTGGATTCCTTGTTCTAAGATCTACAACTTTCCTTACAGGTTGATCTTCAGTTTCCAAATAGTTTTTGCTCTAGTTTAAATGTTAGTTTAAGTGGTTGCAAGCTTTGAAAATACATAGTAAATAGTAGAAAAATGGTAAAAATATAAAACTAGTTGGGTTAGTTTTGTTTTGGCATGTAGAATTTTGGAAAAATATTTAACCTGCTGCTTGTTTAATGTTTCTGTGATGTATTGGTTTAACCATGGTTAATGCTTGTTTACGCTTGTTTATTTAATATTTGCAGTTCTGGATGTCCAAAAATTATGAAATTTATGCATTAGCTTACTCTTTGCATGCCTAATTCACTGTAAAAGTTTAATGTCCAGAATCTATGTGAATGTTTGTATATCTTTAATGGTTCAAATTGTCTTGTTGAGGCCAATTTAAATGCTTTCTGTTATAAACAAGGGTTGGTGAGTTTTTGTTACACCCTTTACCAATCTCTTGTCATGCCAGTTAGTTGGTGTGCTAACTTACGGTTGCAAGTTAAGTGTTTGTTTTTGTTTAGTTGCTAGTTATAGCTGCCCCTTTGTTGTTGTTGCTAAAGGAATTCCTTTCTGCATGTGTATGTTTTCAGCGGGGTGCTTATTTCAATTGTTTTTCATGCTCTAACACTAGAACTAGGGCGTGGATGGTTTTTGGTAAGCTTGGTTCTAGTTGCTTATTAATTAAATAATTCATTAGTTTCTTAGTTTGCTTATTGCATCTGCTTGGTCTTTTCTAAACAAGTTTAGTAATACTTTGTATCGGAAATACTTTAGGCTAAAATAAATTGAATGAACTCTTGTATTGCAGCACCAACTCATTTTACCTTTTGAGCTTGTTTGCGGTGCTTACTCGATAAATGATTGCCCAGTCATGTATTTCTTGTTAATCATATCGCATTGCATCGCATCATGTTCGGGCCCATGCAATCGTGACATTGTGCCTACCTTGCTTATTCTTTTTGCTGTATCATCTACTGCACTTTCATGCATTCAGACATCTGCATTGGTGCATCTCATTTAGGTATGCTAGAAGTACAATGCATGGACGTGAAGCACATGATTTTGGAGCCGAGCTAGAAGACGGTGAATGGTGGATACATCTAGAAGATGGATGGATGGACCCCGATGTGCATGACCAAAGGAAGATGCTCGCCAAGCGAGTATCATCTAACTAACACTGACTTAGTGTTAATCCCAGACAAGCCCCGGAGCATAACCCCTAATTTGAGTATTCAATGGTTATTTATGTATTTGTGCATTAAGTTTTCTAGGAGTTGAATGAAACCATAGATGCATGATCCCTAGGTTTCCTCAGTTACTCTACTAGTGTGCAGGTCATTAGTACTGCCATGCTTAATCAGGATTCGGTAGAAGTCGAGTGATTCCTGTCACTCGCGAGATATAAGTCCTTGTTACTTATGGCAAAGTGGCTTGAGAAGGAATTAATGAGGAAGGAAAAGTGGAGACCAGGCGGAGATGAATTTGATTATGGATTTAATGGAAAGTGAGCCTCCGCCTGTGTCGATTGAGAACCGTACTGTTGTTGGCATTGTTGACCGAGGATTGAACAGTACTAACCACATGCCCGAAGTAGGAGATAGTCGAAACCAGTAAGCTGTAGACCTGATTTACAATGATAGCTTGAATTGCGACCTGCTACTCTGGGGGTGGGATGATGGCGGGTGTTGGATAGTATGTCGCCTCCGGGTTCTCTGGGAGTTCTCCGTGAGGGACCCTTCACCCGGGTTTTGGCGGGCGCGGTTCAGGTGTCGTGGTAATGATGAGAACAGTTGATGCGTGTGACCCGGCGTGGTTTGCATGCATCGTGTGAGTTAGGTCCACCTTGCAAGATTAAATCGGATCGATTCGCCGTGACTCGCGGATATGAGAGCCTTGGCCATTGTGTCATATCGTAGTAAAAGATTGAAATGAGAATGGAAAGTTAACATATGAGATATGATTGTGGTACTCTGGAAAGATTAATGTGATCAACCATGCTTGCTTTAGATGTTCAGGAAAATCTAGTTGGTACATGTTAAATTAAACTTGAGCTAAAATATTGAAAGTAAGGATCCACTATTAGTAGCTTTTCAGCAAAATAAACTCCAGAGCCAAAAAACTTTGCATCTCTAGGAGCCGGCTAAGTATATACCATAGTCGGGTAAATCTTGCTGAGTATTAGTATACTCAGGGTTGTTGTTACCCTGTTTCAGGTGTAGCTGCTGCTGGTTGGAGCTAACCAGGAGTCACATCGGTGGGCTCGATGTGATGCCCTCACGTCTTCGTAGTATTGTTGTTTTTAAATTAAACTTCTATTTAAATTCCGTTGCATGTTGAACTCTGATATTTTGTTTAGACTTATTTTGTGAAGCTCTGTATTGTAAATTAAATTTGAATTTTTTTTTTGTCTGCTTGTAATCATCTGTGCTCGTCTTCGTGCGAGACCTCCAGTGTTTTTCGATCCTTAACCAGACAAACGACCGGATTACGCCGTTTTAAGTGTGTGGTAACTTGATTAATCATTAAGATGATAGTTAGCGCACTTAAGCCGGTTTAATTTGGGTGGTTATGTTACATACATGAACCACGTGTCACCAGAAGAAAAAGCCGACCTGGTCAATAACAGCCCTAGGCCTGGGCAGAATTTTCCAAACTTGAATCTTGAACCCGAAATACCCGAACCCGCTCCCGAAATACACAAACCCGATATACCTGATCGCTATTTTGAGTATGACATTGAGAAACCTGAATTTAGTTTAGAAAATTCAAGTATATACCCCGATACCAAATATTTCGAAATACTTGATGTCTCCAAAGAGGCCCAGCATTAGCCAAGGCCCAAGTCCCACCCCAGTCATCCAGCCCGGCAGTCTGCAACTAGACAAACCCTAAGCCACCAGCCAATACCCACTCACCCAGCCTCATCCCATTCCCCACTCGAGCCACACCCTGCACCGGCTGCGAGTTGCCCCTCGCTCCAAACAGCCTAACCCTAGTGCCCCCGTGTGTCGCCATCATGCCCCTCACCCCAATTGACCCAACTAACAGCCCCGCGGTAGGTCGCGCCCCTTGGTGGCGGCCTCACAATACTCGCGTGGCCGCATCACCGCCCCTAACCGGCCACCCAACGCCCGCACAACCACGTCGCCATCCCAGTCCCTCACGCTCCATGTCGGTGTGCCCATCGCTGGCCGCCGTCTAGTCATCGCGCAGCTACATCGCTGCCCCCAGCCTCCCGCGAGGCTGCGTCGCCACCCCAGTCGCTCGCGCCCCGCGTTGGCGCTCCCCTCGCTGGCCACTGCCAAGCCCTTTGCGCGGCCATATCACCACCCCCAGCCACCTGCATGGCCACATCGCCACACCAGCCACTCGTGCTCCATGTCGGCGTACCCCTCACCAACTGCTGCCCAGCCCTCGTGCAGCCAAGTCGCCACCCCCAGCCACCGGTGTGGTCACGTCGCCACCCCAACCGCTCGTGCGCCCCATCAGCGCTCCGCGCCGACCGCTGCCCAGCCCTCGTGCGGCCGCATCACAACCCTAGACGCTCGTGCCCTGCGTCCGCACGCTCCTCGTTGACCGCCGCCCAGCCCTCGCACGGCCGCATCGCCACCCCAGATGCTCGCGCCCCGCATCGACGCGCCCCACGTTGATCGCCGCCCAGCCCTTGCTCGGTTGCGTTGCCACCCTAGCCGGTCCCTTCCTGCATCGGCGCCCCCTCACAGGCCGCTGTCCAACCCTCGCGCAGCCACATTGCCACCCCCCAGCCGCTTGTGCCCTACACTGGCCACCACCCTCAAGCGCCCACTAGTTCCGGGCTCCAGCTGTACCTCAGACCTTGCGTGCCTACTAATCCTAGCAATCTTACAATGGGTAATCAGGATTTCCAAATACCCTAACCCGAATTTTCGAGTATTCCCTTTTTCGGGTGTATTTCGAATAGTAGTTTTCATTACCCAAATTTTGAGTTATCTGAATTACCAGACCCGATCTTCCCAAATTACTTGAATGCCTAGGCCTAAACCAGCTAACGAGTCTTCTCCCTCACGAAATCCATCTAATCGTGCTACCAACCTGCCGTTCACCTTGCACCATCCTCCAGCTCTGTCTCCGGCGGCTCCTGTCATCGGCTTCGCCTCCGCCGCCTGCCGCTGCCCTATCCTAGCTTCGCCATGATACTCACCGTGGTGCCCCGCCGCCTCCACGGTCCATCGGACATTCTCCACCACCCGCATCCAGCAGTGCCCCACCGTGTCGCCGCCCTGCCCACAACCGTCACCACCGCCGCCTGCCGTGGCTCAAAGCCTTCCCTCTATACCCGCAACCTCACCATATAAATGTGCCCTCCTGCCAGCTCAAACCCCGAACCTAACCCAGTGTGGCTGCGATGCAAGGAGAAATGGCGATGGCTGATGGAGCCATGGAGGAGAAGTAGGAGTGACGAGATGCCACAGACTGAAATTAGGCCACAAAAGGTCGAATGGGCTGCTGGCGCCGCTTCAGGCGATACACCACCCATTTTTAGCGTGAAAAAGTCCTTTTTACAACCTTCAACTATTGCGTTCGTTCCATTTTCAGCCTCAATGTACAAAACCAGGAATCTTTCAACCTCCAAATATCAAAACAGTTTGTTTTTCACCCTTCTCCGGTTTCCGAGGTGGTTTTTTCTTTTTTTTTCCTCTCTCTCCAACTTTAATAGCAAGGGAAAAATAGTTAAATGGGTCTAAAAATTATGAAATTTCTTAGAGAGGTTGAGTAGGTGATAGGGAACCTATTTTTACTATTATTTTTAGTTAGAACTAAAAAAAATTTTGAAAGAGTAAAATGTACTGGGGGTCCTTAAACTAGTTGACCTGTTCTGTTTAGGTCCATGAACTTCGAAAATGCATTTATAGGTCCACAATCTATTCAAGTGTGTCACTTGAGGTCCAAAACACATATGACCAGTGTTGACCGCCTACGTGGACCGCCACGTCCGATCCACGTGGCTGCTGGCCGCCACGCGTGCTCCGCCCTCCCCCCTCTCTCTCTTTCTCTCTCTATCTTTCTCTCTCTCCCCGTTCTCCCCCTGCACCGCGCCTCCGCCTCCCATTTCTAGCCGGCGCCACCCCCTCTCTCCCCCCTGCGCCGCCGGCGAGGCGAGCCGCGGCGGAGGGACCGGAGCCCTGGCGAAGTGAGCCGCGGCGGAGGGGCCGGAGCCCCGGCGAGGCGTGGCTGGTGGCGAAGGGGCCCTCCTGCCCGACGCCCCGGCGACCACGTCCTCCTCTACATCGCCGGCGCGGAGCTGCGGCGGGCAAGCAAGGCCATGGCGGATCTGCGCGCGGCGGAGCTCGGCCGGCCATGGCGGATCGGCGCGCTGTCGGATCCGGTTCCCCCTCTCCGGCCGGCGTGCTTCGGCGGCGGCGGGCCGACACGCGGCAGGTCGGAGCGGCAGAGCGGGCCAGGACGGCGCTCAGTCTGCCGCGGCGGGGAGCTCCGACATCCTCGTCCTCGCAGGCGGCAGCCCCCCTCGAGTTCGGCCACGGCTCCTCTCGTCGACGGCGGCAGTGGCGCCGCGCGCGGGCCGGCGCTAGCCCGTGCCCCCAGGCGGCGGAGCCGGCCCTACCACCCGGCCCTCTCCTGCCCGGCGGGTCCTCGCGGCGGCCACGGGTCCTCGTGGATCTGCGGCTGTGGCTGCCCCTCCTCCCTCCCCTGCATGTGGCGCGGCCTGCCTGCGCGCGGCGGCGCGGCCCTCCTCCTCGCGGGCGCCCCTAGAGGTCGCCGCCGCCCACTGCCTTCTCACCGCCGGCTTCCCCTGCTCCCTCCATCGCTGAGCTGCGTCGCCCTGTCCCCTGCATCCCCCGCTGGCGAGGCTGGGCGGCCGTGGCGAGGCAAGGCAAGGCAGAGCGGCCGCGGCGGACGTGCTTCCCTCCCATGCTTCTCCTCCCCTGTGGCGGCGGAGCGTGGCGGGGCGGCGGCGGAGCGCGGCGAGCGAGCCGAGCCTGGGCGCGGGGCACGGAGGCCGACGCGGGGCGCCACGTCGACCGATAGCGTGCAGATGGCAGGCTCGCGGCCAGGGTGCGGCGACCGGCCGGGGTAGGCGAGCGGGGCCGGCGCGACGCGGAGCAGTTGGGGCCGGCGCGGGAGAACAGGGAGAGAGAGAAAGGGAGAGAGAGAAAGAGAGAGAGAGGGGGAGGGCGGAGCACGCGTGGCGGCCAGCAGCCACGTGGATCGGACGTGGCGGTCCACGTAGGCGGTCAACACTGGTCATATGTGTTTTGGACCTCAAGTGACACACTTGAATAGATTGTGGACCTATAAATGCATTTTCGAAGTTCATGGACCTAAACAGAACAGGTCAATTAGTTTAAGGACCCCCAGTGCATTTTACTCATTTTGAAATATAAATATTGGAATATGGGTAAAATTTAAATTTCATTGAATTTTTAGGGCATCAAAAAATGCTCCAAAATTTACCAAATTTGAAACTTAAGGTTCATTTTGAACATAGTTTATCATGTTAATTTCATTTCACTCATGTTCCGTGGAAATTTTTCAAAATCTGTTAAAATAATCAAGTTTGGTGCAAATTTGGCCTTTATGAACAAACTTACAATATTGCTACAGAACATCAGTCAAATAAAATTAACTTGGTAAAATAAATTTAAAATGAACCTTAGGTTTAAAATTTGATAAATTTTGGAGCACTTTTTGATACCCTAAAAAATAAATAAATTTTAAATTTTATCCATATTCAAATATTTATATTTCAAAATCTTTTGAGTTCCAACTAAAATAATAATTAAAATGGGTTTCCTTTCACCTACTCAACCTCTCTAAAAAATTTCATAATTTTTAGACCCATTTAACTATTTTTTCCTTGCTATTAAAATTTGGAGAGAGAGAGAGAAAAAGGAAAAACCGCCTTGAAAACCGGAGAAGGGTGAAAAACAAACTGTTTTGATATTTGGAGGTTGAAAGATTCCTGATTTTGTACATTGAGGTTGAAAATCGAACGAATGCAATAGTTGAAGGTTATAAAAATGACTTTTTTCTTTTTAGCGCGAGTGATATATAAGCCCTGCCCCATCACCTCTGCTATGGCTGCTCCTAGATCCACGCGCTGCCCCGCCCGTGCCACTGCAGCCCCCATATGCCGCATGCTACCGCGGCTCCTGCACACTGCCCTTGTGCCTGCGCCCATCGCGGCCTCCGCTGCTGCCACCCATGGCCTTTGCTGCAGCTGTTCTTGCAGCTACGCGCCGCCCCACCCATGCCACCGCACGCTGCCCTCGCGCCAGCCCCCGCCGCTGCAGCCACTTTCACTGTGCTTGTTACGGCCCTACTGGTGCGCGCCTCCCCCACGACTGCGGCTGACACTGCTGCCACCCACACGCCAGCAGATTTCCTAAGAGTGAGATTCAGATGCGCCCATGACTGATGAGAAAGAGGAGAGAGATGGGCATGGCCCAGTGGACATATGGGCAGCACATTGCTCTGTTAGTTCTATTTATATCTCCTAGGACCGGTCCGTGGCCCATGCGAGCACATAGCATACTCCTGCGTGGCCCACGCAAGTTCGCGCGGCCTGCTCAGCGCCCGGCACAACAGCCGCTTGCAACGGCTCGCAGCCCGGCTCTCAGCGGCTCGTCTCTGCAGCCCAGTCAGCTCGACTCACTCGCACGCTTGGCTCCAGCACTCGGCCCTTCTCGCACTTGTCTCTTGGCTGGCCACGACCCAGCTCGCTCTGCTCGTTTTGGCCTTCAGCGGCTTGGGCAGCCCGCTCGCGCTCGGTGTGGCCCAGCAGCCAGCAGGATTTAGCTGCTCGGCCTAGCAGCGAATACGGCTCGGATCGCTTCCTTGTGGGACTAAGGCCCAGCACCCAACGGCCATGCCACCAAAACGGCCCACCGCGGCGCGTCCCCTCACCCCTGCTGGGCTGTGAGTCAGCCCGTCCTCTCCTGGCCATCGGATTGCATCCAACGGTCGGCCGACGTTCTCAGCCGAGCAAAACCGTGTGGCGGCCGGCTCCCCCTCAACCGTAGCTCACTCTTTTCTCCACCCTTTCCCTCTCTCACAGCGGCTGAACGGTGGCGGACCACTGCTGGCTGCTAGAGGAGGAAGCGGCGCCGCCGCAGGCCCTCTTGTCGGTGCGCGCATCCACTTGAGAGCAAGCATGCCGCCATCGAGCGGCCCTGCTGCAGTGCCCTTGGCACCCGCACAGGGAGCCCCGAGTCTTGAGCCTGCATGCCAACGACGCAGCGTTGAGCGGCAGCATAGCTCTTCTTTCCGCACGGCGTCAAGACGACGGCCGGCGTAGTGACCAGCAGTGCAACTACCAGGTAGGCCCCGCCGATTCCTGCTCTTCTTGGTTAGGGTTTGACTTCGGATTTTGAATCCTCTTCTTCTTTCTTCTTTTCTTTCTTTTTGGATCGAAATCCCTTTTCTTTGTTCTTTCCCTGAGTAGATCTATGCATTAGGGAAGGCAATTGATACATTGTTTGAATATTAGGATCCCTTAGGCACAGATCAGTTGTTTGAATATTAGGATCCCCTAGGCACAGATCAGTGGGTTCTTGCATTGACTTTGGGTAAAATAGAGGGTCTTGGGTTACACTGAGAGAGAGGAAAAGAGAGAGAGAGAAGAGAGAGTGGAAGACCTTCGGTCTTGGCGGAGGAGGTGGCAGTGGCGGCCATGACGTCGGTGATACGGCATCACAGTGGCCGGAGTGCAGCGGTCGTTGAGGACGTAGAGAATTTTGAATAGTTTCAAAATTATGGCAGTAAAGTTCAGCCATATTTCGAGGGGGAGGATTGTGAAATCAGTTAAGAAAGATACTCTCCATTCCCCTATACTTTAGATCAAATGCAATACATATTATGCATTGAGGGCAAGAATGATCTATAAACAATAACCATGACCGTTAAGTGGAGTACAACGGTCATGATATTGGTACCTCTATGCAAAGAAATAGCTAAATTCCTGGAACTTTTGTAGTTTCCATAGGAAGATAGCGTAGTTGGCCAGTATTCATATTGGATGAGCCTTAATAGAATGGAGTAGCTGAAAGATGCGACCACACTCTAATGGGTATGGTGAGAAGTATGATAAGTTACTCCATTTTATCGATAAGTTTGTGGACTGAGGTGTCAAAAACCCTCGTTCATATTCTTAATCAAGTACCAAGAATGTCAGTACCCAAAACACCATATGAGTTGTGGACAGGAAGAGAACACTAACTCAATTATTTATGTGCGTGGGACTGTCCAGCTGAGGCCAAAGTACTCAACCCAAACATTGGAAAGCTAGATTCAAAGACAGTTAGTTGCCATTTCATTGGCTATACAGATAAGTTGAAAGGTTATCGTTTCTATTGTCCTAACAGACATATGAAGTTCATAGAAATGAGACACGCTGTCTTCTTGGAGGACAAGATAGTCAGGGGGAGCATGACACACAAGAAAAAACAGAACATGTTGTTAGTTCTCCTGTGGCAACAATGAATAAGAACCAGGAACCTGTCCTTCAGGAGCCGATAGAAACTGTTGTCGCACATTTGGAAGAGTTGCAACAGCCCTATATGGAAGATGTGCCAAATGTTGAGGCCCTAAAAAGTCTCAAAGAGTTAGAAAATCAGTCATCCCTGATGACTATGAAGTCTATATTAGTGAAGAAATTGAAATAGGGGTGATCCCACCTCATTTGAAGAAGCCATGAGAAGCGCTCACTCATCGAAATGGCTTGATGCCATGCAAGATGAAATGAGATCAATGAGTACCAACGATGTTTGGGACTTAGAAGAAATTCCTAAAGGAGCCAAGACAGTACGCTGTAATGGGTCTACAAAATAAAATGTGACTCCAAAGGGAATGTAGAAAGATATAAAGCGCGACTTGTGGCGAAAGGCTTCACGCAAAGAGATGGAATAGAGTATAATGAGACATTTTCTTCAGTCTCATGCAAGGATTCTTTTATAATCATATTGACGTTAGTGGCACATTACGATTTAGAGTTACATCAGATGGATGTCAAGACAGCATTCCTCAAAGGGGATTTGTGTGAGAATGATTACATGGCACAACCCAAAGGTTTTATCGTGGAAGGAAAAGAAAGTATGGAGTGCCGCTAGAAGAAATTCATTTATGAATTAAAATAACCCTTAAGATAGTAGTATTTGAAGTTGCTGAAATGATAAAGTAGTTTGGGTTCAATGAGAATGAGGAGGACAATTGCATTTATGCAAAGTTCAAGAATGGAAAATTCATTTTCCTAATCCTATATGTGGATGATATCTTACTCGCTAGTAAAGATGTTGATCTGACATTGGAGAAGAAGAAGTTTTTGTCCTCAAGTTTTGATATGATTGATCTCGATGAAGCATCATTTGTTCTTGGAATTGAAGTTCACCGAGATAGAAGAAAAGGGGTAGTAGTACTATCGCAAAAGGTGTACTTAGAAAAGGTTCTAACAAATATAGTATGCATGCGAGTAAGCCTACGCCTTCTCCTATAGTCAAGAGTGATAGTTCTGGGAAATTGTCAAGGTCCTAGAAATGAAGAAATGGTTGATCAAATGAAATCAGTTCCATGTGCTTCATCTGTTGAAGCTTAAAGTATGCTCAAGTAAGAATTTACCTTGACGTTGGTCAAGTATCCGGGATGTTTTGGCATAAGTCCAGTCCAGATATAGATCACTGGAATGGAGTTAAGAATGTCTTGCATTTTTGCAAAGTATTACAGGCCTCATGCTCAGTTAGAAAGAATAAGTACTCTCAAATAGTTGTGGGTACAAAGACAGAACTTCTGTGAGATGTGTAGAGAAATCCACAGCAAGTCTTAACATTCACAGTTGGAGTTTTAATGTGGAAAAGCTCCAAACAAAAGATAGTTGTGGCATTATTAGTGGTGCATACCTATAGTTTAACATAATATGAGTCCGCCGAGCAGGTACTTAATAAAGTCATACCCGGAATCAAGTATTTCACTCCTGTGACAACAGGTCAAGTGTGCTGCCAAACACATTGACATTAAGAGATACATTGTCAAGGAGAAAATCCAGAATCATAAAGAAAGCATTGAGTGTATAAGGACCAAGCAAGTGCTTGCGGATCCGCTTACCAAAGGCTTAGCACCCAATGTGTTCAGAGAATACTCAGCCGACATGGGTATATGGTAGAGCCTATGATTTCTGGATATTTAGGTCCCAGAATAACGTCTGTTTCAAAATAGAAAGGTGTATTGTAGCTGTTAATCTGATGGTATGAACTGTCATGACGAGGCATGCTCTATGCACTAATCTATAATGAAATGGACACCAAGAAATAGACACCAAGAGATAAAGTTTAAGTTTAATTTTAAAGTATAAGATTAGATCAAGGGGAAGAATGTTAGTGTTGATCTCATCTGACTCGGTCCAACGGCCGAGTCAGACCCCTTGATCGTGCCCTGATCGGGGGCGCCTAACCGAAACACGGTTAGTGGGCTCCCGTCACGCAGTGCCACATAAGTAAGAGGTGGGGGCCGGGGCGCAATATACGATGTTCACCATTGCCCAGTTGACCCACTGAAAAAACCCTAGGGATCCGATCTCCTTGGTGCTGTAAGCGACAGGAAGCTTCACCGCCGCCATCCACGACTTCTCTGTATGATAGCCAATAAAATAGCAACAGACTTTCTTAGGATTTTATTTCCCAATGTTTGGGTTAAACACTTCGGTCTCAGCTAGATAGTCCCACACACATAAATAATTAAGTGAGGGTTCTCTTCTTATCCTTAACTCATATGGTGTTTTGGGCACCGACTTGCTTGGTACTCGATTACGAATATGAACGAGGGTTTTTAACGCCTCCATCCACAAACTTATCATACTTCTCACCATACTCATTAGAGTATGGTTGCGTCTTTCAGCTACTGGACGACTGTTCTATCTTCCTATTGGAACCATAAAAGGTCTAGGAATTTAGCTATTTCTTTGCATAGGGGTATCGATACATGACCGTTTTACTCCACCTAACGGTCATCATCATTGTTTATAGATCATTCTTTCCCTCAATGCATACTTTGCATTGTCATCTTAGGTTTCTTAACTGACCTCATGTAACATCCTGCCCCGTGGGCCGTGAATGGGCCAGATGGGCTGCGCACGGGGGGCACTGTAGCTTCGGGGTTACAGTAGCACCAAAGCGAGCCGTGGACCGATTTCGGGTTACTGTGCATGCTAGGTACTGTAGGTCCGGGCACTGTTCATCTCGGAAGACTGTAGCTCGGGACCGATGATCCCATACTGGAAATTTAGAAAGGGACAGACCAGCTTAAATAGCCGGTCTCGCGAACATATTAACTCCGGATCGATCTTTTTGCGCGAAACGAGGACGAAAGCGCAAGAGAGTTAATTAGCAGATGTGTTCTACTCAACGTGCAGAATAGATCTTAGCCGTTTTCCCGGGCCGGGTCGTTACAGTGGTATCAGAGCCGACTCTCGCGGTTTCACGGGTAGGTGTGGGTCACGGGCCCAGCATGTACATGGGCGCGTGGCGGGTCAGTGCGCGGGCATCTGGGATGCGCCGTTGGCACTGAACGCACGGACGTGTACATGTGTTGATTGGCACTAGGACATACAGTCGTGGCCAATAGAGGAGATCCTGTTCCTGTCCCATATCGGTAAGCTGATTCGATGTCTCGACGAGGACGTCGAGTCCTAACGGAGGGTGATTGTAACATCCCGGCCCGTGGGCCATGAGTGGGCCAGATGGGATGTGCACGGGTACTGTAGTTTTGGGTTGCTGTAGCACCGGGCACTGTTCATCGCGGAAGACTGTAGGTCGGGACCGATGATCCCATACTGGAAATTTAGAAAGGGACAGACCAGCTTAAATAGCCGGTCTCGGGAACGTATTAACTCCGGATCGATCCTTTTGCGCGAAGCGAGGACGAAAGCGCAAGAGAGTTAATTAGCAGGTGTGTTCTGCTCAACGTGCAGAGTAGATCTTAGCTGTTTTTCCGGGCCGGTTCGTTACACCTCACAATGCTCCCCCTCAAAATATGGCATAAACTTTACTGCCATAATTTTAAAAACTATTCAGAATTCTTGTGAATGAGTAGACATTTATTGCTAATTTATTTCACATGACTATTTTATGCAAACAAAATGCTTTTGTAATTCGTAAGGGAGTACACTTTCTGCAAGTCATGCTCGCTTGTTTTCTTATCTTTTGTTTTGCATACGACATCCTTTTTTCCTGAAACTAATCTCAGGTCAATATGATACTACAGGAAAGGTTTGAATTATTTATTCAAATAATTCATTTTCTGATTGATGTGCTTACCAAGGTTGATAGAACCAACTGTCAAGACTTAATCTTTCCCTTTCCTTTCGGTCCATGTCTGATGACTCCGTCTTATTACATTCTTCCATTACTAGGTCACTTAGCAAACGAAGCCACTCATTTAGAGTGCCCGCATACGTTTGTAAAGAGTCAGTTAACTGACCCTCCACTTTCTTAAGATTTAGTAGTGGTGAAACTTGGGATTGCTCCCCTTATAGCCTTAACCTATGACACAATAGAAGTGCACGGTTGATTCTAGGATAGCTCAGGAGATACCCCATACTTCTCTTGTTGTGCATGATTCACTAACAGCACATGAGTCATCACAACTTTCTCCTGCCAAGCAGGATATGACTAGCTAAGTACTATGCCAAACTTCTCCAGTCATGCGGGATAATTCCCTATGAGGGACACAAATACTGGAATTAGCTCTCAGGACATAGAAAGTGTTTACATCAATTTCAGAAATTAAATCTAAATACTCTGTAACACACATGTTTAGTTCAACGTTGGTGAAATTAAACATGCAGCTGACTTCTTGCAACAAACTTAGTCATGATGACAAAAAACATTTACTTTACTTCATTTTCTGATTAAATCTTTCTGTTGGTTTCAATTTAATCAGAAAATTGACAGACTAACAATAGCGGAAGCTTTTAGTGAGAGAATTACTGAACTTATTTTGGCCCAGGGCCCTTTCCCCAGCAAAAGCAACCTATTTACATGCAGCCGAGTAATCTGATGTGTTGATGGAAATCAACGGTTGTCTTTCTTTCCTCTCTCATGCAAAAATTGTATGCCTGTTGGCGCTCCTTAAGTACCAATTTTATTATACAATTAGGAGAGGTTTTGGTAATTTCTTCGGGATGATTCATGTACTAACCCGCCACTTGGCACCCGAACTTGACCGTTTTCGATTTTTTCTTGGATTTTGGAGCATGTTGCATTTTGACAAGAAATTGGACATTTTTGGAGATGTTTTGATGCATGGTTACAACTGGGCTAAGATGAGGAATAAGAGGAAGAGGCCACACGCAAAAGATGGGACCGAAAGGGGCCAGAAAGGGCCCAGGCCGGCCAGCCTGGAGCACTTGGGCCGGCCGGCCTAGCCCATTTCGGAGCCCAATTGGTCTCAGTTTTCTTCAGCACAAAGTATGCGTCAACCCTAACTTATGTTTTACCAAAACCATCGACCATATCTACCTATAAATACCCCGAAGCCGCCGTCAAAGAGGGGGCAATCTAGAGAGTCATCCAGAAGCATCCAGAGACGAGTTTCAGAGATCCATTCGAGTTGGACACAAGAGAAAGGCGACACCGGAGGCCTCATCGTCCCTCGGCGCCGCTGCAAGTTGGAGGACAGCAAGGGATCCATCCCTTGACGGAGATTTCGTCACCATGATCGACTACGCTTCGCTTAGCTTCATGGGGTAAAGTCCTCATTTGTTCATGGGGTTGTAGGGAGATCTTGAAATCCTTTATGAGATTGATCTATCATGATTCTTGTTGATGATGCTTTGATGCTTAATAGTTCGCGACTTGGCTTTGGGTTTGCTTTGCTCTTGCATGGTTTACTTAGATTACATCAACTATCGTGTTCTTTTTGATTCATTACCGATTATCCTCGTGTAGTGACAGTATGCGGGAGGGAAAGGTTTTGATCTTGGAACACACCTTTGGTAGATTAGATCCGTTCTTCGTTGCTTGCCGATTACATCTCTAGTGATCCTAGACCCTATGGACAAATGCTCTTCATATCTTGTGCACAAACCTATCATTGCTCACTAGTCTAGATTGGATTAGATTGGTTAGATTAGATCTATTTCGCACTCAATCACTCAATATAGATCTTTTACCAACATCATTAGTGCTTAGTTAAGCATAATAATACACTTGTTCCGTGGATTGATAAACCTTAGGGGAATACTCTAAGGGAAAAGCTACACGATCCGTGCACTTGCGGTATGTAAATTGACGTTTTAAGAAGCGTCAACAAGATTTTCTGGCGCCGTTGCCAGGGAACAAGCGATTTTGCTACGTTTAACTTTGTATTAATTTTGTTGGTTACTAACACCTAACCTTTTTCTCTAGAAAATTTTTGTTTTCTTGTTTTTGTTTTGATTGTCTAGATGGTCCATCTCATTCAACACGTGGAGGAAGGAGAAAAATCACTAAGGGATTATGCAAGCCTGCGATCGGAGGACTTCGACATGCAAAAATCAGATTCGGTGTTGCGAGCCACTGAGTACGAGATCAAGCCTCAAATCATCAAGATGGCGGCGGCAAACCCCTTTAGAGGAGATGAGATGGACAACCCATATAGACATATCAAGTGGTTCATAATCTATGCAACACGGTACAACAAGATGGAGTTCCGCTAGCTTGGTTTAGATGGAATCTTTTCCCATACTCACTTGCGGAAGAAGCGAGAATATGGTTTGCACTTGCATCCTTCGAGGTAAAAGGAAATTGGGATGACTTGATGAAGAAATTTTGCGAGCGATTCTTTCCGTTAAGCAAGGTTCAACATATTCGGAAGCAAGTGATCAACTTCGCGCAAGGAGAAGAAGAAGGGATAGATCAAGCATGGGATAGATTCAATAGATTGATTGAACAAGGACCGAAGCTCGGATTTTCCGGTGAAGTACTCTTGCATACCTTTTATTTTTCCCTAACCCCCGAGTGCATGCAATTTGTTCAAATGTGTGCAGGAGGAGATCTCATGGAAAAAACACTCACGGAAGCCGCCCAACTCCTACAAAAAATCAGCAAGGGTGCGGCCATGCGAAGAGATTGAGAAAAACGATGTTCGGCAAGCTCCGAGGAAGAATCTCAAGTGCGGGTGCTTGCTGGAATTTTCAGAAAAGAGACATCGGAAGTGAGGGAAGAACAACCGAAGCATGGGAAAGTCATAGAGACAAACCACGATGAAGAAGCATCGATCCGGAGTGCAACGAAAGTCGACCCGGAAAAGAAAGGAAGAACCATGGGCACCGCCAAATCGCTAAGGGAATTCGAGCAAATGGATTGGATACCAATTGACTTCGGAAGATTGTTCGACAAAGCAAGACCGCATCCAAATCAGCGAGGAATGGCGAAGGTGATAGCGGAAGACTTCCCGCCGGATAATCACACGGGATACACATTTGGCAAGGAATCGGCCGGTGATATTATTCGGAA
Organism: Panicum virgatum; assembly: GCF_016808335.1. Taxonomy (NCBI): domain Eukaryota; kingdom Viridiplantae; phylum Streptophyta; class Magnoliopsida; order Poales; family Poaceae; genus Panicum; species Panicum virgatum. The sequence continues at coordinate 19,983,117 of NC_053143.1, read as the reverse complement.
ACTTTTTGAAGAAATAGAGGAAGAGATTGACTTAGACAAAGTGCTGGAGATCAAAAGGACCCTGGGAGTGAACTCGGAATCATCACCCTACGCGTACATAGCCCAAGTATATGCGATTGGAAGCGATCAAGGCGAAGGTAACCCATCACCCACACCTCGTGTTGATTGCATAATAGAAGGAATAAAATGTTGCAATGTTTTATGTGACGTTGGCGCCCATGTTAGTGTGATGAGTTCCAAGGTTCATGTTGAGCTTTTTAATGAAACGTCAAACCTAGATGCCACAATCATTAAATTGAACATGGGAGATGGTAGATTAATCAAATCGCTAGGAAGCTTAGAAATCTAAATGTTGCTATAGTGGGTAAAAAAATTCCTACCAACTTTTTTGTGATTAATGCTAGTGATGATGAGCATGAAGGTATAATCCTTGGAAAACCCTTTCTCAAATTAGTAAATGTTGTTCTAGATGTTGGAAAAGGGATTGTCACTTTTGATCTAGATGGAGAGAAGCGCACATTTGAATTTCATTCAAAACCGTCTTTCGCTTCACCTCTACCTCTTGATAACGAAGAGGTAGAGAGCATTCGTTCTATTGAATCTTTCAGGGATCCTCTCCAACGCGCTTTGGAGAATGGAGACGCTCAAGATGATTAAGATGGAGAACTAGTGGAAACAATGGAAGAGTTGAAGCCGCAACACGGGAATTCGGAGGAAGAAAAATTTGAAGGTATTGGAGAGTTAGATCAAGAAGAGGATGGTGCGCCCGATGTTGAGATGAAGCCACTCCCCAAGGGATTGAAATATGAATTTTTGGGAGATGGCAAGACTTTTCCAGTGATTATTAGCGACGAATTGAGCCCGGAAGAGATGGAGAAGTTGCTGAATTTATTGAAGAAGCATAAAAAGGTGATCGGCTACTCGATTAACGACTTGAAAGGTATTAGCCCCGCTTTTTGCACACATCGTATACAACTCGAGGAGAAATACAAGCCGGTCATAGAACATCAAAGAAGGTTGAGCCATGCTATGCGTGATGTGGTGAAGAAAGAGGTTATCAAATTGTTGAATGCCGGAATAATATACCCTGTGCCACATAGTGAATGGGTAAGCCCCGTTCATTGCATTCCAAAGAAAGGAGGACTCACGGTTGTGAAAAATGAGAAGGAACAATTGATACCGCAAAGAACCATCACGGGATGGAGGATGTGCATCGATTATAGAAAATTGAATAAGGCAACGAGGAAGGATCATTATCCACTAGCATTCATTGACGAGATGCTAGAAAGGTTGGCAAAGCATTCACACTTTTGTTACCTTGATGGATACTCGGGATTCTTCCAAATACCTATTCATCCGGATGATCAACATAAGATCACATTTAATTGCCCGTATAGAACTTTTGCATATCGGAGAATGCCTTTTGGATTGTGCAATGCGCCCGCTTCTTTTCAAAGGTGCATGATGGCTATATTTTCAGATTTCATAGAAGAGATTATGGAGGTATTCATGGATGATTTCTCGGTGCATGGTACTAGCTTTGAAAATTGCTTGGCAAATTTGGAGAAAGTTCTTAAAAGATGTGGAGAGGTTGATCTTGTGCTTAATTGGGAGAAGTGTCATTTCATGGTGAAAGAAGGAATTGTTCTCGGTCATGTTATCTCCGAGAGAGGGATAGAGGTGGACAGAGCAAAAATAGAAACCGTGGAGAAATTGCCACCACCTACGGACATCAAATCTTTGAGGAGCTTCCTCGGTCATGCCGGATTCTATAGGAGGTTCATAAAGGATTTTTCAAAAATCACCAAGCCATTGACACAACTTCTCCAAAAAGATGTGGAATACATCTTCGATAGTGATTGCCTTCACGTATTTCGAACACTCAAGCAATCTCTCATAAGTGCTCCTATCATGCAACCTCCGGATTGGAATCTACCCTTTGAAATCATGTGTGATGCAAACGACTACGCCGTAGGAGCCGTTCTTGGACAAAGGAAAGAGGGGAAGGTAAATGCTATCTACTACGCAAGCAAGACTCTCAATGAAGCCCAAGTTAATTATGCAACAACGGAGAAAGAATTGCTTGCCGTGGTATTCGCCTTCGAAAAAATCAGATCATACATAGTAAATTCAAAGGTGATAGTTTATACCGACCATGCAGCAATCAAGTATCTCTTGTCCAAGAAAGATGCTAAACCATGCTTGATTCGATGGATCCTATTGCTACAAGAATTCGATGGATCCTAAACCTTAGCTGGAGAAGATGGAGTCCTAAGAAGATGCATACCGAGAGAGGAACGTGAAGAAGTTCTAAGAAAGTGTCACTCATCGGGATATGGAGGACATTATGGGCACTTTAGAACTCAAGCTAAGGTATGGGCTAGTGGATTCTATTGGCCCGAGATGCATGAAGATGCGAAAAGATTTGTTTCAACTTGTCCGAAATGCCAAAGGACGGGGAATATCTCGCAAAGGAATGCCATGTCATTGAACTATAACTTGCAAATAGATCTATTTGATGTCTGGGGAATCGATTTCATGGGACCATTCGTGAACTCACATGGGTTTGAGCAAATATTGGTGATGGTGGACTATGTTTCCAAGTGGGTTGAAGCTATGCCATGTTGGAAGGCATCAACGGAGGAGTCCATACACATGATTAAATCGGTAATCTTCCCTCGATATGGCGTACCGAGAATCTTGATAAGCGATGGAGGAACACACTTCACAGGCAAAGACTTTGGTAAATGCTTGAAGAAATTGGGAATTGAACATAGAGTGTCCACGGCTTATCACCCCCAAACAAACGGACAAGCGGAAACTTCGAACAAGCAATTGAAGGACATTTTAAAGAAGACCGTGGTAAAAGAGGAAAAGATTGGTCAAAGAGACTAGATGATGCACTATGGGCATATCGTACGGCACACAAAACCCCGATTGGTATGACTCCTTATCAATTTGTTTATGGAAAAACATGCCACTTGCCGGTTGAGCTAGAACATAAGGCGTATTGGGAAATGAAGGAAATGAACTTTGATGCGGAAGCCGCTGGAATTAAAAGGAGAATCCAAATAAGCGAATTGGAGGAGTTAAGGTTGAAAGCGTACAATAGTGCATCAATTTACAAAGAAAGGATGAAGAGGTGGTACGACAAGCGATTACAAAACAAGGAATTCAAAGAAGGAGACAAGGTCCTACTCTACAATTCAAGATTCAAACTTTCTGGCAAAGGAAAATTGTAAAGCAAATGGGATGGACCATACGTCGTACACTCGGTTTCACCCACGAGAGCGGTGACAATCATGGATGCGAAAGGCAACCAATATGTGGTGAACAGACAGCGACTAAAGGTATTCTTGGAGCCCGACGTCGTGCCCCTTCATTACATCGACATATACACCATGGATGAGGAACTGGAACGTCAAGCCTAACGACGTTAAGCAAGGTAAGTTTGTAAATATTCTCTTTTAGATTTTATTTTCGTAGTTTTATTTCTATTTTGGATGAACTTTGAGTAAAACATAGGCTTCTAATTTATTGGTGTGCTCCTCAGAAAAAGTTGGAGTCCAGGGGGGCTGAAAAACCCCCTGGGCCGGCCGGCCCAACACCCCTAGGCCGGCTGGCCTAAGCCTTCTCATATGCGAATCGGTCTCGATTTTTGGTAGGTGCGAGATAAGGAAATTTCAAACCTGTGCCTTATAGATTTCGTATGCCAAAACCGAAGATATTTTGGACTTCTCGTCCAAATCTTTTCGGGATATAAATAGAGGCGCGGGTTAGATCTATTCTCTCATACTTTTCAATCTACACCACCACCTCGTGAGAGACTTCGACAATGGCCAGTCCAGCGAGCGCAAGAGCCATGATTGCAGCAATGGAGATCGAGGAGAGGGGCTTGACGCCCGACACCCCCACGCCAAAGACACCTAGCCCCATCTTGGCAACCGGTGCGACACCCCTCCTTGTTGAAGCAAAGCGTTGTGAAGCGAAGGCCCCTCCGAAGAAATTCAATACCCAAGCACGGATGAGCGTCGGAGGGAAGGGCCTTCAATGGTACAATGAGAAGCTAGCTCAAGCCCAAAGGGTGGTCGTCGTCATCAGCAGCGACGAAGACGAAGGTGAGAGGCGACAAGACAAAAAGCCACCCGCGCCTAGGCGTTCCTTGCGCCTCCTTGGAGTTAAAAGAAAGAACTACATCGAGCACACCCCGGAGCCGAAGGATTATGCGGGAGACAGCGATTGGGAGAGCATCATGTGCCCTGGTTCATGGGGCGCCACCAGTCGTGACTACGATGATGATTGGCCGGTGTGGGCCGAAGAGGAGAGAAAAGAGCAAGACGACCCCTCCGGAGGTGATAGCGGCAAGAAGAAGAAGGACGAGGACGAGCCCGAGGACGACAGCCCCAACCGCGGCGGCCATCACTTCGGGTGCTGTGTCAAGTGCCGCAATGAAATCGCGGATCTCCGTGCCACCATTGATAGGTGCCACGATCGAATCATGGCAATGGATCGAAGGATGGACGACATCGTGATCTTGGCCGAAAGAGATTACAATTTCCTTCGCCGCAACATAAGGAAGTTATTTGGGATGGTCGGAGATCTACAAAAGCAAGGAGGAGGGCGTCCAAGATGCAATTGCCCGAGGTGCCGTTGAGAACACCGACAGGCGTCACACCCGTCTTTTATATCATTGCGACGAGGATGCCGCATAATCTAAGCATGGGTAGAAGGTGTGATGACTCGTAGATTGAATTTTGGTCTTTGTTTACTCTGTTTCGTCGTGTGCGTGTCTTTAGTTTCGCATGTGTGAGAGTCATAGTCTAGCGTTGTGTGCTTTATTTTTTGCATGTGTGAGAGTGAGTCTTAAGTTAGTGTTGAGTCATAAAAACAAAATAAAAAGAGTCTTTGTTTTTTGTTGGATCATGCAATTTTATTTATGCATTCAGTTCTACTTTATTTTCTTTAAAGCAATTGTTCACGAGCGTTGTCATGAAAATTAATTCTTATTTGTGGAGCTTAGTAATTTATTTGTCCATGTTAATACCCACACTTGAGCTTTGATCTAGCGCTTGGTTTTGATTACGCTTGCGAGCAAGGCATGATTTGGAGGACTTTAATTTCATAAAAATAATAAAACCCCTACAAACATAAGGTTGATCAAGTTCTTGACAAGTCGAGAGTAAAAATCCTATCATCCAAAAGCTATATTCGTTCCACCATAAGCATTGGATGTACATTGAGTTGAGTTAGGATTTCTTTCTCTTGGGAGTTTTAATTTCGAGCAATGATCATGTCCATATTTTTCATCTCTGAATTGCTAGCCACGTCAATATTCGGTAATGAGAATTCCTCATCGGAACAACTCATGAGATCTACCGGATTTCAAAGCCCGAACCTGAGATTATCTTGTTTATTATCCTTTTCCTTGATCACAACCAAATTATGAGGATATGTTCTGTTTCTGCGCACGATTTGTATAAAACATAATTTTGGAACGAAGAAAGGAAGGAGTACTGGAAAGATGGACCGAATCCGACCTGGGAAAGCCCCAGGCCGGCCGGCCTACACCCCTTGGGCCGGCCGGCCTAGGCCTCTCTGGTCTCGGTTCGGGCTCTAAAAATTTAGGGAGACACTTTAGAGATTTTCCTATCTATGTTTTATAGAAAGTGTCCTATGAAAAGGTTCGGAAAAGAGAAGAAAAATTAGGGAGAAAGAAGGAAAAGAAGAAAAAAATAATAATAACAAGAAGAGAAAAAAAGAAGAATAAATGAAGGGATTCTATGGTTAGAGAAGTGCAAAGAGATATCACCTTGTTGTTTGAGAACAATATCCTCAATTCCAACCATGTGCAATCCGACAACGAGGATGATGCTTATGCCTTGAAGTCAATCTTTTTGTATGCCTTTGCACATGTCCACCATTCTAAATCTTCTTACCCTTGAATCCTTTACATTATGAAGAAACTCTCATGATCATTGGCTCGGAAGGTAAGCAATCATTAGAAGGTTTTCTTAATTTGACAATATATGTATATACTTTGCTAAGCCTCACCTATAACCCCACTTTATACTTGAGAGAATTTTGGGAGATGAGAGTTTGCAAATAAAAATAGGATAGCCACTTATATTGAGAGACATGAAAGGACTTGTGCAAGAATTTTTGGTCTAACCTTTGTTGAAGGGTATTTTGTTACTTAATAAAAAAAAGAGAAAAAAAAACCCTCCAAGGATGGCAAGAAAAGCAAGTGTTGTCGATATTCGAGTTGCCAGCTAAAGGTAAGAGTCATGGAGTAATATTGGATAAGTTTTTAAACGCCCATGATATGATTATCCTCGCTGCTCCTCTGAACATTGTTTGAAGAAATATTGTTAGACTTGTTTGCATAAGTAAATTTTGTAGTTTGAGAACTCTCGAGCAACCCATGGAAGAACTTGATGATTTGATTTGCTCGAGGACGAGCAAAAGCTAAGCATGGGGGGAATGTTGGCGCTCCTTAAGTACCAATTTTATTATACAATTAGGAGAGGTTTTGGTAATTTCTTCGGGATGATTCATGTACTAACCCGACACTTGGCACCCGAACTTGACCGTTTTCGATTTTGTCCTGGATTTTGGAGCATGTTGCATTTTGACAGGAAATTGAACATTTTCGGAGATGTTTTGATGCATGGTTACAAGTGGGCTAAGATGAGGAATAAGAGGAAGAGGCCACACGCGAAAGATGGGACCGAAAGGGGCCAGAAAGGGCCCAGGCCGGCCGGCCTGGAGCCCTTGGGCCGGCCGGCCTAGCCCATTTCGGAGCCCAATTGGTCTCAGTTTTCTTCAACACGAAGTATGCGTCAACCCTAACTTATGTTTTACCAAAACCACCGACCATATCTGCTTATAAATCCCTGAAGCCGCCGTCAAAGAGGGGGCAATCTAGAGAGTCATCCAGAGAGCATCCAGAGACGAGTTTCAGAGATCCATTCGAGTTGGACACAAGAGAAAGGCGACACTGGAGGCCTCATCGTCCCTCGGCGCCGCTGCAAGTTGGAGGACAGCAAGGGATCCATCCCTTGACGGAGATTTCGTCACCATGATCGACTACGCTTCGCTTAGTTTCATGGGGTAATGTCCTCGTTTGTTCATGGGGTTGTAGGGAGATCTTGAAATCCTTTATGAGATTGATCTATCACGATTCTTGTTGATGATGCTTTGATGCTTAATAGTTCGCGACTTGGCTTTGGGTTTGCTTTGCTCTTGCATGGTTTACTTAGATTACATCAACTATCGTGTTCTTGTTGATTCGTTACGGATTATCCTCGTGTAGTGACAATATGCGGGAGGGAAAGGTTTTGATCTTGGAACACACCTTTGGTAGATTAGATCCGTTCTTCGTTGCTTGGCGATTACATCTCTTGTGATCCTAGACCCTATGGACAAATTCTCTTTATATCTTGTGCACAAACCTATCATTGCTCACTAGTCTAGATTGGATTAGATTGGTTAGATTAGATCTATTTCGCACTCAATCACTCAATATAGATCTTTTACCAACATCATTAGTGCTTAGTTAAGCATAGTAATACACTTGTTTCGTGGATTGATAAACCTTGGGGGAATACTCTAAGGGAAAAGCTACACAATCCGTGCGCTTGCGGTACGTAAATTGGCGCTTTAAGAAGCATCAACAATGCCTTAGTTTGACGTTGGCCAAAAAATAAAGCATACAACATTCTCTTCTACATTAATCCTAAATCACCATTGGGCAGAAATAGAATTAGTGCATGGAAAACTTATGAATAAAACTTATAATATTGCTATCATCAACGTTGGTCAGAAAATAACAATATCATAATTGACTTAAAACATAAATATAGCTTCTCCTCCAACTAAAAAATCCCATTGGATCCAAATTAATTAGAGGACAAACTCATAACTTAGCAGCGGAAACTTGAAAGATTACATTATTCAGAAGAATTACATCTTACTTATCTACTCTCTGAACAAATTATCCCATTGGTTCAAATTTGAGCAGAGATCAAACTCATCAAACAACATCAAATAAGTGCTTCTGAAAATGATAAACTTAAACATGAATGAGTACTCCTCTAATCAAATTTTCCTGTTGGTTCCGATTTGATTAGAGGATAATTCTTCATTGCAGCTGAAACATAATCATTTTCAGAAGCAATTCTATCTGATAAAAATTTCTGTGTACTCATCTATTCTCTAAACAATTTATCCCATTGGTTCAAAATTGAATAGAGATCATATACTAGACAAAAAAAAACATCATATGTTGCTTCTGAAAAACAATAAAATAATTTTTAACTTCATTGTGCATGCAGCCCAGCTAGCTCGCAGCTTGGCTCGGCCCATGCGCCCCTCTGAGTGCGCACGCGGCCCACTCGGCTCGGCAGCCCAGCCGCGTGGCACGGCTAAGGCCGCAAAGTGGCTCGTGGCCACTCGGCCAGCTCGCTGGCCGCGCTGCTTGTCCCCCCCCCCCCCCCCCCCCCCCGCAAGCCGCAACCTGGACCTGAAATCTCCTCCCCGCCTGGGCCGGAAGCTGGCCCAGCACTGGTCGCCCGTCCCTGGCCGTCAATCAAGATCCAACGGGCAGGCGGGATTCTCGCCCGAACAAAAGGGCGGGTCGGCCAATTCCCAGTTGAACCCTAACCCTAGCTGTCTTGCCTTTATCCCCCTCTGTCTCTTCATGGCGTGCAGACAAGCTTGGCTCGTCTCGCCGCAAAGCGTGCTGCCATGGCACCGCCGTGCACCCTCACCGGCCCCCTCGCAGGCGCCGCGTGCGACCGAGTCACGTGTTGCTCCGTCGAGGGGCTTCGCCGGTGTGTGCTCACCCGGTGTGCCATTGGTGCAGCCCAAAACCGGTAAGGATTCTTCTCTTGTTGGGGATTAGGGATTGGGTTTTGCCTTCTTTTGATCTGAAATTGAAATCTTTCTTTCTTTCTTTCCCCAACAAGATCTACAAGCTAGATTGAGGCATCTGATAACATTGTTCATTGTGAGGTCAGTTAAGAAACCTAAGATGACAATGCAAAGTATGCATTGAGGGAAAGAATTATCTATAAACAATGACGATGACCGTCAGGTGGAGTACAACGGTCATGATATCGATACCCCTATGCAAAGAAATAGCTAAATTCTAGGACCTTTTACGGTTCCAATAGCTGAAAGATGCAACCATACTCTAATGAGTATGGTGAGAAGTATGATAAGTTTGTGGATGGAGGCGTTAAAAACCCTCATTCATATTCTTAATCGAGTTCCAAGCAAGTCGGTGCCCAAAACACCAAATCAGTTGAGGACAGGAAGAGAACCCTCACTTAATTATTTACATGTGTGGGACTGTCTAGCTAAGGCCAATGTGTTTAACCCAAACATTGGAAAATGAAATCCTAAGAAAGTCAGTTGCCATTTTATTGGCTATCCAGATAAGTTGAAAGGTTATCGTTTCTATTGTCCTAACAAACATACGAAGTTCATAGAAATGAGACACGCTGTCTTCTTGGAGGACGAGATAGTCAGGGAGAGCATGATACCCCCAGAAAAAACAGCACCTGTTGTTAGTTCTCCTGTGGCAACAATGAATAAGAACCAGGAACCTGTCCTTCAGGAGCCGATAGAAACCATTGTCGCATATTAGAGAGAGCTGCAATAGCCCCATATGGAAGATGTGAGTCTATGTTAGAGAAGAAATTCAAATGGACGGTGATCTCACCTAGTTTGAAGAAGCCATGAGAAGCGCCCATTCATCGAAATGGCTTGAAGCCATGCAAGATGAAATAAGATCAATGAGTACCAACGAGGTTTGGGACTTAGAAGAAATTCCTAAAGGAGCCAAGACAGTAGGCTATAAATGGGTCTACAAAACAAAATCTGACTCCAAAAGGAATATGGAAAGTTATAATGCGCGACTTGTGGTGAAAGGCTTCACGCAAATAGATAGAATAGATTATAATAGACATTTTATCCAGTTTCATACAAGGATTCGTTTAGAATCGTAATGGCATTAGTGGCACATTACTATTAGAGTTACATCAAATAGATGAGAAGAGGGCATTCCTCAACGGGGATTTGCTAAAAAAAAGTTTACATGGCACAACCCAAAAGTTTTTTCATGGAAGGAAAAGTATGTTTGGGATGCCACCAGAAGAAATCCGTTTATGCATTAAAACAAGCCTCCAGACAATAGAATTTAAAGGTTGGGTTTAAGGGGAATGAGGAGGACAATTGCATTTATACAAAGTTCAAGAATGGGAAATTCATTTTGCTAATCCTATATGTGGATGATATCCTACTCGCAAGTAGTGATGTTAATATGATATTGGAGAAGAAGAAGTTTTTGTCCTTGGATTTGGATGTGAAAGATCTCGGTGAAGCTTCATTCATTTTAGAAATTGAAGTTGACCGAGATAGAAGAAAAAGGGTTATTACGATTATCGCAAAAGGCATATTTAGAAAAGTTTCTAAAGAAGTGTAGTACGCATGCGAGTAAGCCTACGCCTGCTCGTACAGTCAAGGTTGATAGTTCTGGGAAATTGTCAAAGTCCCAGAAATGAAAAAATAATCGATCAAATGAAATCAGTTCCATATGCATCATCTGTCGAAGATTAAAGTATGCTCAAGTGATAGGTGCCGATATAAACCAGCACAAGGATGGCCTGATCTTCACGACAATAGGTTCAAGAACAAAGATAACTTTGTTGCGAACAGCGGGTAAATAGCTTTATACCTACCAAGGTTGGATGCGACCAAGCGATGGGGAGACACACACCGAAACCTGGAGGACTTCGACTTGATCTCCGAACGATCGCAGAACCACAATCCGGGACTAATCCACACAAAATAGCGTAGCTGAACTGGCAACCGTTGAGCATGAAGTAGGGGACCTCAGAGAGATCTTTCTCACAAGTCCGAGAAGAACTCGTAAGAACAAAGGTGTAAGACACTCGTCAGCAAATCAGCTGGAATACCATATCGGTTTATCAAAATGATCAAAAGGTTGTTTTCTGAGTACACATAGGGAATATTTATACTAGGAAGTCTCCACGTTGGAAGATGGAAGGCCAATAGGTGAAGCATTCACGAGATCATCTTCAATTCCCGCACGTCTCCTGGGCTTCTCCGCAGTCTTCAGTAAAATAACCATTTCTCCCTACTAGGAAGTCAAAACGATAAGCCATTTGTTGGGTGTGAAACTAGACATGATAAGCTTTCCAGGCATATGTGGCATTTGCCATGAAACAATGTAGAATAGTACAGTCATCAAGCCTAGGTATGGGACACTCAACTTGACTCGAGCAATGCTATCCGGATCATCCCTATTGTGATGACCACAATGATGTCCTCCATCATGACCAGCACCTCGACGGCAATCACGATGTTGTCCAAAACGCCCATGTTCAGCAAAAGGGTTGTCATTATCATCATATTCCCCATTTTCAGATTCACTATGAATTTCTTCTTCATCATCAAAGTGAACACGACGACCATGTCTGCGTTCTCCTCCAGCACGCCGATCACCACCGTGCTGATAAAAATCAGCACGCCGTCCACCACCACGACCACCATGACCATTGCCGAAATGGTCATGAAAGCCATTACCAAAACCAGAATTTTCATCTCCAGATTCTTCTTGATGTGGAGCTCGACCACCCGCTGCGAGAAGACGTTCATTGAACATCCTCTCCATGGCCTCCAACAATGAGTTTTGTAGTTGATGTAGCTCTGCCCGTGCAACAGGAGGTTCTTGCTCACCATGATGGCCACCACGAGCACTCGAATCAGATCCTGCCATTGTTAGAACAATGCAATGGAAAGTGGAATTGGTAAAATTTGTGGAGTCACACAATCTCACCTCTTACTTACCAATGTTCTTATTCGTTCTCAAGGACTGTGAGTGTGCTAATGTGGAAGTACCGCAGCTTTGATTAAGCAATCAAAAGGATACAAGACGAGAGGTCCGGTTTTAGATTTTTGTGGAGCTATAGGTGGCTATTCAAGGGAGGCTTATGGTACTGAAAAATTCAAGTGTGTAAGCCCTCAAAAAGATGCAAACGTTGCTGTCACAGACACCACAAACTTGAGAATCTGAAATTAAATTTGCAGCTACACAGTCCACAATATAACCCCTTTAACTTCTTTTTTTTAATACTTTTTTCAACTCTTTCTTTCTGATCTCTCTTTTTTTTCTTCTCGCTCTTTTTTTTAGCAGACACAAGATAGTATATGAGGAGGGTGGGTGGGAAAAAAATTAACAAGAGTACGGTAGAAGAACAACGATGGTGACTAGCAAGCAACAAGATGAGTGCAAACAACACAAGATAAACAGTACCAATAAACGGCTATAGGATTTTTTTTTGTATGGCTTTTCAGTGGACTACAGGATATGGCAAAACAAAATATATGTGATTTATGAAAACAGTAATAGATGGTAAACAAATGATAGATAAGTGGATGATAAACAAACCTACCGTGACAACGATAGCTCTGATTAACACATGATAGGTGCCAATATAAACCAGCATAAGGATGGCCCGATCTTCATGACAGTAGGTTCAAGAACAAAGATAACTTTGCTGCGAACAGCGGGTAAATAGCTTTATACCTGCCAAGGTTGGATGCGACCAAGCAACGGGGAGAGAGACACCGAAACCTTGAGGACTTCGACTCGCTCTCCGAACGATCGCAGAACACAATCCGGGACTAATCCACACAAAACGGCGCAGCCAAACTGGCAACTGTTGAGCATGAAGTAGGGGACCTCAGAGAGATCTTTCTCACAAGTCTGAGAAGAACTCGCAAGAACAAAGGTGTAAGACACTCGTCAGCAAATCAGCTGGAATACCATATCAGTTTATCAAAATGATCAAAAGGTTGTTTTCTGAGTACACATAGGGAATATTTATACTAGGAACAACCCTCCTAGATAGGTATGAACTGAAGTCTCCACGTTGGAAGATGGAAGGCCAACAGGTGAAGCATTCACGAGATCATCTTCAATTCCCGCGCGTCTCCTGGGCTTCTGCGCAGTCTTCAGTAAAATGACCATTTCTCCCTACTCGGAAGTCGAAACGATAAGCCATTTGTTGTGTGTGAAACTAGACTTGATAAGGTTTCCAGGCATGTGTGGAATGCACCATGGAACAATGTAGAATGGTACAGTCTTGCATGGGAATTTGAGCAAGATAAATCCTCGGGCAGACTCTTGACATTCTGAGCAGTCTTCAATGATTCGATCATAAATCCTGATTGGGAAGTCAAAATGACGTGAAACTTCTTGGGTTGGAAAGTAGACTTAATAAGATTTCCAACGGGTACTCATGGGCCTTACGATCTTTCGGGAATCAAGAGTTATGGGTGTTTCTTTTGGTGGTCCGAACTGGTCCGAACTGATTACCGTGAATTGGTTGCCTGGTAGCTTGATGTTCCAATCTTCTTTATGTACATGACTAAGTAGAATCAAAGTAGAACATTTAGGCAGTATAACATCCTCAAATATATTGATGTTAGTTTTAGATAGGAGTGAATTCACCTCTTTTTGGAGTAATTTTGCACGGCTTCGTGTAATTGGTCCATCATAAACATGTTTATGTGTAACTTGAGTAGCCTCTTGGGGCATGTCCTCATCATCAAGTAAGAATTTACCCTGACGTTGGTCAAGTATCTGGGATATTTTGGCATAAGTCCAGTCCAAATATAGATTACTGGAATGGAGTTAAGAATGTCTAGCAATTTTGTAAAGTATTACATGCCTCATGCTCAGTTAGAAAGAATAAGTGCTCTCAAATAGTTGTGGGTACAAAGACAGAACTTCTGCGAGATGTGCAGAGAAATCCACAGCAAGTGTTAACATTCGCAGTTAGAGTTTTAATGTGGAAAAGCTCCAAACAGACAAAAGACAGTTGTGCCATCATCAGTGATGCATACCTATAGTTTAACATGATATGAGGCTGCCGAGCGGGCACTTAACATAGTCATACCCTGAATCAAATATTTCGCTTCTATGACAACAGATCAAGTGTGTTGTCAAACACATTGATATTAAGAGATATATTTTCAAGGAGAAAATCCAGAATCATAAAGAAAGTATTGAGTGTATATGGACCAAGCAAGTGCTTGCGGATCCACTTAACAAAGGCTTACCACCCAATGTGTTCAGAGAATACTTAGTCGACATGGGTCTATGGTAGAGCCTATGATTTCTAAATATTAAGGGCCCAGAATAAGGTCTGTTTCAAAATATAAAGGTGCATTGCAGTTGTTAATCTGATGGTACGAACTGTCATGATGAGGCATGCTCTATGCACTGATCTGTAATGAAATAGACACCAAGAGATAAAGTTTAAGTTATAAGTAGAAAGTATGAAAGGTGAGATCAACGGAGAGAATGTTAGATTGATCTCCACTGGGCCAGTCCAACGACTAGGCCGGGCCTTGACTCACGCCCTAATCGGGCGCATCCAAACCAAATATGGTTGGTGGGCTCGTATCACGCAGCACCATAAGTAAGAGGTGGGGGGCCGGGAGCGGGAGACACGAGGTTCACCGCTGCCCACTCGACTCTACCGACAACCCTAGCTCCACTGATTGGAGATGATGCTAAAGCGGCGGGAAGCACACTACGCCGCCATTGTCCTCAACGCCAGGTGCCACTGCTACCTCGCCGCCGCCATCTCTGCTACAACTATGTCGACATCGTCAGCGCCTCCTCAACTCACCACCGGCGCCATGGACGCCGCTGCCTCCTTCACCACCAAGCCCGAAGGTCTCTCTCTCTCTCACCCTCTTACTCCGTCTGTCTCTCTCTCACACACAGTTTACTCTCAGATGCAAAACCATCACTGTTTATTCAAGTTAATGCATATACCCGACTCGATCTACTCCTAGGAGATCCAAATAGAACTAACATGCTCAGGCCATTAGTATCAAGTGATAAATCCTTACCGCTAGTGTTCATCAAACGGATAATAAGCATCTGGGTGGGCTGCCCATGTGTGGCTCTCATAGATAAACAAATTCGTTGATAAATCTTAATGAGATGATATATATATAGAACAAAAGCAGATTAACAAAAAAAAACTAAGTAGTTGTGCAATTTGCACAAGTATGCCAGTGACTCACAAAAAGTAGACCAGAATTTTGCATGACTGTTATCGCTAATGTGAGAACCAGGTCAACTTACCGATAATATTTTCAAACCTGTAACTAGGGGTAGAAATGGACGAAGATGAAAATCCAAAGCAAAGTGGGGCCATCCAAAAATATGTAAAGGCCCAAATGCATCCAGTCCAAAGCAGGCTTCCAAAAAGTTCAATCCAAATCGAATTTACCCAAGACTCAAAAGTCCAAAGCCTATCAGGGTGTCCAATTTATATATGAACTTTAAATTTGCAGTTTTCGTTGCAATGCTGCATTGCTGTCGTCATCGTCATCGTCATCTTCCTCTGCTGCTCTTGATGTGGCGTGCTGATTACAAATTTATATGAACTTTGTACAAAACTCATTTGCTAGTAACTAAATGAGGAGTTTGCTTCGTGTTATTCTTCATAAGGATCCGTTTGACAACTTCCCAAAATCTGCTTTGTTCTCATCCTTTGCCATGGCCGTCGGTGGCAGACGCAATGAATGGGCGGTGGTCGTGAAGGTGTACATGGAACTAGGAGTGGTGGGTGGCAGCGCAGGGCACTGTAGACTGGTGAGGTGGGTAGCATCAAATGATACGAAGACGCCAGTATCAGTGGTGGACGGACCAGCGACTGGCGGCATCTGAGGCGCAGCCAGCATAGACACGTGGCATGGTCTCGCCGTGCCTCCCTTGCGACGGATCAGCTCGGCTGCAGGCTTGCGTCGCCTCTGTCTGGGTTGATCTGCTGGTTCCTACCGTAGTAGTAGAGCCGATCCAGCTTCCCAGTCTAAATTGCTGCGCTGGCAGGTACAGTGGGTGTGCAGCAAGACCTGCCTAACTTGAACCACTCTTTTCATCCTTTGTCATTAACGATTCAAAATCTCTTGACAGCTTAAGGACTTTTCTGCGAAAGCAGATGCAAGGAACCGAGAACTAAAAGAAGAAATGAGCAGGCATACATGGCACTACCGCACTACAATGCTAGGACGAAATTCTTTACCTCCATTGCTTTGAAGCCTCACGTTCATAATTGCTGTCATCTTCTTGCGCCTTAGAAAATCCATACTCTAGTGACAGCAGACGCGTTGGATGGTTTGTATCGATGCCAACTGCATCCCTGGTCATGTTCTCTAAATCTTCCATCGTCGTTGTCGGGGAACCTTTGTTCTGAAAAGAAGCGTCATCATGATTGTGCACGAGTTGGTCAGAATCAGGCGAGACAAATTTTCCGAATCTGTCTTGCACCATACCTTTAGTTTTGGTTCCTGCCATGTCACACACGGACGCCTGATCACACGTAACCTCTTACCATCTAATATCTGAAAAGCAAATTTGTATTTGAGAAAATAAGCAGATAAGAAAGCTTTTGCAATTTCCTTTTGTATTGTAATTGCTAAAACTTGCATTTACTAGGTGTTGAAATTGGCCGATAAGTGAATCTTTATGAGCTAGAAAGCGTATGTTTTTCATTTGTAAATCAGTCCCTCGTTATATGTTTTCATTTTTTGTCACACCTGATTTTGAAGGCAAAACCGAATGCATAGCATATGTGTGTCAGGATCCGTTCTCACACATATGTTGACGTTATAAGTGAATACATCAAAAGACAATGTTCAAAACATAAATAAAACATTAAATAACTTTATTACACTCCCATAGATAGACACGAAGGCCTTTAATCATTTCACTGATAACTTAGATGGATACTGCAGCAACGGTTTCTTCTATAGGCACTTGACTGGTGAACGCATGCCTAACTCCTCGTAGTCGCTAAAGTTCTCCTCATCCACATTTTCTTCTGCTCAGTAGTTATGGCAAAGGTGAGTACTCTTATGGTCGGTACACAGCAAGTTGAAAAAAAATAAGGCCATCAAAGAGAGGCTGATAGGCTTACAGCGGTTAGCATTTTTAGTTGATCATATTTTATTAGCAAGCATCTATTTACTAGGTATAAGTTTATACCAACCCAATTAAGCATAAAGCAACCAATATTATTCCAAAACCAAGGAACCACAATTAAGTTTAATCTTTAAGTTCAATTATCATGTGAGGGTCCAAGCTGCTTGTAACCATGAGAATGGCTGTTATAACAGTTTACACTCTGCAGAGATTGTACACTTTCATCACAACTCATGTTCCCCAAATCACCTGAATTTGCAAAGCCCTTAAACACTTCCTTTGGTGCGTGGCGAGGGGTCCACTTCGAACTCTTTACAAAGACACATAGAAAACTAAATGGCCCACTAGAGTTTCAGTACTGGAGTGGACCATAACCCTCCCTAATAGTCAGCACCTTAGCAAAGGCTGCCACCCCAATAGGACCGGGCTATACCCCAACACCGACCCCCTCCTTGCCCTTTTGGTAAGGCCATCAGTCAACCACATGCCTAATTATTCAGCTATGGTCAGAGCCATGTGACAATTGAGGTTGTACTATTTTTTTGGGTGGTTCTCCAAGTTCCATTTAAACAGAACGATCTTGTAAATAACCAGGTGTAGCAATAAATAAAGTCATGATTAACATTCTCAAAAGTTTACGATATCACCATCCCAAAGTAAGCAGCTAAGCATTTCTACCCAACAAATAAATTAAACCCGGTGATCAAAGATTTAGGGATAAAAGACTAGGTAAATCCGTAATAAGTATCCCATCAAGTTATGCAATACAGAAATAAAGTAAAGTGCATTAACATGCTATTATTGGGATAAGAATAGAATATGGAGGGGAGAAGGCCACTTGCCTTCCTCGTCAAACTGCTGTGACTCTTCCTCCAACTGCTGCTCTTGGTCTTCCTCGAATAGCACGTTGTCTACACGATCACATAAGGAAATATACAACAAAATAAGAAATAATACACCAAACAGACCAAACAGTACAAAATGAGGTCATAAAGCTACTGAACACGTTACAAGGATCGCGTAAGTGCAACAATCAATGAAAACAGAGTTAAAACGAAGAAGTTATGGCTAAAATATGGTTCCAGGGGCTTATTTGAAAGAGATTTGAATCTAAAAGGGCTCTGAACGAAGAAACTGAGGGCTAAAATAAGACTAAACCTAAAACTCAAGGTTTAGATTGAAAACAGAGGTGTCCTGGATGGCGGGTTCAAAAACTAGGAAAGACAGGGGCCTAAATAGAAGGAACAGGATCAGAAACTAATTACTTTTGAACTAGGGTGGACTGTGGTTTTATTTTGATAAAACTGATGGGTCTTTTTGTAAAACAAGCTAGGGTTGACCGGTATGGGATCTGTTTGACTCGGGTCAAATTAGATTTGACCCATCAGATTGAGATCTGACGGCCTGCGTCGGTTGGGGGGCGGGGGAGCTGGTGGCGGTGTTACGCGGCTAGTGGCCAACGGGTGCGGTGGCGCGCCGGACTTGGCCGAAATAGGCCGTCCGGGGGTGGTTTTGGCCGCGGTTTGGCTTATGGGAGAGAGAGCGAGATGAGGAATGTGGTGGAGGGGTTGGAGAGGCGAGTTTGTGCGGTGGAGAGTGCGCATAGAGCTGAGGCGGCTTGGCCCGACTCCAGTGAGCGATTGCACGCACACGAGAGCGAGAGGGAGAGAGGGGGGAAGGGTGGTCCGGGTGTCTCCTCACCACACGGGGAAGGTTCGGTGGCGGCTGGACGTTAACGGAGAGCGGCGAGGCAGCGGATTGAAGGCAAGGGCGAGCTCGGGAAGACGGCGGCGGCACTACACGATGAAGGTGCGAGGCACAGAGGGGCTGGAAGGAGCAAGGCACGGGGCTCGGGTGCGGCTTTTATAGGGCGAAGATGGGAGGGGAAAGGCCGGTAGAGGAGGGGACAACGGAGCTCGGTGGTGGCCAGCCATCAAAAGAATTCAATAGGGGTCGTGATGGAGGGGCAACGAAAGGGAGGAGGCAAAGCGATGCGGCTAGTGCTCCACTGAGCATTAAAGGCGAGCCATAGCGGGTCTTGGCGTGCATGCCAAGGCGCGCACGGCGGTGTGGCCGGGTCGGACTCGAGCTCGAGTCCAGCTCAGTCAGGAGGTCGGGGAAGAACCCGACAGGCGGGTCCCACCCGTCAGTGGAGCGAGAGAGGAGTGGGAGACGGGAATGGGCCGGGGCAGGCAGTTGGGCCGGCGGGTTGGGCTGCGCAGGGAGAAAAGAGAGAGGGAGAGGGAGAAAGAGAACTCGGGCCGGGCCAAAAGAGAGAGAAGAGAGGACTTGTGCTAGAAAGAGAGGCAGAGAGAAAGAAATGATTTAGGGTGATTTGTTTTGGTACTTTTGTTTTGCAAACTCAAACACACAAACGAACAAAAACTAATGCAATGACATGAATGCATCAAACACTTGTTGATCCTAAAATTATTTCAAGTGTTGTTTAAATTATTTTAAGGCCAAAATTTATTGGTAAATTTATTAAATTCTTAGAAAGAAAATATAGACCGACACCATGTTGCTTACAATGATTTTGTGACGGAATTTTAGGTGTTACATTTTTGTTTGTAAAATAAAGGAGGACAACCTTTTCCTCTTGAGAAAAAGGAAGGACAATGTATTATAATATATACATTACTACAAGAGCGAAAAACCTCTAAGATATGTAACTGAGAATAAACCCGATATATGCTAAGATGACGAAACGAGTAGCCAGTGAAAACATAGAACAGTAAATGGATATATATTGGCAGGGCACGTACAATTTCTTCGATGTGAGCGAGCTTCATCTTATTCTCCTCTGATTTGCACCACTGAACTAGTCCAGGGCAGCCATTAATTTCTAGCCGATGGAGGCATGTGAGTTGTTGTATGCTCTCTGGTAGACTCGTGATGCCATTGCAATCGCGTAACACGAGCCGCTTGAGAGAGGTGAGTTCTCCTAACCTCTCCGGCAGCGCCACAGTGCTGTTTTTGCAATCTACCACAAACAGAGTCTCGAGAGAGGAGATACATTGTAGCAAATCTGTTGAGCTCCATGTGAGACCACTGCAGTCAGTAATATTTACATGTGTGAGGCAGGGGAGGTGGCGCAGCAAGTTCCACTGATGCAGAGGCACCTCACAGCATTTCACGTAAAGCTGTTTGGTTGCAGCAGAGGAGGAAGCACTGACGTGACCTCTGTTCTCCCATTGCGACAATAGTGCTTGGTCACTACTATCTATGATCACTGTAATACCTGGAGGCGTGCACGCATTGAACCTCAACAAGGGGCAGCGATTTATACTCAACAGTCTAAGTTTTGGGAACGCGAGCTCATTCAAATCATCCACATCACTGGAGTATGTCGCGTTCCACTCTTCCAGGCATTCCATATGGGATAGGGAAAAGTACACAAGCTTAGGAAATGCTCTTCTGCCCCCGTAAAAGCCCCCATCAATCTTCCTAATGCTGTCCATTCCTCTGATGCTCAGCGACCCGAGGATTGGTAACTGACCAAGTGGTGGTAGGACGTTGCAACTGGGCAAGTCCCGCAGGGTAACATTTCTCAGGCGGGGAAGATAAGTAGCAATGCTCATCAGCCAGGATGGAAAGCTAATGCTATTATAACCTTCTAGTGTTAATCTTCCTAGTGTGTCTGGTGGCACCAGTCCTGATAAAACTTCTCTATCGTCTGCAAATCTCATAGCATCCCTAGTCCATGCCAGTTCTAGCTTTTCAATACTCTGCTTTTCCACCAGTTTTATTCTCTTTGCCTCTTCTGCAGACTTCGCGTTTTCAAGCCTGCTTATCTCCAAGAAAGTTGGATGTTTATCCTCGAGCTCAGAAATATTGCTGCTGGATTCACCATCACCAGCATGGACCACAAAATGTGGTAACAAGACTGTTGTACTATTCTTGTTCTGGGGCAGAGTGGACTTATCTAACTTCCGGCAACCATATACATGTAGAAACTTCAGAGTATTAATTGCAGATACGCTAGCTGGCAGCATCTGTAACTTCTTGCAATGCAAGAGGTCTAGTGTATTTAGCTTTCTGAGATTCCCAATGCTTTCAGGTATGGTACGCAGATCATCATTCCTACCTAAATTAAGGTACTCTAAATTGGATAGGCTACCGACACACTCTAGTAGACTGCCAATCTCATCTTCATCTAATCCGTCGCCCAGGCTACCTTCTAAATTTAAATACCTGAGTTTAGTGAGATTGACCAGGACTTGTTGTAATCCAACACAGGGGACCTCTGATAAGTTCAAATATTGCAGTTCTGTGAGTCCGATCATTACTCTTGTCACATCTCCAATTTTTCTACAACTGGATAAGTTCAAATGCTCCAATCGGCTCAAGCACTGCAACGATTCTAATACACCCGAAATACTACGGCAATATGACAAATCCAGATGTACCAATTTTTCTAGATTCCTGAATGAATTCGGTAATTTTAGGTTTGAGCAGTATGATAAATCAAGATGCATCAACCTTTCCAGTTCTCCAATTGACTCTGGCAGGCAGCTAATACGAGATCCTTGAAGATTGAGATAAATCAAATTCGAGAGCTCTGTGATACATTCTGGAACAAATTCTTTCTGGATCTTTGGAGCATTAAGATATCTCAACTGCTTCAGCTGGCCAATGGAATCTGGCAACCTCTGTATGGAGCACTCGCTTAAATCCAATACTCGCAGGGACCTAGCAGGTGCAAATGCAGCACCGCTTAGTTTGCTTCTGCAGCCTTCCAGAAAACGCAGTGCTACTAGCCTGGCATGAGAAGTCAAGCAATACTCCAGTGGCCTGCTACAATCCCTGAGCAATGCATATTGGCAGCTGCTTCCCCCAGTATTGCTTTGTTTGCTCTGGTCAAGAATTTGATTGCCAAGGAGTGAAATGGCCAAGTCATGCACTAGATCGTGCATGGTGAAAAACGTAGCTTGTTCATAGTATGCTTCAGATGTCTGCACCAAAATTACATCTTAGCAATCATTAGGATTTTCCGATTCTACGTAAATTATATTATAACATGATATACATCAAAAGTCCATGAGAACATCAAGACAAATCCACAGTTTTTTAAAGCCAAACATTCATTGAAGAGAAGACGAAACAATCTTATTTATTTATTATAATTGAAGACTCCTGCGAACTGAGCGTAACTTAGTTGTTTGTTAGATTCCTACGTATCAGGATTCGAGTCCTCAACTCTGCATGGATGCTCACATGTGCTAAAAATATTCTATAAATTAAAAATATTATTCTTTCAATTATCCATGACATTCATGTAGAATACCGAGCGAATATGGTGACTTCATCAATTTAAAGTCCAATCTCCTAAAGGTGCTCACAGGGGTGCAATTCCATGCATTTATTGCAGGGTTGAGTGTGCGTGCATGTATATAAGTGTCTTTATCTGCACTTTGTTTCATAATTTTTTTAGAATTCCTTGTTAAGCCTCCACAGTAATCCTCATGGGACGTGATAACAAAGAGGTAAATACTAATAATCCTCACAAATAAGCATCCATTCATCAATTGTAAACAATAATACATTTAATAATGATACAAGTCAGTTTTCTTAAACCATAATGATTGGAGTGTTCGATGTTTATGTTTGGATACTCCTTAAGCCTCCACATTTATCATGTCAAGACATGCTAGATGGAAAAAGAGGTAAATTCAAGAAATCGTAGCAAAACAAAACATAAACATCCAACCTTCAATTTGACAAAAAAAAATTGGAAAAATTAATCGTCACAAGGATCCAAGAAATCTTCACAAAAAACATGCATAAACATCCCACCACCAGTTCGACAAACACTAATAAATTTATTGTTAATACCCCAATCAGTTCCTTGAACCACAATGACAGGAGCATTTAGTCCAGCCAGTGTATGAGTTGATTAGAACCATTTTGACTCGCTTTTACCAATGGTTTCGCTACAACTACAAGTGTGTCGTAGGCAAAGTGCGTTCCCATCTTGCACATGCACATGATATATGTGGTTTTTGTGAGGTGCATGTATGGCACCTGTGCCAGAACTGAATGTTCGAAGAGATAAGGATTACAAGCTAGCCTCAACCTATACAATGTCACAACCCAAAATTGAATATATTTTCAAATAAAATCATCCTTTTTCAAAAAAATTGAGAATTTTCTAGAATTTTCTGGCATTTTATTAGAGATGTTTATAGCTGACTTGTATTGTACTCGAAGTCTTATACACTCTTACTTGTACATCAAGCCGTCTCGGCTATATATATGAAAGGTCACCCCGCCCAAATAGGATGTGCGGTGTTTCCCCAATCTCTCCACCTCTCTACATGGCATCAAGAGTCCAGGCCCTAGTTTCCTGGCCCCACCCCTTCCACTGCCCTAGATCCTGTCCGTCCAAAGCTGCCCCACCCAATCCACCGCCCCTTCACCCGGCCTCACCGCCCCAAGGCTGCGCCACCCAATTCGCTGCCGGTCCCTGACCCTGTGCCATGATGAGCTCCTCCACCTTGTCGGCCACCAGCCCTAGCTTTGGCTTCGGCACGATCCCCGCCGCGACCGACTCCATCGTCCCGGTCTTCATCAACTCGTATGCCATAAACGTCAAGACTCACGTCCCCATCGTACTCGACCTCTCAGGCTGCCCAACTACAACATGCGGAACACCTTCTTCACCGCTATGTGCGTCAAGTTCAGCCTTCTAGGTCACATCGATGGCACCATCGCAACCCGTATGACTAATCCCACATGGAATCAGCCGGACGCTTGTGTGCGTATCTAGATGTACGGCTCCGTCTCTGATGGCACCAGATCAGACTACTTGTGACCTCTACAAGGCTATCCATGATCTGTTCCGGGCAAACTAGGAGCCGCGCGCCATCATCTTGAACTAGGAACTCTCCTCCGCGTCTCAGGGTGACCTCCCCATCGAGGCATACGCCTCGTAGCTGAAGCAGAACGCCGACGCTCGTCGTGACGTCGGCCACTGTATCCAAGATCGTCAGCTGGTGCTTACTCTACTGAACAGTCTCAACCCACGCCTCACCAACACCACCTATATCATCGCCAACACAAAGGCCGCTGCTGACCTTCACCCTGGCAGTGAATATGCTTCACTTGAAGGAGCTCCACCTCGCTAGCGACAACAAGGTCGCCACCAACACCGCCCTCACTGCCCCCATGACGGCGGCCTGCTCCTCTGTATCCTGCCATTCGTCGTCCTTGCCTGCTCCTCAGCCCGCGGGGGCGGCAAGGGCAAGAGCAAAGGCAACAGGGGAGGTAGCGGTGGTAGCAGCCCGACCAGGTTCCCAGGACGGGGCGCGCCCTTGAGTTGTGAACAAAAGACTCTCCTACCCCTAATTATTAACTTGAAATAAGAAATACTGAATGAACCGTACCTTTACTAAGTACGGAAATTATGTAAACTAATTCTATACGAAATGAAAAACATCCTATATGTTTCTTTCATTTGAAGGCTGGTGAGTTCCCATGGCCAATCAAGCGGTTTTCATCCCTTCCTTTAGTGCAATGTGCGAACTAGTGACACACAAAATTTGACAGTTTACAAGATCCGAGCATACCAGTGGGTTAGATAATGTAGCAGAACTACCCAAATTAAACTGGCTTAAGTGTCCTGGCTATCATCTTATTCATTAATCAAGTCACTACACATTTAAAACAGTGTAATCTAGTAGTCTATCGGATAAATCCCAGCAAATTACGGAGAATATAATCTCGATGGAAATGTACAGTAAAAGTCTCGCACAATGACAAACGCAGATAGTACAATCATGATACAATTTCACAAAAATAGATTATGAAAACATGTATCTAAATTATCCACCTCTGCCATTATAAAAAAATATAAAGTAACCCTCTAATCTTCGTGCAAACTACCTACCTATGCTATTATAAAAATAATGCAAATAATCCCCGAAATTTGCATATAAATTATCCAATTATGTTATTACTGAAAGTTAAAGTTACCCCTAAATCTAAATCTAAATTATATACTTATAATAAAATATTAAAGTGCACCAATACAAAGTTCTAAAATATTATTTCTATCATTGTTAATATATTTATGTTATTATTTATATATTGGATGGTGTGAAGAAAGTAGTTGGTGAATTTTGAACCAAAGCTAAAATACTACTCACGATATTGTCACCATATATTTATGTATGATGGAAGAGATAAGAATATCAATTTATAAATAAATGATTCAACTAAATATATATCAAACATATATGAAGGTGTGATGCAAATAAAATCTATTGTAACTAGATAATGATAACTATTATTTTAGAGCATGTGTTAGAATATTTAATAGATATAAGAAGATGTGAGATAGATAATTATAATTATTAGCTATAAGCTTTATTTTTATATTTCTAATTAGTACGTGCGGGAGCCGTACGGGTTGATAGGCTAGTTTTTTATAATTTAGACTAAATACAAATATTTAAATCACTTTATTTTAGCCTTCGAACTACAAAAGCCAGTATGGATCTCGGAGGAGCTGTGGCAAGGTTGGACAAATTCCACCAAAACGATACTGGGTAATGGTTTTACACATCAATATCTTTAATTTTTAGCCTATTTTTTATCCATTGCAATTTTTATCTCTCAAAATAAGATCTTTTCGGGTTTGATCTTTTTCATATTAGAGGGTTCCTACTTCCACCAAAAACTATGTGAGATATGAGGCTAAGTTTATATCTAAGGGAAACAATAGATCCAGCTCTTATTCAATAATTTGAGCGCTGAGGGTTGTTTGGGATGACCCTCTCTGCAATAGCCACATATTTGTGCCTAGAAGCAACATAGAAAATCTATGCCCTCCACATTGTTAACATATAAAAGGAGTATGGATCTCAACATTCTATTCTAATATTAAGGAAATGGAACCGAATCCACACATTACACTCCTTTTTTTAAATAAAGGAATTCCCTGGCCTTGAACACTCTCAAGAAAATGTCTACAGCGAAATGAGGAATTCGGTACTCGCATTACAAGAGTTCTTAGACTCTAAATCTCAAATGAGGGATTTCATAAACACAAGAGAAAACTAAAGAACAAATAAAAAAAGCTAGAAGGCTAAGATTCAATCTTCTTCTTCGTTTCCGCTTCAACCTTGCAAAGTCTTACACAACACTAATATATCACATCTCTCGTCTGCTTAGAAACTTAATGTTCGGATCATCTGTTGCTTGCCATGTCTATTCCCATAAAGCTCCGCCAAGCACATGGGTGTGAGGAGATATCCACATGCCTCTAGGAAGAGCATGGCACCAAAAAGGTGTCACCATTGTTGACGTCGGCGTAATGCCGACTAGGATTCCCTCGAATGGTTTCCTGTCACACGTGACTTCATCACAGACCTGAACACGAACCTATAGGTTGGGTAGCGCATCAGCAAACCTCCACGATGGAAAGCGGTGCCATCCTAGCTGAGGTCAGAATGGGATTTCTCCCTGCGCTTTTCGAAGCCACATCCACATGCCTGCGCTAGCTGGCTGGACCTTGATGAGGCTGTCGCCCTGCACTTCGCAGGCCCCACCAATTGCGGTCCGCCTTCTAGGGCCCATGAGCCTTAGCACTTCCACCACCCGTGATCCATAGCTGCTGCCCCGGCCCCCATCCTGCCGACACGCTTCGGGCGAGGCCATATCCAGCCTCACAAGCCTAGGATTGGGCACCGACCCCCCCCCCCCCTCCCGCCTCGCTGAAGGCCCACCATCTAGCTGCGATCAGGCCGCGTGTGGGTAGAGAGCAGAGGAGTTGGGGAGAGGGGCCTTTGCTGTAGTCCTGCCGCCTAGCGGTCGCAACGAGGGCGGCAGGGGGCGGGCCTGTCAGCACGGCGAGGGTGGGAGGTGGCGACGGCAGGACCGTTTAGGCCACGCAGGGAGGGGAAAGAGTTTGAGAGAGGGTGGACATGCTCCGCCGCTGCCATCCTATAATGCCCGCCCAGACTTCTCGTAGTTTCTCTGGCAGCGGCGAGGTGGCAGTGAGGATGGGAGGGGAGGGGGGCGATTGAGGAGGGGCTCAAACCCACCCGAGTCGCCCGTTGGGGATGGCATGTGGGGCAGGTGGACAGGTACCTGGCCTCTGCTCACCTCTGTCATTACAATCACTCCTAAATTGTCCAACATAAAGTACTCCTTACAATCACAAAAAACTTGTAATTTGGTGTCGTTTGAAGCCAATCAATTCAATATTTCACTACTCAGCCTTTTTATATTAATGCTTTTGGAATGATTGACTTTAAACAACCTAAAGAAATTTCATTTATTTGCAACGTGTTAAGTATGTTTGGGAGCTGGATAAATGGATTACCAAAAAATTTTAAACCACTAGTCCTTGTGGGCGCAGCAGCCTTATGTTGGTCTGTTTGGCTCTGCAGAAACGCAGTGGTTTTTTATAAGGGTTAGTTGGATCCATACCACTACAAATAATTTTTCTTTTCGCATATTATCTTATTGACTACGCACTGGCTCTGTACGTGGGCTATCCTTCAGCGGCATACTTCGTAGGATATTCTTGTAGCGGCATCTCATTTCTTGGCACAGGTGGCCAAGGATTTTTTTGTCCAAGCACATGGGAGATGGTCTAGTCTTAGAATTGACAATCATTAGTGTGTCAAGATTCTTATCAACCTTTTGTAGGTTGTGTGCCCTTCCGGCAGAGGCCAGGAAATTTTCAAGTGTATCACCACGATGTATCCTTCTTGAAATCAATAAAGTTTCCCTTTCCCCAAAAAAAATGTTGTGAGTTGAAGGACTATTATAGATTCTATCAGCTTGTGTTTAATAGTTGTGAATTACTGCTACACTGTTGTGTTTTGTGGTTGTTCCAATCCAATGTTCCGTGTATGTTGTCAGGATGCTTTTATCAAAAGTTACAATATGTTTCGTTTCAATTGGTTGAAGTAAGAAAAATCGAATGTGGTATTGATATGCTGAAATGACACACCTTAGGAGACACTGGTTGTTGAAAAAATGACAGTCCCAGGAGCTGCACAATATATTTTTCACAAAGCTGCATATGAGAGAGTAGTTTTGTTGGCTTGATGAAATCCAAACCAATCCATTGGTAAATAAGATCATCTTTAACTATCTTGTGATCTTTTGGAAAGGTTGCACAGTAGGTAAAGCATAGCTTCAAGCATGGAGACATATATCTATAACTCAACATCAAGGATGCAAGAACGTGATTTGACAAAGAGAAATCTTTTGAAACTGGTTCATTCCAGATATCACTGTCTTTCACTTTCATCCATTCTTCAAAATTCATGGACCGTAAAGTGAACCCAAGAGATAGAGCTGCTAAAGCCACACCAGAACACTTCCGAGCAATCTCCAGTCCTATACCCATAAGTTGTTCTTTGTCATTTCTATCATTAAAATCACTTCTTTGCTTTATTATATCCCAGCACATGTCATTTGTCAAGGCTAGTATCTTGTGTGGTTGAAGGTTAGTACAGATTCTCTCCGCAACAACTTCACTGCGTGTTGTTACTAAAACAATTATGTTACTGTCATCATGATATAGCATATCCTTCAATTCTTGTAGCTGGAACTGATTGTCCTCCCATACGTCATCTAAAACAATCATAATTTTCTTATGAGAAATTAGCTCGGTGAGGCCATAATGTATCATCGGTCGATCATTTGCTAGACTCTCTTTGCTAGATAGCTGCAAAATCATAGATTCACGAATTGTAGTCAAGCCAAACTCCTGGGACACATCGATCCATACCTGGGAATAACATCTGAACTTTGGCTCATTGTAAATTAATCTTGCAAAAGTTGTCTTGCCAATGCCTCCAATACCATGTATAGGAAGAATGACGATCCTTTCTGATATGACCTCATGCAAAGAAGCCATTACTTTCTCTTTTTCTTCTGTTCTCCCTACAATGTGTTCTTCTATAACATGTGATGGTGTTTCCAATGCATCGTGTAGTTCCAGCTCATTGCAACTAGGGTGTGACCACAAAATAATATTCTGGTGTGGATCAATGATATCCTTTGATTCCGTTCTCATCTCTATCTTGCTATTATGCATTGTCATTTTGGAAACATGTCTGAGACATCCTTTCTTGTGAACCTACAAGATTCCAATTGGATTTGTGAACAAACTAGACAATTCAAGTAAAAACAATTCCATATATTTATATGGGAAAAGTCTAAATTACTCCCCTCAACTATAGCCAAAGTCTCGATAACCCCCTAAACTATTGTTTGGTTCATTTTAGCCCCCAAACTATGCTCTTTAGTTCAAATTAACCCCTAATGAAATTTGTCTTTTCATTTCACCATGCATAGGTGGAGTTTTAAGGTGAAATTTTACAAGATAATAGTACACACCATAATGTATGTTTGAAAAAATACATCATAATTTTTATCATTATTTTGATATAGTAGGATATTTAATAAAAAATTAATCATTGGAGTTCAAAATTATATGGAAATTATTGGGAAAAACTATAACATTTTTTATAAATATGCAATGTCTTGTCCACTATTTCCCTTCAAAATTTAAAATTAAAATTAAAATCCTTTATGGAGTAACAAAAAGACAAATTGTATTATGGGGTAAAATGGCATAGCTTGTTGGGGCGGGGGGGGGGGGTTAAATTGAATCAAGTTATAGTTTAGGGGGTTATCCAGACTTTGCCTATAGTTGAGGGGAGTAACTTGAACTTTTTCCTATTTATATATATAGAAAATAAAAATTTTGTGACGTTTTGCTAATATGTGTATTGCATCAATTCAAGTAAAAACAATTCCATATATTTATATATATTGGAAACAAAAATTTTGTGATGTTTTGCTAATATGAGTATTGCATTGTTAACCTCAGTAATTATTTATATATTGGATGTTAAATCTGAAGACAATGAATCATAAAATGGAACAAATTTTGGATTAGAAGAAATAGTGTTTAAAGAACACATAATTTTTAACTTTTCTAATTGTCAACGCATAAAGTAATCCTTAACGTTAAATAATGAATTTGACTTGTCATTGTAGTTTTTTACCAAATTATTTAATATCCAAAAAGATTATTCACAAGTTGTCCCATGTGCCAATTATCCAGTTTCTATATGAAAAATATGACCATATAGTTTTCGACTGCAGAGAAAAGATAATATACACCATAACAGTGTTACGCTTTCTTCCTATCAGTAATATGATTTCACATAATCAATATCAGATTTAGAATATTCAAAATCTAATTTATGTTCAAGGTTGTTGAGAATCAATTTATAATATACTCGGAAGACATAACTAAGTGAACCGAACACATGATGGTGCCTGTATTATTACCAATCCTACATTGTGCCTGTATTATTACCAATCCTACTATATATCCATTGCATGCCTTAATAAGTTGGTATTAACTACCTTGTCAATGTCAATTTCAAGCTCATTCAGCTTCTCGTTGATCTTCACGATATCAGGCCTTTTCTGGCTATCTGTCACCACACATTTCAATGCTATCTGAGTGCATGTTTCTACTTGGTGGCAATATGCTTCAAGCAAATCACCAGTACATGTTGCTTCTAACCTACTCCTCCAGTCTCTTTGGATCTAATAAAAAGAAATGTCAGGCTCAGCTGATATAACTCTAGTATAAATATGACATAGTGTTAAATTAAAAGACGTTGCATGCAGTTAAATGAAATATGATTTCTCACTTGATCAATAAACTCATCCGTAGATATGTCTAGACATTTGGGGTAGCCCTCGGGTCCTGACACTATCTTTATAATCACCACACCCAAACTGAATATATCAAACTTTCCTGAGATTTCACCTTTGTCGATGTATTCTGGTGGCTGGTACCCACTGCATGGCATCGCGTGCAACAATTTTTAATGCAGGCGTTTTGTTGGATAAGAAAAATGATATGTTCAGTGGAGGCACTCAACTTACCGTGTCCCATAAGGATTTTGTGTGATCCGTGCTAGTTCATTACTAAATATTCTGGACAAACCAAAATCTGCAATCTTTGGAACCATTTCCTTATCTAACAATATGTTGTCAGGTTTTAGGTCCAAGTGGTAGATAGGTTCTTGCAACTCATCATGAATATACTTTAGACCCACACAAATTCCCTTAATTATTTTGAACCGTGTGTGCCAGTCAAGTTCATAAAAACCATCTGCATTAGAAAGCAAAAGGATTATGAACGGAATGAAAATATAAATAATTTTTATCAAGACATACCAAAAATGAAGCTGCATCGTACCAGAAAGATGCTTTTGGAGGCTCCCATTGTGCAAATACTCGAAGCAGAGAGCTATATGTGTTTCATCAACAAACAGCTTACTTCCATCCATGATAAAAGGTTTTTTCTCTATTTCATAACAATAGCCAAGAATCTGTACAATGTTTTCATGTTTAAGTTTTGTGAGGTTATAGAACTCATTTTGGAACTGCTTCAAGTCATGGTTGACGTTGATGTTAGGAAGCTTAAATATTTTCACAGCAACATCATCACCATTTTTAGTTACTCCCTGCCAAATATATGTTGTCAGTACTCATCAGTAAAAGTTGACCATTTTCTCTGTACACTACAATTGTATATTATATAAGCAAGAACTGAAGATTTTGGCTTTGTTTTGTTTGTTGTCTGATGGTATTACCAGATTCGGGTATGAATATGCTGTATGCTTGTTGGCCACATTTCAGTAACACTATATTGTTTCCAAGCACTATATAGTGTGTTTTGGCCTGACTTATGGAGAATACGTTTGTTTATAAAAGCTAATCATGCCCAAATCTTACCTTGTAAACAACTCCAAATGCTCCTTCACCAAGTATCCGCTCCTCAGAGAAACCATCTGTAATTTCTCGTAAGAATTGAAATGATATATCCTCTAATTCCATATGTAACTGTCCTGTAATGTAATATCCTGCAGTAAAAATTACAGACCCTTAGGATGCATGTGAAGACTGAAACATATACAACCTTTTTACAAAAGAAGAGTAAGAGATAACTATGCAGGGTGAAGCATGTGATGCATGCTAGAGCATCTGAATAAACTTGGATGGAGCTTCGCATGGGACGCACAGTGCAGCACGATGATGGAGTAGGTGCAAGATCAAAGGACCGAACCTTGACTAGGGGCAGCCCTGCAGTGGCACGACCGACGAACTGAAAGTCTGAAACCCAGCTGCAGCGGAGGCGATCCTTATTAAAGTAGTAGACGTGCAGACATGGAAGCGAGGCTTGACATGTCCACTAACACACTGCTGACCAAATCGAGCTCCTCAGAAGCAAATGATGCTTCTCTCCATGGGGATGGATCTCCTCACAGCCTTTATCTATGATCGACCGCCAAGCCCAAGATCAAGCTCCTTGCCACCGGAACCCGATGTCCTGCTGCCGAGATCCGAGATTATCTCTGGTGGGTAGGCAAGGATCAATCCCTACGCTGCCACGCAGAACTTAGCAGGAGGCGCAGGGAGATAGAGAAGCTGTGGAGAGTGGACGAGGACAGAACAGGCTGGGTGCTTTTGATATGTGGACGAGAAGGATCCGCGTTATGTAAACGCTAAGGAATGAAACACAACACGCGTGAGACGGTTGGAATTTGGAGTCACCTCGGAGGACAAGAAGTCAACAAGTTTCTTTATCAGGCAACAGTAGAGCTGGAACTTGGGCCGTGCCATTTTCGAGCGGGCTGCGGCACGATCGTTTGGCACGGCCCAAAACATGGCACGACATGAAATATTTTGGGCCGTGCTGTGCCTAGAATCTTAGCACGACGGGTTGTGTGGCACAACCCGCATTTTGGGCCGTGCTTGGGCCGGCACGGCACGAAATCAACCCATCGGCCAGTATGTACTCGTTGTTCTATTATGACAGTTAATCTTCCTTTCTAATTAACAGCAATTATGAAAGAAAATATTATTCATTCAAGAAAATCATGTAATTTTCCTACCATCCATAGTTTATGTGCTTCCTAATTGCAATAGTAATATTTCTACATCGATTCATATAAATCCAATTGCAAGTATCCAGAGGGCCGTGTTTGGGCCGGCATGGCACGAAGACGTGTCGGCATGCTATGGGCCATGCTTGAGCTTGATAATAGACTTGTCGTTCCAGCACGGCACGGCTCGATGTGCCCACCATGCCTAGAAATCTAGACCCGATATGGCACGAGGCACGAGAGGGCCAGGCCGGGCCGGCATAGCACGGCCAAGTCCCAGCTCTAAACCAGAGCACTGTCGATTTGAAGCAGAGACATGCCCGAAAATTAGATTTATCTTGGCACTTGCAATTTAGTTGCTTTGAGTTGAGATATCAATTTAAATATTTTTCCGTACTTTTGAATTAAAGGAGGTCGTATGGAAAAAACAAATTCGTTGATGAATCGTAATGAGATGATATAAATGGACCAAATGGAGATGGAAAATAATGAAGCAACCTAGTTGTGCAATTTTCTACTGGACATGCAAACACCATGGTGCGTTCCAGCATGCAGAGACCAATACAGAGTACAGAGTAGGTGTGGCCACCCGAGTTGCCAGGATATTACTGAGTGAATGAATGGACGCACATGCCGCTGTCCGTGTCATTGTGGTCTAGGTCTTCTCAAGTGCACAACAGCCTTTTGGTCATGGACTCATGGTTTGTCCGAGCGCGAGACTTGAGCAACTTCAGGTTAGCAAGTGTTTTCCAGGAATCTCAGCAGTTTTCCGATCAAATTACTAGGAAATTTTTAAGTCTTCTTTTTTGCAACACGAGTCTCGACCCTACTTCTATTAAGTGCTGAAAAATACCAGAAGTACGTAGAAAACAGAGAGCCGGACAGCGCCTAGACTATGTTACTTGCTTGAAGCTGACAATCTACATAATTGGGTTATGAGGATTAGTTTTTCAACCAAAGAGTAAGTGTCAGTGTGAGAACTTTGTTTATCCACTTATACTAGCAATTAGAATGTCTGCATGTTGCTAAGGACGTCAAAAGAATTCCAGAGCAGTCCACAGAGCATGAAAAGCTTGGTGTTGATCTTCGACCATGTTGTTTTGAGGTTAATTGAGCGAGGCCAATGGGGATATCATTTGTACTAGCGAAACCAAGGAATGCGGAACATTTTATTTAAGAAGGGCTGTTTGTTCTTGGTCCTTGTTCTGTGTATTGGAGTCATATACGACATGTAAAAAGGAAACGGAAGGAGAGTACGTTAAACAACACTCTGTTTCCATGGTTCTGCTGTGTAACTTGATGTCCTTGTCATTCTTTCCGCTGATACAAGAAACCTTCGGAAACAGATAATGGCGTGGCCATTCACAGCTGAAAGCTCCTACATCCACGTATGGATCAGATTGAGGACCAATGGTCCACAGAGCATGAAAAGCATGGTGTTGATCTTTGACCGTGTTGTTTTGAGGTTAATTGAGCGAGGCCAATGGTGATATCATTTCTATTAGTGAAACAATTGAATGCGGAACATTTTATTTAAGAAGGGCAGTTTCGTCTTGGTCCTTGGTTTGTGTGTTGGAGTCTTATACGGCATGTACAAAAGAAACGGAAGGAGTACGTTAATAAATAACACTCTGTTTCCATGGTTTTTCTGTGTAACTTGAAATCCTTGTCATTCTTTCTGCTGATACAAGGAACCTTCGGAAATAGATAATGGTGTGGCCATTCAAAGCTGAAAGCTCCTAGATCCGCATATGGATCAGATCGGCTGTCATGACGGTCTTAACGGTTGCCCTGGCGCTAGCTGCAGAAGTTGGTTGGAATCATTAACAATAGCAGCGTGCTCAATAATGTCAGGACGCATGGAATGATTGCAAGATGCCAAGATCAAGGATCGATCATGCTAAGCAAGGGGGGAGAATTGTCTTGCCACAAGGCCCCGCGTGATAGGTGCCAGTTGAGATGATTGATTGATTTTAGGAGTAGTCCCATCGCATCGGATCGAACATGATACACAACGGGGGAAATTGTCTTGCCACAGGCCAGCCCCGCGTGATAGTGCTGGTCGAGACGATTACATTGATTGATTTTTATGGGACCCTGCATTCTGACGGGTCACCGGCCGAGACAGGAGAGCACCGGCACTAAAGGGTGTGGTCCAGCTTGCAAGCAGTGGCGGAGGAGCCAGGGTCCAGCCCCCCTACTGGCCGGCTGCCCATGGAGCCTCCATGTTTCATCATCTTGTCTAGCATTCAAATAATAGTGTTTAGCCCCTCTAAACACAATGTCACGTTGGCTCAACCCTCCTAATCCTTCAGCCTGGCTCCGCCCCTACTTGCAAGCCCCCCATACCGAGTAGATAGGGACTACAAGAAACACAGGGGTGGCCAGGCCAGGGAAAACTGTGTGTGGGAACGCGCATAGGTCTCCATGCCGGAAATTACAGCGAGCGTGCGTGTGTTGCTGTGTGAACAGATGCACATTCGGCTGCCCGTGTCGTCCTGGTCGTCCTCGATCTACTTCAGTCTCCAGGGACGACTATGTAGACTGCGCTGTGCGCAGCACGGCAGCAGCCTTCTTTGGTTGAACCATTGTTAGTGGTCTGGGATGTATAGTATTAGAGCGTAATCGTTTGTCTGAGAGCTGAAACTCTAGCGACAGCAGGTTACCAAGTGTTTGTAGGGACCTAGAGTTTTCTGATCAAATTGCTCAGATATTTTATGATTTTTTTCAAGATTAGCCTCCATCATATTTCCATTAGGGCATATACAACGCCAATTAATGAGTCGTCTATATCTGGTTAATTGGGATTATCGAAGCTAATTAAGAGGTGAACCGGGTGGTGCCGTCGCCTCACGAAAGGACGGCACCGGCTCATGCTCCGAGGGCCTACCGACGGCTCCTCGCCCGTTGTAGGAGCGGTTGCGACTCAGCCACGACGGAGGGAGATCCCATGCGAAACTGTAGCATACCAGCATCACCGGGCACCGGCGCTGTGCCAGCCGCGACGCCGCCGGCGCCCGCCCGCGCCGAGCCATGGTGGCAGCAATCCACGGTACGAATCGAAGCTTTGCTTCCACCATGCCACCACTGTGCCGCTGGCGAAGCTCGCTGCCGTCGGCCGTGAAGCTCGCTACCACCGCCACCATCGAAGCTCAAGGCCGCCTGCCCAGCTTGGCGCACCGCCGGTGAAGCTGCCTGCCGTCATGCTGTTCGTGAGGCTCGCTGCTGCCCGCCTCTCTCCGGTGCGTTGCTAGGAAGAACCCGCCCGGTCAGCTCGCCGGCAAGCCGCTGGCACTCCCTCCCCATCCCCCCAATCAGGTCAGATACGATGTGGCTCGCGAGGAGAGAGAGCAGTTGCAGTACATGTAAAGGAGACCTCTCGCTGTGGATAAGATACGGATGCTTCTGTGCTGGGCTGTTGGTCCCACACGTAAGCGGCAGTAGATAGATGAAATAGCATATATTCATTCATGTTATGTTCAAAATTCTCTTATGATTCTTTCGGGCACAAATGATTTATTTGCATGTAATTTATTTGCATATAAATATACTATCATCTCTTAAAATATCCATGTGATTTATTTGCATCTACAAATAATTCTTTCATGTATGCCACAAAATAATATACAAAGATCAATTTCACATGTTTGGTCACCACGTTTCATGTGCCTAGCCATGTATTAAATAGCTTTTAGACAGCCATACAGACACACCATTGTACAGGTTGTCTGTTCTATCGTCTGCATGTGGTATTCTACACATACAGACGGCAGCCGTCTAACCATTGTACATGCCCTTAAGCGTTGGAAATATAGAGAGACGGACAGCGCCTAGACCGTCTTACCTACTTCAAGCTAGAAACGACTAGTTTTTCAGCCAAAGAGTCAAGTATCAGTGTGAGAAATTTGGTTATCCACTTATACTAGCAATTCAACAGACAAAAGTTCCAGTGTTGCTGAATTTTCTCCGCATCCTTCGCCATAGGATGATCGAATACTTTAAGTTTACATAGGTGCAAAATCCAGACATTAATTCAACGTTCCACTACTTGCGGCACTTTACGCATCTTGATGGTAAAATATATCATGCGCTTTCAATTTCGTTTGTGTGAGATTTCAATATAAATATGAGGACCAATGGTGGCCACCCTTGGATGATGAGTCATTGACAATGTTGAGTGGATTTGATATATCTCTTGGCTCGTGATGTGCAGACGTAGAATGCGATGTGGCGGTCGACGGCATGCGGTGAAGGTCAAGCGAAAGATTCATGCCGATGGACCAAGGGTGGTGAAAGATGAACGTGAGTAGGTTTGAACTGAGGGACACGAAGAGTCCGGGTGGAGTCATAGACGGTCCACGTGGTGCACAGAAGAGCAAGAGTATATGGACGTGATGAAGACGGCGTCGGCCAAGTCAAGGAGGAAGGCGATGGTGAATTCGAGTAGGCTGCCCGTGCGGCGGGAGCGCGAAAGATCTTGAAGGCGTCGTGGCACTTGGCAAAAGGTTGGACACGCGTCGACATCGGAGGTGGCAAGTTTACCTGTTTGGGCCTCAAAACCGGGCGGAGGCAGGTTTGCCGGTTTGGTCCTCAAAACCGAGGGCGCATCCAGTGCGACCGGATGGCAGTTGAGGAGGGCACGTGGCGTCATCGCGAAGCTTGCGTCGAGGCGAAGCGAAGTCGTAAAGACGGCGTGTCTGTCCCGGACTCCAATAAAAAGTTGAACAGTTTTACCACTGAGGGGTATTTGGGTTGTGTGCTTCATGTAAGGGTGTTTTGGTCTTTTGGCCAAGCGTCTATATATATATGTGGAGGGGTTGTGTGGGCAACCCACCTCTTTTGCTTCTCTTATTTGGAGGTCCTCTCATTTATTTGTGAAAGCTAGGGTTTGAGGGAGAGATGAGTGGATCTTTGATTTGATCTTTTTGCCATCCATACTTTGATTAGGTTTGAAGTGGCTTGTAACCGGGCATCGTGAAGGAATCGATTGATCAAATTCGTGTCATTTTGTTTCATCCCGAGCACTTTTCTTTTTTTGTGTTTTTTAGGTGATTTTTCGTGCGATTTTCGATTCGCGAGTTATACTCGATCTTTTCGCAAACTTCTTTTTGGATCTGTTAGACCATGTAGCTGTGAATCTATGGTTCAAATTTTGTTCGGATCCATGAAGTTTTGAGAGAGTAATTTGCGTTTGAATTTTGCTTTTGCTTCCCATTCTTTGTTCATGTTCATGTGCAGCTCTTTCCGAGCAGGAGGGCGGGGGCGCAAATATTAGGAGTTGCTTGGGCGACTGACAGTCAAACCATCACACAAGACTCAATAATCATTTTTTGGTCTGGAATAATTTTTTTGTTCCCGAACAAATTTTTTGTATTGCTAGAACAATTAAAAAATTGTTCCGGAACAAAAAAAATTTGTTCTGAAATAAATTTGACTGGATTACACATGTGGGCAGATTTGTTGGGCTACTTTAGCACCAAAATATAAAATCTGGAATGGAACTCCCCTTGTGCGACAGTTCGCATGGCAGTAACTCGCATTACTCCTAATAGCGCCCGGGCGGGGGCGCAAATACTAGGAGTCGCTCAAGCGACTAGCAGTCAAACCATCACATAAGGCCCAATAACTATTTTTTATTCCGGAACAAATTTTTTGTTCGCGAATAAATTTTTTATATTGCTAGAACAATTAAAAAATTATTCCGCAACAAAAAAAATTGTTCTAGAACAAATTTGACTAGATTACATATGTGAGCCGATTTGTTGAGCTAGTTTAAGCCCAAAACATAAAATATGGAATGGATGAGGCTAGTGTGACAGGTTTGTTGGAGGTCACACGGGTAACCCCAGCAGCGCCCGGCGGAGCCTTCTATTTATCGCATTCTGCGATTTCAGGCGATCCTATCGCAGAAGGAAAGGCGGCCGGGCGCGAGGCACGCTTGAGGCCCATTAAACACAGGAAGCTCCAATATGTTAAGCGGGCCTTGAAGCTGGAGGCCCATGTAAATATTTTCATTGTTTTGATTTTTTCCTAACATTCCAGAATCGATTGAGAATGTTTTAAAACATGTCACTATGTTTTAAACATTTCATAATGTTCCCAAGAAATGTTTCATCATATGATTCAGAATGTTTAAGGAATGTTTCATCATAATTTTTTGTTCCGAAGGTAACAAAAAGTTCTCTAAAAATGTTTAGAACTTTTCTAAATGTTGGTAACATTTTGGAATGTTTCCTAACAAAATGTTTCAAAAAGTGTCATAAAATAATTGATATTTTTTGGAATGTTTCAAACATTCCATATTTGTTTGAGAACAATTCAAAGTCTGACAATTAATTTTTTTTTTAAACAATTTCAAAAAGTTCCAAAGAAATGTTTCATCATACGATTTGGAACAATTCAAATTGTTCGGAAGGGGGTGGAAAAGTTTTTAAAAAATGTTTAGAACTTTTCTAAATCTTAGTAACATTTTGGAATGTTTCCTAACAAAATGTTCCCAAAAATTGTCATAAAACAATTTAAATTGTTTGGAATGTTTAAGAACAATGCAAAGTGTTCATCTGACTATTCAAATTGTTTTAAACATTTCAAATTGTTCTGAAGGGAACGAACAAAAGTTCTGAAAAAAAATGTTTTAGAACAAATTGGAGGAACGAAATCAAACCTTCAAAGATGCTTGAACGGAGTCATCGGGGCGGCGGAAAATGGGAATGATCAGAATCGAATCGGGGCAGAGGAAACCCTAACTGAGAAGCCACTCCGCATGGCAACCGTTTGCATCAGGTCCGACCTTGGGCAGGTGGACTCAGAATACGTAATTGACCCGTTATTGAATTAGCTGTTCCGGTGGGCCGTCACGTTTTATGTTGCTCTAAGCCTCAGTTTTGTTTGAACTTTGCAAAAGAAGTTCAGAATGTTCAAAAACATTTTATTTAGTTCGAAATATTCAATTTTGTTTGAAACTTTGCAAAGAAATTCGATAATCTGTTCAGGTGGGGCAAGCAGTGCGCGGAGGTCTCCTCGGCGTGCTCGAGGCGCGGCTCACGCGGCTCGGGCAGGGAACCAGCAGGCCGCACTGCGGATCGCTCGGCCCAGTTCCTGAGCGCGCGAGACGGGCCAGGCGCGGGGCAGCTGCCCAGGCAAGGCAGGCCGGCAGCAGCACCAGGAGGCGGCGTGTGGCCTCTTGAGCAGCAGGCCGGCAGGCCAATACTAGGAGGCCAGCTCAAGCAGGCCTGTGCACGCATGCAGTCCTGATCAGCCCGTGCAGCACAGAACACTGTGAGCTTGTTTCTCTATTCCTCTCACGCTTAATTAATTTCTCCTGTAGTGCTTTATCTAGTTAATCACTGATCTTGATTAGATTAATTGATCCACATGTTTTTGCATGCTTAGTTAACTTTTATCAATTAGCTTTTATTCTTACTAATCTTTGCTTGCATGCTTAATTGATCGAGGTTGATTAGTGCTAGTCTTTTTGGTGAGATTATTGATCAGCTTTTTGTTAAGCTTTGCTTCCGCTTGTTTTTAGCCTTTGCTAA
The DNA here is from genome assembly GCF_016808335.1 of Panicum virgatum. Taxonomy (NCBI): domain Eukaryota; kingdom Viridiplantae; phylum Streptophyta; class Magnoliopsida; order Poales; family Poaceae; genus Panicum; species Panicum virgatum. The sequence goes on along the minus strand of NC_053143.1, from coordinate 19,942,609 downwards.
TTATTGTGGAAACTTTGCATGCCTAGTGAAGTAAGCTCTTTTGCGAGCTTGATTTGAAAAGCTTTTTCGACACTTTGGTAATTCGGTGCTTCCGCTTCGTGCTGTGTTTTGCTCGAGTATATTGCTTTTTGTTTGCTTCCGTTTTGCGTCGAGTTTTATTTCTAGGGTGAGCTTGCCACGAATTGGCTTGTGTCACCTTGGCAGTTAGTTGAGAGGCATATGGGATTGAAATTGGGACATAGGTCATGTTATCATCGAGGAGAATTTTTAAGGGCTCCCATTCACTCCTCCCTCTCTAGCCGCCTGTTTCAGTCTTTCGAAATATTTGTTTAATACTTTTGAATTAAAGAAAATCATCTAGATAAACAGAAAAATATTCACTTCTGTGTGTAAAATCTCATGCCGTCATGGCACCTGCGACCCGCCCCCACGCTCCGCATGCTGCAGCAGGCCCTGCACGCAGCCCTCGCGCCTACCCCACCACGGCATCCGCTCCTGCCACCCATAGCCGGGGAGGTTATCAATCATATGAGGTGACTAGCAAGATTGGCGCGCTTCGACGCGCCTGTGATGCTTGTGTGCGTAGTAGTATGGAAGGTACAGGCCTGCACTGTTAGACATGGCTTGTGCAGTAGGACCCTTCTTTTTTAACGGCCGCAAATAAATTAATACTTACTTTCTCCTTCCATTTTTATAAAGCATAGTATAATATGGCATAGTGTTCCAGATAACACCTTGACCATTCATCATTTATAATATATTATATCACTTATGGTTATAAACTTATAATCATGATAAAATATATTTGATTGTGAATCTAATCATATAAAGTTTACATTATAAAAAAATAGTAGTCAAATTATTGGTCAAATATTGCAAAGTTTGAATCTTAAACAGGTTGTATCAAGTAACTCCCAAGCGTAGAACTCTAAAATTGACCAAAAGCCATGCAACCATTGGTCTTAATTAACTTGTAAAGACGAAATAAAGATATGTCAATTACAAATGCATAAATGATAAAGCACAATAACTGCATACTCATTCGTTGTTGGCCACCCTTCTTTTGAACTGATACATGAAAATGAAGTAGTACTCAATCTCGAAGACCCGACACATTATAGCGTGAGACAACATTGATGCCTTCATCAAGAAGACAACAATAATGTGAGATGAGAAACTATGGCATTGTGTGAGATATGTAACCGTTCAAAATATCAGCAACCAAGATTACTGCCTTAGTTCTTAGAACCCAAAAAAACCTTGCAAGGAAGCCAGCAATGAGAAAAGAAATTGAACCTTTCACCCAAAGGTTCAAACCTTTCGAATCAAAGGCAAACAAATACCACATGTTTCATTATTGCACCAATTTTTTTAAAAAGGAACTTATTTATCGTTCTCGCTCTTTGGAAATGCAACTCATGGGGTAAAGTCTATGAAGGGAGATATGTACACCAAACCAGTAACCCCTTAATGTAATAATCAATAAGAATTATAAGAGTGCATTGCTAGATATGGTTGATGCCTTGTGGGGTGCCTCGAGCAACATTTGAAATCCAATGTGTTTTAAACATATAATCTGGTACTACCATGGGTGAACAGAATACTATAAAAAATTGGAGAAGAAATGATGAGAAAAGAACCAAATTTACCGTGGTTTTAAATGAAAATTCGAAAGAAAGAACAACTACTGACTGGACCTTCCTATCTTATGAAATTCTACTATATATTCTAGCATACTAAAATGATAAAATCATATATACTAACTTGAGAGAGAGCTACTGAGCTTGCACTTCAGAAAACTGACTACCACAAATTGAGATAGAATCAGACATGTAATGTTTTTGCTATCTTGGCTACTTCAGAACATTGATTCATTGAGTAGCACAAAGAGCTGCAAGATATGCTCAAGTATATCATGAAATGATTTCTTAATAAAGAAAAAACTCACTGGAATTCGTAATTAATAAGCTCAAGTCAAAGCACGATCTACTCAACTACGCAAACATTTGATATATGCAACTTTAAATGTTGGTTCTCCCTGTTCCTGGCCAAACAGAGGTAATTGAAATTACATGGACCAAAGCAACATGCTGAGAAACAAAATTAAGAAAGTACACTTGCTTGACAGATTTGTAGCAAAATTATGGGCACACAAAAGGCTACGGATAAGAATTGAAGATTGATTTGGGGGAACAGAAGAGGGAGGGTACAGGAACTATTTGAATCCACTACTACACCATTTGAGGAGAGAGGGGGGCAAATTGTACCCGGAACTGGTAGGAGACCCGTGAGAAGCAAATATGATCAGGTAGCACACGCCTGATTAGCTGAATTGAGGCAGACAGACTCCGCCGGCACGCGTGGAGACGTTGTTGCCGCAGGAGGTTGCTCATGCGACGGACCTTGACGATGGCAAGCCGAGGCAAATGCGAGCAAATCGAGACAATGCCGACGTCAATTGGCAATGACGGGGTTGCCTCCAGATGGCTCGCCTGCTGAAGACAAATCTATGACCGCGCAGAGCATGTACAGCATTGCAGCTCGTCGTGCCCCTCTCCCCTTGCACGAGCGGCTGCTTTGTCTTCTCTGCATCCGCGCAGTCGTAGGTCCACCAATGTGCACTCACACACATAGAGCGCTGCTATGAGCTGCTGGCGTAGGAGTTACTGTGTCCGGTTTGGATGGAGATGAAGGTGCTGGCACCAGCGATGAGAGCAATGAGTTAAGTTTCATGGAGGAGCTGAGGAAGAGAGGGTGCTGGGGCCGCTGGACTGGGCAGGGATTAGCACCTGGGGGAGGAGGATGCTCACCGGATGAGCCAAAGCACCACAAAGGAGACTGCGGCGGCGTTGCCGCGCTGGTGCCTGGAGGCGAGAACCGCGAGGTAAGGACGTGAGGCTAACGGGGCGTATTCAATTTTTTGGACGGTGAAGCACGACGCGTAGGACGGACGCAACCTCCGTTCCGCGCAACTCGAGCTGACCCAATCGTTCCATTAGCCGACGCGTGTTGACGGCTGGTACACAGTGGGCCCCGCATAGCAACAGTAACTCATGTCTCCACAAGCCAGCGTTTGGTTCAGCGATATGGATCTACATATACATGAATCACGTATCACCACAAGAAAAAACCGGCCTGCTCAATAACAGCCCTAGTGCTGGGCGGAATTTTCCAAATCCGAATCTTGAACCCGAACTCCCCAAACCCAATATACTTGATCGATATTTCGAGTACCATTTTGAGGAACCTCAATTTAGTTTAGAAAATTCAAGTATATATCCAGATATCAAATATCCCGAAATACCTTATATCTCAAAAGAGATCCAGCACTAGCCAAGGCCCAAGACCCACTCAGTCCTCCACCCCGGCAGCTTGCAACTAGACAAACCCTAAGCCACTAGTCAGGACCCACTCGCTCTAGACGGCCTAATCCCGTGTGTCGCCATCGTGCCCCTCGCCCCAACTGACAGCCCCGCGCACACATGTCGTGCCCCTCGACGCCGCCTCACAATGCTTGCGTGGCCGCGTCACCGCCCTAGCCGGCTGCCGCCCAGCGCCCACGCAGCCACGTCACCACCCGGTCCCTCATGTCCCATGTCGGTGTGCCCCTTGCCGGCCGCCGCCTAGTGCGAGGACAGCTACATCCCCCACCCACGAATCTACGTTGCCACCCCTGTCACTCACGCCGTGTGTTGTCGCGCCCCTCGCTGCCTGATGTCAAGCCCATGCGCGGCCATGTTGCCGCCCCAGCAGCCCACGTGGCCGCGTCGCCACCCCAGCCACTCATGCTCCACATCGGTGTGCCCCTCACCAGCCACCGCCTGCCCTCACACAGCCATGTCGACACCCCCAACTGCTTGCGTGGTCGTGTCACTACCGCAACAGCTCGCGCGCCCCGTCGGCGCCCCTCGCCAACTACCGCCCAGCCCTTGCTCGCCTGCGTCGCCACCCCAGCAGCTCCCGCCCCATGTCAGTGCACCCTCGCGAGGCCACGTTGCCATCCCCAACCGCTTGTGCCCTACACTAGCCACCACCCTCTAGCGCCCACCCATTCGAGGCTCCAACCGTACGTCAGACCTTGTGTGCCTACTAATCCTAGCAATCTTACAACGGGTAATCTGGATTACCAAATATCCGAACCCGAATTTTGGGGTATTTCTTTTTTCAGGTGTATTTCAAGTAGTAGTTTTCATTACTGAATTTTTAGTTATCCGAATTAGCTAACTCGATCTTCCCAAATTACTTAATGCCGAGGCCTAAACTAGCCAACAAGTCTTCTCCCTCGCAAAATCCGTCTAATCGTGCTGCCAACCTGCCGTTTGCCTTTGTACTGTCCTCCAGCTGTCTCCGGTTGCTCCTGCCACCGGCTTCGCCGCCGCCCTATTCCGGCTTCGCCATGATACTCACTGTTACGCCGCGCCACCTCCATGGCCCATCGGGCATCCTCCACCAGCCACATCCGGCGGTGCCCCACCATCTCGGCGCCCCGCCCACAACGGTCACCACCGCCACCTGCCATGGCCCAAGGCCGTCCCTCTGTACCTGCAACCTCACTAGATAAATGTGCCCTCCTGCCAGCTCAGACCCTGAACCTAACCCAGTGTGGCTGCGATGCAAGGAGAAATAGCAATGGCCGGAAGGAGCCATGGAGGAGAAGCGAGAGCGACAAGACGCCACGGACTGAAAATGGCCGCAAAAGGCCCAATGGGCTGCTGACGCCGCTTTCAGGCGATATGCCCATTTTTAGGGCGAGCGATGTATAACCCCTACCCTATCGTCTCTACTACGGCTGCTATATGATCCATGCGCCGCCCCACCCGTGCACCGCAGCCCCTGTATGCCGCATGCTGCCGCGGCTCCTGCACGCCGCCCTTGTGACTGCGCCCACCGCGTCCTCCGCTGTTGCCATGCACGGCCTTTGCTGCGGCTGTTCTTTCAGCTACACGCTGCCCCACCTGTGCCATTGCAGACCCTGCACGCTGCCCTCGTGCCAGCCCCCGCCACCCCCACCGCTGCAGCAACTTTCACCATGCATGCTGCAGGTGCGCGCCTCCTCCTCCGTGACTACAGCTGACGCTGCTGCCACCCACACGCCAGCAGATTTTTGAAGAGCAAGTATAATAACTGGCTGAGAGCCGGCTGGGATCTACGTGGAAGAGACAGAGAACAAGAGAGAGAATGTAGCGGCTGTTTGGCGATGCGCCCGCATGAAGCCGGCGGAGAGGCGCTCCCTTGACTCCCATTTGCGGCATGTGCTTCTGTACCACTGCTGCACCACGAGAAGCAATAAATACCGGTGGGGTCCGCCACTACTGCATGGTGACCTGGTGTTGTTGCAGCTGGCGTGCGGGCTGTATTACTAGCCCTGCTCTAGTGCCTCCTCCAACAATGCCATGTAAGCTAGCTCATATTGTGTCCACATCAGCATGAGTCCTATGTGGATGAAAGAGAAACAGAAAGATCAATCCATCTATGTCCTATCCCCACGCTTATCTCACTCGGAAGCCGATGCGCTATGGGCCAGCGCAAGAGTCAGCACCTGACTCGTCCTCACCGAAAAAGGATCTCGTGCTCCTCCCCCAAATCTCCATGCAGCAACCTCACGCCCTCTCCCACACACCGCACCTCGCTTCTGCCCTGCTCGCGCGCCAATTTATTCGCCAGCACACCAATACTCCCTCCTGCGACCTCTGTCCTCTATTCCCCTTTTTCTCCCGGTCATTTTCTCGGGCTATTTCTCGTCGATGCCCTTGATTCCGTCCCCCCGTGCTGCGCGCACAAATCCTCTGCCGACAAGCCGTGCAGCAAGATGAGCCGTCGGTCCAAGTGACAAGTAGCTCCGCCACTGCCCATGCCGCCTCCGGCTGGATCTGCTGTTGCTCCTAGTTGCTTCGATGCCCCCATGTCTGCCTCCCTTCATGCTGGTGCTACAGTAGCTGTGCCTCCAGGAGCTCAACAAGGTAAACTCCTTTTTTTTTAATGCCTCTCATCTGAGTAGGCTGGATCTGCTGTTGCTCCTAGTTGCTTCGATGCCCGCATGTCTGCCTCCCTTCATGCTGGTGCTACAATAGCTGTGCCTCCAGGAGCTCAACAAGGTAAACTCCTTTTTTTTTAACGCCTCTCATCTGAGTACAGCTGTAGCATCTGTTCATACACGCATGCACGCACCATCCTACACACGCACACCACACTCACACCACACATGTACAATCAGACCTACAACTACACACCGTACCTGGTGAGGCACGCGAGTTGCGATTCCCAGGAATTGAACCCGCGCCCGGCCGCTCGCTCACCTGGCGAGCGAACCAACTGAGCTATCGCTCAGTCCTTGGTAAACTCCTATTTATATGGATTGCATCTATCTTCCCCTGCTTGACTGCTTCCTTCCTGCACATTGGATTAATTGGTGATGCTCTCAACCTTGTGCAGTACGATGGAATGGAATGATGCCACAAACCGACTCTTTTGGCCCTGCATCCCCAAATTGGTATGTAACTCTTTTTTACAATTATTCACATGATGGGCATGCTGTTTGTACAAGCACCAAGGCTGTGTTGTTTCTGTGATTAGCAAATTTCTTGAGTCTATATACTTGTATAGATTGTCGAACTCATATTCTGTTAATCCTAGAAATAGTATCAGTTAGTGAAATTTCAGTTGTTTTTTGTCCACTGCTCATAGTTATGATTTTCCCCCCGTGATATTTCTGTGAAACTTCCGATGATTCCATTGACCCAGCTGAGATTTACACTCCAGATATGTTCCTGGCCGAGCAGAGTGTACTTCAATCATTTGCTGGGCGAATCGACGCAAAGGTTAAGGCCAAACTGGAAGGAGGTACATCTAGGTGTAGAAGTGGTCCAAGAAAGTACATCAATAGGAACCGTGAAGGAGCTCATGAACAACTTGTTGCTGATTATTTTGCTGAAGATCCTCTCTATTCTGATGCAATGTTTCGTAGAAGGTTGATGAGATGGCATGCACATTGTGGATGAACTAGGAAAATGGTCTTCCTATTTCATACATAGAGTAGATTGTACAGGATGATTTGGGTTCTCACCATTGCAGAAGTGCACAGCAACAATCTGAATGCTTGCATATGGGACTGCTGCTGACACTCTTGATGAGTACTTGAAGGTAGCCGAGAGCACTGCTTTGGAGTGTTTAGAAAACTTTGTGCAAGGTGTGGTCGAGGTATTCAGCAGTTTGTATTTACGCCGACCCACAACTGAGGATCTAGAGTGTTTGCTCCAAGTTGGAGAGTCTCATGGATTCCCTAGTATGTTAGGAAGTATTGACTGCATGCATTGGCGATGAGAAAATTGAACAAAAGCATGGAAGGGACAATATACCCGAGGTGACCAAAAGTATCCAACCATTATCCTTGAAGTTGTAGCATCATATGACCTTCATATTTGGCATGCATTCTTTGGTATTTCTGGGTCCAACAATGATATTAATGTGCTCAACCAGTCCCCTCTATTTATTGAAGCAATAAAAGGTGAAGCTCCCCGAGTCCAATTTACTATCAATGGGACACAATTCAACACTGGATATTATCTTGCTGATGGAATTTATCCAGAATGGGCCGTGACGGTGGGTGAGTACCGCTAGCAGGGATTCGTGGGAACCCCAGTTTAGAGATTCGGCCAGGGGTGTAACACGCAGCAAGAACTTCCTCGCGGAAGGGTTGAGACGGTGGTTTTTAGACAGGTTCAAGCCGCCCTGGGTGTAGAATAATAGATGTGTATAATGGATGATTGTATTAGCCTGAGCCTTGGGGCTGAATATATAGGGGTACATGACTTGGAGGGCAAGGAGCCTCTCATACAGATCTGGTAGGATACGGATACAATCCTAATCTACCTAATATAGAGATATCCCTAATATACTCTAACATCCCCCCGCAGTCACAGCGGGAGCGTCGTAGACGGTGAGACTGGAGAGAAGTCAATAAACTGACATCCCCTGCAGTCACAACGGTCAGTGCGCCGCAGATGCTGTGGCTGGAGTGGAAAACCACAAGGTTGCTCAAGAAGATGATAGCCTCTGTGCCAATGTCGAGGTAGCCGAGCTGAGGACAGTAGCCATGGTCAATGATGCCGTGCGTAGGGTAGCCGTGGTCGACGTAGCTATGTCGAGGTTGCCGAAGACAATGTAGCCGCACATGAAGCCGCGGGCGCACGAGGAGGCGCCATGGTGGTGGCGTAATGAAGAAGACGCCGGAGACGAAGATGGCGACGCGTCGAGGCAGTCGTAGAGGGAGCGATGCCGAAGTCGATGCAGTCAGGCCATCGGGCAACACATGCCCGAGTTTGCCAGGCTCGGGAATGCATCGGGGACGATGGGCACGCACCGGTGTTGCCAATACCGAACATGCAAGGGAAGATGCACAACCAGACGCCGTCGCCGAGGGGGACCAGCAGAGAAGGCCTCCATGGCGGTCGCAGGCGCAGAAGAAGGCGAGGTAGAAGATGCCAATGCCTGCTGTTGCTGGAGTAGACGAAGTAGTCGGGGACGAGATGGCGACGCTGGCGACGTGGTTGTGCTAGACGAAGCGAGGAGGGGAACCCAGATTTTCCAGCACAAGGCCGAATGATCCGGATGACGCGGCGGCGGCACTCGAAAGAAGCGGCGAAGAACTCGTACAGCTTGACGAAGACCATGCGCGGGGTGCGCGAGTCGACGATGAGGTTGGGGACGTGGTCGATGGCGGTGCGGAAGCAACGGCCGAGGAGACCACGGGTGGTGGCGCTGCTGCCCGAAGAGGTGACGCAGCGGCAGCCCTCCGTACTCGGTTAAGGGGCGCGTTTGACGAAGACGAACATCACGGGAGCCGGGTGGATCACGCACCTCGGCTGATCAAACTGAGTAGCACCTAAAGTCAAATACCAATCTTATCAAAGACCATACCCTGAGAATTATGATTATGTTGTATATCCTCAAGGGTTTAAAATTTCTGTATTTGTTAAATTCACTGGTGATGATAATAGAACTACATTGGAGCATATAGGTCAATTTATTATACAATATGGTGAAGCAAGCACTAATGATATTTACAATTTGAGGTTGTTTCTTTTATCTCTATCGGGTGCTGCTTTTACGTGGTTTATTTCATTACCACCCAAATCAGTTTACACTTTTACCGATTTAGAGCAAAAATTTCATGATTATTTCTTTACTGGTGAAACTAAATTGAAATTGTCACATCTTACATCGCTTAAACGAGAAATACATGAAGATGTTTCTGAGTATATTAGAAGATTTAGAGATACTAGAAACTAATGCTATAGTTTGACAATTTCTGATAGAGATTTAGCTGATCTAGCTTTTGCTGGTTTACTTGATTTTCATAAAGCAAAGCTAGAGAGACAAGAATTTCTAGATGTTAGTCAAATTTTACAAAAAGCTCTGGCTAATGAAAGCCGAACTAAAGAAGCTAGAGATTCACAAAAGTTCAATGAAAAGCCTAATCGTTCTGTTTATGTGCTTGGATGTGATTCAAATTGTTCGGGCGATGAAGGTAAAAATGTTTATGCTGCGGAATTCGTTTGGCCCTCCAATGATAAATCTTGTATTTGTGGTTCTTTTAAGCTGATTCACAAAGATCGAAAAGAAAAATTTACTTTTAATGTATCCAAATGTGAGAGAATATTTGATGAATTATATAAGAATGGATACACCGGGATGTCACATGTCATACCACCGTATAAAGAGTTAAAGCGGCGAGTTTATTGTAAGTTTCATAATACTTTTTTTCATACCACTAATGATTGTAACGAGCAAATACTTTTTCTCATGCCACTAATGATTGTAACGAGCAAAACTAGGGCACTGTAGATTAATGACAAAGCGGGTAGCGTTGGAGAGCCTACTGGTGAGGTGTGCAGAAGGAGAGAATCCAGAAACGCCGGTAACAGCGGTGGACGGACCAGCGACACGCAGCGTCTGAGGCATAGCCTGCAGGGTGTCGCCATGCCTCCATTGCGACGGATCAGCACGGCTGCAGGCTTGCGTCACCTCTGGGTTCTGCTAGTTCCTGCTGTAGTAGTAGAGCCGATCTAGCTTCCCAAGGTGAATTAATGCGGTGGCAGGTCCTCTAGTGCGTTGGCATCGTGGCCTGCCTCACTTGCGCCACTCTTTTCATCCTTCATCGTTAACCATTCAAAATCTCTTCACAGCTTAAGATCTTTTCTGCAAACGAAAAATTAAGAAAATATCGATAATGTTATTGTTACTAATTGGAGGCTCGTTTGAAATCTCCACTGGAAGCCACATAGAATTCTAGGTGAACACTTAAAAAATAAATCTTAGAAATTATAAAAAAACACAAATATCTAGTCATAAATATAATAGTCATCATTGGATTTATTATCTTTCCTACTAAATTACCTACCTCTAAGCTGAGCGGCGGTGTCGCAGCACGCCCCGTTGGAATCCTTGATGTAGAGCACCCAGCCGGATTGGCATCCGCTGCTCTTTGGAGGTGATCCAAGCACATAAACAGAACCATTGGAGGCTGGGGTCGTGGTACCCATCCATGCTGCGGTACCCTAGGACGGCTGTGGTCGCCGGCAAAACAGGAGAAGGAGGAAGAAGCGTGTGCAACCTGGAGGCTGCGAAGGGGGCGGCGGAGGTGAGGGAGAATGTGACAGTGTTTGGCGTTGATCGAGCTGACATGCGTTGCGTGTGCGGGTTCGGTGGAGAAGGCCATGAAGCGTCTCCCAGGTCGATCTGTGCACTGCCGTCATCGACATCCTTGGTCTTCTACGCCTTCGTCGGTGAGTATCGATCCCCCGTTGAGCTATTTCCATATGACACTACAGATGATGGCTGATGTTGTTTTCTGATTGATCATGGCCGATGCTGTTTTCTACCTATTCAATCCATTGAGCTCCTTGCCAATCGATTCAATCCATGGTTCGGCATGGTCGAGGCCGTCGACTTCGGCGCCCACGCCGGCACGCACCGGCGGCTCGGCGTTGAGGACCACATCGTCTTCCATCCCTCCCTTCCCCAATCCCCTTCGGCCATCCGCATTGCGCCGCCCTCCGAATCCTCGCTCCTTCTCATGGTTTTAAATCGCCGGCTAAGGCATTTAGCGGCAAGGCTGTCGTTACGACATTTAGCGGGCTATAGCCGCCATTTAGCGAGCTATAGCCGGCTTTAGCGGGATAAATACCATAGCGGTTGTCCTTCCTATAAGCTATAGCCGTCTATAGCGAAAGCTATAGCCGGCTATTTAGAACATTGCTCCTTCTCTCCACGCTTCCTTCCTCGGCGGAGGGCGAGCATCCGGAGCCATCGATAGGGGCTGAAGCAGAGCAGCAGATGTGGTGGACGCGAGTTCCCCGTTCGCATCGCCTGCCATCCCGATCCATGCTCCCCCGGATTGCGAGTAGGGGTCTGAGCGGCGGCGGGCCGGAGTTCGGTCCTATAGGAGCTCCTGCAGATGGATCGAAGTCCTAGCAATAGCCGATGCGCCTGCGGAAGGGGACGGAGGGTCTGCGTTGCGCTGGCTGCGCTGGGCGTGTGACGATGCTCTTCGTGCAGTATTCCCGGCCAACATCCGCTTGATGAAATGCGTAAGCCACACATTCCTAGCTCTCCTCCCCCCATCTCTCAAGTGTTCACACGATGAGCATAATCCTTTTTGCTATCTGCGTGTGAGCCGTCAGTTCTAAATGTTACGATCTTTGTTGTGCGTAGGATAACTTGAAGGCTCTTGCTGATCCCTGCATCGACTGTGAACTCATGGTGCGATGGTCAATGAACAATGCTTGCAATCTTTAGTTGGAACTAGTAGGGTGCACGCAGGCACGTGTTTTAAAAAATAATTATTTAAAAATAGTTGAATTGAATCGAACACATACTAAAAAATTAAAATATTTATTAATTTCATAGCAATCCAATCGAATCTAATCTAAACTAACAAACAAATTCATACACCTGCTTAGAGTTATGAAAAATTAGTTAGTAACACAAATAAATAAGAATCAATTGAATAATAAAAAAATGTATCACTATTTGATCAGGTAAGAGTGGGGGCCAAGCAGAGGAAGGATAAAATCATAAAACTACCAATATTTTCAATCTAGCACCCAGGTCAGCGTAAAATTATTTAAAAATGATTGGATTGCATCGAACTACTGCTAAAAAGCTTCATTTGTTGCATGATGGAATAACCAAAGGGAGTTTACATGAGTATTTGGAGCTAATCAAATCCATGCATGTAGGCATTATTTTATGATTTTCCCTATTTTTCTCCTGAATACAGTAGAGATCATACCAGTTTCTTCAGTTGTAACCATAAAACCAACCCTCTAGGATTACATAAAAAGATTGCATGGAATACAACTTGTACACGCATATAACCAATTAGGAAAACCCATTTCTGCGATATTTGTGTTGGCCATAGGAGTTTTGCTGCCGGTGCGAATGTTCCTTGTATATGAATAATGGAATGAAGCCGGTCATCAGAATCATTTCCCCCAATCTGCATGCCAGTAAATAATTTGAGAACAATTTCTAGTCCCACATTCAATTGGGGTGTAGTGTGTTTTAACAAACCATGTACATACATGTCAACTTGACCATACATGTAAATTTGAACAAACATGATAATTTGAACGAACATCCTGATTGCTTCTACACCTTCCTTCGATGATAGTTTTCCCTTTTCCTTGCATCAAGTTCTACCTTCTTATCTAATGGCATCTTTGCATAGCGGAAGAGTTTGGTACGCCTTATGTTTCTTAATTCACCATCTGCGGAAGAGTTCACAGGTACATTTTTTATTAGAAATTTGAAAACAGAATGTTGTGGCACTCACCGTCTTCATGAACTCCTACCCTTTTATATTATAACGAACACCCTATCTGGGTAGGTTCGTTATATCTCCAAGTGGAAGATGTTGATCCATCGGGGCCAGCGGCGAGCGTGGTCGTGCTATAAGCGACCCCGACCGGTGGCATCGCCGTGGTCGCGTTCGGCGTCTTGGTCGTACGCCGTGGGCGTCAAATGCCTTGGATGCAATGGAAGTCTAGATTGCCGTGGTCGAGTTTGGTGCCATGGTCGCATCAAAATTCATCAATACCCAACATGAAGCACAAACAACGAAACAAGACCAGAAAATTCCCCAGGCAAGGGAGAAAGAAAGAAGACATGACTCCACGGATTGTCTTTTGGGTGCACTACACACGCCCAAATTAAACCAAACAAGCAATCCGACCTACGCACTACGGGGTTGAGAGATGAGGGTTCAGAGTTTGGGGAACCGACGCGCTTCGATACAGCCGGTGGCAAGGATGACGATGTCCAGGACCACCTTCCTGCTGACCAGGATAGGGTGCTGGTGGCGAGGATGGCGTGTACAAGTTGAGGTAGAAGTGCAAATGTTAATGCCCATGCGTTTGCTACTGACTTGCACATGCACCCTTCTCATTTCAATGGAACTATCAACTTTGGTTGATAATAGTGCTAACAGATAGTAACATAACAGAATGTATTTTTTTTTGAGAGACATCACATAACACTACTCCAGCACCCCCTATCACCGCCGGTTGAAAATAGTCATCACCGCCGGTTTGAGGAGATGTTGGATTTAACTCGATGGTGATGAAGAGGGCCATCACCAACGGTTCCAAACCCAGCGGTGATAGTGCAAACAATCACCACCGGTTCCAGAATCGGCGGTGTTGCCCCGTCACAAATCAAAAAAAAAAAATTAAAAAATATGCTCCTCTTGCTACTTCGCGCGCTGCTGCCGCTGCTCAGATGCAGCGCCAACGCTCCACCGCGCGCTCGCCCTCTGCGCGCCGCGGGCAGCGGATTGGAGCAAAGGCCATGCCTGCACACAAAATTCAGTAAACCAAAACTCTTTCGTCCATAGCCAAATCCAAATCGACAGATCCCGACCTGAAATCTGAATCAGAACTTGAATCAGGAAGTGGGCAAGGAAGCAAATCAGGGGGAGGAACGGAGGGACATGCAAATGCAAGTTCCAGTAGCAGCCCAGCCGCCATAGCCCCACTTGCCGTAGCCCCGCCCGCAGTAGCGGCCCTCGCTGCAGGAGAGGGTGAGGGGAGCAGCGCCCCCGCTCGCCGGCAGCTGCGCGCCCAAGCCGAGCCCACGCCACCGCAGCCGCAACTCGCACTGCCGAGCCCACGCCGCTGCCGCGGCCGCAGCGCATGCCGCCGCTACCGCTGCCTGCGCCTCCATTGCTGCGCGCGCCGATGGGGACAGGAAGGAGAAGGTGGGCAGGGGTCGGAGATGAGGATGAGAGGAGAAGAAGTTCTGGGGGGCATCGGTGGGGAAATATGATAAGGACATTGGAAAAAATCTAAGGAGAGGAGTGGGAGATGAAGAGGGAGCGGGAGAGGAAAAAAATATAGATGGTGAAGGCATCACCGTCGGGTCGTAACACGAACCGGCGGTGATGTCTCGCCAAGCATTACCATCGGGTTGTGTTACGAACCGGCGGTGATGTGAGAGTATCACCGTCGGTTCCAACTAGAACCGACGGTGATAGTCTAGTACCGCCGGTTCAAACCAAACCGGCAATGATAAGGTGTTTGTGATGATGAATTCTGTAGTAGTGTAATGCAGTTACATGTTCAGCTTCAGAAATATTTTCCATAAAGTGTAATCCCCAGGAACACAAGTGCATACTGTCTAGAGAATCAACCATTCGAATTCAACGAGAAAAAAATGATATGGTTATTACGTATAATGTCTAGGACCCCACACCTTAGCCCATAGCCTCTAGCACGGAGGTGACGCTAACCATCTGAAGCTGCATTGCGTTGCGATAAGCCACCAAATACCTATAGAAATTTTAAAGGAGAGCAGCAAAAGAAATCAGGAATCGCACCGCCAGAAATCATTCCCCGACCCACACAAATCCTCCCCCCACGCCACCACTCATCCGTACTCACCATGGCATGGCGCGGCTTCCGTACCCTGGGCCTCCTGAACTAAACCCCATCATGAGAAGGAAGAGGAAGGAGATGACGATTCCCTGGCTGGTAGCAGAAAGTTTCATCTTTTATAGTATAAGAAAAGGCGCACTTCTTTATCAGATTTTAAGAATATATTAGAGTTAAAAAATAGAGTGGAAAATTAAGAAAGGATTTTGACCATATTAAAAACAGATTCTTCGACCCTTCCTATAAAACCACTTTAACAGACGCTCCAAGTTAACTAAAACTGAAGCACAATCACCCTAATTTTGGTGCTCTAATCATGTATGCCAAGTAATATGAACCATCCCTCTGAAAGCACATGATAGGCATGACTAATTCTACCACCAACAAACAACAATCACTTGTGAGTAAAACTGAAAATTTCTTGTGTACCTTGTCGGCCAGCATCTGATGCAGCACCCTTACAACCTGTGCGTCAGCTGAGGGCCCAATAAAGTGCACCAGGTTCTGCTCGCTTCACACCGGATAGTGCCTTGTGCCCAATGAGAATGGCAATTTTAGAACTACGATACCGTGCTAACGCTACGAGTAAAAAATACAAACATATTTAAGTTAAGCATCACATAATTTTACTCCTGTGTGTTAGGGTCTCATCCGTGTCATAAAAGTACAACTGCATATGACATGGGCCGTTTTTTCCGGTATCAGTTGTTTCAGTTTGTGATAATTCTGACCATGCACTTTGAAAGTATAGATACCAGTACCTATAAATGCATAAATCAACAAGGTCATATATTATTTAACATATATATAAAGTAATAGCAGCCTACATGAACCTCATAAAATATTCGACAAGAAATAGTTACCAGCGGCAGTAGTGACACTTTGATCCACGCTAGCTCCAAAGCTTGTGAAAGAGAAATGGGAGTTAATGTACCGAATATTCTTTCTAAAATACAACGCATCCCTATCCGTCTGGCTAGTAAATAGGCGGAGTTCATTGGGAATTGGTGTGCTAACTATGTTAATCTTTCCTTGCCTGCAACAAAACCCAAGTCCCTCACTTGGAAACCTTATAGCACCACAATACTCACATACATATCGGCACTTTTCTCAACACAAGATGGTGAGCGGGAAGATCTTTGTTGTATACTCGATTGAAAGGATCATGTTCCAAGATCACCACTTCAGGTCCCTGGCTGACTTGTATTCCATGTCTGCATCATTAGGAGTCGTCGTGTGTATTTAGACTTCAATAATACGCATTACAATACTATATCTTTGATTTAATAGGCAAGCATACAATTAGCATGGTAGACTCTTGCTTCATCGTCTCCGAATACATCACAATCTAAACCACAATTATCCGGAGCTTTGCAATCCAGATCTTCCTCTGCATCAACCCTTTTATTATTTACATACACAGCTTATATATCTAGATGAATTAAAAAACTACTAAATAGTACCTTCTTGTGCGTCTAACACATTATCATCTGTTTCACAAATACCTGAGTCAAAAGCTCTTTTTTCAGCGTTTACACCTGGTCACAAGAAAGATCAAGACAAACCATTTTAACATTGACACAAAACATAAAAAAAAATTATGTTTAATTAAAGTTGAGCAGAACAAGCACCTTTGAAAGCAACGTCAGGTTCATCATTTTCCCATATTCCAGCCCGATTTGCTTTGGCAGTGAATGGAGGGTCTACAGCTACAATTGTTAATTTAAACCATAATAAATCACGTGGTTTATTTTTGGAAAAAATCAATTTTTGGCAGAAACAAGATTATAGATCACAGAAACTGACTACCATTACTTGATCCAATGCATCTTGAACGTGTTTGAATTTGCGTAATTGTACTTTCCAATGAAGGTTGGACCACCGGCTTGATAGGGGTATCACCTAAAATAGTATACACCAATGAGAAAGATAAATGCAACTTAAAGATGTAATTTTTGCATGCCTTTTTGAAATACCAATACCTTGCATATTCACTCTCCTCGGTAGCCGATTTTCCATAGATTTTGTAATTTTTGCCTACCTTTTTTCTGCTGAGAGTCGGCTATACCGTTCCCTATCCATCTGCCTGACACGATGCTCCGGCGTGATCTCATGCGGTGCTTAAATTGATAAAGTGCATGCAGTCACGATCAGCCACAACTCGAATGAAGGTCATTAATGGTCGAATGAACACCTTTCATCTAAACAAAATTATATTCCTATTACTTGGATCACAGGTTGCAGACCCTGCGACTGTCGATGTGAGTTGCCGACGGCCGCATTAGTTGTCACGTCACAGCAGGATCAGAGTCCACTAATGACTTCTTAATCTTGCGATAATAACACTCTCTTGCCTTTGCATGCCGTTTCTCTTCCTCTGGTAGATCAGCATATTTTCTTACTGCACGCTTTTTGCTAGAAGCAGACATAGATAATCCCCTAACGCATGGTGAGCCTGCGTGCAAAACATTGATTTTTGACAGTGACAACAGCCAAAAATACTCTAACAAATTCTAGCAGGGCATACCAGTTATGGCCCCGGAATCCATCAAGACAACACCACTACTGGTAGTGGTAACGCCAGAAACCCTGAATGTCATTGGTGTATCGCAAGTGATAGGACCGATGGATTTACCTGAATCAAGCACCGGTTCATTATGATCAACGTTGGTTTTACCAAGTAATGGATTAATAATGCTTTTTGACTTATTCCGGTGATAATTTTCACGTGCTCTTCCACGTCTTTTCTCCTTCTCTTCTTCTGTCATGGCAGCGTTCCTTTCTCTCCTCCGTTGCCGAGCACGTCCATTAGGATCAAAGTTCTTCAGCCCGGCATCACCTGCAAACAACATCCGGTGTCAAAACAAACAACAAATGCAATCTGATATCGGTCAGGACCATCGAAGCCACGTTACCTGTTCGTTTCCGTTTCGTTTGTGCCATAGTTTCATCAGTTGCCTGGTTAGAAACATCCCCAAGTGGTCGCCGGAGATCCATTGCTACACGGCAGGCAGCACGAAGGGCAGATGTAGGATGACGCTGGGACGCCGTCGTGCAACTCGAGGAATCGGCGAGCAGTAACGGCGTGCGTCCGCGCCGGCGTGCGTCTGGAGCCTGCGGCGGCATGGCAGATGCGTAGGATGTCGCCGGGATGCCGCCGCGGAACTCGAGGAAGCGACGTCCGCTCCTGGCCCGGCGAGCGGTGCGGCGGCGCAGCAAGAGCGGCACCAGCGTCCGTGATTTGCGAGGGCGGTTCGAGCGGGCATTGGTGTTGATTTGCGAGGGCGGTACGAGCGAGCGGTGATTAGGCCGGGCGGGATCCGTGAATTTGGGGGCTGGGTACGCGGGCGGGTAGACTGCCCCCACGGTGAAAAAGAAATCGACGGAGGGGCGGCGCGCCCTCGCGAACAACGGGGGTGGGCGTCGTTTTGGGTCTGCCAGGTTCCTGTCAAACTTTCTGAGCTTACATGTGGGTCTCAAAGTGGTGGTTTGTGAGGTGAGTATGTGAGCTAATCTTGGTAAAAATAGTTTCAATTTCCCTGGATCGTTATAGTATAGATATGTCAGCTGCACATCACGTAGCATGGTTGACTGAAGCCTTGACATTTGCTTTCTCCTTTTTTAGATCATCTTGATTGATCTGATCCTGCAGAAGACAAGGGTGTACCACCATATTCTGTTTAATAAGCTTAGCATATGGGATCATCTGTTGACAAGGTATGAATCTATGATTTCCAGACAGATTAACATTCCATCCTCACTGGTGTTCTTATTGGCATTTGAGGCAATTAGTTTGCTAAATATGTAATTGGTACTGCTGAGCTACCATTTCATTGTTTGCATATGGTCATGTAATAGTTATAATGCACCTTTTTCTGTACGCCGGTGCATATACTAGAGTAACATGGTTCCTGGATAATGTGGAAAAGAATCTGGCTATTATATATATGTTTATACCTAGGATATATTTATTCCGACATTGTTTTCTGGATAATCCTCTCTTTGTTTTCTGACTTAGTGGGCACTGCTCTGTAGTATGTTCTTCAAGTAAGAAAGGAATATAATTCACAAGGTGAAGAATTCTATCACAATGTACCCATTCAATTGCCCAATGCCCGTGTCATCTGTTTGTTGTCTTCTCAGGTTAGTGGATATGCCTGTAAGACAACTAGCATCAAAGATGGTGTAAATCAGTTTGATCTCCAGCAGAGGAAGTAGTAGCTTGTTTTCAGGAATTGGTTCAGTTTTCAGAAGTCCAACAGTGGCAGCGGCAGCGGCTGCAGCTCTGGGACCTATTGGCTTTCTGGTTATGTACCATTATGATTTCATCAAAAGCTTGGCTGTCCCTTTCTGATTTTTAGGAGCAAGCCCACCATACCATGGATAGTCAAATATCAGCTTGTGCAGGTAAGCTGCATAAGACCAACGAGGTTTCAAGTGTCAGGTATGTGGAATTTCACTTTCCTGAAACAATGTGGTAGTCTTTGCTTGCCTGTTATTTTTCTAAGTAATTCCATGATTGATCTTTTGATGAATAATTACTTTAATTAGGAAAGAACTTTTGATCTTTCCTGTAACATTTTGATTTTCAATAGCATAGCACTTTCAAGCTTTTAATTGTTGCTTCTATAAAATAGGTGATGCGAGTCCTCTAGCAAATCAAGGCTTGGAGGAAAGTCGTTCCTTTTCAGGCATACTTAATAGTTCTTTCTTGTCTTTGCATAATGACAATTTTCAGTAATGAACCTTGGTCAATTAGTTCAATACTGGTGGACTCAAACTGTTTGACAAATTTTAAAAATGATATCGATAATGCCCACCCCATTCGTTTTATCTTTCCAATGCTTATTTCCTGATTCCCAAATCCTCATCCCATTTGAAAATATGTATTTACGAGTTTACTAGGTTTAAAGAGCTTCTCACACTGGTTTTTCTGTCAGCTCCTCTGAAATCTGAATTGCATGCTTTCTCCTGAAAAATACCTCCCAATACCAGCATGGTAAAAGATTGAAATTTTTCTTACTTGAAACTCGTTTATAATATTTCAAATCGTGCAGATTTTCTAAAAATTGGAACTCAACTTCTGCATACAAAATGCAGCTAATTATATCAGTGAGGTGAAGCTGTACCTAACTTCATTTCTTGGTGCTGAGATGGCTCCTAGCCTGCTAATGAGGTTACATTCTCCTTTATTATTGCATGCCAGCATATAAGTTTTTTGTTGGTGTGTGCATTTAACTTGTGAATGAATCTATACTCACTACCTTTCTCATGTGAATAATTGATCGTAAGCATTCTATTTCAGGATGTTAAACTCTTGGTTGAAGACATTGGCGAGCTCAAACCAACAGTATTCTGTGCTGTTCCACGTGTTCTGGACAGGAATTATGGAGGTACTCTAATTGAATTAAATATTTCTTTTTCCAACTAATGAACTGAGCGCAAAGCACACACTTTAACTTTCAATTAATCACATAACACAATCTGTCAGCGAGGTGGTGCATGAATTGAAGATTTTATTTTGTTTTACATACCTGGCATGAATCTATTTGTAACATATTCAATACTTTTAGGAGAGGTAAAGATGTTGCTTTGTATGGGACTCTCTTTTTTCTCTTATGTGTGTTCGAGAAAAAAAAAACAATGTTGTTCAAACAGTTATTCATCTTGTGTGCCATTTAAATTAGCGTATTCAAAATTGGGCCAATATTAGAAATCTACCAATTGTTCCATTCCTCCATTGAGCAAGTGATTCTTTGTTTCTTTTGTGGCATAATTTAGCTGGGGCCTCTGAGCTGCACAGAGAAGGGCTTTTACCCGTTGATCGATCGATCCTGGAATGTACATTAAGGACGGAATAATCTAAGGTATACAACTTTTCTTGAAAAGATTGAAATAATCCTATGGTTTTGCATGTTGTTTTGCCTTTTCTTTTACTGCAATCATGTTGTGTGCCTTTTCCTCAAGGATTGCAAAAGAAAAAGGATTATTTCCCTGATCATTGTCTTTTGATGCTCACTGCCTTGTAATGAAAATTCCATATGTCCCTTTTTATCTACCACCAGAAGCATTAGAGAATTATCTTTTGCATATGTTAAGATTTTTGTTGATCTATAGTGATGCTCCAAGGTTTCAATCTAGAGGATATCTTCATCATTATTGATATATTTGATCACCCTACAGCTTTGCCTTTGCACCATCTCTCTATGTGCACAAGCAAGACAAAGCTTTAGGAGAAGATCAAGGTGCGTTCCAGTTTTTCTTCTCTTGAGACAAAGGCCCCAATGGCTATTTGTCATGCCCATTCATAGCATTACTTGCTTAAGCTTGAAAGTAGCCAAGTTAATCTAGCAAAATGCACTAATTTCTGGTGATTGGCCCATGCTGAGTATACTCCTAAGATCCACCACTGATGCAGTCCATATAGATGACTGGTTCAATATTATGTTCTGACAGATCTGGATTGTAATAGTTTGATAACCAATTTAGTTCCAGACTTATTTGTGTAACCAGCTAAACATGGAATTTAGCATTTTTACTAATAAATAGTGGTAGCACTACCATCCTAAATCTATAGGGATAGCCATTTCATATTAAATAGCATGCACTTTTTTCCAAACCAAATCCTTGCACTGTTTTCCTTTCGTTGTTCATTTATATATCATGAATCTCATGATGTCACTGACTGTTGCTTCTCAAACAGTTAGAACAACTCGTGCAGTGTTACCTTACAGAGGTGATGTTTATATGTATTCCCCCATTAGTCGTCTTGGTTCATGATGGTTGGATTGGCTGCTTGTTCAGACAGAGGTAATGCTGATATTTCACACACAAATATATGGTGGCCTTGGTATGAGTTATTCTAATGATTAAGCTCATATTGCCTCAAGCATAGGAATTTGTTGGTTTAATCTACCACTTGATACTCTTTGACTACTTTTTGAATGGCAAAATTCAGTGCCTTCAGGTATTAATAAGTTTAGCATCTTTGAAATTTCTTGCTTTGTCAAATTTTGTAAATTGTTCATGACTTCCTTGGAGTTGCTAACTTTCTCATTCTTTCACATGAAACAAAGATATGCCACTATGAGTATCTTATTGGGTGCTCGAGCTGGATTGTCCATTGTTCTCCCTTATTGGTTAAGCCAACCACGTACAAATTGGCTCGTGTGCTGGCTCGATCGAGCGAGCAATCGGCTTATTTGGTCTTCCGGCGTTGTATCCCTTGATGCTTCCAGGAAATTGGATACTCTGATTTTTGAGTGAATGAATAGAGCCAATCTTGACCTAAAAAAAAATATCACCCCAAGTGGGTTCACATGTCTAGGCAAAATGGAAGTCGATCTAAGTGATTCATAAATGAAACCTTTTGCGTTCTCCTCGTTTGGTAGCGGTTGTAGCATTCCTGGCTGAGTTGCGAAACAAGGTTTTAATATAATTTGATGTTTAATGAATTTCTTGTGAGAATATGTAATTTATTTTAAAACATGTGCGTGCACATGTGCTCTCTACTAACTTATACATACCATTTACCTTTTTTTATAATTATACACTTTTTCATATTTTGGATATTTTTGTCTATTTTCATCACAGTTGAGACCTTGTTGCTTGATTTCACCATATATAGTTTTTTTAAAAATGTTTGTTGCAACAAAAATTTGGTGTGGTTATACACAATGCCTATGACATGTTCCATCAATTGGCGGGCTACATTCATGGTGCCTTCCAGACAGGTACCTGAACTGATCCCTAAATTCGAATGGCCTCCATGTTAGCCATAACTAAGAAGTGCATTATTATGTCATAATCATTATCATTAGGGAAAGCATCTGCTTTGAATTCTTGAACTCCGCAGGGTGATACAAAGGAACAAGCATTACTCCTGGTATGATCGTTTGAAGCATTGAGTTTTGTATTTGCATTATTCAATTCAGAGCCCATGCGTGAGGGGAGGTAGGGGCGCGGGACAGGCGCCTGGCGAAGGCATGGGGCGGAACGACCTGAGGAAGACGAAGCACGTGGGGAAGAGGAAGAGAGAAGGCGCAGGCGTTGGGTGGAACGATACCATCGGCGGCAGCTCATGTTAATTTGTGTTGACCCAGGCTCTCCGCATAGTCTAACGCGGGAGTGCTCTGTGCTTAGTGGCATTCCAATTATGATCATACCAACTTATAGCACGCGTGTGCCGCACGGGCATTGTTACTAGTATGTCTAAATTACCCAATTCTGTCATTATAAAAAATATAAAATAACACTTTAATCTCCATGTGTCTAAATTACCCCACGTACGTCTTTATAAATATAATGTAAATACCCCCCTAAATTTGTATTGAAAATATCCAATTATGTCATTATTAAAAGTGAAAGTAACCTCTAAAGCTTAATCTAAATTATATAATTATAAAAAATAAATTAAAGTGTAATAAAATAAAATTCTTAATTACTATGTCTTTTATTATTAATATATTATTTACCCATGTGTTATTCTACACCTTAGGTATAGCAATTTATTCTAGACCTATAGCTAAACTGACCAAACTTACAGAACAACTTTTCAGTAATTTAGTAACCAGCGAGCTATTACTGAACAATATTTAGTAACTTGGTAATTTTAGTTCAGTAATTTGATGATTATTTTTGCTAGTTGTAGAAGAAGGGGAATAGCATTCTACACCTAGGGTGTAGAATAGCACTACCGTATTATTTGTATAAAAATACTATCCATGATATATGTCACTATGTATTCATTTATGGTGGAAGAGATAATAATACCAATTCATAAATAAATAGTTCAATTACATATATATCAAACATCTAGACGTGTGGTGCAAAATCAAATCTATTGCAACTACATAATAATAAATATATATTTTAAAGTATGTGTTAGAATATTTAACAGATGAAAGAGTGAGTGAGATAGATAATTATAATTATTAGTTGTATGCTTTATTTTTAAATTAATTCTAATTAGACCGTGCGGAAGCACGGGTTGATAGGCTAGTAAGTAGCAAATGAGCAGGCATACATGGCACTTCAATACTAGGACGAAATTGTTTAATTTACCCCCAATGCTTTGGTGTGTCACGTTCATATTCGCTGCCATCATCTTGGGCCTTAGAAAATCCAACTTTGTTCTGAAAAGAAACAAAGTCACGTTTGTTCTGAAGCGTCATCATGATTGTGGACAAGCCGTTTTTTTTTTTGATAAGGTGGACGAGCTGGTTGGAAGCCAGCAGGCAAGACCAATATTTGGAAATTGTTTTGGCAGCGTACCTCTAGTTTTTGTTCCCGCGCCGCCGCCAAACAACTGGGTTGTTCATCGAAAAACAAAAAACCACCATCCAACCCAATCGTTCCGATGGTTCCTGGCGTAGTAGAGGCAGAGGTGGTAATGGGCCATGTCCCTAGTGGCATCTTTACAGCCCAACAAGACTCTTAAATTATTTAGATCAAAATTATATAAGATTAGAGCCCGACCCTTTTAGTGCCCAGCCCTTAGATTTTCTAGTTTAAAATCTTAGGCCCTTTACCACCCCTAAGTAGAGCCGATCCAGCTTTCCAGGCTGAATTGCTGTGCGGCATGACCTGCCTCACTTGCACCACTCTTTTCATCCTTTGCCGTTAACGATACAAAATCTTGAGTTAAAAAAAACAACACAAAATCTCTTGACAGGTTAAGGTCTTTTCTGCAAAAGGAGAATCAAGGAAACGTCGACAATAAGTAACAAATGAGCAGGCATACAAGACACTTCAATACTAGGATGAAATTGTTTACCCCCACTGCTTTGAAGCCTCATGTTCATATTTGCCGTCATCATGTTGTGCCATAGGAAATCCACCATTGTTCTGAAAACCAAAGAAGATACCTTTGTTCTGAAGCGGCATCATGATTGTGGATGAACTGGTTGGAAGCCAGCAATACCAATTTTCGGAAACAGTTTTGGTTGCATACCTCTAGTTTTTGTTCCCTCTCTTCCCAACTGGATTGTTCATCGGAAAACAATTGTTTGTCATTAAACGAAAAATAACCATCCAATATCTGGAATGCCAATCGTTGAAACAAAATAAGTCAATCGTTACCTTCGTGCCATGCAATAGTTATATATGTCTCAGGAACTTTTTAACAACTGTATTGTTATTGCTGGAGTTTGCGCATTCGATAGTAAGACACCATTCTTACTGCTGTCATACTATTGATCAAAATGCATCAATCCATCCTTATATGTTTTCTTTTGTTTCTTAAAGAAAACACGGCAACCTTTTTATTTTGAGAAAAAGGATGGAAAATATATTAAAAATATATACATTACTGCAAGAGCCAAAACCTGTAAGACATGTAACTGAGAGTAGATCCGATATATGCTAAGATGACAAAAAGGAGTAGCTAATGCAAATAAAGAACATTATAATGGATAGACTGGCAGGCACATACTATTTCTCTGATGTGAGCGAGCTTTGTCTTATTCTCCTCTGATTTGCACCACTGAACTAGTTCGGGTCCTTCGGGACAGTCCATAATTACTAGCCGTCGAAGGCATCTGAGCTGCTGGATGCTCTCTAGTAGGCTCTTGATGCCATTACAATGGCATAACGTGAGCCCCGTGAGAGACGTGAGGTCTCCCAACCTCTCCTGCAGTGCCACGATATCACTTTTGCAATCTTTCACAGTCAGATCCTCAAGGGAGGAGATACATTGAACCAAATCTGTTGATGAGCCGCATCCATATGTGAGATCACTGCAGTCAGTAATTTTTAAATTTTCGAGGCAGGGGAGGTGGCGCAGCAAGCTCCACTGATGCAGAGGCACCTCACAGCATTTCACGTCAAGCAGTGTGGTTGCCATAGAGGAGGAAGCACTGACGTGATCTCTGTTCTCCCATGAGGATAATAGTATTTGGTCACTACTATCTATGATCACGTGCTTACCTGGAGGCGAACACGCTTTGAACCTCAACAAGGGGCACTGATTTATACTCAACCGGAACAGTTCTGGGAACGCAAGCTCATTCTGAGGAACGAGCAGTACTCACTCCTGACGGTGATGAGTGAATTGTCAACCGTGCGGTGTGATCGTGTGCTTGGTCTTTGATTGCAGGTACACGGGCGTCGAGTGTCGACGGAGAGTTGCCGTGGAGGAGCTCAGACCGGGCGGCAGCTGGGGCGTCCACTCCTGGATCGAGGGCGCAAGCAGCGACAGATTGCGGGTTTCTTGGTTTGCGCCACAAAACCAAGGAGGCGGACGGCGGTTGAAGACGCCAAGTCGTGGAGGCACGGGCGTTGGTCTCGGGACTGGCAGAGGAACGGGCGTCGACGGCGTCTAGGGCCTCGCTGCGGCCGAGGAGGTGACGGGCGTCGGGCGGCGTCTAGGGCCGTCAGAAGGCCAAGGCGGGAACAGCGTCTAGGGCCACGGCGTGGAGGCGGGAATCTTCCCGCGCGTGAAGTTTTGGCGGTTTTCTCAAAACCGCGGACCGGATCTTTGTCGACGTGGCGGCATCGCAGTGAAGACTTCGTGTCGAAGAAAGAAACTCCGCCGTCGATTGAGATCATGTACAGGGCTGCTGCAGACCCGACCGGTCTGACCGGTCCCTTGGACCGGTCTGACTGATCTGGCTGCAGCAGCCGGGTATTTAAGTCCCCCTCACCTAGTCATGGGGGTCTGAGTCTCTTGAGTCCTTTTCTATTTTCTACTTCCCCTTCCTCGTGCTCCAGGTTCGGGCCAAGGTCTCCAACGCAAAGGAGGATTAGATTATACCTAATCTCTCAAATCTAGAGGGTGGATGATGGTGTGGTAGGCTCTAGCGATCGGGTTTTCTTGGTTGACTTCTCTGGAACATCTCTTGGTCCTCCTTGTTGCTTGATGGCTGGTCCTTCTTCTGATCTGTGGAAATGGCATAGGAGACTTAGACATTTGAGCTTTGACCTGTTGTCGAGACTGAGCTCACTTGGCCTGATCCGAGGATTGCCCAAATTGAAGTTTGAAAAGGACCTTGTTTGCCATCCGTGTCGTCATGGGAAGATGATTGCCACTTCTCTTCCGCTTGTTAATCAGGCGATGACCTCTCACCCCGGAGAGTTGCTTCATATGGACACTATTGGTCCTTGTTGGGTGATGTCTGTTGGTGGGAAGTGGTACGTTCTTGTGATCGTGGACGACTTTTCTCGCTATTCTTGGGTCTTTTTCATGAGAACAAAGGATGAGGCTTTCGAGTTTGTTCGAGACTTGATCTTGAGGTTGAAAAACGAGCTACCCCAGGCCATGAGAGCAATTCGCAATGATAATGGCACAGAATTCAAAAACGCTCATTTTGACACCTTTTGCAGTGATCAAGAACTTGAACACCAGTACTCTTCCCTCTACACTCCACAGCAGAATGGAGTTGTAGAACGGAAGAATCGGACGCTAGTTGAGATGGCGAGGACGATGCTCGATGAGCATAGGACTCCTCGCAAGTACTGGGCTGAGGCGGTTAACACCGCTTGTTACGTGTCCAATCGCATTTTTTTGCGTGCTTTCATGCACAAGACTTCTTATGAGTTGCGGTTTGGACGTCAGCCTCGTGTTGACCATCTCAGAGTTTTTGTTTGCCGGTGCTTTGTGCTGAAGAAGGAAATCTTGATAAGGTTGAGTCTCGCTCGTCTGACGGTATTTTTCTCGGTTGTGCTTCTCACTCTAGAGCGTACCGTGTGCTAATTATTGATACTAACATCGTCAGAGAGACTTGTGAAGTCACTTTCGATGAGACTGCACCGTGCAATGCGTCTGTCTTTGAGGTTGCAGGAGATGATGAGCTCGGCACCTCCATCTTTGAAGATGAGGAGGAAGAAGCTGCGGATGGTGACGCTGAGGCTACCACGCGTGCTGTGGACCCAGCCATCTCCGCCACGAGCTCGGACGATGATGACGGCCCCGACCCGACTACATATACTTCCCGGGGGCCGATCGAGCAGGTGACTCAGGCTTCATCAGCTACAACTGAGGGGACACCAGCTTTGGTTGAGGAGGAGGCGACTTCGACAAGGGAAGCAACGCGACACATTCAGCGACGTCATCCACCTTAACAGATGCTAGGTGATCTCAACGAGCGAGTCACAAGGTTCAAGGTAACGAGTATCGTTGGCTTTGCTCATTCAGCATTTGTTGCATCTTTTGAGCCCAAAAATATTGGACACGCTCTTTCTGATTCTAATTGGGTCAATGCCATGCATGAGGAACTCGAAAATTTTGAAAGAAACCAAGTTTGGGTTTTAGTCGAGCCTCCACCTGCTTGTAATCCCATCGGAACGAAGTGGGTTTTCAAAAACAAGCAGGGTGAGGATGTGTTAGTTGTTCGAAACAAGGCTCGTCTTGTTGCCCAGGGGTTTTGTCAAAAGAGGGTATTGATTTTGAGGAAACTTTTGCCCCAGTTGCTCGTTTGGAAGCGATTTGAATCTTTCTTGCATTTGCTGCTTCCAAGGGTTTCATCGAAGAAGAAGTTTATGTGAAGCAACCCCCTAGTTTCGAATATCCCAAGTTTCCAAACCGTGTTTATAAACTTCAGAAAGCACTTTATGGTTTGAAACAAGCGCCTAGAGTATGGTACGATAGGCTTAAAACTTTCTTGCTTGCTCAAGGTTTTAAAATGGAATGTGTGGATAAAACTTTGTTCCTCATGCGGTCTGGCACTGATTTTCTATTAGTTCAGATATACGTGGATGATATTATCTTTGCTGGCTATTCTCACACTCTTGTCTCCAAGTTTTCTGAGCAGATGTCTAGGGAGTTCGAGATGAGCATGATGGGTGAACTGCAGTTCTTCTTCGGGCTGCAGATCAAGCAAACTTCCCAGGGCACGTTCGTCCATCAAGCCAAGTACACCAGGGACTTGCTGCAGAAGTTCGACATGAGTGACTTGTCTCCTCAGCCAACTCCGATCAGCACTTTGACGGCGCTTGATGAGGACTTGGACGGCGAGGCGGTTGACCAGAAGGAGTACAGGAGTATGATCGGCTCTCTTCTGTAGCTGACGGCGACACGACCGGACATTCAGTTCGGCGTCGGCCTCTGTGCGCGGTATCAGGCTTCTCCTCGCACCTCCCACAGGCAGGTGGTGAAACGCATCTTCAGGTATTTGAAATTCACCCCTGAGTTTGGTCTTTGGTATTCTGCGGATTCTTCTCTGGTTTTAGTGGGATTTTCTGATGCCGATTTCGGTGGGTGTCGGTTGGATAGCAAGTCGACATCCGGCATTTGTCAATTTCTCGGTACATCTTTAGTGTCTTGGTCCTCTCGCAAGCAGGCTAGCATAGCACTTTCTTCCACTAAAGCCGAGTATGTTGCCGCTGCTAGCTGTTGCTCCCAGATCCTTTGGATGAAGCAAATCTTGCAGGATTACGGATTGAGTTTTGGTAGGGTTCCAATCTTTGTAGACAACATGTCTGCCATTAGCATTGCAAAGAACCCTGTCCTACACTCTAGAACCAAACACATAGATATCCGATTCCATTTCCTCCGAGATAACCATGAGAGAGGCCACATAGACTTGATCCACGTCCCTTCAGAGAGGCAAACTATAGATATCCTCACCAAACCGCTTGAGCAGGATACCTTTGCTCGCCTGCGAGGGGAGCTTGGGGTTTGTTACCCCTTTTGATCGCTGATTTTTCTTTGGTTAGCTCGTTGTAGGTCTTTGTTTTTGCTTCTCTTCGTTTTCTAGGTTTGGTGTTTGCATTTTGCATTGCTTCACTGCACTGGCATTCTTATATACACTGTTATGATCTTCTAGTGCTTGCTAGTGTAGTTTCTTAGACTTGATCATTTATAGCTTGATCTTCAGTATATGTCACATCATCTGAGTTAAGCTATTTTGATTTGAAAATCTGAAAACATGATCACCCTGTCTTGGCTACTAGCATGGTAGGTTGGATTGATACGCATTGCTATCTTATTCATGCTAGTGTGGCTTTTAATTTTTGATATGAGCTGAAATTGTTAAAACTGGTTAATACATGTCTGAAATGGAATAAAAAGATACAGGTGGGATTGCTTGTCGCACTGATCGAGCTTTCGGGACGGCACACATCGCACTAGTGAGAACCCGGCAAGGCTGTGCATGACTGAAGTGAGTGCCTTAAGTTTCTGACTGCCTCTGGTATAGGCTTGGTCTCACTGCTAAGTAAAGCATGACAAGCTTTCAACCCCTGGCAGAATTGATATAACTTGTTGAATCTTCATTCAAATGCAAGTTTTGAGATGCAGAATTGATTCATGATAAAATATATTGGCTGTTTTGGATCACCTTGTATGAGTTTGGCTAGCACTGCTTTCTTTCTCCTACTTGCTGTTGCTAGATCATGGGTGATG
Organism: Panicum virgatum; assembly: GCF_016808335.1. NCBI lineage: Eukaryota > Viridiplantae > Streptophyta > Magnoliopsida > Poales > Poaceae > Panicum > Panicum virgatum. The sequence goes on along the minus strand of NC_053143.1, from coordinate 19,912,339 downwards.
CTTTTATTTTTGCTGAACTGAACTTGCTAGGTCTAGACTTGATTGATATATCCTGTTGAGCTAGATTCAGTTTCTGTTTATGAAGCACACATGCCTGTCTCTAGTTGATCATATCTGTGTATGCCTGAGTGTTTCACTTACACCCTCTGCACGACATTCATTTGCATAGCATGATTTCAGGGGGAGATTTAGGCATATTTTAGGCTTGATGTGTGCATGTGCCAACAAGGGGGAGAATTTTTGGGAGAAGTGATCGAACAAGGGGGAGACTTGTTTGATTTTTGAAAAACTTGTTGTGCACAGGGCTCTGAGAGTGCATCATTTTGGGAGAGTTGCACTTGTGAGAGGGAAATTTTGGGAGAGTTGCACTTGTGAGAGGGAAAGGTTTTGCATGAGGAGTGTCTGCTTTGTTTTTGGCTCCTGGTTTTCTCATTTTTCCCTCCGCTTCTTGCATGACTGCGTCGAGCTTTACCTCTGTCTTTGAGGGGTCATGCTTTGGTTTTTGATCGATTGCGTCGAGCCGTTGCCCTTGTCTTAAGGAATTGATCTTTGCTTGAGTAAGTGACTGTTTATGGCTTTCTGAGCTTTTTGTCCCTTGCTTGAGTTCTTCACTTTCTTCTTGCCACTTTTTATTATTTTTCACTTCTCTGGTTACAGGTGGTGTGTTGACAAAGCACTCATCAAGGGGGAGATTGATGAATGAGCAGTACTCACTCCTGACGGTGATGAGTGAATTGTCAACTGTGCGGTGTGATCGTGTGCTTGGTCTTTGGTTGAAGGTACACGGGCGTCAGTGTTGACGGAGAGTTGCTGTGGAGGAGCTCAGGCCGGGCGGTAGCTGGGGCGTCCACTCCTGGATCGAGGGCGCAAGCAACGACGGATTGCGGGTTTCTTGGTTTGCGCCACAAAACCAAAGAGGCGGACGGCGGTTGAAGACGCCAAGTCGTGGAGGCTTGGGTGTCGGTCTCGGGACTGGCGGAGGAACGGGCGTCGACGGTGTCTAGGGCCTCGCTGCAGGCGAGGAGGTGACGGGCGTCGGGCGGCGTCTAGGGCCGTCAGAAGGCCGAGGCGGGAACGGCGTCTAGGGCCACGGCGAGGAGGCGAGAATCTTCCCGCGCGTGGAGTTTTGGCGGTTTTCTCAAAACCGGCCACCTACCTGGGTTTCGCGGACCCTCCAAAACCGCGGACTGGTACTTCGTCGATGTGGCGGCATCGCATCAAAGACTTCGAGTCGAAGAAAGGAGCTCCACCGTCAATCGAGTCTGTACAGCGGGCTGCTGCAGACCCGACCGGTCTGACCGGTCCCCTGGACCGGTCTGACCGGTCTGGCCGCAGCAGCCGGGTATTTAAGTCCCCCTCACCTGGTCGTGGGGGTCTGAGTCTCTTGAGTCCTTTTCTGTTTTCTCCTTCCTCTTCCTCATGCTCCAGGTTAGGGCCAAGGTCTCCAACGCAAAGGAGGATTAGATTATAGCTAATATCTCAAATCTAGAGGGTAGATGATGGTGTGGTAGACTTCTAGCCTTGTATAGGTGAATTCCTTTGAGATTCATGAATGAAATTGGTTTGAAATTCACCCATGTGTGCTGAGTTTTCGTCTTCCCCTTCCTCCCTTGCGTTTTGGGTTTGAATTCTCCTCTTTTGGTGTGTTTTGTGTTTGGAGGAGACAACCCTTTGAATTCGTGCTTTGATGAACTCTTTGTGACGATTCTAATCCTTCTCGCCTAGTGCCAAACCCCATGGAATCGCGAGTTCTCACGAATTTGAGTTTTTCACGTTCTTGAGAAAACCCCAATCCACTTTGATCTTCCCTCGAATTCTCAAGATCCTTTAATCTTTTGGGAGAGATCTCTTGGGGATATGTTCACGGGACAGGTGTGAAGGTATCCTCCAAGTTTCGTTGGATTTGGACTTTGTTTGCTCGAGATTCAACATTTAAAGCTTTGTTTGCGGGCTGTTTGGGAGCGACCGGTCTGACCGGTGTCGCTAACCTGTCTGACCGGTCTGAAACAATCTGCTATAGCCAGACCGGTCAGAGGCAGAGTCTGTAGATTTTCTTCTTCGCTTCTGCGTTTTCTCTCGCACGTTCCTAGGTTCTTTTGCTAAGAGATAGCTAGTCCATAGCTACTCTCTCACTTCCTAGGTTTGAGGGTTTGTGGTGATTTTCGGGATATAGGCCGACGGATCGATTTCGAGAGAAATTTTGATCGGCTCCCACCCCCTGTCTGGTCACCAGCTTCGGTCCCTCACATTCAAACCATCCTCAGCATTCCACTCTTCCAGGCATTCCATACGGGATATGCCAAACTTCCGAAGTCGAGGAAATGCAGTTCTGCCCCCGTAAAAGCCCCCATCAATCTTCCTAATGCTGTCCATTCCTCCTATGCTCAGTGACTCGAGGTTTGGCAACTGACCAAGTGGTGGTAGGACGTTGCAACTGGGCGAGTCCCGCAGGGTAACATATTCCAGGCGAGGTAGATAAGTAGCAATGCTCATCATCCAGGATGGAAAGCTAATACTATTGTATCCTTGTAGAGTTAATGTTACTATCGTGTCGGGTGGCACCAGTTCTGATAAAACTTCCCTATCGTCTGCATATCTCTTGGCATCCCTAGTCCATGCCAATTCTAACCTTACAATACTCTGCTTTTCCACCAGTTTTATTCTCTTTGCCTCTTCTGCAGACTTCACATTTTCAAGCTTGCTTATATCCAACAAGGTTAGATGTTTATCCTCGAGCTCAGAAAGATTGCTGCTGGATTCACCATCAACAGCATGAACCACAAAATTCGGTAGCAAGGCTGAACGATCCTTATTCTGAGGTAGAGTGGATTTATCTAGCTCCGAGCGATCAGTTACATGTAGAAACCTCAGACTATTACTTGCAGATAGGCTACCTGGCAGGCTCTGTAGATTCTCGCAATGCGAGACGTCTAGTGTATTTAGCTTTCTGAGGTTCCCAATGCTTTCAGGTATAGTACGCAGATTAAAATTCCCAGCTAAATTAAGGTACTCTAGATTGGATAGGCTACAGACACACTCAAGTAAACTGTCAAACCCAACTTCATCATCTAGTCCATCATCCCAAATTTTTTTTCCTAAATTTAAATACCGGAGTTTAGTGAGATTGATGAGGGCTTGTTGTAATCCAACTCTGTCGTACACATCTGATAAATTCAAATATTGCAAACCTGTGAGGCCGCTGATTGCTCCTGTCAGGTCTTCAATGTCTTGAAATCCTGATAAGTTCAGATGCTCCAATCGGCTCAAACTCTGCAACGATTCTGATAAACCTGTAATGATATAGGTATTTGACAAATCCAGATGCGCCAAATTTTCTAGATTCCTGAATGAGACTGGAAATTCATGTATGCTGTAACAGTCTGATAGATCAAGATGCATCAACCTTGTCAGTTCTCCAATTGTCTTCGGTAGGGCTGTAATACTGGATCCGTGAAGATTGAGATAAATCAAATTCGAGAACTTCGTGATACATTCTGGAACAAATTCATCACGTATCTTTGGAGCACTAAGATATCCCAATTGCTACAGTCGGCCAATGGAATCGGGCAACCTCTGTATGGAGCACTCGCTTAAATCCAATACTAGCAGGGACCTAGCAGGTGCAAATGCAGCACTGCTTAGTTCACTTCTGCAACCTTCCAGAAAACGCAGTGCTATTAGCGTTGCAGGTGAAGTCAAGTATTTCTCCAGTGGTCCGCTACAATCCCTGAGCAATGCATATTGGCAGCTGCTTCCCGTAGTATTGCCTTGTTTGCTCTGGTCCAGAATTTGATTGCCAAGGAGCGAAATTGCCAAGTCATGCACTAGATCGTGCATGGTGAAAAACGTAGCTTGTGCATAGTACGCTTCAGAAGTCTGCATCAAAAGTATTATCCTAGCTAGTGTCAGGATTTCTCAATTCTACTTATTAAATTATGTAACAACACAACATATATTAAAAGCCAATGAGTATATTTACCAGGATCAATCCACAATTTTCCATACGAGCCGTACTATGAGTAAAAATGAAAACAATCTTATTATCTCTACAACTAATAAATCAAAGGAGGCGATGGTCCGACCCTGCGACCCTCGCCCCTCGCGCTCCGTCGTCCCGCCGCTCGGGCGATCGTCCCGCCGCCTGCAATTTTTCGCCATCCCGATCGATGGTCCTGCCGCGCGTTATGCTGGCACCGTCCGATCATACCAGTGCCCACACCTAGCCTACCAGGTCAGCGAATCGCGGATCGTGCGCCCTCGCCCCACCTCGCCCCCTTGCCGTGCACCCCGACCTCCATCCTCCGCCGCCGTCCTCGCTGCGCCCAGGCCGCCGCGCCCAAACTTCCGCCGCCGTCTGCTGCGTCCAGGCCGCCCACACCCTGAGTTCCAACCTCCGCAGCCGTCCCTGACTGACGATCCCCTTACTACGGGCAGATCCTCCTCACCCCCTTCCTCCTCCGCAGGGCCCGAGCCGTGGGTGGATTGAGCCAGCTCAAGTCATCGGGATCGGGTATTCTCTCCTATACAGGCTTCAATTGGTGATTCCATTTGTAAAATTTCATCTTTCCGCAATTTGTGCCTCGCTATGCTACAACTTTAGATTGAGGGAAGAATGGCCCAATAAATTAAAGCAGTAACGGTGCAGAAGGTGATGCTGAAGCTGTTGACATCAATGGAGCTCGCGAATAGGTTAGAAAGTTGTGCCTCACGATGCTCTTCTCAGGTTGGAATATGCATAGATGATGATGCAAGAAAAATGTTGAATGATTGTGGTGTCTTTTTACAACTATTTATGGATTTATCAATCCTGGCAAATGTCAAGTTAGCTGGGCCTACAATAAGATGGAATCTTGCTGCTTTAACTTTTTTTTTCTCGAAAGCGCAAGAGAACTGCGCCTCAATATATTAAGAAGAAAGGAGGGGTAAGAGCCCCAAAAGGTACAAATAGGGCATGTACCAAGCCCAAGACAGACCCCTTAAGAACTATTACAAGAACACACACAAGGGGTGAGACCTGACCAACAAAAACCAAGGACAATCACCTAAACCACCTGATTTCCTAGGACGAGAATGTGTGACACTCCTCGAGCCCCAGCAAAGGACCACTGTCTTAGGTCCTCTTTGATGACCGAAACAACACAAGACACATCAGGAGTAATCCCATCAAAGACGCTGCGGTTGCGATGCTTCCAGATGGTCCAGGCTCCCAAAATAAGACTGGAGTCAAAGCCTTTTTTTAACTAGACCATCCACTCTAGTGCTAGCGGCCATCCACCAATCAAAAAAAGAGAGGTCATTTAGTGGAGCCAAGGTTTGTAGATTGTATGTTTGCAAGACTCTTCACTATAATATCGTGGTCTCTCTCAGTACGACAAAAGAAGATGACCAAAGACCAACAGTGGTACGATGTAAACAACGTTTGATGATTATGAAACCCAAGACACATCGTGTCGCCCCACCATGTGCCAGCATGTGGTAAAGCTATCTATCCGTAAACAATCGCGCGCAAAAACAAGTATCTAACTAACCGCTAGACTTAAACAATGAACCGTGTGGAACCACTAGAATTAAACAACGACCGTCTAGCACATACACTTTGTGATGGTATAGAGTTGCCAGACTCAATATACATCTCAACTAGTTAGAGGCAGGCGATCGAAACAGGCGGCAAGCTAGACATACGAGAAGATGAACATATATATATACAAGCCAACCGTAAATACTGCTCTAGCTTGTGCCATATAAAAGAGCGAATTTCACACTACCATAGAATGTTTTTTTGGTTATGGAGGCGGGCATCACAGAAAAGGAAATATATTAATGTCCCAGTTTATGATCGACCAATGCATATGGATGTTCCGTATTACAGGGTTACAAAGTTCCAAGATCTGGTGCCTCATCAAAGGTATTACAGTGCTTTGGGAAACAACATGGCACATAGTGGAAGGCATTTCTAGAAGGGAATACAAACAACATAATAAGGTTTCTTTTTTGTTACACAAACGAGGAGCAAGACCAAGATCACTAGAGAGTACATAAGAGTAGCACGTCCACATGCTACTTAACAAAAAATACAAACACTACTAGTAGTAACTACGAAAAGGTAGGGAAATCACCTCGCATATCATAGATGATGGTGGTCATCAAACCATGTTGTCTTCAGCAAGGCAAATCTGGGAAGTCAATGGAGCAGCGCCGGCGGCGGCATGGGTGTGCACCCTCAAACCCGATGGAGCGCCTATGCCAGTGGTAGAGTCCTCAGAAGTCGGTGGTGGAGCGGTGCCATTGTGAAAGTTCCCTTGGCAGGCTGGGAGCAACTCCCTCTGCAGCCTCTTGGAGAAGGTCTCCATCCCCATGTGGAACAGGAGGAGCCAGACATAGGAAAGGAACTCACCGTCTTTGCCCAAAGCTTTGGCGTGCTGGTAACCTCGGCATCTGCTAGCGGAGAAGCAGAGCATCTGCACCCAAACATCCTGGATCTCTTTCCACATCTCCACCTCATCCTTTGTCGATAACCTTTGTGCAAGGGCCCAGGCTTGGTCTATGAAATTTCCTTCTTTGTTGGAGCCTTCCATTGATGATCCCTCTTGAGAAGATCTCTCTGACTTTTCCTGCACGTCTGTCTCTAGATTCTTTTGCATAACTTCAATTTGTTTGTCCATAACGATTGCTTCCTCTTTCATTTGTTTATCTCCCAGGCTACATGGCGTGCACCGACTCCAGCATACTGGATTCCAGTTCCAGTCTTTGAGGATATTCTTGAGCTGGCCATAGGCTGTTTTAAAGAGATTCCGCCTGGTGCCAGGCAACAACATTTCAGGATTAACAAACAAGAGGTATACCATGTAGTTGGACATCTGTCTGCACTGTACAGCTTTACACTTGGCAGATTCTTGGCTGCATTGAGGTCTACTGGTGGTGCTAGTTGGGTTGTTGGCAACAGATGTATGTTTCCCTTGTACCATTATTACTCGCATCCACCACGGTAGTCATGTCTCCTTGGTCTCCCTTGTTGGGGGCTCAGCAAAGGCACATTTATGGTCTGGATGAACTGGAGGAGAAGAAGCAAAAATCCGTGGCAAGGTGCCAGAGAACGCACTCATCGAATGGCCTGTTCATGTTCAAGCCCCAGCTGCTGTGGTTGTTGAAGCTGCGGTAGGTAGCAGCGTTTTGTATCTTTTGGCCCCACCCGTCTTTCAGATATTGAATAACCAAGCTTGTAATTCTAGCAGACGTGAAGCAGGGCTCCATGCACCAGTGTTGGTCGAGGAAGTCCTTGCATTGAAGGAAGCTTACAATCCCCATCTTGATGTTGTGCTTCTTGTTGCGGACAAAGTATCCCGCAAGACTATACTGATAGAGCGTCTCTGGCCACACCTCCGGATCATCCGCTTCACTCGCCACAACAAGAGTGAAGAAAGGAAAAATATTCTAGAACAGCAGTACAACATAATATGGCATATGTAACCTTGACATCAATACCATTATTGGCTTCTCTGTGGCTGTGGTGGAAGAGGGCGATGGATGCCCACGGTAGAAACCAACGTGACAAATATGTCACCATGGTAGGTTCCTCTGCCTCGAGAACACCAGTTTTTTGTTTGGTATAAAGAAGAAAGAAGGCACTAGCTGTTAGATCTTCTAATCTTCTAGATCAGCACGAGATCGGGTATGTGCACTAGATCGGTATAGGAAAAATATGTTCTGGTTATGAATACAAGTAGAAATAGAGGTTCTTGCCTAGATCTAGTACATGAACGAGTGAGGGGTGAAAGAAGTAGACCGATACAGGCGGAGCGGAGGTGGTGCTGCTCGTCGACGCCGGATCGGTGATGGCGGGGCAGTGGTAGTTGGTGAAGCACGAGGAAGACGGCGATGGCGAACAGCGATACCGGTGGAACTTCACGTCGGCACCAGCGCTTACCCTTAGATCGGTAGGGATGTGGGAGAGGGTTGTTGTGGCGGTGAACCTCGTGTTTTGTGCCCCGGCGCCTCTCCCGTTCTATATAGCGCGGGCGACGGGGGCCCACCAGCCATATGGGTTGGACGCCCCCGATCAGGGTGTGTTCAAGGGGTCCGGCCCGATCTTTGGATCGGGCCCATGGAGATCAAATCCAACATTCTCCCCCTTGATCTCTCATTGTTCTTATTCTTGTTCTGTATCTGAGTTTGGTCCATCCCATCACAGATCAGTGCATAGGGCGTGCCTCGTAATGATAGTTATTATCGTCAGATTAACAGCCACAATCACCTTTCCGGTCTGGAACAGAGTCTTATTCTTGGGCCCTCTTTGTCCAGGAATCATAGGCCTTTCTTCAACCCCATGCCGGCTAAGTGTTCTCAGAACACATTGGGTGGTGGACCTTTTGTAAGCGGATCCGCTAACATCTTGTTCGTTCTAATATGATCTAGACAAATTATTTGATCCTGGACTTGCTCTTTAACAACATAAAACTTAATGTCGATATGTTTGGCAGCACCACTCGACTTGTTGTTATGAGCATAGAGCACTGCTGGCTCGTTCTCGCAGTATAACTTCATTGGTCTTTCTATGCTGTCGATCACTTTCAATCTGGGTACGAATTTCTTAAGCCATGTGACCTGCCCTGAGGCCTCATAACATGCTACAAATTCAGCATACATCATGGATGATGCTATGACTGACTGCTTGGAGCTCTTCCACAATATCGCTCCCTTTGCAAGAGTAAAGATATATCCAGATGTGGATTTTCTATCGTCCGCATCTCCTGCAAAGTCTGAATCTGAATATCCTTCTATTTCTAAAGATTCTAATTTTCTGCATGTCATCATGAGACCTGTTGTACCCCTCACATAGCGTAAAGCTTTCTTTACCATTTTCCAGTGCTCTATGCCTGGATTACTCTGTTATCTGCCAAGTACCCGGTAACAAACTCAAGTCAGGGTATGTGCACACTTGTGCATACTGTAAGCTTCCGACAGCAAAGCATAAGGCACTGCCTTCATTTGTTCGAGCTCGTACTTGTTCTTGGGACACTGATGTTTCCCGAAACTGTCGTCCTTGACTATTGGAGCAGGTGTGGGCTTGCTCTTATGCATACCATATTTCTTTAACATCTTTTCTAGGTATGCCTTCTGTGATAATGCTAACACCCCATTTCTTCTGTCTCGATGAATTTCAATTCCTAAAAAGAATGAAGCTTCACCGAGATCTTTCATATCAAACTTCAAGGACAAGAATTTCTTTGTCTCTAGTAGTAGATAGACATCACTACTAGCTAGCAGAATATCATCCACATACAGGATGAGGAAAATGAATTTTTCGTTCTTGAACTTTGCATAAATGCAATTGTCCTCTTCGTTTTCTTTAAATCCAAACTTTCTTATTGTTTTATCAAATTTCAAATACCACTGCCTTGAGGCTTGTTTTAAGCCATAAATCGATTTCTTCAGGCGGCACCCTAAGTTTTCTTTGCCTTCCACGACAAAACCTTTTGGCTGTGCCATGTAGACATTCTCATATAAATTCCCATTCAGGAATGCTGTCTTCACATCCATCTGATGTAATTCTAGATCATAATGTACCACTAAGGCCATTATTATTCTGAAAGAATTTTTACATGAGACCGGGGAAAATGTCTCATCGTAATCTATCACTTCTCTTTTCGTAAAGCCTTTCGCCACAAGTCACGCTTTAAATCTTTCTACGTTCCCTTTGGAGTCACATTTCGTCTTGTCGGCCCATTTGCAGCCTACTATTTTGGCTTCTTTAGGAATTTCTTCTAAGTCCCAAACTTTATTGACACTCATAGATTTTATTTCATCTTCCATGGTTGCAGTCCACTTGGATGAATTCACGCTTCTCATGGCTTCTTCAAAAGAGGTGGGATCATCCTCCATTTGAATTTTTTCGCTATTATAGTCTTCATAGTCATCAGAAATAGCTGGTCTGCTGATTCTTTGTGGCCTACTCGGGGCCACTGCAACTGGTATTTCTTGGACAGGAGGCTACTGCTGCTCCCTCTCGTCCGTGGCAACGGGTTCTATTGGATCCTGAGGAATAGGTTCCTCATTTTCATTTGCTGCCACATCAGGAGAACCGACAACAGGTGTTGGCACCGCAATTTCCTACTCTATTGGTGCCACAACCACAGGCAACGAGAAATAAGGCTCTTGAGTCATCGGAGTGGGAACGAACACCCGCTTCTCCTCAAGATCAATTTTTCTGGCTACCATGCTCCCCCTGATCATCTGATCTTCTAAGAAGGTAGCATGTCGTGTTTCTATAAATTTCGTGTATCTGTCAGGACAGTAGAAACGATATCCCTTAGACTTTTCTGGATAGCCAATAAAATGGCAACTGACTGTCTTGGGATCTAGTTTTCTAATGTTTGGATTAAATACCTTAGCCTCAGCTGGACAACCCCACACAAGAAAGTGATTAAGCGAGGGATTCTCTTCCTGTCCATAATTCATACGGTGTTTTCGGCACCGATTTATTTGGCACATGATTAAGAATGTAAATGGTGGTTTTTAATGCCTCCATCCACAAGTTAATCAGTAGTGTGGAGTAGCTCATCATACTTCTGATCATATCCATCAGGGTACGGTTTCTTCTTTCTGCTACTCCGTTCTGCTGAGGCTCGCCCGGCGTCGAATACTGGGCAACTATGCCATTTTCCATAAGGAACCTCGCAAAAGGTCCAGGAACTTGGCCACAAGGGGTGTACCAACCGTAGTACCCCCCACCCCCCCACACAGTCGGATCTTACTATCTTGATGTTGATTTTCTTCTTCTGCTTTAAATATCTTGAATTTATCCAACGCTTCCGATCATTCGTTAATTGGATAAATGTAGCCATAACATGAATAATCATCTGTGAATGTTATGAATGAATCATAGCCATCCACAGTAGTGACAGAAAATGGTCCACATATATCTGTATGGATTATTTCTAAAATTCCCGCACTGCGTTTGGCATCTTTCTTTATTTTCTTAGCAAATTTTCTTTAATACAATCGATACATTGTTCTAATTCTAAAAATTCTAATGATGGAAGAATTGATGCTTTCACTAAGCGCTCTATTCTCTCCCTCGAAATATGGCCTAAATGACAGTGCCATAATTTTGACGAGATTGCATCAATTCTTTTGTTTCTTATTAACATTCATAGATGATGAGGCATTCTTATTCTTATTGCATACAACATTCCTTTGCCATCACCAAAATGACAATCAATAGAGTCATCATTTTATTGTGACACACTTCTCAAATTCCTTCTGATTTGTATTAGGTGGGAAAAGTTTCTTATTGTTCTGATAGTTCTTCTTTTTCTGTTGAACATGGAAGACAAGCTCACCTCCATTGGAGGCTCTGAGTCTATCCTCTTCTTGAATGCACATGGTAAACAGCTTCACAACGTTCCATTTTTCTAGCTGAGTGTTATAATTGACATGAAAAATCGAAAAATCCTTGGGAATAGACTTGAACACCAGCTGAACGATGAAGGGATCTGGAAGAGGCATGTTCATTGTATTAAGCTTATTTGCCATGTGGCTCATTTCTAGAATGTGTTCTCTTATTCCACCGCCAGCATATTTCTTGTTCATAAGCTGCTTAGTCAAAGTGGCAGCATAAGCCTTGGAAGAGTCAGTGAACTGGCTCTCCACCATTGTTAGATACTAAGTAGCGGTGGCACATTCTGGGATTGGCATTCTTATACCATCTGAAATGGAACCTCTGATAATCATCAGGCACTTGCGGTTTGAAATATTCCAATGTTCCTGCTAAACGTCCCATTTGGTCCAAGCAATGTCATGGGCTTTCCCTCGAATAGCACATGCATCATTTGCTTCGTTCTGAGCCCTCACGCGATTTTCTAGTTCTTCTGGTGCTGGCATTATGATGACCAAATCTATATTAGCCATCGCCAGAGCAATTTGTAACTTCTGAAAATCATTTCCCATAGTTCTGGCCATTTAATTCTGGAATGGCATTCACATATGACGTATCATTGGATCTCTGAATTCAGAAATTTGAGTACAAATTCAAGATAACAATAATGGCATGTTTAAATTTAACTTTAGTCAAAATTCAAACATACAATATTGTGCGCATTAAGTCTAAATCACCTTTGGGCAGAGATAGAGAAAATGCATACAAAATTTCTAGTCAAAATTATAATATTGCAATATCAATTTTGGTCAGAAATTACAATATCATAATTCTCAAAATCCTGTATTCAAGCAGGGCAATATTCTGTGCATTGAGTCTAAATCACCTTTGGGCAGAGATAGAAAAAAAATGCGTAAAATTTTCTGGACAAGATTATAATATTGTAATATCAACTTTGGTCAGAAATTACAATATCATAATTCTCAAAATTCTGTATTCAAGTCAAAATTCTATATTCCTCTGTATTAATTATGTCGTTGGTTCAAATTAACACAGACGGGAAATTCGCAATTCTTCGCAGCGGAAACATGTAAAAATTCTAAAATTCAGAAGCATATATCTTTGTTCTTGATTCTAAAACAATTTACACTTTGGTGCAAATTTAAATTCTAGACAAAATATGATGTTAAATTCAAACTGAAAATGCTTCTGAATAAAGAAAAAACATGAAAATTGTCAGTCTTCTTTTTGGCTCATGGCCAATTTCGGTCCGCGGCCCGTCAAGGCGCTACAGGCTCCCCGCGCCTAGGCCCTTGGCCCAACAGCCGACGCCCGGGCCGCGGAATCGGCCCGGCGCGGCACGCCGCCGAGCTCCACTTGGGCTCATTTTGGCCCATCGGCAGGCAGGGCGATTGCGCGCCGTCGGATTGAATCCGACGGTCGGGAGTGGATCTCAAGGATGAAAACTCCCTCCCGGCCGCCGCCCCCTTCAAACCCTAGACCATTTCTTTCTTTCCTTTTCTCTTTCATCTTCTGGTTCGTGACCGGCGGCGGCGGCCGGTGCGGCTCGCCGGAGGACGCCGCCTCGGGGACCCTCGCTGGCGTGTGCGCCGCCGTCGAGGGATCTCAGGGTCGCGCCCGAGCCCGCGTGGCAAGGAGGAACGGCGGTTCGGGGTTCTGGGGTTCTATCCCGCACGGCGGCGGAGGTGCGCCGAAAAGCCGGTGCCGGGTGTTCTTCACCTGCGAGACGACGAGTCCGGTGGGGATGGCGGTGTAGAGGACAGGTAGGTACCCGCCGCCCTTTCTTCTTGCTAGAGTTAGGATTTCTGGGGATTCTTTCTTCGATTTGCATTTCTTTCTTTCTTCTCTGGATCTTTCCCTAACCGGAACAATGCACGAGAATGGCTCTGGTACCATTGTTAGATCTTCTAAGCTTAGATCAGCACGAGATCGGGTCTGTGCACTAGATCGGTATAGGGAAAATATGTTCTGTTTATGAATACAAGTAGAAACAGTGGTTCTTGCCTAGATCTAGTACATGAACGAGTGAGGGGTGAAAGAAGTAGACTGATACAGGCGGAGCGGAGGCGCTGCTGCTCGTCGACGCCGGATCGGTGATGGCGGGGCAGTGGTAGTCGGTGAAGCACGAGGAAGACGGCGATGGCGAACAGCGATACCGGTGGAACTTCCCGTCGGCACCAGCGCTTACCCTTAGATCGGTAGGGATATGGGAAAGGGTTGTGGCGGCGGTGAACCTCGTATCTCGTGCCCCGGCCCCTCTCCCGTTCTATATAGCGCGGGCGACAGGGGCCCACTAGCCATATGGGCTGGACGCCCCCGATCAGGGCGTGTTCAAGGGGTTCGGCCCGATCTTTGGATCGGACTCGTGGAGATCAACTCCAACACTAGCGAGCCCTCTTCGCACGGATTCATATGCTCTCTCTTCTTCCCTAATAATAAGACCCCAAAATTTCTCAAAGATACTGATTCGACGATGGTAGGAAGATGAAAGGTATACAAATAGCTTAGAGACCTCACCACGCTCTTCTTTTTCTTGTTGTCTTAGTTTCCTTGCTTCTTCTGCTCTTTCTCGTCGATGATTGCTGCTGCCCTCTGCTGCTTCATCCTTGCTTGATGATAATCCTCGGAGACAAGCAAGAGCTGGCTTCTTGATCACCTCCATTGACAGGGCCCGGGCCTGGGAGGTCGTCATTACAGCTGTGCCTTCATTTTTGTTATTGGTGTGAATTAGTTATTAACTAAGCTGCAGGGAGGCTAGCTGATGACAGAAGATAATACGGAGATGCATGACAGGATAGATAGCTAGATAGCTCACCAGGGTCTTCCTCTGGTTGTTGTCGGATGACAATATCCCTTGCATCCTTCACGTACTCCTCAAGTGTAGTTCTATTATCCATGTTGCCATCATTTTTTCGCTTTGTCTTTGCTGCTGCACCTGAGCTGACGAGGCTATAAATGCTCGCTCTCTTAAAAGCCCATGCCTTCACGACGCATTTGACAAACCCAACGACGAACAGCAGGATCGCTGACTCCAACAGCTTCTCGTCACCGCCCCGTGGCCAGGACTTACAGAAGACGTACACGGCCACGGTGACCTGAGACACCGCGGGGAGCAGGTGCCGGCTCCACAGCTCGTTGTCCTCGATGTTGTAGGCGGCGACGCCGTCTTGTCCACCGAGGTGGATTAGAAGGACGGGCGCCCAGACCACCTCCAGCAGCGTGTTGCTGCTCCTGCCACCGCAATCACCTTGGTCCTTATGGCGGTTGAAGAGCGTGGCGAGCGCATATATCGCCACAACATCACCGCCATGGTATGCTAGCCACATTATGAATCTGAACCAACCAGGAAGGGCCTGCCTACGGAGAAGGAGAAAGAAAAACAAGAGGAATTGGATGAGCAGGCTGGTGAGGACGAGGACACGCAGCTGCGACTCCTCCCACCAGAGCATCAAGATGCAGGCGGGCCTGTCTGCAGACGCCTGCAGGGCCTCCCGTATCACCTGCCAGCACTAACTAATCACTCTGCAGGAGCCTGCCAATGCATGTCGGCAACCTGCGACCTCCTGCCGGATTTTGCGGCCAAAATGAAGCAGGCTTGCAGACGCCTGCAGACACCTGCGAGCTAAATAGCTGCTGTCTGATGCATATCTATCTGACTCCAGCTGCATGACTTCTTAATTTGCAAGTCAAATTGCATGCCAAAACAAAACAAGTTAAAGCAGAATGAAATAAAAGAGTCCTGAGCCGCTGGCATAAAAGATTGATCTCCCATGCTTTGTCAGTAAAGATGAACATGACTGAAGAAACGTGCTAAGACAACAAGAATAGGACACACTCACACAAGACAGATCCTGCAGCTAATTCTGAACCACCATTATTGGTAACTTTTAAGTCTAAGCTTTGAACTATTCATGGAGCTACGATGATATAGTCAGATCAGTGATGATCAATCCACGGCCAGGAGCTATCCAACTAGCTTACGACAAGCTCTACAAGAAACAAATGGGCGACAAGAACTTTGAAGTAGCATGGACTCCTTCCTGCAAGTATAATAACAGTTCTCGTGAGGTTCAAACATTCAAATATGGACTGTAATAACTGCTTGCTATTTAATTTAATGTACCATCACATATATGAAGAAGGTGATGTTAACAATTTTATAAGAGAACAGGACAAGATGAAAAGAGCATGAAATTATTAACACTTCTTTCTTTGCAGGTCTGGATAGCAATAGTATAACAGATATACCAGATATCTGATTAAGAAAAAAGAACATGTACAAGATACTCAAAGCTTGACGCCACAAGCTATGACTGAAAAAAATGAAACACTTCCAAGGAACAGCTGAAAACATGAAGAACAGGGCAACAGAGATGCTGTAACTTTCCTATGGGTTTGGTCGGGAGATCAACAGAGACATTAGCCTATATTATCCAAAATACTGCTGCAAACTCTGCTAAATGTTTCTGAAAGTGAAGGAAAGGCCAAGACAAAGACAGCAATGGAAACTTTCAGACCTTGAATTTCTAATGGTCATGCAGCTCCAGCTTCTTCAATAATATCGTTCAAGCTGTCAATCCTTATGATATCCAAATAAGATGCGCCTGCAAAAAACAAAAGTTAGTATGTGTTTTTATGATTTAAGTAAATAAACCAATGCCAAAAACATGAAAAACAGTAACATATTACCTGCTTCTCTAAGCCAGTCTTGGAAACAAATCAAAGCTTCTACAGTGTTGCCTGATAGCCTAGTTCTATGGTCAGTGATGATTCGTCCACCTGTACTGAATGCAGTCTCGGATGCTGTAGCAGCCAATACATCACGGGCCAAGGGATATTGATTGGCTCCCCCCCCACCCAGCCACCCCCCAAATGGCTAGATTTTGCAGAGATGTGTGGCACAAAAGGGATTTAGGGTAATTGGATCTGATGCACATGGAACACATTTTCCCCTGTACGTCACTGCCTTCTCCTCAACACTAAAGCCCCAGAGATGCCCGTGCAGCTCTAGCACACCCTTTGAAACTTCATTGTTTTTTCTTGATGACAACATCTTTGAATCTAAAACTGAGGGACCGAAACTGGCGACCAGAGGGGGGGTGAATGTGAGCTGATCAAAATTTCTTCGAAATTTGAAACGTCGGCCTATGTCCCAAAATCACCGCAAGCCCTCGAACCTAGGTCAGCGAGAATAGCTATGGACAAGCTATCTCGAAGCAGAACCCCCAGGTCGCAGCGCGGAAGTAAAGGCGAGAGAAACTTCTCAAACCGCAGCGCAGCACACACAGACCGGTCTGAACGGTGCACTGGACCGGTCTGACCGGTCGGGCAATTCAAACCCAGACTGACCGATCTGACCAGTCTCGCCCACCGGTCTGACCGGTGTCGTCCAGAAAACCCGCAAACAAACCTTCAAACCACGAATCTCGAGCAAACGAAGTCCAAATCCAACCAAACTTGGAGGAAAGCTTCGTAACTACCCCGTGAACATATCCCCAAAAGATCTCACCCAAAAGATTCACAGATCGAGAGAAATCGAGGAAAGATCAAAGAGGATTGGAGTTTTCTCAAGAACACAAAATCGCCAATTTGTGAGAACCCATGATTCCAGGGGGTCTGGCACTAGGCTATATGCATAGGAATCGTTCCAAAGAGTTCATCAAATCACGAAATCAAGGGTTGGTCTCCTCCAAACAAGAAACACACCAAAAGATTAGAATTAAACCCAAATCGCAAGAGAGAAGGGGAGGACGAGATGCTTAGCGCACACAAGTGAATCTCAAACAAATTTCATTCATTAATCTCAGAGGAATTCACCTATACAATTAACATCAATGTGATGCAAAGACATGGTATAGCATGATACGAGGCCGAGGGACAGGCGGAATGGTTAAAGAAACATGTACCCGGAGTTTTAATAATAGTTGACAACAGCGATAACCATTTAAGTAGTTTGCTCCTATAACAACGAGTCAAGTGTGGTGCCAAACACATTGACACAAAGTTATACGTTGTAAAGGAGAAAGTCCGGAATTATGTTGAAATGCATTGAGTAAAAGAATGACAGACATGTGTTTGTGGATCCACTTATTAATGGCTTGCCGCCCAGTGTGTACAGAGAACACACAGTCAACATGGGTTTATGGTATAGCCTATACTTTCCGGACAATAAAGGGCCCCAAAGTTAAAGTATCTATTTCAGAACAGAGACATGTATTGTAGCTGTTGAATCTATCGGCAACCGACCGTGACGATGAAACTGCTCTATGCATTAATTTGTGATGAAATATGAAAAGAAGTAAAAGATATAAAGGTGAAAGTATAAGAGGAGATCAAGGGGGAGAATGTTGGAATTGATCTCCACTAGTTGGCCCAACGGCCAACTAATCTCTTGACCTAGCGCCCTGATCGGGGGCCCGACCCAAGAAGAGGCTGGTGGGCCCCCGTCGCGCAGCCCTATAAAGAGGAGGTGGGGACTGACGGCTCAGGATACGAGGTTCATCGCCGCCACTGTTCCCCACCTCAAATACCCTAGACCGATCGATAGAGGGGGGCTGAGAGCGACGGGAAGCGCCACCGGCTCGCCGTCACCACTGGCCGTCACTGCACCGCGCCTCTACCACATCTGCACCACGCCATCGTCAGGTAGCCGCCGTCATTGCTCCACACCTAGACGATCCACAGAATTTAACAGCCCAACCACGTCCTAGATCGTTAACTCCTCATACTCCATCAGTGTCTCGATCGTGATGGCGACCTGCAGGCACTTCTCGAGGATGACGTGGAAGAATTTCTCGATGGCTCGCTCCTCGTCCATGGTATCGTCGTCGTACCACGCCAGCTGCTACATCATGGTGGTGAGGCGGTGAGAAGTCGTCGATGTCCTCGCCCGGCTTGAAAGCCAGGTTCTCCTACTCCTTACACATCTTGACCTTCATCACCATGGACCACTCGGCATAGTTGGTTTTGGTGAGAATTGGCCATCCTCTGCCGATGCCGGAGTCCTTGATGACGGTGTGGACGGTGGGAGGAGAGCCGGGGCGTCCACAGCGACCACAGCGCCGGTCCGGGGAAGGGGAGACGCGCCGCCTGTCAGGGATTCGCGCACCAATGTCCCTTTCGCGCCCTCTGCGCGCCCGCTGCTCCCGGTCGTCGAAGTCCCGCATAGCCTGCTCCTGCTCTGGGCGCTCGCGCGGCCGCTGGGCCTCCATCATGCGCTGGACGCGAGGATGCCGCTACGGGTCGCATCCCCCCGGAGCGCCATCGAGGCCACGCTCGTCCCTGTCTAGGTCAAGGGCCTCCAGTCGTGCGGCCTGCTCCCGCAGCCGCTGCGCTTCCAGCGCGCGCTCTACACGAGGATCACGAGCGCCGGCGCGGGCCGCGTTGCGTCCTCGTCGGTCCCCAGCACTTGCGCGAGCCACATCACGGTCGAAGTCGTGGCCTTCTGCATCCGCATCGTGACGACGTCCGCGAAGACCGGCCGTGTCGCGCAAGCGCTAGCCATCCGCGTCCATTCCTCCGTGTCAGCCGTGGCCTCACGCTCGCCTCTGCTCCCGAACCGCTTCCGCGTCGTCCGCGTCCGGGTCGGAGTCGTAGGCACCAGTATCGCGTCCGCCTCCGGCTCCGCGTCGGTCCCGCGCGCGGTCGTGGCCCACAATAGTAGTCGTGGTCGTCCGTGTCGTGAAGTCCCCCGCGTCCGCGTCCGCTTCCAGCATCCCGCTCCGCTGCTGCCCGGTCACCCGCATCGGGTCGCCCGCATCGCCACGCAAGACAGCAGCATCCACCGCCGCCTATCGAGCAGCAGCAGCCGGTTCTGCAGCCACCTTGTCAGGCAGCGCCGCGGCAAGCTCGGCGGCCGCGAGCCTCTGCGCTCGAGCGGCTACCTCTGCCTGCACGGCCGTCTCCTCCTCTCGCCGATCCGCCGCCGCCTGCGCTGCTTCACGCTCGCGGTCCCGGGCTTCCGCTGCGGCACGTGCGTCCGCATCCCGCGCCGCATCCGCACGCCTTGCGTCACACACCGCCGCCTGCCGGCGCCACCCGCTGCTGCTGGTGGACTCGACGGAGTGGGAACGGGAGTGGCTTGCCGTGGCTGACGACGGGATTGGGATGGGGAAGAGGGGAAAATACTAGGTAAGAACTCAAGCTCTAATACCATTTGTTGGAGACAAAGCACAGTTTTGGGACTGATTTTCTATTGCTTTTCCACCTCCCCCCAACAAGGGTTGGCTGCTTAGTATATATAGGTGTAGGTAAACGGGTAGGCTACGCTTGTATCACTACCGCATATATCCAAGATGCTTGCGAGTAGAAGATCATAGATCGTTACCACTAGACGCGCAGCGCAGCGGAAGAAGTCGCGCGTCGATGTAGAGGAAGTAGTCGATCACGTCCCACGAACCGAGCTCCTCGTACTTGATCCCAGCAGCCGATCAGCGCAGCATTCGCAGCAGCGCCTCCACGGAGTCCACACGTACGGGGATGAAACGCCGGGCGTCGGTGTGTTAGCACCGCACGCACGACATGGGCGGCGGCCGAGAGAGAGAGGGAGGGGCGGCGGCTAGGAGGTGGCGCGGCTCATAGGGGTCTCGCCCCCTAGCCCCTCCCTCGTATATATAGGGCATACTAATGGGTTTCTATCTCATAGGCCCATTAGTAATCCTAATCCCTCTTGGATCAATATACTCTTGGGCCTTTAAACCATATTGTGATGATGGGCTCTTGGGCATATCACCAACAATCTCCCACTTGCACTAGAGACAATCATACAGGCAAGCTTTCCAACATTCCAAACCCCTTAAGTGTGTGACCCGTTAGGTTCATGTGTAGGTGGTCGTGATCGGAAATCATTTCCGAATCACAAGTCAATAGCGGCACCTAGCAGGGCATAGTGACTCACAAATACACATAAAGATCATATCGGCTGAACCTTAGATATACTCATACACCGATCCCTTTGCCACACGATACCAGTCAAGCTCAAAGCGAGATGCGTGCCACCTTTGTGATAGCTCGACCATTCTCTCGATCTAATAGTGGATTCTATTTATAACTAACCTTTAGTCATAATGATTAACTCTTTAATCACTTTGGCATGGCCATGCACTTTCAAATCCAACTATCTCGAGGGGCCCAGAGATATCTCTCCCGTTATCTAGGAGGGGCAAATTCCATCTTGATCCGCTCACATCTCATTCCATGTTTCATGACACACCTGTAAGCTACTTTTGTAACTACCCAGTCACGGAGTAGCGTTTAGCAGCCCCAAGATGCACCACTACACACAGTGAGAAACAATGGCGATCTCAGGTCTAAGGATCCAGTAGGTATAACACTCAAGAACAACTGATGGCACATACAAAATAACAATCCCAACATTGTCTTGGAGTGGGTCAATCCAACACCATGTTCACCAACATGTGTCCACATCATTAATCCGATATCTCCATATCCATGATCCGTGAAACATGATCATCAATTAATGCATGTGCTAGTCTCAACGTCGTTGTTGTCCCACACAACGACATAAACTAGGGATAATTTAGAATCATATCATTATCAACAAAGAGTTTCACGAACAAGTCACATACTTGATAATCAATGTAAAAAATAATCATCCATGGAACAAATAACAATTATTTATCATTACATAAACATACTCATGACACAAAAATCTCCCACGCACACTAGAATTACTGATGTAAGTATCTAATACCCATAGATCTCATGTGCGCCTCATGCTTTGGTTGTGGGAGAGGCTTCGTCAACGGATCAGCAACGTTTGAATCCGTGTGCACCTTGCAAACCTTCACATCACCTCTCTCAACAAAGTTACAGATGAGGTGATACTTCCGCAGTATATGTCTGGACTTTTTAGTTGTTCTAGGCTCCTTTGCTAATGCAACGGCACCACTATTATCACAATAGAGCTCCACTGGACTGGACGCACTAGGAATAACACCCAAGTCATAAACAAACTTTCTGATCAAAACAGCTTCTTTTGCAGCTTCGGAAGCTGCAATATACTCGGCCTCTGTCGTCGAATCAGCCACCGTATCTTGCTTGGAACTTTTCCAGCTCACTGCCCCACCATTGAGGCAGAAAATAAAACCGGATTGCGATTTGGAGTCATCTTTGTCTGTTTGAAAACTAACATCGGTGTAACCCTTTACAAGGAGCTCATCTTCGCCTCCAAATATTAGGAACATATCCTTAGTTCTTCTCAAGTACTTAAGGATACTCTTTACAATTGTCTAGTGAGCTTCACCGAAATCTGACTGATACCTGCTCGTAACACTTAGAGCAAAGGAAACATCTGGGCGCGTGCAAAGCATAGCATACATGATCGACCTTATGGCTGAAGCATAAGAAATCGTACTCGTCCTCTTTTGCTCATCAGGTGTCGTAGCACACTGACTCTTGCTTAGAGTAATGCCATGTGACATTGGCAAGAAACCTTTCTTGGAATCTTGCATATTGAACCGATTCAATATCTTGTCAATGTACGTGTCTTGGCTTAATCCAATTAGCCTTTTTGATCTATCTCTATAGATCCTAATACCCAGAATATAAGCCGCCTCTCCTAAATCCTTCATTGAAAAACTCTTTTTCAATGAGGTTTTAACGGCTTCAAGCATTGGAATATCATTTCCGATCAGTAATATGTCATCCACATATAGGACCAGAAACACAAGTGCGCTCCCACTAGCCTTTTTGTAAACACAAGGCTCATCTTCATTCTTAATGAAGACAAACCCTTTGACTACTTCATCAAAACGAATATTCCAACTCCGAGATGCTTACTTCAATCCATAGATGGACCTCTAAAGCTTACATATTTTCCCAGCATTTTTAGGATCGACAAAACCTTCAGGCTGTGTCATATACACATCCTCACTTAGATGTCCATTAAGGAAAGCGTTTTTGACATCCATTTGCCATATCTCATAGTCATAATATGCGGCAATTGTTAGGAGAATCCGAACAGACTTTAGCATTGCGACGGGCGAAAAGGTTTCCTCTTAGTCAACACCTTGAATTTGTCGGAAACCTTTCGCCACCAATCGTGCCTTATATATTTGAACATTTCCATCCATGTATAATTTTTTCTTAAAAATCCACTTACAGTCGACAGGTCTTACACTGTCAATTTTATCGACCAAGTTCCAAACTTGATTATTATGCATGGATTTTAACTCGGATTCCATGGCTTCAAGCCATTTGTCGGAGTCGGGTCCCATCATTGCTTCTTTGTAGGTCAAGGGCTCATCATTTTCCATCAATAATACGTGGCGCTCCTTGGTAATAAGGAGGTTGAGCTTGTCAGTAGCGCGACGTGCCCTTATAGACCTTCGTGGGGCTGGTGCCTCAACTACGGGTTGTGCAACATCTTGCAAGAGTGGGTGCTGAAACAGTTTCGGGTGTTTCCTGAATTTCTTCAAGTTGCACCTTGCTCCCACTAAATCCTTTTGAGAGAAACTCCTTTTCTAAGAAAACACCATTGCGAGCGACAAACACTTTGCCTTCTGCCTTATTGTAAAAATAATATCCTTTGGTTTCCCTAGATACCCCACAAAGAAGCATTTGTCTGACTTTGGAGTAAGCTTATCTGACATCAAACGTTTGACATAAGCCTCACATCCCCAAACTTTGAGAAAAGATAATCCGGGACGTTTCCTAGTCCATATCTCATATGGTGTCTTCTCAACAGACTTACTTGGAACCCTATTCAGTGTGAACGCAGCAGTTTCAAGAGCATAACTGCAAAATAACAATGGAAGATCAGCTTGGCTCATCATGGACCTAACCATGTCCAACAAGGTTCGGTTCCTCCGTTCGGATACCCCATTCCATTGAGGCGTTCCGGGCGGAGTTAGCTGCGGAATAATTCCACATTGCTTCAAATGATCACCAAATTCAAGGCTCAAATATTCTCCTCCACGATCAGATCGCAGAAATTTAATTGTCTTGCCTAATTGATTTTGTACTTCATTCTGAAATTCTTTGAACTTTTCAAATGATTCAGACTTGTGCCTCATTAAGTAGATATAGCCATATCTACTAAAGTCATCAGTGAAAGTAATGAAGTACTGAAAACCACCTCTGGCTATTGAGCTCATTGGTCCACATACATCGGTATGTACAAGTCCCAACAAGTCACTCGCCCTCTCACTATAACCAGTGAAAGGCGCTTTGGTCATCTTTCCAAGCAAACAAGACTCACATGTGTCAAATGATTCAAAATCAAATGAGCTTAACAATCCATCTTTATGGAGTTGTTCAATACGCTTCTCATTTATATGACCTAAGCGACAATGCCAAATAAAAGTGGGATTCAAATCATTTGGTCTAAGCCTCTTAGTATTAATGTTACAGACAGATTTATCCTCAAGATCAAGAACATATAATCCATTCACCAATGGACAATGAGCATAAAAAATATCATTGCAAAAAATAGAACAACATTTGTTCTCTATTACAATCTTAAAATCATTAACTTCTTCCAAACATGAAGAAGAAATAATGTTCTTGCTCAAAGCAGGAATGCAATAATAATTATTTAATTCCAAAACTAATCCGGAGGGTAGAGACAAGTGGTACGTGCCGACCGCCAACACCGCAACCTTTGCGCCATTGCCGACACGAACGTCCAACTAGCCTCTTACAAATCTTCTAGTCTCACTTAGACCCTGCAATGATTTGCAAGTGTGAATCATCGATCCAATATCAAATACCCATGATTCACTGGAAGATAATGCAATATTAATTTCTATAACATTTATACCTGAAGTGGAAGTCTCACTTCCCTTCTTGTTCTTCTTTTCTTCCAAGTACTTCTTGTACTTCCTAGACCAATGTCCCTTTTCATGACAGTGGAAGCATTTATCCTCCGAAGTAGGGCCAGATTTGGCCTTAGGTGCTGGCTTTAGCTTAGAGCCCGAGGACTCACCACTGGAACTCTTTTCCTTGCCTTTACCTTTGGGATTAGGAGGCGTCCAACGCTTCCTCTTTTTGTTCTCCTTCTAAATCATCATCACATGATTGGGATTCTTCTTAATGCTCTCCTCTGTTGTCTTTAGCATCCCATGCAACTCACTCAATGTTTTATCCAAGCCATTCATCTGAAAGTTCATGATAAAAGGCTCATAGCTCGCCGGGAGCGACTGGAGAATAACATCAGTAGCCAAGTCTTGGTGAAGTTCAGAACCAAGTCTGTCCAAAGTCTCAATGTAACCAATCATTTTGATCACATGAGGACTGACTGGGCTACCTTCTTGCAGCTTGCACGCAAACAAGGACTTTGAGATATTGAACCTCTCAGTCCTGGCTTGATTCTGAAACATCCCACGCAGCCCCTCGATCATGGTGTGAGCATCCGCATGCTCATACTGCTTCTGCAGATCAGGGGACATGGTGGCGAGCATCAGACAGCTGACATCAAGTGAGTCATTGCAGTGCTTCTCATAAGCTCTACGATTAGCAGCAGTTGCATTGTCAGGGAGATCATCAGGATATGACTGCTCAAGAACATACTCCTTTTTCTCTTGCCTGAGAACAATTCTCAGGTTGCGGTACCAATCAATAAAGTTTGTTCCATTCAACTTTTCTTTCTCAAGAACAGAATGCAAATTGAAAGCGGAATTGTTACTGGCAGACATGATCTACAACATTAAAGTAAAGCAAGATTTCAGCACTAAGTTTATGCAAAGACTTTCATTAACTGATTTAACAAAAGACAACCTACTATATCAAAGTCATCTTCCCTCTAATGACATATAGTGGTTCAAGATCCATAATCACTAAAATCCTAGTGAGCTTTAGCATCACGGCTAGAAAAGTAGTGATACAGGTAAGCAATAAATTGCTAATCACATCTCTATGCGACTCTTATTTGTTGGGTGGCATCCAAAGCCCCGGCCCCAACCCTATGCCTTAAAGCCCAACACTATTTTGATAGCTTTACTGAGTAAACCAATACTATGCTTGTGAATGTCCGACATCCACCCTATACAAAAGTGATAGCTGAGGGTACTCTACTTTGATAAACCTACCACACAACGATCAAAATTTATAGGTGCTGCTATTGGTAAAAGGCATAAAAAACTCAACCTTTTCTGAGGGAAGCTATTCTATCATGATTAAAGCATCCACCATATGTAAAAGCATGAAAGAATAGTATGACAGGAAAATAAACATCACAGGCATATAATCATATTATATTGTGAATAGTATGGCCTCTTGCATCACAATGGGCTCCATCACCATGGCTCCAAGGTGACCTCCATTGCCATCCGTCCTGTCTTGTGGTGATCATCATCGCCATCATGATTGAAGCCTCCATGAAAAGATACTAAGCTACTATATCTAATAGCTAGTGAAATAATTACATGAGGATTCAAACATCACAAGTCGACACGCAGGTCGTTATACAATAATGGTGCAACCTCAACCCGGTTGTGTTAACTTGCGACACGCAGGCCGCACAAATCATCACATACATCATCACATGACATTGAGGCCATACCATTCACATCACACCTTGCAAAAACAAGTTAGGCGTACGACGTGTTCTACCAAAGTAGCGCTTAGGAAGCCGCTACAGCGAGAAAGCAACGGCGGTCTCAGGGTCTCAGGGCAGCGCCCTGAAAACCTCACGGAATTACACAGATCGCATCTATGTAATCCCTATGAAAATCTCATTAGAGTGATCGCATCACCTCAAATCCGAGCCATTCATAATGCCTCAATTTTCGCTAGGTCAATCACATTAACCGTGCAAACTTTGCACTTGAGAAGACTGCATCTACACATGACCTCGATCTGTTGGTTCAATCTGCTGACTATGCACATAGTTAGTCCCTGATGGTGATTCCAGCCGGTAGGGACATGTCGTATGCATAACAGAGAAAGAACACGAACTAATCTTTTGTCACATGCCGCGCAATCAACTCGCTCCAGTTTTAACTCCTTATGACCAATTGATCTAATCAAACCGTGCAAAAGTAATAGATCCAATCTACTACAACAACATATCACCTATATGCTAATGATCCAGACCAAAAACTACGCAAGATGGCTCTGGTACCACTGTAGGTAAACGGGTAGGCTACGCTAGCATCACTACCGCATATACCCAAGATGCTTGCGAGTAGAAGATCATAGATCGTTACCACTGGATGCGCAGCGCAGCGGAAGAAGTCGCGCGTCGATGTAGAGGAAGTAGTCGATCACGTCCCACGAACCGAGCTCCTCGTACTTGATCTCAGCAGCCGATCAGCGCAGCAGTCGCAGCAGCGCCTCCACGGAGTCCACACGTACGGGGATGAAACGCCGGGCGTCGGTGTGCTAGCACCGCACGCACGGCATGGGCAGCGGCCGAGAGAGAGAGGGAGGGGCGGCGGCTAGGAGGTGGCGCGGCTCACAGGGGTCTCACCCCTCTAGCCCCTCCCTCGTATATATAGGGCGTACTAATGGGTTTCTATCTCATAGGCCCATTAGTAACCCTAATCCCTCTTGGATCAATATCCTCTTGGGCCTTTAAACCGTATTGTGATGATGGGCTCTTGGGCATATCACTAACAATAGGATATTTCCTTGCATATGAAAATAGCTAAGCATATTCCAGAGATGCTGAAGTAGGGATACAGATAAGGTGCTGACACAGCAGCCACCAACTACTCTAGATAAGTATCATAAGTAGATAAGCACAAGACTTATTGGTCCATCAATTAAGTCTTGTTTGGTTGCACTCTGGTCTATTCCAATCCATGTTACTCAGAGTTAGATATAGAATATGATTCTTATTCATGTTACTTAGAGTTAGGATAGAGCTGCACTTTCGTTGCTGTTAGACTCCTTTTTATTTTTTATGTGTTTCATGAGTCTGTAGATCGGAGAGCTGCACTTTCTTGCTTATGACTCTTTTTATTTTGTTTCTTGCTTATGACTACCTTTTTTTTGTGTTTCATGAGTCGGTTCCTAGGTCCAGTTTTGGTGAGTTCGGTTTTAGTTGGCTTCCTTGAGTCCGTTTCTTCTTCCACGTTCAGCACTTCCTTCTTCACGGATATCTCCTTAATGGTTAAGGACTCTATCACTTGGTGCAGGACACGGGAGCTTTAGTTAGAGTCGAACTCCAAATCACGGAGTTAGTTAAAGGAGGTCTGAACAAGAAAAAAAAACGGATGGACGCCTGAAATTTTGGCTCTTTATTGTTAGGGTACAGAGTATAGATATAGATTTAGTCTCGCCTCCAGTTCCGTATCCCGTCGCCTAGTACCGAGAGTTTAACATTTAATGCGACCAACCATGGAAAAAGGGAAAAAAATGCGAGCGTACGAAAAAAAACTCACCACACACAGCTTTGAGGAATCAAAGCTTGCCCACACTGCTAGAAAAACTGTCATTTGTGTCAGGCGGGAACCCCGGTTTGTACCGGGCGCCCACCCGGTACCGCTCGGGCGGTACTAAGTGAGCCGTCACTTAGTACCGGTCAGGCCGCCGGGTACTAAAGGTGCACTTTAGTACCGGTCGGTAACACCGGCCGGTACTAAAGTGCATGCCACGCAGGCGCGGCAGGTGGAGCTACTAAATGTCTTTTTTTTCTTTTATGTTATTTTATTTTATTTTTTAGGTTTCAACTAATTCATATTTGTGTACATTTGCGTATTCATATTTGTGTACGTCTGCGTATTTGTATATATTCATATCTAGCATACAATAGAATATATTTATTATAATTACATAAATTTGAAATATTATATCTACTTCTAATATATATATGTTAATAATGAACTCGGGATTCATAATATATTTACAAGTCGTCGTGCACATAAGTTTTGTCCGACAAATTTGTACAAGATACTAAGTGTCCTTAGGCCACTCATCATCGCTGATGTCCTTATTCGGATCCACTCGACCCATACTTATCTTAGGATCCGCATAAAATTCTCCATTTCGATTTATGACCTCGTCTAGGAGGAATCTATAGATTGATTTTTGAATTGCTTTGATTCTTTCCGATTGGATGAGATCATCCGCCATACTAGTAATCTGTCAAGTGCAAACACCAATATTTTGAATTAGTACCAAGATGGAACTAAATGCAAGTAATTGTTAGTAATGTTGTTCTACGTACATTGAAATCATGTCGTGACATCGAGCTGTGGCAACAAAAATCCATCATGTACTCACATACGTAGTAGCCACGTAGGTTGTTTCCTGGCTGCTGTCTCATAATCTATATATACATATATATAGATGGGTTATGAAATATTTATGTTGATTAAAGAAACGACAGTAGATGTGCGATATGTATTCATACCTTCTAGTTAGTGTTGAATTCTAGTTCGCATGGTGGTGACACGATTCATATATGTTTTTGGAGGAAGCGAGCCCATGCCCTTTGCATGATGTTTATGATGTCTTGGTAATAATATGTTGGCTTCCTCAAGGAGTCGTACACCCAAACTCTGCATTTATCGATCTGAAAATAAGAAGGATCTAGTGGAACCTATTTCATACACATATATGTATAAGAAATGTTGGATATATAGTCAAGTCAAGAAAAAAGATAAAGAACTCACTCGAAGTTGTACGGTAACAGAATGTATTGACAATTATTCTGCTTATGCAAGGCCCTGAGTATGTTGTTCTCGGTCCGATTAGGCCCTTTCCTGACACTCTCCTCATGTATATTATATGGGTCTATGAAGCCGACATGATAGTACCCTTTTTTCTGGCATTCTTGCACCTTCATCCTACACGATTAAAAAAGAAGGAAGAGGATGAGAAAACACATAATTAGTAGAGCTAGAGTACTATATACAAATGGTAGAACGAAGTACACTTACATACAAAATACACTGAGGAGAGACTTGTCTAAGGCGTCTTGATGGTACAGATCATAAAGATTTTCAAATTCAATCCATATGTCATCCATCCCCTGATTGAAATGCCTATCTTGTACTCGGGCACGGAACACTACATCCTTCGATGCACTTGCTTACAGGTACCATGCATGCAACTCACTTATCCTAGTTGGTAGCCGTGGAATCAACTCTTCCCACATAAGAGGTTCTCCCAACTTAAAAGGTTTTTTGTTTGCCCCTGGGTGAACCTCGATTTCTGCCCCTTCGAGCTGAGCTTTTGTGAGGCCGCTTTCCAGCACAAATTGAGCAGTAGCTGCATCCTTTTCGGAAAGCACTTTCAGCAGGGGTATCGATTGCTTGGATTGTTGTCCAAGTTGGGGAACTTGGTTCCACCGACGGTTACTTGGCTTCTCCCAGGACTTTGTGATTTGGCGGTCGTAGTCTGATAGGGGTGCCCTGTACTTCGGTTGGATTAAAGATCTGAAGTATTTCTTATCTGCCTCTGACCATTGATGCACCGGTGGAGGCTTTTTTGGTGCTAAATGATCTCTGACCTACTTGCGCACACTTTCCTCCAATTCCTCCTGTGTCATTTCGTATGCTAACTTTGGTGGTGGAGGCTTTTCTTTTTTCTTCTTGGGGGTGTTCCTCTTCTTAGGAGGCGGTGCGGCCTTTGTGCTCTTCCTCGCCTTCGGAGGCGGTCACGGTGGGACCCAAGCCTTCGCGCTCGCCTTCTTCGCCTTTGGAGGCAGTGACGGTGGGACCCAAGGCCCTGAGCTGGCACTTGAGTCCCCTGCATCATCGGGAGCTGGACTGGGACTCTTTTCTGCTGCCGGTGCTGATCTTGAAGCCGGACTGGGACTCCTTTGTGGTGCCAGTGGTGATCTCGGCGTTGGAGTGGGACTCCTTTCAGGTGCCGGAGTGGGCGTCCTTTCTAGAGCCGAAGTGTGACCTCTTTGGGCTGCTGGTGAATTTGCGGGCTCGAAGCCGGGAGTTGGTGTATCGGCGAAATGTAATCCGGCCAATTGTATGTACCGCTTGTTCCAACATATCCATGTGTGCACGGCGTGTCTGAGTTCCTCTTCTCCAGCGCCTCCAAGGATCTCGAGGTCGAAATCTTCCCATCCTGGCTCGACTCGATCGACCATGACCCTAGCATATCCTTCCGGAACCAGCCTGCCATGAATTGTCCCACCTTGGACAGGCACTTCAGCAATGCCGTACGCGACCAGTTTGACCTTTTTTCCTCTGCTGATACAGAAGCTCGCAGGGGGTCCTTGTTGGCGCCTACCAACGTCACCTAGTGATGACACCCGCAGATGCCAATTTGGGACGGCAGTATTTCATGAACCACGAATAGATCCTCAAGCGCACGAAATACCGCTGTAGCATTTTACCAGGGGGTATACCGGGGTGTCATTTCTATTTCCGTAGGGAAGACGATCAGCGAGAGAATATATAGATTAGTTGGTGAGCTCTATCTAAATTGGATATTCTCATGCATAAACAGGGGTAGGGTAATAACATGGTAGGAGGTAGTGTGACACACACACAAACTACTCTCTTGGATAAAAGAATAAAGGTTACTTTAGGCGGGGAGCAAGGTAAAAGTCAGAGCTCGAGTCAGCTATGCTAGGCTAGCTATATCTACACTTTCTCATTAGTTAGCTCGTCAGATATTAAACTACACAACAGGGAGATCTCTATCGAAGTAATGGGAGGAGCCCGTACACCCCGGCGACTTTATCTACCTCCTACCCCCAATACCGAATGTGGAGGATTTCTAAAAGGCACGGACAGGGCTGTCACCACCTGCCAGCTACCTCTACAAACTGTGGGTATAGTTGACATCCAGCAACTCTTAGCTAATCTAGACACCATGTCTACACTAGTAAGGGATACTCGAGTGTCCCGCGCGGAGCCCCCACCCTCCGGATGGACAGACATCACACTAGAGCAATCATACGAATACTAGAGCAGTTGATAGAGTTCTAAGAACAAAAGACTAACCATCTCCAGCACAGGGTGATCACGCAATGCAAGCATTGAATAATAACGCAACCACGACAAGAAGAATATACTCGATAACTCAGAATATACTTCAAGCAGATATCGGTAACTATAGTCTAATTCTATTACAAACGACCAAATAGTACAAGAGAGAGCTAGAGATGAACCCATACCAGACTCTCGAGCAACTCCGTCGACTCAATGACTCCTAGACTTCTCCTAAACTCCACTAAGCCTAAATACTATGCAAGAAATGCAAGAGAGGAAGAGGTGTGTGGTGTGTGGTGTGTGTGTGTTCTATTCTCTACCCCCCCCCCCCTTCTATTTATAGCAGGGAGCCACCAGCCCCAGCACGCCAAACCGACGTTGTGAGCCAACAAGGAAGCACCCCATGCCTTGGTCGAGGCAGTGGGGCCCACGGGCCTGGCCGGCCGACCAGGTAGGTCGGTCGGCCTGCCCGGGCTGCCAACCGCCCCCAACTTCCTGGAGTGGGCTTGTCTTGGTCTCCCCTTATCCTAAAGTTGAGGCACGGCCTGCCCCAGCTGGGTTTGCTTCAGTTCTTAATTTTCACTTGGTCCATTTGAGCCTGAATCGGTACTCTGATATATTTCTGTGATTTTGTGTCGGGCCAAAGTGTGCTTGTAACCTGCATATTAGTTTGAAAACACAACTTGCATATTCTAAAAGGTAAAGTGTGATTTAGGAACTTTATTGGATAAGGATGCTTGTAAGAAATGCAAACTCTCTTGATTTTCTGATCAAGTTGACGCCTGGAAATGGTCGTTAGTGAGCGTCAACAAGATCCCCTAAGATGTCCTTTGCTCGTCTCGAGCAAAGTAGGACAAATCAGGTTGTTGATCAGAAAATCACTTTGACTCGTACCTTACCTGTCATGTCATAGTCTGAAGCAAAGAGATTCATCTATAAGCTTAAATAAGTTGGTTAGCATACCTTTGCTCAATTACCTTACTCCCTCATGGGGCTTTTTAGCTATCTCCTTGTCTTGGGCTGTTGAGAGTTAGAATGGTGCATAAAGCAGTACTTACTTGTTCATAGATCCTCAATCCATCTAGAGGCATTTTTTGAAAGATTTTTGAAAATATGGCAAAGCTCCAGGATAACTCTCTCGAGGCACTCATCTTGTATTTTCTTACCAGGGCAGTGTTTGCCTTTGATCTTCCCTACTACTACAAGTCTTTGTGGAGCTCAAGGTAGGATAAGAACAGGGCACACTTGTATTCTATTTATTGTAAAGTCAAAGAGAGGATCCATAGAGAAACAAGTCATGCAATCTCGATTAAAAGGTGCAAGTGTATGAATGGATGGATAGATGGATGAATATGGCTTACTCCTTGAGGTAATGGCTTTTCTCTCTCGAATCATCCCTATCTCTCTCTCTCTTTTTCTTTTTTTTTTGAGACATGGTTACCCACTTTTTCTCTCCTTTTTTTTGGGTCATGCTTCTTTGGCATGCCATCTTTTCTCTTCTTTTTAGGGCAACCATAATCTGACTTTATTTTATTTCAGGAATGTTCTACGAGAGAGATCATTATTTGCGCTCCTTAAGTACCCATTTTATTATATGATTAGGAGTGGTTTTGGTAATTTCTTCAGGATGATTCATGTACTAACCCGCCACTTGGCACCCGAACTTGACCGTTTTTGATTTTGTCTTGGATTTTAGAGCATGTTGTATTTTGGCAGGAAATTGGATATTTTCGGAGATGTTTTGACGCATGATCACAACTGGGCTAAGATGAGGAATAAGGAGAAGAGGCCACACGCGAAAGTTGGAACCGAAAGGGGCCAGAAAGGGCCCAGGCCGGCCGGCCTGGGGCCCTCTGAGCCGGCCGGCCTAGCCCATTCAGAAGCCCAATCGGCCTCAGTATTCGTAAACCCTAGCCTGTGTTTTACCAAAACCACCGACCAGAACCGCCTATATATACCCCGAAGCCGCCGTCAAAGAGAGGAATCGGAGGAGGGAGCATCTAGAGACGATTTCTAGATATCCATTTGAGTTAGACACAAGAGAAAGGTGACACCGGAGGCCTCATCGTCCCTCGGCGCCGCTGCAAGTTGGAGGACAGCAAGGGATCCATCTCTTGCCGGAGATTTCGTCACCATGATCGACTACGCTTCGCCTAGCTTCATGGGGTAAAGTCCTCGTTTGTTCATGGGGTTGTAAGGAGATCTTGAGTTGTAATTGCCGAATCCTTTATGAGATTGATCTATCATGATTCTTGTTGATGATGCTTTGATGCCTAATAGAATCGTGACTTGGCTTTGGGTTTGCTTTGCTCTTGCATGGTTTACTTAGATTACATCAACTATCGTGTTCTTGTTGTTCGTTACCGATTATCCTCGTGTAGTGACAGTATGCGGGAGGGAAAGGTTTTGATCTTGGAACACACCTTTGGTAGATTAGATCCGTTCTTCGTTGCTCAGCGATTACATCTCTAGTGATCCTAGATCCTATGGACAAATGCTCTTCATATCTTGTGCACACACCTATCATTGCTCACTAGTCTAGATTAGATTAGATTGGTTAGATTAGATCTATTTCACACTCAATCACTCAATATAGATCTTTCACCAACGTCATTAGTGCTTAGTTAAGTATAGTAATACACTTGTTCCGTGGATTGATAAACCTTGGGGGAATACTCTAAGGGAAAAGCTACATGATCCGTGTGCTTGCGGTACGTAAATTGGCGCTCTAAGGAGCGTCAACAAGCTTTTCTGGCGTCGTTGCCGGGGAACAAGCGATTTTGCTACGTTTAACTTTGTATTAATTTTGTTGGTTACTAACACCTAACCTTTTCCCTAGAAAATTTTTGTTTTTGTTTTTGTTTTGATTGTCTAGATGGCCCTTCTCATTCAACACGTGGAGGAAGGCGAAAAATCACTAAGGGATTATGCAAGCCCGCGATCAGAGGACTTCGACATGCAAAAATCAGATTCGGTGTTGCGAGCCACCGAGTACGAGATCAAGCCTCAAATCATCAAGATGGCGGCGGCAAACCCCTTTAGAGGAGATGAGACGGACAACCCATATAGACATATCAAGTGGTTCACAATGCTATGCAACACGGTACAACAAGACGGAGTTCCGTTAGCTTGGTTTAGATGGAATCTTTTCCCATACTCACTTGCGGAAGAAGCGAGAAGATGGTTTGCACTTGCGTCCTTCGAGGTAAAAGGAAATTGGGATGACTTGATGAAGAAATTTTGCGAGCGGTTCTTTCCGTTAAGTAAGGTTCAACATATTCGGAAGCAAGTGATCAACTTCGCGCAAGGAGAAAAAGAAGGGATAGATCAAGCATGGGATAGATTCAACGGATTGATTGAACAAGGACCGAAGCTCGGATTTTCCGGTGAAGTACTCTTGCATACCTTTTATTTTTCCCTAACCCCCGAGTGCATGCAATTTGTTCAAATGTGTGCAGGAGGAGATCTCATGGAGAAAACACTCACGGAAGCCACCCAACTCCTACAAAAAATAAGCAAGGGTGCGCCCATGCGAAGAGATTGGGAAAAACGATGTTCGGCAAGCTCCGAGGAAGAATCTCATGTGCGGGTGCTTGCTGGAATTTTCAGAAAAGAGACATCGGAAGTGAGGGAAGAACAACCGAAGCATGGGAAAGTCATAGAGACAAACCACGATGAAGAAGCATCGATCCGGAGTGCAACAAAAGACGACCCGAAAAAGAAAGGAAGAACCTTGGGCACCGCCAAATCGCTAAGGGAATTCGAGCAAATGGATTGGATACCAATTGACTTCGGAAGATTGTTCGACAAAATAAGACCGCATCCAAATCAACGAGGAATGGCGAAGGTGATAGCGGAGGACTTTCCGCCGGATAATCACACGGGATATACATTTGGCAAGGAATCGGCCGGTGATATTATTCGGAAACTTTTTGAAGAAAAAGAGGAAGAGATTGACTTGAACGAAGTGCTGGAGGTCAAAAGGATCATGGGAGTGAAATCGGAATCATCACCCTACGCGCACATAGCCCAAGTATATGCGATTGGAAGCAATCAAGGCGAAGGTAATCCATCACCCACACCTCGTGTTGATTGCATGATAAACGGAGTAAAATATTGCAATGTTCTATGTGACGTTGGCGTCCATGTTAGTGTGATGAGTTCCAAGGTTTATGCTGCGCTTTTTAACGAAACACCAAACCTAGATGCTACAATCATTAAATTGATCATGGGAGATGGTAGATTAATCAAACCGCTAGGAGTGCTTAGAAATTTAAAAGTTACTATAGCGGGTAAAGATATTCCTACCGACTTTTTTGTGATTAATGCTAGTGATGATGAACATGAAAGCATAATCCTTGGAAAACCCTTTCTCAAACTAGTAAATGCTATTCTAGATGATGGAAAAGGGATTGTCACTTTCGATCTAGATGGAGAGAAGCACACTTTCGAATTTCATTCAAAACCGTCTTTTGCTTCACCTCTACCTCTTGATAACGAAGGGGTAGAGAGCATTCATTTCATTGATTCTTTCAGGGATCCTCTCCAACGCGCTTTGGAGAATGGGGACGCTCAAGATGATAAAGATGGAGAACTAGTAGAAACAATGGAAGAGTTGAAGCCGCAACAACGGAATTTGGAGGAAGAAAATTTTGAAGACATTGGAAAGTTAGATCAAGAAGAGGATGGTGCGCCCGATGTTGAGATGAAGCCGCTCTCCAAGTGATTGAAATATGAATTTTTGGGTGATGGCAAGACTTTCCCGGTGATTGTTAGCGACGAATTGAGCCCGGAAGAGATGGAGAAGTTGCTGAATTTATTGAAGAAGCACAAAAAGGTGATCGGCTACTCGATTAACGACTTGAAAGGTATTAGCCCCGCTTTTTGCACACATCGTATACAACTCGAGGAGCAATACAAACCGGTGGTAGAGCATCAAAGAAGGTTGAGCCATGCTATGCGAGATGTGGTGAAGAAGGAGGTTATCAAATTGTTGAATGCCGGAATAATATACCCCGTGCCACATAGTGAATGGGTAAGTCCCGTGCATTGCGTTCCGAAGAAAGGAGGACTCACAGTTGTGAAAAATGAGAAGGAGCAATTGATACCGCAAAGAACCATCACGGGATGGAGGATGTGCATCGATTATAGAAAATTGAATAAGGCAACGAGGAAGGATCATTTTCCACTGCCATTCATTGACGAGATGCTAGAAAGGTTGGCAAAGCATTCACACTTTTGTTACCTTGATGGATACTCGGGATTCTTCCAAATACCTATTCATCCGGATGATCAACATAAGACCACATTTACTTGCCCATATGGAACTTTTGCATATCGGAGGATGCCTTTTGGATTATGCAATGCGCCCGCTTCTTTTCAAAGGTGCATGATGGCTATATTTTTTGATTTCATAGAAGAGATTATGGAGGTATTCATGGATGCTTTCTCGGTGCATGGTACTAGCTTTGAAAATTGCTTGGCAAATTTTGAGAAAGTTCTTAAAAGATGTGGAGAGATCGATCTTGTGCTTAATTGGGAGAAGTGTCATTTCATGGTGAAAGAAGGAATTGTTCTCGGTCATGTTATCTCCGAGAGAGGGATAGAGGTGGACAAAGCAAAGATAGAAACCGTGGACAAATTGCCACCACCTACGGATATCAAATCCCTAAGGAGCTTCCTCGGTCATGCCGGATTCTATAGGAGGTTCATAAAGGATTTTTCAAAAATCACCAAGCCATTGACACAACTTCTCCAAAAAGATGTGGAATACACCTTCGATAGTGATTGTCTTCACGCCTTTCGAACACTCAAGCAATCTCTCATAAGTGCTCCCATCATGCAACCTCCGGATTGGAATCTACCTTTTGAAATCATGTGTGATGCAAGCGAGTATGCCGTAGGAGCCGTTCTTGGACAAAGAAAAGAGGGGAAGGTAAATGCTATCTACTACGCAAGCAAGACTCTCAATGAAGCCCAAGTTTATTATGCAACAACGGAGAAAGAATTGCTTGCTGTGGTATTCGCCTTCGAAAAATTCAGATCATACATAGTAAATTCAAAGGTGATAGTTTATACCGACCATGCGGCTATCAAGTATCTCTTGTCCAAGAAAGATTCTAAGCCACACTTGATTCGATGGATCCTATTGTTACAAGAATTCGATGTGAAGATAAGAGACAAGAAAGGGGCACAAAATGTGGTGGCCGACCACCTATCAAGGATGTACCATGGAGATGATGGAAAAGAACCTATCGAGGACCAAATGAGAGATGATCACCTATATAGAATTCTCAACAAAGATGGTTGGATGAATGATATAATAAGGGCAATAAAAGGGATGCCCTTGGATCACTTGGACAAGAATGCAAAGAAAAGAGTGAGCGCGGAAAGAAGAAAATACTATTGGGATCCACCATACTTATATAGATATGGAGAAGATGGAGTCCTAAGAAGATGCATACCGAGGGAGGAACGTGAAGAAGTTCTAAGAAAGTGTCACTCGTCGGGATATGGAGGACATTATGGGCACTTTAGAACTCAAGCTAAGGTATGGGCTAGTAGATTCTATTGGCCCGAGATGCATGAAGACGCAAAAAAATTTGTTTCGACTTGTCCAGAATGCCAAAGGACGGGGAATATCTCGCAAAGGAATGCCATGCCATTGAACTACAACTTGCAAATAGATCTATTTGACGTCTGGGGAATCGATTTCAAGGGACCATTCGTGAACTCACATGGGTTTGAGCATATATTGGTGATGGTGGACTATGTTTCAAAGTGGGTTGAAGCTATGCCATGTCGGAAGGCAACAACTGAGGAGTCCACGCACATGATTAAATCGGTAATCTTCCCTCGATATGGCGTCCCGAGAATCTTGATAAGCGATGGAGGAACACACTTCACGAGCAAAGACTTTGGTAAATGCTTGAAGAAATTGGGAATTGAACATAGAGTGTCCAAGGCTTATCACCCCCAAACAAACGAACAAGCAGAAACTTCGAACAAGCAATTGAAGGATATTTTAAAAAAGACCATGATAAAAGGAGAAAAAGATTGGTCGAAGAGACTAGATGATGCACTATGGGCATATCGTACGGCAAACAAAACCCCGATTGGTATGACTCCTTATCAATTTGTTTGTGGAAAAACATGCCACTTGCCGGTTGAGCTAGAACATAAGGCGTATTGGGCGATGAAGGAGATGAACTTTGATGCGGAAGCTGCTGGAATTAAAAGGAGAATCCAAATAAGCGAATTGGAGGAGTTAAGACTGAAAGCGTACAATAGTGCAACAATTTACAAAGAAAGGATGAAGAGATGGTACGACAAGCGATTACAAAACAAGGAATTCAAAGAAGGAGTCTAGGTCCTACTCTACAATTCAAGATTCAAACTTTTTGGCAAAGGAAAATTACAAAGCAAATGGGATGGACCATACGTCGTACACTCGGTTTCACCTACGGGAGCGGTGACTATCATGGATGTCAAAGGCGACCAATATGTGGTTAACGGACAGCGACTAAAGGTATTCTTGGAGCTCAATGTCGTGCCCCTTCATTACATCGACATATACACCATCAATGAGGAACCGGAACGTCAAGCCTAACGACGTTAAGCAAGGTAAGTTTGTAAATATTCTCTTTTAGATTTTATTTTCGTAGTTTTATTTTTATTCTGGACGAACTTTGAGTAAAACATAGGCTCATAATTTGTTGGTGGGCACCTCGGAAAAAGCTGGAGTCCAGGGGGCCGAAAAACCCCCTGGGCCGGCCGGCCCAACACCTCTAAATTGGATATTCTCATGCATAAACAGGGGTAAGGTAATAACATGGTAGGAGGTAGTGTGACACACACACAAACTACTCTCTTGGATAAAAGAATAAAGGTTACTTTAGGGAAGGAGCAAGGTAAAAGTCAAAGCTCGAGTCAGCTGTGCTAGGCTAGCTACATCTACACTTTCTCATTAGTTAGCTCGTCAGAGATTAAACTACACAACAGGGAGATCGCTATCGAAGTAACGGGAGGAGCCCGTACACCCCGGTGACTTTATGTACCTCCTACCCCCCATACCGAATGTGGAGAATTACTAAAAGGCACGGACAGGGCTGTCACCACCTGCCGGCTACCTCTACAAATCGTGGGTATAGTTGACATCCAGCAACTCTTAGCTAATCTAGACACCATGTCTACACTAGTAAGGGATACTCTAGTGTCCCGCGTGGAGCCCCCACCCTCCGGATGGACAGACATCACACTAGAGCAATCATACGAATATTGGAGCAGTTGATAGATTTCTAAGAACAAAAGACTAACCATCTCCAGCACAGGGCAATCACACAATGCAAGCATTGAATAAAAATACAACCATGACAAGAAGCATATACTCGGTAACTCAGAATATACTTCAAGCAGATATCGGTAACCATAGTCTAATTCTATTACAAACGGACGAATATTACAAGAGAGAGCTAGTGATGAACCCATACCAGACTCTCGAGCAACTCCGGCGACTCGATGACTCCTAGACTTCTCCTAAACTCCACTAAGCCTAAAGACTATGCAAGGAATGCAAGAGAGGAAGAGGTGTGTGGTGTGTGTGTGTGTGTGTGTGTGTTTGTGTGTGTGTTCTATTCTCTACCCCCCTTCTATTTATAGCAGGGAGCCACCAGCCGCAGCACCACAAACCGACGTTGTGAGCCAACAGGGAAGCGCCACGTGCCTTGGTTGAGGCGGTGGGGCCCACGGGCCTGGCCAGCCGACCAGGTAGGTCGGTCGGCCTGCCCGGGCCGCCAACCGCCCCCAACTTCCTGTAGTGGGCTTGTCTTGGTCTCCTCTTGTCCTAAAGTTGAGGCACGTCCTGCCCCAGCTGGGTTTGCTTCAGTTCTTGGGCTTCACTTGGTCCATTTGAACCTGAATCGGTACTCTGATATTTTCTGTGATTTTGTGTCGGGCCAAAGTATACTTGTAACCTGCATAGTAGCTTGAAAACACAACTTGCATATTCTAAAAGGTAAAGTGTGATTTAGGAACTTTATTGGATAAGGATGCATGTAAGAAATGCAAACTCTCATGATTTTCTGATCAAGTTGATGCCTGGAAATGGTCGTTAGTGAGCGTCAACAGTCCTCACGGTGATGTCATCCACCGAGTAATGTTCTGGCTCGTCCGGAAGCACTGTGGGTTGACCTCCGGCTGGGTGCTACGTGGAAGCGACGCTGCTACGGCATTGCGAGCCGGGGCTGCTCTCCAAATTGGCAGCTGATCTGGCTTCTTGTTGTGTGCCTGACTGCTAGCTGCCATTACCCCTTCAATCGAAGGTATCCTTTGTTCCAGGGCACGCATCTTATCTTCCTGTTGAGCCTTCTTTCTGGGTCAGCTTCGATAGGTCTCAATGTCAGCACTGAAGCCATGCTTCCAATGAACTACACCCATACCTCGCACACGTCCTGTGTGTTCCGGTGTCCCAAGAGCGTACATCAGCTCATCTTTCTCTCTGTCCAGCTTGAAACTGCCTTCGGACACGGCCTTTAGTGCCTCATCCAGCCTGTTGGCCACTTCTCTTATGGCGTCACTAGTGATAAGCAAGCCATCTTCTGGGTTTACGGAGCCTCCATGAGCGTAGAAGAAATGCTTTGCTCGCTGTGGCCAGTCGAAAGTCGCCGGTATGATTCCCCTTGCAGTGATGTCGTCTTCCATTTTCTGCCATTTGGGGATCGCCGTCGAATAACCTCCTTGCCCAAGATGATGAAAGTGTTTCTTTTTACTCGCTTTCTCTGTGGCTTGTGCTGTCCTTTTCTCGTTGGTCTCGGACAGTTTGTATTGCACAAATGCATCCCAAAAAGGACGTTGCTTCTTGAAGTGTTTCTCGAAGTCTGGCACGCGGCCCTTCTTTATGTAGTCTTTGTTCAAGTTCTTCTTGAACGTCTGGAAAGAAATAGCCATCTTCTTCATGATTCAATCCTTAAAGATTTCTTCTTTGTCCTCTGGGAAACAGAAGTGTTGTTTGACATCTGCCCATAGCATTTCTTTCTCTATTTCAGGGACGATGTCGGCTTCATATATAATACGCGGAGTTACGTGTGATACGTGAAATTATATAAGAAGCGGAGTTTTGTATGGAATTACGTGTCGTGATCTATGCCTTAAGATTGTTCATATGGAATTACGTGTTGTGATCTATATGACAATATATGATAAATTTATAATATGAATACATCATAAGTATGAAAAGTTTCAACAATATATGATAAATTTATAATATGAATACATCAGAAATATGAAAATTTTCAACAATATAAGATGAATTTATAATATGAATACATCAGAAATACATCAGGTATACATCATATTGCAACAATACGAAAATTATTAAACTCATACATATAATAACAATTTTCTACAATAACAACATGATTCTACGATTTTCCAACATTAAGGAAATGATTCCATGATTCTCCAACAATTTTCAACAATAAGTACATGATTCTACGATTTTCCAACTATTTTTTACAATTTTCCATGATCCTCCAACATTTTTCTAAATTTTTCTATTATTTACTATTAATTTCCTACCATTTTCTATAATTTTCCTATAATTTTCTACCTATTTCTATAATTTCCTACCTATTTCTAAATTTTCTAACTATTTTCTATAATTTTCTACATTTATTTCAATTACCCACATATTTAAAAAAAAGGGTGACGTCAGCACGTATTAGTGTTGATGTCAGCAAGGGCTTACGTTAGCCCTGCTTGCGGCGAGCGGTGGTCCGGGGGGCGGGGCGTCCTTGGGCGGCTGATGGCGGCGTGCGCGTGGCGGTCCGGGGTCGCTGAACCGGAGGGCGAGGCGGGCGGCGCGCCGGCGGTCGAGGTCGCGGCGGTCGAGGGCGAGGGGCGTCGCGGCGGCGGGCGACGTCGCGGTGCCGGCAGGGGGCGGCGCGGTCGAGGTCGCGGCGCCGGCGGTCGAGGGCATTGAGGCCGGCGGGCGGCGATCAAGGGCGACAGCGGCGGTTGAGGCGCACGGCGCGCGGAGGCTGGCGGGGGCGGCGGCAGTCGAGGCGGGGGGCGCGCGGGCGATCGGAAGACGACGGGACGGCGAGCCGGAGCGCGAGGAAGGACGGCGGCGGCGTTCTTGGACGGCGGCGGAGTTGGGCAGCGACGACGTGGACGATGAAAGAGGGGGAAATGGCGATCGAACTAAGTCCCTGCTTATATATAGGGATGACCAGTTTAGTACCGAGCCGTGGTTACGCCCGGTACTAAAATGCCTTTCTCCCATTTAGTACCGGGCGTAGCCACCGCCCAGTACTAAATTGTTGCATTTAGTACCGGGCGCGTCTGTGGCCCGGTACTAAACAACGCCCACTAGCGGGAAAAATTGTGGAGAACTTTAGTACCGGCCATAGCCATGGCCCGGTACTAAATTGTAAAAAGTTATATTTTCCAGCATTTATTTTCTAAATTTCTCATGTGTAAGTAATTGTAAAAGGCATTAAAAATAGAAATATATAATATTTTGGACATGCAAAATTACTATATTATACATTGCATCATTAACAATTTATAGAATATTTGTTTATTTGTAAAAAAATTGTTTTATATAGCTTATAAATATGTTTGTCGTTGAACAAATTAAATATATTTTTGAAAAGGGTAATATATATTATATACATCAGATATTCAATACAAAAGGGTAATATATAATGAAAAGGGAAACAAATAGAACATAGATTTTTACATGATTTTGATCAGATATTCAATACTAATTTATATTACTTATGACCACAAAAAATATATAGTACATAAATCACTTGATCAAATGAACAATAAGGTAAAACATAATGGATACTATGACTCAACATTATTTAATGGAACATTTACAATTTTCATTTTGACGAACGTCCCTTGGTCGTGATCGTGGTGTAAATAAGGAGTGTCCTCTTTGAATAACAAGATGCTTGGGTCAACATCAATCGAGAACAGAGGACGGTCATCAAACTGATCAAAGTCTTCTGACTTGTCCGAAATATCCTCAACTACAATGATTTTTCATTTTCCTGGAAGAACTGTGTGGCGTTTTGGCTCGTCGTCGGACTTGGCTGTATTTTTCCTAGGCTTGCTTGACATGTCCTTCACGTAGAACACCTATGCGACATCCTTTGCTAGGACGAATGGTTCGTCTTTATATCTAATCTTTTTGAAGTCCACAATTGTCATTCCATACCGGTCTATCGTTACGCCGCCTCCAGCTCGATTCACCCATTGGCACCGAAACAAAAGAATCAACAAAGGACCATATTCTAATTCCCATATCTCCTCTATGACTCCGAAGTAGCTGTCCTTATTTCCATCATTTCTTATTCCGTCCATACGCACAACACTATTTTGATTCATGCTCTTTTCATCTTGATCTCTTGTGTAAAATGTATATCCATTAATCTCGTACGCTTGGTACTGCATGATTGTCATTGATGGGACCCTTGCTAGCCATTGAAGTTGCTCTACAATCGTGCCGTCACCCATCAATATTTTTCTAAGCCAAACAGCAAAGTTACCTATGTGATGCCGTGTAATCCAGGCCCCAGGCTTCCCAAGATTTTCAGACCATACAATTACAATAAAACAATAATTGCTCTCACAATTACAATTAAAGTGTACTCTTGTTACCACCAAGTCTGAAATGTAAATAAATTAGAGTTGCTATTGAGCCATTAGTCATCATTGTGTGCCTTTGTAACATCCCAGTTTTCATCACTATTGAGGGGGAGTGTTGAAATATACAATGCAAACTTCTAGAAGGTTCTATAAAAATAAGGATAAACCATGGCATAATTTTGTTCACCATGACAAGGTTCT
Organism: Panicum virgatum; assembly: GCF_016808335.1. Taxonomy (NCBI): domain Eukaryota; kingdom Viridiplantae; phylum Streptophyta; class Magnoliopsida; order Poales; family Poaceae; genus Panicum; species Panicum virgatum. Next base: position 19,868,224 of record NC_053143.1, on the reverse strand, counting down.
AGAATGCTCCACAAGAATCATAAGAAGACATGAAGCTTGGATATTTTCTTGTCATGGTAAAATTTAGAATTTTCTAGATATAGATATTTGTAGGGAACTTCCTAGAGTGTGACATGTGTCACTCATCCAAGAGGGTATGGGTGCCTATATAAGGATGGTGCCACCCCTTGCCATGCCATACTACTCCACTCCATCCCACGCACATCCAAGGGCATGGTAGAAGTGAGCATAGGTAGAGAGTGCTAGGTTAGCCACCACAAGGTGTGTGTTCCTTTGTAACTTTGTTGCTCCAATAAGGTAAGTGTCTTTATAAGTGTTAGTCTCCCGGTTAAGCTTAGTACTTAGTGTATAAGTTGTGATCCATCGAAGGTTGGCTCTGTCACCCGGGATCACAAAAGGGTCTGGGCTTCATCGAAGGTTGGCTCTGCCACCCGAAAGCCAGCTTCATCTATTGGTAGGCTCTGCCTCCCGGAAGAAAAAGGCGGCCCTGCCGTCAAAAGGACCCGGTACACTAAGTAACTAGAAGCTGACCGACTCTGAAGTGAGTTGGTCTGTCATAGGGGTAGATCCTCAACTTAGTGGGTATTAGGGCCACCTCAATTTCCAACAATCACTAAAATAAAACTTATGTTGTAATTAAACTAGTAACGTAAAATAATACTAACGTTATATGAGGTATTACATAATTACTAGGCAAACTATTTTATACTCTTGCCTTGCGTTAGTACATTCGTTCCCTCCAGTAACCAGCATACGCATGCTTGCACCTGCGACAAAAATCATCCCGTCTCTTTCCGTAGAAGCCTCTCGAGTCACCGTACCATGCCATAACTCACAGTCAACCGATGGCAGCACCTACTCCCTTTTACTGACGCCTCGACGGCAACGTACCACGCCATAATTCCCAGACAATCATGGCAGCGCCTACCTCCTTCACCATAACTTCATCATCCTCTGGAAGCCACAGAGTACCCACACCATTGACCTTGAAATGACCCGTCATGGCAGCACTCACTCCATTTCCTGGAAGCCGACGCCCCCCTGCCGTCCTCACCCGCTCGCTCTCGCTCGCGCACGCGCGACAAGCCGGCCCCATGACGGGACCGTGCACTGCCGCCGGCACCACGCCGTGCCGCCCACCCCCGCGTCCCCACCTCGCCCACGCCACTGCAGCGTCCTCGCTAGCTTTGCCGCCTCGACGCTCGCGCCTTCAGCACTGCCACTGTTCGCGTTGACGACGAGCTGCCGCAGCCCACGCCGTCACCCGTCCCTGCGCGACGCCGCTGCTGCTCTCCTCGCCTATAAAAGGAGCGAGGCCGTGACGAGCCCCATCACCAGCCCAAGCACACCGAGCCGCTTCGCTCCGATAGCTGAACCACTCCTCACGAGCCTAGTTCACTCACGAGATGAAGCTCCAACAGTTGACCCTCTTCCTCGAGCTGCTCCGCGCCAAGGTGAGATGGCAGGCAGCTCCCCAACCATTAACTCCACAACACTAATAAAGGCCAAAAACACCCACCAGGCCGTGATCACTTAATCCAAATCATTCCATTATCAGAATTAAATACCGACCAATACTATAAACTCAATATCTCTTTCATATCAACTCCTTTTCCGTAACTCTTTTTCCTAAACTCTCCTCAAATCATATACTATCTATTCCTCCCATTTTCATCTCCATTTGAGCTTATTTTATTGCTTGCTTGTGTTTGTTTGCCGGTTGTGCCGTTTTCACCCGTAGATCACGGAGTGACCGAGGTGGAGCCTGCCAAGGAGTACGAAGGCCAGTACCGCGAGCTGGAGCTAGAAGACCCATACCGCGAGCAGAAAGCCGCCGCCGCCGACGCGTACGTAAGCGAAGGCAAGTTTCATCGACCCCTACGTGAGCGGTTGCATCCATGTGAGGATGTCTAGCTGTAGCCTGGGTCTAGGATCGATTACATATACCAGTACTTGAGTGATTGAGTGTGCTCATGCATGCATCTGAGTAGTCATGCATATCCAGAGCTGAGACTAGGATGCGAAGGGATCTGACTGAGACCAGAGCAGTTGGGTGTGCTGGAGCCGGCGCTACCGTGGTGGTAGACTGGCAAATGAGTGCTACCGTGGTGGTAGGCTCGAGTTGATATGTTGATGGATAGTTGTTGCCCTGGTGAACCATGAGGACCGAGTTGTTTTGACATCTCACCTAGCTTACTTTAGTACGACCATAGGTTCCGGTATGGGCCGGACTTAGCCTAATCCCACTGGTTAGCTTGACGGTCGCAGGGATGGTTTACGGGTATAGACCAGTGGGGTCAGGACCCGAACGTTTGTACGGCCGGGCTGGGTCGTGACCACGGCTGGGTGTCGGCTATGTCGGTTGTCCGTTCGGGCAGTCGAGCGTGTGGGTACAGTGTACGACCTCTGCAGAGTGTATAATCCATTTGAATGGTCCGTGTCCACGGTATGAACAAGCTACGGTGTGGTCCTGACAACTAGTGAGCTACCTACTGTGGTTTGTGTCGGGAAGGGTTGCATACCATTAGTTGCATTGCTAATGCATTGTGCTTAATGTGCGTCGTGCATGTCATTCCCCTCCCGTAGGGTGAGGTGGAACTTGCTGAGTACTCTTGTACTCAACCCTTGTTGATTTTTCTCCAGAGGATCCTGACTTTGTGCCAGAAGACTACGAGTAGATCGTGTCCGCACCCAAGCTGATCGAGTGGAGCCGTGATGGATGAAGAGCTAGTCCTCCATGCCGTCATGCTAGTCGTTATCCTATGGTTGTTCTGTGTAGCTCTGTGTTGTCGCTTTATCCCTCGTGTACATGTTGAATAAAGCTCTGTATGACTCTGGACTCCACTTGATGTAACATGTATTATGCCGGAGACTTTATTTGGTAATTAATACATGGTTTAGCCTTGATCTTTGGGTCGGGGCGCTTCAACCTTGCAATGTCGCAGCTCTACCTAAACCCTTGTTCTTCATCGCTCCTGGCCTCACCCTATCTACATAATGAAGGGTCTTGAAAAAGTTGTGACATTGCAGGCACGATGTGACTAATGCCCCAATAGCAACACTAATTCGTTTATAGTTCACACTTGGTGGTAACAAGTATACATATATAAAAACAATATTTGAAATAAATCTCTAATTAATTGGAAGAAATATCTAATTAATTGAAATAAATCTCTATAACTCCTAATTATTTTGACACCCTTCAATTTTAGGAGAACACTCTTTTTAATATCCAGAAACCCTCTATAAGAAAAAAACTTTATTTCGGAAAATGTATATGTCGGTAACCTCGACCCTGCAGTGATGACATTGCCTTTCGGGGGACACGGTGCGGTACAAGTACGTCATCAATAGGCCAGTCGCAACACCAACATTTACAATTGAGAGGAACACAGCACTTGGCACTGGTAGCATGCTCGTTGATATGCTCTCACTGCAACAACGGCCACACTGACTGCGCCAAATGCTGTGTTCGGATCAACCGCAAATGCTGGTGTTGCGACCAGCCCATTGGTGATGTCCTTATAGCGCATCGTGCATCCCCGAAATATAGTGCCATCATCGTTGAATGGAGATTAACGACGTATACTTGTTTCGAAATAAAGATTTTTTAAGGTTCTAGATGGTTTCAATGTGAGACTGAATAAATACATCACTAGAGTGTCAAAATAATCCATTCATAATACAAAAATTCTATTATACTTCTTTCAATAATTCATTATAAAAAAATTTACTTTCCATATATGGTCATATATATAAGTAAATCACATGAATTCTCTAAACTCATTCTAAAAATTTCCACTGTCCACATATACTCATCTCATTCGAAAAATTAAAAAATATACTACGGTCATTTCTAATATATAGAAAATGATTGAAAAATATCTCTATAAATTATCCACATTCAACCTAGCCAATAAACCTACTACCACATTCAAGTCATCGTTTCTATATATTTCAAATCATTGCATAAATCAAAGAAATGCTCATTCTCACTATTTCTAAAAATCTCAAATTTCTCTAACTATGGAGCATAAAACGAAGCATGAAGACCATCAAAAAGGAGAGGATGAAGTTGCAAACCTTTGGCGCATTTGGATGAGTGCAAATATCACAAAAAAGATCAAATGGCAGCACCACTCTAATATGAGAGAAGAACCGAGCTCGAGCTAGGTCTCTGGTGAAATGGGCGCTGGCTCGGCTCGGGGAGGAAGAAGGCCTGGTGGCTCCAGCCGGTACTAAAGCTCCTCATTTAGTACCGGCTGGAGCCACCAGCCGGTACTAAGTTTCCTGGCGGCCATTTAGTACCGGCTGGTGGCTTCAGTCGGTACTAAATGGTCACTAGCCGTTGCAGGCGGCTGTCGGTGGCTGTCGGTGGCGCACTTTAATGCTGCCTGGAGCCACCAACCGGTACTAATCGGCTCCTATGGACACTGTTCCTTTGGCCCGGTAATAAATTTGAATGTTAGTACCGGCCGAAACCGTAACCGGTACTAATGGCCGCGGACGAATATGCATTTCTCTAGTAGTGCCACTTGCCTCGGGTCTCACCACACTAGCTGAGCTATAACATTTGTTGAACGAGGGATACCCGCTACCCTATTTAATAAGGTCAGATAAGAAATAAAATACACCCTAATTATTGACTCCTTAATATGCTAAATTATGTCAAAAAGACTTAATTTTTTAGTATAGAGGGAGTATAGTAATAAGATAGTGTAAATATAGCTAAGGCCGTGTAAGCGTAGAAGTAAAAATCTCAAGAGGGCTAAAACAACCGAATGTCACCTAAACAGATTCTTGATGTTTGGTGGCTCATCGTCAAATTATCTCTCTTTGCTTGGGATGGTAGTACTGTAGGACTATATCCCATTATGCTTGCTCTCACAACCCAAGCAGAGGCACACACATATCACCTCCCACGCCGTCTCATCGTTAGGTAGTATTGCTATTCAATTTTTCCTGTTCCAGAAAACTTGATGTTTCTCTGTCGCATTACTTAACTTTCTTTTTCTGAAATTACATGGTACAACTCAGACACTCACAACGCACGCATACTCACACCCCTATGAACACACGTACGTAAATCCTACCCCTATGAGCATTTTCGAAGACCGAGCCGGCAATACCGAGATTTACCAAATATAAAGTAGTTAATTATCATTGATTCAACATGGCATATATTTTTATATATCTATTTACTCTTATAAAAGTGAACAATTTTAGCATATTAACTTGATCAAATTTAAGTCGTGCTTATAGAATTTGCACTGGGTTTCACTAAAATCCTAATATCTTGTCGTAGTTGCTTTAACGTCATCATCTACGATTTTCCATATATGATTCGACTACATCGTCCTTAATACTATGCAAGCTTCTGTCATTTCTCTTTTACAAAGCGCGGTCAATCCCCGGCCGGCCAGCCCGCCCAGGCTCTCCCCGGATGGCCAATGGGGACACGTCTCCCCGAAATCAGCCATTGGCCCACGTCTGCGCCACATCACGTCCGCATCCTCTGATTGCTCCATATCAGCATGGCGAGGTCCAAATATAAACAGCCCTCCCTCTCCTCACCGAAAAAAAAATGCACACCGCTCCCAATTTCTCTCTCGGTCTCTCCCGATGCTTCCGCCACTTTCGCCTCCGCCGCCAATTGCTCCCTCGCCGTCCTCGCCAGCGCCGCCGCCGCTCCGCTTGACCTCGCCGCGCCGCCCCCGCTCTGCTCGTCCTCGCCGCGCTGCCGTTCCATCCCCTCTCTCCTCCCGAGTCGGCGGCCGGCGCAAGGTGACTGCATCCCTGACGGGCGACGCGCCGGCGCGGGTGGGGCTCGGCGGCCCCCTTCCTCTCCCTCATCTTCCCTGCGGGCTCCTCAACATCTCCTCCCGTTGACGAACATGTGCGACTCGGCCCGACGAAACCCTAGGTGCTTTGCGGTGGAGGCGGCGGCGGCAAACCTCGGTGGCTTAATAAATCTCGTACTCATTATATCCAAGATCCAAGGGCTGCTGTGCATAACTAAGGGTATATGTTTATTTCACTGTAGAGTATAAAGTACGCGAGTAAACATGCGAATAAAAAAGTTAAAGGTAAAAAGCAGCAAAGCATCTCAACCCAAAGCCTTGGCGTGTATTCGTTATCCTCTTCTTCTGCTAGCACAGAAGTAGAGCATCTCAACCTATACGTCTGGGATCATCTCCCACATTACCTTGTCATAAAACACATAGACAAATAACAAAACACACAAGAAAAACAATTCCTTGGTGTGTTACTGGAGGGACCCTTGTCCACACCGGGGTGTGTGTGCTTTGTGTTGGTCTCTGTTTTTATCTGCAACAAGCATGGGTGCCAATGCTGATAGTATAACCTGCCCTGGACCGACCGCGGTGTTTGGTCTAAAACAGGGCTTTTCTGGTGAGTGACTGCAGGGACCCTTACAGAGAATTCGGCTATACGCTAGTCTACAAGCATCCCTATCAACTGGAAACTAGTCAAACTACTATACCAGCACTGCTTTAGCCTTGAAGAAATCAAAGCAAGGCAGCCGTTTTCACAAAAGCTTGACTTAGTACAGGGATGCGTGGACTGAATAATTGGCCTTAGGATCATGCGTGCAGATGGTCACGGTTCACCCCTTTATATTTTTGCTACTTCATCCACCTTCTGAAGCGGCAGATAGATGATGCATCCAGCTCCATATCTCCTCCTTGTGTTGCTCTCTGCTGCTATCTCTGCGACTAGCATAAATATACCCGCAGCCTGAGAGCCCGCGGTCGGAGGTGGAAGGGCTTTTTTTTAGATAAGGGAACAAAGTTCTAGCCAGAAGGTGGAAGGGCTTATAAGGGCTTAAACATGTATAGAAACAAATTCAGGGTTCTAGATGAGAAAAGCGCAAGAGAAAAAGATTTGGTGGAAGGGCGTCAACGTGTACACAAATAAATTCAAAGTTCCTGATGCTAAACATGAGACTGGTAGAAAAGAGGTGTCGAGAAAAGCCTTTTGGGTCGAAAATATAGAAAACTCTTGGATGATGTTTTTTTTCTTCCCCACACTAATTTGGGAGTTGGCAAAAATCATATTTTGGGAAACAAAAATATGAGAAAATCTTGGAGATTAGCTGTGGGCACATGTTCTGTTTTGGTTAGAAACCAGAGCGTTTGTTTAGAATTACAAAATGTGCCAGTTTGGATGAAAGATCCGGTGCAGTGATTGTACGCTTTTTCAAAATTACAGAGGAAGACATATATAAGACAAAGCTCTAACAATAAGCACGTAAATTCAGGATAGACTCTTTGGCTAAAAGAGTCTTTTTCGTTGCCACATAAGGGCTGTTTATATACCTCGGCCCCTAAACTGGGTTTCCAGGCTGTAGGCGATGATGATACGAAACCAAGCAAAGCTACTGCCGAAGAGGATTATCGATCAAACAACAGAAACGTCGAACAGGCTCCTTTCCTAGCTCGTCTCCTAGACCCAGCTGTCCCTCCCATATATCCCGTCTCCCTTCCGGAACCTACTGGAAACCTTTTCTTATATGTGCTATTGCTGTTTGATTAAAGCTCACTCTTCCTCTCAGCTTGTATTATTTATCAGAAGGGAATTTAATCGTAGTATCTGTATCTATGTCGAGAGGGTGCATGCATGCTAACTTTGCAATTCTAATTTCAATACAGTGACTACTCGGAAGGAAGGAAGGGGGATGGGAAGCCGCTGCAATAGTTTTTTTTTATAGAGTTCATGGGTGACCTCCGGACTTTATATTGAAAAAAGACCAAACAGTTAAGCTCCTTACACGTTCTTTCACATAGTAACATTAACCGAAGAAAAAGACATATTACATCAAAGCCCCGTCTTTAGACTAAACAACCTTCATATGACACCCGCCATCAACTTCCTCACAGCAAACTGAATGAGTACTTGCCAGACTTTTGCTACACTTGTGGGCGAATTGGGCATTTAGATAAGGTGTGTGATATAAAACTGAAACCGGGTGAGAAACAACAGTTTGGAAAATTCCTCAGGTTTATCCTGGAAAGGAGAAGGTATGAGGAGAGTAGTGGTGATCGCTTCCCTACTAGTCGAGGGCCATGGAGGGCAGGAGGTAGTGGAAGTACTGGTAGCTGGGGATCGGGAGGAAAAGGGAGGAGAGGTGGCTTAGGAAGTGATTCCCTATCCTGGAGAAAGGAGGAGGGAAAAGGAAGTGGACGTAGTGAGAGGAAAGATTTGGAGGAAGTGGAGGTTACAAGCCCAGTAAAGAATACCAATAGTGCGTCGGGTGGGGAGAGAGCAAAAAGAGCGCTGGCACTAGCATCAGTGGAGGACCAGGACAAGTTAAAGATGCCAGAGCTCCCTAGCAATGAGGGCGAGGAGCGGCTGCCGGAGGAGACCATCGCAGTGGGGGTGGCCGAGGGCGACGTGAACAGTGCCATGCAAGCCATGCACGATGACCAGCCTATAGTGCATACGGGTAGTGATGCGGATGGAGGGGAAAAGGAGGGGGAGAAGAAAAGGAGAACCTACAAGAGAAAGTGACTCGGACAAGAGAGACGAGCACTAGTGGTGGAGACTCGATGACAATGAGTAGAAAGAGGGGTCAACAGGATATGAAGGTGGATGAGCAAGGGTGGGAGGCAGCAGGAGGGACGGGCAATAAGGAGGAAGTGGCAAACAAAAGAGCAAAGAAAGCGGGGCTGGCGGTCCAGCCCTGCAAGGATCAATGAAGATAGCGGCGTGGAACTGCTGAGGTCTAGGGAACCGCTCGGCAGTTCGGGGGCTTCTGGATCTCCAGAAGTCGGAGGACGTGGACATTCTTTTTCTGTCAGAAACAAAATTGGACAGAAGAAGGATGGAAAAATTTCGGTGAATGCTGGGACTGGCAAACATGCTAGTTCAAGACGGAGAAGGAAGGGGGGGGGGGGGAGTTGCAGTGTTTTGGCAGAACGGGATCGATGTGTCTCTACGAGGCATGTCGAAGTATTGCATTGATGTTGATGTTAGGGAGGCTGACGATTTCTGTTGGAGGTTCACTAGGGTATATGGAGAGTCACATACAGATTTGAAGCATCGGACGTGGAATCAGATGAGAAACCTACACATACAGCCGGCCTTACCATGGCTGTGTGCAGGGGATTTCAATGAAATTCTTTTTGCCCATGAGAAAGAAGGGGGCGAGAGAAAAGTCAGCTGCAAATGGACAGGTTCAGGGAAGTTTTGACACATTGTAACCTCGTGGATCTTGGGTTTGAGGGGGATGTGTTCATGTGGAGAAACCACAATCACGTGGCGGACCATTACATAAGAGAAAGGCTGGATAGAGCTGTGGTAAATGATGAATGGAGTGCGAGGTTCCCAACAACCAGAGTGATAAACGGTGACCCAAGGCATTCTGATCACCGTCCGATAATTATTGTGATAGAACAAGCTGCGCAAGGTAATATGCGTGCTAAAACACGGGGATTCTAGTTTGAAGCAACTTGGCTGGGAGAAGAAAAGTGCGCGGAGGTGGTGAGCGATGCTTGGAAGGAGGCTTTTGAGATTCTGGGTGCAACAACAACACAAGAAGCTCTTAAATCAGTGGCGGGAGGATTGATGAATTGGAGCACAAATGTGTTGGGCGACTTGGAGAAAAGAGTGAAAAGAGTGAAAAAAGATTTGGAGCTTAATAGGAGGAAGATTAACAAAGATCAGGTGGCGAGGGAGGAAGTGCTGAGATATAAGCTAGAAAGGGTGGAAGAACAAATTGATATGTACTGGAAACAACGGGCTCATGTCCGTTGGTTGCAGGAGGGGGACAGGAACACGGCTTTCTTTCACGCCATGTGCCGGGAAAGGTGAAGGTGTAACAGAATTGGGAGAATGAGAAAAGAGGATGGGAGCTGGGTGGAGGATGAAGTAGAGAAGGGTAGGTTTATGGCTAACTATTTTTCTTCCCTTTTCAGGTCAAATGGGGGTAGAGCTTCACAGCAAATTCTAAATGCTGTTGAAAGCAAAGTAACACCAGAGATGAATACTTTTCTCTTAAGGCAGTTCAGAGAAGAGGAAGTGCAGACTGCTTTGGATTCAATTGGTGATCTAAAAGCTCCCGGTCCGGATGGCATGCCTTCCATATTTTATAAGAGATTCTGGGAGCTGGTTCGCGATCGGGTAGTAAGGGAGGTGCTGGATGTGCTGAATGGTGGACCGATGCCAGTGGGGTGGAATGATACTACGATCGTATTGATTCCCAAGGTGCCGAAGCCGGAACAGGTGAAAGATCTACACCCTATAAGTCTCTGTAACGTGTTATATAAGCTGGTGTCCAAAGTTCTTGCAAATAGGCTGAAAACAATTCTGCCAGAAGTGATATCTTTGTCACAAAGTGCGTTTGTACCGGGTCGCCTCATCTCTGATAATATCCTAGTGGCATATGAGGTGACTCATTGTATGAGGAATAAAAGAAGAGGCAAGGAGGGATATGCCTCGGTCAAGATGGATATGAGCAAGGCGTACGACCGAGTAGAATGGGGTTTTCTGCAAGATATGATGTGCAAGCTGGGTTTCAGAGAGGGTTGGGTTGACCTGATTATGAAATGTGTCTCCACTGTAAATTACAGAGTGCAGATTAATGGCCACCTCAGCGATAGTTTTGCTCCTGAGAGAGGCCTTCGTCAAGGCGATCCACTTTCGCTGTACCTCTTCTTGCTCTGTGCCGAAGGCTTCTCAGCATATTGCTGAATAAGGCGGAGGAGGAGGGAAGAATTAAAGGGGTTAAAGTTTGTTAGGGTGCTCCTAGTGTGTCTCATCTTCTGTTTGCCGATGATTCGCTGATCTTGTTTCGTGCAAATAGAGATGATGCATTGCAGCTACAGAGGATACTGGATGTGTATGAGGAGAGCTCTGGCCAAATGATAAACAGGGATAAGTCAGCTATTATGTTCAGCCCGAATACCAGCAACACAAACCGGGGAGAGGTAATGGCTATTCTGAATATTCAGAAGGAAACGATGAATGAAAGATATTTGGGGCTGCCAGTCCATGTCGGACAGAACAGGAAGAAAGTGTTCTCTTATTTGAAAGAAAGGATTTGGAAACGACTACAGGGATGGAAGGAGAAAATGTTATCGAAGACAGGGAAGGAGGTATTAATAAAGGCGGTAGCACAGGCAATTCCCACCTTTGCAATGGGCTGCTTTGATATTACCAAGGATTTGTGTGATGATATTAGTACCATGATATGTAAGTACTGGTGGAGTAACCAAGATAAAGAAAATAAGATGCACTGGATCAATTGGAACAAATTGACTGAACCCAAAGAGGAAGGAGGTCTGGATTTCAGAGATATTCATGTGTTCAACTTGGCCATGTTAGCTAAGCAGGGTTGGAGATTACTACATTACCCAGAAGGCTTATGTGCACAGGTTCTGAGAGCGAAATATTTCCCTTCCGGTGATGTGTTACAAGCTACAGCACCACCAAATGCTTCGTATACTTGGAGGAGCATAGTTAAAGGTATTGAGGTACTTAAAAGGGGAGTAATTTGGAGAGTGGACAATGGCAGAAGCATAAACATTTGGTCAGACCCATGGCTGGGCAGAGAGTGGTTAAGAAAACCCATCACTCCTAAGGGACAGAATATCCTCAGTAAGGTGGAGTTGATAAACCCAGCCACTAGCAGCTGGGATGAGGAACTTGACCGACAAACTTTCTGGGCAGAGGATGTCGACCTTATTCTTTCTACCCCGGTGCACTGTGAGCTGGAAGATTTAGTAGCCTGGCATTATGACAAAAGAGGTTCGTTCTCTGTCAAGTCGGCTTACAAAGTACAACGTGATCATGAGAGAAGAAGTAGTAGGAAGGGCATGGCTTCATCATCTAGTGGAGAGCCAAGGGAGAAAGTAGAGTGGAGAAAACTGTGGAAGATCAAATGTCCGGGCAAAATCAGACATTTTCTGTGGCGTTTCGCCCACAATAGTCTGGCGCTGCGAAGGAATTTGGAACGGAGGGGAATGGAGATCAACACTAAATGTGTGCTATGCAACCGGTTAACAGAAGATGGAGGGCACCTCTTTTTCAAATGCAAGTACGCCAGGGAGGTTTGGGAGGGAGTGCAGTTGGAGGAGCAGCGAAGGGAGCTAGAAATGTGTTGTACTTCCGGGGAAGTCATTCAAAAAATTCTGAAATTGAAGGAGGACACTCAGCTGAAAGTAATTGTTCTGCTTTGGCAATGGTGGAATGAGAGAAATAGAGTTACATAAGGAGATAAAAGAAGAAATATACATGACTTAATTTACGTGATCATGAAGAACGCAGAGGAATTCCTACAGTTGGGGAGTACTAGTGAGGAGAAGGCCAATAAACCTCTACCACGCTGGTGCAAACCTCCAAGTGATACCGTCAAGATAAACTCGGATGGGGCCTTTCTAGTTGAAACAGGAGAAGGAGGGTGGGGGGATGTGATCAGAGATGGAGATGGTGATGTGCTGTGTGCAGGGGCTGGAAACCTCACATGTCCGAAAGATGCGTTACAAGCTGAAGTACGAGCGTGCTTGCATGGAGCCAAAGCGGCAGCCGAGCATGGGATGGGAAGGGTGATCATGGAGACGGATTCTTTGGTGTTGATACATGCCATGAAGGACAACTCGTACAGGTTATCTATGTTTGGAGGCGACATTCTAGAGCTCAAAACATTCTTGAGGGAAATTTTATTTCTTGTACCATGGCCTTTGCGCCTCGATCTTGTAACAGAGTCGCTCATGCTTTAGCGGCTTTGGGCCGTAGATGTTTACCGGAAGCCAACCTTGCATGGAACGGCTCTCCTAGTTGTGTGGAGGTTTTGGTGGCCAGCGACATTGCTAAGCCCATAAGTTAATGGAAAGCTCTTTTCCACGCAAAAAAAAAGAAGCTGATCAATCAGTCTGTGTCATAAGCTGATTCTTCCTCGGCAATGTCTTCTCCCAATCAGTGACCAACAAAGCTGATCCACTTTCCTCCTCGGGCAGCCTTCTCCCAATCAGTGCCATAAGCAAACAGGTCTTTAGCTTCTTCAGGTATTGCCAGATTCTTCCAGTCATGACCAGCAAGATACAAAGAACGCTCTCCAGGCTTGTTCAAACTGATCAATCCAGGCAGTCTGTGTGGGCTTGTGTCAATAGTCTTCAACTTCGCCAATCGAACCTTGTATTCCGGAATTCTTTCCTTGGGGCATAACAGAATCCAATCCTGCAGCATAACTGTTACCTTCAGTAACATTATACCCCCATCCTTCCAAAGATGACCCTGCAAACTGTCAGGCGCCTGGGCCGCTGGGCCCTAGGGCCGGCCACACGCGGCCCAATGATGGGCGCGCGCATGCCAAGGAGGGGAAGGGAAGCAGCCCCGCCGCCGCCGCCGTCGTGAATCTCGTCAAGGAGTCGTTTTAGGCAATAAATAAATAGTAAATAAAATAGAATAGATAAGGAATTAGAATTAAGATTTCTTAAGATGCAGGTCTGCTCGGGATCGGGATGCAAGTGGGTTAGAATTGGGTCATCCAGTGATTGACCCGTACAACCCATGAAGAATATTATGGAGTTTTGGGTTACACTGACCCGTTATGATGATTACCCAAATGACACAGTGGGTTACCCAAAGCAGCAAATTTGATGATTCAAAGCCTGCGCACAACAAAAGTATGCGTCTGTTGCTATTACCAGCCCGACGTCCAAGCTGCCAGAGAAGCAGGAACCCTTCGTCTGGGAGCTGATGCACCTCATCTAAGTGAGATGATCGTAGCACCTCCTCAACTGCCATGCCACCGCCAGTAAAAATGCAGTGGCCGCCGTGCTAGAAAAGGCTTCGGAGGAGGATGCTGTGGGACTGCAACTCTAGGACGCGGCGAGCGGGAGTCTGCGCCCAGCCGCTCAGGATCAAGCGTTGGGGAGATGGGAGGGAGGAGAACAGGTGGCCGTACGTGCTTTAGAATGGAGTATGCAGCAGGCATAGAGAGATAAGAGGAGCACGACATGGCAGAGCAAGGGCGGTGCAAATGACTACGTGGGACAGGGAGACGGCGATCTATGCGGTAGCTGGCTGTGACACCGCTCGATGTTGGAATGGGTTACCCGATGACCCAAAGCACTATGCACTGCTTGACACTAAAATTTTATGGGTCAACATAATGGGTATTTACACTAGAATTCTTATTTTGGATATCGGGTCACTGGGTTGACCCATATAAATCTGCATCCTTACTCGGGACTATAAATATAGAGGCTATTGTACCCGTTGGAATTAAGAAAAGAGTTAATAGGGTTTTACCCTTATCTCTCCCTCGCTCTTTCTTTCACCGCGCCGCCGCCTCCTTCCCTCCCGCGCTCGCATGCCGCCGCTGCTGACGCCCACTGCGCGCACGCTGCCACCACCGCCTCCTAGCCCTAGCCGCTGCCCCCCCCTGCCCAGGGGCCTCACATCTGGTATCCGGAGACCAATCGATCCATCAGCCACCACCACCATCAAGATCCGTGGCTGCCACCACGACCGAGATCAAGCAGCTGATCGAGTCCATCAGCGAGCTCTGCCGCCGCAACTTCGACAACATCAACACCAGGCTGACTCCATCGACAACCGCCTCCAACGCCTCGATCGTGCATGACAGCAGCTGGCGCCACCATCAGCATGGCCAGCCCGACGAGCGCCGCCAAGGGCGCCTCCAATCTGGTCAACCCCGACACCGACACTGACGCCGACAAAGGCATCCTTGCCACGCCAGCAGGCGCCTCCAACGGCACGCCTGCGCCCGCACACATCTCCAACAGCGCCCCAGCTCTCAAAGGGAGCTGCCGCCACCCAGATCGACGTTGACAACGTGAGTGCCCCCAACAGCGCCCCCGCTCGCGTCAACAACAACAAGGAAGTTCCCGCCACCGAGATCACCGTTAACAACGCTCCGACCCTAGTGGACGCCATCAACAACCTTGCGGTGGAAACACAGCAAGTCATGCGCAACTCCGGTCAAACCCATCTACGTCACAGGCTGAGGGAACCCCACTCATCCATGACACCAGACTCCATCTCCAAGGTATCGGCAAATCTATTTGCTACGCCCCTAACCAACATGGATGATTTCCCGGCAAGGCACGTGGCAACAGCTCCACCCAGGATGGGAGGCGACCCACGGCACCAGCCAGCCATCTGGCCGCCGGCGCAGGATGCGCCACCACAGGGAGAGCACCCACCAATCAACGCATCACCACCACAACAGATGACGACCCCAGCCAAGGACGCAACGGGACAACGTCAACAATATGTCGCCCGACTTACGCCGCCAACATATATATGACGGCGCCAACAACCCAACTGCATGGGTTTCTTAGATGCAGCTGCTCAAACTACACCGTCTTCCACAGGCGGACTACGTACGGTACGCTGCGTTTCATCTGACAGGTGCAGCGCAGCTTTGGTACACACGCGTGACCAAAGAGGCGCCCATGGAGGACTGGGACGCCTTCACCGCGACTTCGGCCCACCGATCGACGACGACACCACGACAAGAGGGCTCCCTGAACGACTACATCCGCGCCTTCGAGAGCTACGCCACCCGCACCGGCATCAACAGTGAACTCCATCGGGTCCACCTCTTCACCCACGGACTTTGTGATGTGCTCCGCGACGCCGTTCAGCAGTACGAGCCCCGTGAGTTCGAAGTAGCTACCATGCTCGCTCAAGGGCTGGACGCCTCCCCACCTTCATCGACCGGCGACCCTACGACCGACAACTACCACGCCGACAATGACGCCCACAACAATGACGACGTCGACAACCCCATGGACAAAGGGCAATCCACCAAGGCGACGCCACCAGCAACACCAGGCCCCTCGACATTCGACTCCATCACCGCGTCTGAGGCCCTCACCGAACTACGCCTGGCGCGCTCCAACAACCGCGAGCTCGAGATCATCGTCAACACCATCGAGCTCCAGGCCGAGGCACCGGCATGGAGGATCCACAATGGCATCATCCGCTACAACAATAGCTACTACGTCCCAGCCAGTGGCGGAGCTAGCATTTCAGAGTTGGGTATTCCCATCTCAAACAAAAAAGACTAGTCCAAAGCTGTATAAAATAGTTTACAGGTAAAAGCTATACAAAAAAGACTATCACAAGCCTGTCATGTACATATAAATGGTCAAAATGTGATCAATTAATTGTATTAGAATATTTCGACAGCTAATACATAAGAAGCATGTGTATATGTTTGATGTATACTTGGTTTGGTGTACAAAAGTTGGGTATTCCTAGGAATACCTAGGCATCAATGTGGCTCCGCCACTGGTCCCAGCGACCGCGTGGCAGCTTCAGGACCTGCTCCAACTCTAGGAAGTCTCTCCGCACTTCCTAGCGGTGGGCCTCCACAACCCCTGCCCCGTGAGCATCCTGCTATTGGAGGAACGGCCACGCCTCCTACCACCATCAGTGACAGTTGTCTTCTTCGACAACAACGGCCACCAGTTCATCAACATCGACGACGTCACCATCGGCCAAGAGAGCAATGGTGCCCCAATGATTGGCTCGACGACGACTAACGCGACCGACCTCCTCTACGGCACGCTGATTCACTTCTCCATGTCGCCACCGACTCACGTTCCAGCGGCCCTATGCAGTCACATCGACATGGATGTGGATGTCGGTAACGTCTACTCATTCCTCAGGTCACCCCCTATGATGCATAATATTCACCTGACAGGAACCATGCACGGCGCAATGATGGCCGCGGCTCTACAAGCCCGACCAACTCTACAGGAAGGGCCGTACACCTACTACCTCTGCGGCTTCATCGGATCCTGCCACTACGGTTTCTTCTTCGACGACGACATCTACGTACGACACGGACAATGCCAACGAGCATCTCGGACACCTCCGCATACAAATCGAAACGACATCAACCGCCTCGTCGCTCCGTCCCAGTCTCCACTCCGCCTGGCGCGTTAGTCAACGCGAGGACGCGTCGACTGGAGGAAAGAGGGGAGAGATGTCTGGTGGGGGGGTTCCTATCTATCTTGTGGAAGATAAATAAGCCATCCATCTTTAAAGCCCACTCTGTCCCAATTAGTTTATATAAATGTTCGACATTTTTTTAATCATGTTTAACATTTTTTTAACCATGTTCAACATTTGTCGTTCAAAATGTTGAAACTACATAGACAAAATGTTGAAATTGTGAACATCAAATGTTGAAACTATAAATTTAAAATGTTGAACCATGTATCTGGGACCTTCTTTTCCGCCTCCGGCGACCTTGCGTCGTGCGGCGGCGCCAGGGGGCAGCGGCAACCGGGGGCGGGGCGGGGCGCAGTGGCGCCAGGGGGCAGCGGCAGCTGGGGGCGCGGCGGCCCGGCCTCGACGGCAGCCGGGGGCGCAGCAGCGCCCGAGGGCAGCGGCGCGCGGGGGCCCGGCCATGGGCGGCAGCCAGGGACGCGGCGGCGCCCGAGGGCAGCGGCGCGCGGGGGCCGGCCATGGGCGGCAGCCGCGGACGCGGCGGCGCCCGAGGGCAGCGGCGCACGGCGGCGCCCGGCCACGGGCGGCACCGCCGGGGCAAGGGGCGCGCAGTGGCCCAGCCACGAGCGGCGGCGCCGGGGGCGGAGCAGCGGGGCTGCAGCGGCGGCGGGGCAGCCGCGGCGGGCGCGCCAGGGAGGGCCGCACGGTGGCGGCGCAGCCCCAAGAGTCAATAGGGTTTTACCCTTATCTCTCCCTTGCTCTTGCTCTCACCGCGCTGCCGCCTCCTTCCCTCCCGCGCTCGCACGCCGCCACCACCGCCTCCTAGCCTTACACAAACAAAGGCTATTTCTTAGATTCCAAAGCCCCCACGGGGCAGCTGCACAAAACATGTTTTCTACTGTAAACTTTGAACGGCCCAAAGCATTGTAGCAACAACACAATCAAAAAAGAGATGATTAATAGTTTCTAGTTCTGAGCAAAATAAACAAATAAGATCTTTCAGCTTCTTCCTAATGCTCAAATTATCTCTAGATAGAAGTTTGTTCTTAGAGAGCAACCATAAGGAAAATTGAACTCTTGGAGGTACCTTAAGTGCCCACAAAGCATGCACATAGATGGGCATAATACCGCAAAAATTAACAATTCTATATAAGGACTGTGTTGAGTATATGCCCTGGGAGCTAAACTGCCAGACTAAAGCATCTTCTTCATCTGAAAAGCAGATGGTAGAAGCTAACTGAACCACCTCCATCCACATATTATAAAGTCTATCATCTACACAACGTCTAAAGGTGCCCTTGAGATTTGTGCCATCCCACAGAGAAGCTACCGTAGCTGCTTTTTGATTAACTATAATGTAGATTTCCCAGAACTATATAGCTAAACTCGAGGACCCCAGCCAATTGTCCTCCCAAAACTTGCATTTCTTTTCATTCCCAATCCTCCATCTATATCCTATTTTTGCTGCCGAGGCAGCCCACATCATCCCTTTAAAAAAATCAGAAGCACCAGCCGTGGAACTATAAAAGATATTAGGATTATCAGCTCTGTACTTAAAATCTAAAAATTGCTTCCACAACTTATTACCATCTAGACTATACCTTTTGATCCAAGAAGCTAGAAGGCAAACATTTAAATCTCTCAGATTTGGTGCCCCTAAACCACCATATTCCTTCATCATGCTAACGCTTCCCCAATTGGCTAGATGGATCTTACGAGCTTCTGGACTATCATCCCATAAGCAATTAGCTAAATGAGTATCTATGATGCTAAGAGCCCACTTAGGAAACTTGATGAAGGATAAAAGATAAACCGGGATGCTTGCTAAACAAGATTTAACTAACTGTAATTTGCCTGGATAGGATAGCAATCTTCCTCTCCATCCAGCAATTCTTTTCAGCATCTTGTCTACTAAAGGTTGAATGTCTTCTCCACTATGTCAAAATGCAAAGGGATTCCTAAGTACTTAATAGGTAAGACCCCAATAGGACAAGAGAACAAATGTGCTAGCTTCTGGACCCCCTCAGGCTCCACATTTATAGAAATTAGTTCACTTTTATGGAAGATAATCCTCATCCCAGATAATTGTTCAAACCACAATAAGATGCCCTTAAGATTCCTAGTGTCTTCCTCCTCGACTCTAGAAAAAAGTATGGTATCATCTGTTGGCGCCTGCACCAAGCACCAAGGTGAGCAGGCCCTTGCTCACCTTCCTCTCCCTCTCCCCTGTCCCAAGGTTGAAGAAGAGCAGGGCTCTCTGCTCACACACACACAAAGCACTCTGTTCAGCATTGGCTGAGCTTGGACTCTCAATGTTGGAAGCAAGGAACCACCTTCTCCATTGCATTGCATTGCTTTTATATACAAGTCTTGTACTTGCTAAAGTACAGAGGACATGGCCGACCTCAGCCTTCCTACTCCTAGTACGAAATCAGCCAGGACGTGGGCTGATGTACCTCTACTCCTACCACTATTTGATTGGCCTATTGCCATGCTGTTGCAGTGCCAAGGATGGGCAGCACAAGACTGACCAATTCCTACTCCTTGACTGCTTTAGGGAGAGAAGAGAGGGTTTGTAGAAGATTATGTTTAACAATTCTTCCCCTAATCCTGCTGCTAGCCCTTGACATCCACCATGCCGATCATGCCTCGCAGCTCTATAAACCTGAGGCGCCCGAGCGAATTGGTGAGGATGTCAGCGAGTTGCCGCCCGGTCTCGATGAACTCGATGATGAAGTGTCCTCCATCGACACAATCTCGAAGGAAGTGGAACTTCAGATCGATGTGCTTGCTTTGGTCGTGAAGAACTAGGTTCTTTCCCAGCGCAATGGCTGGCTTGTTGTCCACCTTCAGCACTGGTGGGCGAGCCACAACGCCGGTGAGCTCTCCCAACAACCAGCGCAGCCAGACAACTTGGCACACCATAGTGGCCGCCATGACGTACTCTGCTTTGCACATTGAGATGGGCCACCATCTTCTGCTTCAGTGATTGCCAGGCGATTGGTGCCACGCCGAGGAAGACGAGCACGCCAGAGGTGTGCATCGTCCATATATATCGCCTGCCATGTCCGTGTCACTGAATGCCGCGAGCACTAGCTCACCAACCTTGGCCTTGGGCGGTGCTTCGCTGAATGCTGTCAGCTGCAGCCCGCTGCGTTTGGGGAAGATGATGCCCATTTCCAACGAGCCCTGGACGTACCACAGCACTCGCTTGACCGCCATCCAGTGGTCGTCCCGCGGATCCTCCATGAACCAGCTCGTACCCGATGGCAAATGCGATATCTGGCCGCGAATGGGAGAGCCAGCGCAGCCAGCCGCCGATGCTACGATAATGAGTCGCATCCACCTTCGCCGCCGTGCTCCGCTTGGAGAGCTTAATCCGCTCCTCCATCAGAATAGCCATGGCCTTGCATCCCACCATGCCAGCACGCTCTAGCAGTTTCAGCATGTAGGCGCGCTGCCCCAGCGTGATTGCCTCCTTCCCCTGCTTCACCTCAATGCCAAGGTAATACGACAGCGTGCCCAGGTCACTCATCTTGAATCGGGCTGCCATCTCCTCCTTGAAGGCGTCAATGTCGCGCGCCCGAGCCCCAGTGACAGTCAGATCATCCACGTACACGCTGACGATGAGCTCCACCTTCCCCAGTCGTCGGGTGTACAAGGCATGCTCTATGGCGCACTGTGTCAACCCAAGCTCCATCATGGTGACGTCGAGCTTGGTGTTCCACGCCCGCGGAGCCTATCATAGTCCATAGAGCGCCTTCCGAAGCCAGAGCACCTTGTGCTCTACTCCCTTCACCGCAAACCCCAGTGTCTACCGGACGTAGACGACCTTTGCCATGTCACCATTGAGGAAGGGCAAATTGATGTCAAGGTGATGGACAGACCAGTCCTTGGCCGCTACCAGTGCCAGCAGCAACCGCACCGACTCAATGCGCGCCACCGGCGTGAAGACTTCCTCGAAGCCAATCCCTTCCCGCTGCACAAAGCCGCGGACGACGAGCCACACCTTGTGCTTCATCATGGCACCATGCTCATCGCGCTTCACCTTGTAGACCCACTTGAGTCCGATCAACCAGCATCCTACCGGTGGATCAACAAAGTCCCAAGTCTTGTAGGACTCGATCAACCTCATCTCCTCCAACATCGCCTTCCACCACTCTGCGTCGTGCTCCACAACGGCGAACATGGTTGGCTCCTCTGTGCTCATGAGTAGGAGCTCTGGATCGTTGTTGAGTAGCCGTGCTGCCAACCCTGGCGCCTTTGCATCACCAATCACATTGTCAACCCGGCAAAAACTTCCCTCCTCTCCTTTGTGAAAGACGTCCACAAATTCTGAAAGGTCGGATGGTGGCATCGCGAACTTGATTTCCGTTGCCGAGGAGGTCCCCTGCCCATGCGGAATAGAGGATGGATGTGCCAACCCCGCAGGGGAACTCGGCTCGCCGACCACTGCCTCATCCACGTGACCCGTGGGAGTACGCCATCCTTAGGCTGATTCGCGCAGCCCCGCGGGGAAATTTGGCTCGCGGACCACCGTCCGATCTGCATGACCCTGGGGGTGACTTGTCACGCCGGCCCCTGTCCGATTCGACCGCCCCCTAGGGAAACAGTCAGCTCGCTCGATCCCTAGGTGCGTCTCTGTTGATGCTAGTTATCGTCAACTTTATAAGGTTAAATAAATAAGAATTATGAATAGAGGATGAGAATACTAGAGATAGGGTTTAAACTAACAATTTCCTTGAGTTGTGTGAATTTTTGTTCTCTACAGGATTTAATCAAGAAAATATCAAGAGAAAGCCATAAATGAAGAAATATTGAGAAGCAGAAGGATTAGTATCGAAAAGTGGGATCTAGAGGACACCAGAAGACACCCCACACAAGATGGGACCCGCCTCTTGTGGGACCAGACCGGGCGGCTTGCGCCCATAGGCCGGCTGACCTTACAGAGAGGAGCCACGTGTCGAACTTTGAATGGTTATCTCCCACCGACCTCTAGATTCAATCCTAGCCATCCAATGAAGTCAGTTTGATCCAAGGGTTGAGATTCATCCTCGAGGGCTATAAATAAAGAGGCAGACCACCCCCCTGGAAACCCTAATTCATTATCTCTCAACTCAGATTGCTTGTAGAGGTTTCCCAATGTAAGGATAACCTCTCTCTCAAAGATTAGAGAATTAAAAGTAAATTAGATGTAGATTAGATCTAGATCTAATTGAGAGTTAGAGAGAGCGAAGCCGTGCTCCGGTTCTGGAGGAGTCTTCAGAGTTTGGTATGTCTTTGTATCTTTTTGCTACAAGACTTATGCTTTAATATATTTATCTTCTCTATTTACTTTATTTATGCCTTTCATATTAATGGTAAGCGTAGTATTTATACTTTTGCATGGCATCTTTGCTCGTATTGAGTGCTCTAGTTATTCGCGGTGACTAGAGTAGTAATCGATAGTTTACGTATGGTGTCTAGACTATAGGTTACCTGAGGTTGCGCTCAATCCTACGGATAGTTGTAGTAGCCCTAGAGGTGACAGCTCTGTCAGGCCTTTGTAATCCACCACATTAGGGTTGATGTTCGTGGAGCTTTAGGCAGCCTTCCCCCAACTAACCCTTCCCAAGTGTTTTTGTGTGATTGCTATATTTATCAATGATTCAGTTATCATAAGAACCAAAGTAATAGAGAAGTGTTTAGAAACCTTGATCTCTCCTCTTAATTAGCTAATCTACTCATTTATCATAGAGTTCTTTGTTATGTGTTATTATTCATAGTCCTTAATATCATTTATAGTTTTATTATATATTTATATCATTTATCACTTACCCCTATCTTTAGTTTAGTTGATATTTTAAGTTAGTAGATACATGATTGAGAATTATCAATCTCTTTAACTAAAGCTTCCCTGTGGATACGATACTCTAGAATACTGCTAGGTAAAAGCTATAATGGTGTTCTGTGCGCTTGCAGAATCTTTCATATTCTAATAGCACTTAACAAATGCCAACAAGCTTTTTGGTGCCCTTGCCAGGGAAGCAATTGGCATAAAAATTCTGATAATGATCTTGATGTTTGCTAATTTAGTATATCACTAGCTTTAGTAGGATTACCCATGTTCTGCTGAGTTGTGGAATAGACAGGACATTAGATGCCGTTGCGACTTCCAGCAAGATTCCACAAGAAAAGGAAAGAAGAAGAAACATTGAAGAACCCAGGATGCTTGAACTTCATGATCCATCAACATTGGAGCCCTGCCATCTCAAAGAAGTCAATGTCACAAGAATTCAAATCGCATCTCAAGTGATGAACATAGAAGCTGCACATCATGGTAAGTGTGATCAAGAAAGGTGAAATAGTTTTGCTCTTGAACTTAAACTTTATGAGTAGTTATCATTTAATTTCTTGCACTCCACTGCATATTTACTTTGATTAATCCATGCATTCACTCCATTTAGTTTATGTTTTCTCATATTAAACTCACTGCACATTTAGTTCCTTGCATATATTCATGTTGTTTGCATCTAAAAAGAAATAAAAATAATAATTCTCACCATGATCATGCTATTTCAACTCCATTTGATTAAATATCTATAATGCTTTTCATGCTACCTTTGTTTGCCTAAGTAAGTTTTGGTTTGGAAGTACTGCACATACTTTCATTAGCTTTTAAATTAAGCGTGGTGCTTAGGGTTAAATAGCCTTCCTTGATTAAATTAGACATGGAGTCTAGTTTGGTTATTGAACTAAGAATTGCTTGTGTAGACAATAGTTATTTTGTTGGACTAACCCTTGCTGGAAACTCTAAAATTCGATTTGGGTAAGTCAAGAGATAAACTCACATCGGAGATGAAGCAAGGGAATAAGATGAACTCCAACAACTTCATGCAAAAGGCCTATAAGTATCAAATTCATTCACTTTATCTTTTGCTTCAAGTTACCTTTGCCTCGAATCATGCTAGAGTGTAGCTATAAGTAAAATTTGTTATAAATTATGTTAAATAAAACCTATGCTAAAGTAATTTAAAAACTATCTTTTCAATTAGCATAGATGAAAAAATTCTATATTTATTTCATGTTTATTTCTATATAACTTTTGTTTTATGCTATGAAAGGAAAAGGAATAAAAATATGTGGGCAAATGAAGGTCCATTTATATGAAAAGAAAAAAATGTGTGAGCACATGAAGGCTCATATGTATACATGCTCCTAGGACAGGTTCCCTTCGGGTATTCTTGGTCACTAACCATTGCAGGATAAGACTTAAGAACGAAGTATGAACAATGTCCAAGGACATGGCAGTTACAATACACCCAGAGGGATGATTCAACATTCACACTTGACTTTAAGTGTCAAGTGACAACAAGGTTCGAGCGTGGGGGAGGAAGGTCGACTCCTCGAAAGAGATTTGATAATGCTCTTACTCTTCTCAAGCTCTCGTCACTCTGACACGATGGTTTGCAATCCCTTTTCTCACTGTTACATTGTTTTTATAAGTTTGAATGATTTTACAAATGCCTTGAATGAAAATCAACTTAAGACAAAACAAAATCAATCCTTTAGAGAAAAAGTAATGGTGATTAATAAAGATATGTCATTTAAAACTTAGTTATAATGTTCTATGCTAATCAAAATGCTAAAACTAAGTGACTTTTAGCTTTGTGATAACACTACCCTTGTTATTATTTTTATATTCCTTCGGGTATGTGTTCTCCACTAATGCTTTGCAGGAATGAAACAATGATTAAAAGGTCTAAACACAATCTAAAAGAGCGAAAAGATGGCATGAGAAGGAGTATGACATAAGGAGACAAGATGCCCAAGCTAAAAGGAGAGGACTACCACAAGGTGTTATGTTCCATCACGTCCCAACAATGAAGTCACCATCATCAAAACTCCATCAAGGAAGGGACGTCATCACTGTCTATCTTACTTCTACACCGCCAAAAGATCTAGCTTGGGGGAGACCACCCCTAGTTAGCAAGATAAGTTTCTCTTTCCCTATGTTTTATTTTAAAGTTTATCTTGCTTTACTTAGAAAATAAATAAAAAGACGCTTAATAAATTAAATCAAATAAAATTTTGTCTTAGCTATATATTTATAATAAGGTGTGATTAATAATTGTAGAATAAAATTTGCTTTAGAGATGATGAATATTTGTTGTGTCATAATTCCTTTCTAGTGCCTAGTTTTTAAACTCAAATTATCCTGAGTTTTGGATACACTTGTTTTGATTTAAGATTTGCTCTGAACCTGAAACCTGTGGGTAGCATATACTTGATCTAAGTCTAGATAATTGAGGGATATGATATGAGAAAGTTTGAGCTGCTGTTTACCTTGTCCTTAGAGATACTATATTTCTGTTGATTTGTTTTTGAAAATTTTTTAAAAAAATATTACATGATGAATTCTTGTATGGCAAATTTCTAAATTCCTACCAAAGCCATATATATTTAGCTTAGGAAAACTTTCCACTTACATATGCTGCTTGCTTTGAGTTGAGTTTAGTCAAGTTTTGTGATGCCTAAGAGAGTTCAGTCATGAAATATCAAGATCCACTTACACACCACCCAAATATGCATTATTCCTACACTGGGAATAGGTGCAACATGCTTTTCCATCCAGATCCACCTGAAATTGTTCTATTCCTATACTAGGAATAAACAACCCCATATAACCCATAGGAAGCCCCCTGAAATTTTACTCCAAATTCTTATCTCTCCTAAAAGTTGTTTAGAAAGAGATTTTGATATGTGGCTATGCAAAATGAGAAGGACAAAAGTCTATGTAATTCACCTGATCATCTGAGTAAGACTTGCCCTAATAAAGATAAAAAAAGGTACTCTAGCAAATGTGAAGAACAAGAGAGAGTTCTAATCATAGACAGTGTTAATGAGAATATATTAGTCTGTGATGATGAAATAAAAGATGATGAGTCTATATATTCTATCATAGAAACAGATGAAATAGAAAGAGAAGAATTAGACGAAGATTCAAGCGAAGAAGAAGACTTAATCGATGAGTTAGCTGGTTTAAAAGTAGAAATGATGGACCAGGTAGTATGTGAACACGATTGGATTAGAGAAAAAGGAGATTATAATATAAAATGCAATATCTGTGCATATTATCCTAATCAAGAAAATAGGACATGTACTCTATGCTTAAAGCAAGTGTGTGTCGAATGTTTAAATGCTACTAAACAAAAATGGAGAAAAGAAGAGTTAGAAGAACTAAAACGACAATTAAAAACCAATAGTAAGAAGCAAGTTGAAGTTGATAAACTTAAAGATTTTATAGTAGAAAATAAAAATAAAATATTAAATAATATTGATACAATGGTTAATACTTTATCTCATTTTGCAGGTATGAAGAATAAAGAAGGCAAATATTATGTTCCCAACGAACTCCTTATTCCTAGATTAAGTTTTAAAACCGAACAAACACTATCATATTTTAATGAAGATATAAAGAATCTAATATGGGAAAAATATGCTGAAAAACATAACAAAATATATATTGACATCCAAAAATATTTTATGAATCTGTACAAAGGAAAGGAAAGACAACAAGGAATATCTATTGATTTCCACTCTTTTCCTTTATTCTATATAGATGAAAAATTAATCATCAAAGAGCACCATAAGTTTCTAATATTAAATACAAATAATTCTAAGATATTTTGAAAATTTGCAAATATATCCCATTGGAACCATATCTTTGCAAGGCATAATAGATCATGGATTAGTCCATACTATCTATGGAACATTAGAAGAAGTCCTCCACTCAGATCTTGGTAAAGCTATAAAAGAAGCATGCAAAACATTAGCATATCTTCAAGGTACTTATAAAATAATATTCTATTCCAATCCACCAATGTTTACGCAACCGTTAAGAATAGCTACTCATGATATATATATATAATGAAAGGTTACTGTAGAATTCCTAGTTTATGGCCCTCTGATATATCTCAAGAAGAAGAGTTATTCTCAACAAGCACAAATCATGACAACTGGAGAATATTTAATGAAGCCAAAGAACTAGAAGGAAGTATTAAGTTTGATCCAGAATATTATATGATTTATCAAAACAAAATTATAAAAATATTTCTACATGAATAACCTGGTAGTTACGTCACTATAACAAGAGACATTGGAAGATTAATAAAACCCGAACTTGGCAAAGACACTCAAATAAGAAAAGAATATAGAGAGTTTATGTCTTGGTATGAAGTATGGCAACCTAATGATTGGAGTCATACTAACAGTGCGCCAATGCTTGAAGAAGATGATTATGAATAAATATTACTTAAATGACTATACCAAATAATATCTATGAAGTAAGAAAGATCATCATCAAAGAAACCTACATACAAAGAATCCCTGGTCAAAGGACTTGATCCTTTAGACACTGAATATATTGATGCAAAGATTAAAGAAAAATATGAAAATATATTTCCTCAATGGAAGAAGGAAATAAAGGAGGAAATCATGAAAGAGTTAAGAATAGAAATGCAAGAACAAATTGCCATTATCAAAAAAGAATATGAAGACCAATCTATCATCAATAAATTTCTGAATAGTGAAGGTGAAGAAGATGGCATGGAAATATCGCTGAATGGTGAGACTGTGGATCTAAGAGGTCATGCACAGGTCCCTGAATAAAATACTCAAAAATATATATTCAACCGCTTCGCAGCTTCATCAGGCAAGCCATGCACCGGAATAGTATATTCAACCGCTTCTCCAACACAAGGCATCTATTGGAAAAGGCTCAATCAAGATACGTCAGCAATGCATGGTCTTGCATGCATGCGCTGTCAAGAGAAGACCTGGCGTCCTCGTTTCAAGCCGTCAACCGCTTCAGATGTACTTAAATAATGAACATGCAGGCATCTCCCTCTACTATAAGACTGACCACAGCGGATCGAGTAAATGGACGAGTAAAGGATGGAATCACACTGTAGCAAGCACTGTAGACAGAGTGGGAGGTGGGGTAGGGAATAGGGATGGGGGAGAGGATGCTCATCCGCTGTGATCAGTCTAAAGGAGACTCCCTCTGCATGCAAGGAGGAGGAGACATACATACAGACAGAGGAAAAGAGAAGACACAGCCTTCGAGTTCCTGAGAGCACTCCTCTGTAGTAGTAGTGTTTAGCTAGTCTACTGTGTAATATTCAAGAAGACCGTTGTACTGTGACCGCTGTAAGGTAATCCCTGTTCTCGTAGTTGTTTGTGGGGTTTTCCGAAAGGGAAAGCCATGTGTAAGCTTGTTTGTTTAATGGAGTAGTTTTCCTTTGAGAATCCCTCTGTCTGCCGGTCTGTTTGTGCGGGATGAGTCTCTATGCTAGGGACCCTATAGGAGAAATCTCTGCGTTTGATGCTCTCGTTGAAGCCCTGAGAGTGGCGTAGGAGAGCCGTGTTCGTAGAGAAGTGTTCCCTTCGGGTGGAACTGCCTGGGGAGACGATAGAACTTATCTTGCATAGGCAAGATCTAGGACATATGGGAAAGAAAAGGGGATATTTGCTCCATAATACGAATTTGCGATGAACATGGTGAGTACCGAGTAGGACATACACAACTGAAAACCCAGCTGTCTTATTGGTTTCGCAGACCTGCAAGATCCTGAATATCCCGCTCGTTAATATAGTAATCACCACCGCAATATTTTATAAGACGCAATATTTAATACCCGAAGGGCTTAATCATCCTCGAACCTATATTCAATACTCTTGCTCTTGATCACGGGAGCCATACCATTTAAATATTCGGCCGCAATATTATAACACAAAGCAATCCCATTAGCATATAATATTAGCCGCAATATTCTAATACAAAGGAATCTCATTAGAGCATATTATATACCTGCCGTCATTAGCATAGAATATATATCCCCTAATCACACTTAGGGTATTATATATTAATTTATACATCCATATTTTATTGTTTGGTGTAGCTAATATATATATATATATATATATATATATATATATATATATATATATATATACACATACATACAAACAAGGGCCCGTCACGGGACAAAAAAACTATAAAACATTCACGAAAATTATGACAATAGAAATAGCACGTATCTATTTATGTTTTTCCATATTCTATAATGACATCCATACCATAAGTTAATGTTGGAAATAATATGACAATGTCCTATTATGCCTGTATTGAATTAAAATACAATCTTGATAGATCTTTTCTCTTGTTGTAAAGCATATAAAGATATTTAGACATAAATATATCATAACTTTAATTTCTACACTATCAAATGTTACATATTGAGTTCCTTGATTTTCTTTGAAGATAAAATATTTAATTCTAATATCTAATTAGAGTCAACAAGTGTTTGTTGCCAACACGCAAATATTAGTTTGTTTGTTGATGACTGACGAGAGACCTCTCTCGATTTTACATATGTCAACCCTTATCGAGGATTACGAAAATAGAGTTATTTAGACTGGATTAGATACCAAAGTGCCCAGTATTTCACTTCACGGTTTGATTAGCTAGACCATCGGCTGATCTAAGTTCTAAAAGAATAGGCATTGTTTCTAACTAAAACTACATCAACAACTTGATGGTAAAATCTTTAGTTTTTTAGCAAAAGTCAATGGTTCAAAACATGTAGTGTTGTATTTATTTTTCCATGAAACTCTGTCATGAAAATATTTCCGTTCATGTTATTTTTGCATTGTTTCTGTATTCACAACTTCACACTAAATCAAGTTGTAACTGAGTACTAATCCATGTTGCAACTCTATTTCGTGTGCAATTTGTAGTTGTTTATGTGTTATTTTTGTATATCATAGTATTTAGGGTTAATTGGAAGTATACCATTGCAATTTTTAAGAGTTGGAGAAACACTATTACAACTTCTAATATTTGAGATATGCTACTTCCATACGTCTTTCAACACTTTAGTCCCACCCACAAAGTACGTATCTCTCTGGCTTTTCCGTATCGACCATATTGTCCTTCTATACTCATCCATCATTGACACTCGATCGATGTACGTCCATTGCCCTAGGTGCTGCTGCCAGTCGACTGCAGGTGCGCCGCCGCCCCGAGACCCCTGCCGGGCGCCCCTGCCGCACTGCCTGCTGCGTGCCTGCCACTCGTTCGCAGCAGCTGCGCCTCGTCCGGGGACGACTGCATCAGCCCCCAGTCGTGCTTGTCCGTCACCAGCCGCAGCTCGCGCATGCACTCCGGCTCGTGCGGCAGCACCGACGTGTCCAGCACGTACTGCAAGAAGAAATTTCGTCGCCGATCATCATCAGACCAGCACGCGCCTCCTCGCAGGCAGTGCGGCAGGGCCTGCGCGGCAGGAGCGCCCGGCACTGGCCTGCGCCCGCGCGGCAGGGGTCTGCGCGCCCGCGGCAGGGGTCTCGGGGCGGCGGCGCACCTGCAGTCGACCGGCGGCGGCATCTAGAGCAATGGATGTACAGCGATAGTGTCGATGATGGGATGAGAAGGACAATACGGTCCATATGGAAAAGCCAGACGGATACATACCCTGCAGGTAGGACCAAAGTGTTGAAAAACGTATGAAAATAGCATATCTCAAATATTAAAAGTTGTAGTAGCGTTTCTTCAACTCTTATAAGTTGCAATGGTATGCTCATGTTAACGAGTAGTAATCCATTTATATCTACATTACACTAAGTTGTAAGAGTAGTAACTCATGTTGTAACTGTATATTTTATTTGGTTGTAGTTGTACTTTTTTTTTCTTTTTTAAATTAAAAAACTTTTTTAAATGTTTGTCAAAACATAGCCTTAATGGATCTTATTTTCTTCAGTATATTTTTGTCAATAATAATCTTCAAACGGTTCGGGAATGTGACTTACCGTTTGTGAGATATTGTAGTTTGAAATTTTGAATCATGAAAATATTCCGTGCGCATGCATGCATGTCAGATGAGTTGGTGGATAGTAGTACTCAAATAATAATCAAATAAGCACCGGTTATAACTACATTACAAACGGCTGTGTTTAGATCCCGAAACTTTACATTTCAAAACTATCACATCAAATATTGTGGCACATGTATTGAGTATTAAATATAAACGAAATAAAAAACTAATTATACAGTTTGCTTGTAAATTGCGAAACGAATCTTTTAAGCCTAATTAGTCCGTGATTAGGCCATCCTCACAGTGGGGATTTCATGGCTCCGTTTCCAACATACTTATATTTTGAAAACAGTGTAGAAAAGTTTCATCTCCATGAAACTCTCTCTACTCCAATGAAACTCTCATCATCTCTCTCTTCATTAACATAGTACTATGTCAGCATATTTAATGCTCATGAAACTTTATGAAACTTGCATTGAGACTGGCCTTAAACACTAAACTGCTATAGTAACACATGCGCTAATGATGTATTAATTAGGTTTAATAAATTCGTCTCGTAGTTTATAGATGGATTCTGTAATTTATTTTTTAATTAGTCCACATTTAATACTTCAAATTTGTACCGGCATATTCGATATGACACCCAAAACTTTACTTTACACCAACTAAACACACGAGAAGTTATAACTACATTACAAAGAAAGTTGTAACTTGGGAGTAGACAGTTATATTCGCTTTAGTTTGGTGGAAGAGGACTGCAGGGGCGCTGGCGGGAGGTGGAAGCAGGGGGATGTGTGCAGCACTAGTGTTTACTGTACACGCGTACATTTTAGTCACTCCATATAAATATGCATATGTTTTCTACTCTCAGGGTGTAGTTACTCCCATGTGTATATCTTAAAATTTAGGGTGTATATGGCCTGACGAAGTGTATGTATGCGGAGTATGTGATCATACTAGACCACCTAGGGTAGTATGTGTCGGTGTCCGGACCTCGTGGTCTAGCACCAACTAGTGAAATGCTGCATGTCCCAGTCCCTAGATGGTTGATGCAAGAGCTAACACAATGACACAAGGTTTATCCTGGTTCCGATCACGGGGCCGTACGTCCAGCAGGGTGTGCGAGCACTGTATTATCTTGCATCGGGGTGCTTGTTGTGGGGGGTACAAGCTTAGGCGAGAGAGGAAGAGAAGTGATGAGGACATACCCCCAAATGCTACTCAAGTTACACATAAACATGTTTATGATGCAATCCTAAGTCACGCTTGAACCCTCATGGTTTATATACCCCATTACATATTCCTAGTGTTCCATGGTAAGACATTTCTATGGACTTTGTTCTTGGTTTACCTCGAACCAAGAGAGGAAGGGATTCAATCTTTGTTGTGGTTGATCATTTTAGCAAAATGGCACACTTTATTCCTTGTCATAAGAGCGATGATGCTTCACACATTGCTGAATTATTTTTCAGAGAAATTATGCGTCTACATGGAGTGCCACGTACCATTGTATCGGATCGTGACACCAAGTTCTTGAGTTACTTTTGGAAGACTTTGTGGAGTAAACTTTGGACAAGGCTGCTGTTCTCCACAACATGTCATCCACAAACTGATGGGCAAACCGAAGTTGTGAACCGCACGTTGTCGACAATGCTGCGAGCTGTTCTTAAGAAGAACTTGAAACTATGGGAAGAAAGCTTGCCTCATGTGGAATTTGCATACAACAGGGCGGTACACTCGATAACTAAGTTTTGTCCATTTGAGATTGTATATGGTTTCAAACCTATTGCTCCCATCGATCTTTTGGCTTTGCCTATGCTGGAACGTGTGAATTTTGATGCAAGCAAGAGAGCAGAATTCGTCAAGAACCTTCAGGATCGAGCTAGAGCCAATATTGAGAAGATGACCAAGATGTACGAGAAGCGTGCCAACAAGGGTCGCAAGAAGATGTTATTTGAACCAGGAGACTTGGTTTGGGTGCACCTACACAAGGATCTTTTCCCTGAACAACGCAAGAGCAAGTTGCAACTCCGAGCTGATGGTCCATTCAAAGTGCTTTGCAAGATCAATGACAACGCATGTGAGATTTATCTTCCCAGTTCTTATGGTGTGAGTTCAAGTTTCAATGTCGCCGATTTGTCTCCATTCTTTGGAGTAGAAGAGTCGAGGATGACTCCTTTTCAAGAGGTGGAGGATGATGAGGACATGCCCCCAGAGGCTACTCAAGTTACACATAAACATGTTTATGATGGACCAATTACTCGAAGCCGTGCAAAACAACTCCAAAAAGAGGTGAACTCACTCCTATCTGAAACTAACTTCAATATATTTGAGGATATTATACTGCCTAAATGTTCTACTTTGATTCTACTTAGGCATATACATAAAGAAGATTGGAACATCAAGCAATCAGGCAACCAATTCACGTCAACCAGTAACCAGTTCGGACAGCCAGATCAGAACAACCAGATCGGACCAGTCAGGTCGGACCACCCAAAGTAACACCCATAACTCTTGATTCCCGAAAGCTCTGAAAGCGCATAAGTACCCGTTGGAAAGCTTGTGAAGTCTACTTGCCAACCCATCAAGTGTCACGTCATTTCGACTTCCCAGTAAGGATTTATGGTCGAATCATTGAAGACTGCTCAGAATGTCAGGAGTCTGCCCGAGGATTTATCTTGCTCAACTTCCCGTGCAAAACTGTACCATTCTACAATGTTTCATGGTGCATGCCACACATGCCTAGAAAGCTTATCAATTCTAGTTTCACACCCAACAAATGGCTTATCGTTTTAACTTCCATGTAGGGAGAAATGATCATTTTACTGAAGACTGCGCAGAAGCCGCTGCGCCGTATTGTGTGGATTAGTCCCGATTTGTGATTCTGCGATCGTTCGGAGATCGAGTCGAAGTCCTCAAGGTTTTGGTGCCTCTCTCCCCGTTGCTTGGTCGCATCCAACCTTGGCAGGTATAAAGCTATTTACCCGCTGTTTCGCAGCAAAGTTATCCTTGTTCTTGAACCTACTGTCGTGAAGATCGGGCCATCCTTGTGCTGGTTTATATCGGCACCTATCATGTGGTAATCAGAGCTATCATTATCACGGTAGGTTTGTTTATCATCCACTTATCTATCATTTGTTTACCATCTATTACTGTTTTCATCCATCACATATATTTGTTTTGCCATATCCTATAGTCCACTGAAAAGCCATACAAAAAAATCCTATAGCCTTTTGTCGATACTGATTATCTTGTGTTGTTTGCACTCATCTTGTTGCTTGCTAGTCACCATCGTTGTTCTTCCATCGTACTCTTGTTAATTTTTTTTCCCACCCACCCTCCTCATATACTATCTTGTGTCTGCTGAAAAAAAAAGAAAGAAAAAAAGAGAGATCAGAAAGAAAGAGTTGAGAAACAAGTGAAAAAAAGAGAAGTTGAAAGGGGTTATATTGCGGATTGTGTAGCTGCAAGCTCTGAATTTAGAATCGAAAAGTTTGTGGTGCTAGTAACAGCAACATTTACCATCTTTAAGTGGCTTACACACTTGAATTTTAGTACCATAAGCCTCCCTTGAACAACCACCTATAGCTCCACAAAAATCTGAAACCGGACTCTCGTCTTGTATCCTTTCGATCGCTTAATCACAGCTGCGGTACTGCCACATTAGCACACTCACAGTCCTTGAGAACGAGTAAGAACATTGGTAAGTAAGAGGTGAGATTGTGTGACTCCACAAATTTTATCTATTCCACTTTCCATTGCATTTTTTCTAACATGGCAGGATCTGATTCGAGTGTTCGTGGTGGACATCATGGTGAGCAAGAACCTCCTGTTGCACGGGCTGAGCTACATCAACTACAAAACTCATTGTGGGAGGCCATGGAGTGGATGTTCAATGAACAACTTCCCGCAGCGGGTGGTCGACGTCCACATCAAGAAGAATCTGGAGATGAAAATTCTAGTTTTGGTAATGGCTTTCATGACCGTTTCGGCAATGGTCATGGTGGTCGTGGTGGTGGTAGGCGTGCTGGTCACAATGATCGGCGTACTGGAGGAGAACGCAGACATGGTCGTCATGTCCACTTTGATGATGAAGAGGAAATTCATAGTGAATCTGAAAATGGGGAATATGATGAAAATGACAACCCTTTTGCTGACCATGGGCGTTTTGGACAGCATCGTGATCGCCGTCGAGGTGCTGGTCATGATGGAGGACATGATCGTGGTCGTCACAATAGGGATGATCCGGATAGCATTGCTCGAGTCAAGTTGAGTGTCCCTAAATTCAGTGGTAGAGAAGATGCAGATGCATATCTTGAGTGGGAAGAGCAATGTGATTAGATTTTCAGAGTGCATAATCTCTCTAATCAGATATGTGTAATCTTGCTTCCGTTGAGTTCTCTGGTTATGCTCTCACATGGTGGCATCAAATACAAGAAAATCAGTTTGTGTTGGGACGTGATCATATCAACACATGGGATGAGATGAAGAGAGTGATGAGGAGGCGTTTTGTGCCATCAAGTTATCAGCGTGACCTTCGCAATAGGTTGCAAAATCTGAAACAAGGATCCAAACCAGTTGATGACTATTTCAAGGAGATGGAGTTACTAATGGTGAGATCTGGAATTAGAGAGGATAATGAATCGAAGATGGCAAGATTTTTGCATGGTCTTAATGAAGAGATTTCAGGTTTTGTTGAGATGTTTCCATATCATAATTTGCAAGAACTTGTTGATCAAGCTATGCGCACCGAGAAGAAGATTCAGCAAGAGTGCCGACGGAGGTCATATAGCAGTCAATCTATTTCAACTCCATGGCGTCGGCAGCAAGCTGGGACCTCTATATTGGTGGTCGATCTCAAGGTGTTGCAGTTAGGCCTGCTCCATCTATTAGTGCTGCAAAGACGGCGGTTTCTACTACTTCTTCACCTGCAACTGAGCAAGAAAAACGACGTCCTACTATAGGTACAGCAGCCCCCTCTGTTGCATCAGCTACTGCATCATCTTCACTTAGCCAAAACATTGTTTGTCACAAGTGTCAAGGTCGTGGACATGTTGCTGCTCAATGTCCTAGTCAAAGAACAATGGTTGTAAATGAGCTTGGTGAATGGGAATCTGAAAGTGAAGAAGATGATGCACCACGCTATGATGAGAAAATTGAAAATGTTGAGAATGAGATCCAACCTGAAGAAGGTGATGATAAATGCTTCATTTCTCGTCAAGTGCTTAGTGTTACTACTGTGAAGGAGAAGAATGGACATCGGCACAATCTTTTTCATACTCGAGGCATGATCAAGGATAAATTATGCAGAATCATTGTTGATAATGGCAGCTGCAATAATATTGCAAGCCAAGAATTGGTTGAGAGATTGAGATTAAAGCAGCAGTGCCATCCGTCTCCATACAAAATGCAATGGTTGAATGAATGTGGTGCGCTGCGTGTGAACAATGTTGTGACTGTTCCCTTCTCCATTGGAAGATACAATGATCAAGTGGAGTGTGACATGGTGCCAATACAAGCTTGTCAATGGCTGTTGGGAAGACCTTGGTTGTATGATCGTGATGTTCAGATTTGTGGTCGATCTAATAAAGTTGTTCTCATGTACAAAGGAGACCGAATCACTTTGCTTTCTTTGTCACCGGAGGAGATTCTGAATGATGATCTGAAAAGAAAACAGCGAGAGAGTGAGAAACAATTACGAGTGACCCACAATCATAGTGAGGGAGTGTTTCCAAAGCCAAATAAAACTTCACAGCTGCAAAGAACAGAGCCAAAGGGAAAAGAGGGTTTAGTGATGATGGCTAGGAAAGGGGATTTAAAAGAATTGAGTGAACCCAATGCCATGTTCTTTGTACTCTTGTACAAGGACAATTTTATTTCCACTAACGACTTACCCTCTACTTTGCCTAGTGCTATTTTTGATGTGCTACAGTAATATGAAGATGTCTTTCTAGAGGAAGTACCACCTGGGCTGCCACAAAAGAGAGGGATTGAACATCAAATCGATCTTGTTACTAGTGCTTCACTTCCTAACCGTGCACCATACCGCACCAACCCGGAGGAAACAAAAGAAATTCAGCGCCAAGTGCTAAAGCTCATCAATAAAGGTTATGTGAAGGAAAGTCTCTCACCTTGTGCTGTTCCTGTTCTTTTAGTTCCAAAAAAAGGTGGTTCATGGAGAATGTGTGTTGATTGCCGAGCTATAAATAACATCACAATAAGGTATAGACACCCCATACCTAGGCTTGATGAGCTTAGTGGTGCTATTATCTTTACAAAAATTGACTTAAGAAGTGGATATCATCAAATCAGAATGAGAGAGGGAGATGAATGGAAGACAGCATTTAAAACCAAATTTGGGTTGTATGAATGGTTGGTAATGCCTTTTGGATTGACAAATGCCCCTAGTACATTCATGCGGCTGATGAATCATGTGCTTAGATCTTTCATTGGCAAATTTGTTGTTGTTTACTTTGATGATATCTTAATTTATAGCAAGTCTCTTGATGAACATGTTGAACATATAAAATGTGTGCTTGCTGTTTTGAGGAAGGAATGTTTGTATGCTAACCTTGACAAGTGCACCTTTTGCACCAACAAGGTAGCCTTTCTTGGCTTTGTTGTTTCAGCTCATGGCGTGGAGGTGGATGAGGAAAAGATCAAGGCTGTTCGTGAGTGGAAGCCTCCACAAAATGTGAGCCAAGTGCGAAGCTTCCTTGGACTCACCGGCTTTTACCGTCGGTTTGTGCAAGATTTCAGTTCCATTGCTGCCCCAATAAATGAGTTGACAATGAAGGATGTACCATTCCAATGGGGTGAAGCACAAGAGAAGGCATTTAAAGAGCTGAAAACAAAGTTGACAACAGCCCCACTCCTTGCACTTCCAGATTTTGGTAAGACCTTTGAAATAGAATGTGATGCAAGTGGTGTAGGGATTGGAGGCGTGCTCATGCAGGACAGAAGGCCCATTGCATACTTCAGTGAAAAGCTAAGTGGTCCAACTCTGAATTATTCTGTTTATGACAAAGAACTTCATGCTCTTGTGAGGTGTTTGGAGACTTGGCAACACTATATTTTACCTAAGAAATTTGTGATCCATTCAAACCATGAATCTTTGAAACATTTTAAAGGTCAACTAAAACTGAACCGAGGACATGCTAAATGGAGTGAATTCATTGAATCTTTTTCTTACATTGTCAAGTACAAGAAAGGGAAAGATAATTTTGTTGCTGATGCTTTGTCTAGAGGCCATGCTTTACTCTCACAACTTGATTCTAAAGTTCTTGGGCTGGAATGTATTAAAGATTTGTATGCAACTGACATATGCTTTGCTGAACCATTTTTTAAATGTTGTGATGGCAAGGGCTGGGAAAAGTTCCATTTGCATGATGGATTTTTGATTAGAGCTAACAAACTTTGCATTCCAGATTGCTCTGTTCGTCTAATGCTTTTGCAGGAAGCTCATGCCGGAGGACTTATGGGCCACTTTGGTGCCAAGAAAACAGAGCAAGTGCTACCTGATCATTTCTTTTGGCCAAAGATGCAGCGAGATGTAGAGAGACATGTTCTTCGCCGCGAAACCTGCCACAAAGCTAAGTCACGCTTGAACCCTCATGGTTTATATACCCCATTACCTATTCCTAGTGTTCCATGGTAAGGCATTTCTATGGACTTTGTTCTTGGTTTACCTCGAAACAAGAGAGGGAGGGATTCAATCTTTGTTGTGGTTGATCGTTTTAGCAAAATGACACACTTTATTCCTTGTCATAAGAGCGATGATGCTTCACACATTGCTGAATTATTTTTCAGAGAAATTTTGCGTCTACATGGAGTGCCACGTACCATTGTATCGGATCGTGACACCAAGTTCTTGAGTTACTTTCGGAAGACTTTGTGGGGTAAACTTTGGACAAGGCTGCTGTTCTCCACAACATATCATCCACAAACTGATGGGCAAACCGAAGTTGTGAACCGCACGTTGTCGACAATGCTGCGAGCTGTTCTTAAGAAGAACTTGAAACTATGGGAAGAAAGCTTGCCTCATGTGGAATTTGCATACAACAGGGCGGTACACTCGACAACTAAGTTTTGTCCATTTGAGATTGTATATGGTTTCAAACCTACTGCTCCCATCGATCTTTTGGCTTTGCCTATGCAGGAACGTGTGAATTTTGATGCAAGCAAGAGAGCAGAATTCATCAAGAACCTTCAGGATCGAGCTAGAGCCAATATTGAGAAGATGACAAAGATGTACGAGAAGCGTGCCAACAAGGGTCGCAAGAAGATGTTATTTGAACCAGGAGACTTGGTTTGGGTGCACCTACACAAGGATCTTTTCCCTGAACAACGCAAGAGCAAGTTGCAATTCCGAGCTGATGGTCCATTCAAAGTGCTTTGCAAGATCAATGACAATGCATGTGAGATTGATCTTCCTAGTTCTTATGGTGTGAGTTCAAGTTTCAATGTCGCCGATTTGTCTCCATTCTTTGGAGCAGAAGAGTCAAGGATGACTCCTTTTCAAGAGGGGGAGGATGATGAGGACATGCCCCCAGAGGCTACTCAAGTTACACATAAACATGTTTATGATGGACCAATTACTCAAAGCCGTGCAAAACTACTCCAAAAAGAGGTGAACTCACTCCTATCTGAAACTAACTTCAATATATTTGAGGATATTATACTACCTAAATGTTCTACTTTGATTCTACTTAGGCATATACATAAAGAAGATTGGAACATCAAGCAATTAGGCAACCAATTCACGTCAACCAGTTCGGACCAGTCCGAACCAGGTCAGACAGCCAGATCGGAACAACCAGATCGGACCACCAGTTCGGACCACCCAAAGAAACACCCATAACTCTTGATTCCCAAAAGCTCTGAAGGCCCATGAGTACCCGTTGGAAAGCTTAAGAAGTCTACTTTCCAACCCAATAAGTTTCACTTCATTTCAACTTCCCGGTAACGATTTATGGTCGAATCGTTGAAGACTATTCAGAATGTCAAGAGTCTGCTGGAGGATTTATCTTGCTCAACTTCCTGTGCAAAACTGTACCATTCTACATTGTTTCATGGTGCATGATACACATTCCTGGAAATCTTATCATGTCTAGTTTCACACCCAAGAAACGGCTTATCGTTTCGACTTTCGAGTTGGGAGAAATGATCATTTTACTGAAGACTGCATAGAAGCCCAGGAGACGTGCGGGAATTGAAGACCGTCTCGTGAATGATTCACCTGTTGGCCTTCCACCTTCCAACATGGAGACTTCAGTTCATACCTATCTAGGAGGGTTGTTCCTAGTATAAATATTTACTATGTGTACTCAGATAAGGACTTTTGATCATTTGATAAACCGATATGGTATTCTAGCTGATTTGCTGATGAGTGTCTTACACCTTTGTTCTTGCGAGTTCTTCTCGGATTTGTGAGGAAGATCTCTCTGAGGTCCCCTACTTTGTGCTCTACGGTTGCCGTTCGGCTGTGCCATATTGTGTGGATTAATCCCGGTTTGTGGTTCTGCGATCGTTCGGAGATCGAGTCAAAGTCCTCAAGGTTTCGGTGCCTCTCTCCCCGTCGCTTGGTCGCATCCAACCTTGGCAGGTATAAAGCTATTTACCCGCTGTTCGCAGCAAAGTTATCCTTGTTCTTGAACCTACTGTTGTGAAGATCGGGCCATCCTTGTGCTGGTTTATATCGGCACCAATCAAGAAGCTCCCAAGTCTCTATGTACACTAGGATGATTGAGGCAAGTGCCAATATCGAACTCAAGTGAGCGTGCGTGTGTGTGTGTGTGTGTTCGCGTGGTTCTGCCGTTCTCTGTGTGGGGTTCTACCCGTGCTCCCATGTCTTTGGAAAGAATCCTACCTCCTTTTATAGGCTCAAGGAGGGGCGGTTACATGCACTGGGTGATCACTAATGTCGTCATCCTCTCCCCGAATCGGGGGGGGGGGGGAGCAGTAGCTAGTTGCTGTTGCCGGGCACTGTGGGGCATGGCGTCAGGCATGGCCATCGTCCTTGGAGGCCTTTTAGCCATGCGTGGAATGCGCCGGCGTCCTGTGGCGCCAGTGAGCGGTGTGGCGACTTCTGTAGGCATGGCAACTCCTGCTGATGGCGGTCTTATTCTGGTCAAGGGGCCGTACATCGTCCGAGGGCCGTCCCCATGCTCGCCGAGGGTCCTGCAGAGGAAGAAGTACGAGGATTTGGTGGCACAGTGGCGGGAGCAGTGTCAGGCATGTCCGCACAGCACGCCGCAGGTCCGCACAGCGCCGGGGATGGCGGCACAGTGACCGGAGTTGGCAGACGGGACTCTGGTCACGTCCACTGCGGCGTGGGCACTGACGCCATCTGACTGCCGCGCTTTGTGGTGGAGTGGTTGGTAATAAATGCACTTGTCCGTTGAGCGGGTGGGTTGCAGTCCCCGTCTGTCGAGGGGGGTCTCGAACGAGATGGAATTTCCCCTGCACCAAGGGCCTGCGGTGGGCTCGGCTGATGGGGCCTCGAGCGAGGCGGAGTTCGCTTGCTCTTCGAGGGTGGCCCTTCACGCTCGAGCAAGGCAGAGATGTAGCATGATGCCGGAGGCCTCGGCGGGGAGGCCTCGGGCAAGGCGGAGATTGCCCTGCGGCTTTCGGGGAGGCCTCGGATGTGCCGTCCCTCAGTGTTGGGGTGTGGGTTGAGTACGGATTGGGCCTCTATGGAATCTAGAGAGGATTTGGACATCGAGTAGTCCTTCCCCGAGTAGTCCTTATTCCCCTTCGGATCGGAGGAAGACGGCTCGCCTTGGTTCGCCATGGCTGTGGAAACCAATGAGGCGGTTGGCGTTGTTTGGGGAGAGAAACGAGAGGGCGACAAGTGTTTGTGGTTTCTTTGGGCCCGATTGCTTAGTCGTGTTTTGCACTTTTGGGGGCGTTTTAATCCCTAGATTAGGGTGCCCCATATTTTGGTACCCGACAGTAGCCCCCGAGCCTTTGTGGGAGTGAGGATCAGTCCTGCAGAGGCTAGAGTCCTTGAGGTAGTGACTCGGATGCTAACTTTTGGGGTTTAGTTCCTCGAATGTGTGAAGTATCCTCCGTGGGGGCGCGTCAGCACACCTGCGGGTGTAGCCCCCGTGGCCTTGGAGGAGTGCAAGCACTCGTCCCAGGGCTATGAGCATCGTGTTTGTATGGTTGATCGGGAGACGCAGCCATTCAGCATTCATTTCAGCCGGCCTCAGC
This sequence comes from Panicum virgatum, assembly GCF_016808335.1. Taxonomy (NCBI): domain Eukaryota; kingdom Viridiplantae; phylum Streptophyta; class Magnoliopsida; order Poales; family Poaceae; genus Panicum; species Panicum virgatum. Next base: position 19,826,210 of record NC_053143.1, on the reverse strand, counting down.
ATTCCTTTCAGCCGGCTTCGACGTTCTTTTCAGCTGGTAGGGCGGCCCTTGCCCTCTTTGGACCAATTCAAATGGCTCATCGAGCGTGCAAGGAGGCTTGTTTGACACGTGGGATTTCACAATCGGGCGGTAGCCGATTTACTCGAGGGTACGGCCTTAGCCGTGGTGTGCGAGGAGCCCCCGAGCCCCAGCCCTTGTGAGGGCGATCAGGGAGTACCCTCGGCTTAGTGTTTGTTGACGCTCACTAACGACCATTTCCAGGCGTCAACTTGATTAGAAAATCATGAGAGTTTGCATTTCTTACACGCATCCTTATCCAATAAAGTTCCTAAATCACACGTTACCTTTTAGAATATGCAAGTTGTGTTTTCAAGATAATATGCAGGTTACAAGCACACTTTGGCCCGACACAAAATCACAGAAAATATCAGAGTACCGATTCAATCTCAAATGGACCAAGTGAAGCCCAAGAACTGAAGCAAACCCAGCTGGGGCAGGCCGTGCCTCAACTTTAGGACAAGGGGAGACCAAGACAAGCCCACTCCAGGAAGTCGGGGGCGGTTGACGGCCCGGGCAGGCCGACTGACCAACCTGGTTGGCCGGCCAGGCCCGTGGGCCCCACCCCACCGCCTCAACCAAGGCATGTGGCGCTTCCCTGTTGGCTCACAACATCAGTTTGGAGTGCTGCAGTCCGTGGCTTCCTGCTATAAATACAAGGGGGTAGAGAATAGAACACACACACAAACACACACACACACACCACACACCTCTTCCTCTCTTGCATTCCTTGCATAGTCTTTAGGCTTAGTGGAGTTTAGGAGAAGTCTAGGAGTCATCGAGTCACTGGAGTTGCTCGAGAGTCTGGTATGGGTTCATCTCAAGCTCTCTCTTGTAATATTCGGTCGTTTGTAATAGAATTAGACTATGGTTACCGATATCTGCTTGAAGTATATTCTGAGTTATCGAGTATATGCTTCTTGTCATGGTTGCATTATTATTCAATACTTGCATTGCATGATCGCCCTATGCTGGAGATGGTTAGTATTTTGTTCTTAGAACTGTATCAACTGCTCCAGTATTCGTATGATTGCTCTAGTGTGATGTTTGTCCATCCGGAGGGTGGGGGCTCCGCGCGGGACACTAGAGTATCCCTTACTAGTGTAGACATGGTGTCTAGATTAGCTAAGAGTTGCTAGATGTCAACTATACCCACAGTTTGTAGAGGTAGCCGGTAGGTGGTGACAGCCCTGTCCGTGCCTTTTAGTAAACCTCCACGTTCGGTATGGGGGGTAGGAGGTACATAAAGTCGCCGGGGTGTACGGGCTCCTCCCGTTACTTCGATAGCGATCTCCCTGTTGTGTAATTAAATCTCTGACGAGCTAACTAATGAGAAAGTGTAGATATAGCTAGCCTAGCGTAGCTGACTCGAGCTCTGACTTTTACCTTGCTGTTGGCGCCTACCAACGTCACCAGCGATGACGCCCGCAGATGCCAATTTGGGGTGGCAGTATTTCATGAACCACGAATGAATCCACAAGCGCACGAAATACCGCTGTAGCATTTTACCGAGGAGTATACCGGGGTGTCATTTATATTTCCGCAGGGAAGACGGTGAGTGAGAGAATATATAGATTAGTGGGTGAACTCTATCTAGATTGGATATTCTAATGCATAAACAGGGGTAAGATAATAACATGGTAGGAGGTAGTGTGACACACACACAAACTACCCTCTCGGATAAATAAATAAAAGAAAGATAAAAGATGCTTTAGGCCGGGAGCAAGGTAAAAGTCAGAGCTCGAGTCAGCTGTACTAGGCTAGCTATATCTACACTTTCTCATTGGTTAGCTCGTCAGAGATTAAACTACACAACAGGGAGATCGCTATCGAAGCGACGGGAGGAGCCCGTACACCCCGGCAACTTTATGTACCTCCTACCCCCCATACCGAACGTGGAGGATTACTAAAAGGCTCGGACAGGGCTGTCATCACCTGCCGGCTGCCTTTACAAACCATGGGTATAGTTGACATCCAGCAACACTTAGCTAATCTAGACACCATGTCTACACTAGTAAGGGATACTCTAGTGTCCCGTGCGGAGCCCCCACCCTCCGGATGGACAGACATCACACTAAAGCAATCATACGAATACTGGAGCAGTTGATAGAGTTCTAAGAACAAAAGACTAACCATCTCCAGCACAGGGCGATCATACAATGCAAGCATAGAATGATAACGCAACCATATCAAGAAGCATATACTCGATAACTCAGAATATACTTCAAGCAGATATCGGTAACCATAGTCTAATTCTATTACAAACAACCGAATATTACAAGAGAGAGCTAGAGATGAACCCATAGCAGACTCTCAAGCAACACCGGCGACTCGATGACTCCTAGACTTCTCCTAAACTCCACTAAGCCTAAAGACTATGCAAGAAGGAACTTGAGAGGTGAGTGAAGTGAGGTGTGTGTGTGTGTGTGTCCTATTCTCTACCCCCTCCCTTGTATTTATAGGAGGGAGCCACCGGCCACAGCACCCCAAACCGACCAAAAGGAGCAACATGGAGGCGCCACATGGCAAAGTTGAGGCGGTGGGGCCCATGGGCCTGGTCGGCCGACCTATAGGTCGGCCGGCCTGCCCTGAACGCCAACCGCCCCCAACTGCTGGGGGTTGGGCTTGTCTGGGCCTCCTTGTCTGATCCACGCTGGGGTTGGCCTGTCTTGATTTGTTTTGCTTCGGTTCTTGGGCTACACTTGGTCCATTTGAGCCTGAATCGGTACTCTGATATTTTCTGTGATTTTCTACTAGGCCAAAGTGTGCTTGCAACCAGCATATTAGCTCAAAAACACAACTTGCATATTCTAGAAGGTAAAGTGTTGTTTAGGGACTTTATTGAATATAAGTATGTGTAAGAAATGCAAACTCTCATGATTTTCTGATCAAGTTGACGCCTAGGAATGATCGTTAGTGAGCGTCAACACTTGCTCCCAGCCTAAAGTAACCTTTATTCTTTTATCCAAGAGAGTAGTTTGTGTGTGTGTCACCCTACCTCCTACCATGTTATTATCTTACCCCTGTTTATGCATGAGAATATCCAATCTAGATAGAGCTCACCAACTGATCTATATATTCTCTCACTCATCGCCTTCCCTGCGGAAATATAAATGACACCCCGGTATACTCCAGGGTAAAATTCTACAGTGGTATTTCGTGCGCTTGCGGATCTATTCGTGGTTCATGAAATACTGCCATCCCAAATTGGCGTCTGCGGGCGTCACTGCTAGGTGACGTTGGTAGGCGCCAACAAGCATTTTTGGCGCCGTTGCCGGGGAAGGCACAGAGTGAAATATATAGACAGAGTTGTGAACAAAATTGAAATTGGTATTCGCTTGCTAAACAGGCTAACTTGGCTTTGTTTTCTTGTCTTCGTTGATATGAAAACAGGGTAGTGTATGACCAGTTTCGACATGCCGCAAAACTTTCATTCCGATCTAGAGTCACTTTTGAGGAGGACGCGAGCTCATCTCGTATCACCTCGAAGATCACTCTCGGCAGTTGATCCAGTCATCGCATCATCGTCAGCTCCTAGAGCTATGGCCCAGAAGACACTCCGTGATTTCTCTGCTCCATCTGCTAGCCAGGTCCCGACCGAACCCAAGTTTAACACCGGAGATGAAAATTATGAGATCAAGACGAGTCTCATTACGATGGTGCAGGCCAGCCCATTTTGTGGCAGGGCCAATGAGGATGCCAGCGCTCATCTCCAGCAGTTCTTGGAGCTCTGTAGTACTTTTGTTATCAAGGGTGTATCGCAAGATGCAATCCGGCTCCGTCTGTTTCTATTTTCTCTCTTGGGGAGAGCGAAGCAATGGTTTTATGCTAACAAGGCTGTCGTGGATACTTGGGACAAATGTGCCAAGTCGTTCCTCTTGAAGTTCTTCCCGACGGGCAAAACCAATGCTCTTCGTGGTCGGATTTCGAACTTCCAGCAGGCATCAAATGAGTCAATTTCGGAAGCTTGGGAGAGGCTTCAGGAGTATATTTTGGTGTGTCCGCACCATGGAATGGATAATTGGCTCATTCTACAGAACTTCTACAACGGGTTGACACAGTCATCTCGTGATCATGTGGATACCGCTGCGGGTGGAGCTTTCTTCTCGCTGACCATTGAAAGAGCTACATCATTGATCGAGAAGATGGTTTCCAACCAAGGTTGGAGCGATGATCGCCTCCAACCGCGCCAGCGAGGTATGCACTCCATCAAGGAGGCCGACATGCTCGCTATGAAGATTGATCTCCTCCTCAAGAAGTTTGAGGATTATTCCCAAGATAAGGCTCAGATGCAAACACTTCAAGCCTTGGAAACTCGCATGACGTGCGAGGTCTGCGGGAATGTTGGACATTCGGGCGACAATTGCCCAGAAACCCAAGAAGAAGCTCTATTCCTCAATGGCAGCAATGGGTTTCGTCCACAAAGAGGTCAGGGGTGGAATCAACCACGCCCATATTACCAAGGAGGTATTGGGAATTCGAATTCTTTCGGTCCTAACCAGCCTACCTTGAGAGATCTTGTCTACGGCCAAGCGAAGATCAGTGAGTCCCTTCAGAAGAAGTTGGCCGCTATGGACAAATCTATGGAGACCATCCATGCCAAGATGGACGGGTTTCAACAAGATGATTGAGACTCAACTAGCTCAAGTGGCTGCTACCATGCCCCCTACTTGGGAGAATGTTAAGGCGATAACCACACGAGGAGGTAAAACTACTCAAGACCCGCCTTATCCTAACCATGTTAACAGGAAGAAAGCAAGCCCGGTGGCAGAAGAACCACCTCGGGAGGAGGAACCCGAGAAGGTTCATGAAGGGAAGATGGCTCCGCATGAATTTTATGATACCCAAGTATTGCCGTTCCCTATGAAGGCAAGGAAGCCAAGTATAGATGAGCAGTTCAGCTGCTTTGTTGAGATAATACAACAAGTGAACATCAATGTGCCCTTGATGGATGCGATGAAGGTTCCAACCTATGCTTGTTATATCAAGGACATAATCAACAACAAACGACCACTGCCAATTACCGAAGTAATCAAGCTCACTAAGGCATGCTGTGCAGCTATACTTCAACAATTGCCCGAGAAGAAGAAGGATCTAGGATTCCCAACTATCAGATGTTCGATAGGGGCACAGAACTTCAACAAAGCCTTATGTGATTTAGGAGCCAGTGTTAGTGTGATACCGAAGGCGGTCTTCGACCAACTCAACTACACAGAGTTGACACCGACACCCATGCAGTTGCAATTGGCTGACTCCTCAGTACGACACCCAGAAGGAATCGCTGAGGATGTCCCCATGAGAGTACGGGACTGTTTTGTCCCAGTCGATTTTGTGGTACTTGATATGGATAATCAAAAGGAGACTACTCTCATTCTAGGACGGTCGTTCCTCAATAAAGAAGATGCACATATTGATGTTGGGGCCAGAGAAATCCGACTCCATATCAATGGTAAAGAGGAGAAATTTGACTTCCGACCCAAAAAAGAGCAATGCTTGATGATCCGGGTCAAATTTGGGCCAAATCCTCATAAAATCAAAGAAGTCGAAGTCACACCCTCTCAGAAAGATAGTCTTATACCTTTTATGAAGACACTTATGAAAGAAGATCCAGCGAACTCAAAAAGGTCTAAGAAGAAGGGTAAATCAAAGGATCCTGTTCTTGCACCGCCTACGCCAACAAAAAAGACCAAGAAGGTGTGGCGCAAGAAGAACAAGACGTCATCGACCGCTACTACTTCTCCAGGTACGGACGAAACGACCTCAACCTGATCAGGTATGGAGAAAGGTCCTACTTTTTGACCCTAAACTAAGAGCTAGCTTGGGGGAGGTTCCCTCCCCTTAGTCAACTGTATCCCTTTATTTGCTTTCAAAAAAATTGATAAAATCTTCCAAAAACAAAATAAAAATTTACTACTTTATTTCCCTTTTCCATGATGCGCGGTAAGAATGTTTTAACTCCCTTTTGATAAGTTGAAAGGATGAGTTTTGCTTTGCTCTATCATGTCTGTTGTGCCTAGTTTGAAAATAAGAGTTCTCTTGAGTTTATATTCGTTGGTTATACAAATATGTTGCCAATAAACCTAAAAGTTCCGTGGGTTGCATATGCTTGATCCGAGTCTAAGTTGTTGTGAGTTTAGATATGGTAAATAAGGTTATGCAAGCTTGTTCTAGTGATGCTTGAAGTCTGGAGTTGTTTTCGAAAAAAGAAACTTTAAAAAAAATGAAAAGGCAAGTTTCCCAGCGATATACAATGTCCTACCAAAGCCATATGTCATATTCCATGAAAAAACCTTATACATATGCTGCTTGATATTCTGTTGAGTTTTGTCAAATTGGGTGACCCTAGTAAGATGTTCTTCATGCTTTCTCAATCATAAGCACGTACACGTCCCATCCATTTGTTATATTCCTACACTGGGAATTAGCACCACCATCCACTTCACTTCTATAAATGCTCCATGTCTTGGTGATCTCTCTCGTAGAATATTCCTGAAATAAAATAAAGTCAGATTATAGTTGCCCTAAAAAGAAGAGAAAAGATGGCATGCCAAAGAAGCATGACCCAAAAAAAAGGAGAGAAAAAGGGGGCAACCATGTCTCAAAAAAAAAAAGAGAGAGAGAGACAGGGATGATTCGAGAGAGAAAAGCCATTACCTCAAGAAGTAAGCCATATTCATCCATCTATCCATCCATTCATACACTTGCACCTTTTGATCGAGATTGCATGACTTGTTTCTCTATGGATCCTCTCTTTGACTTTACAATAGAATACAAGTGTGCCCTGTTCTTATCCTACCTTGAGCTCCACAAAGGCTTGTAGTAGTATGGAAGATCAAAGGCAAACACTGCCCTGGTAAGGAAATACAAGATGAGTGCCTCGAGAGAGTTATCCTGGAGCTTTGCCATGTTTTCAAAAATCTTTCAAAAAAAGGTGTCTCCAGATGGACTGAGGATCTATGAACAAGTAAATACTGCTTTATGCACCATTCTAACTCTCAACAGCCCAAGATAAGGAGATAGCTAAAAAGCCGCATGAGGGAGTAAGGTAATTGAGCAAAGGTATGCTAACCAACTTATTTAAGCTTATAGATGAATCTCTTTGCTTCAGACTATGACATGACAGGTAAGGTACGAGTCAAAGTGATTTTCTGATCAAAAACCTGATTTGTCCTACTTTGCTCGGGACGAGCAAAGGACAGCTTGGGGATCTTGTTTACGCTCACTAACGACTATTTCTAGGTGTCAATTTGAACAGAAAATCATGAGAGTTTGCATTTCTTACACGCATCCTTATCTAATAAAGTTCCTAAATCACACTTTACCTTTTAGAATATGCAAGTTGTGTTTTCAAACTAATATGCAGGTTACAAGCACACTTTGACCCGACACAAAATCACAGAAAATATCAGAGTACCGATTCAGGCTCAAATGGACCAAGTGAAGCCCAAGAACTGAAGCAAACCCAGCTGGGGCGGCCGTGCCTCAACTTTAGGACAAGGGGAGACCAAGACAAGCCCACTCCAGGAAGTTGTTGGCGGTTGGCGGCCCGGGCAGGACGACCGACCTACCTGGTCGGCCGGCCAGGCCCGTGGGCCCCACCACCTCAACCAAGGCATGTGGCGCTTCCCTGTTGGCTCACAACATCGGTTTGTGGTGCTGCAGTCCATGGCTCCCTGCTATAAATACAAGGGGGGTAGAGAATAGAACACACACACACACACCCACCACACACCTCTTCCTCTCTTGCATTCCTTGCATAGTCTTTAGGCTTAGTGGAGTTTAGGAGAAGTCTAGGAGTCATCGAGTCGCCGGAGTTGCTCGAGAGTCTGGTATGGGTTCATCTCTAGCTCTCTCTTGTAATATTCAGTCGTTTGTAATAGAATTAGACTATGGTTACCGATATCTGCTTGAAGTATATTCTGAGTTATCGAGTATATGCTTCTTGTCATGGTTGCGTTATTATTTAATGCTTGCATTGCATGATCGCCCTGTGCTGGAGATGGTTAGTCTTTTGTTCTTAGAACTCTATCAACTGCTACAGTATTCATATGATTGTTCCAGTGTGATGTCTGTCCATCCGGAGGGTGGGGGCTCCGCGCGGGACACTAGAGTATTCCTTACTAGTGTAGACATGGTGTCTAGATTAGCTAAGAGTTGCTAGATGTCAACTATACCCACGGTATACTCCTGGGTAAAATGCTATATATTCTCTCACTCATCGCCATCCCTGCGGAAATATAAATGACACCCAGGTATACTCCCGGGTAAAATGCTACAGCGGTATTCCGTGCGCTTGCGGATCTATTCGTGGTTCATGAAATACTGCCGTCCCAAATTTGCATCTGCGGGTGTCATCGCTAGGTGGCGTTGGTAGGTGCCAACAGTGTTACGACCCTCGTCGCCCTTTTGCAGGGAGGAGGGGTGAAGCGAGCCATTCTACCCTTGCCCGGGCCGTGAGTCATGGACGCTTCAGTGAGCTGTTAGCGGGTGGTTCAAGTGGACGTCCGTGCCCCATTCGATAAGGGTCGGCTCGTGGTCTAGAGACACGTCTCATAAAGTGCTCGCAAAGGTTCACTAGGCAGGGCTCGAACCAATTAGATAGGGTCCGAGGGCTCGATGCTCTCCCTTGACGGGATCCCTCTTACTAGACACCCTCGTCCGGCCTCGAACACAACATAGGACGTCTCGAACTCGCGTTTGAGGCTAGGCTTGTATGAGCACGTCCATGTTGTCCCTGACTCTGTTGATCTGGGGCGTCTGTCGAACCCTTGGTGGGTCAGCCTTCGAACCCCTGATCAGTAGGGCTCAGAATAATGTTCCTTCATTAGAAAGGAACACCCTGGGGGAATATTCCGTCACAGTCCGCGTGCGGGGCGGAGGCGTGGGTCGCGCGCGGTTCATCCGCCGGTTGTGCGTGATGTGGCCCGGCGCGTGCGGTGCGGGCACACCTTTTCAGGCGGTAGCCTCGGGCAGACGGAGCGGCGCGGGCGGCCGCCGATTGATGTGATGGTGCTACAGTGCCCCTGTGCCGCTTTGGTTACCGCACCGCGGTAGTTACTGCGCATGCGCGTGGGTTTCCATGGTCGTGGGGCCCTACTGTCAGCGACTGTGAAATCTATCGCATTTAATGCGGTTGATTTGGGGCAGCCGCTGCGAACACGCCCGGTGCAGTGGTTATAAAGAGAGGCATTGGGGCGTCCGTCCAGCTTACCTTGCCTTTGCCTATGCCTCCTCTGCTTCCCTTGCCGCTACCTTGCATCAGAGCTCAAAGTCGGGAGGCGAGAGGAAGAAGAAGAAGAAAGCCAACGCACCTTTTCCTTGTTCGAGCCCTTCCTCCATCCTCCTTTCGTCGTCACCATGGTGCAGCTGGTTGACCCCGCGCCATGGGGCAAGTCCACCGCCGACAGGGTATTCCTGGAGTCGTTGGTAGCTACCGGAGTCCTGCCGCCAAACACCGACCCGGCGCGCCCGGTGTGGATCGCTCCGGTGCCGAAGGTGACGGACTAGAAGCCCACGAGCGGCTACATCGTCAGCCTAGCACGGCTACACGAGCGATGATTCGGCGTCCCCCCCTAGCTGGTTTTTCCGCACGCTCTGCCACCACTATGGGGTGGAGCTGCACAACTTGTCCCCCAATGCCATCTCGCAGGCGGCGGTCTTCGTTGCCGTCTGCGAGGGAAACTTGGGGGTGAACGTGCATTGGGACCTGTGGAGGCACCTGTTCCGGGGCGAGCTCTACACCGAGTATGTCTCAATGGGGGTGCGGAGGCTCGTTCGCGCTGGCGGCTTCATGCTCCATGTGCGTGAGAATAGGAAGGACCTGTACATCCCCAGCATGATGACGATGAACAATCGTGACTGGGATAAGGCGTGGTTCTACCTCCGCAACGATGACGGTCGACTCCTGGCGTACACTGGCAATATCCTAGTGGAGAAGCCCGATACGTGGGGATACGGTGTGTCACCCGCCGAGCGCTAGGCCAAGCTCCAGGTGTTCACCAAGGCACTGCAACGCCTGGCGGGCAAGGGGCTGACCGCTGCCGCCGCCGTCGCCAACTTCCACCGGCAGAGGGTGCTTCCCCTCATGGAGAGGAAGCTGGCCATCTACCAGCTGACGCCCCAGGCCGCGTCTGAGGGTTCGCGAATGACGGAGGAGCTGCTTTCCCATGACGTCGCCGCCTAGAGGGTGAAGCGCACGGTGGCGCAGTTCTCATCTAACCCCGCTGACCTCTGGGCGATCAAGATGCGCCCCGAGGCAGGGTACATCTAGTTGGTAAGGATTGTTTTCGATTATTGGTAGTTTTGTGTTGGCCTCCTTCCCCTTCTGATCTTGGTCGTGCTCACAGGGGTTGACCCGGAGCGGGTATGTCTCGGACCCCCCGCTCCTCGAGACCCGCGCCACGAATCGCCGGCGCGCGGAGGCGGAGAAGGCGCGGAAGGACTCAGAGAAGCAGAGCCACAAGAGGAAGAGGAGGAGGAAGGAGGAGCACAAGAAGGAGAATAGGGCGTGGGAGAGGAAAGGCCTCTTGTTGGCGCTCCTTAAGTACCCATTTTACTATATGATTAGGAGTTGTTTTGGTAAATTCTTCGGGATGATTCATGTACTAACCCGCCACTTGGCACCCGAACTTGATCGTTTTCGATTTTGTCCTGGATTTTGGAGCATGTTGCATTTTGACAGGAAATTGGACATTTTCTGTAACACCCGGTTTATAAAAGGACATAAACCGAGCAATCATATATGTGCCAGGATCAAGTCACACGTATATACAACAGAATGAACAGTATATCATAGCACATATCACGTAAAAAGATATAATAAAGCGAATACGAATGTTATTTATTACATTAATGACAAAAATGTCTGATACAGCGGAAGCGAAGTACAAATACGGTAAAGACTCTCCGAAGCTGAGCAGGGCGCCACAGGGACGTCGACTGGGAGACGAACGCCTAGAAGTCCTCGTAGTCCTGGTAGCGCTGAGCGAACTCCCTCGCGTCGGCAGGAACTGAGCAGCAGTAGAGTATCCAAGAGGAAAAAGTAGAGAAGAGGCAAGAGTGAGTACACAACTTGTACTCAACAAGTATAACACAAACTATGAGGCTCTAGGTTGGCTGACTGACTGCATTAGCTTTTAAGTGTTGGCAAATTTTTATTAAAGCTATTTACTACAAGTTGATTAATTACCATAAACCCAGTTACATAGTAATTAATCAAAATTAATCATGTTACTACAGAGAACCAAACCAAAACCACCAAGGTAACCCCGAGAGGCACCTCCCTCGTCGGAAGGAGATAACCCCACTAATCAAAAGGAGGATCTGGGCCGCTCATGACTGTGAGCACGGCTAGTATACCAGTTTTGCACTCTGCAGAGGTTGCACATCTTTACCCACAAGTCGTGAGCTACGCCAGTTGTTCATCACACTTCCTTAGGTGAGATGACTAGCGACTCACTACGAGGCCTTTACAAAGAATCTCGTTAGTAAGGAATAACCGCGAGGGTTGGATCGGCGACTATGGAGCAGGTCTAGTGGGCGTCAAGAATACCACAGACGAGGCCACTTAGTACGAGGGACATAGAAGCTTACCACCCTTGCCCCGCAGGTAAGTTACTCCAAACCAAAAAGACCTAATTATTACGCCAAGACCGTCCCATTCCAGTCTTGTGGTAGCGCTGTTGTCCCAGGTTGTCGCTCTATGAACCGGTCCTTATGGAGAGTGGCCAACCCAGCAGTAAGCACCGTGCCGGCCCCCTAAACCATGTTTCTAACAAAACCAATTTTAAATGAGACGTGAGCCACTCAAGCCACACAGAGGGCCACTCTCATAATTAAGTTGCATATACCATTAATCAAATTAATTAAAAAGGACCATTATGTGTTATAGCGCGGCACCTAGCACAACTAACCAAAATGCAACCCAAAGGATATATATATATAAAGGGTATAAAGTGGCTAGGAAAGTCCTTATAGGCATACAATATTAAAATGCAGTATGAGAATGTATTCAAAGTGATAGGTTGTTCATGTTATACTTGCCTTCCTCGTACTGCTCCTGCTGCTGCTCAAACTGGTCGGAAGACGGCTGCTCCAGGTACTGGTACTGGGGCTCCTCCGGTAGCTCAACGTCTACTCACGAACACATGGCCAAAACAAGGCACAACAATAAGCATACAAGCAAACACTAACAAAAGCTAAGAAACAGTATACCAATACATAAAAACAGCACACTAAACTAGTCTAAAACTATTCTAAACGTTACAACGATCACGTGGACATAAAGAACGCTTAAAACGGAGCTAAAACACATAAACTAGAGCTAAAACAAGATCTAGGGGCTTATCTGCGAGAAAAACTAAGTTCCAGGGGGTTTTCTGCAAAAACTGAGGGCTAAAACATAATTAAACTAAAACTCTGGGGTCTAACTCGTAAAAGAACTAGTGCTGGACGGCGGGTTCGAAATCTACATAGCTCAGGGGCTAAAGTGTTAAAACAGGGACCTATGTAACACCCGGTTTATAAAAGAACATAAACCGAGCAATCATATACGTGCCAGGATCAAGTCACACGTATATACAACAGAATGAACAGTATATCATAGCACATATCACGTAAAAAGGTATAATAAAGCGAATACGAATGTTATTTATTACATTAATGACAAATGTCTGATACAGCAGAAGCGAAGTACAAATACGATAAAAACTCTCCGAAGCTGAGTAGGGCGCCACAGGGACGTCGACTGGGAGACGAACGCCTAGAAGTCCTCGTAGTCCTGGTAGCACTGAGCGAACTCCCTCGTGTCGGCAGGAACTGAGCAGCAGTAGCGTAGCCAAGAGGAAAAAGTAGAGAAGAGGCAAGAGTGAGTACACAACTTGTACTCAACAAGTATAACACAAACTATGAGGCTCTAGGTTGGCTGACAGACTGCATTAGCTTTTAAGTCTTGGTAAAATTTTATTTAAGCTATTTACTACAAGTTGATGAATTACCATAAACCCAGTTACATAGTAATTAGTCATAATTAATTAAGAAACTACTAAGAACCAAACCGAACCAAGCCACCCGGGGAAACCTGCCTCGCCAAAGGGAGATAACCCCACTAATCAAAAGGAGGATCTGGGCCGCTCATGACCGTGAGCACGGCTAGTATACCAGTTTTACACTCTACAGAGGTTGCACATCTTTACCCACAAGTCGTGAGCTACGCTAGTTGTTCATCACACTTCCTTAGGTGAGATGACTAGCAAACTCACTACGAGGCCGTTACAAAGAATCTCGTTGGTAAGGCGTAACCGCGAAGAGTTGGATCGGTGACGATGGGGCCCACCTGTAAGCATCTAGGCCCTCAAGGTATGTTTCGGTGATTAATGACAACCATTATTGTGACTAATGAGTTTGTGCAGCTTAAAAGATCATTATCGCTCATTTGGTCTTATGTCAAAAGAGGCCCCTCAAATTTCATTATTCAAAAAGGCGATCTCGGTATTCAACTCAATTTTATGTCAAGGCTAAGGATCTTTCTAGTCCTAAGTGTCACAAGGTTGAGAAGGACACTTAGGTTAGTATAGGTTTTATAGTTTTGTAGTGATCGCACTATTAAGAGGGGTTAAAGCTTAGTAACTTGAGCATGGACATGGTCATTTGAAAATGGATGCACACTATGGTCACTCAGGTTTCTAGAAGTTCAAATAAGTGGTTCTCAAACTATATCTCAAGAATATTTGGATTTCATTCAAGACTCAAATCAGAAAAGACAAAATCAGAAAAAGTCTATACACCGGTTTAACCGACGCTCTCAATTTTCCATACGTCGGTTAAACGAAGTCAGCAGAGTCTGGACAAATTCAATACACCGGTTAAACCGACGTGTTTGAATTTAACGTCGGTGCATTGGTCCAGAGTTGGTTTTTCCAGGGAAATTCAAGTTCTATTCACCGGATTAACCGACGCTGTTTGAATCAAGACGTCGGTGCAATTGACCAGTGAGATGGTTTTTTCAGAGGAATTCAAAAGTTGTACTCACCGGTTAAACCGACGATAGGTTTGAGTTAACGTCGGTGCAGTTGTCCAGAGACTTGATTTTTCAGTGGTTCAGTGGACAACTACACTCACCGGTTAAACCGATGCTACGTCGGTTAATCTGCCCCAGTTGTAACGGCTAGTTTTCAGAAGAGGCAGTTTACATTCACCGGTTAAACCGACGATGACAATGGGGGGTACGTCGGATTAACCGGCGCTACGCAGTTTTCTGGCAGCTTTTCTCCAACGGCTCTATTTGTGTGAGCTGCCTATATATACCCCTCCAATGGGTCATTTCGCCCACTCTTGACACCAGGCAACATCCAAACACTCATACCATAGTCAAGAGCCACCTTGAGCTTCATCATTCACATACTTGTGCATTCAATCAATCAAGAAGCAAGATTAAGGACTTGAGTAGAGAGAAGCTAGTGTGCATCCGCTCTTGGTGATCGGTTCTTGCTCAAGTGAAGGCCTTAGCTTGTTACTCTTGGTGATTGGCATCACCTAGGCGATCTTGGTGATCGAGGTGTTTTCTCGCGGAGCTTGCCAAGGATTGTGGGAGCCCGGAGAAGAAGATTGTACGTGGCTTGATCTCCACCACGCCGGGATGGTGAACGGAGACTCTTAGTGAGCGCCCTCGTCTCGGTGACTTGGGAGGTGACAATACTCTTTGTGAGTGTCACAACGTGGATTAGGGGTGTGTGCCAACACATCGATACCACGGGAAAAAATCCGGTTGTCTCTTGTCCATTCCTTTTATTCAAGCATTTTCTTTCATGCAATTTACTCATGTGCTTGACTTAGAGATCATAACTTAGCTCTACCTTGCTAGGCTTTACTTTGTTTTAGCTCTCTTAGTTTGTGTTAGGAGCTTAGTTATCCGGTTGGTGAATTGGTGCCCTACTAGCATTGCATAGGTTAAGGTTGCTTTACTTTGTTTTAGAATTTGAAAAAGGCCCAATTCACCCCCCCTCTTGGTCCATCGATCCTTACAATTGGTATCAGAGCCTCGTTGCTCATTTGGATCATTAGGCTTCACCGCCTAGAGCTATGGCCAAGATGGGTGGTTCGCCGCCTCACTTCGAGGGCAAGAACTTTGCTTATTGGAAAGTTCGCATGGCCGCATATCTTGATGCGATTGCCCCCGAAGTGTGGTTGGCCACTAAGACCGGATTCACCGGAACTCCCTCCGCCGAGCAATTAAAATGGAATGCAAAGGCTAGAAATGCAATTTTCGAAGCCATTAGTGAGGAAGTCTTTGCTAGAGTAAATGGCATGGACTTAGCAAGTGATATATGGAAAGAGCTAATTGAAATTCATGAAGGCTCCACAAAAGTCCGTGAACAAAAATATCACTTGTTTAGAGCTAAGTATGATTCCTTTAAAATGCTAGCTCATGAAAATTGCAATGATATGTACTCTCGCTTGAATGTCATTGTCAAGGACATTAATGCTCTTGAAGTTTCCAAAATTGACAGTGGCTCCATCAACCGCAAGATTCTCATGCTCCTTCCGAAGCCCAAGTACAACATTATCAATGCTATGCTTCAAAAGGAGAATCTTGATACAATGGAAGTGGGAGAGCTTGTGGGCGAAATTCGCGCCCATGAAATGAGTATCCTTGGTATGACCGAAGAGCCAACTTCAAGCAAATCAATTGCTCTAAAGACCAAGGCAAACAAAGCCCGCAAGCTCAAGATGATCAAGCAAGATTCAAGCTCAAGCAATGAAGAAGATGATCATCATGAAAGCTCATCCGATGTTGAAGATGATGGAGAGCTTGCTCTTATGATGAGAAAGTTCACCCGCTTGAATGACAAGATCAACAAAAAGGGGTTCAACTTTGACTCTAAGAAGGGAATGTTCCGGCCAATGGATGTCAAGAACAAAATTTGCTACAATTGTGGAGAAAAAGGTCACATCCGTCCAAATTGCCCCAAGCCGGACAAAAGAAACAAGGATCACAAGAGCAAGCATCGCCATGATTCAAGCGATGATGAAGAAGAAGAAAGGAAGAACAAAAACAAGAGACTTGGGAAGAAAAAGAGCCATGACAAGAAGACCAAGCTCTTCCCAAAGAAGAAAGGGCACACCAAGAGAAGCTTCTTGGTGGAAAAACAAGAGTGGGTGACGGATGTCTCATCAAGCGAAGATTCAAGTGATGAAGAAGACATAGTCACCATCGCCCTCACAAATGAAGAACCATCACTACCTCCACCTCCAATGTGCCTCATGGCCAAAGGTAACTCTAAGGTATGTGAGAGTGAAGATGATAGTGATGATGAGCTTGACCCTAATGAGTTTGCTAATCTTATTAATGAGTATACATCCGTCATCAAGAGGGAAAAGGGCAAAGTCAAGGTTCTTGAGAGCACTCGTGCCAAGTTAGAGCTTGCCCACTCCGATTTGCTTGGCAAGTACAATGACTTGCTCAAAAAGCACAATGAGTCACTTGTACTTGCTAAGCAAGTTGAAGAGAGCCACAAAAAGCTTAAACAAGAGCATAGGGAGTTGGCTCACAAGTATCAAGAACTTGAATTTGCCTATGGAGCAATTGACTCAAGTCTTGAGAACTTTGCTCATGAAACTATTGAAAAGGTCAATGCTTCTACTTCATGTGATGACCTACTCATTAATGCAAATGCTACTAATGCTTTGTCCAAGCTTGCACCTTCTAGGGAAAAGGAATTGATGGATCAAGTTGCAAGCCTCAAGAGTAGTGTGGAGAAGCTCTCAAGAGGAGAATACATCCACAAGGAGATTCTCTTCAACAATGCCCGTGACTATGGCAAGAGAGGTCTTGGTTCATTTCCGGAGCCAAACATAGCTACTACTCCTTCTCCGGAGATCAAGATTAGCTTCATCAAGGAAGTTGGATCATATTGCCAACATTGCCAAGTCACCGGGCACCACACTAGGGAGTGCACTTTACCATCACGTCCTCTTCCTAAATTACCCAAGAATTACTCTTCAATGTTTGAAAATAACCATTTTCTCTTGAGTAAAGTGAAGGGCAAGGTGAAGGCCAAATTCATTGGCAAACTCACTAAGGAGTCAAAGAAGAAGCTCCCCAAGCAACTTTGGGTCCCAAAA
Organism: Panicum virgatum; assembly: GCF_016808335.1. Lineage (NCBI taxonomy): Eukaryota > Viridiplantae > Streptophyta > Magnoliopsida > Poales > Poaceae > Panicum > Panicum virgatum. The sequence goes on along the minus strand of NC_053143.1, from coordinate 19,809,032 downwards.
GCTCTTGTCACACATGTGCAAGGCCCAAAGCTTGTTTGGGTTCCTAAAACTCAAAAGTGAATTCTCATGTGTGTAGGTGAACTACAAAGCCGGTGGAAAACATTGGGTACTTGATAGCGGTTGCTCTCAACACATGACCGGCAATGATAGCATGTTCACCTCCCTTGAAGACCCCGGCGATCATGAACACGTCACCTATGGTGATAACTCAAGGGGAAAAGTTTTAGGTTTGGGTAGAATAGCAATTTCTAAAGATTTATCTATTTCTAATGTTTTGTTTGTAGAAGCACTTAGTTTTAATCTTATTTCAATTGCTCAATTGTGTGATCTTGGACTAACGTGTGCCTTTGACAAGAATGGTGTTGTAGTAACTCATGAAAAAGACAAGTCATTGGTATTCACGGGGTTTAGGCATGGCAACATTTACTTGGTGGATTTCTCTTCAAAGCAAACAAGCACCATGACATGCCTCTTCACCAAGTCTTCTCTTGGGTGGCTTTGGCATAGAAGAATTGCTCATATTGGCATGAGCAACCTCAAGAAAGCCCACAAGAGAGGGATGATCACCGGCTTGAAGGACGTCACCTTTGACAAGAACAAGCTATGTAAAGCATGTCAAGCCGGGAAGCAAGTTGCAACACATCATCCCATCAAGACGATGTTGTCTACCTCCAAGCCGCTCGAGCTACTTCACATGGATCTCTTTGGTCCAACTACATACAAGAGCATTGGTGGTAACCTCTATTGCCTAGTAATTGTTGATGATTTTTCACGTTACACTTGGGTTATGTTTCTAGGCGATAAGGGTGAAACTCCGGAACTCTTCAAGACATTTGCAAGAAGAGCTCAAAGGGAGTACAACTCCCCAATTGTGAAGATCCGGAGTGACAACGGCACCGAGTTCAAGAACATGAAGATTGAAGAATGGTGCGATGAAGAGGGCATCAAGCATGAGTTTTCCGCCACCTACACGCCTCAACAAAATGGAGTGGTGGAAAGAAAGAACAAGACTCTCATCACCCTAGCTAGAGCAATGTTGGATGATTATGGCACGTCCGAGAAGTTTTGGGCGGAAGCAATCAACACGGCGTGTCATGCATCCAACCGAGTATATCCTCACCGACTCCTCAAGAAAACTCCATATGAGCTCATCACCGGGAAGAAACCAAATATATCATACTTTCGAGTCTTTGGTTGCAAATGCTTCATCTATAAGAAGAAAAGGCTCGGTAAGTTTGAAAGTAGATGTGATGAAGGTTTCTTTCTTGGTTATGCATCAAACTCCAAAGCATATAGAGTATTCAATCAAACCTCCGGGTTAGTTGAAGAAACATGTGATGTGGAGTTTGATGAATCTAATGGCTCCCAAGAGGAGGTTGTTGGCTATGAAAATGTAGGTGATGAGGAGATTGATGAAGCTTTGAAGAAGATGTCCATTGGGGATATCAAGCCGGAAGAGGTGCATGAAGACAATGATCAAGGGGGAGGATCTTCCTCATCTACACCAAGCACCTCCACGGCGCCCCAAATGGATAAAGATCAAGAAAAAGATGATACACAACCTCAAGAAGATGTGCCAACGCCAACACCCCAAGTCCAAGAACAAGAAGAGCAAAACGTTCCACCACAAGCACAAGTCACCCATGATCCACCCCAACAAGCATCCACGCAAGTACCGCTAGTGAAGCATGGTCGCATCTCCAAGGATCATCCAATTGGTCAAATCATTGGTAGTCCATCAAAGGGAGTAAGAACTCGCTCTAAACATGCTTCATTTTGCGAACATCACTCGTTTGTTTCTTGTATTGAACCCACTAGCATAGAGGAAGCGCTTGAGGACTCGGATTGGGTGATGGCCATGCAAGATGAGTTGAACAACTTCACCCGCAATGAAGTTTGGGTCCTCGAAGCTCCTCCAAAAGACAAGAACATCATCGGCACCAAGTGGGTCTTCCGGAACAAGCAAGATGAACATGGGGTGGTGGTACGCAACAAAGCAAGACTTGTGGCAAAAGGGTTTTCTCAAGTCGAAGGTTTGGATTTTGGTGAAACTTTTGCTCCGGTCGCAAGACTTGAAGCTATCCGTATCCTTCTTGCTTACTCTTCACATCATAACATTAAGTTGTATCAAATGGATGTGAAAAGTGCATTCTTAAATGGTGTTATTAACGAACTTGTTTATGTTGAGCAACCTCCCGGGTTTGAAGATCCGAGGAATACTAACCATGTTTATAGGTTGCACAAGGCACTCTATGGGCTCAAACAAGCTCCAAGGGCTTGGTATGAGAGGCTTCGTGACTTCCTAATCATGCAAGGCTTCAAGATCGGGAGGGTGGACACCACGTTGTTCACAAAAGACGTCAACGGGGATCTTTTTATTTGTCAAATTTATGTTGACGATATTATCTTTGGCTCAACTAATGATTTACTAAGCCATGAGTTTGCTACCATGATGTCTAGGGAATTCGAGATGTCCATGATTGGCGAATTGACCTTCTTCCTTGGTTTTCAAGTCAAACAAATGAAGGAAGGGACATTCATCCATCAAGAAAAATATACTAAAGATATCTTGAAGAAGTTCAAGATGGATGAGTGCAAGCCAATCAAGACACCCATGGCAACCAATGGGCATCTCGACTTGGATGTGGACGGTAAACCGATTGATCAATCTCTCTATCGTTCTATGATAGGGTCTTTGCTTTACCTTACCGCATCTAGGCCCGATATAATGTTTAGTGTGTGCTTGTGTGCCCGCTTTCAAGCTAACCCAAAGGAGTCACACCTTTCGGCTGTGAATAGGATCCTTCGGTATCTCAAGCACACTCCTAGCATAGGCTTGTGGTACCCCAAAGGCGCTAGTTTAGATCTCTTGGGATACTCGGATTCGGATTTTGCCGGAAGCCGTGTGGATCGCAAGAGTACCTCCGGGGGTTGCCACTTGCTTGGGCGTTCTCTAGTTTCTTGGTCGAGTAAGAAGCAAAATTCCGTGGCTTTGTCCACCGCGGAAGCGGAATATATAGCAGCCGGTGCATGTTGTGCCCAAATCCTATATATGAAGCAAACCCTTTTGGACTTTGGTGTGAAACTAGATAGGATCCCACTCCTTTGTGACAATGAAAGTGCCGTAAAAATTGCCAAGAATCCAGTTCAACACTCTCGCACAAAGCACATTGATATTCGCCATCACTTCTTGCGTGATCACGAAGCCAAGGGGGACATTTCCCTTCAAGGTGTGAGATCCGAGGAGCAATTGGCGGATATATTCACAAAACCTTTAGACGAGAGTACCTTTGTTAGGCTAAGGAATGAGCTTAATGTGTTAGATGCGGCAAACGTCATGTAAGTTGCCATGTCATATAGAAAAATGCATACATATAGGACACTTGTCTAACCATGGTAAGATAGTGATGAGCAAGGGTTTAGCTAGAGGTGGTGGTCCACTTGTTTTCCTCTAGGCTTGTAGAAAGGCTCATCATGAAGAAGCTTCCCGTGGGTTCAAAATTGACAAGTAGATCTTAATTTCTTGTTATGCATTTCTTGTCATATAGGTGTGCACTTCATGTTTATTATACTTTCGCATGTGGTTGTAGTTTGCATCATCATTGCATGCGTAAGGGTCACAAAGGAGATCACTTGATGAAAATGAGACTTGTTTTCATATACAAGATCTTAATTCATGAAAAGTGAAAAGAGCAAAGTGTTAGGTGCGTTATTGCCTAGTGAGCAATGTCATGATGAGTTTGAAGCTTTCTATCTTCAATATTCCTATGACATGGCTCATACATTTTATTTGGTGTTTTGTCTCTCTTGCGGCTTTTCCTTGTGTTTGAAAAGAAACTTATTTAAGCAAGTGTGCTATCCTATTTATTTTGAGGGGTAAAGTCGCCTATGCAAGTCCATTAACTTGAGTTTATTTGAATTTTATAAGTTTATTGGACTTAGCATAGAAGAGTGAGCTGAGTGTGGGGTTTTTGGCTTCACCGGTTAAACCGACGTTCAATGGAGCATCATCATCGGTTTAACCGGCGTTACTAAGTTTTGTCTCAGCTCAGTCAAGTTTCAGGCGTTCAACCGGCGTATACAAAAGTCAGAGCATCGGATCAACCGGTGATAGTAAATGCAAATCAGACCTAGCAATCAACCGATGTTCTGATTTATCAACCGACGAGTATACTCTTGACATCATCGGTTCAACCGGCGTTCAGTTTCAGATCTGCAGAAGCCTCGGGTGAACTGCACCGATGAAATCGACCAGTGTTCTAAACCTAGTCAACGGATTAACCGGTGTTAAGGAAATTCGTGGGGCCCGTCTGTCATATATGAGTCTTGCTCGAGCCGCCGCCTCTCTTCCTTCTCTGTTTCACCCGCGCCCCTCCATCTCGAACCGCCGCCGTGCGCCATCCGCGCCGCCGCTCGCCTGCAAGACCACCGTCGCCGCTCCGCCACAGCCCACGCGCCGCCGTGCGCCATCCGCGCCGCCGCTCGCCTGCACGTCGAAGTCGCCGCCGCCGCGCCCTCGCGCTCGCCCAGCGCCGCCCGTGCGCGCCTGCGCCGCCGCCTGCGCGCATAGCCGCCGCCGCCGCCGCTCCACGCTACTCCACGCCGCTCCACGCCGCCACTGCCGGGCGCCGCCGTGCTCCACGCCTCCACGCCGCAGCCGCAGCCACGCCGCAGCAGCACCCGATCAGAAGCTCGCCAGGTGCTCGACGATTTGCCTGAGCTGCCTCTTTCGCGCCGCGTTCGTGTTTCGCTCACCGTCAGTCGAGATGGGTCGCGAGAAGAGGAAAGGGAAGGAAGTTGTGGTCGAGAAGCCCGCTCGCAAGCGGACACGTGCAGAGAAGGAGGCCGAGAGGGCCGAGATGGTGGCCAAGGCCGCCGAGGAGCAGGCATCAGGCCGCGCTCGTCCGTTCCAGATCAGGGAGGACCCCAGAGGCAGAGGCAGAGGCAGAGGCAGGGGCATGGGCAGAGTAAGAGGTGCCAGGGCCACCAGAGCCGCGACAGCAGCAGCAGCAGAGTCAGATCAGTCAGATACAGCTGCAGATTCAGATTCAGAGGCAGAGCAGTCCGAGCAGTCTCAGGGGCAGAGCACACAGGAGTCACCGACTCTACGACGGTTTGGCCGCACTCGGCAGACATCCCCAGCAGCAGAGACTTCACCAGCGACCGAGCGTCGCACTGGACCGAGGACGCGAGGAGGTCACCAGCCACAGGAGCCTCGCAGGTCCACAGCTGCAGCAGCAGCAGCTCGTAGAGCCGAGGCCCTAGAGGCCGAGCGCGCAGTGTTCCGTATGGACACTGTTGTGCGTCTGGAGCCAGGTGTGCTGCTCCAGAACTTGACCCGAGCCAATGCGGCCAAGGTCAAGAGACTCAGGTGGAGTGTTGACGAGGAGGTCTGGTTCCCGGTGACCCGAGACAGCAGAGTCGACAGGAGGTTCTGGACTTTGCTACAGGCAAGTTTCTACGAGACCTACCAGAGGCGGGGCCACCGGATCTTTCAGCACAGGGTTCTTGACTGGGTCTCACTGAGGACAGCCGCAGGGGGAGCAGATGTGAGAGCACACTTTGCTCATTTCAGAGGTCTGCCTAGACTGCTAGAGATGGAGCAGAACCGTTATATCGAGGACTGGGTCAGAGTGTTCTACGCTACAGCTTGGATAGCCCCCGAGCGCAGAGCTGTACACTTCATGTTTGGAGGGCAGGACTTTGGTTTGTCGAGGGCGACCATTGCTGGTATTCTTGGAGTTGACCTGGTCGACGTCTCGCTGCACGAGAGGGTTTACGGGGACTCAGATCCACCCCGCAGGGCGATGGTTGGCGGGATTGCTCCTTCTCACGAGGCGATCACTCAGTGTTTCCGCCAGCCGTTCCCAGCCTCTTACGCCAGAGTGCCGAGCTTGCTGACCCCAGAGGCTTACGCTATTCACATGGCACTCCGGAGGACTCTGTTACCGAGGAGTGGCTACCCAGAGGGGTTTACGGGACTGCAGCAGCTCCTGCTTCTACACATCCTCACTCACGAGCCGTTTGACATAGTTGACTTTATTCTGGCTGAGATAGAGGATGTGATCACAGACGGGATGGGTGTGGTGCGACAGTTTCCCTATGCGCACTGGATCAGTTACATATGCTCTATGATAGTGCCAGCAGAGTCACCCATCAGTGCTCCTTACCGTCACGACGAGGCTCCCAGGTTCCCTGTCTACCGACCCACAGCTCCACAGGACAGGAGGAGGGGCAGACACGCAGATAGAGCAGCGATGGCTCGACTGTCACCGGAGGTTCAGGCACGAGTGGCAGAGGAGGATGAGGCACTCCTAGCAGCAGAGGCACAGCTTCCCGGGGGAGATGATGAGATTCACTGGTCTGAGCTTGAGTCAGACTCCTCCGACGACGTTGAGTACTTTCCTTCAGCTGCCCCAGCCAGTCACGATCACGAGGCAGGAGGTTCAGGACAGTCAGCACCTCCGACTTCAGCAGCTGCTACAGTCTCTGAGTCTCAGGTGACTCAGCCGTCCGAGCTCACTTCACTACTACAGCAGCTCGTGACCCAGCAGAGAGAGGACAGGCTTGCTCAGGAGGAGGCCAGGAGAGCCCATGAGGCCCAGATTGCTGCTATACAGAGAGAGGCCGCCCGAGAGCGGGCTGCGACCGAGGAGCGTTTTGTCGGGCTTATCGACAGAGTTTCACAGAGGACAGACGCTCAGTTTCAGCAGATGCAGCAGGGGATGATGGCGATGTTCGGGATGATCTCACAGCTTTACTCTCACACCGGACTCGCCCCGCAGCAGCCAGGACAGTCAGGCCTTCAGGGTGTTGGAGCACCTCAGCTTGCCGTCACACCAGCTCCTCCTCCTCCAGCCCCTACTGCAGCTCCAGCTACCTCAGCGACACCGGAGACCACGTTCTCGATGTCAGCACTCTTTGGGTCTGCCGGTCGTCCGCTCTTTTCACCACTGCCGGCGACCACACTCTTTCAGGACTCACCGCCAGCGGTTCAGTCGGTCGCCCTCCCCTCCTCACTTCAGGCAGCACCTTCAGGGGGAGGAGCAGTAGAGGAGTCCCTGCTTCCACAGTCGACGCAGCCGGCAGCCTCAGCAGTCACCTCTTCAGATATTGATACTTCTTCTGCTGACCCGGTTACGACTTCTACGGATCCTCTACCAGGCAGTGCCAGCACGAGAGCCTCCACGACAGTTACTCCCCCAGTGAGCTCAGACCCAGACCAGCAGCTTCCGTCTGTCACCGAGGGTGAGAGTTCTCCGTCCGACGACGACGACCCGGACCGCTTCGTCGCCGTACCACGACAGCACGACCCGTAGCTCGCCTTTTGGTGCTTTGATGCCAAAGGGGGAGAGGTGTTAGGGGGAGCACCAGAGTTAGGGGGAGGATAGAGCTAGAGAGAGCTCGTAGTTATCAGGACTTTGTTTCTTTGTATCACATTTGGTGTTAATTCATGGATATGTACATTTGTCGCTTGAGTATGCCGTTCTTTGAGACATATCTATGGATTTCGTTTGAGCCGTTGAGCTTTTTGGTCCTTCTTTTCGAGTTTGCTTGTGTTTATCCTGCTTTATCTTTCTCGCTCTCTCGTTATTTATGTTTGTGTTGTCATCAATCACCAAAAAGGGGGAGATTGTAAGCATCTAGGCCCTCAAGGTATGTTTCGGTGATTAATGACAACCATTATTGTGACTAATGAGTTTGTGCAGCTTAAAAGATCATTATCGCTCATTTGGTCTTATGTCAAAAGAGGCCCCTCAAATTTCATTATTCAAAAAGGCGATCTCGGTATTCAACTCAATTTTATGTCAAGGCTAAGGATCTTTCTAGTCCTAAGTGTCACAAGGTTGAGAAGGACACTTAGGTTAGTATAGGTTTTATAGTTTTGTAGTGATCGCACTATTAAGAGGGGTTAAAGCTTAGTAACTTGAGCATGGACATGGTCATTTGAAAATGGATGCACACTATGGTCACTCAGGTTTCTAGAAGTTCAAATAAGTGGTTCTCAAACTATATCTCAAGAATATTTGGATTTCATTCAAGACTCAAATCAGAAAAGACAAAATCAGAAAAAGTCTATACACCGGTTTAACCGACGCTCTCAATTTTCCATACGTCGGTTAAACGAAGTCAGCAGAGTCTGGACAAATTCAATACACCGGTTAAACCGACGTGTTTGAATTTAACGTCGGTGCATTGGTCCAGAGTTGGTTTTTCCAGGGAAATTCAAGTTCTATTCACCGGATTAACCGACGCTGTTTGAATCAAGACGTCGGTGCAATTGACCAGTGAGATGGTTTTTTCAGAGGAATTCAAAAGTTGTACTCACCGGTTAAACCGACGATAGGTTTGAGTTAACGTCGGTGCAGTTGTCCAGAGACTTGATTTTTCAGTGGTTCAGTGGACAACTACACTCACCGGTTAAACCGATGCTACGTCGGTTAATCTGCCCCAGTTGTAACGGCTAGTTTTCAGAAGAGGCAGTTTACATTCACCGGTTAAACCGACGATGACAATGGGGGGTACGTCGGATTAACCGGCGCTACGCAGTTTTCTGGCAGCTTTTCTCCAACGGCTCTATTTGTGTGAGCTGCCTATATATACCCCTCCAATGGGTCATTTCGCCCACTCTTGACACCAGGCAACATCCAAACACTCATACCATAGTCAAGAGCCACCTTGAGCTTCATCATTCACATACTTGTGCATTCAATCAATCAAGAAGCAAGATTAAGGACTTGAGTAGAGAGAAGCTAGTGTGCATCCGCTCTTGGTGATCGGTTCTTGCTCAAGTGAAGGCCTTAGCTTGTTACTCTTGGTGATTGGCATCACCTAGGCGATCTTGGTGATCGAGGTGTTTTCTCGCGGAGCTTGCCAAGGATTGTGGGAGCCCGGAGAAGAAGATTGTACGTGGCTTGATCTCCACCACGCCGGGATGGTGAACGGAGACTCTTAGTGAGCGCCCTCGTCTCGGTGACTTGGGAGGTGACAATACTCTTTGTGAGTGTCACAACGTGGATTAGGGGTGTGTGCCAACACATCGATACCACGGGAAAAAATCCGGTTGTCTCTTGTCCATTCCTTTTATTCAAGCATTTTCTTTCATGCAATTTACTCATGTGCTTGACTTAGAGATCATAACTTAGCTCTACCTTGCTAGGCTTTACTTTGTTTTAGCTCTCTTAGTTTGTGTTAGGAGCTTAGTTATCCGGTTGGTGAATTGGTGCCCTACTAGCATTGCATAGGTTAAGGTTGCTTTACTTTGTTTTAGAATTTGAAAAAGGCCCAATTCACCCCCCCTCTTGGTCCATCGATCCTTACACCACCTCACGGGGGTACAAGCACAGGTACGCAAACCAAGCACAGACCAAGCCGGAGGAGCAGGGACCATTGAAGCTTACCACCCTTTGCCCCGCAGGTAAGTTACTCCAAACCAAAAAGACCTAATTAGTAAGTCAAGACCGTCCCATTCCAGTCTTGTGGTAGCGCTGTTGTCCCAGGTTGTCGCTCTATGAACCGGTCCTTATGGAGAGTGGCCAACCAGGCAGTAAGCACCGTGCTGGCCCCCTAAACCATGTTTCTAACAAAAACCATTTTTAACGAGACATGAGCCACTCAAGCCACACAGAGGGCCACTCTCAGAATTAAGTTGCATATACCATTAATCAAATTAATTAAAAAGGACCAAGTGTGTTATAGCGCGGCACCTAGCACAACTAACCAAAATGCAACCCAAAGGATATATATAAAGGATATAAAGTGGCTAGGAAATCATTATAGGCATACAGTATTAAAATGCAGTATGAAAATGTATTTAAAGTGATCGGTTGTTTGTGTTACACTTGCCTTCCTCGTACTGCTCCTGCTGCTGCTCAAAGTGCTCGGAAGATGGCTGCTCCGGGTACTGGTACTGGGGCTCCTCAGATGGATCAACGTCTACTCACGAACACATGGCCAAAACAAGGCACAACAATAAGCATACATGTAAACAGATGCTAACACTAAGGAACAGTACATCAATACATAAAAACAGCATACTAAACTAGTCTAAAACTATTCTACGCGTTACAACGATCGCGTGGACATAAAGAACACTTAAAACGGAGCTAAAACGCATTTTCTAGGCTAAAAACAAGGTTCAGGGGCTAAACTGCAAGAAATCTAAGGTTCCAGGGGCTTTTTTGCAAAAACCAAGGACTAAAATGTAATTAACCATTAAATCTAAGGGCTAGCGTGTAAAAACAGTGAACAAGGACGGCGGGTTCTAATTTGGGAAAGCTCAGGGGCTTAAGTGAATAAAACAGGGCCAAACCGTAATTAGTTTTCTATACAGCTGGACCGCGGGTTGAATCCACTAAAGTGCAAGGGCTCTTTAACAAATGTTACAGGCTGAAGCGGTATGGTTAGATCTGAGCGCTTGGATCCGGATCGGGTGGCTCAGATCTAAAGGGCCTGGGTTCTAATCTTGAGCGCCCGTTCTTGATCGGACGGCTGAGGTTGAACGCGACCGACGGCGGCGGCGAGTCTCGCCGGGATTCTTCTCCCGCGGCGGCGCGTGGGGAGAGACTCGTCGGAGTTCGCTAATCCGGTACTTCGGGGGTCGATTTGACCCGGGCTTGGGCCTGGGAGTGGGTACGCATCATGCATAATCCACTAGTGGTGCTGTGGAGGTGGCTTGGGGCTCCGAGCGCGACTCTCGTCGGAGATGGCGGCTCGGCGGCGGCAGGGAACGCCGGTGAGCTCGCGCTGGGCGGTTCTAAGGCTGGGGTCTGGGTCGGTGGGTTCGGCGTGCGTGCGCAGGGCCAGCGCAGGCCATGGCAGGGCACGGTGGGGCTAGGCAGCGCTGCAGCGAGGTCCGCCGCGGCGAAGCAGGGCGTGTGCGGCGGCGGTAGCGCCGGTGTACGGTGCCTGGGCTCCGTTGTGGGTCACGGGCTACGACAACTCGTGCAAAAGGAAGAGGGGGCTGGGGTGTAGCTCACCGAGCACTGGATTGGATGGTGGCGTGACGCAGCGGCGCCGACGGCGAGCTCCGGCGGCGGGTCGCGGGCGGAGTTTCGCGGTCCGGGCATTGCAGGGCTCCTCCGAGCGCCTGGATCCCTCAGGCTGGCTCGCGGTGCTCCTGCGGAGAGGCTACGGAGGTTAGGGAGGTCAGGGAACCACCGGAGGTGAGGAATCACGGCGGCGCTGAGACTCACCGGTGGCGACAGAGCAGAGCGGGGTGGTGGCTAGGGTTTGTGGGGAGGCGGCTGCGGATGGGGTGCAGGGGGTCCGCGGGCTGGTTTAAGAAGGGGCGCCGGGGATCTTGGGGGGGTGCGCCCGAATAGGAAGGTCGCCGGAGATCACGGGGACGCGGCGCGGCCGTTGCGCGGCGAGGAAGGTGGAGCTGACGGGTGGGGCCGCTCGGTCAGTGGTGGAGCAGGCGAGCGCGGTGCGGGCGAGCAGCACCGACAGGTGGGCCCGGGTGCACAGAGAGAGGAGGGCGACGCGGGCTGCGGGACCGCGGGCGCGCGCGGAGCGGTCCGAGTGGGCCACGGGCGCTGGGCTGTGAGCGGGCCGAGAAGGGAGAGAGGGGTGCGGGTTGGGCTGCGAAGAGGGTTTGGGCCGGGTTTTGGGGTGCTGGGTGAGGGCTGAGGTTGACATTCCTCTTTTCTATTTTCTATTTCAAACACCACTCAAACTAAAAACCATTTGAATTCAAATTCAAATTTTGAATCCAAACCTAGCACTCAAATAAAAGAACAATGCACCAGCATGAATGCAACAACAAGATTTAAACCTAGATAAAGTTTTAAATACTTGAGGAACATAAATTAGATTAAATGCCATTCTAAACACAATAATCCTTAGAAATTTAAATAAAGCCAATTAAATTTATTAATAAATGCTGAAATTTAAATTAGGGTGTTACAACCTAACTGGAATTAATTTTGAATAGGGCTGGACCGCGGGTTGATATCCATAAAAGACAGGGGCTCTTATGCAAAATTGATAGGCGAACCGGTAAGATTGGATCTGGGCGCTTGGATCTGGATCGGACGGTTCAGATAAGGTTGGATTTAGATCTAATCTGGACCGCTGGTCTGAGATCGTGCGGCCAAGGGGAAAAGGGAGCGTGAGGCGGCGGTGGGTTGCCGACGGCGACGAATCCCGCGGCGGCGCTCGTCGGGGTCTCGCCGGAGAAGGCCTAGGCAGCGCCCTAGGGCTCGGTTTGGGCCGTGGTTTGGCTGGGGAGGTAGCCAGCGGCATGTGTAAACCACTGGTGGCGTCAGGAGGAAGGTTCGAGGCTTCGAGTGTGAAGCCCGTCGGAGATGGCGGCTCGGCGACGCAGGGCTTGCCGGCGAGAGGCGTGAAGGCCGCTCTGGGCGCGGGTTGTGGTGCAAAGGGGGTGCACGTGCGTGTGCGGGGTCAAGCCAAACCCAAGCCATGGTCACGCGGGGCTGGGGTATTCTGCAGAAGGCCCGCCATGGCAGAGCAAAGGCGTGCGCGGCGGCGGAGCGCCGGCGCACTGTGTGCCGGTCGTAGGAGTGGCCTACGGGCTAAGACAACTAGCCTAAAAGGGAGAGGGGGTCTGGGCGGTGCTCACCGTGGGGTTATGTGCCGGAGTTGCGGCGTAGTGAGGTCGTCGGCGAGGTCCGGCGGCAGAACGGGGCGGAACTCGCGGAGGAAGGTCGAAGAAGGGGGCCTCCGGGCGTCTGGGCGGCGCGGATCGGTGCGTGGAGCTCCTGCGAGGTCGATCGAGGGGTCAGTGGGGGTTAGGGCGGTCCGGGGATCGCCGGCGGCAAGGAATTTCGGTGGCGCACCGAGTCACCTGCGACGGCGTTACGGGGAAAAATCGACACGGCCGTGGACCGGGGTTGGAGATGGTGGCCTCCGGGTCGTTGCTGGGCCCGAGGCGGAGCCGGTGCGATGCTTGGCCGGGCTCCGGTGCGGCGGGGAGGCGAGATCACGGCGGCGGGGTGCTCTGCTTCGAGCAGAGACAAGGCGGCGGCTGCGGCTAGGTTTTGAGGGGGGCGGTGAGGTGCACTAGGGTCCCAGGAGGGTGTGGTGCGCCGTTTAAGAAGGCGAGGGCCCAGGGGAACCTTGGCGTGCGGGTCGTTGAAGGCGCAGCGAGATTCCCGGCGAGACGTTCGGGCGGGCGCTGCGCGCTAGAGAAGGAAGGGAGCGGGGAAGGGGATGACAGGCGGGGCCTCTCGGTCAGACACAGCGGTGACGGAAAATGCGGGTGACGCGCGGGCCCAGGTGGCAGGCAGACGGGGCGGGCGCGCTGGCTCGGGGGGAGCGATGGCTTGCTGGGCTGGTGGCGACACTGGCGTGCGGGCCCGGTGGGAGGGGTGCGCGCGGGGGGCACGGCGCTGGTCGCTGGGCTGAGCGGAACAGGCCGCGGACTGGGCTGGCGCGAGGAGAGGAGAAGAATGACTGGGCCGGCCGGTGAACGGGTTTCGGCTGATCTGTTTTGGTTCTTGGGCTGCTGATTTCCTATTTCCTTTTCTATTTCTTTTCCTTCTCTTTTCTACTCTAGCTCAAACAAACATATTTGAATTCAAACAAAATTTGAATCCAAAACCTTATTCACTCAAACAAATAGAGAAAATGCTCCAGCATGAATACAACACCAAAATTTAAACCTATGATAAATTTTAATTACTTAAGGAACAAAATTTTAGATTAAATGCAAGTCTAACACAATAAACCTTAGCAAATTAAATAAAGCCAATTAAATTTATTAATAAACTGCTGAAATTTAAACTAGGGTGTTACAGACCCTACCCCCTTAAAGAAATCTCGTCCCCGAGATTTAGCTGGGCTGGCTAGCAAAGAGATCTGGAAATGTCTTCCTCAGCTCATCTTCTCGCTCCCATGTAGCCTCGGCTTCACTGTGGTGACTCCACTGAACTCTGCACATCTTGATGCGCTTGTTCCGAGTAACCCTCTCTGATGTCTCCAGAATCTTCACCGGATGCTCAGTATAAGTCAGATCTTCCTGCACATGTACTCCATCCAGTGGTGCCTGCTCCTCGGGTACTCGCAGACACCTCTTCAGCTGAGATATATGGAAGACATCATGAACTCCCGAGAGGCTGGTGGGCAACTCCAGGCGATAAGCAACTTCGCCTTTCCTCTCTAGCACCTTGAATGGACCAACATACCGAGGTGCTAACTTCCCCTTGACATTGAATCTGCGGATTCCTCTCATCGGAGACACCTTCAGGTATACATGATCACCAACACTGAAAGTCAGGTCTCTCCGTTTGCCATCTGCATAGCTCTTTTGCCTGCTCTGTGCAATCCTCAGATTTTCTCGCACAGCCTGTACCATCTGCTCTGCATCATCTATGATCTCAGGGCCAAAGAGCTGCTTCTCACCAATCTGATCCCAATAGAGAGGAGTCCTGCACTTTCTGCCATACAATGCCTCGAAGGGGGACATCTTCAGACTGGCCTGATAGCTGTTGTTATATGAGAACTCAGCATAAGACAGGCACTTATCCCAACTAGTACCGTACTGTATGGCACAAGCTCTCAGCATATCTTCCAACACTTGGTTGGTTCTCTCTGTCTGCCCATCTGTCTGAGGATGATAGGCGGTGCTGAATCGTAGCTTCGTATCCAAAGAATCATGAAGCTGCTCCCAGAACCGTGAAGTGAACTGAGATCCTCTGTCAGATATAATCTTCTTGGGCACACCATGCAAGCAGACAATCCGAGAGATGTACAACTCTGCAAGTCTAGCACTGGAGTAAGTAGTGTTCACTGGAATGAAGTGAGCAACCTTCGTCAGACGATCCACTACTACCCAAATGGAGTTGTACCCTTTCTGAGTACGAGGCAATCCAACAATAAAGTCCATAGTGATCTCCTCCCATTTCCACTCTGGAATCTTCAAAGGCTGTAACGGACCTGCTGGCCTCTGATGCTCAGCCTTGACACGCTGACAGGTGTCACAAATAGACACGTACTCTGCCACTGAACGCTTCATCCCATACCACCGGAATCGTTCCTTCAGATCATAATACATCTTCGTGCTGTCTGGATGAATAGAGTAAGCTATATCATGGGCCTCACTCAGAATCAACTTTAGGAGATCATTCACATCTGGCACACAGATCTGGTTCTTGTACCACAAAGTACCCTGATCATCCTCTCTGAAGTGTGGGGCCTTGCCCTTCTTGAGCAACTCACGGATCTCCTGCAGCTTCTCATCTTCTTTCTGATGCTGCCTGATCTCTGACTCTAGAGTCGGTACTACCTCAAATGTTGCACTGGAGGTATGATGCAAGAAGCCCAGACTCAACTGCTCGAACTCCTCGCATAACTCTGAAGGCATCTGGAAAGCCACGGCCATGTTGACATAGCTTCTTCTGCTCAGAGCATCTGCTACAACATTGGCATTGCCCGGATGATAGTGAATCTCCAGGTCATAGTCTTTGACCAACTCTAGCCATCTTCTCTGCCGCATGTTCAGCTCATTCTGCATGAAAATGTACTTGAGGCTCTTGTGATCAGTGTAGATATCACACTGCTGCCCATACAAGTAATGCCTCCAAATCTTCAGAGCATGCACAACTGCGGCTAACTCAAGATCATGAGTGGGAAAATTCAGCTCATGCCGACGTAACTGCCGTGAAGCATAAGCAATCACTCTGCCCTCCTGCATCAGGACACACCCAAGACCATCCTTCGAAGCATCACAATATACCGTGAACCTCTTGCTCTGGTCTGGCAGAGTAAGGACTGGCGCCGTAGTCAACCTCTTTTTCAGCTCATCAAAGGCCTTCTGACGCTCATCAGTCCATATGAATGCCACATTTTTCTCCAGCAAAGAAGTCAAAGGCTTCGCGATCTTGGAGAAATTCTCAATGAACCTCCGATAATATCCAGCTAAGCCCAAGAATGACCTGACTTCGTTTACTGTCTGCGGTGTCTCCCACTCGTGCACATCCTTTACCTTGCTCGGATCAACAGCAATGCCTCCCTGAGAGATAACATGACCGAGGAACGGAACCTCGTCAATCTAGAACTCGCACTTGCTGAACTTAGCATATAGCTGATGCTCTCTCAATCTCTACAACACGAGCCTCAGATGCTCTTCATGCTCTTCCTCTGTCTTGGAGAAGATCAGAATATCATCAATGAAGATCACCACGAAGACATCCAGATAATCCATGAAAACCATGTTCATCAAGTGCATGAAGAAGGCCGGGGCATTAGTCAAGCCGAAGGACATGACCGTGTACTCATATAGCCCGTACTTGCAAGTGAATGCCGTCTTCAGAATATCCCCAGGACGGATCCTCAGTTGAAAATAACCCGAACGAAGATGAAACGAACATGCCACCATTTATGCCATTTCAAGTGATTTTGGTGATCAAATGACAACACAACACTTGGACTAATATGATTGTTAAGATATTCATTCTCAGGCTTTTAGGTTCAAGTGATGACAAAGAGAAAGAGAAAATAGGCGTAGCAAGGCCCGAAGGGCCACCCCTACGGGGATTCCGCTGGTCTCAGGGCAGCGCCTTGAAAGCTCTTCGGTCGGATGCACCGGAAGAACCGACGCATAAGGCATCGGTGCATCCGATGGTTGTCGGAAGAACCGACGCCATGACAGCCTTTAGGCACCGGTTGAACCGACGGTCTAAGAAAGGGCATCGGTGCATTGAGCGTACTTTGTTCCAGAGATGATGTCAAGAGCCCAGGAGAAGTTTCTTTAGCACTGGTTCAATCGACGGAGCATCGGAGTATACCATCGGTGCAATGACGTCAGCACCCAGGAAAAGATCCTTAAGCACCGGATGAACCGGTGATGCATCAGAAGCTCAACGGCTACTTCGGTTTATGAGTGACCGGATGAACCGACGCTACCCCTGCCAGAGGCATCGGTTCAACCGGTGATACGCAGAATTTCAGCTGACCATTGGAGCAACGGCTACAAGACTTGGTGGCCTATATATACGCCTCACCCCGGCCATTTGAAGAGTGCTGGAGTTGCTGGACATCCCACACACACCCAAGAACATCTCCAACCACCATAGAGCTTCATTATACATCATATAGGCTTAAGCACACTTGTGAGAGTGCTTAGTGCTTGTAATAGGGATTAGTTCTTGCGAGAGCTCCCTTGAGAGAAGCCTTGCTGCGGCAAGCAACTTGTGATCCGTTGTGTGACCCTCCGTCTTGGTGTGGAGTGGCAACGACACTTTGTGCGGGGGAAGAGGAGGCCTCTTCCTTGGTGGAGAAGCTCCGTAGTGGATTTCGGCCGGGTGACCGAGAGAGACGGTGGCGGTGCACGAGACTCGGTGTCTTGTGGGCACTTGCCTTTGCTTGCCGGCATCGCCATTGGTGGCGTAGTGCAAGATGGTGATCGGAAGAGTCTCGGTGTCCCGTGGACGTATTCGTTTGTGCCGAACCACGTTACATGACCGTGTCTACTCGGGAGTTTGCATCCCTCTTGCACTTATCTCTTTACTTACCGTATTACGTTTCCGCATTTACTCTATCTTGCATGCCTTTACTTTCCTAGTTAGTTTGATTAGGATTGGCTATAGGTTGTAAGTTTTTAGGGGTAAGTAGAGAGTAGCATAGATAAACCTTAGTCATAACTAGCATGTGTAGGACGTGTTAGGGTTATCTTATGCAATTAGATTGAGCCCTAGGGTAAAAAGCGATTAGCGACCCTATTCACCCCCTCCCCCTCTAGGGTCGGACACCCCGGTGATCCTTACAGAAGATCAATCTTCGAGAATATACGAGCACCTCGAAGCAGATCGAAGAGATCCTCAATACGGGGCAGTGGATGCTTGTTCTTGATAGTAACTGCATTCAGCTCCCGATAATCGACACACATCCTCTTCGAGCCATCCTTCTTATCTACTAGCAACAATGGAAAAGCCCAAGGAGAGAAGCTGCGACGGATATAGCCCTTGGCTAGCAACTCATCAATAGTTTTCTTGACTTCCTCATGCTCAATAGGTGCCATGCGGTAGGGCCGCTTTGCAATAGGAGCAGTGCCAGGCAAGAGATCAATAGAAAACTCGATGTCGCGTTCAGGCGGCATACCTGGCAAATCATCAGGAAAGACATCCGGGAATTCTGACACCACGCGAATACCATCCGTGGGTCTAGCCTCCATCTGATGAAGAAATCCAGAAGGCTCCGAAGCACTGACTATCACCTCTTGGCCATCAGATGCCGACAAGTGAATTGTCCGCTGAGCACAATCAATACGGACTCCCCATCTGGTAAGGGTCTCCATGCCCAAAATCACATATATCCCCGAGGAATCAATGACGATCAAACCAGTGCGGAACTCTGCCCCCTTTATGACAATATTAATTCTGGAGCATATAGAACATGTATGTATCTGGCCCCCAGGTGAGGTAACTACCATAGCGGTCCTCATACAAGAAATTGGTATACCATGCTTCTCGACAAATGACTTTGAAATGAAAGAATGAGTAGCACCGGTATCGAAAAGCACTGTAGCGGGGTGAGAGTTAACCATGAACATACCAATAACCACGTTAGGAGCCTCGGCCGCTGACTCGGTCGTCACGTGGTTCACCCGACCCTATGCTGGCGCCCTGGGCTGAGCTGGGCGCCCCTGCTATCCCGCCTGCGCCTTTCGGGGGCAAGTGTTGGCGTAGTGCCCCGGATGGCCGCAGTGATAGCACACGTGAGGACTCGTTGGAGCCTGCTGTTCGGTAGGAGGAGCTGCCTGCCGTGGAGCCTGAGGTGCTGGCGGAGCTGGTGGAGCAGCACGAGCCAGAGGTGCCGGTAACCTCGGGCCCTGACCTGCCTGCTGCTGCTGTCGAGGCGGGTACTGCGGCGGCCTCTGCTGGTACTGCTGGGGAGGCCGGTACTGCAGAGGCGGCTGGAGGCGAGGACGAGTGTTGCTGCCGGAAGCAACGGGAACAATCTTCCTCTTCTTGTCCTCCATCTCCAGGTACTTGCGCGCCGTGTTGAGCGCGCTGTCAACCAGATGGTTGAAGTCGTCGAAGCGGAGGTTGAGCAGCGTGTACTGGAGGTAGTCCTCAAGACCCTCCATGAAGTGCTCCTGCTTCTTGCTGTCATCCGCAACATCGGCAGGGGCGTAGCGAGCAAGCTGCAGAAAACGATCACGATACTCCGTGACCGTCATAGTCCCCTGAAGTGAAAAAGACAGATAGATATCGAAGGATTAATTCATGATTCAGAAAGATAGAACAAGGGGTTATTAGCTCAAAAGGAAACGCTGAATGATTATATCTGTGATTACCTGCTTCAGTGCAAGGAACTCCTTCTGCTTCATCTTCATAACGCCCGCGGGGACGTTGTGGCTGCGGAACCGCTCCCGGAACTGGAGTTAGGTGAGAGCCTCGCGGTCCTGAACTGGGTGGGACTCCCACCAGTCCAAAGCTGCCCCTCGCAGCTGTCCTGCTGCGTACAAGACGCGCTCACGATCATCGCACTGGGCGATGTCCAGCTGGCGCTCCACTGCACGGAGCCAGTCGTCAGCCTGAAGTGGGTCGAACGTGTGAGAAAACGTCGGTGGGTGACCCCTCAGGAACTCAGCACGCCTGTCGCAAGGCTGCGGCGGTGGAGGAGGTGGAGGCTGAGTGTGAGCCTGCTGAAGTGCCTGAACAGTGTTGTTCAGGGTGGCCATCATCTGCATCTGGAGCTGGAAGTACTGCTCCGGAGTCAAAGGCGGAGGCATCGGGATCCCAGTCCCCTGGGTGTTCTGCCCCTGGTTGTTCTGCCCCTGCTGGTCAGAACCACACCTGGTGTTCACCATCTGATTTTGGACAAAAGATTTCATGAGTAAGGATATTGCAGGAGTAAATTCAGATGGATATGACACCTCTTTGCGGAAAAAGACTCAGCCTGATAAAGTAGACAGGATAGAGTGGACTGTTTTACCCCCCAACGATCTAACTCATTTTATTAATTAGTTAACTTTAACATCAGAGTGATTTTCCTTAAACAGATTTAAACTGCTAAGCTATGCAATCATTCAAAAATCCAAATCAAACATGTAGCATAATAACAAGCAGACAATTTTCACGACTTAGCCGAGTTTAACATCCGACTCGACTAACACAACGCGTCGCAGAACGTACTACCGTATTATTATAAAAGGGTCACCTAGCTTATACTCATGGTGGTCAGATGACTGATTCAGGACAAAATCTACGAAAACTATTCTTCAGAGAGAGAAATCATGGCAAGATGGGTAAAAGTCATAGAATTCAAGGGGTATAATAGTAAAATAGTTTCAGCAGACAAGGCTGAGAGAAGAAGACTTAAAACTCGACCAGTTCTATCTAGGCTTTCGTCCTACAGTCGATATGGCTCTGATACCACTCTGTAACACCCGGTTTATAAAAGGACATAAACCGAGCAATCATATACGTGCCAGGATCAAGTCACACGTATATACAACAGAATGAACAGTATATCATAGCACATATCACGTAAAAAGATATAATAAAGCGAATACGAATGTTATTTATTACATTAATGACAAAAATGTCTGATACAGCGGAAGCGAAGTACAAATACGGTAAAAACTCTCCGAAGCTGAGCAGGGCGCCACAGGGACATCGACTGGGAGACGAACACCTAGAAGTCCTCGTAGTCCTAGTAGCGCTGAGCGAACTCCCTCGCGTCGGCAGGAACTGAGCAGCAGTAGAGTATCCAAGAGGAAAAAGTAGAGAAGAGGCAAGAGTGAGTACACAACTTGTACTCAACAAGTATAACACAAACTATGAGGCTCTAGGTTGGCTGACTGACTGCATTAGCTTTTAAGTGTTGGCAAATTTTTATTAAATCTATTTACTACAAGTTGATCAATTACCATAAACCCAGTTACATAGTAATTAATCAAAATTAATCATGTTACTACAGAGAACCAAACCAAAACCACCAAGGTAACCCCGAGAGGCACCTCCCTCGTCGGAAGGAGATAACCCCACTAATCAAAAGGAGGATCTGGGCCGCTCATGACCGTGAGCATGGTTAGTATACCAGTTTTACACTCTGCAGAGGTTGCACATCTTTACCCACAAGTCGTGAGCTATGCCAGTTGTTCATCACACTTCCTTAGGTGAGATGACTAGCGACTCACTACGAGGCCTTTACAAAGAATCTCGTTGGTAAGGAATAACCGCGAGGGTTGGATCGGCGACTATGGAGCAGGTCTAGTGGGCGTCAAGAATACCACAGACAAGGCCACTCAGTACGAGGGACATAGAAGCTTACCACCCTTGCCCCGCAGGTAAGTTACTCCAAACCAAAAAGACCTAATTATTACGCCAAGACCGTCCCATTCCAGTCTTGTGGTAGCGCTGTTGTCCCAGGTTGTCGCTCTATGAACCGGTCCTTATGGAGAGTGGCCAACCCAGCAGTAAGCACCGTGCCGGCCCCCTAAACCATGTTTTTAACAAAACCAATTTTAAACGAGACGTGAGCCACTCAAGCCACACAGAGGGCCACTCTCAGAATTAAGTTGCATATACAATTAATCAAATTAATTAAAAAGGACCATTATGTGTTATAGCACGGCACCTAGCACAACTAACCAAAATGCAACCCAAAGGATATATATATAAAGGGTATAAAGTGGCTAGGAAAGTCCTTATAGGCATACAATATTAAAATGCAGTATGAGAATGTATTCAAAGTGATAGGTTGTTCATGTTATACTTGCCTTCCTCGTACTGCTCCTGCTGCTGCTCAAACTAGTCGGAAGACGGCTGCTCCGGGTACTGGTACTGGGGCTCCTCCGGTAGCTCAACGTCTACTCACGAACACATGGCCAAAACAAGGCACAACAATAAGCATGCAAGCAAACACTAACAAAAGCTAAGAAACAGTACATCAATACATAAAAACAGCACACTAAACTAGTCTAAAACTATTCTACGCGTTACAACGATCGTGTGGACATAAAGAACGCTTAAAACAGAGCTAAAACGCATAAACTAGAGCTATAACAAGATCTAGGGGCTTATCTGCGAGAAAAACTAAGTTCCAGGGGGTTTTCTGCAAAAACTGAGGGCTAAAACAAAATTAGACTAAAATTCTGGGGTCTAACTCGTAAAAGAACTAGTGCTGGACGGCGGGTTCGAAATCTACAAAGCTTAGGGGCTAAAGTGTTAAAAAAAGGGACCTAACTGGAATTATTTTTGAATAGGGCTGGACCGCGGGTTGATATCCATAAAAGACAGGGGCTCTTATGCAAAATTGATAGGCGAACCGGTAAGATTGGATCTGGGCGCTTGGATCTGGATCGGACGGTTCAGATAAGGTTGGATTTAGATCTAATCTGGACCGCTGGTCTGAGATCGTGTGGCCATGGGGAAAAGGGAGCGTGAGGCGGCGGTGGGTGTCTCGCCGGAGAAGGCCTAGGCTGCGCCCTAGGGCTCGGTTTGGGCCGTGGTTTGGCCGGGGAGGTAGCCAGCGGCATACGTAAACCACTAGTGGCGTCAGGAGGAGGGTTCGAGGCTTCGAGCGTGAAGCCCGTCGGAGATGGCGGCTCGGCGGCGCAGGGCTTGCCGGCGAGAGGCGTGAAGGCCGCTCTGGGCACGGGTTGTGGTGCAAAGGGGGTGCACGTGCGCGTGCGGGGTCAAGGCAAACCCAAGCCAGGGTCACGCAGGCCAACGCACTGTGTCCCGGTCGTAGGAGTGGCCTACGGGCTAAGACAACTAGCCTAAAAGGGAGAGGGGGTCTGGGCGGTGCACACCGTAGGGTTATGTGGCCGGAGTTGCGGCGTAGTGAGGTCGTCGGCGAGGTCCGGCGGCGGAACGGGGCAGAACTCACGGAGGAAGGTCGAAGAAGGGGGGCCTCTGGGCGTCTGGGCGGCGCAGATCGGTGTGTGTAGCTCCTGCGAGGTCGGTGGAGGGGTCAGCGGGGGTTAGGGCGGTCCAGGGATCGCTGGCGGCAAGGAATTTCGGTGGCGCACCGAGTCACCTGCGATGGCGTTTCGGGGAAAAATCGGCATGGCCGTGGACCGGGGTTGGAGATGGTGGCCTCCGGGTCGTTGCTGGGCCCGAGGCGGAGCCGGTGCGATGCTTGGCCGGGCTCCGGTGCGGCGGGGAGGTGAGATCATGGTGGCGGGGTGTTCTGCTTCGAGTGGAGACAAGGCGGCGGCTGCGGCTAGGTTTTGAGGGGGGCGGTGAGGTGGACTAGGGTCCCAGGAGGGTGCGGTGCGGCGTTTAAGAAGGCGAGGGCCCAGGGGAACCTTGGCGTGCGGGTCGTTGAAGGCGCGGCGAGATTCCCGGCGAGACGTTCGGGCAGGCGCTACACGCTGGAGAAGGAAGGGAGCGGGGAAGGGGATGACCGGCGGGGCCTCTCGGTCAGACACAGCGGTGACGGAAAACGCGGCTGACGTGCGGGCCCAGGTGGCAGGCAGACAGGGCGGGCGCGCTGGCTTGGGGGAGCGATGGCTTGCTGGGCTGGTGGCGACACTGGCGTGCGGGCCCGGTGGGCGGGGTGCGCGCGGGGGGCACGGCGCTGGTCGCTGGGCTGAGCGGAACAGGCCGCGGACTGGGCTGGCGCGAGGAGAGGAGAAGAATGACTGGGCCGGCCGGGGAAAGAGTTTGGGCTGATCTGTTTGGGTTCTTGGGCGCTAAGCATGGGGGAATGTTGGCGCTCCTTAAGTACCCATTTTACTATATGATTAGGAGTTGTTTTGGTAAATTCTTCGGGATGATTCATATACTAACCCGCCACTTGGCACCCGAACTTGACCGTTTTCGATTTTGTCCTAGATTTTGGAGCATGTTGCATTTTGACAGGAAATTGGACATTTTCGGAGATGTTTTGACGTATGGTTACAATTGGGCTAAGATGAGGAATAAGAGGAAGATTCAACACACGAAAGATGGGACCGAAAGGGGCCAAAAAAGGCCCATGCCGGCCGGCCTGGAGTCCTTGGGCCGGCCGGTCTAGCCCTTTTCGGAGCCCAATCGATCTCGATTTTCTTCAGCACAAAGTATGCGTCAACCCTAATCTATGTTTTACCAAAACCACCGACCATATATGCCTATAAATACCCCGAAGCCGCCATCAAAGAGGACCACCACAGGGGAACCACAGAGGGATCGCAGAGATCGCAGAGAAAGAGCATCTAGAGATACATTCGAGTTAGACACAAGAGAAAGGCGACACTGGAGGCATCATCGTCCCTCGGCGCCGCTGCAAGTTGGAGGACAGCAAGGGATCCATCCCTTGCCGGAGATTGCATCACCATGATCGACTACGCTTCGCTTAGCTTCATGGGGTAAAGTCCTCGTTTGTTCATGGGGTTGTAAGGAGATCTTGAGTTGTAATTGCCGAATCCTTTATGAGATTGATCTATCATGATTCTTGTTGATGATGCTTTGATGCCTAATAGTTCGCGACTTGGCTTTGGGTTTGCTTTGCTCTTGCATGGTTTACTTAGATTACATCAACTATCGTGTTCTTGTTGATTCGTTACCGATTATCCTCGTGTAGTGACAGTATGCGGGAGGGAAAGGTTTTGATCTTGGAACACACCTTTGGTAGATTAGATCCGTTCTTCGTTGCTTGGAGATTACATCTCTAGTGATCCTAGACCCTATTGACAAATGCTCTTCATATCTTGTGCACACATCTATCTTTGCTCACTAGTCTAGATTAGATTAGATTGGTTAGATTAGATCTATTTCACACTCAAACACTCAATATAGATCTTTTGCCAACATCATTAGTGCTTAGTTAAGCATAGTAATACACTTGTTCCGTGGATTGATAAACCTTGGGGGAATACTCTAAGGGAAAAGTGTAACACCCTAGTTTAAATTTCAGCATTTTATAATAAATTTAATTGGCTTTATTTAAATTTCTAAGGTTTATTGTGTTTAGTATGGCATTTAATTCAATTTTGTTCCTTAGGTAATTAAAATTTTATCATAGGTTTAAATTTTGGTGTTGCATTCATGCTGGTGCATAGTTTTAATTATTTTGAGTGTGGTTTGAATTCAAATTTTGATTTGAATTCAATCTTTGTTTGAAGTAGAAATAGAAAAGAGAAAGGAAAATAGAAAACCTAACCCGGACCCAAACCCACCTCAGCCCAGCTCAACCCTCTCCCGCGGCCCAACCTTCTTCCTCTCTTTTCCTCAGCCCGCGGCCCACTTTTCTCGCGGCCCAACCCGGTGCCCACACCCCAGGCCCGGCTCGCGCCGGCCTGCTCCCACAAGCCGCTGCCTCGCCCGCGCAGCGCTCGCCCCGGGCCCAACTCGCACGCCAGTGCCCAGCCCCACAGCTCAGCCGCTCGCGAGCGCCCCCTCTCGCTGACAGCCAGGGCCCCGCTGTCATCACCTTCCTTCCTCCTCCCGCTATCCCCACCCGCACCTCTGCTCACGCCGCTCATTCCCGCTCACCCTGCCTCTGCACGTGGACCCACTCTGAGGGTGTGGCCTGCTCGTCAGCACGCGCAGTCCCTCTAGAAACTTCACAAGAGTGGGATCACGCCGAGCCGGATCATGCTGATTCGGTTGCGCGATCCATTTTCCCCGCAGAGCAACGCCCGGCCGCAATCACCGCGGCGTCCCCGCCAGGCACGCCTCCCCAGGATCCCCGCGGGTCTATAATTAGCATCCCACGGCCCCCTGCGCCTCCCATTCCAGGGCTGAGGTCCAGAGAAGCCACGCCGCTCACCCCCGCCGTGCCGCGCCTCTGCTCCGCCGCAAGCACACCGCCCCGCTGCACCGAAAGCTCCCACAGCCTGCGCAACGTCTTCGCCGTGTTCCCAGGGACCAAACCCGAGCACGCCACCCTCGATCCTGGCCTGCACTTCCCGGAATTTGAGCCGGATGCCGTCTCGGGTAAGGATGACCGCCGCCGCGATTTAACATCGCCGACGCGTCTCCGGCCCGTTTGATCCCCTTTGCCTCGTCGCAGGGACCCCGCACGCCGATCCGCAGGACTAGGAAGGCCGAAGACGCACCCCTGCGACCAGTCCGCGACTACCACGCCGCCGCCGCCGCCGGACCTCGACGTCGGCCCCGCTCCGCTACATCTCCGGCCCGTTTCGAACCTTGGTGAGCCCCCCCAGAGCCTCCCTTGTGGTTTGCGCTAGAAATATCGGCCTGTAGGACGCTCTAGCGCCTAGGACGCTGCACGTCGGCGATGCGCCGCCGCGCAGTCCGCCCCTCGCCGTGGCAAGCCCCGCCCAAGCCCGACCGAGCCCCGCTCTTGCCAATAGTGGCGCGTAGAGGCCAACCGACCCAAACCCGGGTCGAAACGACCCCGGAGTGCCGAATTTGGGCATCTCCGACGAGCCGCCGCCGCGGGAATTGGCTTCCTGGCGACCCGCGCCGCCGCCGTCGTCCCCTTTGAATCCAAGCCGTCCGATCCGCCACGTACGCCCAAGATTAGAACCCGTTTCGATCCGATCTGGACCGTTGGATCTAGATCCAGCGGCCGTAATCCAAAGATACCGCTTCGCCTGTCATTTTTGCATAACAGCCCCTGACCTTTGTTAATATCAACCCGCGGTCCAACTGTATAGGAAAGTAATTACGGTTTGGCCCTGTTTTATTCACTTAACCCCCTAGACCTTCTGGAAATAGAACCCGCCGTCCTTTGCTGCTGATTTTGCGAGTTAGACCCTGGAGTTAACATTTAATTACGTGTTAGTGCCTCGATTTTAGCAGAAAAGTCCTTGGAACCCTGTTTTTCTTACAAATAAGCCCCTGAACCTTGTTTTTAGCCTAGATTATGCGTTTTAGCTCCGTTTTAAGTGTTCTTTATGTCCACGCGATCGTTGTAACGCGTAGAATAGTTTTAGACTAGTTTAGTGTGCTGTTTTTATGTATTGATGTACTGTTCCTTAGTTTTTGTTAGTGTTTGCTTGTATGCTTATTTTTGTGCATTGTTTTGGCCATGTGTTCGTGAGTAGACGTTGATCCATCTGAGGAGCCCCAGTACCAGTACCCGGAGCAGCCGTCTTTCGAGCACTTTGAGCAGCAGCAGGAGCAGTACGAGGAAGGCAAGTATAACATGAACAACCTAGCACTTTTAAATATAATTTCATACTGCATTTTAATACTGTATGCCTATAAGGACTGTCCTAGCCACTTTATATCCTTTATATCCCTTGGGGTTGCATTTTGGTTAGTTGTGCTAGGTTGCTGCGCTATAACACACTCTGGTCCTTTTTAATTAATTTGATTAATGGTTTACCTGAACTTAATTCTGAGAGTGGCCCTCTGTGCTTCGTGCTTGGGTGGCTCACATCTCGTTAAAATATGGTTTTTGTAGAAACATGGTTTAGGGGGGCCAGCACGGTGCTTAGTGCTTGGTTGGCCACTCTCCATAAGGACCGGTTCATAGAGCGACAACCTGGGACAACAGCGCTACCACAAGGCTAGAATGGGATAGACTTGGCGTAATAATTAGATCTTTTTGGTTTGGAGTAACTTACCTGCGGGGCAGGGGCGGTAAGCTTCTATGGCCCTCGTGCTGAGTGGCCTCATCTGTGCTTCGTGTCTTGACGCCCACAAGACCTGCTCCATAGTCGCCGATCCACCCTCGCGGTTACTCCCTACCAACGAGATTCTTTGTAAAGGCCTCGTAGTGAGTCGCTAGTCATCTCACCTAAGGAAGTGTGATGGACAACTGGCGTAGCTCACGACTTGTGGGCAAAGATGTGCAACCTCTGCAGAGTGTAAAACTGGTATACTAGCCGTGCTCACGGTTATGAGCGGCCCAGATCCTCCTTTTGATTAGTGGGGTTGTCTCCTTCCGACGAGGGAGGTGCCTCTCGGGGTTACCTTGGTGGCTTGGTTTTTAGTTTGGTTCTTAGTAGTAACATGTTTAATCTTGATTAATTACTATGTAACTGGGTTAATGGTAATTCATCAACTTGTGGTAAATAGCTTTAATAAAATTTTGCCAAGATTAAAAGCTAATGCAGTTGAGTCAGCCAACCTTAGAGCCTCATAGTTTGTGTTATACTTGTTGAGTACAAGTTGTGTACTCACTCTTGCCTCTTCTCTACTTTTTCCTCTTGGCCACGCTACTGCTGCTCAGTTCCTGCCGACACGAGGGAGTTCGCCCAGCGCTACCAGGACTACGAGGACTTCTAGGCGTTCGTCTCCCAGTCGACGTCCCTGTGGTGCCCTGCTCAGCTTCGGAGAGCTTTTACCGTATTTTTGTACTTCGCTTCCGCTGTATCAGACATTTTTGTCATTAATGTAATAAATAACATTCGTATTCGTTTTATTATATCTTTTTACGTGATATGTGCTATGATATACTGTTCATTCTGTTGTATATACGTGTGACTTGATCCTGGCACGTATATGATTGCTCGGTTTATGTCCTTTTATAAACCGGGTGTTACAAAAAGCTACACGGTCCGTACGCTTGCGGTACGTAAATTGGCGCTTTAAGAAGCGTCAACAAGCTTTTATGGCGCTGTTGCCGAGGAACAAGCGATTTTGCTACGTTTAACTTTGTATTAATTTTGTTGGTTACTAACACCTAACCTTTTCCCTAGAAAATTTTTGTTTTCTTGTTTTTGTTTTGATTGTCTAGATGGCCCATCTCATTCAACACGTGGAGGACGGAGAAAAATCACTAAGGGATTATGCAAGCCCGCGATCAGAGGACTTCGACATGCAAAAATCAGATTTGGTGTTGCGAGCCACCGAGTATGAGATCAAGCCTCAAATCATCAAGATGGCGGCGGCAAACTCCTTTAGAGGAAATGAGACGGACAACCCATATAGACATATCAAGTGGTTCACAATGCTATGCAACACGGTACAATAAGACGGAGTTCCGCTAGCTTGGTTTAGATGGAATCTTTTCCCATACTCACTTGCGGAAGAAGCGAGAAGATGGTTTGCACTTGCATCCTTTGAGGTAAAAGGAAATTGGGATGACTTGATGAAGAAATTTTGCGAGTGGTTCTTTCCGTTAAGAAAGGTTCAACATATTCGGAAGCAAGTGATCAACTTCACGCAAGGAGAAGAAGAAGGGATAGATCAAGCATGGGATAGATTCAATGGATTGATTGAACAAGGACCGAAGCTCGGATTTTCCGGTTAAGTACTCTTGCATACTTTTTATTTTTCCCTAACCCCCGAGTGCATGCAATTTGTTCAAATATGTGCAGGAGGAGATCTCATGGAGAAAACACTCACGGAAGCCGCCCAACTCCTACAAAAAATCAGCAAGGGTGCGGCCATGCGAAGAGATTGGGAAAAATGATGTTCGGCAAGCTCCGAGGAAGAATCTCAAGTACGGGTGCTTGCTGGAATTTTCAGAAAAGAGGCATCGGAAGTGAGGGAAGAACAACCGAAGCATGGAAAAGTCATAGAGACAAACCACGATGAAGAAGCATCGATCCAGAGTGCAACGAAAGATGACCCGGAAAAGAAAGGAAGAACCATGGGCACAGCCAAATCGCTTAGAGAATTCGAGCAAATGGATTGGATACCAATTGACTTTGGAAGATTGTTCGACAAAGCAAGACCGCATCCAAATCAGCAAGGATTGGCGAAGGTGATAGCGGAAGACTTCCCGCCGGATAATCACATGGGATATACATTTGGCAATGAATCGGCCGGTGATATTATTCGGAAGCTTTTTGAAGAAAAAGAGGAAGAGATTGACTTGGGCGAAGTGATGGAGGTCAAAAAGATCATGGGAGTGAAATCGGAATCATCACCCTATGTGCACATAGCCCAAGTATATGCGATTGGAAGCGATCAAGGCGAAGGTAATCCATCACCCACACCTCGTGTTGATTGCATGATAGACGGAACAAAATGTTGCAATGTTCTATGTGACGTTGGCGCCCATGTTAGTGTGATGAGTTCTAAGGTTTATGTCGGGCTTTTTAACGAAACACCAAACCTAGATGCTACAATCATTAAATTGATCATGGGAAATGGTAGATTAATCAAACTGCTAGGAGTGCTTAGAAATCTAAATGTTGCTATAGCGGGTAAAAAAAATCCTACTGACTTTTTTGTGATTAATGCTAGTGATGATGAGCATGAAGGCATAATCCTTGGAAAACCCTTTCTCAAATTAGTAAATGTTGTTCTAGATGTTGGAAAAGGGATTGTCACTTTTGATCTAGATGGTGAGAAGCGCACATTTGAATTTCATTCAAAACCGTCTTTTGCTTCACCTTTACCTCTTGATAACGAAGAGGTAGAGAGCATTCATTCCATTGATTCTTTCAGGGATCCTCTCCAACGCGCTTTGGAGAATGGAGATGCTCAAGATGATCAAGATGAAGAACTAGTGGAAACAATGGAAGAGTTGAAGCCGCAACACGAGAATTTGGAGGAAGAAAAATTTGAAGACATTGGAGAGTTAGATCAAGAAGAGGATGGTGCTCCTGATGTTGAGATGAAGCCACTCCCCAAGGGATTGAAATATGAATTTTTGGGAGATGGCAAGACTTTTCCGGTGATTATTAGCGACAAATTGAGCTCGAAAGAGACGGAGAAGTTGCTGAATTTATTGAAGAAGCACAAAAAGGTGATCGGCTACTCGATTAACGACTTGAAAGGTATTAGCCCCGCTTTTTGCACACATCGTATACAACTCGAGGAGCAATACAAGCCGGTCGTAGAACATCAAAGATGTGGTGAAGAAGGAGGTTATCAAATTGTTGAATGCCGGAATAATATACCCCGTGCCACATAGTGAATGGGTAAGTCCCGTGCATTGCGTTCCGAAGAAAGGAGGACTCACAGTTGTGAAAAATGAGAAGGAGCAATTGATACCGCAAAGAACCATCACGGGATGGAGGATGTGCATCGATTATAGAAAATTGAATAAGGCAACGAGGAAGGATCATTTTCCACTACCATTCATCGACGAGATGCTAGAAAGGTTGGCAAAGCATTCACACTTTTGTTACCTTGATGGATACTCGGGATTCTTCCAAATACCTATTCATCCGGAAGATCAACATAAGACCACGTTTACTTGCCCATATGGAACTTTTGCATATCGGAGGATGCCTTTTGGGTTGTGCAATGCGCCCGCTTCTTTTCAAAGGTTCATGATGGCTATATTTTCAGATTTCATAGAAGAGATTATGGAGGTATTCATGGATGATTTCTCGGTGCATGGTACTAGCTTTGATAATTGCTTGGCAAATTTGGAGAAAGTTCTTAAAAGATGTGGAGAGGTTGATCTTGTGCTTAATTGGGAGAAGTGTCATTTCATGGTGAAAGAAGGAATTGTCCTCGGTCATGTTATCTCCGACAGAGGGATAGAGGTGGACAGAACAAAAAAAGAAACCGTGGAGAAATTGCCACCACCTACGGACATCAAATCTTTGAGGAGCTGCCTCGGTCATGCCGGATTATATAGGAGGTTCATAAAGGATTTTTCAAAAATCACCAAGCCATTGACACAACTTCTCCAAAAAGATGTGGAGTACAATTTTGATAGTGATTGTCTTCACGCATTTCGAACACTCAAGCAATCTCTCATAAGTGCTCCTATCATGCAACAACGGAGAAAGAATTGCTTGCCGTGGTATTCGCCTTTTGAAATCATGTGTGATGCAAGCGACTACGTCGTAGGAGCCGTTCTTGGACAAAGGAAAGAGGGGAAGGTAAATGCTATCTACTACGCAAGCAAGACTCTCAATGAAGCCCAATTTAATTATGCAACAACGGAGAAAGAATTGCTTGCCGTGGTATTCGCCTTCGAAAAATTCAGATCATACATAGTAAATTCAAAGGTGATTGTTTATACCGACCATGCGGCAATCAAGTATCTCTTGTCCAAGAAAGATGCTAAACCACGCTTGATTCGATGGATCCTATTGCTACAAGAATTCGATGTGGAGACAAGGGACAAGAAACGAGCAGAAAATGTTGTGGCCGACCACCTATCAAGGATGAACCATGGAGATGATGGAAAAGAACCTATCGAGGATCAAATGAGAGATGATCACCTATATAGAATTCTCGACAAAGATAGTTGGATGAATGAAATAATAAGGGCAATAAAAGGGATGCCCTTGGATCACTTGGACAAGAATGCAAGGAAAAGAGTGATCGCGGAAAGAAGAAAATACTATTGGGATCCACCATACTTATATAGATATGGAGAAGATGGAGTCCAAAGAAGATGCATACCAAGGGAGGAGCGTGAAGAAGTTCTAAGAAAGTGTCACTCGTCGGGATATGGAGGACATTATGGGCACTTTAGAACTCAAGCTTAGGTTTGGGCTAGTGATTCTATTGGCCCGAAATGCATGAAGACGCGAAAAGATTTGTTTCGACTTGTCCGGAATGCCAAAGGACGGGGAATATCTCGCAAAGGAATGCCATGCCATTAAACTACAACTTGCAAATAGATCTATTTGATGTCTGGGGAATCGATTTCATGGGACCATTTGTGAATTCACATGGATTTGAGCATATTTTGGTGATGGTGGACTATGTTTCAAAGTGGGTTGAAGCTATGCCATGTCGGAAGGCATCAACGGAGGAGTCCATAAACATGATTAA
This sequence comes from Panicum virgatum, assembly GCF_016808335.1. Lineage (NCBI taxonomy): Eukaryota > Viridiplantae > Streptophyta > Magnoliopsida > Poales > Poaceae > Panicum > Panicum virgatum. The sequence goes on along the minus strand of NC_053143.1, from coordinate 19,776,528 downwards.
ATCGGTTATCTTCCCTCGATACGGCGTCCCGAGGATATTGATAAGCGACGGAGGAACACACTTCACGGGCAAAGACATTGGTAAATGCTTGAAGAAATTGGGAATTGAACATAGAGTGTCCACGGCTTATCACCCCCAAACAAACGGACAAGCGGAAACTTCGAACAAGCAATTGAAGGACATCTTAAAGAAGACCGTGGTAAAAGGAGGAAAAGATTGGTCGAAGAGACTAGATGATGCACTATGGGCATATCGTACAGCACACAAAACCCCGATTGGTATGACTCCTTATCAATTTGTTTATGGAAAAACATGCCACTTGCCGGTTGAGCTAGAACATAAGGCGTATTGGGCGATGAAAGAGATGAACTTTGATGCAGAAGCCGCTGGAATTAAAAGGAGAATCCAAATAAGCGAATTGGAGGAGTTAATATTGAAAGTGTACAATAGTGCATCAATTTACAAAGAAAGGATGAAGAAGTGGTACGACAAGCGATTACAAAACAAGGAATTCAAAGAAGGAGACAAGGTCCTACTCTACAATTCAAGATTCAAACTCTTTGGCAAATGAAAATTGCAAAGCAAATGGGATGGACCATACGTCGTACACTCAATTTCACCAACGGGAGCGGTGACAATCATGGATGTGAAAGGCGACCAATATGTGGTGAACGGATAGCGACTAAAGGTATTCTTGGAGCCCGACGTCGTACCCCTTCATTACATCGACATATACACCATGGATGAGGAACCGGAACGTCAAGCCTAACGACATTAAGCAAGGTAAGTTTGTAAATACTCTCTTTTAGATTTTATTTTCGTAGTTTTATTTTTATTCTGGACGACCTTTGAGTAAAACATAGGCTTCTAATTTATTGGTGAGCACCTCAGAAAAAGATGGAGTCTAGGGGGCCGAAAAACCCCCTGGGCCGGCCGGCCCAACACCCCTAGGCCGGCCGGCCTGAGCCTTCTCGTATGTAAATCGGTCTCAATTTTTGGTAGGTGCGAGTTAAGGAAATTTCAAACATGTGCCTTACAGATTTCGCATGCCAAAACCGAAGATAGTTTGGACTTTTCGTCCAAGTCTTTTCGGGACTTAAATAGAGGCGCGGGTTAGATCTATTCTCTCATACTTTTCAATCTACACCACCACCTCGTGAGAGACATCGACAATGGCCGGTCCAGCGAGCGCAAGAGCTATTATTGAAGCGATGGAGATCAATGAGAGGGGCATGACGCCCGACACCCCCACGCCAAGGACGCCTAGCCCCTCCTTGTTGAAGCAAAGCGACGTGAAGCGAAGGCCCCTCCAAAGAAATTCAATACCCAAGCACGGATGAGCGTCGGAGGGAAGGGCCTTCAATGGTGCAATAAGAAGCTAGCTCAAGCCCAAAGGGTGGTCGTCGTCATCAGCAGCGACGAAGACGAAGGCGAGAGGCGAAAAGACAAAAAGCCACCCGCGCCTAGGCGTTCCTTGCGCCTCCTCGGAGTCAAAAGAAAGAACTACAAAGAGCACACCCCGGAGCCGAAGGATTATGCGGGGGACAGCGATTGGGAGAGCATCATGAGCCCTGGTTCATGGGGCGCCACCGGTCGTGACTACGATGATGATTGGCCGGGGTGGGCCGAAGAGGAGAGAAGGAAGGAAGATGACCCCTCCGGAGGTGATAGCGGCAAGAAGAAGAAGGACGACGACGAGCCCGAGGACGACAGCCCCAACCGCAGCGGGCATCACTCAGGGTGTTGTGTCAAGTGCCGCAATGAAGTCGCGGATCTTTGCGCCACCATCGATAGGTGCCACGATCGAATCGTGGCAATGGATCGAAGGATGGATGACATCGAGAGCTTGGCCGAAAAAGAGTACAACTTCCTTGTCCGCAACATAAGAAAGTTATTCGGGATGGTCGGAGATCTACAAAAGCAAGGAGGAGGGCGCCCTAGATGCAATTGCCCTAGGTGCCGTTGAGAACACCGACGAGCGTCACACCCGTCTTTTATATCATTGCAACGAGGACGCCGCATAATCTAAGCATAGGGGGAAAGGTTTGACGGCTCGTAGATCGATTTTGTTAGTCTTTGTTTAGTCGAAAGTTTGTCGTGTGCGTGTCTTTAATTCCGCACATGTGAGAGTCATAGTCTAGCGTTGTGTGCTTTATTTTTCACTTGTGTGAGAGTGAGTCTTAAATTAGTGTTGAGTCATGAAAACAAAACAAAAAGAGTCTTTGTTTTTTGTTGGATCGTGCAATTTTATTTATGCATTCAGTTTTACTTTATTTTCTTTAAAGCAATTGTTCACGAGCGTTGTCATGAAAATTAATTCTTATTTGTGGAGCTTAGTAAATTATTCGTCCATGTTAATACCCACACTTGAGCTTTGATCTAGCGCTTGGTTTTGATTACGCTTGCGAGTAAGGCATGATTTGGAGGACTTTAATTTCATAAAAATAATAAAACCCCTACAAACATAAGGTTGATCAAGTTCTTGACAAGTCGAGAGTAAAAATCCTATCATCCAAAAGCTATATTCGTTCCACCATAAGCATTGGATGTATATTGAGTTGAGTTAGGATTTCTTTCTCTTGGGAGTTTTAATTTCGAGCAATGATTATGTCCATATTTTTCATCTCTGAATTGCTAGCCCCGTCAATATTCGGTAATGAGAATTCCTCATCCGAACAACTCATGAGATCTACCGGATTCCAAAACCCGAACCCGAGATTTTCTTGTTTATTATCGTCTTCCTTGACCACAACCCAATTATGAGGATACGTTCTGTTTCTGCGCATGATTTGTATAAAACGTAATTTTGGGATGAAGAAAGGAAGGAGTATTCGAAAGATGGACCGAATCCAACCTGGGAAAGCCCCAGGCCGGCCGGCCTACACCTCCTGAGCTGGCTGGCCTAGGCCCCTCTGGCCTCGGCTCGGGTTCCAAAAATTCAGCGAGCCACTTTGGAGATTTGCTTATCTATGTTTTATAGAAAGTGTCCTATGAAAAGGTTCAGAGAAGAGAAAGAAAATTCGGGAGAAAGAAAGAAAGAAAAAAAATGTATGAGAAGAAAAGAATAAATGAAAGGATTCTATGGTTAGAGAAGTGCAAAGAGATATCACCTTGTTGTTTGAGAACAATATCCTCAATTCCAACCATGTGCAATCCGACAACAAGGACGATGCTTGTGCCTTGAAGTCAATCTTTTTGTATGCCTTTGCACATGTCCACCATTCTAAATCTTCTTACCCTTGAACCCTTTACATTATAGAGAAACTCTCATGATCATTGGCTCGGAAGGTAAGCAATCATTAGAAGGTTTTCTTAATTTGACAATATACGTATATACTTTGCTAAGCCTCACCTATAGCCCCACTTTATACTTGAGAGACTTTTGGGAGATGAGAGTTTGCAAATAATAATAGGATAGCCACTTTTATCGAGAGACATGAAAGGACTTGTGCAAGAATTTTTGGTCTAACCTTTGTTGCAGGGTATTTTGTTTCTTAATAATAAAAAGGAGAGAAAAACCTCCAAGGATGGTAAGAAAAGCAAGTGTTGTCGATATTCGAGTTGCCGGCTAAAGGTAAGAGTTGTGGAGTAATATTGGATGAGTTTTTAAATGCCCATGATATGATTATCCTCTCTGCTCCTCTGACCTTTGTTTGAAGAAATATTGTTAGACTTGTTTGCATAAGTAAATTTTGCAGTTTGAGAACTCTTGAGCAACCCTTGGAAGGATTTGATGATTTGATTTGCTCGAGGATGAGCAAAAGCTAAGCATGGGGGGAATGTTGGCGCTCCTTAAGTACCCATTTTACTATATGATTAGGAGTTATTTTGGTAAATTCTTCGGGATGATTCATGTACTAACCCGCCACTTGGCACCCGAACTTGACCGTTTTCGATTTTGTCCTGGATTTTGGAGCATGTTGCATTTTGACAGGAAATTGGACATTTTCAAAGATGTTTTGACGCATGGTTACAACTGGGCTAAGATGAGGAATAAGAGGAAGAGGCCACACGCGAAAGATGGGACTGAAAGGGGCCAGAAAGGGCCCAGGCCGGCTGGCCTGGAGCGCTTGGGCCGGCCGGCCTAGCCCATTTCGGAGCCCAATCGGTCTCAGATTTCTTCAGCACGAAGTATGTGTCAACCCTAATCTAAGTTTTACCAAAACCATGACCATATCTGCCTATAAATACCCCGAAGCCGCCGTCAAAGAGGGGGATCGCAGAAGGATCGTGGAGAAGCATCGAGAGGATCCAGAGAAGAGCATCCAAAGATACATTCGAGTTAGACACAAGAGAAAGGCGACACTAGAGGCCTCATTGTCCCTCAGCGCCGCTGCAAGTTGGAGGACAGCAAGGGATCCATCCCTTGCCGGAGATTTCACCACCATGATTGACTACGCTTCGCTTAGCTTCATGGGGTAAAGTCCTCGTTTGTTCATGGGGTTGTAAGGAGATCTTGAGTTGTAATTGCCGAATCCTTTATGAGATTGATCTATCATGATTCTTGTTGATGATGCTTTGATGCCTAATAGTTCGCGACTTGGCTTTGGGTTTGCTTTGCTCTTGCATGGTTTACTTAGATTACATCAACTATCGTGTTCTTGTTGATTCGTTACCGATTATCCTCGTGTAGTGACAGTATGCGGGAGGGAAAGGTTTTGATCTTGGAACACACCTTTGGTAGATTAGATCCGTTCTTCGTTGCTTGGCGATTACATCTCTAGTGATCCTAGACCCTATTGACAAATGCTCCTCATATCTTGTGCACACATCTATCTTTGCTCACTAGTCTAGATTAGATTAGATTGGTTAGATTAGATCTATTTCACACTCAAACACTCAATATAGATCTTTTGCCAACATCATTAGTGCTTAGTTAAGCATAGTAATACACTTGTTCCGTGGATTGATAAACCTTGGGGGAATACTCTAAGGGAAAAGCTACACGGTCCGTGCGCTTGCGGTACGTAAATTGGCGCTTTAAGAAGCGTCAACACCTCTCGCCGCTGCCCACGCCCGAGTCCACGCAGGAGCCGGACGACGACTCTTCGTCCGACAACGTTGACCCCTCGATGTTCGAGGACCCCGACATGGGGGTGGCCGGGGGCCAACCGCCAGTCCAGCAAAGGGCTGGCATCGAGGCTTCGGCGGCGGCGGCGGGCGAGAAGGCACCTGCGCCGGCGGCAGTTGAGAGGATGCCCGCGCCCATGACGTCGGTAGGCGAGAGGACGCCCACGATGGCGGCGGGTGAAGGGACCCTCGGATGACCGATGCCGCCGACGGGACAAGCTGGTTCGGGGGCATCTCTCACCGGCCGATCGACAGGAGCCAGTGGAGGGACGCAAGGCCCGAGGAGGTCGAGGAAGCGCAGGATGAGCGCTATTTTGGGGTAAGTATTTCTTTGTCTGATCTATGCTTGTTTGTTTCTCTGGTCCTTGTTGATCCCGATTCCTTTCCCCACTCGGTCCAGCCTGAAGGTTACCGCAGCGGTTCCCTCACTTGCGCCTACCAAGGCCCTTAAGTCAGGGGCTTGCGCCACGCCACACACGGCGGCGCAGCCCTCGACCGGAGGGCCTCTGTCGGTGGAGGAGATCACCGCTCGGTACCGGGAGGCGATGGCCCGGGGAGCCGGTCGGAGCAGCGCAGCGGACGCTGCCCGGCTTAGTGCCGAGGGAGAGGCCGGCCGGGACGGCGTGGAGGATACCGGCCGGCTGGATGTCGAGGAAGATGCCAGCCGGGGCGGCACGGAAGACGCCGACTGGCCGGAAGCCGGAGAAGGAGGGGAGACCGGTGGAGACGCATTGGAGCAGCCCGCCGGCCAGGTGGCAGAAGAGGTCCCCGCCCCGGAGCCCACGTGGGCTGGGGACGAGGAGGCCGCGGCGGCGGCGACAGCCCACGACGCAGAGACCGCCCTCAAAGAGAGGGAGGCCTACCTATCGGCACTCCAGCAGCAGGTGAACGCCACACGAGCATAGCTGGAGAATGAGAGGGAGCGTACCGAGGGTAAGTGCCAAAGGCATAATTTGCTTAAGTTATTTTTAGTTCGCCGGAACTTATCTTCGTTTCTTGTTCAGAGCTGCGGACGGCGGTGGCGGACGAGACCGCGGTGAAGGAAGCCCTCCAGGTTGCGTACACATCGGCACAGAGGGACTATGAAGGCCTGGAGGGGGCCGCCGTGGCCGCGTGCCGGGAGCTCGAGGGGGAGGGGATGTCTGGCAGCTCGCTGGCCAGTCGCCTAAGGTGCTTGTGCGGTCGGGTGACCGAGCGCCTCAAGGGCGCCCTCCGCCTCAGCGTCTAGAAGGCCCTCGGCATGGTGTCAACGCACTACATCATCAACTTCGAGCAGGTGGCCACGGGCTACGTCGTCCCCGACGGTGTTGACAAAGACATCGCGGTCGCCGCTATGGAGCAGGCCGATGCAGCTGCAGAGGGCGCCGCCTCCACCTTGTCCGCGCTTTTCGAAGGCGATCTCCTCCCCGACGCCGAGGGTGATGAAGACGAGGGTCCGCGCGACAAGAGGGTGATCTATAGGCAGTCTGGGCCACGGAGACCATGTAAATAAATTAGTATTTTGTTTTAATCGTCTTTCCATGTAAGAAAACAAAAAAGTAATCTTAACGGTGTGGCCGCTCGAGGCCTGTGTGTATTCGTGCACATCGTTTTGTTTACTACATTTTCGTGCTCTCGTGTGCGACTTAGATAAACTTCTACAAGAATTTTCGTGTTCACAAGCTACTTAGGCGCAGCGAGGTGAGTGGGGATGCCGTATCCCGGAGGCGAAGGTGGCCCCGCGGCTCGGCCGTCCCTGTTTCGTAGTTGCCTGTGCCTTGCGTCCATTTTTCTAAATGCACGAGAGGCTTTACAATTTCTGCGAGGATTTCCGCATTCATAAGCTACTTAGGCGCAGGGAGGTGAGTGGGGATGCCGTATCCCAGAGGCATAGGGGGTCCCGTGGCTCGGCTGGCCCTGTTCTGTAGTTGCCTATGCCTCGCGTTCATTTTTCTAAGTGTTCGAGAGACTTAGATACGAAATTTTTTCAAAAAAACGACGGCATTTTGGGGACGTTTGGGGGTTCCCCCCGTTATAGCCCCCGAGGTAGGCTTGGCTTTGCCGAGGGCAAAGCCAAGTCTCTCTCAGTGTTGTGCGTGCATCCGAGCCCCCGAGGGTTCGGATGATTCCTGAAGAATTTGTATGTAAAGCGTACTTCTTTATTATTTCGGGAATTCAAAATACGAGTACAAACTATATACAAAAGAGCTTGGAATTTCAAGGATGGAAGCGACGTAGCTACAGAATGTTCCAAGCATTGGTGAAGACTTCACCCTTCTCGTTTGCTAGCTTGTACGTGCCAGGCTTGAGGAATTCTGCGACGATGTACGGGCCTTCCCATGGCGTGGTGAGCTTGTAGCGACCTCGGCTGTCCTACCGAAGCCTCAGCACCAGATCTCCCTTGTTGAGGTCTCGGCATTGAACCCTCTGTGCCTGATATCGTCGCAGGGATTGTTGCTATCGTGCTGAATGTTGGAGCGCCACATCTCGAGCCTCATCCACCTGATCCAGTGAGTCCTCGCGGGCTTGCTGGTTCTGCTGCTCTTGGTAAGCCTTGAGTCTCGAGGACCCATACTCCAAGTCAGTGGGGAGGATGGCCTCTGCGCCGTAGACGAGGAAGAATGGGGGAGAAGCCCATGGCTCTGCTCGGGGTCATTCTTAGGCTCCAGATGACCGAGGGTAGCTCCGTGAGCCATCTCTGGCCAAACTTGTTCAGCTTGTTGAAGATTCTCGGATTGAGGCTGTGTAGGATCATGTCGTTGGCACGCTCCACTTGACCATTCGTTTGTGGGTGCGCCACAGCCAACCAATCCACGCGTATGTGGTAGTCGTCGCATAATGCCAAGAACTTCTTTCCTGTGAACCGGGTGCCATTGTCTGTGATGATCGAGTTCGGGACCCCAAACCTGTAGACTATGTCAGCGAAGAATAGCACGGCTTGCTCGGATTTGATCTTGCCGACGGGCCTAGCCTCGATCCACTTGGAGAACTTGTCGATTGCTACCAACAAGTGGGTGAAGCCCCCGGGCGCTTTCTACAATGGCCCGACGAGGTCTAGTCCCCACACGGTGAAAGGCCATGTGATGGGGATGGTTTGCAGAGCGTGCGTCGGGAGGTGTGTTGTAACACCCGGTTTATAAAAGAACATAAACCGAGCAATCATATACGTGCCAGGATCCAGTCACACGTATATACAACAGAATGAACAGTATATCATAGCACATATCACGTAAAAAGACATAATAAAGCGAATACGAATGTTATTTATTACATTAATGACAAAATGTCTGATACAGCGGAAGCGAAGTACAAATACGGTAAAAACTCTCCGAAGCTGAGCAGGGCTCCATAGGGACGTCGACTGGGAGACGAACGCCTAGAAGTCCTCGTAGTCCTGGTAGCGCTGAGCGAACTCCCTCGCGTCGGCAGGAACTGAGCAGCAGTAGCGTAGCCAAGAGGAAAAAGTAGAGAAGAGGCAAGAGTGAGTACACAACTTGTACTCAACAAGTATAACACAAACTATGAGGCTCTAAGGATGGCTGACTCAACTGCATTAGCTTTTAATCTTAGCAAAAATTAATTAAAGCTATTTACTACAAGTTGATGAATTACCATTAACCCAGTTACATAGTAATTAGTCAAATTTAATCATGATACTACTGAGAACCAAACCGAAACCAAGCCACCAAGGAAACCCCGAGAAGCACCTCCCTCGTCGGAAGGAGATAAATCCACTAATCAAAAGGAGGATCTGGGCCGCTCATAACCGTGAGCACGGCTAGTATACCAGTTTTACACTCTGCAGAGGTTGCACATCTTTACCCACAAGTCGTGAGCTACGCCAGTTGTTCATCACACTTCCTTAGGTGAGATGACTAGCGTCTCACTACGAGGCCTTTACAAAGAATCTCGTTGGTAGGGAGTAACCGCGAGGGTGGATCGGCGACTATGGAGCAGGTCTAGTGGGCGTCAAGACACGAAGCACAGACGAGGCCACTCAGCACGAGGGCCATAGAAGCTTACCGCCCCTGCCCCGCAGGTAAGTTACTCGAAACCAAAAAGATCTAATTATTACGCCAAGTCAATCCCATTCTAGCCTTGTGGTAGCACTGTTGTCCCAGGTTGTCGCTCTATGAACCGGTCCTTATGGAGAGTGGTCAACCAAGCACTAAGCACCGTGCTGGCCCCCTAAACCATGTTTCTATTAAAAACCATATTTTAACGAGACGTGAGCCACCCAAGCACGAAGCACAGAGGGCCACTCTCAGAAATTAAGTTCAAGTAAACCATTAATCAAATTAATTAAAAAGGACCAGAGTGTGTTATAGCGCAGCAACCTAGCACAACTAACCAAAATGCAACCCAAAGGTATATATAAAGGATATAAAGTGGCTAGGAATGTCCTTATAGGCATACAGTATTAAAATGCAGTATGAAAATGTATTTAAAGGTGATAGGTTGTTCATGTTATACTTGCCTTCCTCGTACTGCTCCTGCTGCTGCTCAAAGTGCTCGGAAGACGGCTGCTCCGGGTACTGGTACTGGGGCTCCTCAGATGGATCAACGTCTACTCACGAACACATGGCCAAAACAATGCACAATAATAAGCATACAAGCAAACACTAGCAAAAACTAAGAAACAGTACATCAATACATAAAAACAGCACACTAAACTAGTCTAAAACTATTCTACGTGTTACAACGATCGCGTGGATATAAAGAACGCCTAAAACGGAGCTAAAACGCATTTTCTAGGCTAAAAACAAGGTTCAGGGGCTTATTTGTAATAAAAATAGGGTTCCAGGGACTTTTCTGCTAAAACCGAGGGCCTAGACGTAATTAAAGGATAAACCTGGGGTCCAAAGCGTAAAAATAGCAGCCATGGACGGCGGGTTCTATTTCTAGAAAAACCAAGGGGCTTCGTGTAAAATTTTGGGCGTAACTGTAATTTCTTTTGAACATGAGGTGGACCGCGGGTTGAAAAGGAAGAAACCGGGGGTCTCTTTTAGAAAAAGACCCAGGCCGAACCGTTACGCGCGATCCTAGGCCGATGGATCGAGATCTAGCGGTCCAGATCTGAAGGGGTAAGCGATCTAATCGTGTCCGCAGAAATCGGATCGGACGGTCAGGGAGAAAAGGGGCGCGCGGGGGCGGCGAAACGCGCCGGCGGTGAATTCCCGCGGCGGCGCAGCGCCGGAGAAAGCCGAATTCGGCCTTCCCGTGGCTGATTCGGGCCGCGGCTGGGCTCTGGAGCATGCCCGTGGCATGAGTAAGCCACTGGAGCTCTCGGCGGGGCGCTGTGGGGTACGGGGAGGGGCGTGCGGCGGTGGGGGCAGCTCGGCGCAACAGAGCTCGCCGGCGTGCGGCTCGCCAGGGCCTCTGGGGTGCGCTACAGACGAGTAGCTAGCGTAAAAGCACCGCGGGGTCTTGGGGGTGCTCACCGGGGGGGTCGTAGTGGACGGAGAGGTGACGTAGCGGCGCCGGCGACGAGTTCCCGCGGCGGCGCACTGCGGGGCTTGGTGACGAGGCCGGTGCCGGGGTTGGAGCGGGGGCAGCGGGGGCAGCGGGCTCGGGGAGGGTCCTGGTCCCACGGAGACGCTCCTGCGGGGTCTTTCCGAGGAGTAGGCGCCGAGTGTCCGCGTGGCCGCGGCGGCGCTCGAACTCTGCATGGCGGAGCGAGCGGGCGTGGGGAGCTAGGGTTATGGCGGCGCTGGTGTGGATGGGGTGCAAGGGAGGGCCTTGGGGGCCAATTTAAGGCCGGCGGGGATCCTGGGCGTCCGTGCCGTTGGGCACGCGGGCGAGCGTCTCGGCGGAAATCTCGGCTCTGTTAGCTCGCCGGGGAAGAAGATGGGGGATGACGGGTGGGGCCTTGTTGGCAGCGAGAGCGACGGGGCGCGCGGGGCTGACCAGTGGGCCTGGCTGTGCGTGGTGGAGGGCGGGCGCTCGACTGCGGGGTGTGGGCTGCGTGGGGCAAAGGGAGGAGTTGGGCCTCGCGCTACGCGGTGTGGGCAGGCCCAGGGAGAGAGAAAACGGGCCGCGCGCTAGAGGGAAGGAAAGGAGGTCCACGGGCTTGAGCTGCTGGGCTAGCCCGGGGAGAGAGTGAGAGGGAGAAGGGTTGGGCCGGTTTGGGCTGGGGTCAGGGGTTTAGCTGGGTTTTGGGTTTTGCCTTTTCTATTTCTAAACTTTTCTTCTCCTAATTCAAACAAGGTTTGAATTCAAATACAAATTTGAATTCAACCACACTCAAACAATTAAAGTTATGCACCAGCATGAATGCAACACAAAAATTTAAACCTATGATAAATTTTAATTACTTTGTGAGACAAAAATAAATTAAATGCAAGGCTAAACACATTAAACCTTAGAAATTTAAATAAAACCAATTAAATTTATTAATAAATGCTGAATTTAAATCAGGGTGTTACAGACCCTACCCCCTTAAAGAAATCTCGTCCCCGAGATTTAGCTGGGCTGGCTAGCAAAGAGATCTGGATATGTCTTCATCAGCTCATCTTCTTGCTCCCAGGTAGCCTCAGCTTCACTGTGATGACTCCACTAAACTCTGCACATCTTGATGTGCTTGTTCCGAGTAACCCTCTCTGATGTCTCCAGAATGTTCACCGGATGCTCAGTATAAGTCAGATCTTCCTGCACATCGACTCCATCCAGGGGTGCCTGCTCCTCGGGTACTCGCAGACACCTCTTCAGCTGAGATATATGGAAGACATCATGAACTCCTGAGAGGCTGAGAGGTAACTCCAGGCGATAAGCAACTTCGCCTTTCCGCTCTAGCACCTTGAATGGCCCGACATACCGAGGTGCTAACTTCCCTTTGACATTGAATCTGCGAATTCCTCTCATCGGAGACACCTTCAGGTACACATAATCACCGACACTGAAAGTCAGATCTCTCCGTTTGCCATCAGCATAGCTCTTCTGTCTGCTCTGTGCAATCCTCAGATTTTCTCGCACAGCCTGGACTATCTACTCTGCATCATCTATGATCTCAGGGCCAAAGAGCTGCTTCTCACCAATCTGATCCCAATAGAGAGGAGTTCTGCACTTTCTGCCATACAATGCCTCGAAGGGGGACTTCTTCAGACTGGCCTGATAGCTGTTGTTATATGAGAACTCAGCATAAGACAGGCACTTATCCCAACTAGTGCCGTACTGAATGGCATAAGCTCTCAGCATATCCTCCAACACTTGGTTGGTTCTCTCTGTCTGCCCATCTGTCTGAGGGTGATAAGCCGTACTGAAGCGCAGCTTCGTATCCAACGAATCATGAAGCTACTCCCAGAACCGAGAAGTGAACTGAGACCCTCTGTCAGATATAATCTTTTTGGGCACACCATGCAAGCAGACAATCCGAGAGATGTACAACTCTGCAAGTCTAGCACCGGAGTAAGTAGTGTTCACTGGAATGAAGTGAGCAACTTTCGTCAGACGATCCACTACTACCCAAATGGAGTTGTACCCTTTCTGAGTACGAGGCAATCCAACAATGAAGTCCATAGTGATTTCCTCCCATTTCCACTCTGGAATCTTCAAAGGCTGTAACAGACCTGCTGGCCTCTGATGCTCAGCCTTGACACACTGACAGGTGTCACAAATGGTCACGTACTCGGCCACTGAACGCTTCATCCCATACCACCAGAAACGTTCCTTCAGATCATAATACATCTTAGTGCTGCCCGGATGAATAGAGTAAGCTGTATCATGGGCCTCACTCAGAATCAACTTCCGAAGATCATGCACATCAGGCACGCAGATCCGGTTCTTGTACCACAAAGTACCCTGATCATCCTCTCTGAAATGAGGAGCCTTGCCCTTCTTGAGCAACTCACGAATCTCCTGCAGCTTCTCATCTTCGTTCTGATGTTGCCTGATCTCTGACTCTAGAGTCGGTACTGCCTCAAATGCTGCACTGGAGGTATGATGCAAGAAGCCCAGACTCAACTACTCGAACTCCTCACATAACTCTGGAGGCATCTGGAAAGCCACGGCCATGTTGACATAGCTTCTCCTGCTCAAAGCATCTGCTACAACATTGGCCTTGCCCGGATGATAGTGAATCTCCAGGTCATAGTCCTTGACTAACTCTAGCCATCTTCTCTGCCGCATGTTTAGCTCATTCTGCGTGAAAATATACTTGAGGCTCTTGTGATCAGTGTAGATATCACACCGCTGTCCATACAAGTAATGCCTCCAAATCTTCAGAGCATGCACAACTGCGGCTAACTCAAGATCATGGGTGGGATAATTAAGCTCATGCTGACGTAACTGCCGTGAAGCATAAGCAATCACTCTGCCCTCCTGCATCAGAACACACCCAAGACCATCCTTCGAAGCATCACAATACACCGTGAACCTCTTCGTCTGGTCTGGCAGAGTCAGGACTGGCGCCGTAGTCAACCTCTTCTTCAACTCATCAAAGGTCCTCTGACGCTCATCGGTCCACACGAAAGCCACATTTTTCTCCAGCAAAGAAGTCAAAGGCTTCGCGATCTTGGAGAAATTCTCAATGAACCTCCAATAATTTCCAGGGACTTTTCTGCTAAAACCGAGGGCCTAGACGTAATTAAAGGATAAACCTGGGGTCTAAAGCGTAAAAACAGCAGCCATGGACGGCGGGTTCTATTTCTAGAAAAACCAAGGGGCTTCGTGTAAAATTCTGGGCGTAACTGTAATTTCTTTTGAACATGAGGTGGACCGCGGGTTGAAAAGGAAGAAACCGGGGGTCTCTTTTAGAAAAAGACCCAAGCCGAACCGTTACGCGCGATCCTAGGCCGATGGATCGAGATCTAGCGGTCCAGATCTGAAGGGGTAAGCGATCTAATCGTGTCCGCAGAAATCGGATCGGACGGTCAGGGAGAAAAGGGGCGCGCGGGGGCGGCGAAACGCGCCGGCGGCGAATTCCCGCGGCGGCGCAGCGCCGGAGAAAGCCGAATTCGGCCTTCCCGTGGCTGATTCGGGCCGTGGCTGGGCTCTGGAGCATGCCCGTGGCATGAGTAAGCCACTGGAGCTCTCGGCGGGGCGTTGCGGGGTACGGGGAGGGGCGTGCGGCGGTGGGGGCGGCTCGGCGCAACAAAGCTCGCCGGCGTGCGGCTCGCCGGGGCCTCTGGGGTGCGCTACAGACGAGTAGCTAGCGTAAAAGCACCGCGGGGTCTTGGGGGTGCTCACCGGGGGGGTCGTAGTGGACGGAGAGGCGACGTAGCGGCGCCGGCGACGAGTTCCCGCGGCGGCGCACTGCGGGGCTTGGTGACGAGGCCGGTGCCGGGGTTGGAGCGGGGGCAGCGGGCTCGGGGAGGGTCCTGGTCCCACGGAGACGCTCCTGCGGGGTCTTTCCAAGGAGTAGGCGCCGAGTGTCCGCGTGGCCGCGGTGGCGCTCGAACTCTGCACGGCGGAGCGAGCGGGCGTGGGGAGCTAGGGTTATGGCGGCGCTGGTGTGGATGGGGTGCAAGGGAGGGCCTTGGGGGCCAATTTAAGGCCGGCGGGGATCCTGGGCGTTCGTGCCGTTGGGCACGCGGGCGAGCGTCTCGGCGGAAATCTCGGCTCTGTTAGCTCGCCGGGGAAGAAGATGGGGGATGACGGGTGGGGCCTTGTTGGCAGCGAGAGCGACGGGGCGCGCGGGGCTGACCAGTGGGCCTGGCTGTGCGTGGTGGAGGGCGGGCGCTTGACTGCGGGGTGTGGGCTGCGTGGGGCGAAGGGAGGAGTTGGGCCTCGCGCTACGCGGTGTGGGCAGGTCCAGGGAGAGAGAAAACAGGACGCGCGCTAGAGGGAAGGAAAGGAGGTCCACGGGCTTGAGCTGCTGGGCTAGCCCGGGGAGAGAGTGAGAGGGAGAAGGGTTGGGCCGGTTTGGGCTGGGGTCAGGGGTTTAGCTGGGTTTTGGGTTTTGCCTTTTCTATTTCTAAACTTTTCTTCTCCTAATTCAAACAAGGTTTGAATTCAAATACAAATTTGAATTCAACCACACTCAAACAATTAAAGTTATGCACCAGCATGAATGCAACACAAAAATTTAAACCTATGATAAATTTTAATTACTTTGTGAGACAAAAATAAATTAAATGCAAGGCTAAACACATTAAACCTTAGAAATTTAAATAAAACCAATTAAATTTATTAATAAATGCTGAATTTAAATCAGGGTGTTACATGTGTCTTACGGGCGTAGAACTGGCACCCCTCGCATGTCCGCACGACCTCGGTGGTGTCGGCGACTACTGTGGGCCAGTAAAAACCCTGCCTAAACGTATTGCCCACGAGGGTACGTCGCGCCGCGTGGTGGCCACAGATCTCGGCGTGGATGTCTCGGATCAGCTCCCTACCCTCGGGAATGGGGATGCAGCGTTGCAGGACACCCAAGGGGCTGCGCTTGTACAGTTCTTGGTCGATTAAGATAAAAGACTTGGCCTGCCTGGCGATGTGCCGTGCCTGAGCGCGATACGAGGGTTGGAACCCTCGGTTCATCCATTCAAGGTACTGGTTGCGCCAGTCCCGCGAAGGCGAAGCCTCGTCAATCTGCATCGCTTCAGCCTCGTCCGCCGAGGAGATCTCGGTGTTCGTCTCCATGGCCTCGGACCCCTCCGCCGTGGGGCCCTCGGCCGAGGGCTCGGTGGCCATAGCCCCCGAAGGTTCGGCGGTCATGGCGCTAGCTCCTGCTGGGTCCTTGAAATTGACGGATGGTTTGACGAAGTCGAGGGTGAAGACGTTCGGGGGGACGGTGGTCCGCCCAGACACGGTCTTGGCCAGTTCATCTGCTTCCTCATTGTATTTACGCGTGACGTGGTTGAGCTCGAGCCTGTCGAACTTGTCTTCGAGGCGGCGCACTGCGTTGCAGTATGCCTCCATTTTTGAGTCGTGGCAGCTGGACTCCTTTTATCACCTGATAGATGACGAGTTGAGAGTCGCCCCGCACGTCGAGGGCCTCATACTCCGTCATGTTGTTGGACGCCGGGATGTGCAGGCGAACCACGTAGCACATGTGCACTCCGAGGGGTGAGACAAAAAGAAGTCCAGCACCTGCGCCGGTTTTCATCACTGACCCGTCGAAGTACATGATCTAGCATTCGGCTTGGATTTGCGGTGGGGGCAGCTGAGTATCGGTCCACTCAACAATGAAGTCTGCCAAGACTTGGGATTTGATCGCCTTGCGGGGCACGTAAGTGAGAACTTCTCCTATGAGTTCCACCGACCACATGGCTATCCTACCCGTGACTTCCCGGTTGTGGACTATCTCTCCCAGCGGTAAAGACGAGACCACGTTGACGGGATGGGCCTCGAAGTAGTGGCGCAGCTTGCGTCGAGCCAGGACCACTGTGTATAGCTGTTATCACCATAAATTAACAAGATTAATTTATGGGCTGAAAGCAAGATAGGCTTAAAGCAAAAGATTGAAGAAGACATGTAAATCGGCTCATGCGTGAGCATCTGGGCCACATGGGCCATGTATCCTTAGATTTAGTTTAAGGTTAGAGATAGAGTCCAATCGGGACAATATTAGTTTAGATTGTTTCCCAAGTCTCTGGACTATAAATATGTACCCTTTGTTATTCGTAAGAGGGAGCGTCATCACGTCTAGCAAAACAACAACTCTCGGCGCACCGCCACCCCTAACTCTAGGGTTTCATCCAAGTAAGCGCCATGCTGCCCTGATCGCTTCTTGCGATCAGGGCAGTATTGTTCTTGCTTTTACCTTGGTATTACTTGTACTGAAGCGTTTTTGATGGCGAGTAATGCTAGTTATCCTAATGTTCGTAGCATGGCTTTTAGTAGATTTGTTGTGCTTCGTTGCTTCTCATCGACGAATATCATGTTGTCTCTGTGCAGTCACGTTTCAATCTTATGCTAGTTCTCGTCGCATAGAATTAGCTGTACAGAGGCAACACCCTGCTTCTTTTATGTCTAGTAGATCTAATCTGTTATGGTTTGCTCTTATCTTAAGAGTTGGCGTAATATCAGCTAGGTTAGGCCTTGCAAACGGATTGGATGATCCGGTGGTGTAATAGATGCTTTATCTTAGCCTTGATAGGGATTGTTCCGGGAATCGGCTCTTGCTAGTTCTTAGGCCTCTGTTTTGGGTTATGGTTTAGTTGTCTATTACGTTCATTAGGCCTAGTCACGTGTAGGATGTTCCGATCTAGCAGTGAAGCTGTTACAATCGTGGATTAGATTAATTAGATTTAATTGAAGCAGCTTTATAGTTATTTGCTTTATTCATCAATATCCGGATAGATACAGATCCAATCTGACACCGGGACTCGATCGGCTCTTTAAAGCCGATGCAAGAGTCATCCCGGGGAGCCGACCACGGCTCGGACTTACGTTTACACGTGTCTTTGTACGCAGGAAACTATTTGGAGCACGTTCGCACCCTCCTGATCGGGTATAGGTCAGGTGGCACGCCCGGCTTTCCACAGAATCTCCGGGCACGTGACGGAATTGCGGGCCGTCGACGAGGGAGTAGTGCCTGCCAGCGCTCTTGTGACCTCCCGGCTCTTCGTGTTGCCTGTCGCTGCTCGCCGGTGGGTTTCGACCGACAACGCATTCTGGCACGCCTGCTGGGACACTTCTCGGCAATAACGTCCACTACAACAATGACTGGAGCTCAAGATCAAGAACCCGCTCCCAAGCCCGTCACGTATGAAGAGCTTTCTCCTGTACACAAGAAGAAGTATGATGAGATCAAAGCTCTGCTGGAAGCCGATCTCATCGGCTCTTTTGAGAGGACCCGCAACCATGGCATCAGGTGGAAGGGGTTCTCACCAAAAGGCGCTCTTGACAATGTAGATCTGTCTGTGCCATCAGAAGAGCGCACTAGAGCCCTGCGTCAGGAGATGAACTACATGGTGGCCCATGCGCTTCATTGGCACTCCCAGAGCCTGATGAACGAACTCGAGCGCATGGCGCATCACGTCATCCAGGAGGTAATCAAGAACCAGTACTCTCCATCGGGGCCAACCCTGGGGAGTCACACAAAGGAAGCTGCACTTCATTCTACACTGGTATTGCCGTTCTCATTTGCGGCTCCAAAACCACAAAATTCGCCGATCTACGTCATCCACAAGATCGGCGGTGACCCTGGAGAAGGCCAATTCCTTACCGAGCCACCCAAGGAGATTCCGCACGGCTACACGTGCGCCTACATCCCTGACAGCGTCAATCCAACATGCTCGGTGCAGATGGCAAACCTAGGAGCTTCTAGAGCAGACGCGGAGAAACAAGCGTGGCTGGCAAAGTACCCTACTAGGCCGAGTGCTGAGCCATCGGCCCCAGGGGTTCTTAGTGTGGAGTAGGTCAGTGCAATACTGAGAGACCAGTTCGGCATCCTGCCCAAGAGGAAAGTGATCGGCTATTCCAAGCCGTATCCAAGTGACTATGACTTGATCCCATTCCCACCCAAGTATCGGCTCCCTGAGTTCACCAAATTCAACGGGTCAGAAGGAGCCAGCTCCATAGAGCACGTGAGCCGATACTTAATGCAGCTTGGGATGATCTCAGTGTCGGATCCGTTGAGGGTCCGGTTCTTCGGCCAAACTCTTAAAGGCCCAGCTTTTGGATGGTATGCATCACTGGCTCCGGATTCGATCCGAACTTGGAGGCAGCTTGAAGATCAATTCCATACCCTGTACCACTCGGAGGCTGCTGAAGCTGGAATTGCCGACCTTGCCCAAGTCAGGCAGAAGCGAGGAGAGACTATGTCAGAATACATACAGCGCTTCAGGGAGGTCAAGAACCGATGCTACTCATCACGCATCACAGAGAAGGAGGCAGTCGATCTGGCTGTCCTGGGACTCGCTAAGCCGATCAAGGATGCGGCTTTTCAGTTGGAGTTCACATCTTTGGCGCACCTGGTGCAGAAGCTTACAGCATACGAATATTACCATCCTGAGTTGTACCAGGACAAGTTCAAGCACCATATAAACATGGCCCAGGCGGAAGAATCTGATGACTCTGGCGAGGAGCAAGAAGTGGCCGTGGCAGAGTGGACTCGGGGGGCAAACCCTGTCCCGTGCAAGTGGGTCAAACAACAAGGGCTTGTGAAGGGCTTCGACTTCGACGTGACCAAGGCAGAGCAGATATTTGATCTGCTCCTCAAAGAAAAACAGCTGAAGCTCCCAGAGAATCACAAGTTACCGACGGCACAAGAGCTGCAGGGAAGACTGTACTGCAAATGGCACCACTCGTTCACTCATTCCACGGGT
Source organism: Panicum virgatum (assembly GCF_016808335.1). Lineage (NCBI taxonomy): Eukaryota > Viridiplantae > Streptophyta > Magnoliopsida > Poales > Poaceae > Panicum > Panicum virgatum. Next base: position 19,757,272 of record NC_053143.1, on the reverse strand, counting down.
GAATGCAAGGAGCTACGTCGTCAGATACAATCGGCTATCGAGCAAGGCCGATTAATCCTGGCTCAACACACTATGAAGGTTGACGCAAAGCCCTTCCCACAAGCTAACATGGTGGAGCTGTCAGATTTCGGATCCAAGGGCCAGGATTTGGCATTCCAGATCAACATGGTGGGACCCATGCGCCGCCATGACAAGCAGAGGAGAGAGGCCGCTTCTGGCAAACGGCCGCAGGATGAACGCGAGCTGGAAGAATGGCATGTGACTGAAGAGCAGGTGTGTCACATCCGCAATCAGCTTTCAGCTTCTAATCGGCTTCTGGAAAAGTACCAGTACCAGTACAAGTTGCGCTGCCGATACGAATCGGAAGAGGACGAGTACGAGCACCGCTCAGGGAGGACACTGGGGAGACGCCAGGCTATACGTGACCACTGGCATTGCCCGTTCTTCAGGTATTGTTGGAATTCCGGCATGAGCCGATTGCCTACTATAGATGATTGCTTGGAGTGCAGGCCTCGAGGACACCAGCAGGACGAGACATCGGTGTTCCGGCGCTTGGGGCCCAGAACACGTCATGAAGACCGTGTGAGACGGCCAACCAGGGGTGATTCCGAGCCAGAAGAAGATAGGTACCATCGTCCACGGTGGTGTCCTGACGGGCTTAATCGCTCGCAAAAGCGCAGAGTGTAGCGCTTGCGCAATCTGGAAAAGGCAGAAGCAAAGTACCTCGACGTGCTGAGGAAAGCGCGTCCGGATCTCGCGGAGCAAGTCAGGCAACCGCGAAGGGAGGAAAGGCGCCCTCCGAGAAAAGAGTGGCGCCCCAAGCAGACAAAAGCCGATGAGAAGCCATCGGCTGATGTGAACATGGTGTTCGTGCTCCCATCGGAGTTTCGGGCACCCCAACCGGAAGAATCGGCCATCGCACAGCTGGATCTGGGCCCACAGCCGCTCATCTTCGAGAAGCCCAAGGAGAAAGGCTATAAGCACTTGAAGGGATTGTATCTCAAGGGCTTCATCAATGGCAAGCCTGTGAACAGGATGTTGGTCGACACTGGTGCTGCAGTCAACCTGATGCCATATTCTGTGCTGCGCCGATTGGGTCATTCTTCTACCGATCTGATCAAGACTAATGTGATGCTCAATGACTTCAACGGACAACCATCAGAGGCAATGGGGGTCCTTAATGTGGAGTTGACAGTGGGCCGCAAGACGATCCTGACTTCGTTCTTCATCGTCAACAGCAAAAGTACATACACGGTATTGCTTGGGAGGGATTGGATTCACGCCAACTGTTGTGTCCCTTCCACAATGCATCAGTACCTCGTCCAATGGGACGGCGATGAAGTAGAAATGGTCCCTGCAGACGATTCCAGCGAGGTCTCGCTCGCAGACATGAACGCCTGGCATGCGGAAGGGCAGGAGCCGATCTTAGGGATCGCCCTGGAAGACTGTGATCGGATCGAGGCGACAAAAAACAGACTGAGGCTGGTCTTATCCACTGGCCTCACAGAGTAGACGCATCATGGCATGCTATGGGATGTAATAAAAATAGAGAGGCCGGTCCCAGCAATCGGCCCCAAAAAATAGAAAAATCCTGTGTGGGTTCGGAATTGTTACATCATGTACACATGATGGCCAGCTCTAGCAGTTGGCCACTCATCGACTATTTGGTTTCGAATGATAATGGAATTATAGAGGCGGCCAGCCTGTGCGGTTGGCCAAATAATTTTTCCTGTCATCTCCCTGTGTTTGCCGCTGATCTTGTGGATAACGAAGACTCGCTTGCGTTCACAGCTGGTTTTTCAGACGACGGCAAACTCGGATACGGGTTCACGTCAGCTGATGATTTGGAAGAGGTTGACATCGGTCCTGGGGATAAGCCACGGCCGACATTTATCAGCAAGAAGTTGGATCCGGCCTTGCGAGAGGAGATGATTGCATTACTGAAAGAGTACCGGGATTGCTTTGCATGGGACTACACCGAGATGCCCGGTCTGGATAGAAGCATCGTCGAGCATCGGCTCCCGCTCGAGAAAGGATTTCGGCCGTTTCAGCAACGAGCACGTCAGATGAAGGCCGAAGTCCTAGAAGAAGTTAAGAAAGAAGTGGAGAAGATGCTGGATGCTGGGTTCATCAGGCCGTGCCGGTATGCAGAATGGATCTCCAGTGTGGTATCGGTGCAAAAGAAGGATGGCTGATGGCGTGTTTGCGTCGATTTTAGAGATCTCAACAGAGCGACGCCAAAGGACGAATACCCGATGCCTGTTGCAGAGACATTGATCAACGCGGCTGCCGGCCACAAAATGATGAGTTTTATGGATGGCAATGCTGGTTACAACCAGATCTTCATGGCCCCAAAAGACGTGAACAAGACTGCGTTCAGAGTACCAGGCGTAGTCGGCTTGTTCGAATATTTGGTTATGACCTTTGGATTGAAAAATGCCGGTGCAACGTACCAACGTGCCATGAATTATATTTTTCATGATCTCATCGGCAAACTGGTAGAGATCTATATTGATGATGTCGTGGTCAAATCCAAGTCAGCCGGGGGGCATCTAGAAGATCTGCGTCAGGTTTTAGAGCGGACACGAAGGTTTGGGCTCAAAATGAACCCAAAGAAATGCGCTTTTGGCGTATCGGCCGGTCAATTTTTGGGATTCCTGGTGCATGAACGGGGAATCGAGATCGGCTTGAAGAGTCAAGAAGCTGTGAGGACGATGAAGCCACCTACTACGAAGAAAGAGGTGCAGAAGCTCATCGGTAAAATTAACTTTGTCAGACGATTTATTTCTAATCTGTCTGGGCGCATCAAACCGTTCATGGGTTTAGTAAAGATCAAATCAGATGATGAGTTTCGCTGGGGGGTAGAACAGCAGCAAGCTTTCAATGAAATCAAGAAATATTTGTCAAAGCCTCCAGTGTTGGTTCCTCCTCAGCAAGATAGGCCGTTCTACGTGTACCTATCCGTGGGTGACACTTCCATTGCTTCGGTGTTAGTCCAGAAGCACGACGGCCAGGAAAGGGTGGTTTTCTACCTCAGCAGGCGCATGTTAGATGCTGAGACCAGGTATCTTGAAATCGAGAAGCTTTGTCTTTGCTTATACTTTACATGTACAAAGCTTCGCCATATTTTGCTCACGGCCGAAACAATTGTCATATGCAAATCGGATGTCATAAAGCACATGCTGTCGGCTCCTGTCCTGAAAGGCCGGCTCGGAAAATGGATGTTTGCATTGTCAGAGTTTGATATTCGGTATCAACCTGCAAAAGCAGTCAAAGGATAAGCACTGGAGGATCTTATTGCAGACAGGATCAGCACTGATGTTGCTGCACTATTTATTCGTGCTCGGGCTATGTTTTTTGACGGATCGGCTTGTGATGATGGGTGCGGTGTGGGAATTCTGTTGGTCTCGCCGTGTGGGGCGACTTACTCCTTTTCCATCAGAATGACTGCCCCATGCACCAATAATTTGGTGGAATATGAAGCCGTTCGCAAAGGGATGGAACTGCTCCTCGAAGCTGGTGTAGAAGCGGTGGAAATTTTTGGAGATTCAAAGCTGGTGATCTCTCAGCTCACGGAAGAATATAGATGCGAGAGCGTGGCTCTTTTCTCAATATGGATGCAATGCCGTGAGTTGATGTCACAATTCAGGTACATCAATTTCCACTGGATACGTAGAACTCTGAACAATGAAGCCAATGATTTGGCACAAATGGCTTGGAGGTTCAGTTTCTAGAACTCGGAGACTGGAGAGCCGATATCTTCAATTACTTGAAGGATTCGGCTCGGGGGGCACCCAGAAGGATAAGACTCAAGGCCATGAAGTATGTTCTGATAGGGGATGACATGTTCTACAGGACCTTGGAAGGACTACTGCTTAAATGTCTGGGACCTTCAGAGTCAAATCGGCTCTTGCATGAGGTTCATGAAGGAGCCTGCGGTACTCATCAATCGGCTCACAAGATGAAGTGGCTGATTAGGCGATCGGGTTATTACTGGCCCACTATGCCTCATCAAGCTCATAAAGAGAAAGATCGATGAATATCCTAGGCGCTGGCATGAGGTGTTATCAGAAGCTTTGTGGGTATATCGTATTTCATGTCATGGGTCCACCAAGACGTCGCCATACCATTTAGTCTACGGCCAAAACACTGTGTTACCATGGGAGATCACGGCTGGATCAAGGCATGTCGAGTTCCAGAATGATCTGACAACTGAACAGTATGCAGCCTTGATGAATGACAACGTGGAAGACCTGACAGAACTAAGGCTTTGGTCATTGGAAAAGATCAAGGAAAATAAGGCAAAAGTTGCTCGTGCGTACAACAAGAAAGTCAAGCCAAAGAATTTACAGGTTGGAGACTTGGTTTGGGAGGCAGTATTACCATTGGGAACTAAAGATAGAAAATATGGCAAGTGGTCTCCAACTTGGCACGGGCCGTACAAGGTTGATCAGGTTTTGCCTGGAAATGCATACATGCTCGAGGAATTGGACGGTGTCAAGTTTCCTGTTGCTGTTAATGGTCAACACCTCAAGAAGTATTTCCCGAGCATGTGGGAAAGCGAGTAACAAGAGCCGATGAGATCCATCTGGCTATAATCATGATAGGCCAACACGTTGAGTTGGCCAGTAAAAAAATGATAGGCCAACACGTTGAGTTGGCCAGTAAAAAAAAAGAGATAGGCCAACACGTTAAGTTGGCCGGTAAAAAAAATATATATATATAATGAATGAAAGGCCAACACGTTGAGTTGGCTAGTAAAAAAATATATATGGGAAGCGAGAACAGCCGATGTGCAACCATCGACTTAAGATGTTTTTAGAACAGTAACAAGTTTCAGGTTAACAGGCAGTACTAATTGTCTCTTGAGCCTATCAACTGGTTCAGGAATTCTTCTATGGCATGGATGGCTTCTGTGCGGACGGTGTCTGCTCGTGCTATGATTGCTTCGTCATCCTTGTCATCGCCTGTTACTATCTGCCGACTCAAGGTCTTATCTCTGCAAACTCTGCTTGTATCTGCTCGGCTATTTCCTGGGTTTCTTGTTTGGAGTTTGCAATGGAAGCTTCTTCGGCCTGGATGAGTTCTTTGGTGGTGGGGACCTTTTCTTCGAGTTCCGCCAGTTCCTTCTTCAGGAGGTTGAGTCGGTTCATATTGGCAGACACGTCAGCTTTGGTATCTAAAGTTGCCTTCTTCTGGTTGAGGGCCTTGCACTTGTGGGCAATGTCAACCTTCAGAGAAGCTTGAGAGCGACGTGCTTCTATTCTTTGTTGTGCTTTGTTTACTTCTACCCAGAAGAATGGAAGATTGCTGGCTGACCAAAGCTTGATTTGCAATGGCTCTGGAAGTTGGGGTTCTATTTGCTCGAAGATGTTCTTTATTTCACTGGAATCGCCAACTAGAGCAGTGAGTGGAGCAGATAGTAGATCCTTGACGAGATGAAGCTGATGCGCCAAACTAGCCGATTTCTGCAAAGATGGTGTTTCTGCTCCAGGGATAGTCAGACCCATTGATGTCGGGTCAAAGGAAAGCAAACCTAAAATATCAAAGCCCTATGGACATGTCTGGAGTTAGAAGAAGGTGCATTTATGAAGCTATCGGCTAGTTCAGAATTGGTTTTGTAATGTCACCTGTTCTAAAGTAGAAGCATTGGGCGGTTCAAGAGCAATCGTCCTGTTAGAGCTTGTGTTGACATCTAGAACATCGACTGTATCAGCTTGTTCCTCGTTTGCCTCCATCAGTGCATCAGGAGTTGCAGCCATCTCATGTTGTTCTAGGTTTTCTGCATTGGGAATTTCTTCAGCTACGTCCTGGAAATAGAATTGCAGTCAACCAGAGTACATGTATATGAAATGAAGAAGTTTTAGAAAGATGAGTTACCTGGTTGGTGTTGGACTCTGATGGGCTCGGAGAAGCTGGTGCTGGTTTCTTGATCACTCGCCTCGTGATCATCTTCCTTTTCTTGGTCAAAACTCGGGGGGCAACGCTTGCAGGAGTTTGTCTTCGTTTGGAAGCCGGCTGAAGTAAGTCTGGCTTAACAGTCATTATCACTTTCTTCATTGTTGGTGATCCCTTGCAGAAAAGTACGTCAGGGGCAGTTGGAAGAAAGTGGAATGGTTCCCCGTTGCTGGTCATAGGTTCTGGACCATCTTGTTGCTGCAAACAGGGTGAGTAGGAATTAGACAAGTGGAAGGATGGATGATCTAGAAAGGGGAAAATGCATAAATTCAGTACCTCTTCCTCGGGGATCACATATTCAGGATCAATCTGCTGCAGTCGAGGACCTAGAGCTTTCCTGAATACATGTGTTTTCCACATTCCCCACCATGTGCTGAAGCCGATTGATGAGGAGCTGAAGGACAGATCGGCTGGTATTGGAATGTGGAGGTCATCGAACATGCTATAGCATTTTGAGCTGGTGAGACCATCAGGCAGATCGGCTCTGCTCTCCACCAAGTGGTGAATATGGAAGTGGGGAGAGACATGTCCTAGGCCAAATTGCCGAGCTGCTATAACTGGTTGGTAAGATTCATAGCCTGACTTGATAATTCTATTAGAGGTGCTGATGCCAACAGGGAGGAAGCCAGGTCGAATCATCAAAGATTACAGATGCCGAGTGCTGTCGTCATCGGCAAAGTTATCTAATCTGAAGGCAGTTGGGTTTTCAAAGGATTCAGATTTAGTAAATGGGAAGTCGAGAGGATTATCCAGTCCTTTGTAGAAGACTCTGAACCAGTTTGCTGCATCTGATGAATTCAGTTTACTGCCAGGGAGACTGAATAAAGCTTGGCCGTAACTGGTACATCTAATTGGTTTGCCACTCTCATCAGGGAAAGAGTTCTTGGTCAGGCCTTTGAAGTTGGGAATATGGTGCTGGAAGTATAGTTGTGCCCACAACTGAATAAACCACCAAGGGCCTCCAGTTCTTAGTTTCTTGTGGTTAAGCAGGTTAGATGTCATCAAATGGAGATATCTGTAAATTTCTCCAAGGAAGAGTTTGCCTAGGCCGGTGTGATTGCCATGGGCCAGGTGATAGGCCAAGGGATGATAGTTCTTAGTTGGAGCTAAAGAAGGACCACAGAAGATGAAGTGCTCTAGCCAAAGATTTAGGAAGGCTGTGTGTTCCTTCTCTGTCACTGGACCTTTTGTTTCCATATGCTGGTTCATGTAAGTGCCCCAGTTTGTGCAGTTAACTTTGGAAGAAAGTTTGAAGGGGACTTCTGCCATTTTGGGAGTAGCAGGATTAGGAGAACTAATGTCTAGGCCAGTGATCATGGTAACGTCCAGCAGAGTAATGGTCATGGGTCCATGACCAAAGAGGAAGCAGTTCAGAGCATCAGACCAAAAATAGCCGATGGTTTTCAGAAGGTTTTCATCTTTGTCGAGGGGTGATAATGATAAGCTAAGTGCATCGGCTATGTTCAGATCTTGCCACAAGGGCATGTGAGCTTTTGCTACTCTGCTGTACCATGTAATCCAACTCTCAGGGGGGTTAGGCCAGGCTCTTAAGCAGTCGGCCCAGAGGTTCAGATCGATGTTTTGACTCACAAAAGGAATCCTATTTGCTTCACAAGAGATCAAATCTATGGGGTTTTCATGGATTTGTGGGCCAAGACAGAAAGATTTTGGATTAGAGGGATGCGGCAGAAGGATGTCTGACACCTGAAGTTCAGAAATTCAGTAGTATACGTATGGTGTCATGATTCAGAGTTTCAGTTTCAGAAATTTGGTAAGCTGAAGAAAACTAAAGGATTAGGCCGAATATTACCTTCGGGCCGTAGATTGCCGCATCATCGGTTGCAGAGCTTGTCGTCTGAGCTGCAGAATCTGCCATGGTTCAGATCCGTTGACTTAGGGTTTGATTGTTGTAGGCTTTGATTCGAATTCCGGCTGCTTGGAGAGTTCTTGCTCGAATTTGTGGAGCTTCGTTTTTGAATTATGCTCGGATTCAAGGGTTCGGTTCAAGCTGGAAGTGATATTCTACTCTTGTGCGGGTTGCTTCTAGTTTGAATTTCATCGGCTCTTGGATATTTATAGAAGCCTGATGCGTTGCCATCGGCTTTTTGGAAAGTAAACGAAGACACATGAAATTGAAGGGAAATTCGATTTCATTAAAGGAAAGTTCATTACAAGGAAGGCCGATTTTACAAAGGAATCGATCCTTCGGCTTTGTGATCCTACAATGCTACTACTACTGTTCGTAGGTACCTAGTACCTACGGCGCTTGGGGCTTCGGGCTGGCGCATCCCCACTGCCATCGTTGTCGCTGTCGTCGTCATCGTCATCGCTGCTGAAGGCGCTACTGCTGCCTTCGGACCCGAAGTCGCTCCAGCCGCCGCCGCCGCCGCTCTTCTCCTCCTCGCTGTCCTCTTCGGAGGAACCGAAAGGGCTTTCCGCCCATCGGCTCGTCGTCGTCAGAGGGGGAGTCGATCTCCTCTTCCGAGGAGGAATCAACTCCGTCCGAAGAAGGGTCTTCCTCTTCGCTGTTCTCCGACTCCTCCTGGAACAGGAGCCGGAGGTCTTCTCCTTCAGTCATGGGCTCGTCCTCTTCGGAGACGACCCCGAAGTCGAACTCCTCTGCATCCCAGTGCAGAGGAGCCAGCGCTTCGTGCGCTGCAGTTGGGTCCCACTCCGGCGTCGACTCCCGACTCTCCGGAATGGAGTCGATGGAAGAAGCGGGGAGGGGGGAAGATGAAGGAGAAGAGGAGGAGGGAGAGTCTCCGAAGGAGTTGGAGTCGGAGGAAGAAGAGATGGCCATGCCTGGTGAAGGATAGGGGTTTTTCTGCGCTACTGGCTTTGGGAGGAAGAAGGAGTTTTTGCCGTGAAGAAGAGCCGATTCGGGTGAGATTAAATAGTGAAAAGATGGAAGACGGATCGGCAGTTTTCACGTTCTATGAGGAGTCAGTTGCAGAGACGTTGCGTCTTCCTTGGTGGTTGCAGTGTGTTTAATGAGCATTAACGGGAAGATAAAGCGACGGATTGGTTTTGGAACTATCATTGCCAAAACCAGGGGGCATGTGTTATCGCCATAAATTAACAGGATTAATTTATGGGCCGAAAGCAAGATGAGCTTAAAGCAGAAGATTGAAGAAGACTTGTAAATCGGCACATGCGTGAGCATCTGGGCCACATGGGCCATGTATCCTTAGATTTAGTTTAAGGTTAGAGATAGAGTCCAATCGGGACAAGATTAGTTTAGATTGTTTCCCAAGTCTTCGGACTATAAATATGTACCCTTTGTTATTCGTAAGAGGGAGCGTTATCACGTCTCGCAAAAACAACAACTCTCGGCGCACCGCCACCCCTAACTCTAGGGTTTCATCCAAGTAAGCGCCATGCTGCCCTGATCGCTTCTTGCGATCAGGGCAGTATTGTTCTTGCTTTTACCTTGGTATTACTCGTACTGAAGCATTTTTGATGGCGAGTAATGCTAGTTATCCTGATGTTCGTAGCATGGCTTTTAGTAGATTTGTTGTGCTTCGTTGCTTCTCATCTACGAATATCATGTTGTCTCTGTGCAGTAACGTTTCAATCTTATGCTAGTTCTTGTCGCATAGAATTAGCTGCACAGAGGCAACACCCTGCTTCTTTTATGTCTAGTAGATCTAATCTGTTATGGTTTGCTCTTATCCTAAGAGTTGGCGTAATATCTGCTAGGTTAAGCCTTGCAAACGGATTGGATGATCCGGTGGTGTAATAGATGCTTTATCTTAGTCTTGATAGGGATTGTTCCGAGAATCGGCTCTTGCTAGTTCTTAGGCCTCTGTTTTGGGTTATGGTTTAGTTGTCTGTTACGTTCATTAGGCCTAGTCACGTGTAGGATGTTCCGATCTAGCAGTGAAGCTGTTACCATCGTGGATTAGATTAATTAGATTTAATTGAAGCAGCTTTATAGTTATTTGCTTTATTCATCAATATCCGGATAGATACAGATCCAATCTGACACCGGGACTCGATCGGCTCTTTAAAGCCGATGCAAGAGTCGTCCCGGGGAGCCGACCACGGCTCGGACTTATGTTTACACGTGTCTTTGTACGCAGGAAACTGTTTGGAGCACGTTCGCACCCTCCTAATTGGGTATAGGTCAGGTGGCACGCCCGGCTTTCCACAGAATCTCCGGGCGCGTGACGGAATTGCGGGCCGTCGACGAGGGAGTAGTGCCTGCCAGCGCTCCGGTGACCTCCCGGCTCTTCGTGTTGCCTGTCGCTGCTCGCCGGTGGGTTTCGACCGACAACAATAGCAGCTTTTGGATCTATGGATATCGCGTCTTGGTTTCAGACAGCACCTCACTGATGAAGTACACAGGCCTCTGGACAGGCAAAGCGTGTCCCTCCTCTTGTCTTTTTACAATGATGGCTGCACTGACACTTGGGTTGTTGCTGCTACGTATAGGTAGAGGGGCTCGCTGCCCATAGGTGGTGTTAGTATTGGAGCGTGAGTGAGCGACGCTTTGAGCTTGTCAAGGGCTTCTTGAGCCTCGGAGGTCCATGAAAAGCGCTCGGTTTTCCTCAGGAGTCGGTACAGAGGCAAGCCTTTCTCACCGAGTCGCGAGATGAAGAAGCTAAGGGCTGCCAGACAACCCATGACCTTCTGCACCCCCTTTAGGTCTCGGATCGGTCCCATCCGAGTGATGGCCGAGACTTTCTCAGGGTTGGGTTCGATGCCTTACTGGGAGACGATGAAGCCCAAGAGCATGCCTCGAGGCACTCCGAACACGCACTTCTCCGGATTAAGCTTTACCCCCTTGGCTCTAAGGCAATCGAATGCGATGCTGAGATCGGTCACCAGGTCGTCAGCCTTCCTGGATTTTACAACGATATCGTCGACGTATGCTTCTACGTTCCGCATGATATGGTCCCCAAACACGTGGAGCATACACCACTGGTATGTAACCCCGGCGTTTCTAAGGCCAAATGGCATCGTGATGTAGCAGTACATACCGAAAGGAGTGATAAAAGAAGTCGCGAGCTGGTCGGACTCTTTCATCTTTATTTGGTGGCAACCGGAATAAGTATCAAGAAAGGATAAAAGTTCACATCCCGCAGTTGAGTCAACTATTTGATCAATTCATGGCAAAGGAAAGGGAACTTCCGGACATGCTTTATTTAAACAAGTATAATCTACGCACATCCTCCATTTTCCATTTTTTTTCTTAACTAATACAGGATTAGCTATCCACTCGGGATGGAACACCTCCTTGATGAATTCGGCCTCCAAAAGCTTGTGCACCTCCTCGCCGATCGCCCGACACTTGAGCTCGTCGAAGCGTCGCAGGCGCTGCTTCACCGGCTTGGAGTTGGGCTGGATGTCAAGGGAGTGCTCGGCGACCTCCTTCGGTATGCCAGGCATGTCCGAGGGGCTCCACGTGAAGATGTCTGCGTTGGCGCGGAGGAAGTCGACGAGCACCACTTCCTATTTGCTGTCGAGGGTGGCGCTGATCTTCAGCGCTTTGCCGTCGAGGATGTTCGAATCGAGGGGCAGGTCCTTGACACCCTCGGCAGGCTCGAGGCTGCCCACATGTCGTAGCGTGGAGTCCATGGCCTTGTTCGCCATCTTCTCCAATTCGGTGGCAAGGGCCTCATCCGTTGCGAGGGCCTTGGCACGCTCGATGCACTCGACGTCACACTCGTAGGCGTGCTCGAACGATGGGCCGACGGTGATGACGCCCTTCAGACCCAGCATCTTCATCTTGAGGTAGGTATAGTTTGGGACCGACATGAACTTGGCGTAGCATGGCCGTCCCAGAATGGCATGGTACGCTCCACGGAATCCCACCACCTCAAAGGTGAGCACTTCCTTGCGGAAGTTTGCCGAAGTGCCGAAGCAGACAGGTAGGTCGATCTGACCAAGGGGCTGGACCCCGCTTTCCCGGCTGGGGCGTAGCTTGTCCAGGCTGATCCCCATGAGCTCCAGGGTGTGCGCGTACATGATGTTGAGGTTGCTGCCTCCGTCCATGAGCACCTTGGAGAACCGAGTGTTGCCGATGACTGGGTCAACGACAAGTGGGTACTGCCCCGGGTTCGGGATGTAGTCGGGGTGGTCCTCCCGGCTGAAGGAGATGGTGTCCTCCGACCAGTCGAGATAGGATGGCGTGGCCTTGTGGACGGAGAAGACTTCTCGGCGCTAACACTTGCGCTGCCGAGAGTTCATGTTCGCCGTTGGCCCGCCGAAGATGAAGAACACGTTCTCCACCGAGGGGTAGCCGTCGCCATCCGTGTCCTCCGCGTCCTTCTTCTTGTCCTCGTTCTTCCGACTGAGGCAGTTGAAGTACCTGCGGAGCATGTTGCACTGCTCGAGAGTGTGCTTGACCGAGCCCTTGTGATAAGGTCACGGCTTCTTGAGCATGTCGTCGAATAGGCCACCGCCCCGAGGGGGGCCTCGGGGACCTTTGCGATCGGGGGTGACGGCGAGGGCCTCGTCGGAGTCCTCCTCCTGCCCCTGACCGTCCTGGTTCTACGGGCCTTTCTTCTTTCCTTTCTTCCCCCGCTTCTGCTTCTTCGCGGGGGTCTTGGTCTTGCTGCCCTCCGCGGGCGCGTCCTCCTTGTGTTTTGCCTTCTTGCCGTCAAAGATGGCACCAACTGCCTCTTCGCAGGAGGCAAAGTTGGTGGCGACATCAAATAGTTCGTTGGCACTAGAAAGAGGGCTTCGTCCAAGCTCGTGCACCAGATCCCTGCACGTCATGCCCAGATGAAAGGAACTGATGATCTCGGAGTCGGTGACGCTGGGGAGCTCGGTGCACTGCTTGGAGAAGCGACGGATGTAGTTGCGCAAGTGTTCGTCAGGCTGCTGACGGCACCCTCAGAGATCCCAAGAATTCCCAGGGCGCACATATGTTCCCTGGAAGTTGCCCATGAAGGTCCTGACCAGGTCGTCCCAGTCGTGGATCTGGTTCGCGGGAAGGTGTTCAAGCCATGTCCGCGTAGAATCTGCAAGGTGCAGAGGCATGTTGCGGATTATCACAGCGTCATCACTTGCACCGCCCAGCTGGCAAGCCAGGCGGTAGTCGTTGAGCCAGAGCGCAGGGTCTGTCTCTCCTGAGTACATGGTGAGTGTGGTGGGTTGATGAAAGCGTGGGGGGAACGGAGTAGCGCGGATTTCGCGGCTGAACACATGGGTGCCCGGAGGCTCCGGTGATGGGCTCCTATCCTCCCTGCTATCGTATCAGCCGCCACACCGAGGGTGGTAGCCGTGGGCAGCACCGTCCTGCTTCTTCTTGTTGAGGATGTTGTGGGCGTCGCCGTCGCCGGCGTGCCCACGCGTGTCCCGAATGTGCTCCTTTACAGGAGTCAATTTGATACGATCGTGCACTGTGGGTGCCTTCGCCCCAATCGCTGGGCGTACCAAGGGTGCTTTGTCCCGGCCCACTGGTGGGGTGTGCACCGAGTCCTCGCGGTCTCGTCGTGCAGTTCTGCCAGCTTTTGCCGAGGCCGCCGAGCGCATGCGAGATGCAGAGCTCTCCGCCTGCTGCACCGCAGCAGCTTCGAGAAGAGCTTGTGCTTCCTTGCGCAGGTTGCGACCTTTGGGCATACAGGGATCAGGCATTGCGCGGAGTAGAATAGCCGCAGCGGTGAGTTTTCTGGCTGGCCCTGTCCAGGGCCAGTGGGTTTCCCACACCGTCATCCGCCATGATGCAGTCCCGGGCGATGTGTCCTGCCTCTCGAGCTCCCGCACCGTGGCCGGAACGCTCCTTCTCGAGTGTGGCGCGTAGCTTTTGCATCAGCTCGCGCTCCTCCTGGAGCTTGGCCTCAAGCTCCCGGAGTTGCTCCAGCTGTGACTGCTGCAGCACCGAGTTTGCCGAGGGCGCCGGTCTGGGCGCCACAGGCACTACCGGCGCCGTTGCAGGGGCGTGTTCGGGGTTCGGCGCTTCGTCATTGTGCTCCTCCAACTCGACGATGAAGCATTCCTGAGTGGGATCATAATCCCCCTCGCTGGAGTCGTCAGAGCATGTGAGGCAGTAGTCCGCCGTAGCCTTAAATGACAAAAAAGCCTCGCGATCGCGAAGCCAAGAGTAGTCCCCCTCCGGGGCTACGTGACCGCGCACGAAGACGTACCCCTCGTCCGCGGAGTCGGGGTACGAGTTATCGGGTGATGACGCGATGAGGTTCCGGATCGAGAGCAGATGATGCTCGGGAAAGCCTTTATACGCGCTCATGTTGGTGCTGACGGATGAAGCGTAGATCTCAGAAGGAGTGCGCATCCCGAAGGGAAAGAGCGGTGTCTTAGCCGCATTCCCCTTGTGAGGCACTGTTGCTGCCTTTGCTGGTGAAGAGGTGGCATCCTCCACCATGGCGACAGGCTGCAGCACGCTAGCTTGTACCCACGTGGGGGAGCTGGGGCGAGCCACCCTGCGCCGCTCCATGCGCGCTTGCCGCGCGCGTTGGCCCAAGCACCTCCTGCATCGGGGTGGTGGAGCCAGAGTGTCGAGGTTGGCTCTAGGCGGGAGGAGCTCCATGTCGTAACTGTTGCTGGTTGCCATGAACTCGAGACTCCCGAACTGGAGCACCGTGCCTAGCGGGAGCAGGCGTGGCCCGTCTGCCATCTAGAGAGCAAGCGGGAACAAGAAGCGAATGTCACGCAGCTGCCCCTACCTGGCGCGCCAACTGTCGGTGTCCGAACCTCGTGGTCTAGCACCAACTAGTGAAATGCTGCGTGTCCTAGTCCCTAGATGGTTGATGCAAGAGCTAACACAATGACACAATGTTTATCCTGGTTCCGGCCACCGGGCCATACGTCCAGCAGGGTGTGCGAGCACTATCTTATCTTGCACCGGGGTGCTTGTAGTTGGGGGTACAAGCTTACGCGAGAGAGGGAAAGAAGCTCCCAAGTCTCTGTGTACGCTAGGATGATTGAGGTGAGTGCCAATATCGAGCTCAAGTGAGTGTGCATGTGTGTGTGTGTTCGCGTGGTTTTGCCGTTCTCCGTGTGGGGTTCTGCCCGTGCTCCCGTGTCTTTGGAAAGAAGCCCGCCTCCTCCTTTTATAGGCTCACGGAGGGGCGGTTACATGCACGGGGTGATCACTGATGTCGTCATCCTCTCCCCGAATTGGGGGGGAGCAGTAGATAGTTGCTGTTGCCGGGCACTGTGGGGCATGGCGTCGGGCGTGGCCATCGTCCTTGGAGGCCTTTTAGCCACGCGTGGAATGCGCCGGCGTCCTATGGCTCCAGTGAGCAGCGTAGCGACTTCTGTAGGGCGTACTATCCTCCGCGTCTTGACCCGGCGGAGCGCCGAGGCTCCTGCTGATGGCGGTATTATTCTAGTCAAGGGGCCGTACATCATCCGAGGGTCGTCCCCATGCTCGCCAAGGATCCTGCAGAGGAAGAAGTACGAGGATTTGGTGGCACAGTGGTGGGAGCAGTGTCAGGCATGTCCGCACAGCGCGCTGCAGGTCCGCACAGCGCCGGGGATGGCGGCACAGTGACCGGAGTTGGCGGACGGGACTCCGGTCATGTCCACTGTGCGGCGTGGGCACTGACGTCGTATGACTACCGCGCTTTGCAGTGGAGTGGTTGGTAATAAATGCGCTTGTCCATTGAGCGGGTGGGTGGCAGTCTCCGTCTGTCGAGGGGGGTCTCGAACGAGGCAGAATTTCCCCTGCACCAAGGGCCTGCGGTGGGCTCGGCTGATGGGGCCTCGAGCGAGGCGGAGTTCTCTTGCTCTTCGAGGGTGGCCCTTCACCCTCGAGCGAGGCGGAGATGTAGCGCGCTGTCGGAGGCCTCGGCGGGGAGGCCTCGAACGAGGCGGAGATTGCCCTGCGGCTTTCGGGGAGGCCTCGGATGTGCCGTCCCTCGGTGTTGGGCCGTGGGCTGAATACAGATTGGGCCTCTATGGAATCTGGAGAGGATTTGGACATCGAGTAGTCCTTCTTCCCCGAGTAGTCCTTATTCCCCTTCGGATCGGAGGAAGATGGCTCGCCTTGGCTCGCCATGGCTGTGGAAACCGATGAGGCGGTTGGCGCTGTTTGGGGAGAGAAACGAGATGGCGACAAGTGTTTGTGGGTGCTTTGGGCCCGATTGCTTAGTCGTGTTTTTTGCTTTTGGGGGCGTTTTAATCCCTAGATTAGGGTGCCCCATATTTTGGTACCCGACAGTATGTATGTCAAGTATAGAGTATATATATAGTTATACTAATTTTACATATTATTATAATGATATTATAATAGTATATTAAAAAATATGGGCCCTTTTGAATATTTTCACGTAGTAAGATTTAGAGTATCCTAAAATAAGATTTAGAGTATGAGTATCTAAAATAAGTATATAAAGTATGTATCTATACGCAACATGGTTGATTGAAGATGGGAGTAGCTAGACCCAGTAGTAGGAAAAAATGCAAATCTTTTTTAGGCTGGCTAATTGGTACCACGTACTTCAGTTCCATTCAATTAAGTACAACTAGTATATAAGTAGTGTATTAACTTGAGTGTACACACAGGAATCTACGAAAGCGGCAAGAAGGTGATCCACTTCGCCGCTGCTTTAGAGCCGTCCTCTTTTATAGCCGCAGTTGGAACAGTCGCAGCAAAAGCTGCAGAAGCAACATTAGTAACAATTTTGATAAAAAAACATTAGTAACAACAGTAGCAACAGCAGCAGGAGGACCAGAAGCAGCAGCAGCAACCGCAGGGAGCATAACGGGTACGTCCGCTTTACAGCCGCAGCAGCAGCTGTTGCTGATTTTCGTCTAACGTGGTACTCCTGCGTAAGAAGCCACATAACCGCTGCTTTTTTTTTCACTAGGAGAGGTAACAGAGGGCACAGTGAATTGAACAGGAAGAGCAGCAAAGGCAGCAAGCTATGCCTTCTGCTGGGAGTGCCTTAAAGCTATGCGTCACGGCGGCGGCGTCTCGTGTCTGCCTAGACTGCTTCCTGGAAGGGGATAATCTTTGCCTCTTCGCCTACGGAGTGCCTTTCTGGTTCTACGCCGCGAGCAATATTCAGGGCATTGTCAACAGGGCTCTACAAACCTGTGCCTACTTCCTCAGTCCCTAAATAAGTGTCACTTGCGCTTCCTGAGAAACAATTACCGGCAATTATATATTAAAAAATATTAATATTTATCCAGAAAAAATAGCGTGCTATAGCGGCGCTGCGCGCCAGAGCAAACGCCGCGACACAATTTCACTTTTTTGCGCTATTGCGCGCTATAAGGGATTTCAGTTAGAGATTTCGATTGATTCAAGAATTAATGAATTATCTATAATTATATAAATTAGTGATTCAGTCCACTGTTAGTGATTTCAGTTAGTGATTTTAGTCCAGTCTCCACTGTTATGAGTTATCACTTATCAGTTAGCTCACTTCATATGATAATTTGCAGTCCACTTAACAAATAGCGCGCTATAGCGGCAACAGCAAGCTAACACTACTGTGTGTAGCCGTCGCCACCGCTATAGCGGCAATAGCGGCCAGAACATGCAAACGCTAAATTTGATAGCTCGCTATTTAAATCATGGATATTTATAATACATAATTAGTATCATTAGAAAGATTTTTAAATATAGTTTTTTAACAAATTTATTTTGAGACACAAATGCTACACGTATTTTTTATAAATCGAATTAAATTTGTGGCACGTACACCAACAGTGATGATCTTTAGGGCGGAGGGAGTAGGTTGACGAAGATCCCCCAAGAGGGTCTTGCGCCGCGCCAACGACCTACTCGACCGCAACGGCTTTGGCAGCTACAACGCTATGGACAATAACTGCTTCGACTATGCCTTTTACTGCAAGAAAAAGAGTGGGGCCGAGCTCAGGAGGGTGTGCCTCCTAGGCCGGTCTCAATGGGAAAAGTTTCATCTCCCACTTTCCAACACGGTGAAACTCTATATGAAATGAAGCTCTCCCACAATGACAAGTTTCATGACACGGTTTCACAACTTATTTTTACTATTCTGGGTCCCACCTCCCTACCTTTCCTCTCATCCCGCATCCTCCCACACGCGCCTTGCCGTCGCGCGGAGTACATGCGGCGTTCGCTCCGGGCGGCTCCCTGGGAAGGCTACAATCCCGCTCGACCTCAAGGACGCCGAGGCCAAGCCCGTCGTGCTGCACAGCGACCTGCGCACGACGACCTGCGCAGGCCCAGGATGCAGCGGAGCGCGACGGAGCAACGGCCGCGCCGGACGGCCTCGCCCACGCCGCGGAAGCCGCGCCCGCGCTCGACGGCCTCGCCATCACGCGAAGGAGCGGCACCCGCGCTCCACGGCCTCGCCGTCGCGCGGAGGAGCAGCGCGTGCGCTCGCCCAGGCGGCCCCGCGCATCGGAGGCACGCGCTCGTGGCGGCGGCCGACGGAGCCCGCGCGCCCAGGGCTGGCGCGATAGAGCTGACCGGCGCCCGCGCCCATGGCCGGCGGCGCCCTCACGCGGCGGCGGGAGCTCCCGCGCGACCGGCGGAGACGGCGCCCGCAACGACCGGCGGAGCGCGCGCTGGAGCGGAGCGACACCTTTCTCCCCCGATGAAACGAATCCACTGCCTCAACGGGAGTTTCGTGCAGATACCGAAGTTTTGGAAACAGTGCCCAAACGTTTCATCCCCATGAAACGTTCTCCTTCTCTCTCCTTTCCATTTCATGTAAAGATTCCCTTTTAGCTGACGGTGGTAGTGCTCCTGCCAACTTAAAAAATAATAATACTTTGTAGTATGTGTGTGTGTAAATATAGAGATAAAGGGAGAATAATGACCAACCAACTAGCCAATCCAATCCAACTCCAATCTCTTCGGAGGAGACTTCGCTAGCGAGAGAGCCCCCGCCGCCGCCCCCCTGCCCGTCCTCTCCGGCGACGAGGGTGGGGGGCTGGCCCCCTTCGAACCTGCTCGTGTAGAGTTCCCCTAGTGTTCTGAGTCGTATGGGTGTTTTGAGGACTCTTGTGCCCTCCTCAGAGTCGTCATCCTGGAGGTGGGCGAGCTGTCCGCAGCCATGGAGGCTGTTGAGAGCTTCCTCCAAATTGACGAGGTGAGTACTTCAATAAAGCCCTTAGCTTCTCCTGTGCTTCTGCCTTCTGCGCTCCATGGATGTGCAGGCGGCATGGTGCCGTTTCCATCCAGTTCGAGCAAAGGCAGAGGTGCGTTCAGTGACAGCTTCCACAGCAGTGACGCCAAGGTCACCTACATCACCACAACAAGCAAGCAGATGGACAAAGGGATTGGAGGGGCTCGTGTCCTCGCGTTGGGGCAGCGACGGCGGTGGCTGGTTGGTCTGAGGCCCGTGCTTTCTCAGCCCAGCGCTTGCGCCGATGGAGGCCGGGGTCGGCTGCACCTCCCGAGTGTTGGAGGCTACGCCAACCTTTGCATTGATCGTGACTTCCATAGCGGTGGTGCCGTACGCTGCTGCAAGGCCCCGGCGGCTCGTCTCTCGTCCGCAGCACCTTCCTGGCATCCGATCCGTTCGGTGTTGGTGGGGCCCGTGGGGCCGGTCTGCTGTGCTGTGGTGTCCACCTGCTGCGTCGGGCCCCGCCAGTGCTACGTGCTCCCCATGCACGAGGATGCGCTGTCCGGACGGCGTTTCGTGTCCTGCATGCAGGAGTAGTCCTCCTACAGAGAGGTGTGTGGTGGACGTCGTCCCTTGGTGGACACACCTCAACCACAACCTTGGCTCAACCTACTCCATCAGGTGGACAAAAGCCAGCCAAGTCATCAACAATTATGTTCACGGTGGCAGTAGGTTTCTTTGCAGCGTGTTGCCTTCATGTGGTACAGGTCCTTTTCCGTCGTCGGCATCGTTTTTGGCTGTGTAAAGCTCGGCCGCCTTCCACGGGATTTCATCAACTCCTCTGCTCCGACGTTACGTTTCTACCACATTGTTGGTTGTCGGAGATGTCTTCTCTTGAAGGAGTTGGAAGCCCACTTTTACCTCAGCTCAAAGTAGCAAGGCCTTTCCGCATCGGTGTCTCGCAGGTTCCGAGCAACCTGGGACGCCAACCGAGCTTCTCAAGGCCCTTGACGCGGTCATCGTCGAGCTTTTTAAGGATTTGTAATCTTTCAATCACCTTGTTTAAAGGTGTTCATGTACCGCTGCTTTACCTTAATTGATATATCGAAGTTGTTGTCAAAAAAAAATGACCAACCAACTATATTTGTATGTGGGAATTAAAAAAACTATATTTATATGTGTATCGAGAGAGTAATGACCAACCAACTGCACTGCTACTACTAGTAGTATCTTTATAGCTACTCCTGTGTGCATGCTATTTACAAAATCCAGTACTCAATGGAAATAAACGTCACGTCCCATGGAATTTGACCAAGCAAAGAAACGATGAAAGTAGCTACCTTACAACTTCCATCGATCTCAGCATAATAATACGCATGAACCACCAGTACTCCAGTAGCTTACAATAGGATACAACGCAGTTAGCACAAAACTGCTAGCAGATAGTTTTAGCCCCATTTTTGCCCTTTACTTTAAAATCGAGTAGGTGCAATTGATAGATAAGGCTTCACTATAGATTATTTTTTATTTTGGCTGTCAGAAGCTGCAGCTGTGTGCGTGCAATTTGACTTGCGTTCAACGAAACATGACATCAATTTGGCTTCGATATGATGCTCTTTTTTTTCCTCGACCGTGCCTCACTATGCCACCACTGCTAGAAAAATCAACACTAGTACCGGGCGGGAACCGCCGGTTAGTACCGGTTTCCCGCCCAGTACCGGCCGGTCGGTACTAAACTGCTCACCACGTCACGCATAGTTTTTTTCTTTTTCTTTTTTTCTCACTTTCTTTTCTTTTCTTTTCTTTTCGACACACGGCGCTGACGGCCACTACATTCACAATCACATCTCATTCACAATCACATGAATCACAAAAAAATCACAATCACATGAACTAGTTACAGATTTTACATGAACTAATTATGAATTTCACGAGAATAGATGAACCCCAATCACAGATTTCACGAACAAGATTTCAAAACAATCAAAAAAATTCACAATCCCCAATCACAGATTTCACGAACAAGGCAGCCTCCGCACTCCTCGCGGGCCCGGCGGCGGCTGAGGACGGCCTCCATGCCCCCGTGCGCCGGCGGCCGTAGAGGAAGCCCCCCGCGCGCCGGCGGCCCCCGGGGAAGCCCCCCTTGCGCCGCCCTCTGCTTCCAGGCGGCCGGGGAAGGCCCCCGCGCGTCGGCTTCGCAGCTCCCTTGGTGGCCGGCAGTGGCCTCAGCGCCACCCGCGCGCCGGCAGTGGCCAGCGGTGCCGCACCACCCGTGCATCAGCGACGGCCGGGGAAGAAGCCCCCCGTGCACCAGTGGTCCCGCTTCCTTGGTGGTCCTCCGCACCGGCGGTGGCCGGCAGTGCCGCGGCCTTGGTGGCCGGTGGCCTCCGGGCCACCCGCGCGTCGGCGCCGGCCGGGGAAGGCCTCCGCGCCTGTTGACGCTTCTTAAAGCGCCAATTTACGTACCGCAAGTGCACGGATCGTGTAGCTTTTCCCTTAGAGTATTCCCCCAAGGTTTATCAATCCACGGAACAAGTGTATTACTATGCTTAACTAAGCACTAATGATGTTGGCAAAAGATCTATATTGAGTGTTTGAGTGTGAAATAGATCTAATCTAACCAATCTAATCTAATCTAGACTAGTGAGCAAAGATAGATGTGTGCACAAGATATGAAGAGCATTTGTCAATAGGGTCTAGGATCACTAGAGATGTAATCGCCAAGCAACGAAGAACGGATCTAATCTACCAAAGCTGTGTTCCAAGATCAAAACATTTTCCTCCCGCATACTGTCACTACACGAGGATAATCGGTAACGAATCAACAAGAACACGATAGTTGATGTAATCTAAGTAAACCATGCAAGAGCAAAGCAAACCCAAAGCCAAGTCGCGAACTATTAGGCATCAAAGCATCATCAACAAGAATCATGATAGATCAATCTCATAAAGGATTCGGCAATTACAACTCAAGATCTCCTTACAACCCCATGAACAAACGAGGACTTTACCCCATGAAGTTAAGCGAAGCGTAGTCGATCATGGTGACGCAATCTCCGGCAAGGGATGGATCCCTTACTGTCCTCCAACTTTCAGCGGCGCCGAGGGACGATGATGCCTCCAGTGTCGCCTTTCTCTTGTCTCTAACTCGAATGTATCTCTAGATGCTCTTTCTCTGCGATCTCTGCGATCCCTCTGTGGTTCCCCTGTGGTGGTCCTCTTTGACGGCGGCTTCGGGGTATTTATAGGCATATATGGTCGGTGGTTTTGGTAAAACATAGATTAGGGTTGACGCATACTTTGTGCTGAAGAAAACCGAGATCGATTGGGCTCCGAAAAGGGCTAGGCCGGCCGGCCCAAGGACTCCAGGCCGGCCGGCCTGGGCCTTTTTTGGCCCCTTTCGGTCCCATCTTTCGTGTGTTGAATCTTCCTCTTATTCCTCATCTTAGCCCAATTGTAACCATACGTCAAAACATCTCCGAAAATGTCCAATTTCCTGTCAAAATGCAACATGCTCCAAAATCCAGGACAAAATCGAAAACGGTCAAGTTCGGGTGCCAAGTGGCGGGTTAGTACATGAATCATCCCGAAGAATTTACCAAAACAACTCCTAATCATATAGTAAAATGGGTACTTAAGGAGCGCCAACATTCCCCCATGCTTAGCTTTTGCTCGTCCTCGAGCAAATCAAATCATCAAATCCTTCCAAGGGTTGCTCAAGAGTTCTCGAACTGCAAAATTTACTTATGCAAACAAGTCTAACAATATTTCTTCAAACAAAGGTCAGAGGAGCAGCGAGGATAATCATATCATGGGCGTTTAAAAACTCAGCCAATATTACTCCACAACTCTTACCTTTAGCCGGTAACTCGAATATCGACAACACTTGCTTTTTTTGCCATCCTTGGAGGTTTTTCTCTCTTTTTTTATTTAAGAAACAAAATACCCTGCAACAAAGGTTAGACCAAAAATTCTTGCACAAGTCCTTTCATGTCTTTCAATATAAGTGGCTATCCTATTTTTATTTGCAAGCTCTCATCTCCCGAAAGTCTCTCAAGTATAAAGTGGGGCTATAGGTGAGGCTTAGCAAAGTATATACATATATTGTCAAATTAAGAAAACCTTCTAATGATTGCTTACCTTCCGAGCCAATGATCATGAGAGTTTCTCCATAGTGTAAAGGGTTCAAGGGTAAGAAGATTTAGAATGGTGGAGATGTACAAAGGCATACAAAAATATTGACTTCAAGGCACAAGCATCGTCCTCGTTGTCGGGTTGCACATGGTTGGAATTGAGGATATTGTTCTCAAATAACAAGGTGATATCTCTTTGCACTTCTCTAACCGTAGAATCCCTTCCTTTATTTTTTCCTTCTATTCTCATACATTTTTTTCTTTTCTCTTTCTTTTTTTTCTCTTCCCCCCCTGAATTTTCTCTCTCTGTTCCGACCCTTTTTATAGGACACTTTCTATAAAACATAGATAGGCAAATCTCCAAAGTGTCTCCCTAAATTTTTGGAGCCCGAACTGAGACCAGAGAGGCCTAGGCCGGCCAGCTCAAGAGGTGTAGGCCGGCCGGCCTGGGGCTTTCCCAGGTCGGATTCGGTCCATCTTTTGAATACTCCTTCCTTTCTTCATCCCAAAGTTATGTTTTATACAAATCATGCGCAGAAACAGAACGTATCCTCACAATTGGGTTGTGGTCAAGGAAGATGATAATAAACAAGATAATCTCGGGTTCGGGTTTTGGAATCCGGTAGATCTCATGAGTTGTTCCAATGAGGAATTCTCATTACCGAATATTGACGTGGCTAGCAATTCAGAGATGAAAAATACGGACATGATCATTGCTCGAAATTAAAACTCCCAAGAGAAAGAAATCCTAACTCAACTCAATGTACATCCAATACTTATGGTGGAACGAATATAGCTTTTGGATGATAGGATTTTTACTCTCAACTTGCCAAGAACTTGATCAACCTTATGTTTGTAGGGGTTTTATTATTTTTATGAAATTAAAGTCCTCCAAATCATGCCTTACTCGCAAGCGTAATCAAAACCAAGTGCTAGATCAAAGCTCAAGTGTGGGTATTAACATGAATGAATAATTTACTAAGCTCCACAAATACGAATTAATTTTCATGACAACGCTCGTGAACAATTGCTTTTAAAGAAAATAAAGTAAAATTGAATGCATAAATAAAATTGCACGATCCAACAAAAACAAAGACTCTTTTTATTTTGTTTTCATGACTCAACGCTAAATTAAGACTCACTCTCACACATGCGAAAAATAAAGCACACAACGCTAGACTATGACTCTCACACGACTATGACTCTCACACATGCGAAAAATAAAGCACACACACACGACGAACTTTCAAGTAAATAAAGACCAAAATTCAATCTACGAGTCGTCACACCTTCCCCCATGCTTAGATTATGCGGCGTCCTCGTCGCAATGATATAAAAGACGGGTGTGACACTCGTCGGTGTTCTCAACAGCACCTCGGGCAATTGCATCTTGGACGCCCTCCTCCTTGCTTTTGTAGATCTCCGACCATCCCAAATAACTTCCTTATGTTGCGGATAAGGAAGTTGTAGTCTCTCTCGACCAAGATCTTGATGTCGTCCATCCTTCGATCCATTGCCACGATTCGATCGTGACACCTATCGATGGTGGCGCGGAGATCCGCGATCTCATTGCGGCACTTGAAACAGCACCCGGAGTGATGCCTGCTGTGGTTGGGGCTGTCATCTTC
Organism: Panicum virgatum; assembly: GCF_016808335.1. NCBI lineage: Eukaryota > Viridiplantae > Streptophyta > Magnoliopsida > Poales > Poaceae > Panicum > Panicum virgatum. The sequence goes on along the minus strand of NC_053143.1, from coordinate 19,732,582 downwards.
GGGCTCGTCGTCGTCCTTCTTCTTCTTGCCGCTATCACCTCCGGAGGGGTCGTCTTCTTCCCTTCTCTCCTCTTCGGGCCACCCCGGCCAATCATCATCGTAGTCACGACCAGTGGCGCCCCATGAACCAGGGCTCATGATGCTCTCCCAATCACTGTCTCCAGCATAGTCCTTCGGCTCTGGGGTGTGCTCGATGTAGTTCTTTCTTTTGACTCCGAGGAGGCGCAAGGAACGCCTAGGCGCGGGTGACTTTTTGTCTTGTCGCCTCTCGCCTTCGTCTTCGTCGCTGCTGATGACGACGACCACCCTTTGGGCTTGAGCTAACTTCTTGTTGTACCATTGAAGGCCCTTCCCTCCGACGCTCATCCTTGCTTGAGTATTGAATTTCTTCGGAGGAGCTTTCGCTTCACAACGTTTTGCTTCGACAAGGAGGGACTGCGCACCGGTTGCCGAGATGGGGCTAGGCGTCTTTGGCATGGGGGTATCGGGCGTCCAACCCCTCTCCTCGATCTCCATTGATGCAATCATGGCTCTTGCGCTCGCTGGACCGGCCATTGTCGACGTCTCTCTCGAGGAGGTGGTGTAGATTGAAAAGTATGAGAGAATAGATCTAACCCGCACCTCTATTTATATCCCGAAAAGACTTGGTCGAGAAGTCCAAAATCTCTTTGGTTTTGGCATGCGAAATCTATAAGGCACAGGTTTGAAATTTCCTTATCTCGTACCTACCAAAAATTGAGACCGATTCTCACACGAGGAGGCTTAGGCCGGCCGGCCTAGGGGTGTTGGGCCAGCTGGCCCAGGGGGTTTTTCTCCCCCCTGGACTCCATCTTTTTCCGAGGTGCTCACCAATAAACTAGAAGCCTATGTTTTACTCAAAGTTCGTCCAGAATAGAAATAAAACTAAGAAAATAAAATCTAAAAGAGAATATTTACAAACTTACCTTGCTTAACGTCGTTAGGCTTGACGTTCCGGTTCCTCATCCATGGTGTATATGTCAATGTAATGAAGGGGCACGACGTCGGGCTCCAAGAATACCTTTAGTCGCTGTCCGTTCACCACATATTGGTCGCCTTTCACATCCATGATTGTCACCGCTCCCGTGGGTGAAACCGAGTGTACGACGTATGGTCCATCCCATTTGCTTTGTAATTTTCCTTTGCCAAAAAGTTTGAATCTTGAATTGTAGAGTAGGACCTTGTCTCCTTCTTTGAATTCCTTGTTTTGTAATCGTTTGTCGTACCATCTCTTCATCCTTTCTTTGTAAATTGATGCACTATTGTACGCTTTAAATCTTAACTCCTCCAATTCGCTTATTTGGATTCTCCTTTTAATCCCAGCGGCTTCCGCATCAAAGTTCATTTCCTTCATTGCCCAATACGCCTTATGTTCTAGCCCAACCGGTAAGTGGCATGTTTTTCCATAAACAAATTGATAAGGAGTCATACCAATCAGGGTTTTGTGTGCCGTACGATATGCCCATAGTGCATCATCTAGTCTCTTCGACCAATCTTTTCCTCCTTTTACCACGGCCTTCTTTAAAATATCCTTCAATTGCTTGTTCGAAGTTTCCGCTTGTCTGTTTGTTTGGGGGTGATAAGTCGTGGACACTCTATGTTCAATTCCCAATTTCTTCAAGCATTTACCAAAGTCTTTGCCCGTGAAGTGTGTTCCTCCATCGCTTATCAAGATTCTCGGGATGCCATATCGAGGGAAGATTACCGATTTAATCATGTTTGTGGACTCCTCCGTTGATGCCTTCCGACACGGCATAGCTTCAACCCACTTAGAAACATAGTCCATCATCACCAATATATGCTCAAACCCATGTGAGTTCACAAATGGTCCCATGAAATCAATTCCCCAGACATCAAATAGATCTATTTGCAAATTGTAGTTCAATGGCATGGCATTCCTTTGCGAGATATTCCCCGTCCTTTGGCATTCCGGACAAGTCGAAACAAATCTTTTCGCATCTTCATGCATCTCGGGCCAATAGAATCCACTAGCCCATACCTTAGCTTGAGTTCTAAAGTGCTCATAATGTCCTCCATATCCCGACGAGTGACACTTCCTTAGAACTTCTTCACGTTCCTCCCTTGGTATGCATCTTCTTAGGACTCCATCTTCTCCATATCTATATAAGTATGGTGGGTCCGAATAGTATTTTCTTCTTTCCGCGATCACTCTTTTCTTTGCATTCTTGTCCAAGTGATCCAAGGGCATCCCTTTTATTGCTCTTATTATTTCATTCATCCAACTATCTTTGTCGAGAATTCTATATAGGTGATCATCTCTCATTTGATCCTCGATCGGTTTTTTTTCCATCATCTCCATGGTTCATCCTTGATAGGTGGTCGGCCACAACATTTTCTGCCCCTTTCTTGTCCCTTATCTCCACATCGAATTCTTGTAGCAATAGGATCCATCGAATCAAGCGTGGTTTAGCATCTTTCTTGGACAAGAGATACTTGATTGCCGCATGGTCGGTATAAACTATCACCTTTGAATTTACTATGTATGATCTGAATTTTTTGAAGGCGAACACCACGGCAAGCAATTCTTTCTCCGTTGTTGCATAATTAAATTGGGCTTCATTGAGAGTCTTGCTTGCGTAGTAGATAGCATTTACCTTCCCCTCTTTCCTTTGTCCAAGAACGGCTCGTACGGCGTAGTCGCTTGCATCACACATGATTTCAAAAGGTAGATTCCAATCTGGAGGTTGCATGATAGGAGCACTTATGAGGGATTGCTTGAGTGTTCGAAATGCGTGAAGACAATCACTATCGAAGATGTATTCCACATCTTTTTGGAGAAGTTGTGTCAATGGCTTGGTGATTTTTGAAAAATCCTTTATGAACCTCCTATAGAATCCGGCATGACCGAGGAAGCTCCTCAAAGATTTGATGTCCGTAGGTGGTGGCAATTTCTCCACGGTTTCTATCTTTGCTATGTCCACCTCTATCCCTCTCTCGGAGATAACATGACCGAGAACAATTCCTTCTTTCACCATGAAATGACACTTCTCCCAATTAAGCACAAGATCAACCTCTCCACATCTTTTAAGAACTTTCTCCAAATTTCCCAAGCAATTATCAAAACTAGTACCATGCACCGAGAAATCATCCATGAATACCTCCATAATCTCTTCTATGAAATCTGAAAATATAGCCATCATGCACCTTTGAAAAGAAGCGGGCGCATTGCACAATCCATAAGGCATCCTCGATATGCAAAAGTTCCATACGGGCAAGTAAACGTGGTCTTATGTTGATCATCCGGATGAATAGGTATTTGGAAGAATCCCGAGTATCCATCAAGGTAACAAAAGTGTGAATGCTTTGCCAACCTTTCTAGCATCTCGTCAATGAATGGTAGTGGAAAATGATCCTTCCTCGTTGCCTTATTCAATTTTCTATAATCGATGCACATCCTTCATCCCGTGATGGTTCTTTGCGGTATCAAATGCTCCTTCTCATTTTTCACAACCGTGAGTCCTCCTTTCTTCGGAACGCAATGCACGGGGCTTACCCATTCACTATGTGGCACGGGGTATATTATTCCGGCATTCAGCAATTTGATAACCTCCTTCTTCACCACATCACGCATAGCATGGCTCAACCTTCTTTGATGCTCTATGACCGGCTTGTATTGCTCCTCGAGTTGTATACGATGTGTGCAAAAAGCGGGGCTAATACCTTTCAAGTCGTTAATCGAGTAGCCGATCACCTTTTTGTGCTTCTTAAATAAATTCAGCAACTTCTCTGTCTCTTCCGGGCTCAATTCGTCGCTAATAATCACCGGAAAAGTCTTGCCATCTCCCAAAAATTCATATTTCAATCCCTTGGGGAGTGGCTTCATCTCAACATCGGGCGCACCATCCTCTTCTTGATCTAACTCTCCAATGTCTTCAAATTTTTCTTCTTCCAAATTCCCGTGTTGCGGCTTCAACTCTTCCATTGTTTCCACTAGTTCTCCGTCTTGATCATCTTGAGCGTCTCCATTCTCCAAAGTGCGTTGGAGAGGATCCCTAAAAGAATCAATGGAACGAATGCTCTCTACCTCTTCGTTATCAAGAGGTAGAGGTGAAGCAAAAGACGGTTTTGAATGAAATTCGAATGAGCGCTTCTCTCCATCTAGATCAAAAGTGACAATCCCTTTTCCAACATCTAGAACATCATTTACTAATTTGAGAAAGGGTTTTCCAAGGATTATGCCTTCATGCTCATCATCACTAGCATTAATCACAAAAAAGTCGGTAGGAATTTTTTTACCCGCTATAGCAACATTTAGATTTCTAAGCACTCCTAGCGGTTTGATTAATCTACCATCTCCCATGATCAATTTAATGATTGTGGCATCTAGGTTTGATGTTTCGTTAAAAAGCTCAACATAAACTTTGGAACTCATCACACTAACATGGGCGCCAACGTCACATAAAACATTGCAACATTTTATTCCTTCTATTATGCAATCAACACGAGGTGTGGGTGATGGGTTACCTTCGCCTTGATCGCTTCCAATCGCATATACTTGGGCTATGTGCGCGTAGGGTGACGATTCCGAGTTCACCCCCAGGGTCCTTTTGATCCCCAGCACTTCGTCTATGTCAATCTCTTCCTCTTTTTCTTCAAAAAGTTTTCGAATAATATCACCGGCCAATTCCTTGAAAATGTATATCCCGTGTGATTATCCGGCGGGAAGTCTTCCGCTATCACCTTCGCCATTCCTCGCTGATTTGGATGCGGTCTTGCTTTGTCGAACAGTCTTCCAAAGTCAATTGGTATCCAATCCATTTGCTCGAATTCCCTTAGCGATTTGGCGGTGCCCGTGGTTCTTCCTTTCTTTTCCGGGTCGTCTTTCGTTGCACTCCGGATCGATGCTTCTTCATCGTGGTTTGTCTCTATGACTTTTCCATGCTTCGGTTGTTCTTCCTTCACTTCCGATGCCTCTTTTCTGAAAATTCAAGCAAGCACCCGCACTTGAGATTCTTCCTCGGAGCTTGCCGAACATCGTTTTTCCCAATCTCTTCGCATGGCCGCACCCTTGCTGATTTTTTGTAGGAGTTGGGCGGCTTCGGTGAGTGTTTTCTCCATGAGATCTCCTCCTGCACACATTTGAACAAACTGCATGCACTCGGGGGTTAGGTAAAAGTAAAAGGTATGCAAGAGTACTTCACCGGAAAATCCGAGCTTCGGTCCTTGCTCAATCAATCCATTGAATCTATCCCATGCTTGATCTATCCCTTCTTCTCCTTGCGCGAAGTTGATCCCTTGCTTCCGAATATGTTGAACCTTGCTTAACGGAAAGAACCGCTCGCAAAATTTCTTCATCAAGTCATCCCAATTTCCTTTTACCTCGAAGGATGCAAGTGCAAACCATCTTCTCGCTTCTTCCGCAAGTGAGTATGGGAAAAGATTCCATCTAAACCAAGCTAGCGGAACTCTGTCTTGTTGTACCGTGTTGCATAACATTGTGAACCACTTGATATGTCTATATGGGTTGTCCATCTCATCTCCTCTAAAGGGGTTTGCCGCCGCCATCATGATGATTTGAGGCTTGATCTCGTACGCGGTGGCTCGCAACACTGAATCTGATTTTTGCATGTCGAAGTCCTCCGATCGCGGGCTTGCATAGTCCCTTAGTGATTTTTCTCCTTCCTCCACGTGTTGAATGAGATGGCCTATCTAGACAATCAAAACAAAAATAAGAAAACAAAAATTTTCTAGGGAAAAGGTTAGGTGTTAGTAACCAACAAAATTAATACAAAGTTAAACGTAGCAAAATCGCTTGTTCCCCGGCAACGGCGCCAGAAAAGCTTGTTGACGCTTCTTAAAGCATCAATTTACGTACCGCAAGCGCACGGATTGTGTAGCTTTTCCCTTAGAGTATTCCCCCAAGGTTTATCAATCCACGGAACAAGTGTATTACTATGCTTAACTAAGCACTAACGATGTTGGCAAAAGATCTATATTGAGTGTTTGAGTGTGAAATAGATCTAATCTAACCAATCTAATCTAATCTAGACTAGTGAGCAAAGATAGATGTGTGCACAAGATATGAAGAGCATTTGTCAATAGGGTCTAGGATCACTAGAGATGTAATCGCCAAGCAACGAAGAACGGATCTAATCTACCAAAGGTGTGTTCCAAGATCAAAACCTTTCCCTCCCACATACTATCACTACACGAGGATAATCGGTAACGAATCAACAAGAACACGATAGTTGATGTAATCTAAGTAAACCATGCAAGAGCAAAGCAAACCCAAAGCCAAGTCGCAAACTATTAGGCATCAAAGCATCATCAACAAGAATCATGATAGATCAATCTCATAAAGGATTCGGCAATTACAACTCAAGATCTCCTTACAACCCCATGAACAAACGAGGACTTTACCCCATGAAGCTAAGCGAAGCATAGTCGATCATGGTGACGCAATCTCCGGCAAGGGATGGATCCCTTGCTGTCCTCCAACTTGCAGCGGCGCCGAGGGACGATGAGGCCTCCAGTGTCGCCTTTCTCTTGTGTCTAACTCGAATGTATCTCTAGATGCTCTTTCTCTGCGATCTCTGCGATCCCTCTGTGGTTCCCCTGTGGTGGTCCTCTTTGATGGCGGCTTCGGGGTATTTATAGGCATATATGGTCGGTGGTTTTGGTCCCATCTTTCGCGTGTTGAATCTTCCTCTTATTCCTCATCTTAGACCAGTTGTAACCATACGTCAAAATATCTCCGAAAATGTCCAACTTCCTGTCAAAATGCAACATGCTCCAAAATCTAGGACAAAATCGAAAACGGTCAAGTTCGGGTGCCAAGTGGCGGGTTAGTACATGAATCATCCCGAAGAATTTACCAAAACAACTCCTAATCATATAGTAAAATGGGTACTTAAGGAGCGCCAACAGCGCCCCCTCCGCACCGGCAGCCGCTCCTCACGCCGCCCCTGTGCCTTTCGTGGCCGGATTGAGGAAGAGGAGAGGGAAGAGAGGAGGGTGGGAGGAAGGAGCGGGAGAGGAGATAATAATGGCGCTGGTGGGAGTGGAGATAAAAAGGTGTGCGGACTGTCGGTGTGGCTGATGTTAGTACTGGGTTGCTTCTCCGTCCGGTAATAATTTAAGAATTTATGTACCGGCTGGAGTCACCAGCCGGTACTAAATTTCATCTATGCAATTTAGTACCGGTTGGAGCCATCAACCGGTACTAAATTGCCTTCTAAAAGTCTGAGGATCTATGTTTTGTATTCTTAGCCGGTACTAAATGCTCCCTGAGGTACTGTTCTATATGACCGGTACTAAAATCATATGTTAGTACCAGCTGAAAATACAGCCAGTACAAACGTCAGGGACGAATAACCCTTTTTCTAGTAGTGCACGAAGGAACTGTAGGGGCAGCTCGTGTGCCTTTGTAAGGGCGACTCGGCCAGCCGCCAATGCCAGGGTGCCCTTTTTATGCAGTGCCTTATGGCATGTTTTTCAATTAAGACGGAATAGAGTGAAAATTACCAATGGGCACTGCCCGACACATGAAGCAGAAATCTGTTAACAGTTCAAACACACATCAGAGGAGCCCCAACAGGTGGACTTTAATCCTGGTTGGGACCACGGGACCAGCCATTGCCTTGCTTCATCCATGATAATGCTGAGAAGCTGAACCACCTAGCACTACTACACAAAATCTTTTGCAAGGCATTTAGGTTTTATTAATGGTGGCGGTTTTTTAGAAAAAACGCCACAGTTAATCGAGGCCGGCCGAGCCAGCCCCCATGGCACAAAACCGCCACGGTTAATACATTAATCGTGACGGTTTTTATAACCTAAACGCCACGGTTAATCTGGTTTTTATAACCTAAACGCCACGGTTAATAGATTAACCGTGGCGGTTTTTGTAACCTAAACGCCACGATTAATAGATTAACCGTGGCAGTTTTTGTAACTTAACCGTCATGGATTAACCATGGTGTTTTTTGTTAATTAATCGCCGTGGTTAAGTCTGGGCTATAAATGCCCCACCCACCTTCTTCTTCCCTGCGGCTCCACCTCCATTTTTTAGGGTTTTGAGTTCCAAAACCCTAAAATTGGCCATTTCTTAGGGGGGAGTTTTGCCCTTGGAGTTATCGAAGGGTGGCACCGCAAGAGGTTGATTTATCGACGGCGAGAAGAGGACCGCGGCAGCACCAGCAACAAAATGAGTCGTCATTCCTACATTTATGTAATAGATCAGAATATATGCCTTCACATTTATGTAATGGAGCCAAATATGTATCTCTTCACATTTATGTAATGGGACCAACACATACTCGAACGACTCTCTACTACTACTACTTCTTCTTCTTCTAGTGCTACTACTACTACAACTACCACAACTGCAACTACTCTCTACTACTACTACCACTACTATTATATTCTACTACTGTACTACCAATAACACTACTACTACAACTAAACAGCTGCTGCTACACCTAATACTCCACTACTACTCATACTACTCTACTACTTCCCAACACTACCTCTACTACTACTACTCTAATTTTTTATATAAATTTCCATTTTTTATGAGATTAACTAAAACAGGTACAAATTGGAGAACTACAATGTGCAAATTTTGGGAAACTTAACCATGGCGGTTATTTTATAAAAACTTCCATGATTAATATTAACTGTGGTGGTTATTTAATAAAAAACACCATGGTAAATATTAACCGTGGCGGTTTTTATTAAATAACTGTTATGGTTAATATTATTAACCATGGCGGGCATCACAAGGAAACCGCCACGGTAAATCGAAGCATATATAAGCGCAGGGCTGCCAAAATTTTTGGCCACCGCCGTACGCCGCCGCTGCTGCCGCCATCACGGCCGTCGAGCTCCTCCGGCCCCGTCCCCGAGCACGTGTGTTCTGATCCCACCCCCGACTTCGAACCCTAGCGCCACGGCCGGGATCCGCACGGAACCCTAGCCGTCGCCATCGCCGGTCCGCCCTCGACATCGGGGCCTCCTTCCCCGCCATCGCTGGTCCGCCCTTGCGAGGAGGTCCGCCGCCTCCGTGGCTTGCACTGCCGCCTTCTTCATCCTCCTTGTCGAGGAGCTCTGCTAGGGACCCACTAGCTCTGGAACCCTAGCCGCCGGCTACGTCTTCTTCCCCGCCTCCATCTTCGTCCCCAGCTCGTCTTCTTCCTCCTAGTGTGTGCTGCCTCTCCCCGGCTTGTCCCCCAACTCCATCTGGTACCCCTAGCACCGCTGCCCTCTGGTCCCTGGTACATTGCCTTGATGGTTGTGATGAACTGCTGCCTGTGATGAACTGCTCGGTCTGGCAATTTGGATTGATATTGTGTTGAACTGCTAATTATTTTTTTGCCCAATTTGATGAAATGCTGCCTGTGATGCCAAATTTGATGGTTTTAAGTATGGCTATGCCACTTCCTACGATGCCCAATTTTGGATTTTTTTAACTGAGCAGATGCCACTGCCTTTACTGGATATCTGTTTAAGTTGTTTTTGTATTCTATGATGCCCATGATTTTTGAACTGAGCAGATGCCACTGCCTTCACTCTATGTCCTATATGATGTAGTACTGCCTTTACTACGATTTTTGAATGTGCAAACTACTGGTCCTATACTTGTTGTGTGGGAATGTCGATCCAATGGTTGTCTGGGAATGCAATTTTGTTTTACGTATATGTTCCGCAGGCTCCATGCTTTCATGGTCGAGATGTTTGCATTGGATTTCCTGGTGACTAGTCTCTTTTGGTTAGATCATGCTTACATTTAGTTTGGTTATTCATATGTTTTGTGCCATACTCCTACTACTACTCTCTACTACTGGCTGCTGCTCTCTACTACTCTACTGATATGAATTTGATGCCACATACAAAATTCAGAGAAAATTTACTAAATTGATGCCACATACTAAATTGATGCCACTACTCACTGTCTATGTATTGCACCTCTCTTTTTGAATTGGGTACTATAGCTGTTGTTACTGCTGCTTTTGTCTACTCCTATATGCTCTGACTACTTACTATCATTGGTGGCTGCTATCCTATATGCTCTGATTTACTCTGTCGTACTATCCTACTTACTACTACTGCTCTACTATCCTACTTACTCTGTCTTACTACTATTTGTTGTCCTATATGCTCTGAAATGGCTACTCTAACTTGCTATGTATTACCTATGGCTTGGTTAACCAACTACTACTACTCACTGTCACTCACTTAGCTATGTGATAATTTGAGCACATTGAAGGGTCAAGATGGCGGACTAGAGGAGGGGATGAATAGTCCTTTCTAATCTAATTGCGCTGGCTAACCGATAATCAATGCCGAATAGAAACTAATCGCTTAGCCAAGACTTCACCCCTCTAACTATGGCTCTTTGGTACCTCCAAAAAGATCCTACACAAAGCAAATGGAGTGCCGGGCTAGCTAGAGCTTACCTAACAATTCTAATGCAAGATCACAAAGACTGAAGCACTAGTACTTTACACACCGGGAAGCTCCTACACAATTCTAATGAGCAAAAGCACAAAGCCAAACCTAAGCTTACTAGATGCTCAAGGACAAGGATACACAATCCAAAACCAAGAGCTCAACTTGCTTAACTGCACGTGCTAAACAAGAGCAACTAATTAAGCTACCCAAGCTAACTAGTTACACTACGATCTCTACTTCTAGCTACACAAGCAAGAAGACAATTAGAGAGCTACATAAGCTTCTAATTGCAAAAGCAACTACACAAGCACAAGATATATATGAATGTAAATACAAGGCTTGATCGAATGTATCAAATCACCGAGAAGAGTAGACAATGTTGACACGGTGATTTTTTATCGAGGTATCGGGAAGCTTTCCAACTTCCCCCTACTCCTCATTGTGTCGACCAACACCCCGATGGTTCTTGGTGGCGATCCCCTGCCGCGCCCCGCAAGGCCACAAGACACCACTCGCAAGTGAGGTAGCTCAATGACACACTTCAATAGGGTTGCTCTTCACGATTTCCGCGAGGTGAGCACCAACTTCTCACAATGCTTCTCCGGAGCACCGCACAATGCCCTCGGTGTGCTTCACGGAGCCTCTTGCCACCAAGCCATCTAGGAGGTGGCAACCTCCAAGAGTAACAAGCACACCGGCTTGCAACTCGATCACCTAGTGCCACATGATGCCATCTCTCAATGCAACGCACTAGAATTGCTTTTCTCACTTTCTCAAAGTACACTCTCAAGCACAAGTGAGTTAGAGGGCTCTCAAGCACCTCCACACAAGCCACCAAGGCTAGAGTGTGCTCAGCTACCGGCCAAACACGGCCAAGGGGCGCATAAATAGCCCAAGCCTCGAAAACAACCGTTGCTCAACAGCAACCGGCCACGCATGCATCGAACGCAAGCATCGGACACACAGGTCTGAGCGTCCGATGCACAGACACCATCCACGTGTCCTACCTTTGAACCTCGCCTATTGATCTCCAACGGCTAGTTCACCCCGCGCGCGAGTTAATGTCGCATCGGACGCACAGATGCCTCACACCGACACGTCTGATGCGACCAGTCAGTCACACCGCCGCGCTGCACCACTTCACCGGACGCACAGCAGTGCCCTTGTTACAGCATCCGATGCGGGTCCAATAAGGTCCCGCAAGGGCCAAACTCGCATCGGACGCGTCCGATGCCAGGCCATCGGACGCGCCGATGCGCCTCCTCAGCCAAACCTCGCATGCTGCCACAACTAATGACATCGACGCTCCCATCGGACGCGTTCGGTGCTCAACACATCATGCGTCCGATGCGAGCCACGCATCAACGCCACAGCTGCCTGCTGCATCGGACACATGGACTCAGTGTCTGATGCAGCGTACGATGCACGGACAGAGGCACTCTGACCTCCTTTTCTCAAAACCTTTGCAAATGTGCCAACACCACCAAGTCACCATCACCTTGTGCACGTGTGTTAGCATTTTCACAATCATTTTTCAAAGGATTTTCACTTGATCTCACCGTGCCACACGATCCTAACACATTGCAAAGTTAGATTTCTCCAAGTGGCACTAGATGACTGATATGCAAACAAGTTTGCCCCTCTTGGTAGTACGGCCATCTATCCTAAATCCGGTTAAGCACTTCTCTACTCAACCTTAGACCGGTGAAATGAAATGCCCTAGGTTATACCTTTGCCTTGTGCATTTCCATTTCCTCCATCTCCTCCAATGTGCCAATGCAACACATGCACCGACACGATCAAGAATGATATGATCCAATCCATATCATCACATGACCTCTTTGGTCCATCGATCTTGACCTTGCTCGCTCTTCACCGTTGCCTTGGTCCATCGGCGCCAAGTCTTGCCCAAGCTTCACCACCTCGCGGTCAGTCGCTTCAAAGCCTTGACTTGCCCTTCATCATTGCAACCGGTCCATCAAGCCAAGCCTTGTCTTGATCTTCACCATCTTGGTCACATGACTCCATGTCACGTCTCATATGCAATGAGCTCCTTCTCATCATCTCATGTGGACTAATCACCTGTGTATATCTCCATACCACATTATTAGTCCACCTAATGTTTTCACTCAATTACCAAAACCAAACAAGGACCTTTTAATCTCCCCCTTTTTGGTAATTGATGACAACACTACAAAGATATGAAATTTATACATTAATTCCAAGTTAGCACGTCATATAAGTATAAATTGCTAACTTGGTTTAGATTTTATGTCACTTATCCAACATTTAAGCTCAATATTATGATTTGGATAAGCACCATAAATCCGACTTGGTAGTGATAACTCCCCCTACATGTGTGCTCAAATTGTTTGGTTTCAAGCTTGCACACATGCATAAATATGGAATTTGTGGGAGGGTTAGCACTACTAAGTGATGCTAAGGTATATAGGATAAACCTTTGAAGCATGATACCAATCGGAGTTGCATCCTTGAAGTTCATCCTTAGCACCAATGGGTAACTAGACATGTCATCAAAACTCAAGAAACCTCATGAGATCAACATTATAAGTAAGGCTCTTGATTCCACATAAAAACAAAACATGTCTAGCTACAACCTATGCATGCTAGTTTTCAAATCATCATTCAAGTTCTATGACTAGCATTCATCACACAAGCATTACATATAGAATTTAAAAACTTATGCAAATGCAAGCAAGCACATGAATCTGCACATATCAAATGCAATCAACCAAGTTCGTGAGCTTGCTCCCCCTACTTGTGTGCTTCTCTTGTCCAAGAATTTTGGTCCTCCTCTATTCTTCAATGTTTCTCCCTCTTGATCCATGTCCATACTTGCACTCTCATCTCATCTCTCTTTTCTTCTCATTTCTAATGACACTTTTATATCTTTGTCCAATTTCTCTCTCCCTTTGTCATCAATGACCATAAAAGATATATGGCCCAACACCACGTGAAAAGATGTATCATGTGAGCTTAATACCACGAATGTGAGTATCCTTTGATGCAAAGAGTTGAAAGATACCACTTGAGTGAATACCACATAAAGGCATATGATTGTAGCATTGTGATACCACGTGAAAAAGAGTGATATACCACGTGTAGAATCTATACATTTCTTGCAATTGGATACCACTTAAAGAATTTGACAATTATATCCAATTCTTGAACTAGATTGTTTCCATAAGCTTCTTTCTCTTTAACTTGATCTAGATTATTTGCCCAAATAATTCAACTCGGTTTGAACCAATGGCAAGCTTCTTCACACCTCATTCTAAGGGTTATCTTGACAATGTTGAGTTAAATACTTGATAGCTCATTTTTTAGATCAAAGACTATGGGTTCACTAGCTCATGAACATGCTATATGCTACCACTAGATCATAGAAAGCATAGAAGCAATAGTGGTACCATATGATCATTAAAATCATTTGATTTTTCATGAATGATCACTATGTATGACTATATGCACTAAACATGTCCTTAGCATAGTATGAATGCATATGTCAAACAATTTCACCTTGTTTTAGATTCCATTTTAGCTCTCCAACTAGCAACATGAAGTCCAATTATAAGATTGGTGAAGACCAATAGATACCAATATGAATTCCATGCTTCACCCATATGAAATGAGAACCACTTATGATCAAGTGCACTACTTCTTGTGGTTGGCTTGCTTCATCTTTTGATCTTTGCTTGCTTGAGATAATACCACTTGAATATAACGTGAATTTCTCTCTATTTGGGTGTTGCTTGCTTTTATTGATCAACCCATTTGATAACTTTCAACTAAGCATCTCCAATGATCCCTAGATCATCACTTCCATGTTGGCCTTACAAGCACCTTGCTTGTCAATCCCACTCTTGGGTGGCTCGCCCCTCTCTTGGGAGAAGTGATCTCTCCAAGAATCATTCTTGATACTCACTTGAAATAACTTTGATTGATTGATCAAACTATGGACTTGTAATGATGAGTAATCTTGAATTCTTCTTTAAGTCCTTTTCTTTCTACTTGAGCTTGGGCTTGATCTTCAACTTGAGTACCAAATGTGTGCCAAGTATACACCTCAATCAAATGTACTTGTACTCAATGCTTGTCATGCTTCTAGGTCAATTCAAAAACCAAACAAAGGTGCCTCAAACACTTGTAAACATGAATCCAACTTGAGGACCTTTCAATTATAGTGACTCATAATCAAACCAATAATTGTCACTTATATGGAAGATTTTATACTTCTCAAAGAATATATCATAAATCCTAAAGTACAAGTCCAATTACCACGAAATTTGGTGGAGATGTGTGACACTAAGTCCTCTAGCAGCCATAAAATTTGAGCTTCTTTGGATTTCTAGGTTTCTACCAGATTTCACATCTTCCCACATAGGTACATGCTGAAAACTGCTGCACTAAGGTTGAAAAGTTCCATTCCAAAGCCATAGTATCCCTTATCCAATTCTCATTAAAGTTTGCACAGCCATTATACTATAAGTGTAGAGAATGCATACCAAATTTCCAGCCAATCCAATAAGATTTGATCATCCAAACATGGCTAAGATCACATGAACTCAATTGAATCAAGCCTCCAATGTCACGGTACCTACTCACATTCATCCACTCTTTGATGGTACCCAAACTTGTTTGGGTCCTCTCAAGTTAGGAGCAACATACTTAGGCATAGCCTTAGTATGGATAGTGAGATGTTTCGCAATAGCAACCATGGAGGTACCATCATCATCCTTCCTAAGCATAGTAGCATCTTTTCTTTGATTGAGTCTTTTCTTGTTTGCTCATTTGATGCTTCTCTTTGTCTTGCCTCTCATGGGTTGCTTGAGCCTTCTTCTCAAGCTTGTTAGGACAATTAGAGGCATAGTGTCCCATATCTTCACACTCAAAGAACTTGATGTGAGCATAGACTTTCTTCTCTTGAATCTTGCTCATCATCTTGGCATCATGGATATGAGTTGGATACCTTGCATATGCTTTGCCACCCCTTCTTGTTTTCTTCTTCATCTTCAAGTTATTAACTTGATCTTCATGGTTGATCTTGACTTGAGCTTGGGGTGACTTCTCTTGCTCAACTCTTGGCTTTGGTTGAGGCTCCACTTGTTGCTTCACCAATTGCTTGGTTGGACATGTTGAGGTGAGATGACCCCAATCATGACACTAGAAGCACTTGACATGCTTGAGCTTCTCATCTTCTTTGATCTTCTTGAGCTTCTCAAGGTTGGGGCAATTGAAATGAAGATGTCTCGCTTCATGGCATCGATTGCACATGGAATGGGCTAGCTTCTTTTGTTGTAGCTTCTCCATCTCCTTTTCTTCTTTTCTTTTTGTCTTTCTTTCACCCTTGGTCAACCTCCTCTCAAAGCCAAGGCCATGCTTGTCACCATAGTATCTTTGAGTCTTCAATATGTGCTCAAAGGTGACTTTTGAATTGTAGCACCTCTCTAACTTGGCTATCAAATTCTTCACTTCTCTTTTGAGTTTCTTGTTCTCCTTAAAAATGTTAGTCTCACAAGACATAAAGAAAGAACAAGAATCTAAAAAAGAAGAATTTGACATATCAAGTAAATCATCACAAGAGGTGGATACATTCTTCTTTCCTACATCACAAGGGTTAGCCATATTTTGTAATTGATCATTTTACCCATGTGATGAGCTCTCATTATTTTTAAGTTTCTTAGAAAATGCTTTAATGAGAGAAGCAAGCTTTTCTAAAGTTTCTTCATGAGACTCATGAAGTTGATCAAATTTCATTTTATATCAGACCCGGGGCAGTGGGACTGCTTATAGACATAGGATGTTGTAGAGTAAGGGATATCACATGGATGTACCTTGCCTCTTTTGTAACTACACGAATAGGCGTAGAACTAGCTGCAGTACAAGGAAACTACCCGATCCTGTTGTAGTAGGACTCCAACTGTACTCGGCTAGGACTTTCCATGTAACCCTGTCCCCCCGGATATATAAGGGCGGGCAGGGGCCCCCTCAAAAGACATCAACACCTAAGGCAATACAAACAACCACACAGGACGTAGGGTATTACGCAACTCGCGGCCCGAACCTGTGTAAATCTTTGTGTTCCTTGCACCATAGAGTTCCAGAGCAGTCGATCCCTACCTACAACCCTACTGCTAAGGGTATCCTTGAGCAGGCTTGGCGGTAAACACCGATAGCTGGTGCGCCAGGTAGGGGATTCAGCGAGTCCATCGGCGAATTCGATGGCCACTTTCGCTTTCAGCACCATGGCGCTTCCTCAAGGCGCCACCTTCATCTTCGGCTCGTGGATTTGTGTCGCCAATGGCTTGGGCGGCTTTGACAGCTACCTAGCCAACCCCACTGCGTTGGAGGCGATCTCGTCGGAAAGCTGCAATGATCTCGCCGGATCAGACGATCACGACAACATGCTGCTTCCCGACCTCGCCAAGGAGATCGAGCAGAAACTCGAAGACAACTCAGGTTCCACTCGGACTCAGATCGATCTCAAACCGAATTCTACTCGGATTGAGACTCCTCTTGCTCAACCCGTCTTTGGGTTGCGCAATGCATCATCTACTTACCAACAGATGATTAAATCCATCTATGAAAATAGCTTGGATCAAACACTAAGCGTCGACAACTCTTCAGCCACCTTTAGCCGGGGGGCACCCGTTTTCGATGTATACTCAGATCCAGATGAGTCACCTCTTGACAGCCTGGATTTCATCACCAATGCATTGGCAAAGTTTCGACTCAAGTCCCGCCAAGACTACTCTCTTGCAGAACTACTCGACAACCTTCGAGAAGTTGCCAACATTGATGATCCCCCGTTCCAACACGGTACCCCCCTTACACCTGAACAGGAAACCGGGTCCGGAGGAACCGTGCTGGCCGATTATGGATCAGACTTGGAAAGCTACACACCAGAACACCTGGTTTCCGTGATCAACCAGCAACACGGGGGTGCTCCCAGCCAGCACGACCCCAATGAAACTGTGGATCAGATTTCAGATGATGATCTGACCCAAGACGCCCCGCAAGATGAGGATGAAGCTACTCGCACAGCCTGCAAAGCAAGAAACCAACGCAGGGGTGAGCGCAGGGCCCGACCTGCTGAGCGCGCTCGCATCCACCCACGTAATCTCAACTAAGAGTTCAACAATGCTGCGGATCCAATATTTACCACTCCCATCGCCGCGGTGATAGAAGCTACCTTACGCCTCATGCAGATGCCACAAAATCCACAAACGGAGCGCATCATACAGCTCGCTCGACATGCTATAGAACAACTTGAGAGGCAAAACCCCTTGTCCTCGCTTCATGGCACCCAATCCAGGGCTACTGCAATTGTAATACCTCAAGCAAGCCGTACCCCGGGAGGCCACCACTGTCAACTACAGCAGCAAAATCAGAGAAACCAAGAGGAGCAGGAAGTCGCAAGCAGTCATCACCCTAGGAGTGGACAACGAGTAGCAATCCAAGCTCCAAGGCCTCAACTGAACCGCAACAACAACCGCGGTCGCAATCTTGAAGAAGTAGCCGACTCCGGGAAGGACGCACGGGACATCATCAACGCAAGACGCCAAGCGCATCTCGCAGAAAACTCCGATTGCTTCCCAGCCCTGAGTAGCACCTTCGACAACGTCGAGTACCCAAAGGACTTCAAACCCACGAACATCCAGAAGTATGACGGTAAGTAAGATCCTGCTCAATGGTTACGTTTATACTCGACCGCTATCAATGTTGCAGGAGGAGACACCTATACCAAGGTCCTCTACTTCCCGATGGCCCTGGAACCTATGCCTCTCACCTGGTTGGAGAGCCTGACGGCCAACTCCATACACTCGTGGGAGGATCTCAAGAAGGTCTTCATCGACAACTTCCAGGGGTCTCTACACCGAGTAGCTACTCGACACGCTTTTGCAATATGCAAGCAAGAGCAAGGCAAAACCATCAGATCCTACGTCAAGCGCTTCTTCGACACAAGAGCCACCATCGCCAACGTGGCCGACAACGACATCATCGACTACTTCCACGATGGCATTACTGTCCAATCACTTTACCGTGACTTTGGGTGTAACCGCCCCAAAACTGTGGTGGAGCTACGCGACATGATGCAGCGCTGGGTAGACGAAGAGGAGCAAGAGCACAACTGCTTCCCACGATGTAACAACGACAACAATGGGAAGCGCAATAATGACCGTGGAGGGCCCAGCAACTAGCGGAATCCTGCGCGCAAACGCAAGCCAGACGATACCGTCGGCACCATGGATCGCACCCCGCGTAGTAAGAAGACTGAAAAGCCTCAGGATGAGTTTGACAAGATCCTCCACAACAAGAGATGCCCAATCCACCCCAAGAGCAACCACTCGATGTTCGAGTGCTCGGTCATACGCAAGTCCTTCCAGTCTCTGCTGCCGGATGCACCCAAGAAGAAGCAAAACAAGGATGATGACGATGACAAGAAAGACCCAGATGGTTTCCAACAACCACAAAATGTGGTCAACATCATATTCAGAGGAGATTCAAACTTCTCCAAGCGTTCCCAGAAGCTACTGCTTAGAGAAATCCTCTCAGTTGAGCCTGCAATTCAGAGACCCTTAAAGTACAGCGAGGTCCCCATTACCTTCTCCAGGAAAGACCAATGGACCAGCTTCTCTGAACTAGGAAAATTCCCACTAGTACTCGACCCTGTCGTCCAAGGATCCAAGCTCACTCGAGTACTTATTGATGGTGGAAGCAGGCTCAACCTGATCTTTGCAAGTACACTGATGAAGATGGGCCTTAACTACATGAGCTTACTCACTCTGACCAAAGCCCCCTTCTACGACATCGTCCCCGGAAACTCTTCTACACCAATTGGCTCGGTTACCCTCCCAGTCACATTTGGTACAGAACAAAACTTTCGGATGGAGTACATCAAGTTCGAAGTAGCTAACTTTGAATCTTCCTATCATGCCATACTGGGAAGACCGGCACTGGCCAAGTTCATGGCAGTGCCACACTACGTCTACCTACTCCTCAAGATGCCAGGCAACACAGGAGTCCTTTCTCTACGTGGAGACCTCCTCAAGTCCTTCGAGTGCGACAAGGAGGTGATAGATCATGTCTCTACTATTCGACTTCCTAGTTCTGTCAGCGAAATACTTGCCGCCGCCAAGGAACTCTCACTCAACACGGACTCGATGCCTTCCAAGAAGCCAAGCCAGTCATTGGTAAAACCAACCGGGAACATGGGCACCAAGACCATCCAGCTACAAGAGGGAGATGACTCCAAAACTGCTATCATCGAAGCTGGCTTGGGCAACAAATAGGCACTCGAGCTCGTCAACTTCCTTAGGGCCAACCGAGACGTATTCGCATAGAAACCAGCGGATATGCCAGGGGTGCCCAAGGAGTTGATCCAGCACGCACTAAAAGTCGACCCCAAAGCCACACCAAAGAAACAACGGCTACGGCATTTCTCCCCGGATAAGCGAGAAGCCATCAAGAAGGAGCTGGCAAAACTACTCGCAGTAGGGTTCATCAAAGAGGTCTACCATCCTGAGTGGTTGGCCAACCCTGTACTCGTCCAGAAGAAAAACAACAACAAGTGGAGGATGTGCGTCAACTACACCGATCTAAACAAGCATTGCCCATAGGATCCTTTCGGGCTACCTCGCATTGATCAAGTAATCGACTCAACAGCAGGTTGCGTCCTACTATCCTTCCTCGCCTGCTATTCAGGCTATCATCAGATTGCCCTGAAAGAAGAAGACCAAATCAAGATGGAATTTATCACCCCATACGGGGCATATGCCTACAAGACCATGTCTTTTGGGTTGAAGAATGCTGGTACCACTTACCAGCGTGCGATACAGCTGTGTTTTACTGATCAGCTACATCGCAATGTTGAAGCCTATGTTGATGACGTTGTCGTCAAGACCAAGACCAAGACCCAGGATTAATTCATAGCAGACCTGTAAGAAACTTTCAACAGCCTCCGAAAGTTTCGCTGGAAACTCAACCCAACCAAATGTATCTTTGGCGTACCCTCTAGAAAACTACTCGGTTTCATCATCAGCCACCGAGGAATCGAAGCTAACCTAGAGAAGATCAATGCCATCATGGACATGGATGCTCCAGCCACCATCAATGATGTCCAGAAGTTGATAGGCTGCATGGCAGCCTTGAATCGATTCTTGTCCAGACTTGGTGAATGGGGGTTACCCTTTTTCAAGCTCCTCAAATGACAAGACAAATTCGAGTGGGCTACAGAAGCCGCGGAAGCACTCGAGAACCTCAAGCATCATCTCCAGTCACCGCCAATTCTTACAGCTCCACTACCAGAAGAGGAACTACTCCTCTACATTGCTACTACTACTCACGTAGTTAGCACGGCAATAGTAGTCGAACGCCCGGAGGAAGGCCACGCCTACGGCGTCCAGAGACCAGTTTACTTCATCAGCGAAGTACTCTCTAAATCAAACGCTAGATACCCATCAATTTAGAAAATTCTTTATTAAATTCTAATCACCTCTAGTGAAACAGACCGGGTTCCCGAAAGGTGAACCCGAACCTCTATATCGTCGTGATAGTCCCTGGATCAGTAGCTATCACATACATAACTCATTTCAATTGAATATCACAGACATAACTCACGTTTATGACATCACATGGGTTTATTTATTACATAATCCAAAGCATTGTAATACGAATCTTAGAGTACAAGCCCCTTGGGCTAAAATAAAACAAACAGAAAGCGGAAACGATGTCTAATCTTCTGGGCAACTTCATCTTCTCGAATCTTCTCGATCCTCCTTCACAGGCAGCTCGGAGTGTAGCTCGGGTCATCCTTCACATCGTCATCCTTTGTCCTCTTGTCGACTCCTTTATTCGGATCCTGCATCTATTAGGCTATCCCCAAGGATGGGATAGGTTCACGTCACCATCCGTATGCAAGCTTTATGTGGATGCAGAGGTATAAAAGTAATAACAAGGGTAGGCTATGTTTTCCTAATGCAAGCAATATATGTATAAGTCATCCAAAACACCTTTCAACACGGGCAGCTCCGGCAACCCGGACTCCCGGTCTCCTATCTTCCACTACAACTGTCTCAACCCTGTTTCGGTGCGGGAACTCCCTCTCCCCACACCTTAGCTACTATCCGAGCATGAAAAGTAGACTAGAGGGAGGTAGAAAAGTATAAGTGGATTTACCTACAGTGTGGTGTCAGATCCAGAGTTGTACATGACCGAGTACGCGGCTATACGTATAGTTTTCACCCTGCAGGGGTTGTACACCTGTACCCACTCGCCCCGAATCCAGTCGGGGATCAGCCGACTTTCTTTGAGGCACCAGTCAATGAAACTAACAGCTACGGCACCATCCTACTCCCAGTCTGGGGCGCTTCCTCCCGCAGTAGGTCGCCCGGGGCTGTGAAGCTATCTAGAATGGAATCTTCATGGATCCTGCAATCGGGGGCGATAGGGTCCTGCCCTCTCCCCCTGACACTGAAACACTATCCTCCTGCAGTAATGGTGCCGCGCATAGCTAGCTCGGGCTGGGTCCCCCCTCATAAAGGATAAGTGGTGTGCACGTTTGACATAGTTCCGTCACTAGGGCCACAAAGTCAAGTCCTTCATCCAGCCGAGGCGAGCGTCTTCATCCAAGTTGGCATTCCGTCAACACGGTCTGCAATTGATACCCATTACAAGTATCTCCTCCAAAACTACACCTCTACTATGTTCCCACAGGAACGGTCTAGCACCCGCCACAGGTGCCCGTCACCCATCACAGGTGCTCACAGGATCATGCCCAACACACAATCCCCAGCTCTCGATCTGAAGATCAGAGAAAAGGGTCCGCTCGCCTCGCTGTAATCACATCACCAACTCCCATATATGTGGAGGCATCTTCCAGCAAGCAAGGACTATCACATCATATATTCCCATACCCCAAATCTCACTCATAGTAGCAATAGCATGTATCAATCAAAGCTAAGTATGGGAAACAAGGAGTACGGAAAGTAAATGGCCATGCAAGCTCATCTCATCACACTCAATTTGGGAGCGTAGCGTATCTAGCAAGCAATGCCTAATAGGTATTCAATCGCGGACGGGCGTGAACCTGATAGGTCTTTGTAGTCTTCCTTGATCTCTGACGTCTTCTAGTCATCCGTACGTCCTTCTGGATCCTTCGGGTGTCAGGGTAGTCCTTCTGGATCTGCTGGTTGCTTGGAACATCGATCAACTCCTTCCCGTTAGGACCTAGTCGTAAATACGTATAAATATAGGGGCCAAAGTGCAAGAGTGCACAAATCTTCTCAAATAAGATCCAACTCACAACAAAACCTATTCTAACGTGTAGATCATGATTTTAGAAGAATTATGAAACCGGTTTCATATTTTTCGGAGCTCCGGTTGAATTACTAGGATTTTTATAAGATTAAAGCATTTTCCGGAATTACTAAATGATTATCGAAAAAGGAAAACACAGAGGTAACATGTGTCAGCGCCAGAGCGTGCCACGTGGCATGATGATGTCAGCACGACGTCATCATGATCTCACCTGGGGGTCAGCTCTGCTGACATCAGCAGTGGGCCCTCCTGACGTTAGCGTTGACCAAGTCAATGTTTACCGTTGACTGGTCAACCGGGTCAGTGGGGTCCGCAGGTCAGTGGGTCCTACTGGTCAGTCTCACAGCAGACGCTTACAGGTGGGACCCGCGTGTAAGGGTTAACCCAGAAAAAGAAAAGAAAAAGGGGTTAGGGGTTTATTGGGCCGGAAGTGAATCAAACGGCCCAACAAGGCTTGGCTTGAGCTCGTGGGTCGGCTCGGGCGTCGGCTCACAGGCCGGCTCGGCCTGCGGCTCCGGTAGGAGGCTGGCTTGGGAACATGGCTTGGGCTTGGCTGGCTGAGCCGAAAGAGGCCTGTCTTCTTCTTTCTTTCCTTCTTCTCCTTCTTCTTTGCCTCCTCTGCTTCCTCCCGCGGCGGCCAGGCCTGCCGGGCTTCCGTGGCGGTGACGAAGTGGCTTCGGGTCATTGGCGAGGAGGGGTAGAGACGGTGAAGCGGTCCCGCGTCCCATGGCGAAGTCGAGGTTCTGGATGGCGCACTTGGGGTCTAGGTCCTTAGGTTCGCGGCGGGTTCGTGCCGAGGCTTGTACGTGTGGCGGAGCGGCGAGGCGTGGCGGTGGCGGCTGGATTAGCTTGACAAGGCTCCTCCTCCGGGTGGTGATGGTCGGCGCGACGGCACGAGGATGAGGGCGGAGGCAAGCAGAGGCAAGGTGGTGAGACGGGGAAACAAGGGCGGAGGCACATCGGGGCTTCATGGCGGCGGAGCTCCGTAGCGGTGGTCCAGCGGCGCGACGAGGCGAAGTCGGCAATGACAGTTGTGGCTCCTTGTGCGCGCAATAGGGACTAGCATCTCAAATCCATGGTGGCGTCGTCGGGCTTCCAGCATCGAGGTTGGGGTTCGGTGGAGCTTCGGCGGGGGCTAGGTAGCGGCGGAACAGAGCAGAGGCGAGGCATGGGCACGGTTTGGTCTTGTAGCTAGCTCGGGTGTGGGCACACGCGCAGGGTTCTGGCGCTCCAGACCCATAGTGGCGATTCGGTCAGGGCGCGTCAAGGCCGAAAGAGTGGTCCTTGACTACGATGGCGGCGACACGGAGGCGAGCGCGTGGCTGCAGTAGCGACGACCGGGGCGAGGTCAAGGCGGCGGCGACGCAAGACGCAAAGCCAGGTTTGGGGGCGGCAAAGCCCAAGGCGCGGCGCTAACGCGTCATGCGTGGCCCAGAAAGGCAAAGCGGAGCGGGGCTTGGCTGCGCGGGCCGCGGCGCGGAGCGTATGTGGCATGGATGCGACGCAGCGCATCGTGGCGAGATTGCCCTGTCCATCGCATTCGGCCAGAGCACGCGCGTGAGTGGCGCGACACTCGGCGAGGCACGGCGTGCACAGGGCGGAATGCAGGGCCATGGGTGCAAGGGTTAGAAGGGCTCGGTCTTAGCTAGTGTGGCATGTGTGCGAGTCAGACATGGCCATGGCGAGTGGTGTCCAGGTGTTTGCGCGCATGACGTCACGATGGCGACGCGACGCAGGCTGGTCTGGTGGAGCCGGGGCGAGGTTGTGCGGGCTGTGGCGCGCGTGGGGTGTGCGGACGGGTGCCCACGTGTGTGTGCGAGCGTCGGGCATGACCCAGGCATCGGCGCTCATCAGGCTCCTGCAAACAAGCAAGGGAAGGCCGTTCCTAGGGATGTTCTACTACGGCGAGGTCGTGAGGCGGCGCTCACCTGGCGGGCTCGTGTTCATGATGCTTGGCGTAGCGAAGAGGCGAAGCAGGGGAATGTCGTTGCCGTGCCGTGCGGCGCAGCTATGTCGATGTCGGCGTTCGGGCGCAGGCTTGGCAACGTCCGGCAGCGGCAGTCCTCCTCCTCCTTGCTGGGCTTCAGGCGTGGCGGTGTTCTCCTCCGGCGGTGCTCCGGCTGCTCCTCCCCTCTTCTCCCTCCTCCTTCTTCTTTTCTCCCCCTCTCCTCCTTCCTCTGTTCTTGCGGCTGGTGGCGGCGGCCAGGGAAAAGAAAAGATAGGGTTCGCAAGGGCGGCCGAGGCGGGTTTTATAGGCGGCCAGCTAAGGTTTGGAGGGCGCGTCGCAGCCCAGATGCCGAGGGTTTGGTTTTGTATGCGCGCGCGGCGGCAGGGACACGCGGCGGCGTCCGCGGGGCTCCAGCCTGGGACGCTAGGGTTCCCGACACGCGGCGGTCAAAATGTGAGCGGGGTAAAGGTGCGCGGCAGCCTCCTCTACGTGTTGTCGCGGAGCAATGTGGGCGCTGGTGACGTAAGTGGAGCAGGCGGCATCGGCGCGGAGGCGGAAAAGCAGAGAGGCGCAGCGGGCGCGGTTGGCGGTCAAAAGGCAAAAAAGCAAGGCAAGGCGGCAGGGCTGGAGCGGGCAGGTGCAGGCGGCGAGCTGGCGCAGCCATTTCGTCTCGCTGTCACGGAGCGGAGGCGTGCGCTGCGTGCGGGTGGAAAGCAGAGCAGAGCGGGCGGCCATGCGACAGGGAAGAAAGGGGAATAGTATTCCCCTTTCTCTAGCAGGCGGGCACGGTCGGCAGGGGAAAGGAGGGTGCTGCGGGCTGGCTCGCGTGTCCGCGGGGCTGAGCGCCGGTTGTTCCGGTGAGCGGGCTGGTGTATGGTGTAACAGGCCAGGCTGAGTCCAGGCCGAATTGGCCTCTCGCCAGCTGGGCTGGAGGGATGGTTTTGGCATTGGGCTGGTTAGGGATTATGTGGGTTTGGGCTAGACCGATGTTTGGGTTTGCATCGGGGTCCGGGTCACTGGTCGGAACTTGGGTTAGGGTCGATTGCTTAGGTCCGAGTTAGGGTAGAGGTTTTGGATTTAATTTGAATGGTTCGATTCAAATTAAATCCCACGCATAAGTTAGCGTTTGAAATTAAATTGAGGGGCACACCTCTTCTGTTGCGTGCGTTGGGGCTGCTAGCAACGCTATGCAAAGCTGGCAGCGGATGAGAGTTATGG
This sequence comes from Panicum virgatum, assembly GCF_016808335.1. Lineage (NCBI taxonomy): Eukaryota > Viridiplantae > Streptophyta > Magnoliopsida > Poales > Poaceae > Panicum > Panicum virgatum. The sequence goes on along the minus strand of NC_053143.1, from coordinate 19,706,646 downwards.
CAAGGCTTTGCAATCGCGCGAGAGCAAGGTTGGGTGGAGTCAGGTGGCGAAATGTTTTTCTGCTGAAGTGTATTGCCACACCTTGAAGGAGTGCACAAGATAGCCTTTGATGTGTGTAGAGCTAGCTAGCTCACTCTAACTCCCTTCCTTTCTCACTTCCCTTTTTTATACCTTCTTCTCTCTTTTTTTCTCTCTTTCTTTTTTTTCCTTCTTTTTTCACTCTTTTTGTTTTCCTTCTTTTTTTTCTTCATCTCTCTCTCTCTTTTTTTTTGCCAATTCCAACCTTGGTACGGATGGATTTTATTGTGCGGCGATTACCAATCTCCCCCACACTTGGACTTTCATGTCATATGACACTAAATCAAGTGTGCGGTGTTGGTGCCTCCTTCACAGTGTGCTCCATCGCAGATGTACCAAAGTGTTGATGCAATCCCCATGTTTCTGGCCATCGTATGTCCCCTATTCTTCTTAATCTTAACCTGCAATGGTTAGGGCCAAGAATACCGGAAGGTGCATACTAAACTGAAAACATGTTCATGCTTATTATTATAAAGAAGGAATTTTATTACATATATTCTTTTTTTTCTTTTTGATAATCCAGGCTGTCTCTCGGCAGCGCTTCATTTAAGGTAATGAGCTTGACCATGGGGCTTCTTCCTGCAGCTATCAACTGGTGGTGTAGCCCCCACCTTCACCACCATCCGTCGATTGTACTTAAGCTGCAGGGTTAGTGCGATAGTGCAACCACAAAATTTACAATGCTTATGATAAACAAAGGTGTCTACAACCATCCTTCTAAACATTTTGCTAGGGAGAGCAAGGAGGTTGCATCTCACGAAGGCATTCCTGGTGCAACAAGTGCCTAACTCTGGAGGGGTGCTAATAGAGCATGGTGGTGGTGATTCCAGGATGAAGATGTCATGCTCGTTTATAGAGCCTTTTTCTTCGCACTCCAGAGGCAGTGCCTCACTAGATTCCGTAGCCCAACAGTTTTCTATTGCAAGAGGTTCATCGTGGAAGATCATGGTTGTATCTCGATCATGATCGAGAACAACACAATGTGGGCTAGTGGGATGAGGTTCAAACTCGATCTTGAATGATGAGGTTTGCACTATTGTTGGCGCTCCTTAAGTACCCATTTTACTATATGATTAGGAGTTGTTTTGGTAAATTCTTCGGGATGATTCATGTACTAACCCGCCACTTGGCACCCGAACTTGACCGTTTTCGATTTTGTCCTGGATTTTGGAGCATGTTGCATTTTGACAGGAAATTGGACATTTTCGGAGATGTTTTGACGCATGGTTACAACTGGGATAAGATGAGGAATAAGAGGTAGATTCAACACGCGAAAGATGGGACCGAAAGGGGCCAGAAAAGGCCCAGGCCGGCCGGCCTGGAGTCCTTGGGCCGGCCGGCCTAGCCCTTTTCGGAGCCCAATCGATCTCGGTTTTCTTCAGCACGAAGTATGCGTCAACCCTAATCTATGTTTTACCAAAACCACCGACCATATCTGCCTATAAATACACCGAAGCCGCCATCAAAAGGAGAAAGGCGGAGAGATCGCAGATCTAGAGGATCCAGTGAAGAGCATCCAGAGATACATTCGAGTTAGACACAAGAGAAAGGTGACACCGGAGGCCTCATCGTCCCTCGGCGCCACTGCAAGTTGGAGGACAGCAAGGGATCCATCCCTTGCCGGAGATTTCACCACCATGATCGACTACGCTTTGCTTAGCTTCATGGGGTAAAGTCCTCGTTTGTTCATGGGGTTGTAAGGAGATCTTGAGTTGTAATTGCCGAATCCTTTATGAGATTGATCTATCATGATTCTTGTTGATGATGCTTTGATGCCTAATAGTTCGTGACTTGGCTTTGGGTTTGCTTTCCTTTTGCATGGTTTACTTAGATTACATCAACTATCGTGTTCTTGTTGATTCGTTACCGATTATCCTCGTGTAGTGACAGTATGCGGGAGGGAAAGGTTTTGATCTTGGAACACACCTTTGGTCGATTAGATCCGTTCTTCGTTGCTTGGCGATTACATCTCTAGTGATCCTAGACCCTATGGACAAATGCTCTTCATACCTTGTGCACACACATACCATTGCTCACTAGTCTATATTAGATTAGATTGGTTAGATTAGATCTATTTCACACTCAATCATTCAATATAGATCTTTTACCAACATCATTAGTGCTTAGTTAAGCATAGTAATACACTTGTTCCGTGGATTGATAAACCTTGGGGGAATACTCTAAGGGAAAAGCTACACGATCCGTGCGCTTAGGGTACGTAAATTGGCGCTCTAAGGAGCGTCAACAAACTTTTCTGGCGCCATTGCCGGGGAACAAGCAATTTTGCTACGTTTAAGTTTGTATTAATTTTGTTGGTTACTAACACCTAACCTTTTCCCTAGAAAATTTTTTGTTTTCTTTTTTTTATTTTGATTGTCTAGATGGGCCATCTCATTCAACACATGGAGGAAGGAGAAAAATCATTAAGGGATTATGCAAGCCCGCGATCGGAGGACTTCGACATGCAAAAATCAGATTTAGTGTTGCGAGCCACCGAGTACGAGATCAAGCCTCAAATCATCAAGATGGAGGCGGCAAACCCCTTTAGAGGAGATGAGACGGACAACCCATATAGACATATCAAATGGTTCACAATGCTATGCAATACGGTACAACAAGACGGAGTTCCGCTAGCTTGGTTTAGATGGAATGTTTTCCCATACTCACTTCCGGAAGAAGCGAGAAGATGGTTTGCACTTGCATCCTTCGAGGTAAAAGGAAATTGGGATGACTTGATGAAGAAATTTTGCGAGCGGTTCTTTCCATTAAGCAATGTTCAACATATTCGGAAGCTAAGTGATCAACTTCGCGCAAGGAGAAGAAGAAGGGATAGATCAAGCATGGGATAGATTCAATGGATTGATTGAACAAGGACCGAAGCTCGGATTTTCCGGTGAAGTACTCTTGCATACTTTTTATTTTTCCCTAACCCCCGAGTGCATGCAATTTGTTCAAATGTGTGCAGGAGGAGATCTCATGGAGAAAACACTCACGGAAGCCGCCCAACTCCTACAAAAAATCAGCAAGGGTGCGGCCATGCGAAGAGATTGGGAAAAACGATGTTCGGCAAGCTCCGAGGAAGAATCTCAAGTGCGGGTGCTTGCTAGAATTTTCAGAAAAGAGACATCGGAAGTGAGGGAAGAACAATCGAAGCATGGGAAAGTCATAGAGACAAACCACGATGAAGAAGCATCGATCCGGAGTGCAACGAAAGACGACCCGGAAAAGAAAGGAAGAACCATGGGCACCGCCAAATCGCTAAGGGAATTCGAGCAAATGGATTGGATACCAATTGACTTCGGAAGATTGTTCGATAAAGCAAGACCGCATCCAAATCAGTGAGGAATGGCGAAGGTGATAGCAGAAGACTTCCCGCCGGATAATCACACGGGATATACATTTGGCAAGGAATCGGCCGGTGATATTATTCGGAAACTTTTTGAAGAAAAAGAGGAAGAGATTGACTTAGACGAAGTGCTGGAGATCAAAAGGACCCTAGGAGTGAACTCGGAATCGTCACCCTACGCGCACATAGCCCAAGTATATGCGATTGGAAGCAATCGAGGCGAAGGTAACCCCTCACCCACACCTCGTGTTGATTGCAAAATAGAAGGAATAAAATGTTGCAATGTTTTATGTGACGTTGGCGCCCATGTTAGTGTGATGAGTTCCAAGGTTTATGTTGAGCTTTTTAACGAAACGTCAAACCTAGATGCCACAATCATTAAATAGATCATGGGAGATGGTAGATTAATCAAACCGCTAGGAGTGCTCAGAAATCTAAATGTTGCTATAGCGGGTAAAAAAATTCCTTGGAAAACCCTTTCTCAAATTAATAAATGTTGTTCTAGATGTTGGAAAAGGGATTGTCACTTTTGATCTAGATGGAGAGAAGCGCACATTTGAATTTCATTCAAAACCGTCTTTTGCGTCACCTCTACCTCTTGATAACGGCGCTTTGGAGAATGGAGACGCTCAAGATGATCAAGATGGAGAGCTGGTGGAAACAATTGAAGAGTTGAAGCCGCAACACGGGAATTTGGAGGAAGAAAAATTTGAAGACATTGGAGAGTTAGATCATGAAGAGGATGGTGCGCCCGATGTTGAGATCAAGCCACTCCCTAAGGGATTGAAATATGAATTTTTGGGAGATGGCAAGACTTTTCCGGTGATTATTAGCGACGAATTGAGCCCGGAAGAGACAAAGAAGTTGCTGAATTTATTGAAGAAGCACAAAAAGGTGATCGGCTACTCGATTAACGACTTGAAAGGTATTAGCCCCGCTTTTTGCACACATCGTATACAACTCGAGGAGCAATACAAGCCGGTCGTAGAGCATCAAAGAAGGTTGAGCCATGCTATGCGTGATGTGGTGAAGGAGGTTATCAAATTGTTGAATGCCGGAATAATATACCCCGTGCCACATAGTGAATGGGTAAGCCCTGTTCATTGCATTCCGAAGAAAGGAGGACTCACGGTTGTGAAAAATGAGAAGGAGCAATTGATACCGCAAAGAACCATCACGGGATGGAGGATGTGCATCGATTATAGAAAATTGAATAAGGCAACGAGGAAGGATCATTTTCCACTACCATTCATTGACGAGATGCTAGAAAGGTTGGCAAAGCATTCACACTTTTGTTACCTTGATGGATACTCAGGATTCTTCCAAATACCTATTCATCCGGATGATCAACATAAGACCATGTTTACTTGCCCGTATGGAACTTTTGCATATCGGAGGATGCCTTTTGGATTGTGCAATGCTCCCGCTTCTTTTCAAAGGTGCATGATGGCTATATTTTCAGATTTCATAGAAGAGATTATGGAGGTATTCATGGATGATTTCTCGGTGCATGGTACTAGCTTTGATAATTGCTTGGCAAATTTGGAGAAAGTTCTTAAAAGATGTGGAGAGGTTGATCTTGTGCTTAATTGGGAGAAGTGTCATTTCATGGTGAAAGAAGGAATTGTTCTCGGTCATGTTATCTCCGAGAGAGGGATAGAGGTGGACAGAGCAAAAATAGAAACCGTGGAGAAATTGCCACCACCTACGGACATCAAATCTTTGAGGAGCTTCCTCGGTCATGCCGGATTCTATAGGTGGTTCATAAAGGATTTTTCAAAAATCACCAAGCCATTGACACAACTTCTCCAAAAAGATGTGGAGTACAATTTCGATAGTGATTGTCTTCACGCATTTCGAACACTCAAGCAATCCCTCATAAGTGCTCCTATCATGCAACCTCCAGATTGGAATCTACCTTTTGAAATCATGTGTGATGCAAGTGACTACGCCGTAGGAGTTGTTCTTGGACAAAGGAAAGAGGGGAATGTAAATGCTATCTACTACGCAAGCAAGACTCTCAATGAAGCCCAATTTAATTATGCAACAACGGAGAAAGAATTGCTTGCCGTGGTATTCGCCTTCGAAAAATTCAGATCATACATAGTAAATTCAAAGGTGATAGTTTATACCGACCATGCGGCAATCAAGTATCTCTTGTCCAAGAAAGATGCTAAACTACGCTTGATTCGATGGATCCTATTGCTACAAGAATTCGATGTGGAGATAAGGGAAAAGAAAGGAGCAGAAAATGTTGTGGCCGACCACCTATCAAGGATGAACCATGGAGATGATGGAAAAGAACCGATCGAGGAACAAATGAGAGATGATCACCTATATAGAATTCTCGACAAAGATAGTTGGATGAATGAAATAATAAGGGCAATAAAAGGGATGCCCTTGGATCACTTGGACAAGAATGCAAGGAAAAGAGTGATCACGGGAAGAAGAAAATACTATTGGGATCCACCATACTTATATAGATATGGAGAAGATGGAGTCCTAAGAAGATGCATACCGAGAGAGGAACGTGAAGAAGTTCTAAGAAAGTGTCACTTGTCGGGATATGGAGGACATTATGGGCACTTTAGAACTCAAGCTAAGGTATGGGCTAGTGGATTCTATTGGCCCGAGATGCATGAAGATGCGAAAAGGTTTGTTTCGACTTGTCCGGAATGCCAAAGGATGGGGAATATCTCGCAAAGGAATGCCATGCCATTGAACAACAATTTGCAAATAGATCTATTTGATGTCTGGGGAATCGATTTCATGGGACCATTTGTGAACTCACATGGGTTCGAACATATATTGGTGATGGTGGGTTATGTTTCTAAGTGGGTTGAAGCTATGCCGTGTCGGAAGGCATCAACGGAGGAGTCCACACACATAATTAAATCGGTAATCTTCCCTCGATATGGCGTCCCGAGAATCTTGATAAGCGATGGAGGAACACACTTCATGGGCAAGGACTTTGGTAAATGCTTGAAGAAATTGGGAATTGAACATAGAGTGTCTACGGCTTATCACCCCCAAACAAACGGACAAGCGGAAACTTCGAACAAGCAATTGAAGGACATTTTAAAGAAGACCGTGGTAAAAGGAGGAAAAGATTGGTCGAAGAGACTAGATGATGCACTATGGGCATATCGTACGGCACATAAAACCCCGATTGGTATGACTCCTTATCAATTTGTTTATGGAAAAACATGCCACTTGCCGGTTGAGCTAGAACATAAGGCGTATTGGACAATGAAGGAAATGAACTTTAATGCGGAAGCCGCTGGAATTAAAAGGAGAATCCAAATAAGAGAATTGGAGGAGTTAAGATTGAAAGCGTACAATAGTACATCAATTTACAAAGAAAGGATGAAGAGATGGTACGACAAACGATTACAAAACAAGGAATTCAAAGAAGGAGACAAGGTCCTACTCTACAATTCAAGATTCAAACTCTTTGGCAAAGGAAAATTACAAAGCAAATGGGATGGACCATACGTCGTACACTCGGTTTCACCCACGGGAGCGGTGACAATCATGGATGCGAAAGGCGACCAATATGTGGTGAACGGACAGCGACTAAAGGTATTCTTGGAGCCCGATGTCGTGCCCCTTCATTACATTGACATATACACCATGGATGAGGAACCGGAACGTCAAGCCTAACGACGTTAAGCAAGGTAAGTTTGTAAATATTCTCTTTTAGATTTTATTTTCTTAGTTTTATTTCTATTCTGGACGAACTTTGAGTAAAACATAGGCTTCTAGTTTATTGGTGAGCACCTCGGAAAAAGATGGAGTCCAGGGGGCCGAAAAACCCCCTGGGCCGGCAGGCCCAACACCCCTAGGCCGGCCGGCCTAAGCCTCCTCGTGTGCGAATCGGTCTCAATTTTTGGTAGGTACGAGATAAGGAAATTTCAAACCTGTGCCTTATAGATTTCGCATGCCAAAACCGAAGAGATTTTGGACTTCTCGTCCAAGTCTTTTCGGGATATAAATAGAGGCGCGGGTTAGATCTATTCTCTCATACTTTTCAATCTACACCACCACCTCGTGAGAGACATCGACAATGGCCGGTCTAGCGAGCGCAAGTGCTATGATTGAAGCAATGGAGATCAATGAGAGGGGCTTGACGCCCGACACCCCCACGCCAAAGACGCCTAGCCCCATCTCGGCAACCGGTGCGCAGTCCCTCCTTGTCGAAGCAAAGCGATGTGAAGCGAAAGCCCCTCCGAAGAAATTCAATACTCAAGCAAGGATGAGCGTCGGAGGGAAGGGCCTTCAATGGTACAACAAGAAGCTAGCTAAAGCCCGAAGGGTGGTCGTCGTCGTCAGCAGCGACAAAGACGAAGGCGAGAAGCGACAAGACAAAAAGCCACCCGCGCCTAGGCGTTCCTTGCGCCTCCTCGGAGTCAAAAGAAAGAACTACATCGAGCACACCCCGGAGCCGAAGGACTATGCGGGGGACAGCGATTGGGGAGAGCATTATGAGCCCCAGTTCATGGGGTGCCACCGGTCGTGACTACGATGATGATTGGCCGGGGTGGGCCGAAGAGGAGAGAAAAGAAGAAGATGACCCCTCCGGAGGTGATAGCGGCAAGAAGGAGAAGGACGACGACGAGCCCGAAGACGACAGCCCCAACCGCAGCAGGCATCACTTCGGGTGCTGTGACAAGTGTCGCAATGACATCGCGGACCTCCATGCCACCATTGATAGGTGCCACGATAGAATCATGGCAATGGATAGAAGGATGGACGACATCGAGAGCTTGGCCGAAAGAGATTACAACTTCCTTCTCCGCAACATAAGGAAGTTATTCGGGATGGTCGGAAATCTACAAAAGCAAGGAGGAGGGCATCCAAGATGCAATTGCCCGAGGTGCCGTTGAGAACACCGACGAGTGTCACACCCGTCTTTTATATCATTGCGACGAGGACGCCGCATAATCTAAGCATGGGGAGGAAGGTGTGACGACTCGTAGATTGAATTTTGGGCTTTGTTTACTCGAAAGTTCGTCGTGTGAGTGTGCTTTATTTTTCGCATGTGTGAGAGTGAGTCTTAAATTAGTGTTGAGTCATGAAAACAAAATAAAAAGAGTCTTTGTTTTTTGTTGGATCGTGCAATTTTATTTATGCATTCAGTTTTACTTTATTTTCTTTAAAGCAATTGTTCACGAGCATTGTCATGAAATTTATATCTTATTTGTGGAGCTTAGTAAATTATTCGTCCATGCTAATACCCACACTTGAGCTTTGATCTAGCACTTGGTTTTGATTACGCTTGCGAGTAAGGCATGATTTGGAGGATTTTAATTTCATAAAAATAATAAAACCCCTACAAACATAAGGTTGATCAAGTTCTTGGCAAGTTGAGAGTAAAAATCCTATCATCAACAAGCTATATTCATTCCACCATAAGTATTGGATGTACATTGAGTTGAGTTAGGATTTCTTTCTCTTGGGAGTTTTAATTTCGAGCAATGATCATGTCCATATTTTTTCATCTCTGAATTGCTAGCCACGTCAATATTCGGTAATGAGAATTCCTCATTGGAACAACTCATGAGATCTACCGGATTGCAAAACCCGAACCCGAGATTTTCTTGTTTATTATCGTCTTCCTTGACCACAACCCAATTGTGAGGATACGTTCTGTTTCTGTGCATGATTTGTATAAAACATAACTTTGGGATGAAGAAAGGAAGGAGTATTCAAAAGATGGACCGAATCCGACCTGGGAAAGCCCCAGGCCGGCCGGCCTACACCTCTTGAGCCGGCCGGCCTAGGCCTCTCTGGTCTCGGTTCGGGTTCTAAAAATTTAGGGAGACGCTTTGGAGATTTGGCTATCTATATTTTATAGAAAGTGTCCTATGAAAAGGGTCGGAACAGAGAGAGAAAATTCGGGAGAGAAAAAAAAGAGAAGAAGAAAGAGAAAAGAAAAAATGTATGAGAAGAGAAGAAAAAAATAAATGAAGGGATTTTATGGTTAGAGAAGTGCAAAGAGATATCACCTTGTTGTTTGAGAACAATATCCTCAATTCCAACCATGTGCAATCCGACAACGAGGACGATGCTTGTGCCTTGAAGTCAATCTTTTTGTATGCCTTTGCACATGTCCACCATTCTAAATCTTCTTACCCTTGAACCCTTTACACTACGGAGAAACTCTCATGATCATTGGCTCGGAAGGTAAGCAATCATTAGAAGGTTTTCTTAATTTGACAATATATGTATATACTTTTCTAAGCCTCACCTATAGCCCCACTTTATACTTGAGAGACTTTCGGGAGATGAGAGCTTGTAAATAAAAAAAGGGTAGCCACTTATATTGAGAGACATGAAAGGACTTGTGCAAGAATTTTTGGTCTAACCTTTGTTGCAGGGTATTTTGTTTCTTAAATAAAAAAAAGAGAGAAAAACCTCCAAGGATGGCAAGAAAAGCAAGTGTTGTCGATATTCGAGTTGCCGGCTAAAGGTAAGAGTTGTGGAGTAATATTGGATGAGTTTTTAAACGCCCATGATATGATTATCCTCGCTGCTCCTCTGACCTTTGTTTGGAGAAATATTGTTAGACTTGTTTGCATAAGTAAATTTTGCAGTTCGAGAACTCTTGAGCAACCCATGGAAGGATTTGATGATTTGATTTGCTCGAGGACGAGCAAAAGCTAAGCATGGGGGGAATGTTGGCGCTCCTTAAGTACCCATTTTACTATATGATTAGGAGTTGTTTTGGTAAATTCTTCGGGATGATTCATGTACTAACCCGCCACATGGCACCCGAACTTGACCGTTTTCGATTTTGTCCTGGATTTTGGAGCATGTTGCATTTTGACAGGAAATTGGACATTTTCGGAGATGTTTTGACGCATGGTTACAACTGGGCTAAGATGAGGAATAAGAGGAAGATTCAACATGCGAAAGATGGGACCGAAAGGGGCCAGAAAAGGCCCAGGCCGGCCGGCCTGGAGTCCTTGGGCCGGCCGGCCTAGCCCTTTTCGGAGCCCAATCGATCTCGGTTTTCTTCAGCACGAAGTATGCGTCAACCCTAATCTATGTTTTACCAAAACCACTGACCATATCTGCCTATAAATACCCCGAAGCCGCCGTCAAAAGGAGAAAGGCGGAGAGATCGCAGATCTAGAGGATCCAGTGAAGAGCATCCAGAGATACATTCGAGTTAGACACAAGAGAAAGGTGACACCGGAGGCCTCATCGTCTCTCGGCGCCACTGCAAGTTGGAGGACAGCAAGGGATCCATCCCTTGCCGGAGATTTCACCACCATGATCGACTACGCTTCGCTTAGCTTCATGGGGTAAAGTCCTCGTTTGTTCATGGGGTTGTAAGGAGATCTTGAGTTGTAATTGTCGAATCCTTTATGAGATTGATCTATCATGATTCTTGTTGATGATGCTTTGATGCCTAATAGTTCGTGACTTGGCTTTGGGTTTGCTTTGCTCTTGCATGGTTTACTTAGATTACATCAACTATTGTGTTCTTGTTGATTCATTACCGATTATCCTCGTGTAGTGACAGTATGCGGGAGGGAAAGGTTTTGATCTTGGAACACACCTTTGGTAGATTAGATCCGTTCTTCGTTGCTTGGCGATTACATCTCTAGTGATCCTAGAGCCTATGGACAAATGCTCTTCATATCTTGTGCACACACATACCATTGCTCACTAGTCTAGATTAGATTAGATTGGTTAGATTAGATCTATTTCACACTCAATCATTCAATATAGATCTTTTACCAACATCATTAGTGCTTAGTTAAGCATAGTAATACACTTGTTCCGTGGATTGATAAACCTTGGGGGAATACTCTAAGGGAAAAGCTACACGATCCGTGCGCTTGCGGTACGTAAATTGGCGCTCTAAGGAGCGTCAACAACTATCATCTCGAGCAAGTTCCTCATGGGAAAAGGCTTCGCCAAGGGATTTTCTAAGCAAGGTGTGGTAGAAGTCATTTTCCCAAGTTTCTTGAATAGGCTCCCTAGAGGTGTATGATGAAGGTTGTCCGGAGGGTAGCTTATGAGAAGATCAAAATCGAGGACATCAAAGATGTGAAAGTCAAGTTTGACCTCGATTTTGTCTATAGTAATTGGCACGGCACTAGCAACCCCTCGGCACTCAAGAATGTGTCCAAAGGGACAACTTTTCAAGAGTTTGCCAGATGGCGCTAGAGAAACACTACCTAAGAGAGATTGTGCCAAGTGCCATGGCATGATATTACCCTCCACGTTGGCGATAAGCTGGGCTTCTATGGTGATTCCCCATATGGAACATGGAATGATCGTGAAGGGTGACTCAATCCAAACTGCTTCGGAAAAGTCTACTATTCTATTTGACAGTTCCTCCCTGATGTCTTCTTTGAGAAGTGCGTCATTGAGAGGATCGGGAGGAGAAGCAATGTTTGGAGAGATGAATGGTGACGTAAGCATCATCTCTTTGAATGGGTTGTGATCACCATGATGCTCCGCCATTGGATTTTCCGTGTAAGAGATAGCTGAAGTTTCCCTAGATTCATAACTAAGGCTCCCTTGTGATGATTTTTCTTATAGAAGGTTTTCTAAAGGGGAGCCTAGAAGAAGATCAAAATCGACAATCGGGTAGATGTGGAAGTCTAAGCAAAACTCGATTTTGTCTATCTTGACCGGCACTGTCTGTGCGATCCCTCGACATTCAAAGAATAATCCTGAAGGACATCGGAGGAGTCTGTCAGTTGGGGCTAGAGGCATGCTTCCTATGAAGGTGTCTTTGAGGAATTCGGACATGATGCAAGCCTCGGCAGTGGGGTCATGATGGGCTTCTACAACAGTTCCTCTTATTGAACAAGAAATTGTCATGGAGAGTGAGCTAATTCGGAATGCTTCAGAAGAGCGTTTCATTCCCTCCAACCATTCCTCGTTCATGTTTTTTCTAGGAGAAGAAAGGGATGTCGTCGGTCTCCTATCACAAAGGTAACTCGAGGTGTTTGTAAGGATTTCATAAAGATAATCCTCGAGTTGGGAAGAGGACTTTGAAGGTTGAATTTTTTCTTCCTTCGATGTTCGTGGTTCGGGAAAGGGCTCATCAGATGAATCTTGGGGTGTAGGAGGTGAAGTGTTGGATTCGGCTAATGAGGGGCTCTCATGGTGTGGCTGGGACTGGTCCTGGGGCTCACAAGGATAGGAAAGAAGAGAAGGGTTTCTTAAAATGTGATCTAGGATTTCCCTTCCTTCTATTGGAGTTCTATGTGCGAACGATCCTCCAGCAGCGATATCGAGATCGTCGGATGAGTCCATGTCTAAACCCGAGTAAAAGTTGTGCAAGGATACATCATCGGGTATAGACCAGTCTGGGCATGAAGCTAAAAGGCGTGAGAATCTTGCCCATGTTGCTCCTATGGTCTCCTTCTCTAATTGTTCAAATGCAAGGATTTTACTTCGGAGAGAGGTTGTATGGGATAAAGAAGAGAACGAGAGACAAAAGTCATCTTGGAGCCCTTCCCAATCTTGGATTGTACCCCTCACGTTGTGAGTGTACCATTGCTCCGCTTTCCCCACGAGAGAGAAAGGGAACAACTTCCACCTCAAGGATTCCTATGACATGCCTGGTATTACCAAGCATGAACACAGTTCCTCGAACGCTTGCAAATGATGTTCGGGATCTTCATTTTCTAGTCCAGAGAAGGTTTGTGCCCGAACCATGGCAATGAAGCGAGGATGGAGTTCATAGCCAGAAGCCGAGTAAGGCCTTGAAGAGGTTGATGGTTCTAAGAACTCCTTCTCGGAGGTAGAGAGTCGGTGGGATAGAAGAGGATGACATGGTATAAGGATAAAAGAAAAGAAAAGGTAAAAAAAAAAGACACACGGGCAACTAGGTTCGAAGACTACTACGACAACCGTTCCCCGGCAACGGCGCCATAAATGCTTGTTGGTATTTCTTAACTCTTACAGAGAAATCTGCAAGCGCACGGAAATACCGTTGTAGCACTTCACCCGGGAGTATTCAGGGTATCGTATTTTCCACGAGGAATGGGTGTGTAACTGTCTTCTAACTAGATTACCCCGAAGAGGATAAGAGATAGAGAGACCTTAGGGTAGTGTGGTTCTGATCTAAGGATGGGTTCAAGGGAAGATACACTAATGTTTTCACTCGCCCACTTCAGGCACCGGTCCGACCCAGGTCTGCCAGGGACCTCCAATATCGCTCTATGTCATACCCAGGCGGGGGGGGGGGGGGGGGGGAGTGCACTAACCACGTAGACTGTCTCCGTAGCGGACGGATAGGGCTGTCACCACCTGCTATCTACCCCACAATACCAGCTGAATACGAGACAAACAAAGGTAATCTAAGGCCAAGACACCACGCCTATGCCTTCGACTACTACTCTAGAGTCGCGTAGGGTTATCCCGTCTTTATCATGGGCCCTCTTCTAGAGTATCCGCTACGAGAACGGACGATGAACCCGCGAACGAATGAGAACAGAAGAATAACTTTACTAGAACTCACCGAATAGAAGAACCCGGATATGTACTCCAAATGTACCGTATCCGTAGAGGTACAAAGTCGAAGAGACGCCGATAAGTCCGGCTCTTCTCTGAACTCCTTCCTCACATACTTCCTAGGCTAATGATACAAAGAGGTGGAGCCTCTCTACTCTTCTCCTTCACATACGAAATGGTGTGTCACTTGGTGGGTGAATGGTGAATGGTGAATGAATGAGAGGAGGAGAGGGGGCCCCCTTATATAGTGTTGGAGGTGGAGTAGGGGCTACTCTACGTGGTTCTTTACATGGAAACCATATCTCCCCGGGATGAGGTTGCTTAGAGGCTACTCCACGTCGAGCTGCACCTGGACGTACGCTTGTCCAGGTTCGACCGAACCTGGGGGTCGGTCGACCCCCAGGTGCAGGTTCTTCGTCTCTGCTTCCTCTGGTAGGCTGACACGTGGGCCCTGAGCCTTATCCTTAGGTGCATCTTGCGTGGCGCGCCCGTTTCCTCTGATTTGTGGGCCCTTCTTGTAAGTGGCATTTCTGGGTAGCAGTATTTTGTGCATTTTATCGTGTGTTCTCCTGTGTTTTCTCCGCTTTGCAGTTGTGGGTGCCTGCAGATGACAATTCACCAAAACTCGTGGAATTGATTAGTTACAAGCCCTATATCTAAGTTTGGTGATTAAATATCCTGAAAAGATGCAGGAGTTGACGGTTAATTTTAGCACTTAACGACCGTCAACAATAATCAATGCGGAATAGAAACTAATCACTTAGCCAAGACTTCAACCCTCTAACTATGACTCTAAGGTACCTCCAAAAAGATCCTACACAAAGCAAATGGAGTGCCGGGCTAGCTAGAGCTTACCTAACAATTCTAATGCAAGATCACAAAGACCGAAGCACTAGGACTTTACACACCGGGGAGCTCCTACTCAATTCTAATGAGCAAAAGCACAAAGCCAAACCTAAGCTCACTAGATGCTCAACGACAAGGATACACAATCCAAAACCAAGAGCTCAACTTGCTTAACTACACAAGTTAAACAAGAGCAACTAATTAAGCTACACAAGCTAACTCGTTACACTACGATCTCTACTTCCAGCTACACAAGCAAGAAGACAACTAGAGAGCTACACAAGCTTCTAGTTGCAAGAGCAACTACACAAGCACAGGATATATATGAATGTAAATACAATGCTTGTGATCGAAGGTATCAAACCACCGAGAAGAGTAGACAATGTTGACACGGTGATTTTTTACTGAGGTATCGAGAAGCTTGCCAACTTTCCCCTACTCCTCGTTGTGTCGACCAACACCCCGATGGTTCTTGGTGGCAATCCCCCACCGTGCCCCGCAAGGCCACAAGACACCACTCGCAAGTGAGGTAGCTCAATGACACACTTCAATAGGGTTGCTCTTCACAATCCCCGCGAGGTGAGCACCAACTTCTCACAATGCTTCTCCGGAGCACCACACAATACCCACGGTGTGCTTCATGGAGCCTCTTGCCACCAAGTCGTCTAGGAGATGGCAACCTCCAAGAGTAACAAGCATACTGGCTTGCAACTCGATCACCTAGTGCCACACGATGCGATCTCTCAATGCAACGCACTAGAATCGCTCTTCTCACTTTCTCAAAGTACACTCTCAAGCACAAGTGAGTTAGAGGGCACTCAACCACCACCACACAAGCCACCAAGGCTAGAGTGTGCTCAGCTACCGGCCAAACCCGGCCAAGGGGCGCTTAAATAGCCCAAGCCTCGAAAACAACCGTTGCTCAATAGCAACCGGCCACGCGTGCATCGGACGCACGCATCGGACGCACAAGTCCGAGAGTCCGATGCACAGACATCGTCTACGTGTCCTACCTTTGAACCTCGCCGGTTGATCTCCAACGGCTAGTTCACCCCGCACGCGAGTTAATGTCGCATCGGACGCATATGTGCCTCGCACCGGACACGTCCAATGCGACCAGTCAGTCACACCGCCGCGCTGCACCACTTCACCGGACGCACCTCATCGAACGCACAGCAGTGCCCTCGGTGCAGCGTCCGATGCGGGTCCAGTAAGGTCCCGCAAGAACCCGCATGGGACGCGTCCGACGCCAGGCCATCGGACGCGTCCGACGCCAGGCCATCGGACGTGCCGATGCGCCTCCTCAGCAAACCCTCGCCTGCTGCCACAACTAATGATGTCGACGTTCCCATTGGACACGTCCGGTGCTCAGCGCATCGTGCGTCTGATGCGAGCCACGCATCAACGCCACAGCTGCCTGCTGCATCAGATGCATGGACTCAGCGTCCGATGCAGCGTTCGATGCACGAACAGAGGCACCCTGACCTCCTTTTCTCAACACCTTTGCAAATGTGCCAACACCACCAAGTCACCATCACCTTGTGCACGTGTGTTAGCATTTTCACAATCATTTTTCAAAGGATTTTCACTTGATCTCACCGCGCCACTCGATCCTAACACGTTGCAAAGTTAGATTGCTCCAAGTGGAACTAGATGACCGATATGCAAACAAGTTTGCTTCTCTTGATAGTACGGCCATCTATCATAAATCCAGTCAAGCACTTCTCTACTCAACCTTAGACCGGTGAAATGAAATGCCCTAGGTTATACCTTTGCCTTGCGCATTTCCATTTCCTCCATCGCCTCCAATGTGCTAATGCAACACATGCACCGACACGATCAAGAATGATATGATCTAATCTATATCATCACATGACCTCTTTGATCCATCAATCTTGACCTTGCTAGCTCTTCACCGTCGCCTCGGTCCATCAGCGCCAAGTCTTGCCCAAGCTTCACCGCCTCGCGGTCCGTCGCTTCAAAGCCTTGACTTGCCCTTCATCATTGCAACCGGTCCATCAAGCCAAGTCTTGTCTTGATCTTCACCATCTTGGTCACATGACTCTATGTCATGTCTCATACGCAATGAGCTCCTTCTCATCATCTCATGTGGACTAATCACCTGTGTATACACTACAAGAAACTTGCTAATCCATGACGGATTCTCATATCGTCACTGACAGACGTAATCCTTGACGATATTCTATTTTTCCATCACGAATGAGCCCAGCGGATACTAACAGCCCGTAAACTCGTGACGGTTTTATCAGGACCGTCACAAATGTATGATTGTAAATTTGTCACAATGTATGATTGTAAATTCGTCATACTGTAGTTAGCCCAAAACAGTAGGCCCGCTATAATATTTAGCTCAAAAAATTTAAAATGTGATTACAAGAAGAATCAAACCCAAAAGACGATTTGTTAAATTATTTGATAAAATAATTTTGTTAATATGTTACATTCATACGATGCATATGGCAAAACTAAAACTATTCTCAATATATATGTTGCGGTTGGGAACAAAAAAATATGCAGCACATAGGATTTTGGACTAAAATGTAGTTGTTCTATTCAATTATTTTTTTTGAAATGTGTTCTATTCAATTATTGTTAGTCTAAAAAGTGCACTTAATTATGTTTTTATTTCTTTATTATTACTAGCCCATACAGGCGTTGGCCCAGCAGGCGCATGCGGCCCAAGGCGCGGCCCAGCACTGAGTTGGCACAATATTTGGTAAAATGAATGGAAAAGCAAAAAACATGGCGCTCACGGGACTCGAACCCAGGACCAAGCGAATGCAACAGACTGCCTTACCAATGAGCTAGTAGTTCGTATGCTTTCGATTGGGATTCTTCTTGTTTTTGTTGATTGAATATATGACTAAGTCATCCTAAAATGAGATAACGGACTCGGTGCTACCCACTTCACGAACTCAGACACCGCCGCCGACGGCGAGATTTGGCAGGAGCGCCGCTGCCCACTACTGCCACGCCGTTCAGCAACGCCCCTCCTTGCTTGCCGCGTCATCGCGCATCCGGCACTACCGCCACTCTCCATTGCCGCACCAATGTTGACGACTTCAATTGCCGCACCAACGACCAGGAGCTCCTAACCCTAGCCGTCGTCCGCCCGTGCTGCGCGCCTCTGCCGCCCGTCGGCCAGCTCGGACCTCTAGCCCGCTGAGCACCGAGGTCCGCGGGGTGACGCCCTGCGCGCGGTGCACCAGTGCGCCCCTGCCTCCCAGCGCCTGCGAGCCCGCCAGACTGCACGCTGTAGCTGCAGTCACAGTTCATCAGTTCCGATTCCAACTTCCAAGCCTGGTAACTTCTCATTCTTCTTCTAAAATTTCTAATTTAATGTTGAAAAGAGATCAATTATACCGTAGATTTAAGTATGAAATTGAGATATAGATTTAAGTATGAAATTGAGATATCATAACTTATATATCTATGCAGCCTCTGAGCACGACTGAAATCGTCAATCGCTGACCACTTGCCTTTTGTCTGAGGAGATCCCCATCTGCCTCGCCTGAACACCTGGTGACAGCCAGCCAAGGTATATCTCTTCTTTTTTTTTGTTGGATGTAGCATTTGAATTGGTGCAGCTTGCTCATTGAGGTTTATCTACCATGTTTGATTAGATGGATAGAAGTTGGGTGCACAGCAGACTATTTTCCCCTGAATACGTTGATGGTGTCAAAGAATTTATGAGTTTCATTCAGGGGAAATTCAATGAGAATGTTGAAATTCTATGCCCCTGTAGCAGATGCCTTAATCAGAAATACCAAAGACAGGCTCTTGTGAAGAAGCACATACTGATGAATGGTATGGAGACTACTTATACTCGGTGGATTCATCATGGAGAGAGCTTAGATGTTAATGTTATTGAGCATCCTATTGATATGAATGACAATGATGATGGTTCCACACATGGCTTAAGTGTTGATATGAATGACAATGATGATGGCTCCCAACATGGGTTAGGTGTTGATATGAATGACAATGATGATGGTTCCACACATTGGTTAGGTGTGACAGAGGATGACAACTATGGTGATCGTTTGGAAGGAATTTTAGGAGACCTACAGGCTGCAGCGGCACCAGCAAGACCAGATGTAGAAAATCAAGTTGGTGCTGAACAACCTCGTGATAGAGAGTCATTTTTGAAGATTGTTATGAGAGAGGTAAAACGTCAACTTTATCCTGGTTGTACCAAATTTTCAAGGTTCTCATTTGTGGTAAGGCTTTTTCATATGAAGTCCTTATATAGGATCAGCAATTCTGCTTTTTCTGCACACATGAATTTTTTGGCTGATGCTTTCCCAGAATACAATGCACTCCCAAAATCATATGATGAAGCAAAGGGTATTCTAAAGGAAATGGGTCTTGGGTATGAATCAATACATGTGTGCTATAATAATTGTGTGCCCTTCAGAAAGGGATATAAGAACTATGACAATTGCTCGGTTTGTGGTCTCTCAAGATGGAAAGATGCAGAAAGAAAGAAGATTCCACAAAAAGTGTTGCGGCATTTTCCATTGGCACCTAGGCTAAAGAGAATGTTTTCGACCAAAGAAGCATCAAAAGCGGCACAATGGCACAAGTTAAAGCGGCAGCCCATTGAGAAGAATATGAGCCACCCAGCTGATGGTGAGGCATGGCAAGATTTTGACCGTGAATATCCAGATTTTGCCAAGGATGCAAGAAATCTTAGACTTGGCCTTGCTACTAATGGGTTCAATCCTTTTTCAGAAAAGAACACAAAATATAGCATGTGACATGTCTTTGTTGTGCCATACAACCTAGCACCGTGGGAGTGCATGGAGGAATCAAACTTTATGATGGCTTTGCTTATTCCAGGTCCGAAATCACCCGGGAAGGACTTTGATGTATTTTTACAGCCTCTTGTAGAGGATTTACTTGAGCTTTGGACAGGTGTCGATACTTATGATGCTATTACTGGAAAATCATTTAAACTTCGTGCAGCAGTTTTGTGGTGCATCCATGATTACCCAGCTTTGAGCACTCTCTCAGGGTGTACAACAAAGGGCTATTTTGCTTGTCTCCATTGTGACAAGGATCCTCTTTCATATGGCCTAAGGAGTAAAATTGGTTATTTTGGGCACTTTCGTTTCCTTCCAAAGGAACATCCTTTGAGGACAAACAATGAGTTTACCGGACTTCACGAAAGCAATGATCCACCAGGTAAATTCTGTATGGAAGAGCTGCTGGCTGAATTGGAGAGAGTTAAGACGTCAGACCTGGGAAGCCACAAGGAACTGGGAAAAGGAAGCGTTCCAACTCTGAAGGGGGTCATGTGGAAATTTGGAGCCGGATGGTTAGTTTATGGAAGCTACCATATTGGAAAAAGCTAAAGTTGAGACATAATCTTGATGTGATGCACATTGAAAAGAACATATGTGAGAGCCTAATTGCGACAATTCTCAATATAAAGGGCAAGACAAAAGACACAACTAAAGCTAGGCTTGATTTGAAAGATTTGGGAATTAAAAAGGAGCTGTAATTTAGAGAGGATGGAGAGATGCCTCATGCTAGATATACCTTGTCCATTGAACAGAAGAAGGCTTTTTGTGCTTTTTTACAAGAGGTCAAGTTTCCAGATGGATTTGCTTCCAACATCTCAAGATGTTTAAATACTGAGGGAACAATGGTACAAGGGCTAAAAACACATGATTGTCACATTCTTTTGCAAAGAATTTTGCCTGCTGCCATGAGAGGATTTCTGGACAGGGATATTTATGAAGCAATATCTGAGTTGGGGAGGTTTTTAGGGAATTGTGCAGCAGAACACTTAAAAAGGATGTGCTGGTTCAAATGAAGAAAGAAATCCCTATAATTTTGGTGAAGCTTGAGAAAATTTTTTCTCCAGCTTTCTTTGATGTGATGGTACACCTTGCTGTACATTTACCTGATGAGGCTTTGCTCAGCGGTCCTGTGCAATATGGTTGGATGTATTCAATTGAGAGGCGGCTATATACTTTGAAGCGATATGTGAGGAATAGGTCACGACCAGAAGGTTCAATTGCCGAGGCATATATTGCTGATGAGTGTCTGACATTTTGCTCTAAATACATGGACGATGTTGAAACAAGATTTAATCGGGAGCCAAGAAATAAAGGTTTCTCCAGTGAAGAAGCTTATGGTGTTGATGTTTTTGGGCATGGAGTTAATTTTACTTCTGCACCTGAATATATATATGATGAAAATGGCATTGATCAAATGGTGTGGTTTGTGCTGAACAACTGTGCCCAAGTTGAGGATTACGTCAAGTATGTTTTATATACTTCTAGACTTTTATATACAACTGTGCTGAACAACTGTGCACACTAATTTATATTTTTTCTGCAGTTTGTTCAGAGAAGAGTTAGAGACACAATGGGTGCCAAACATTGAAAGAATGCTTCGACAAGGATTTCAGACCTGGTTTAGGAACCATGTTAGTATTCATTGTCAAGTTATATATTGCATAATGTAACTTCTATTTTTCTAATATATGTGTGCTGCATGCATGTGGCAGATTTTGAAGAAGTACTGTACAAATCCAGAAGAGATGGATGTTGATATCTTCTCCTTGGCATGTGGTCCTGATTTGAGAGTTAGAAAATATTCCTCGTGCATAGTGAATGGTGTGCGGTTTAACACTGTTAACCGTGACAAGAACAAGAAGACACAGAACAGTGGAGTAATGTCACAAGCTACACATAATGGACAGCTAATTGATTTTTTTGGAAACATAAAAGAGATAATTCAATTGGACTATAACTTAGAGGAGAGGTCTGTAGTTTTGTTTAAGTGTGACTGGTTCAAACCATCTTGCTCCTAACCATCTTGCTCCTAACATCACCTCGCTCTTGGCGTTTTGGTGTCCTTTGGATTGTGGCGTTTGGATTTATGGAGATGACCGGTAGATTTGGGAAAAGGGAGGGAGGGATAGATTCAAAGCTCTGTTTGCTTTTAGGGATAGGGATAGAATGATGGATTGGGCATGGGATAGCAGAAAATGTGAGACTTTTTTTAGGGCGCCCTGCTATGCTGCTGACTGTGGTTAAGCGTGGTTTAAAACATGCTGTTTAGTGTTTACTAATGAAACTGGATAGTATCCTGCACCTCTGTAACACATTAATTTATTATCACTGTCTACCTGAACATACATTTGGTCCTGTTATTTTTATTGTGCCTGTCTACCTGAACATAAATTTACTAATGAAACTGGATAGTATCCTGCACCTCTGTTTACTAATTTATTTATTTTTATCATCGAGTGTGTGCTCATTGTAAAGCATATATGTTATTTTCTCTTGTATATGATGATTTCATTAGCTGCATATTAGTTTTCCAGAATTAATTGCTGTATGCTTTGAATCAGACTAGTTATTTAATGATTGTAGTGAGTTATTTTTAGGAGTACTATTTCGTTCATGAACTATCTAAATTATTGATATGTTGGTCATGTTTTTTTTTTCATCTTAGAACCTATGGTGAATCCATATGAATTGGTGCGCCTAAAACAATGCATGAAGAACAGTGCAAGGCTGAAGGAGCTTGGACTTCTTGACTGCTACGCCCCAGTTTTGGAAGGCCATGTTGGTGTTCAGTCTGACCAGAATCAAAGTGAAGATTTGGAGTCCGAGTACGATCCTTTACGTGATGATACTGGTGAAGAAGATTTGATTGATGATGAGAATGCTAAGGTCGTAATTCCTCCATGTTGTCAATTCTTAATTAGTTCTTTTTCATCATAATAATTCAATCTAACTCTAATACTATGTTGACTAATCCATGCTTTGATTTCTAGCAGTGCACTAAGGAGAAGACTTGCAAAAACTCTAATAACAAAACTTCAAGCATCCAGACTGGTGGAGTCAAGTTTCGGTCTCGCAAGAGAGTTTATAGAGAGCAAATGACTCCTAAAGTTACAAGGTCAAGAATAAGCATTGCCCAGCAAGATGCAAGTCTCACACCAAGTGACATTTGTGTGCCACATACATCACAAGCTAATGAGAGCCACACTGGGGAACATGTTGGCAACTTAGATGACCACACACAGGCTGCTGTTGAAGGCCAGTTCTACTTCCACACTACTTTGTTACATTCCATTACCATGAGTTAGCTATGAAAAATGTTTAACTTGCTGTTTGAAGTTTGTCTAAGTGATGCACCTATTTATTTACGTTGATTGCTTGTTTAGCTTTTGAAAATGTTAACTTGAGTTTTAGCAATAAAAAATAATGAAACCAATTTTCATAGTTTTCTGGTACCATGCTATATGCAGGAAAATTTTGAAATCTGTTGTTTGATACTAAAAAGTGGGGTCAACCTGTATCAAAAATTCCATTTTCATACAGTTTCTTATTTTTCATGCTGTGGTGTCTTATGAAACATTGATGGTGTCTTATTTTTCATACCTTTCTTGTAAATGGTTGTTTGATCATGCTGTGGTGTCTTATGAAACATTGATGATATACTGAACATACCAGAAACTAGTATGCTTTAGGTGAATTAAAGTCTTGCCTTCTCTACCGGAGAAGAGATATGCACCTACTAGGTAACATGGTGAACTCACCCTTAATTACTGCCATTAATTTTAGGTGGTGACTCTGCTGAACTTGACAACACTCACATGACCACCGGGTCTGATGCAATTGACCGGCATAATCAGCACAACCATATGGACAATGGAGGTGATGAATTCTTACTGTCGTTCTATAAGTTTTGTTTGTATGATGAATGCTTTCTTACTTGCTGCCCTTTTTTAGATGGCTTCACCCAGCATGATGACAACATCCTCGTGGCTGATGTAGTTGATGGCATTACCCAACATGGTGACCACAACCAGATTACCAATGAAGGTGACAGTTTGTTTATCTCTTTTCCATAGTTGATCAATATTTGTATGCATAGCTTTAAATTCATGATCATCTTGGATCAATGTTTGCTTCAAGTCAATATGTTTAATTTCAATTTCAATGTACATTTACAACTAGGGGGAGTGGAGAGAAGGGACTGAGGAAATAATATGGGACTTGGCCTCCAAAGGTTAAACCGAACGCGCCATGGCAAGCTGCAAGTTGTCATAACTGAAGGGAATATAAGGCCAGTGGTTCCTCTTGTTGCTGCAAAGTATGCAAGTGAATGCAACATCATAGTTAGGAACCATGTGCCTATACTCTCACATTGGAAGCTGTACAAAGAGAGAACCTAGGTCAAGATCAAAAGAGAAAGAACCAAAAGAGAAAGAACCTGCATCTGCGATTCTGCGTACATCGATCTATTCTTAGGAAAACTAAAGGTACATACATTTTCCGGTCCTTTCCACATTTAGTCTCATAAGAACCTTTGTTTGTTGTTTTATGCCATAAATTACTGAATTGATATTCTTTTCTATACATGTTCTTCCATTCAATTAGGCCAAGTTTGACATAAACATAGATGATGAGACAGTTGAAAAGGCTTGTATTGTGATGATGAAGTCTGCAGTTCGCCAACAAAGATACAGGCTGAAGCAAGAATATTTTGATCCTTTTCCACTACGTTTGGTTACAAAAACTTCTCCTGTCAAATGCATGACTAATGAACAATGGCTTCAACTTTTAGAATCATGGAAGAGTCCTAAAAAGATGGTATATTTTCTCTGAAAAACCAGATTGATGCCTTGTACATGCTAATCTATCGCCAAACTTACATGCATTTTTGTCTTTGATGTAGGAGATGTGTCAAAAGAACAAAGATAACCGAGGGAATGTTAAGTACCATCACACAACCGGATCTCGTGCCTACATGGTTCATGTTGAAAATTTGGTAAGTGGGCCATGTTAACCACCATATAAATGAATGTATGCAACAAGCTACTACTTAAATACCTGTGCCTCAGCCTAAATAAGATGATGTCCATGCTCATGCTGTTATGTTCATGAGAGTCCATTAGTTTGTGGAATGCTGATCCTGGAATTGTTCTGAAGTAGCATTGCTAGTTTTGAAGCTACTGCCATGTGGTCAATGCCTAAATATATTGTTCTGTACACATGAAAAGTATATTGTTCTGTAGTCCATTATGCGAGAAGCTGCTGTACACATGAATATAGTGTTCTGTAATCCATTATTGTCGGTATTATAGCACAGTACAGCAAGAATTTTTTTAGAAACTTGTTATAATAGCACAGTCCTGTAGTCCATGCTTGAATATATTGTTCTGCACACCACACATGAAACTACTGCTGCTATTATAAAGTTGTCTATTTTTTTAGTTTGACATGCTCTTCCAGATTTTTAGTTGAACAATAGCTATCCAGGTCTATTTTTAGTTGAACATGTTCTTCCAGGTTTTCAGTTGAACAGAAGCTGTCCATATTTTTGTAACATCTTAATTCATGCTGGACCTAATGCATATATGTTGTTCTCAGGATGATAAATATAATGATGAAGAACCTACTGCACTTGATTTGTTCAAGGTGTGCCACTACAGCAAGAAAAAAAAATGCTACACCCCTGCTGTACTTGAGGCTATTGTAAGATAATTTTCGGACTTTGATATTTATAATGCTTATTTTTAATTCTCTCAACATTAATCATGTTTGCTGTTTGCTATTTGCTTGCTAGACTTGGATGGAAAACAAGCTATCTACAACAAAAGAAGGTGAAGAACCTAAGTCCGTGGCTCATGTTGTTGCTGATGTGCTTGCTGAGAACACAAAGAAGAATCAGTTCTTGCAGAACGTGGGGTTTCAGAATGCCCAGCTTAGATCTAGTGAAGACACAGAACTGGAAGCGGAGAAAAGGGCCAATGCTGAACTTCGTGAACATGTGGCTGATTTGAAGAGGAGTCAGTTTGAGATGGCATCAAAACTTGATCTTTTGCTTAGTCAAAGTCGACCAAGTTAAGAGATGCATATCCTTTGCCACTAACTACATGCATTCTGCTGCTGCTAACTTGTGTCAAGTCAATTTCGACCAAGTTAAGTCATACATGGTGGTATATATTTTGTTGCCGCTGCTTGCATTTTGCTGCTGCTGCCTGCTGCTGCTGTACGTGTGAGCCTCAAGCTTCTGGACTTGTGCTGATGTTTTTTGGCACTATTTTGTTTCTGCTGCTACTGTACTTGTGCGAGTAAAGCTGCTAGACTTGTGTTGCATGCTGCTGCCGTATGTTGGCACTATTTTGCTGTTGTTGCTGCATTTTGCATCAAGCTGCTAGCCTTGTATGCATCTCTTGGAGTTTGTATTATTGGCTTGTGCCATGGTAAATTGTAAGGTTATATGCACTTTTGTATGTCAACTGTTGAGATGAAGACTTGTCTAATGATCTATGAAAATTTATGTGATCTGTTGAATGCAAATGTAAGATTATTTTATTTATTGAGCTGCTACAGTAACAGCTTGTGGGCTGTGTATGTGGGCTGACTTTTCGATAATGGGCTGTGCATATGGGCTATATATGCTGGTAGTAGTGGGCTGAAAAGTGGGCTAAAAGTTACTAACGAATTTGGGCTGCAATATTCTGAAATGGGCTTGCAAAAATGGCTAAAAATAACTATGAAAATGGTTTAAATTGGGCCGAAATTGGCCCATCTTTGATTCTGGCCTGTTACAAATGGGCTGAGGTAGTGTACATGTCATCATCCACGTAAGCAACCATGTAAGCACCTACGATGATGTGGCAATTCATCCGTGACGGTTATTTTCTGTCACAGGAAATGGGCTTGGGCTTGGTTAACTGGGTCTCGGGCTCTATCGTGATGGTTTAAATCTGTCACCGATTCTATTAATCTGTGATGGATTTCGACAAACCGTCACGCAGCACAATCCATGACGCTCAATCCGTGATGATTTCTGAATCCATCACAGATCCTATTTGCTGACGGGTTTTCAGTGATCCGTGACAGAAAATTTCCATCATGGATTAGCAGGATTCTTGTAGTGATATCTCCATACCACATTATTAGTCCACCTAATGTTGTCACTCAATTACAAAATCAAACAAGGACCTTTCACACATGGCTAGGCTATTTTCTTGGAAATGTTGTTCATCAGTGGCCAAATTTGAGATAATTTGAGCACATGGCTGGGCTATTTTTAGTTAGCTGTAATCCAGCTCTTTGTCTGTATAGCGTGTGGGCTGCTTTTGGTCTGTATCTCGGCCTCACTTAGCTATTTTCAGTTAGCTGTAATCCAGTTATTATGCCTGGCTGTTGCTGTCCACTCTCCACTGTCCACTCTGCACTGTGGCTGGCTGTTGCTACTTATTATTACTACTCCTACTACTCTCTACTACTACTACTTGCTGCTGGTGTCTGCTGCTCTCTACTCCTACTCTACCACTACTCTACTACACTACTGCTATCTGTGGACAGCCCTTTGGGGTCAATGTGAGCGACGCAAAGGACTTGGCCGATTCGGGCGGCTGCCTACGCTTACACTACTAGAAAATAGGCCTTCGGCACCGGCTGAGAAGGGCCAAAGGAACCGGTTTCCCAACCGGTGTCCCACAACTGCGACCAATGGCCTCAGTCTAAGACACCGGATTTCTCAACCGGTGCCTTAGGCATCCATGGGTACTGGTTGGAAAGACCAACCGGTACCAAAACATTTTTGACAAACAAAAAATAAGCAGACATCCTGCTGCCGCGCTCTGAGCCGGTGGTGCCGGCCGCCGCTCCTGCTGCCGCGCTCGGGCCCGCTCCTCCTTTGGCCGCCGCGCCGCCAAGAACCGCCGTCCTCGCGCCCCTGCTCGGGCGCCGCTTGCCCTTCACCACCCGAGCGGCCGCCACCGCGCAAGGCCACGCATGGCCCGTGCCCGCGGGGTGCGCCGCCGCCCAACGGAAGTGGGAAAAGAGGGGCCGAGGAGGGGGAACGCGCCAGGACCGCCACCGGACCCGACGTCGACCACCAGAAGGGAGGAAGCCCGCTCGCGCCGCCGGCCGCCATGGACGCCGCCTGCGCAGAGCGACCGCAACTCCAGATCCGCCGCGGGCCGCCGCTGCTCCGACCGAGATGGCCCGTCGGCGTGCTGCTCCGCGTGAGCCAGGGCTCGAGCGCCCCCCCTGCCGGCGTGCTGCTCCGCGTGAGCCAGGGGAGCGCCACTCCGGCGAGCGCGGCCACATCCCCTCCCCATCGCCGCCGCCGTCCTCTCCGCCCCCGCCGCGCCGCGCCGCTCGGGGAGGCCCAGATCCGTCGCGCCCACCCCCAGGTCTAGGGGCACCACCGCCGGAGCAGCCGCTGCCGTGCGGAGGCCGCAGATCCCGCCGCCGCTGCATCTGGCAGCAGTCGCCGCCTTGGATCCCGCCTCACGCAAGCTTCCTGCTGCGCGTCCCGAGCGCCGCTCCGCCTCGCGCAAGCTTCCTGCTGCGCGTGGCCGCCGGCGGGCCCCTTCCTCTGGCGCCGGCCGGGCGTGCACGCCCCCGTAGCAGCTCGCCGCCGCCGAAGCGGGCCGGGCACGCTGCCGCCGAAGCGGGCCGGGCACGCTGCCGCCGAAGCGGAAGCTCCTACGCCGGCCGAAGCACCTGCCGAGTGAGAGAGAGAGCTGAGGTGAGACACTGGCCGTGTTTGGAGAGACGCGAGAGAGAGCTAATGTCTGACGCGAGCACTTAGAAATATCAGAGACGCCAGAGGCATGGGTACCGGGTGGTTTCTTCCACCGGTGCTAATGTCTGTTTTATAAGTACCGGATTGTGCCACTACCCGGTGCCATTGATGCATGGCCAATTTAGTACCGGCTGATGGATTTAACCGGTGCCTTTATCAGTACATTGGCACCGGTTTGTGCTGTGACGTGCTTTATCAGCGCTCGGAGCAGGCCAAGAGTACCGGTTATTGATGCAGCCGGTGCTGATGTCTCCTATTAGTACCGGTTCAAACAACAAGTGGTTCCTTTGGCCTGGACCTTTGGCCTGTTTTCTAGTAGTGTTATATAGGCTTCCATTTACCATGGCGGCCACTGGATTTTGTTTGTGATCTACCCTCAGGATGGAATGTGCGCAATATTCGATTCCTTGTATGATACCGAGAAATTACATTACAGGCATTTCGAACAGACTATGCAAGGGTAAGTGACGACACTTATTCTTTTATACACTCAACGTACGTATCAAGTTTGACCAAGTTGTTGACACTGTTGGATTTCATACAGCGCTTACGCTAAATACTTGGCCGATCCTGACTGCTACGATCGAAGAACCGCGACGCGGAAGAAGAATCACGGGAACAAACTTAAGTTGAACCGAGAATTCCCGGTACGTAGCAAGACTCATGTGTGCTAGTACATATTGAATGCTCTCGATATGGCCTAACGATTATGTGCTACATATATATCGTGCATGCATGCAGTGCGTGAAAAAAAAATAAATTTGCGGGGGGATGACGCCCCCACGATACTTCATTAAGAGGGAAAGACTTCTCATGCAGATCTAGAAAACCTCCGAACTCCGATCCCACCCGTATACAGTGGCATCACATCATGCAGTGCGTGAAGCAACCTGCGGGCTCCGTCCTGTGTGGATACTTTGTTTGTGAGCACCTCAGGGCTTGTCCAAGTATAATAACAGCTGGCGGCAGCTCAAGAAATCCAAAAAGCGCCAGGAAGACACAGAGATGGACCTGACATTCAAGCGAATAGTCGCCGACATTTGTAAGTGTGTCACGGGCGACTGTGCAGCTTGGGATGGAATGTTCTTCAACGAATAGAGCGAGCTGGGGATGGATCCCAAGTACGAGATAGTACGCCACTGGAGGACCATGCTGACAATGTGCGACTACACGCTGCCGGACACCTAGATGCTCTCCCATGTATCTAATTTGAACTTAGTGTGTTTGTAATATGAACTAAGTGTTGGAGTTTGTGGAGGAACAACCTGGACGACATATGAATGAACAAATGTGATATATATTTATCTTCTGTGTGCATATTCTTTAATTTGTCATTTTAGAGGTGATTATTGTAATATTAACAGCATTTTCATAATGTTTTTAAAATTGTTTTTTAATCTAGAAATACTTAACTGTGGCGGGCATGTAACAAAAACCGCCACGGTTAATATGTTAACCGTGACGGTTAATAGAGTATTAACCGTAGTGGTCAGGAAACCGCCACGGTTAATGGGTCGATTAACCGTGGCCTTCCATTCGTGGCGGTCACAAAAACCACCACGGTTAATGGAAAAAAAACCGCTATGGTTAAGTTTTTTTTAGTAGTGTAGGATGCACTAGTAGACATGTGGACTTTAATCCTAGTTGGGACCGCGGCATTACAGATCCGGAACCTTTACTCCCGGGTCACGCAACCGGGACTAAAGCCCTTTCTCGAAACAAAAGGGACAATTTAAATCCCGGGGGATCTCTCTTGCGGTGCGTGAGATTCAAACCTAGGATCTCTTGCCTCGCGCATAGCTTTCTTAACAACTCAACTGCATAACACATGTGACAAAGTCCTGAGCGCTCTCCTTTTGAGTTCACCCGTAAGGGACCTTTAGTCCCGGGTGAGAGACCTTTAGTCCGGGTTGGTAACACTAACCAGGACTAATATAGACTCTTTAGTCCAGATTGGTAACACCAACGTCTAAGAAACTTGGTCCAATTCTAGCCGAGACTAATGTGCTGAACCAAAAGTCATTTTCTCTACTAGTGACGCCTGTTCTCTGAACGTTCTGCTAGTTGTTTCTTTCCTTCCACAGCATCCAGCCAACCAGCATTACCAACGAGTCGATTAGTCGAAGCCCCGACGTGGTTGCTTTGGCCCTTGGCCCTTGCTTCCTAGCAGCGAGCCACCAGGTCCAGAAGCTAGCACGGCTGGTGAGGCTGGAGCACTACTAGAAAACGAGCCTTTGGAACCGGTTGAAGAGATACTTAGGCACCGATTTTACAACCGGTACCTCCAAACCGAGACCATTGGCCTCAGTCTAGGACACCAGGTTTTCACCCGGTGCCTTAGACATCCATTGGTACCGGTTGCCAAAGCATTTTTGGCAAACAAAAAAAATAAGCCCGTTCCCTCCTATCCCCTCTCGCTCCCCTCAAAGAATCAACCACAAGATAGATACAAGCCATACAATCCCACAAATCATTTCAAGAATCAACCACAAAATATTAAATCAACAGATACAAATTTCATAAATCTCACAAATCATTCAAAGAATCAATTACAAGATTTATACATTCAATACAATTCCACATGCTATCTCTATTTCAGAAAAATTTCAAAAAAGAAGAAAATTTTCAGTAGGAACGAGCGCAAGCACTACTCTGTTGCAGGAAGCAAAGGAAAAGAATCCAATGCGAGAAGAGCAGACCGTCGTCGTGCTCCGGCAGTTGGGGATTCTCCTCCTGTAACTCGTCTCCCTGCTTCGCGGACCTTGGCCTCTTTGGCCGGCTCTTGGCTCCTGCGATTGCAGCAGCAGCAAAAAAGAAGGAGGGAGAGCACGTCAAGACAACTCGGATAGAGAGAAGGAGGTGGCGCCGCATTGGTTGGGGGCAGGGTTTCGTACCTCGAACGGTGGCGGAAGGCATGGACTTGCGCTTCCCCATCCTGCCGTGAGGATGGCGGCGGCGACAAAGGGTAGCGGAGATAGTTACAGCCTCCTGGCTCCTCCAAGGTTCGAGCTTTCAAGGCCGAGGGGCCGTGCGGCACACGGTAGAGGCGGAGAGGATGGCGGCGGCGAGGCGGCGGTGCCGGATCCGCGCCTCCGTCGACACGCGGCCACGCCGGACCGCCGCTAGAGCTAGAGAGACGAGAGAGAGGTAGAGAGATGAGTGCTAGAGAACGAGAGCGGTAGAGAGACGAGAGAGAGGACGGCCAGCACTTATCCAGACGCGAGAGGCATGGGTACCAGGTGATTTCTTCCACTGGTGCTCAATCTCAACATTTAGTACCAGTTTATTTTATTACCCAAAACTAAAAGGGGTCTCTCTCATTGGCACCGGGTTATGGCATGATCCGGTGCCAATTCTTGATCATTGGCACCGGGTTGTGCCACGACCCGGTGCCAAAAGCTCCCCTAAACACTTGGTCCAAATCAAAAGTACCAGCTGCCGTTGCACCCGGTACTGATGCGTACAATTGCAGGTGGTATTTTTGGTCTGGACCGATGGCTTGTTTTCTAGTAGTGGAGCATTGCCATGAAGCCCAAGGTTCCCAGGAGATACCATGACTCTAGATTTTGTTGCTAAAGATACATTGCATACATCCCACGAGCAGAGCAGATGGTCGATGGTTTCAGCGTGCTGAGAGCAGAGAGCACAGGCATCAGAGTCTGTGAGCACAGGCATCGGCTTCTGGACGCTTTCGACGGGCGCTCGTACGTCAAGCATCGCTTGTGGAGCACCATCCAGAAGAAATACTTACCCTAGGCGGTACATTATTGGTTTTCCACAACTCCTTGGCCCCCCATGAGATCAAGTGTGCAAGCCCAGAAACGGCGCCCTGTAAGCGGGGCCGATGACGCCGATCGAGTAAACACCAACGGACCAACCATCCAATCCAAAGACCACCTCCACAGCAGCCTGCCCTGTCGGACACATCTCCAGGCTGAAGCTGGACGTCCTCAAGATTAATGTCCCTCTATGAGCACTTGAACCGTGAGGAAGGGCTCTCCTTCGCCTGTCGATGGCCTCGATTGCCCATGGAGACAGACAGAGCGCTATCGAAACGTAAACTGGAATCACGGAGACCGTATCCGTCGTCAGCGTCGCCCTGCCAGCCAAGTTGAGCATTCCTCCTTTCCAGTTGGGTATTCTGGTAGCCACCGCCTCGATCAGCAGCAATTCATCATTTTTTCTGAGCCTGTAAATTGAGAGCGGCACGCCCAAGTACTTGCACAAGAAGGACCCAAATCCGGCATTTGAAAACAGTCAACTGTGATGAGGCCCTCGCATCGTCCTCTCAGGGCGACTCGCCCCTCACCGCTACAGTCCCGCCGCCTCGGCCATAACTGGCCACCGCCACCACTTCGACCAGTGGCGGCGGCGGCCTGCTGCGGGGTGCTCAAAAGACCTCCCTCGCAGCCGCCTCCTCCCTTCCTTCGTCTCCTCCCTCTCTCTTTCCCCCCAAAAGTTTGAATAATTGCGACGGTGAGGGGTGGCCGCCGGCGGGCTTGGGCGTCGGATCCGGGCCTCTGGGGGCCGGATCCGGCGCTCCGCAACCCGGATCTGCTGCACGGTGGCGTGGCCGTGTCGTCGCCGTCGGGGCCTCCCATGGCTAGTGGCGGTGGCAGCAGCGGCACCAGGAAGGGCGGAGCCATGGGTTGGGGTGCGGATTCGTGCGGGTCTCGTGGTGGGCTCGCCTCCGACCCCCCCCCCCCCCGCACCTCCTTTTCCGGCATCGCCAACCACCGGGGGGCTGCGCTCGCTAGCGGGGCCCCTCTCCGCCGTTGGCCCAGTGGCCACGGCCTCCGTTCGGGTGCCGCCTTCCACGTCCTGCCCGCGGCATGGCTGATGTCGGCAGCCAAGGGCCCGAGGACCTCGTGGACTACTCTGCTTCCACCGATGCCAACAGCTGTGTCCGGCTCCTACGTCGGCGAGGTATGGTCCCTGGTCTCTCAGCTAACAAGCTATGGTTCCGGGTTTGGATGCCTAGGCGAAAGCCATGCATGACACTGTTGGTGCGATTGACGGCGACGCCCCGGCGACGTTCACCTCCTTGGAGGCGTCGATGTTTCTGGCTCCCAACCCAGTGACGGTTGTTTGTCCCTCTCCTCCTGGCAAAAGCCTAGCTCTAGTTCTTCTATAGCCGGTGGTGGCGACATCTTCGACGCCGTGACCCTCCTGAGGGCACCATCGTGGAGGATTGGCTCCAGCTCCTGCTGTGGCCTCGTGTTGTGTTCTCTCCGTGTGCTCTTCATCCCTGTTGTTGTTGCCCCTCTTGGATGTGTTTGGTCCCTAGTTGGCGGGTGCTGCCGTCGTTCCGACGAGTGTCCTCCTCTGGCGTCTCTGCTCCGTCGACGGTCTCCTTGATGGTGCCAGAAGATCAAATGCCGGGTGTTGTTCCCACCGCTGCTGCCATTCCCCCCAAGGCTTCCTCCCGTGGGTGGCGTTGGATGTTAGCACGTGGGCCCGGATATGCTGCAGTTGTCCCCTTCTGCTCATGGGAGGTCGCCGTGTCCGACGATCCTAGGCTTGCGTGCCCGTCACCACTCCTCGATGGTGGAAGTATATCATTTGCCGAGTGGTGTTTCCACCACTGCCGCCATTCCCCTCCAAGGATTCCTCCCCGTGGACGGCGCTGGATGGTGGTACGTGGGCTCGGATGTGCTGAGGTTGTCACCATCATGCGAGGATTGGTGGAGAGTACTATGGTCACGGGGACGCCGGTGAGTATGCTGTTCAGTGGGGGCTCAAATCGACGATCGGCTACCATCCTTCGGCTTGGGTCTAGGTGTCTCCTTGAGTTTGGTCATGTGCTGCTGCCTGCTGTTCTGGCTGTTGTTTCTTCGTGTTGTAATCTCACCTTCTTCGTCCTTCGGTTTCAAACATCTGTGATGTTTGGAGCCCTCTATTTTCCATGTATTACTCATGTAGCCTAAACTCTTGTTGTACTCGTGCCCTCGGGCAATTCCATGCACCGGCTTTGCCGGAATCAATGGAAATTATTCAGGTGGGGCGCTCACCCCTCCGGTGACTTGTTCAAAAAAAAAATCCGGCATTTGGTGGGTCGTCTGGATGAGCTCTATTTGATCCTCTGAACAGTGCATCGAGGTGGCCATGCATTTTTCCAGGTTGGTAAACAGCTCTCTCTGAGCTTTTCTCCAAAGATGGTGTGAGCAGAATGAGGTAGTACAACGCATCTTATGTTATGCATACCATCATGAGTAGGGGTAAGCATAATTAACTAAAACCATATAACCGAACCGAAAGAACCGGAACCAAAAAAATCGGTTCCCTATTCGGTTCCAGATATCAAGTAACTGAAATAACCAAAGAAAGTTTGGTTCCTACTCTCAGATAACTGAATTAACCGAAATACATGAATTGTGCTTCACTTATTACATGCATTTTGTACGATTATGTTTGGTTAATGTGTGATGTCTCATATTCAAACTAATTTATTTGTGTTACTATATTGCTATTGTTCTCTTATCAATTATTATTATCTAAAATAGAGGTAGTGTTGCCTAAATTTTTTTAGAACCTGTATATATATATTTTTTGTTGTCCTAACCTTTGCTTAAAAAGTTCAGTTAGAACTGAAACCAAACTGAAATAACCAAAAATCAAAATGCCCGATTCCTAGAATTTCTCATAACCGACCGACACCATGCCAGAAAAGCACATTATTGATGCGTCTTGACAGTCATTAGTGACATGTAATAAACACGTCACTTATATTGCGTCTCTGATGTGAACATAGCAGTGACACGTAAAAACACATCGCTAATGACCTAACCAGTGACCCGTCCAGTCACGACGCGCCACTAATGACCCCTCAACAGTGATGCATACAGCCAGGACACGTCACTAATGACTATTCACTGTGACTCGTTCAGCCTAGACTGGATCTCTTCAGAGACTCATTCAGACAAGACACTTCACTGATGACAATTTACCCAAAAAAAAAAAAACTTGACCACGGTCCTATAGGTGCTGCTGCTTGGTACCCATTCCCTAACCAAGCCTGGCACTCAACCAATCCCTAACCAAGCTGCTGTAAGATTCCGGAACAAAAGGTAGCTGTTTTTCCAGTTCCAGATTGGGCTTGTTGAATCACATCAAGCCCCTTACAGAAGGGAACTATTCCCCTTTGTTGAATATCTGACGGCTTCTCAAAACCTGAAAAACGCAACTGCGAATCAAGTAATGTAATTGTTCGGTGGATCAAAACTCACTGGACGAAGGAATATTGGGAAGTAAATGAGATTTTTACATACCATAGGCATAGATGCCTCTCAGAAGGTTCTCTTGTAGGCCCATGTCGCCAAAACTTTCACAAACTTCATCATATGAAGTGAAGAAGTCTTCAGTCCTGTACACTGCAAGCACAGTACAAAAGTAAACTTAAATCGGTAAAACAAAGCTATAGGACAAGTGAATAACTAAATATAGCATCAAAGTGACTAAGTAACAAATTTATGCAAGAGGACTTACAGTTGCTCCTGCATTTTCTTGTCATACTGCTTATCGTCAAACTGGGACCCTTCTGGTGCCAATCCTGCCATGGCTGTAATGGAGAAGGTAACCAATAAATCACGAAGTCAGCACACTAGTAATGATGGCCACAAAGGAACACACAGTAAACAAGACATCAATAGCAAACTGGACCATCGAATTAACTCTGAAGACATTTAGTGCTCATGCACATCATAATATATCACACCAGAAGTGACCATGTTATATCCAAGTCAGAGAAAGAAAGAATCACAGCAATTTCAAGTAACCATTCACTCAAGGAATGGACTCCACACTGGATCTGTAAAACAACCAGGTCGAGCAGCGAGTGGCATGATTAATCTAGAAGTTAAGATCAAGCCCATTTTCTTTAATTAAATACTGTGTACTGTTAGATATTAGCAGGTACAGATGCTCGGGATCCCTTGGGCTCAGGCCACGACTAAGCCTCCAATCTCCCGAACTTGAAGCATATAACCTGCTCGTCATACATAACTTCACAAACTCTCACTGGAGAAGGCAAATTCATACCTAACCAAAGACCCAATAATTGTGAATGAATTCAATTAGAATCACAAAACACAGCACGGTCGATCTGGGGAGGAGGAGGCCACCTAGGACGGGGGAGCCGCACCACGCGGTCCATCTGGGAGAGGCAGCGTCCGCTGGGCTACCGGGGATGGGGGTGCCGCAACACCTAAATCCACCGTCGGCCATGGCCTCCCCCGGCCAAGCCAGCACCTCGCCAGATCTGCCGAGCGCCAGCTCCCGAACCGCCGCGATGGAGGGGAGCAGCTGTGACAGTGAAGGAGAAAGAGGGGGAGGCGGCGACGGCGGAGGAGCAGGGGCGGCAGAGGGGATGAGAGAGAAAGAGAGAGAGAGGACCACGCATGGGGGGGGGGGTCATGGGAGGAGGGGAGAGCGGACTCGGAGAGGCGACGGGAGTCCAGTCCGGACTTGACCTGAGTTAACCAGTCTTCATATGGGGAAGAGTTGCGGATAAAAGATGCTGATATCAGTGACGTTTCTAGTTGAGAAGAGTCTCTGATAATGTGTTATTAGTGACGCGTTTTATTCTTTGGTCCTGGATAACAACTAACCAGCCACGTGTCCCATTGATCCGCGTCACTAATCTTACATTAGTGACTCGTTTCGATTATATGTCATTGATTATGGTATCTCCTTTGTGCTGCTTTGGCATAATGTGGTTCCCATTCTCTAGGAACCGAATTTTTCGAAAATCGAGAAACCAAACCGAAAATCAAATGCCCACCCCTGATGATGGGTGGTATCACTGAAGGTGGCATTGCTTCGCTTGGGAACGCCTATGGAGGAGACGTCAAGGTCATGGAAGAGACTCTATGCCCTAGCTACCACTGCGTAGGATTTTCTTTTCAATCCGATTACCATGAGGCTTATATCAAATTCGTATTTCCATATTATTTTAGTATGTAACAAGTTATTGTACATTGTTCACCCATATAATGGATGTGATACTATGCTGAGATGAGTTCTACATGTGATAGCTGTTAATTCTAAGACTACCACAATGGAGCAGAGAGTCGGGTTCTTGGTAAGAGAACCTGGTTCATTTCAATGCATGCGTCCATCCGCGAAGGACAAAGGAGAGAACTGATTTTCTCGGGACTTGGGATGTGAAGTCCCTATAATTTGGTCACCAACACATCGTCAACATATGACTTCTTGGTACCGAAGTTGTAGAGCTCGATGAAATATATAACTTTTGTAGTTGATGACTTTTTCCATTGAGGTTGCTTAGAGTATACCAAATAAATACGTAATTCAAAGTTCAGAGGTGAATACAAAAGAATAATATCCCTTATCTAGTGAACAAGTGATGTGTAGGAGTATGTTTGATGAGCAAGAGGCCTTAGGTTCGGATCCTAGGAAATGCATGAGTGCGTCGCGTGCAGATGCCTCCTAAAAATGGCTCTTTATTCTGCCATCAAGGGGCACCAAAGCATTTGGATACATTCCTAGCCTGACTCTAAGGAGACTAAATGTACTATTCAAGCATATAAATGGAATTAAGGCTGCCAGAGAAAAGAATAAAGGGTGGCAGTACAACTGTCAATTAGCTAAGAATAAATTCATTTGTGATAATCTAATGCATAAATGCCTAGGCTGCTGAGAATAAATTCATTTGTGATAGTCCAATGCATAAATGTCTAGGCCGCTGAGAATAAATTCATTTGTGATAAAACTAACGCATAAAGGCCAAGCTAGACCTTAATAGGTCTGCCATAAGAAACCTCCTGTTGGTTACGGCATGATAATATTAAGTCCTCCTCCAATGGGGTGGCGATGTCGCCAGCGGACATGGAGGGGCAAGTGCTTTGGGAAGTGTGCGGAGAGAGGGAGAGGGAGGGAGGGAGGGAGGGGGACGCGTATGGTATGGATAAGGATGGATTTGGATTGGATACAGATGAAATCGGATCCGAGTGTCATCTTTTACCATATTTTAATCCGGATACGAATGCGAATGCGGATCTCATCGGATACGAATACAAAACGGATAGTTCGAATCCGGATTCGAATCCGGATATCTTATTGATTTGAAACAAAGAGCTATCACGAGTATCCATTTATTTTGTCAACAATTTTATAATAGATCAAAATCATTATACAAGTAGCGAGTAAAGGATTAGAAGATAGCTAATAAAAAAGAATATAATTATCTATGTATAGCTTTTATATTAAATATATAATACTAATTTTAAAGGTAAAATAAATAAATATTTAAATACTTAATAAGTAATATATATATATATATAATATTTTATCATTAAATAAATAATTAATTTGACACGTATAAAATAATTTTAATCATGAAATAAATATATTAAATAGTTAAAGTTAATTTTTATATCATTACTAATTTTAATAAATATATTATTAGTTATCTAGCTTTCTAAATAATTTAAATAGTGTACATCATTAAGTAATTAGGTATAAAGATAAATTTAAGATTATCTCACTAGTCACTTTTTCTTTGCGGATACTGACGGATACAGATGTGATTGGATATTCCTCGAATATGAATATGGAATCGGATAGAGAAAAGTTCTCAAAATCGGATTCGGATGCATCCATATAACATTTATAGTAAAATTGAATATGAATACGAATATCTATATTTACATTTTAAACGGATATGAATATGGATAATTTGGATGTTTAGCCATCAGAATCCATCCTTACTATGGAAACGTGCGAGACTGGGCGCTTCGCTTTGCGCTAGCAGCCTAGCACGCTGCTAAGGCGCTGTTTGGTTCAGCGCCGCTGTTCGCCATGCCACACTCGCAGCCGCCACGGTACGCCGGCCGCTGTTTGGATGGCGCCACTGCTCGCCGCGCCACTGCACTGCCATGCTTGTCGTTTGCTGCTGCGCTCTGGCTACTGGCTACTAGTACAGCACGTACTGAAACCGACCAGCAGAGAGAGAGAGTGCGCGCGGAACAAGGGAGCAGCAGGGACAGCAGGCTACCACCGTACAGACCTGTCACTCAGGACAGTTCCAATGCAGACTCCACTCATAGAGTCTAAGTCTCAGAGACTCTATCACAAGAAACTATACTTCTCAATATAAAGTGTGTTACTTTGATTTATATGGTTCACTTGTCTCTCTGACATTCATTCTTAATTTGCGTGAAGATTTGGAGTCTAAATAAGATTTGGAGTCTTGATCGCGAAAAAAAACTAACTGCGGTGTGGCCGTGGCCGAGTGCGGCGGACGAATTGTCTGTCACAGCGGCAGCGTGGCGGCAACCAAACACACCCTAAATTATTATTTTGGCCGGCAACGTCGCTAGCCGTTGGAGGAGGCGTATATGCATCGAACTCACCCTCGGACAGATCACGCAGAATCCAAATATATGCCATCCGAATAAATACGATCACTGTATACATCTTTCATGATGGCGTATTCTCTAAGCGAAAGATTTGGATGCCATCCGTCGTCCGAATAAACATGATGGCTATATATAATTCCATCCGAATTGAATGTTGTATCATTTTGCCTTCAGTTATTTTCTCTAGTAGCTTGCACATTTTTCCTTATGGACAGGGGGGTGACGGTGGACTCAAGCCGTATAGAACGGTGGCAGCTCAGACCCGGCGATCACATCTACGCCTGGTTTTATAAAAGAATCATTCCCTACGCTCATCATGGTAAGACCAATCGTATATTCGTATTTAGTCCCATGCACCTTAATGGAAGAAGCGTACATTTATGATTTATTAAAAAGAAAAGAGGGCGAAGGTTAGTTTAGCTTTGTCCTGATGAGTGCACGAATCCCAAGGTATATAACGTTGGCGTTGTGCACAAGCGATTTTGCACTCGGGCGTTGCTGTTGGCAGGATTTGGTTTTGGGACCGCGACCTAGTTAATAATTAAGTACTCCCTGTTAAAAAAAATAAGTACTCCTATACTAACAAAAAGTAGTAATTCTTTTGTGTCTGTCAAAATCTCTCTCTCTCTCTCTCTCTCTCTCTCTCTATTAACTTGAGCGTACGTACAGGAATCTACGAAAGCAACGGCAAGGTGATCAACTTCATCAACGATGCGGAGTCTGCTTCCTCTGGCTTTTCGGCGTTGTCGTCGTCGTCGTCCTCCTCCTCCTCGTCCTCCTCTTTTCCGTTCTGCTCGAAGTGCCGTGACAATATGCGTGCAGGCGGTGTTGTCAAGTGCTGCCTTGACTGCTTCCTAGAAGGAAATAATCTTCACCTCTTCGCCTACTCGGTGCCTGAGTGGTTCTATAATCTGACCATTATTGGTCGAGTTCAAGACACCTGCTCCATGGTACCTGAAGAGCACCCCGACAAGGTCTTGTACGTGGCCAACGACCTGCTTGACCACGGCGACTTCGGCACTTATGACCTTGTGCACAATAACTGCTTCCACTTTGCCTTTTACTGCAAAACAGGACGCGGTTATGTATATCGTTTACAACCAGAGGCGCTTGTTGACCCCTCGACGTCTCCCCCAAGGGCATGTACAATCATGTAGAGATACTTATAGACATACGGCTCTTGTCTTTTTTTTTCGAGGGGTCCATACGGCTCTTGTCATATCATATATATAGAAAATATAAAGGTCTGCCAGGCTTTTCCATCTCTGCTTTGCCTTGAGCATCTTTTGACTACGGCTGTGTTTAGTTCACCTGGAAACTGAAAAGTGAAGCTGAAAAAGCACTGTAGCACTTTTCGTTTATATTTGATAATTAGTGTCCAATCATGGATTAATTAGGCTCAAAAGATTCGTCTCGCAAAGTACATCCAAACTGTGTAATTAGTTATTTTGTTTACCTACATTTAATGCTCCATGCATGCGTCAAGAGATTCGATGTGACGGAAAATCTTGAAAACTTTTTGGCTTTTGAAGTGAGGTGACCAGGAACTAAACACAACATCGTCCACCTTGCTGTGACCAATGAACGCTGGCTGGTTTAGACACACAAGCCATGCAGCAGGTTTCGTCACGTGTAGCACTGTAGCAGACTAGCTTTTTTATCGTATTGACGAAACTGAGATACTTTAAATACTCCCTCCTCCGTCCCAAAATAGATGCCGTTATGGGATGCATACCTGTCGAACTTTCTCAACTTTAACTAGATTTGTAGAAAATACGTGCAACATTTGTATCTCCAAACAAGTTTATTATGAAAGTATATTCAACGATCTATCTAATGATACTAATTATATATTATAAGTATTAATATTATTTAATATATAAATGATCAAAGTTAAAAAACGTTGACTTCTCAGGAGGTGAGAATGACATCTGTTTTGGGATGGAGGCATGGAGGG
Source organism: Panicum virgatum (assembly GCF_016808335.1). Classification (NCBI taxonomy): domain Eukaryota; kingdom Viridiplantae; phylum Streptophyta; class Magnoliopsida; order Poales; family Poaceae; genus Panicum; species Panicum virgatum. Next base: position 19,664,954 of record NC_053143.1, on the reverse strand, counting down.
AGTAAGGGGGCGTTTAGTTCCAAAAAAAATTTACGCAGTACCTGTCACATCAAATTTTCGAATATATGCATGGAGCATTAAATGTATTTGAAAAAAAATAACTAATTATATAGTCTAACTGATTCATACGAGATGAATCTAATGACGTTAATTAATCCATAATTGGATATTAATTATCAAATAACAATGAAATGTGCTACAGTATCCAAACCCAAATTTTTTCACCAACTAAACACAGCCTAAGTTGCTGGCTACCTGGCTTGCTGCTGCTTCGTCCCTGACAAAATATCGAGTAGTGATAATGGCTAGCTTCAAATGCCGGTGCTGCAGGAATTTTGACCTTACGCTGCGCCAGAAGCGACGTCTATATGTAGTCCCTACGTCCCAAAATATGCGCTGTTTGCTTTTTGAGAAATAACTTTGACAAAATATATATTAAAAAATATTAATATTTATGATACATAATTGATATCATTGGAAAGATCTTTAAATCTAGATTTTTAATAAAAAATTATTTAGATATACAAATGTTGCACGTATTTTCTACAAATTGAATCAAACTTGTGGTACGGAAACCAAGAGCGACAGATAATTTAGGACAAAGGAATTTCACATATACTCCCTCCCTCCCAAAAAGAATGACGTTTTTATTTTTAGACATCATATTTGACCATTTGTCTTATTTAAATTTTTTGTGAAAATTATAAAATAAATAAATCATTATTAAAGTATCACTAGTGATAAAATAAGTCATAACAAAATCAATAATATTTATAAAAAAATTGAATTAGACGGATGATCAAACAAGATGTCTAAAATCATAAAACGGTACTATTTTTGGAATGGAGGGAGTACACACATCTTTGCGGATTAGGGACTACTCTTTTTGGCCTAAATATGAGTCAGCTTCTGGAGGTCCATAAACGCCATTATCCACGAGTGGTATTTGTGATGGGAGGGCTAGGCATCATTCGGCTGATTTCTGTTTTTTTTAGAATTACGCAGTACAACGCAGACGTTCACAACACGCACGCACACTTATCCCTATGACTACACGTATGCAAACCCTACCCCTATGAGCACCTCCGAAGTACTGAGCCGGCAGATCTGGAGATTCCCGAAGTCACCAACATTTCTAGGGGCGGATAGATTGGCATTTTCAAGGGCGGGCGCGCCACCCGTCCCTGTCTCGCGCAGTTAGAAATTAAGTTTTCCAGGGGCGGGCCGGGTAAAGGGCCCGCCCTGAAAATCAATTTCCAAGGGCCAGCCACGGCACCAACCACCCCTGGAAACTCTTTTTCACGAGGCGCCCCTGAAAATGATGTTTCCAGGGACGGCTGATGCCATCACCCGCCCCTGGAAATCCTTTTACAGGGGCGGCTCAAAGCATGAGCCGCCCCTGAAATTCGTTTCCCGCCAAGCCAGATTTGAAATTTCAAATTTTTGTTTCCCGTTTTATTATTCCATTCAAATTTCTGTTTCCCGTTAATTTATTCTAATCCGTTTCTCTCTGTATTTAATTATTCTAATTTTCATTTCCCGACAATTTTCACCTGTAAAGCAATTGCGCGATTCGATTCAGCTTTTCAAAATTCTATTTCCGCTATATTTAAATTTGTGTTTCCCTCCAATTTTCACATGTCCAGCTAGTGCGCTATTGAGGATTTTTTGATCGGTTATGAATATATTTCTTAAACATTACTAATTACAAATTCAACATAAAATCATATAAAAGTATCATTACATGCATCATTAGAGTACATCCATCATAAAAGTGCGTAGAGTACAGACATCATTTACGCTGAGAAACGCTAGTAGAGCCGGCCTAAAGATCCTGATTTTCCCACTGACGGAGGCTTTCATATTTTGGGTCGGTTGATAATTGATGCTCAGGGTGAACAAATTCTCCACCTATATGGACCACTTCATGCAAAATGAAGCGACATAAATCGTCGACTATAAAAAGAACTTGTTGCTCATGGAGTGGACCTTTGTGGAGTGGCCGTTGATCCTGAAAATAAGAAATTCATTCCAAAATTAAGCCAAGTGTTAGATGCAAACACTTACAATATGCAGTTATGCATCTATCCTAGCAAAGAGTAGATGCTTACCCGTTCGGGATCTGTTGTGTACCTCCCGAACTCCCTCATGTGCTCGCACACTGTTATCGCCATAAATTAGCAGGATTAATTTATGGGCCGAGAGCAAGATGGGCTTAAAGCATAAGATTCAAGAAGGCTTGTAAATCGGCTCCTGCATGAGCATTTGGGCCACATGGGCCATGTATCTTTAGATTTAATTTAAGATTAGAGATAGAGTCTGATCGGGACAAGATTAGTTTAGATTGTTTCCCAAGTCTCCGGACTATAAATATGTACCCTGTGTTATTCAAAAAGAAAAAACGTCATCACGTCTCGCAAACAACAATCTCGGCGCATCGCCACCCCTAATCCTAGGGTTTTATCCAAGTAAGCGCCATGCTGCCCTGATCGCTTCTCGCGATCAGGGCAGCGTTGTTCTTGCTTTTACCTTGGTATTACTCGTACTGAAATGTTTTTGATGGTGAGTAGTACTAGTTATCTCGATGTTCGTAGCATGGCTTTTAGTAGATCTGTTGTGCTTTGTTGTTTATCATCTACAAATATCATGTTGTCTTTACGCGATCATGCCATCATCTTGTACTAGCTCTTGTTGCATAGAGTTAGATGCGTAAAGGCAACACCCTGCTTCCTTTATGTCTAGTAGATCTAATCTGTTATGGTTTGCTCTTATCTCTAAGAGTTGGCGTAATATCTATTAGATTAGGCCTTGCAAACGGGTTTAGTTATCTGTTACGTTTATTAGGCCCAGTCACGTGTAGGATGTTCCGGTATAGCAGTGAAGCTTTTACCATCGTGGATTAGATTAATTAGATTTAATTGAAACAGCTTTACAGTTATTTGCTTTATTTATCAATATCCGGATAGATGCAGATCCAATCTGACACCGAGACTCGATCGGCTGCTTAAAGCCGATGCAAGAGTCGTCCCGGGGAGCCGACCACGGCTCGGACTTACGTTTCCATGTGTTTGTATATGCAGGCTAATCGTTGCAAGCACATTCGCACCTTACTGATCGGGTATAGGTCAGGTGGCACGCCCTATGTCTTCACAAGCTGCAGCGTGTGCTGGAATTGCGGGCCGTCGACGAGGGATCAGTGCCTGCCAGCGCCCCGGCAACCTCCCAGCTCTTCGTGTTGCCTGTCGCTGCTCACCGGTGGGTTTCGACCGACAACACACACGTAGTATCCACAGTACACGGAACTTGAAGGTTGCTTGTGGCATGGATAGTGTGTGCGCATCACCATATTCTTTTCCCTATCGGGGGGTGTTCTCCTCCTTTGAGCACGTAGTGCTTGTAAGCCCTATTTTTTAAGAAAAAGAAAAGAAATAAGTAGTTATATATGTATGCAAGATTCAACATGGAGTCGAAGTATAGGATAACGATTTTGCTAACATGTTGAGGATGCCCTCGAATTCCTTATAACTCTTCGGATCAAAATCAGCGGAGTCTAATATAAGCATATATCCACGCTTTGGGCTGATCATAAATACAATCCAATGATTTCTGCAAAAATATCATATATGATTTCTTAGTCAGATATTCAAAGGAAGTGCATATTATACCAAATCATTGAGACTACACTTACCGAAAGTTATATGGTGCCCATATGACATCCTTGCCTTGCCACAGTTGAAACTGATGCGATATGTACGTAGCAACTATCATAATGATTTTTCTATGTTCCTTCTTCCGCACTTCATTAATTTCCTTGCGCGATTAACAGTTTTTGAAATCATCGTGGTCGTCGTTCCACAACATTGGGCTGTAATGGCGCTTCTCAGCAATAGCTAACGGGTCAAGGAACGCGACCTTCGTACTTGTCTTATCCGCTTGTCATTGCATCATCCTGTAGAACGAAATATCACAACTAATTAGATATGTATGCATATATAAGTATAGACCATTGCATATAAGATATGAATTTCGATGCGACACTTACATGCACCAGAGTCTGATCATTTCTATGTTAAGTTCTTTGAGGCGGAACATTTCTTGGATGTCTTCAAAATTGAACATGATATTAGTGATACCCTCAGTTAGTAATCCAAAATTTTCCAGAGGGTACCGAGCCCAAATGCTTCTGAGCTGAAGTCTACATGCCCTTCTGTACCAAGTGTGCATCCTTTTCATAAAACCTGGACACCTTCCAACATAGAGTGGGGTAGAAAATCTTTACCATACTCAAATTTTTTCGGGCAATCCGATAAATTTGCTATGTCATTGACCCCAATTTTCCTAATGAAGTCGTGGTCAGTGCGGGGCACGGAAATGCCCGGTCATCTGGTGGCACTAAAATATGAAACATCCTTTAATGTTTCCTTTGCCTTATCCATTGACTTTTCCTTTGACCTCTGCTTGGTGTTTGCGGCGTGCCATTTATTTACAATATCTGAGTCCTCCTTCTGGTATGACCGTATCACTAGTGGTACATACCCAACTAGTTGTTGTTGTTGTTGTTGTTGTTGTTGTTGTTGTTGTTGTTGTTGTTGTTGTTGTTGTTGTTATTGTTGTGGTGGTGGTGGCTGAGCCGGTGCCGTGTGCGCTCGTGGTGGTGATGCTTGAGCTGCTGGGGCCGGTGAAGCTGGAGCTGCTGGTGGCGGTGAAGCTTGAGCTACTGGGGTCGGTGAAGATGGAGCTGCTGGTTGTGGTGAAGCTGGAGCCGATGGCGGCGATGCTGGAGCTGGTGGCGGCGATGCTAGAGCCGGTCGCGGTGAGGCTAGAGCCACTGGTGGCGATGCTGGAACTCGTGGTGATGGGGCCGCCGGTAGATAATCTGGAGCCGGTCGAGTCTGATGTGCCAGCCCATCTGGTGAAACAAGCAGTACGGTATCTTATTTGTGCCACAGAATGGTGATGCCAATGCACTCTCCAAGCGTGGTCCTCTCATCCAAAGTAGGGATGTCTATCTTGTTGTCCTCGTAGCTTGTTTTCAGTAGCTCCTGCACTCACATGCATGCATATAGGGGCGGGATTGGTTTTCCATCAAATAAACCCGCAATAGGATCCATGTGCGCCTTGGCAGCCCTCCTCTTTCCAGCTCTGGCTATTTCGATAGAGCAGCATGCATGGAGTAGTATTTGTTATGCAATCTACCGGATATGGTTGTGCTGTGATTGAGGCAACACTGCTCTGAGCACAGGCCGTATTCGCTAGGGCTAATACCAGAGGGGGCATCGTCACCATTTGGCCGGATTGCTGCTGCCCCAATTGCAATGATTCATCCATATTTGCCCTGATTGTTGCTCTGCTATTTGTGCAGACATTTCCTTAAATTTTGATTCTGCTGCTTTCTCGGCCGCTTGTATCATCTCTTCCTTATAGCGGTTGAAAGGATCGGGTGCTCTAGCCTAAGAGGGGGAGGGGGTTAATTAGGCACTCTAAAAAACTTAGACCTATGGCTCCAACTAGTTTGCACAAAACTTAAACTAAAACAAGCTATCTAGATGTGCAACTATGGTTGTTCTAGTATGAAACCCCTATCCCAAAAGAGTTTAGCAACTTATAGCCTTTCCTATCAAGAAACTACTCTATGAAAGTAAAGGCATACAAATTGCTAGTATGAAACGCGGAAGCTTAAAGAGCGGGATAGGAGATAGCAAACTCTTGACACGGGTGTTTATCCTGTGGTTCAGTTAGTCACAAAGGCACACCTACGTCCATGTTGTTGTAGCACTCACTAAGAGTATTGCTACTCGGCCACCAAGTCTCTTCCGCGAACACAGTCACGGTCACCTTAGCCCCGGGTTCCACTGAGGAGCTTCTGCACAAAGGATGGGGGTCTCCACGTCCCCCGCACAAAGTGTCGTCGCCGCTCCACACCAAGTCGGAGGGTCGATGACGTTGCCAGCGAGCTTCAAAGATCCAAGGGGCCGGCGCACCAAGCTCTTCTTTTGGTTCACTAGAGAACCACAGCACAAGGGCTCAAGGCCATGCAATCTCACTCACTAAGAGCTAATCATTTACACGACACTCTCAATGTGTGCTAAGGGCTAAGGATATGATCTTGATGCTCTTGTATGGCTTGGAGATGTTCTTGGGTGTGTGTGGGATGTCCAGCAACTCCAGCAATCTTCAAATGGCCGGGGGATGCCATATATATAGGCCTCCAAATCGTGGAGCCGTTGCTCCAACGGTCAGCAAAAATCTGCGTACCATCGGATGAACCGATGCCTCTGCATGGGGTAGCGTCGGTTCATCCGGTCACTCTCAGACCCGAAGTAGCCGTTGGCTTCTCTGACACAATTGCAGCTGTTCCAGGGACCATCGGTTGAACCGATGCTTAGGGTGTCGGTTCAACCGGTCACACACAACAACTGGACTAGCCGTTGGGCCTCCCTCTTCTGCTGACATCATTACACCGGTGCTATGCTCCGATGCATCACCGGTTCAACCGGTGCTGAAGACTTGGCTCCTACGCGCTTGACATCGTCTCTGGAACATAGTACATCCAATGCACCAATGCCTCTCTTGAAGCCATCGGTTCATCCGGTGCTTCACTTGTTGCTTCACTTGATCTCCAGAGGCGGACAGACTTGTGCCACACAACGGGGCGTCGGATCTTCCGACAACCATCAGATGCACCGATGCTAGGGGCATCGGTTCTTCCGGTGCTACTGGTTTCAATAGAACTCGTCCAATTCGGCGTTTCTTTGAGTTCTTTCTTCGTGTTTTGCTTTGCATGGCCTTTCTACTTCATCCCTGGGATCTAGAAATGTTCACTTAACAAAAGCATTAATCCCATTGATTGCGTTGTCATTCGATCACCAAAATCACTTGAAATGGCATAAATGGTGCCATGTTCGTTACAATCTCCCCCTTTTTGGTGCTTGATGACAACACAATCAAAACAAGCATAAATTTGCAAAAATTGACAAATTTAACCTCTTGATACCAATAGAAACCGCTTACGCTTGCTTGGATGTTTACCACCATCCAATGATGGCTTGGCCTCCCCCTAAAACCATGATTTCCCCCTTTGTTCCTCCCCCTATCTCGCTACTTCTCCCTCATGACTTGATTCACTTGGCATGTCTCCTTCTTTGAAGTATACTTTTCCTTCTTGGGAATATCTCTCCCCCATTGTTGGGAACATGCCTTGCTTTGATCCACATTTCTCCCCCTTTGGAATCAAATCGCCTAAAAGGTCGTGCACCTAAAAGGTATTGCAAAACAATATAGCTCAAGAGAGGATTAGTAGCCTAGGGAGTTAGTTCCATGACTCATGATCCAATTGTATGATATCAATGAAGATACCAAATGAAAATTTTACTACGGTGGATCACAAAATCACGAAACTAGCATGACATGAGCTAAGCTCTCCATAGATGTGTACCCAATATGATAATGTGAAAATCAAGTACACAACTAGATGTTATACCTAGAGAGCTTAGATCATATCATGCATGGAGGTAGCTCTAAAATAATTAGAAAATGACAATAATACCAATTAAAAGAGTTTAGAACCTTGCATACCTCCGAGGGATTTCTTTGTTTACCTTGCATGTACCAATTTAAAGTCTTTAAACAAGGAGCACTTGGTACACCAAGGTTAAGCAAATGTATGAGCACATAGCCTATGAACTTAGATATGAGCATTTAAGTTCGATAGAGCATGGCTCAATATGCATGAAAGCACAATTTATCTAATCACTCTTATAGAGTTGTTTGTTCACATTAATCGTGAGAAACATTCTCTTAGAGTGTTAACTCCACGTGAGACTACAAAATATAAACTTTAAAAAATATTAGTCTCAAAATCACAACCCATAGAGTGAACTCCCCCTAAATGTGTGCATTTAGTGTTTGAATCACCTAGCAAATGTATGCACATTGATTTTGACACAATTGGGAAGTTTACCCTATGGCTTGTGTTCATGGTACACATATGAAATACATACCTCATGAAGTCCATGTACCATGAAGGTGTTATCGCCATAATTTGACCAGGATTGGTAGGCCAAATGTCAGAAGAAGCCCACGGTAAAGGAGTCCACTTAACCAGGCTTATATCATAAGTTTGGCCAAATATGATGATAACTGTGCACTCAGGGCTCAAGCCGAGATGGAGTTACAGGCCTAATCCATGTTGAAGCCCAGTTTATTCGCGAGGCTGGTTCGGACTGCAGGAAGAGGCCGGACGAAAATGGACGCCCAAGCCACATACGGACTCCGTTTTGGACGTTCTAGATATGCATGGAAAGCTAAGGAGATAAGCTTTCCAATACAACTAGAATCACGTCCAGATTTGCTCGGAGTTGACGGGAACTTCCGAAACAATAGGACGACCAGAATCTGCCACGATTATACGGCATGTTTCGGCTGCTATTTGGAAGCTTCATGAAGATCCGGACCGGTGGAGGAAAGAGTCCAGATCATGTTATCTAATCTTCGAGTCTTTATTGAGTTGTAATTTATCTCTAGTCTTCGTTTAGGAAAGAGTTTAGAGGTTGCCTTGCACGGCAAGAAGTCTCCGGACTATAAATATGTACCCTATGACATTTGTAAAGGGAGAGCGTCATCACGACTCGCAAACAACAACTCTCGGCGTATCGCCACCCCTAATCCTAGGGTTTCATCCAAGTAAGTGCCATGCTGCCCTGATCGCTTCTTGCGATCAGGGCAGTATTGTTCTTGCTTTTACCTTGGTATTACTCGTACTGAAGCGTTTTTGATGGCGAGTAGTACTAGTTATCATGATGTTCGTAGTATGGCTTTTAGTAAATCCATTGTGCTTTGTTGCTTATCATCTACGAATATCATGTTGTCTCTGTGTAGTCACGTTCCAATTTCATGCTAGTTCTTATCGCATAGAATTAGTCGCACAGGGACAACACCCTGCTTCTTTCATGTTTAGTAGATCCGATCTGTTATGGTTTGCTCTTATCTTAAGAGTTGGCGTAATATCTGCTAGGTTAGGCCTTGCAAACGGATTGGATGATCCGGTGGCGTAGTAGATGCTTTATCTTAGCCTTGATAGGGATTGTTCCGGGAATCGGCTCTTGCTAGTTCTTAGGCCTCTGTTTTAGGTTGTGGTTTAGTTATTTGTTACGTTCGCTAGGCCTAGTCACGTGTAGGATGTTCCGATCTAGTAGTGAAGCTGTTACCATCGTGGATTAGATCAACTAGATTTGACTGAAGCAGTTTTATAGTAATTTGCTCTATTTATCATATCCGGATACAATCAGATCCCATCTGACACTGGGACTCGATCGGCTCTTCAAAGCCGATGCAAGAGTCGTCCCGGGGAGCCGACCATGGCTCGGACTTACGTTTACACGTGTCTTTGTATGCAGGAAACTGTTCGGAGCACGTCTGCACCCTCCTGATCGGGTATAGGTCAGGAGGCACGCCCGGTTTTCCACAAAACCTCCGGGCGCGTGACAGAAATTGCGGGCCGTCGACGAGGGAGCAGTGCCTCTAGCGCCCTAGCAACCTCCCGGCTCTTCGTGTTGCCCGTCGTTGCTCGCCAGTGGGTTTCGGTCGACAACACATTCTGGCACGCCCGGTGGGACCACTCTTCTCGGCAACAACGTCCACTGCAACAATGACCGGAGCGCAAGATCAAGAGCTGCCCCCAAGCCCGTCACGTATGAAGAGCTCTCTCCTGAACACAAGAAGAAATATGATGAGATCAAAGCTCTGCTGGAAGCCGATCTCATCGGCTCTTTTGAGAGGACCCGCAACCATGGCATCAGGTGGAAGGGGTTCTCGCCTGAAGGCGCTCTCGACAACGTGGACCTGTCTATACCATCAGAGGAGCGCACCAGGGCCCTGCGTCAGGAGATGAACTACATGGTGGCCTATGCACTTCATCGGCACTCTCAGAGCTTGATGAACGAGCTTGAGCGCATGGCGCACTGCGTCATCTAGGAGATAATCAAGAACCAGTACTCTCCATCGGGGCCAACCCTGGGGAGTCACACAGAGGAAGCTGCACTGCATTCTAGACTTCAACTGCCATTCTCATTTGCAGCTCCCAGACCACAGAGCTCGCCGATCTACGTCGTCCACAAGATCGGCGGTGATCCTGGAGAAAGCCAATTCCTCACCGAGCCAACCAAGGAGATCCCGCACGGCTACACTTGCGCCTACATCCCAGACAGCGTCAGTCCAGCACGCTCGGTACAGATGGTGAACCCAGGAGCTTCTGGAGCAGACGCAGAGAAACAAGCATGGCTGGCAAAGTACGCTACTGGGCCGAGTGCTGAGCCATCGGCCCCAGGAGTTCTTAGTGTGGAGCAGGTCAGTGCAATACTGAGAGACCAGTTCGGCATCCTGCCCAAGAGGAAAGCGATCGGCTATTCCAAGCCGTATCCAAGCGACTATGACTTGCTCCCACTGCCACCCAAGTATCGGCTTCCTGAGTTCACCAAGTTCAACGGGTCAGAAGGAGCCAGCTCCATCGAGCATGTGAGCCAATACTTAACGCAGCTTGGGATGATCTCAGTGTCGGATCCGTTGAGGGTCCGGTTCTTCGGCCAAACCCTTATAGGCCCAGCTTTTGGATGGTATGCATCACTGGCTCCAGATTCGATCCGAACTTGGAGGCAGCTCGAAGATCAATTCCATACCCAGTACCACTCGGAGGCTGCTGAAGCTGGAATTGCCGACCTCGCTCAAGTCAGGCAGAAGCGAGGAGAGACTGTGTCAGAATACATACAGCGCTTCAGGGAGGCCAAGAACCGATGCTACTCGTCGCGCATCACAGAAAAGGAGGCAGTCGATCTGGCTGTCCTGGGACTCGCTAAACCGATCAAGGATGCGGCTTTTCAGTTGGAGTTCACGTCTCTGGCGCACCTGGTGCAGAAGTTTACAGCATACGAGCATTACCATCCTGAGCTGTACCAGGACAAGTTCAAGCGCCATGTAAACATGGCACAAGCTGAAGAATCTGACGACTCCGGCGAGGAGCAAGAAGTAGCCGTGGCAGAGTGGACCCGGGGGGGGGGGGGCAAACCCTGTCCCGTGTAAGTGGGTCAAACATCAGGGACTTGTGAAGGGCTTCGACTTCGATGTAACGAAAGCAGAGCAGATATTTGATTTGCTCCTCAAGGAAAAACAGCTGAAGCTCCCAGAGAACCACAAGCTACCGACGCCACAAGAGCTGCAGGGGAGGCTGTACTGCAAATGGCACCACTCGTTCACTCATACCACGGGTGAATGCAAGGAGCTGCGTCGACAGATCCAATCGGCTATCGAACAAGGCCGATTAATCCTGGCTCAACACACAATGAAGGTTGACACGAAGCCCTTCCCACAGGTTAATGTTGTGGAGCTGTCAGACTTCGGATTCGAGGGCCAGGATCTAGCATTCCAGATCAACATGGTGGGACCTGTGCGTCGCCATGACAAGCAGAAGAGAGAGGCCACTTCTGGCAAACGGCCGCAGGATGAACGCGAGTTGGAGCAGCAACATGTGACTGAAGAGCAAGTACGTCATATCCGCAACCAGCTCCCAGCTTCTAATCGGCTCCTGGAGAAATACCAGTACCAGTACAAGCTGCGCCGCCGACGCGAATCGGAAGAAGACGAGTACGAGCACCGCACGGGAAGGACGTTGGGAAGGCGCCAGGCTATACGCGACCATTGGCATTGCCCGTTCTTCAGGTACTGCTGGAACTCCGGCATGAGCCGATTGCCTACTATAGATGATTGCTTGGAGTGCTGGCCTCGAGGGCGCCACCAGGATGAGACATCGGTGTTCCGGCGCTTGGGGCCCAGAACACGTCAAGACAATCATGTGAGGCGACCATCCAGGGGTGATTCCGAGCCAGAAGAAGAAGACAGGTGCCATCGCCCACGGTGGTGTCCTGACGGGCTGAATCACTCGCAGAAACGCAGAGTGCAGCGTTTGCGCAACCTGGAAGAGGCAGAGGCCAAGTACCTCGACGTGCTGAGGAAGGCGCGTCCGGATCTCGCGGAGCAAATCAGGCGACCGCGAAGGGAGGAGAGGCGCTCTCCAAGGAAGGAGTGGCGCCCCAAGCAGGCAAAAGCCGATGAGAGGCCATCGGCTGACGTGAATATGGTGTTCATGCTCCCATCGGAGTTTCGGGCACCCCAACCGGAAGAATTGGCTATCGCGCAGCTGGATCTCGGCCCACGGCCAATCATCTTCGAGAAGCCCAAGGAGAAAAGCTACAAGCACCTGAAGGGATTGTATCTCAAGGGCCTCATCAACGGCAGGCCTGTAAATAGGATGTTGGTCGACACTGGCGCCGCAGTCAACCTGATGCCGTACTCTGTGCTGCGCCGATTGGGTCGTTCTTCTGCTGATCTGATCAAGACCAATGTGATGCTCAATGACTTCAACGGACAACCATCAGAAGCAATGGGGGTTCTTAATGTGGAGTTGACAGTGGGCCGCAAGACAATCCCAACTTCGTTCTTCATCGTCAACAACAAGAGTACATACACGGTGTTGCTTGGGAGAGATTGGATTCACACCAACTGTTGTATCCCTTCCACAATGCATTAGTATCTGGTCCAATGGGATGGCGATGAAGTAGAGGTGGTCCCTGCAGACGACTCCAGCGAGGTCTCGCTCGCAAACATGAACTCCTGGGATGCGGAAGGGCAAGAGCCGATCTCAGGGATCGCACCGGAAGGTTGTGATCGGATCGAAGTGACAAAAAACGGGTTGAGGCTGGTCTTATCCACTGGCCTCACAGAATAAACACATTCTGGCAGCGCCGTGACGAATGCCACCTACCGAGGTGGTACCCAGGAGGACTGTCGAGGTCGCAGAAGCGTAGGGTCCAACGCCTGCGCAGTCTCAAACACAGCTGATTCCAGCAATCGGCGACAAAACATCTGAATTCTCTGGTTCATAGTGAATTGGGCACGGCCGATTGGAGAGCCAATCTCCTCCAATACATGAAGGATCCGGTTCGGGGGGCATAAGCGGAGATTTGTTGATGAAATATGGAGACCCTTACAAAAAATTTTGTCCGGATGAAGAACTACCGCCGGTGCTCCTACAGCTTCTTCGCCATCGGCTACTTCCGCTCCTTCGCAGTTCCGGCCATCAACATCGGCTACTTCTGCTCCCATGTGGGCGTGGGAGTGTCTGATACATTAGCCGATCGATCCGGCCAACAGTACTTCTGCATCGTCATCGTCATCGGCTATTCCTGTTCCTGCGACACCATCGACATCGGCAAATTCGGCTCCTACGGGGTCAAGGCATTCGTCACATCAGCCGGCTGATTCGATTTCTGTGCTCCTTCGATGCGATCAACATCGGTTACTTCATCTACGTCGACGAAGCATTTGAAGAGCTCTCTACGACAACAGATGTGCTGATTGGACTTTAGGCTACAGATGTTCGGCTTTCTAACAGCCGATAGTTGTGATGAGAATGCATTATGGCAAGTACGGACCAGGCGGGATTTTAACCATCGGCTCGTCAACAACTAATTTGATTGGTAATATTCAAACCCACCATTGCATCATCATACAGTATATGCGTTTATCACTTGCACTAGCTTCCTTGTATGCTTAGTAGCTTCTACTTGTGTTTCGTGTATATATTTTGAGGTGTGGATGCTGGTGACCATGTGTGGTTAGGCTCATTTGAATATGTTGAATATCTGATACCGAGCATGGCTTTTATTCTTTTGAAAATCTGAAATATGGTCACCGCTTTACTTGGCTACTAGTATGTGTAGGCTGACTTTGCTTTTACTATCTTGTACATGCCTGGTAGCTATATCCTTTTCTTGGAATCATTTATGCAGCTCGAGTCTCAATGCTTATATGATAATCTTGTGCTAAATTACATTAAAATCTGAATGATATCCATGCTGTGCTATAATGAAAAGATCCAGGTGGGTTTGTTTTGTCTCACTGATCTAGTTCGGGACTGCTTGCTATTGCACTTTAGCATGAACTTGGACTAGGCTGTGAATGACCAAAACCTTGCTTTAAGCTTCTAATGGTTCAACGGACCTAGGCTTAGCATTGGTTGGTAAGAAGTGGCCTGATAAGCAAATAACCCCTGGCATAGAACAAAAGGCTTGTTTGAGTTTCAAATGCAATATGTTTTAGCCTGCAAGACCTGAGGGCATGAGTAATCAATCTTGTTAAAAGATCCTTGTATCGGAAAGAGCTCACTGGTGTAGGTACTTGCTGGTTTTGCTTGTCATGCTTTAATGTACTAGTTGGTTGGGCTAAGTGGTGATGTTTTTTATTGAAAATCCTAAAAATTGCTTGCTCATGTTCTAATATAGATATATTCTTTTGAGCTTTTCTATGCGGTGTCTTTATGCTATACCCTCACTGTATATACATGCTAGCACTTGTAAATGCTTTGAGACATACCTGGAAGCTCACACTCACTCTTTGCATGACATAGCATATTTTTGTGGGGGGAAGAAATTTTTATCAATGATGATGGTTTGGTTTATGTGGATTGTTTGGCTAACCGAATATGATTCATCAGCTTTTAGCCGATTCACAATGATCTTTGTAGCGCCGGTTCGGCAAGTGATTGTTTTGCAGGAGAGGCCGTATGTGTTGATGCTGAGCTGATGAAGCACGAGGATGATCACATAAGTCAGTGTCATCCATGGAATATGAAAACTAGGACCGGTCTGCAACAACATTGAGATTGGTCGAGGAAGGCGTGAGGCTGGTTCAAGCAATCGGTCACAAAGTCAGTTGGCTAATAGCCGATCTATCGACTCGGGGGGCAAGACCATCAGTGGCATGAGAAGACAATTTGAGGAGATGATGTTTTTATTTGGTTTATGGCTGGCGCTTAGAAGGTTCTGTCATATTTGGCCAAACTTGGGGGGGCATGTATTATCGCCATAATTTGACCAGGATTGGTAGGCCAAATGTCAGAAGAAGCCCACGGTAAAGGAGTCCACTTAACCAGGCTTATATCATAAGTTTGGCCAAATATGATGATAACTGTGCACTCAGGGCTCAAGCCGAGATGGAGTTACAGGCCTAATCCATGTTGAAGCCCAGTTTATTCACGAGGCTGGTTCGGACTGCAGGAAGAGGCCGGACGAAAATGGACGCCCAGGCCACATACGGACTCTGTTTTGGACGTTCTAGATATGCATGGAAAGCTAAGGAGATAAGCTTTCCAATACAACTAGAATCACGTCCAGATTCGCTCGGAGTTGACGGGAACTTCCGAAACAATAGGACGACCAGAATCTGCCACGATTATACGGCATGTTTCGGCTGCTATTTGGAAGCTTCATGAATATCCGGACCGGTGGAGGAAAGAGTCCAGATCATGTTATCTAATCTTCGAGTCTTTATTGAGTTGTAATTTATCTCTAGTCTTCGTTTAGGAAAGAGTTTAGAGGTTGCCTTGCACGGCAAGAAGTCTCCGGACTATAAATATGTACCCTATGACATTTGTAAAGGGAGAGCGTCATCACGACTCGCAAACAACAACTCTCGGCGTATCGCCACCCCTAATCCTAGGGTTTCATCCAAGTAAGTGCCATGCTGCCCTGATCGCTTCTTGCGATCAGGGCAGTATTGTTCTTGCTTTTACCTTGGTATTACTCGTACTGAAGCGTTTTTGATGGCGAGTAGTACTAGTTATCATGATGTTCGTAGTATGGCTTTTAGTAAATCCATTGTGCTTTGTTGCTTATCATCTACGAATATCCTGTTGTCTCTGTGTAGTCACGTTCCAATTTCATGCTAGTTCTTATCGCATAGAATTAGTCGCACAGGGACAACACCCTGCTTCTTTCATGTTTAGTAGATCCGATCTGTTATGGTTTGCTCTTATCTTAAGAGTTGGCGTAATATCTGCTAGGTTAGGCCTTGCAAACGGATTGGATGATCCGGTGGCGTAGTAGATGCTTTATCTTAGCCTTGATAGGGATTGTTCCGGGAATCGGCTCTTGCTAGTTCTTAGGCCTCTGTTTTAGGTTGTGGTTTAGTTATTTGTTACGTTCGCTAGGCCTAGTCACGTGTAGGATGTTCCGATCTAGCAGTGAAGCTATTACCATTGTGGATTAGATCAACTAGATTTGACTGAAGCAGTTTTATAGTAATTTGCTCTATTTATCATATCCGGATACAATCAGATCCCATCTGACACCGGGTCTCGATCGGCTCTTCAAAGCCGATGCAAGAGTCGTCCCGGGGAGCCGAACACGGCTCGGACTTACGTTTACACGTGTCTTTGTATGCAGGAAACTGTTCGGAGCACGTCTGCACCCTCCTGATCGGGTATAGGTCAGGTGGCACGCCCGGTTTTCCACAAAACCTCCGGGCGCGTGACAGAAATTGCGGGCCGTCGACGAGGGAGCAGTGCCTCTAGCGCCCTAGCAACCTCCCGGCTCTTCGTGTTGCCCGTCGTTGCTCGCCAGTGGGTTTCGGTCGACAACAGAAGGGTAACCTTGTGTAGCTTTCTACACACTTATCAAACCATGTAGGTTGCTCATGGGTTAGTATCATGTCACAAGCAACCCACCATATATAACACTAGGTGATGCAATACAAACAACCTAGAAAGAGCAATGGAGCTACATGATGCTTGAATTGAAATTTAGCTACCATTACCTTATGGGGGACTTGGGCAATAAATGACAATGTATTTGAGCTTAGCTTCTTTGGCTTGAACCTTCACTTCAACTTGTAAGCTAAGCCTCCAAATCCCCCGAAGCCATTCTTGGGCTTCAAGTCTCCTTTGGAACCCACACCATTTGAGGCCCCTTCAAATTGGTTATAACATCCTTGGGCACCCAAATGGAGTGGTTCCAACTCCTTTCTTGCTTCCCAACCTTGTGAGCAATCACCTTGCCATTTGTGTTCTTCTTGATCACATAGGTGGTGCTTTTGCTCTTATTTCTCCGGTTGGGCTTGGTGTAGATAAGAGAACTCTTGATTGTGAGTTTCTTCTTGTTCTTCTCATCCGAAACTTTCTTCCTTGGTTGAGAACACTTGTTGGACTTGTGGCCTTCTTTGTGACACTTGGAGCAAGTCACGGTGGACCCCTTCTCAAGCTTCTTCACCATGTTTTCACGGTTATCTTGAGAAGGTTGGACATTGCTCTTTATGCCTTTGCCCTTCAATCTATACAAGTCCTTCATGAGCCTTTCTTCTTCTTGCTTGAGCTCATCATTCTCCTTGGCAATGAGATCATCACATGATTCTACAATGACATTCTCACACCATTTCTCATTGTAAGGGTTAGAGCAAGATTCATCATTTAAATCAATGCAAGAAGTTGAAGCATCTACCCTAGAGATAGGAATTGCACACAGGATAGTTTGCTTCATTTCCAAATTGTCATTGGTATCATTAGTGCTCTCAAATTTTAATTTGAGCTCTTCATGCTCCTCGCTAAGCAATTTGAATTTGCACATCAAATCATCAAAATTTGTAGCAAGAGAAGCATTTAGATCCTTGAGAGCATTAAGGTTTTTAATTTCTTTTGATTGCTTCTTAATGACTTTTTGGTGCTCATGAACAAGGTCAAGAAGTTCATCAATTGAAGGAGAATCGGAGTCATCATCACTTACATCGCTATCCATACCTTTGGCAATGAGGCAAGTGTTTGATGATGATTCGATGTTGGTGCGGGTGGTGAATCTTTTGCTTGATTCATCGCTTGAGCTAACACTTGATTCTTCACCACCGCTAACCCATTAACCAAGTATGGCAAATGATTTATGCTTGGGCTTCTTCTCCTTCTTTTGCTTATTTTTCTTGAACTTCTTCTCAACCTTCATAAGTTGATGGTGAGGCCCATCTTTGAGGAAGACCATATACCCCATTGAGTTGATTTCCTTCAAGTATTTGTTCATCTTGTTTGCTTGCTTGTAGATGTTGGGGTGCATTGGCTCTTTATCATCACTTGAGGAGCTTTGACATGCCTCCTCTTATTCCTCTTCACATGAGCTACCTTTGATGGCCATCTTCTTCAACTTTTTGACTTGCTTGCATGCAAGTGCACTATGTGTTGGTGAAGAAGGTGGCGCTCTTGGCTTGATATCCTGACGTAGCTCATGGGCGATCACCTTGTTGAGGACTTGATTTGGCGTCATTGTTGTGAAATATTTCTCATATAGAATTGTTGTCACCAAATCATAGTCCGGCCTTCGAAGTGAGTGAAGGATCTTGCGAATGAGTTCCAAATCTTCAATTTTCTTCACATCTAAAGAATTAATCTCATTCACAAGAATATTCAACCGTGAGTACATAGTTTCGGCATTTTCATGATCAACTTGCTTGAAGCTATTAAGTTTATCAATGAGAACATGATATCTTTCATTTGCAACATCTTTTGTGCCTTCATGGTTCTCACTAATAGTTTTCCATAAAACCTTAGCATTTTCGCAAGCAAACACACGGTTGAAAACACTTTCACCAAGAGAATTTAAAATAGCACACATGGCTATAGCATCATATTGCTTCTCTTTTTGACTATTGCTTTTAGTTCCTTCACTCATTACTCCCCAAACGTTTAGGCCCTTTGCTTGGAGGTCTGATTGCGTCAAAATCTTCCATCATTGGAAGCCCGTGCCATTGAAACGTGGAGGAGGTCCTAGAGAATCAATCCCTTCCCCTAAAAGAGCTAACTCACTAGGCGGTGAGGCCTAACCGATCAAGTGAGCCGGTAAACACAAATTGACAAGTGAGTCCCGGCTCTGATACCACATGAAAGGATCGGGTGCTCTAGCCTAAGAGGGGGAGGGGGTGAATTAGGCACTCTAAAAAATATAGACCTATGGCTCCAACTAGTTTGCATAAAACTTAAACTAAAACAAGCTATCTAGATGTGCAACTATGATTGTTCTAGTGTGAAACCCCTATCTCAAAAGAGTTTAGCAACATATAGCCTTTCCTATCAAGAAACTACTCTATGAAAGTAAAGGCATACAAATTGCTAGTATGAAATGCGGAAGCTTAAAGAGCGGGATAGGAGATAGCAAACTCTTGACGCGGGTGTTTATCCCGTGGTTCGGTTAGCCACAAAGGCACACCTACGTCCACGTTGTTATAGCACTCACTAAGAGTATTGCTACTCGGCCACCAAGTCTCTTCCACGAACACAGTCACGGTCACCTTAGCCCCGGGTTCCACTGAGGAGCTTCTCCACAAAGGATGGGGGTCTCCACGTCCCCCGCACAAAGTGTCGTCGCCGCTCCACACCAAGTCGGAGGGTCGATGACGTTGCCAGCGAGCTTCAAAGATCCAAGGGGCCGGCACACCAAGCTCTTCTTTTGGTTCACTAGAGAACCACAGCACAAGGGCTCAAGGCCATGCAATCTCACTCACTAAGAGCTAATCATTTACACGACACTCTCAATGTGTGCTAAGGGCTAAGGATATGATCTTGATGCTCTTGTATGGCTTGGAGATGTTCTTGGGTGTGTGTGGGATATCTAGCAACTCCAGCAATCTTCAAATGGCCGGGGGATGCCATATATATAGGCCTCCAAATCGTGGAGCCGTTGCTCCAACGGTCAGCAAAAATCTGCGTACCATCGGATGAACCGATGCCTCTGCATGGGGTAGCGTCGGTTCATCCGGTCACTCTCAGACCCGAAGTAGCCGTTGGCTTCTCTGACACAATTGCAGCTGTTCCAGCGACCATCGGTTGAACCGATGCTTAGGGTGTCGGTTCAACCGGTCACACACAACAACTGGACTAGCCGTTGGGCCTCCCTCTTCTGCTGACATCATTACACCGGTGCTATGCTCTGATGCATCACCGGTTCAACCGGTGCTGAAGACTTGGCTCCTACGCGCTTGACATCGTCTCTGGAACATAGTACATCCAATGCACCAATGCCTCTCTTGAAGCCATCGGTTCATCCGGTGCTTCACTTGTTGCTTCACTTGATCTCCAGAGGCGGACAGACTTGTGCCACACAACGGGGCGTCGGATCTTCCGACAACCATCAGATGCACCGATGCTAGGGGCATCGGTTCTTCCGGTGCTACTGGTTTCAATAGAACTCGTCCAATTCGGCGTTTCTTTGAGTTCTTTCTTCGTGTTTTGCTTTGCATGGCCTTTCTACTTCATCCCTGGGATCTAGAAATGTTCACTTAACAAAAGCATTAATCCCATTGATTGCGTTGTCATTCGATCACCAAAATCACTTGAAATGGCATAAATGGTGCCATGTTCGTTACAGCGGTCATGCCTCTTGTAGGTAGAGTGGTCCTACTCGAATCCAACCCTAAAGGTCAAATTTGAGGACACGCCTCTGATGCGTCTTCCGTGCTCTTTGGTCCCAATGGCTGTACTAAGAACTTCCTTGTCCCTCTTGACGCTGAACTTTCCTTGTTTCTAAAGCTTGACAAGTTCGTACATTTTTTGTGAGACGGCTTTAGTCTCAGGTGTGTCAAAATGTGGCTGGCCTTCCACTATCTTAGGATTCCTGGCTTCAAGCCAGAACCAGGCATGCTCAGTAAGGCCTTCAAACGGGTCTGGTTGCCCTGCGGCTATTGCAGCCTCTCTTTCACGCCGCCATTGAGGGGCCTTCCTTTGGTCTCCACCTGGGCCAAGATGGACTTTATGTACATTGCTCATTGCCATATCAGTATTTTTCTTGTTTAGCGCTAGAGATTGTTCGGTGCTCTTTTGCCAAATAAACTCTTCCCATTGTGCTTGAGTGATTTCCCCTTAATCCGCAAATGGTGTTCGGCCCTTTTTCACATAATTAGTGTTGAGTTCACTCTTCCACCGGCGGAAACTCTCACCCAACATCTTCCTAGCATAATACCTGACCCTATCTTGAGTTTCTCTTGGCAAAATAAAGGTTTGCCTCAACATCTGCCACATCGCCTCCTCCCTTCCCTCAGGAACTGTTGGACAATCGGGCATCGTTGGATCCAAAATCATCTTTGTCCTTATTATAGAACCGATTGCATTCCTAAACTTTGCGCAAACCTCTGGAGGCTCTATGGGCTCGTCTGCTGCACTAACTATGTTGACCACCCATTGGCCTTCGAGGTATTTGTTTCTTCCACGCTGACCCCGTTTCCTTTTATTCTGGCTGCCAGAGGAAGTAGTTTGAGGTTCCGGACCAGAGCTTTCTTTGCCTTCAAGTTCTTCCTCTGTTGCGTTTGCATGTTGGCCTCGACGTCTACTTCTTTCTGTCACAGCGTCCTACATGGATCGTACCCAAATTCATCAACTTATTACGTGTATTTCATATATATACACAATAAATACTCGACCTTACCTGAGCTGGACTCGGAACATAATCTGGATAAAAATCCGACAATGAAGACCTTTGTCTTGGAGCGATCGGATGTAGATTTAGTGCATCCAACCAACTCCTGCTACGTACGCCCCTTGTCCTTCCTGGGGACCATCGTCATCCCCACTTTCAACTCCGGCGTCGCCCCAGTCCATCTGAGAGGCGAGTTGTTCAATTTCCGCCTCTTGCGACATTGGCGTTTCCCTTGGCAGGGAAGATGGCGACGGATCAGACATTTACAACTTCTACATTAAACGAGGATGGCCAAACGAGTTTAGTCGTGTCATACGATGGCCAGCATGTGGCAAGGGAGACGTGAACAGAATGCGACATTAAACGAGTTATTCCACATTATATATATATAGTCAACATTTTAAATATATACACAATAATAAGTTTTTCCAGTCAATAATGCTAAAATCCTTAATTCCACAACTTATATATAGGGGTACAACAATAAAGTCCTTTAAGTCCACAGTTAATATATATACACAATAATTAAGTCTTTCAAATGAATAATGCTAAAATTCTTAAATTCCACAATTTATGCATAATTTAAAATCCTTAAATTATTTCTAAGACAAATAAATAATTATAGTAATTATTTCTTAGACTACTAAATAACTATATGAATTATTTCTAGAAATTCTAAGATATATTTATCAACATATATAGAAATTATTTCTAAGACTAATAAATAACTATTGGGATTATTTCTAGAAATTCTAAGATATATTTATCAACATATATAGAAATTATTTCTAAGACTAATAAATAATTATAGGAATTATTTCTAGAAATTCTAGGATACATTTATCAACATATATAGAAATTATTTCTTAGACTACTAAATAACTATAGGAATTATTTCTAGAAATTCTAGGATAAATTTATCAACATATATAGAAATTACTTCTTAGACTACTAAATAACTGTAGGAATTATTTCTAGAAATTCTAAGATATATTTATCAACATATACAGAAATTATTTCTAAGACTAGTAAATAACTACAAAAATTATTTCTAGGAAATTCTAGGATACATTTATCAACATATATATAGAAATTATTTCTTAGACTAATAAATAACTATATAAATTATTTCTAAGACTATTAAATAATTCATTAGCATAAATGTAAAAAAACCAAGGCTGCGGCGCGGAGAACAGGGCGGAGAGGGGCTCGACGGCGCGGCTCGCCAGAGGAGAGGGCGCGGCTCGGCGGAGGAGAGGGCGGCGGCGACCGGCGTGTGGAGGACGTGGCGCGGAGGGCGGCGGCGGTGCTGTCGCGAGGGGCCCACAGAGTTCGAGGGCGCGGCTCGACGGAGGAGAGGGCGGCGGCGACCGGCCTGTGGATGACGTCGGCGCTGTCGCGGGTGGAGGACGGCGGCACAGACCGTGGAGGACGGGATCCGGAGGAGAGGACAGCGGCGGCGGCGGCGGCGCTGGTGCGGGTGGAGGGGGAGGCGGCGCGGACGACTGGATCCTGAGGAGAGGGCGGCGGCGCGGATGCCGCTGGAGCTCGAGGATGGCGGCGGCGGCGTGGAGAACGGGCGGCGGCGCGGGCTCGGGTTGAAATTTTGGCAGCCTGCCGGCGTCCCTCTCTTCCAAATCGAAATGTGCATAAGTCCCCGGGCACCTAGGTATTCATAGGAGAAGCGATTTCTAGGGGCGGGTGACATCACCACCCGCCCCTGGTGATGTCACCCGCCCCTACAAATCATTTCCAGGGGCAGGCGGTGGTGTCACCCACCCCTACAAATCTTTTTCAATATATTTAGAAAATAGTTTTATGTCCAAATGAGTAGAAAATCTCATCCAAAAAATATGAAAATTTAACCCTAGCATTATTGACACAAATAGAACAATAGAAAAAATATGTGAACAGTATTTTGACAATATATTATAGTTTATAGTGTATAAATCACAATGTAGGGCTCTCACTACTATAACATCAACTCATTCTTTGAGATTTTCACACCCTCATGGAAAATATACACTGGAATAAAACTTTTATATTGTTTTCTTGTTATACTGGTCATAACAATGATAGGGTTAAATTTTCATGTTTTTTGGATCTGTTTTGCTATTTTTAAGGAATTAATTGAATTTTTTGAAGAAAACTGAAAATTATTACTAGGGCGGGTGACATCAACACCCGCCCCTAGAAATATTTCTTCAGGGGCGGGTGGTAATATCACTCGCCCCTACAAATCTTTTTCAATTTATTCTGAAAAAAGTTTTATGTCCAAATAAGTAGCAAATCTCATCCGAAAAAATATAAAAATTTAACACTAGCATTATTGACACAAACAAAACAAAAAAAATTTGTGAACAATATTTTGCGAATGTATTATAGATTATAGTGTACATTTCACAATGTAGGGCTTTCACTACTATAACATCAACTTATTCTTTGAGATTTTCACACCCTCATGGAAAATATACACTAAAATTAAAATTTTATATTTTTTCATGTTCTACTGGATATAACAATGATAGGGTTAAATTTTCAAGTTTTTTGGATCTGTTTTGCTATTTTTAAGAAATTAATTGAATTTTTTGAAGAAAACTGAAAATTATTACTAGGGGCGGGTGACGCTACCACCCGCCCCTAGAAGCCCATTATCAGGGGCGGGTGGTGGCGTCACCCGCACCTAGTAAGTGTTTGTAGGGCGGGTGACGTCACCACCCGCCCCTATAAATTGTCCCCCTATATATATTTCCCATATATATATGAATCCGCTGCCGTGCACTTAGCCACAGCCAGAGTAGATCTCGACGCCGCCACCTCCCAATGCGCCACATCCCCGCGCGCGCCGCCGCCGCCACCTCCCCGCGCGCGGCCACGGCTCCATTGACCAGGTACGTGTTATATCTTGTTTTTTATTTCATTCTTTCCATTTATAAATGCAAAGTACACTTAGTTAGCGATTTATTAATTTAGTTAGTAATTTATATATTGATGCATATAATTTAGTTAGTGATTTAGTAAATTAAGTGAATGTGTGTTGCATTGTCAATAAATAAACTCATGTATATATTGTTGTATTTTAAATATATAATTTTCTAATGATGTATATATTGGTGCATTTTAAATAAATACACATGTTTCAGCAGCGTATCGATTTGGCAAGTGGTGGCTTTGGTCATGGTATGCCGCATCAGGATTACGACCCGCCCCAGGCTCATAATCCTGGCATCACTTTCAGCAGAGTCAACTGGACTAGACCAAGGCGATGTTCTCAACAGAACAATCCAGCTCCAAGCATAGTAATAATCATTTTTTGTCTATGATCCACAATATTTGATCTCATTAATAAAAATAATTATTAATGTTTATTTACATTGCTTTTAATGCAGCGTATCGATATGTTTAAATGGCTTACTGAGGTTCTACAACACCTAGGTGGTTCACCTCTTCTGGTGGTAATCACAGAACACCAACAATTCAAGAAAATGACATTCTCTTTTGAGATACCATCAAGACAAGATGTAGGTACCATGATTCCAATAGTGGCTAGTGGGAAAGAATCTCCAGTTAAGTTGACTTATGAAAGAAGAGCCATAGAAGTCTGCCTTTTGGAACTTGAGAATTATGGTTATCTAATTCCATATTTGTCATGGTTAAAAATCAAAGCACTTCAACAGAATCAACATGATATTGTTAGTCTCTGCGAGACTCTTTCACGAGAAAATCTATATGACATAATAAGTGAATTTTGTTATTTTCAAGAATTACGATAGTTTCTTTGATTGTGCAAAGCAGTTAATGATATTTGCATTCCATCTTCATTGTAGGATATATTTGGTAACACCTTTACGGCAATGAGCTTAGAAGAAATTTTATGTCAAGCCATGGAGCAGTTGGGTTATTATGCGACTGAGGTCGGACCAGTATATACAAGGGGAGGTCCTTATCATAGTTCTTTTAAATTTCGAACTACGCCAGATCTTACCGCGGAACCAATGTTCGCCGTCTATGGCAAAGCACTTCATCGTAGAAGTGAAGCAAAGGACAGCAGACTTATCCGTGCATTGATTTTTATTGATGATGCCCTGGGGTATAAGATTGGTGATGTTAACTATGTTCAGTACCTATTGCTTCGGAATAATATTCCTTAGATGATGTAGTAGGCATGCAACTGAACTTTTGCAACATGTATTCGCTATGAATTTTCATGCATGTATTCTGTTGCTAGGTAATGTAGGCTATGAATTTGTTAAGTCTACTATCTCTAAGTGTGAGTTCCTGAGATTGTACTATATATTGCACGTGTGGCTGTGAACTTAAGTTTACAAATTGATATTTTCCTTGTTCTAGGTTGTATTAAATTTGAAAAAAATAACGAAACTCTTTCAGAAAATAAAAGAAAAATACATCAACAAATAGTTCATTAATAGATCTGATATTCAGAATATAAGAGAAAAATACGATTACATGCAATCTGATTTGAAATAACTACTGATTTAACCGGTTACAATTCTCGATTCGCCATCATTGCGTGCCCATGGCTTGTCATCTTTTCTTAAGCTTGCTTCTATAATCTTCATCTTTTGTGGTAGGTCTGTGAAGAGGTTCATTTCATTGTACTGATTATAATCTTCCACATCGTTGATACCATCAACCCCTATGATATCCTGTTTTCCTGGGACAACAACATGCTTTGCTTTTTTTACGGGGTCAGCTACATACAGAACATGTGCGACCTATGAAGTAAGTACCCATGGGTCATCTTTGTAACCAACATTATTGAGGTCAACAATCGTGAGTCCATAGCCATCCACCTCAACACCTCTAGGGTGTTTGACCCAACGACACCGAAAAACCGGAATTTGTATATTGTAACCATAGTGCACTTCCCATATATCATCTATGACACCATATTAAGTTATACTTTGGTTTGTTCTCTCGTCCAAGGCTTCAATGCGGACACCACTCTTCTGGGATACAGTCTTCTTGCCTTTGCGGCAGTATAAAATAAATATCCATTAATATCGTACCGTTGTCACGATGTGACCTGGCTTGATGGGCCTGCTGCTAATCTTTTAATCATTTGTTCCTCCACGGTCTCCCCATCTGGTAGATCCAGGTCCTTCAACCATTGTTGACGCTCCTTAGCGCCCCGATTTGTATACCGCAAGCGCACGGTTCGTGTAGCTTTTCCCTTAGAGTATTCCCCCAAGGTTTATCAATCCGTGGATCGACAAAGAACTACCTAAGGTTTTCCATCTAATCTAACAGATCTATCCTAACATGAAGCATTAATTACATATAAAGGGTAAACCTTTGACAGATATGAGTGATGTGTAAAAGTTGATCTCATCCATGAACATAGGCTTAATCATAGCAAAACCAAAGACATGACTAGGCCTATCGTCATCTAGTTGTAGTTCAAGCTAACGAGCAAATAAATCATGCATCTCAATCAAAAGCATCTTTAAATCAAAATCTCCAATCCAATCCTTCGATACCCCACCTACTCAGTGGCAGCGCCCTGTCACGACACCCCCCTTTGGACGAAAGTACCCTGAAGCAAGTCGAACCCCTTTGGTAGTTCCGCCATGAACCTCTAGCCACCATGACTACAAGATCATGCTAAGCGATCTATATCGATAATAGATCTAAGATGAAGCAAACCCAAAGAAAAGAATGAAATCGAAAGAGAGAACATGATCGCTAATAGATCCGGAAGACATGATTATCATTACTCACTAATAGATTCGTTTGGATCGTCACCACCGAGTACATACCATTGACGACTCCAACTAGCTCATGAACTCCACCATGGTACAACCACGCAGGGAGGCCATGGCGGCTAGGGACGGCCTAAGCCATCTCCTAGACAACTTCGAAGACTTGCGGCGGCCATCGTCTCCCTCCGGTCCTGGCCCTAGGTTTTCGTCGAGTTCTGGGTGGATGGATGCTACAAGTTGAATAAGGTGTGAGCTATTTATAAGCCGAGGAAGCCACCGGTCGAAGGGGAGGCCGAACCGCCTCAGAAACGGGCTAGGCCGGCCGGCCCCATGGGCCTAGGCCGGCCGGCCTACCCCCTTTCGGGCTCGCCTCGGTCTCATCTTTCACGTGCAGACTCCTCGCATCTTCTAGAGTTTATGCCCTTCACGATTGCACCCTTTTGGACGTCGTTGTCTTGGAGATATCTTCGAGGAAAGGATAGGATAGGGAATCCTTCCTTAAATCTTCATTTGCTCTGCTTAATCCCGAAGTATCTTGATCTCATCTTCGTGGGCTCGGTCCTTTGGGCTCTCTTGGAGGATGGATGTGCGTGAATGGGCTTCGAATCAACATGGGCTTTGGTCCTCCCTTTGGGCTTTGGCCTTCGTCTTTCTCCGTGTTAGCGCTCGATCATGGGCCTCGTCATTTCATGCTCCAAAATAGGCCAAAAACCTGCAAAAACGAAGTTCCTCCAAAATATATGTGCAAGTGTGAAAATGACCAATAATTAGGCCGGGGTTAGGACGGTTAGTGATTTTGATATTAAATTCATGTCATTATCAAGGATAAACATGGGATAAAATGGGTACTTAAGGAGCGTCAACATTCCCCCCATGCTTAAACCTTGTTCGTCCTCGAGTAAGTCCAGGAGCTTTGCTTATAAAGAAATCAGCGTTGCCCCTCAGTGTCCTCTCTGCACTTAGTCATACATAACAAGACATATTGCTCTCTCAAGTATTTAGCATTTAAGTTCATGCTGTGACCAGCTACTTTTTTGTTATGGAAGATAGACTAGCAATTAAAAAACAAGCCACGATAATAAATAAATGCAATGCTCTTAAACTTAAGCGAACTTCAAACCTTTACCTTGTTTCATCATGAAGAGTTCTCAAAAGAATTCATATCAAACATAAGTGAGGTTCTCTTGCAAAAGATCATGGAAATACTCATCTCATCAAGTCGCTCGAGCCTACAATAGATTGTCTTCAACCTATTCTACTCATATATAAAAGTGGAAGGCTTATGTGGAGCTTGGTAGGTAAAAACAATCCTAGCAAAACATTATATCTGAAACATTGTCAAACTAAGAGAGAGATCTATTGGATTTATTGAGACTAGTCAAAAGGGCAATTGGAAAATAATGTTGGAGAGGGAGAAAGATGAAACACACATATTTAGATAGGTGGACATGTGCAAGTGGCAAATGGATGATCCCGAGACACAAATGAAGTTCTCGTTATCGGATTGCACATGGTTGGAAGATTTGAGTATGGAATAATTCTTCAAAGTAACTTGGAAAATTAATGAAGCTAAAAAGAGCTAAGGAGCATTTTATTCTTCTATTTTTTTCTTTCATTTTTCTTTTCTTTTCTCCCTTTTTCATTTTTCTATTTTTCTCTTTTTTTCTTTTTGCTCCTTAGAACTTTTGATAACATAGAATACTTACCCAGCCATCCCCCCATGCTTGAACGAATGCTCGTCCTCGAGTATGAATAGTGGGAGAACCAACTAGCTAGGGTAAGTATCTCAAATTCACCTTCTTCTTCGTAGAACCTCTTGAATCTCCGGGGAGCCTTGTCTCCCAAAACTTTTCTTTATATGGTGCCCTTGATTCTTTTGATTCTGTCGAAATGATAATCCATACTCAAATTGGGTTGTGGTCAAGGAGGTAATCACAAAAAGATATTTTTGGTTTAGGGTGGATATCCAGCGAGGTTTGCAAAATTCCCGAAGTAGAAAATCACAATGCATGGATAAATAGGCTAGCAAAAAGAAGGTTACACAAAAAAACGGAATGACCAGTTTCTTAGTCTCATACCAAAGAAATCAATCTTAATCCAACTCATCAAAATATAAGTTTGCAATCTAAAAGTTTCATCATGAAAGAATATGTATGTATAGGCTTTGGTAGGTAGAACTTTGCAAGAGATTCCCAAATGTAGATAGCATAGGAATTAAGTTTTCAAATTAAACAATCACAAGGTGTAAGGTCATCGGTAGACTTAAATCAAAGAGCAACATAGAATATGTGGGTTTAGAATTTAGTCATTTAACCTCCACAAATAAAAGAGAAGGTATTTAATCATTTTAATTCCATTTAATTGAGAGCAAATGGTCAAGTCATATACAACATAGCGTAGGTAAAACAAAGCAGCAACTTTCATCATTTTTCCATAAGCATAAGGCATTGCCAAAATGTATCAATGTGGTGAGCACAAAGTGATGGTGATCCCACACTTATTGAAAACAAAAACAAAACTAGGTTGTCCTCCTAGAAGCCATGTGATAGGTTGAGAGGTATATACAAAGGTTGCATATATGGTTGAAGGCATATATGTACAAGCATTTAGAAAAAGAGAGAGTTGAGGAAGAATTACCGTCCTTCTCGATGCTCGTAATGAAGTGTAGCGCGGCCTTCCCCATACTTAAGCATTGTGCTAAGCATGGAAGAAGAATCATGAGCATTTTGTGGCAACCGTGATTATCTTACTCCATGAGATCTTTCTTCCTTGTCCACAAAATCCTCCCCCATGCTTAGCATGATGCTAGGCGTGGAAGGAGAAGATGGACCATCTTGAAATTCTTGAAGTTCATCCCTCATGTGTATGAATATCATCTTCAATGTGTCTTCACCTTTGTTGCCTCAATTTCCTTCAACTTCTTCTTGTACTAAGTCATGGTCCCAATCATTGCTTCACATCGTCGTCGCCTCCTTCAATTCCTCGTTGTCCCATTGCTGCCTCATCTTCATGAATTTTTTCTTTTAATTTCCAGAACAGAACATGTACTGAAACATTGCTCCATTGCGAAGTGCAAGAATTTTCCTTTCCAACGAGTCCTCATTCGCCCAAAACTGATTCTGAACAAGAGAGTTATGTCCATTTCATCCCAGCGCTGCAATCTGTCTCGACGAATTTCAGAACGCACAACGTTCAATGTTCTTGTCATATCTTCTTGTACGGGTCTTCAAATTCATTGATCTTGGATGCGTTGGAACAAGAATTTCATGGAGCTTCTGAATATCAACTTTTTCTTCCTTGTACATCTCTATCCATGTGCAAAATTTGATGAAAACAGCGGAGCTTGCTTTCGAACTTTGGAGATGTTGACGAATTTGATTTCTTCTTTGATCACGAATTCATGGGAACGCTTTGTCATGCCTGCAAAACAATTTAAGTGCACAATGTACCCCCAAGGTGACAGTCGGGAGTAGAGACAATTGCCAACAAACCTACCATTCCTAAGATCTCAAATTGTGGCATAGCTAGCTTAGCGAAAAAAAGAAAAAAAAATAAAAACCTAGTGAGTGTACGTGTGTGCTAGTGTAAATGCAAATGAGAGGAAGGTATATAAACAAAGACAATGTTTACACCTAGTTCTAAACACCATGTTTACAACTAGGTTGCCGAACTTCTCCATAGCCACAAAGACTTATTTAACCAAGATCAAAACACCATGTCTATCCCAAGATCAATAGGCCTTCATAGCACAAGAAAAAAATAAAGCGCATTGCGAAGGAGGCTCCCGTGCTTTGTGTCGATGATCAGAGCGGTCTCTTTCTTTGATTTCACTCGACTAGAAGCTTCTTGAGCATCCCATGGAGGAGATGGGTGGCATCATGGTTCCTCTAATCTTGTTGCCTCTAGCATTGGTCAACTTCAAATCATCAACTTTTGTGCAAAGGTTCTCCAAACATCTTGCGACATCGTCATCACTTTCTCCATTTTTTGTTGTTGCCTATTCATCATTGAATTCCTTGATCATCCTGCACAGAACATGTACCAAAATTCTACTCCATAGAAAGCCTTATGAAATTACCTTTTCAACGAGTGGTCATTGATACCAAACGGACTCCGGATGAAGTTATGGTCGTTTTACTCCGGCACTACGCTCTGTCCCGAGACATTTTAGAACGCGCAGCGTTGAAAGATTTTACCATAACTCTTCACACCGATCTCTAAAATTCATGATTCTTGATGCGTTGGAAATTAGACTTGATGGAGCTTCAAAATAATCTATTATTTGCTCATGGTACTTCTCTGATCTTGGACAAAAAACTCATTACAACAGTAACACTTTGGAGATGATGATGATCCGATCGCACGATTTTCTTCGCGGGCATGCTTCATACCTATTGCTTGAACAAACAATTTTTTCCAAAAACATTAGTCCTTAAAATCAATTGACACGGTGGCGTACCTTATTTATCATCTTTTGCTTTGGGGAGTGGGGACTCAATAGCGGATGCTGGGCCACTAACAAAAGTTAGCACCTACCACTAAAGAGCGGGTCTTCACGTAGCCATCAACTTGCTTGAGTGAGATTGGACTTGTCAAAGTACAGACGTTGAGAACTTCTCAATCACTCTTTAGCGCCCCGATTTGTATACCGCAAACGCACGGTTCGTGTAGCTTTTCCCTTAGAGTATTCCCCAATGTTTATCAATCCGTGGATCAACAAAGAACTACCTAAGGTTTTCCATCTAATCTAACGGATCTATCCTAGCATGAAGCATTAATTGCATATAAAGGGTAAACCTTTGACAGATATGAGTGCTGTGTAAAGGTTGATCTCATCCATGAACATAGGCTTAATCATAGCAAAACCAAAGACATGACTAGGCCTATCGTCATCTAGTTGTAGTTCAAGCTAACGAGCAAATAAATCATGCATCTCAATCAAAAGCATCTTTAAATCAAAATCTCCAATCCGATCCTTCGATACCCCACCTACTCAGTGGCAGCGCCCTATCACGACACCCCCCTTTGGACGAAAGTACCCTGAAGCAAGTCGAACCCCCTTTGGTAGTTCCGCCATGAACCTCTAGCCACCATGACTACAAGATCATGCTATGCGATCTATATCGATAATAGATCTAAGATGAAGCAAACCCAAAGAAAAGAACGAAATCGAAAGAGAGAACATGATCGCTAATAGATTCGGAAGACATGATTATCATTACTCACATAATAGATTCGTTTGGATCGTCACCATCGAGTACATACCATTGACGACTCCAACTAGCTCATGAACTCCACCATGGTACAACCACGCAGGGAGGCCATGGCGGCTAGGGGCGGCTTAAGCCATCTCCTAGACAACTTCGAAGACTTGCGGCGGCCGTCGTCTCCCTCCGGTCCTGGCCCTGGGTTTTCGTTGAGTTCTGGGTGGATGGATGCTACGAGTTGAATAAGGTGCGAGCTATTTATAAGCCGAGGAAGCCACCGGTCGAAGGGGAGGCCGAACCGCCTCAGAAACGGGCTAGGCCGGCCGGCCCCATGGGCCTAGGCCGGCCGGCCTACCCCCTTTCGGGCTCGCCTCGGTCTCATCTTTCGCGTGCAGACTCCTCGCATCTTCTAGAGTTTATGCCCTTCACGATTGCACCCCTTTGGACGTCGTTATCTTGGAGATATCTTCGAGGAAAGGATAGGATAGGGAATCCTTCCTCAAATCTTCATTTGCTTTGCTTTATCCCGAAGTATCTTGATCTCATCTTCGTGGATGGATGTGCGTGAATGGGCTTCGAATCAACATGGGCTTTGGTCCTCCCTTTGGGCTTTGGCCTTTGTCTTTCTTCGTGTTAGTGCTCGATCACGGGCCTCATCATTTCATGCTCCAAAATAGGCCAAAAACCTGCAAAAACAAAGTTCCTCCAAAATATATGTGCAAGTGTGAAAATGACCAATATTAGGCCGGGGTTAGGACGGTTAGTGATTTTGATATTAAATTTATGTCATTATCAAGGATAAACAGGGGATAAAATGGGTACTTAAGGAGCGCCAACAACCATGCAGTCAATCGACGCTTGTGCTCTCTCGTGATCCAATCATCCGAGTGGCCATTAGATTCGGCACGAATTATGCTCAAGTGTTCATTGAGTAAAGGTGTCATTATCATGAGATGCTGCAAGATGCTATAATGTGCTTGTTGCACTCCTTTAAAATTCTTGTCAATAAATGTTTTCCTCCCAACTGTCCCAACCCCTTCCAACCTCCCAAAAAAGCGTGGAACGGGCAAACCAATGGATACTTTATCATTTAGGTAACCAAGGCAACACTCGATTACTTCTTTAGTACTGTATCCCTCGATCATGGAACCCTCAAGGTAAGCATGATTTAGTATGTACCGGTTTAGAATGGACATGAAACGCTCGTACGTCCAAATTTCGTGAAGGTAAAGAGAACCAAGTGCACGTATCTGGTCGACCATGTGAATCATTAAGTGCTCCGTTATATCAAAAAAAACCAGGAGGGAAATACATCTCGAGTTGTGCCATAGTCTCCCTAATAAATTCTTGGAGATCATTCAATTCATCTTCGTTGATCACCTTTTGAGAAATTTTGTTGAAGAAGTAACACAGCCGAGTGATTACCATCTTCACGAATACTGGCTTGATCGCTCTTATTGCAATAGGGAGGAACACCATCAGCAAAACATGACAATCGTGATAGTTATAGCCGCATAGCGATAGATCTTTCATCGAGACTAGTTTCTTTATGTTGGATGAAAAACGACTTGGGACTCTGACCCCCCGTAAGCTCTCACACATTGCCTTCTTCTCATCATGTGTCAAGTAGTAGGAAGCCGGGGGAAGTTCATATCTTCCATTTCCTTTATCTATAGGGTGAAGATCCTCCCTTATCTTCATGGCTACTTGGTCTTGACGTGACTTTAAGGTATCCTTTGTTTTTGCTGATGTCTCCAGAAGGAACCCAATCATGTTACCAAACACATTCTTCTTTAGGTGCATACCATCGATTGCATTGCGGACTTCAAGATCACCCCAATATGGCAAGTACTTATAGAAGATGGGCTGTTTCTTGAATGGTACGCCTTCGATTGGTGCTTTATCTCTATTTTTCTTCTTTCCATCTTTTGTCACCTTCCCATAGCTAACCTGGATGGTCCTCACCATTTTGAAAATATAGTGCCCGTCTCTTTTTACTAGAGCAGAATGTAATTCAGCCTTGCCATTAAAAAAGGTGTAGAACTTCTTACTTCGGTATCAATGTCCTTCCACCAAGAAGCGTCTGTGGCCAAGGTAAACTAACTTTCTAGAACATTCCAGGAAAGATGACACAGTCTCATCCACGCAGACCGTGCATCCCGTCCTACCTTTGACCTGTCCCAAAAGGACAAATAGAGCCTGGTAATCATGGATGGTGGCGAAGATAATAGCTCTTAGATTAAAGGTCTGTCGTGTGAAGCCGTCAAACATATCGATACCCTCCTTCCATAGAGTTTCCATCTCTTGCATCAGAGGCTCAAGGAAAACATCAATATCGATGCTAGGATGCTTGGGTTCTTATATAAGGATGGACAACAGAAGATATTTCCTCTTCTGGCACAACCATGTAGGTAGGTTGTACATCGTCAAGATCAACAGCCAAGTGTTGTGAGTGCTAGTCCTGTCACCAAATGGATTCATTCCGTCCGTACTCAATGCAAACCTAACGTTCCTTGGGTCCTTTCCAAATTCCAAATAATACTGCTCATCGAATTTCTTCCATTGCCGAGCATTAGCTAGATGTCGAAGCTTTCCATCGCCCTTCTTGCGCTTATCTGAATCCCACCAGCGCATCAGCTCAGCATCATTTGGGTTGGAGAAGAAACGTCTTAGGCAGTCGGCAACCGGGAGGTACCACATAACCATCGCCGGAATTCGCCTCTGCTTCTCAGAGATGTCTAAAGTAGTATCTGGTGCCTCTACAACACTATTTGTTGCACCCTTCCTCTTTCTTTTGTTCCTGTCTCCTGGACCTTGATTATCGCCGTCACAATAACTAGCATTGTTTTTGTACCTATTTGCAGAACATACAGGGTATTTATCCAAGTCTTTGAATGCATCTCCACGATACAAAATACAATGATTCGGGCATGCATGAATTCTTTCCACACCCATTGTGAACGGGCTGACAAGCTTTTTTGCTCGATATGTGTTCGCAGGCACTTTATTTAGCTTCGGAAGCAACCAGGCCAACATACCCAGGAGATCATCGAAACTACTGTCTGACCAGCTGTGCTTAGTCTTTAGGGTCAACAGCTCAAGAACAAAACGAAGAATGGTCCAGTGTTTCGGACATCCTTTAGACCGCTCATATATATTGTCTTCTGCTGATTTCTTCACCGTCTCGAAGTTTTCTAACCCCTTTGCACTACCAATCAACAGCTCTGCTTTAGTGTGACGCAACAACTGGCTCAGAAAATCACCATCATCAAGTTCATCGCTATCATTATCACTGCCAAGATCGATGGGACTCCCGTCGACACCATCAAAATAACCACCTCCAACACCTTCATCCTCACAACCAGCATCATCAAAATCATCAAACAATATATTAAACTCGGGCTCTTGCATTATTTCATCGATTGAATTCTCTCTCTGATGTTGTTCTTCTTCACCATGTTTATTCCAGATCATGTAGTTGTCTACAAAACCACTCATCAACACATGCGATCTAATTATAGTTGTGTCGCTGAATACTCTCAAATTTTTGCAGGTTCTGCATGGGCAATGTATCATCAATGTCTTCTCAAATCTTCCATGGTTTTCCGCAGCTTGAATGAATTTATTAACTTCTCCACAGAAATATGCATCCGTCCTTCGTGCTTTGTACATCCAAGTTCTATCCATCTCTAAACACCAACAATAGAAAAACAATACATGATTCAAACGAAATAAAACAAGCTCTTAAATAATTTGCGAAATATATGCCAAGTAAATCTACACATAAGCATAAATATTGGAAAAAGTCAATTTACTATGTCATCCGATATAATACAACTTTGAACAAGGGTTAATCCTAGGGTTAAAGTCTTGCATTTTCTGGATGTATTTTGTTATTCTTTCGGATTTCACATAATTTTCAAAAAGGGAAATAATTATTCGTGTGAAAATATAGGATGGAAAAAATATCTTGCATGTGTATAAATATATGAGGGAAATCATATCATTTTCTCTCTCCTCTATATTTTTGGAAATATGTTTACTTCTAAATGAGACTGAAACTTGAAGATTGGGCCCAAATAATTACCTAATCATGTGCTCCAACTAAAATAGCGTAGATTTATCCAAAAAATTAAAGCAATTCGTGGCTTAAATGTTAAATCCACCTAATTTAGATCTACATCTAGCTAGAGGAATGAGAGCATAATTTGAGCATTAAAATTAACCCAAAAGCTTAGGAAAAACATAGAATTAGGTGCTACTTACCTCCTAGAGCCTCCAACTTCAAGGAAATCGAGTTTAAAACCTTCCCTTCCCTATTTATGATGCATGGAATTTTCGAACAGCACCTCCCCCGAGAGAGCACTGTTCTGTCGGGAGGAGGAAGAAGGGGCGTGCTCATATATTTATGGCGCTTTTCAGGGGCGGGTGGCATTACCAACCGCCCCTAGAAATGGTTTTCCAGGGGCGGCTGATGCCACCAGCCGCCCCTGAAAATAGTGCTCATTTCCAGGGACGGCTGGTGGCACCGGCCGCCCCTAGAAATCGGATCTTTAGGGGCGGGTGACGGCACCACCCGCCCCTGAAAATGAGCCCTATTTTCTGGGGGCGGGTGGTGCCGTCACCCGCCCCTGAAGATGCATTTTCAGGGGCGGGCGAAATGCTACAGTACCCAGCTCCTTTTGAAGGAGCGGGGTACATTTGCACCCGCCCCTGGAAAAAAAATGAGGCGTCCCTGGAAATCGTTTCTGTAGTAGAGTCGTCGACGAGAACGTCGCTTACCACTTAAAGCATAATGCCGGAAAATCCTAAAATAAATCCAGGAAAATGCGAGCACCTGTGTCAAGTCGAGGACATGAACCCGGGTGGGTAGGTTCCACCACAAGTGACCTAACCATCTGATCTATGATCAGTTCGCCATTCGGCTGATTTCTGTTTGGGCTTCGATCGATTTTTTCTCGACCAATCATATGATGCCTGCACAAAGTGGAAATAGACAGGAACCCGATAACATGGTTTAGGCCTCGTTCGGGAGCTCTGGATCGTTTCCTACCCCCAGATCCGATCCAGACCAGGATCTAGTGAACCGAGTGGATCCACTCATTCCTGGCCTGGACTGATCCTGCCCCTGAACCAATCCTGCTGGTGCCGTTCGGTTCGACTGCTGGGTCTGGAACCATTCAACAGCAATAGCAGAGTACAACAATGGTTGAGCATTACACATATCCTCTTTTAGGCCTCGTTCGGGAGCTCTGGATCGCTTCCTGCCCCCAGATCCGATCCAGACCAGGATCCAGTGAACCGAGTGGATCCACTCATTCCTGGCCTGGACCGATCCTGCCCCTGAACCAATCCTGCTGGTGCCGTTCGGTTCGAATGCTGGGTCTGGAACCATTCAGCAGCAATAGCAGAGCAGAACAATGGTTGAGCATTACACATATCCTCTTTTACTGTTTCTGAAATTTTGCTGCTGCCATAGTTGATAAATATATATTTTGGATTTGATGCAAGTAAAAACATACATTGAGCACATGGTACAAGCACAAGCAGAACGAGTTTTCGCAGAGCGCCATATTTTCAGAAGTTTTTCCATTGGCTTTGCTCGGAACCAAAAGAAAGGGCAACGCAACAGAGCTAACAAATGAAAAGAAGCAACCAAACTACGAACAAATCATGCCTAGCCATCACAAAATGATAAAAGTCTAGTCTACTGGCTATGCGGGCTTCATCAAATGCGACAAAGCACTATAGCTACTTGATGCAGCATATCATTGCCTTCCTCAACCTGCACGAACAAAGATTACAAAGGTTAAATGTTGTTGCTCCAACAAATTTACTTTTCCAGGCATCCTAGATAGATTAAACAAAGAACAAGATTTCGAGCCTGACACATGCATATGAACATAATTTTTTTGTACTACAACAAGTCAGCTCATTTGTTCTAACACATCACGATATAATTGGCGGTTTTATGCTGCAAGCAGGCTAGCTTGTCACAGTCACAATTACAAAAACTAGAACATAAGAATTTCTAGAAATCTATGCCAAGCATGTGCTAAGGTCTTAGAAGAATGACACTTTAGTTAGTATTTACAAACAATAGGACGTACATGCTCACATAATAGCAACTATGTGCTTCAACCATAAACACAAACAATATACTTAGAGATATTTCAGTATAGCAATAAAAAGTAAGATGCAAGTAAACTGAATACCAGTTTAACTAGGCTAGAGCTCAAATACCATGGATCAAAATAACAGAAATATTCAGGCATCCATGAATACCAGTTTAACTAGGCTAAAGCTCAAATACCAGATCTACACAAGCTCACATAACTTAAACACCAAAGGACGGGCAACCCATAATCAGGATATTAATCTGTAATAATCTAATCCCTTGAACTGACTAGCAGAACTTGAGCCAGCCAACTGGGCCACCTGCAATGATAAATAAAATCCCTTGAATTATGTATAAGTGAACAGAAAACATTAATAACCCATCTGATTAAAAAGTGTGTTTATGTGTGAAGGGATGTATAATAGATTCTAGGTAATGTTGTGGAAACAGTGCAGAGGATGTTATTCTTTCAAAGGGGATCAGAACTCAATTAGTCAGCCAACAATCAATCATTCTCAGAAAAGTAAAAATCACATGTAAAGAAACATAATGTAACGTGGTGAAGCATTCTCAACCCCAACCACTAAACTCCAGTGGCCAGGAGCTGGTTTGCCCATCTTGACATGTGCAGCTGCTAAACTTACTGCCTTGCATAACTAGCGTGAGGCACCTCGGCCAGCTGCAAGAATAATAAAACATTATCGCAACTTACAGGTAAGATTTCAAGTGTTAAGAGCTGCATCCATGTTCCAGACACCGGAACAATCTAATCTACATCTTGCTACTGCATCTTCATGGGGTAATGGGGATTATTCGTCATGGCGGAGAAGGCAAGCCAACAAAGGAAAAGAGGAGGGGAGGAAGGGGAGCGACGGAGGCGGCGGCGGCGGCAGCAGCAAGCAAGCAACGGACCGATCTGAAGGACGGTGGCTAGGACGGCGCCGGCGCCACCCCCGCCGCGCACGAAGGCCCAGGCACTGAGCGCGCTGGCGAGGAGTGCCCCTACGAATCCGGCCCCCGTGGCCAGCGAGGCTGCACTCCCATCA
This sequence comes from Panicum virgatum, assembly GCF_016808335.1. Lineage (NCBI taxonomy): Eukaryota > Viridiplantae > Streptophyta > Magnoliopsida > Poales > Poaceae > Panicum > Panicum virgatum. The sequence continues at coordinate 19,625,591 of NC_053143.1, read as the reverse complement.
CCAGCAGGATCCCATGGCGGAGACGGCGTGGCTTCACAGCAGCGGCAAAATCCAAGAACCCTAGAGGAGGGAGAGAGGAGGAGGGCGAAGGGGAGAGCGAGGGTATCACCGGTGAGAAGGAGGTCGCGCCGTCGTCACCTCACCGCCGCTGTGAAGCCACGCAGTCTCCTCGCCCCGCCTAGCCGTCGCCTCGCACACCACCAGTTGTGCCGGCATCGCCTCCCTCGCGCGTGGAGCCGGATTGGAGCCGGAGGATAGGACTCCTGGCTCCATTCCAGGCCGTTTCCAATGGGGGAGGAGCAAAACCGGGCAGGCTTCCTTCCCGGACCAGGCCGAACCGAACAGCTGTTCCAAGTCAAACCTGACTTTGAGTTGGGCCAGGCCGATCCGGCCGCAACGGGCCTCGTTCCGGGCCATTCCGGCTGCAACCGAACAAGGCCTTAATGGGCGACCCTGGCGCTAATGCTTGCGGCCATACGCGAGCCCGACCATCTCTGCTCCCTTTTCAGCTTGTGGTCGCAGGTGCTCCTGCTGCATGTGGCTGACGCCATGCATGTATGCTGATGCAAGCTGGCACATAGGAAAAAAAAGCAACACGTTTTATTTAAGTTACTATAACTTTTGAATGATACATCCATTTTAAATTTTGTTTGCACCGATATGTTTTACGTGTCGAGGTGAACAAAACTAGACCTCATTTGACTAAGTTTTGAGAAATTTTATTTTACTAGCAATTTATGTGTAAAAATATGTTAGGAGATTAATGAAAAACGTTGCTATAGTGGAATACTAAATTTGTTACTCCAAAAATATACTGAAGTTTTTACATGGTATGCACATCGATTGTTACCGTATAAATATAATAAATTTGTTATATAGTATTTACTAAAGGTACTAAGCCCTAAAAAGAGTGAAACAACACAAGTTCCAACTTAGAGGGACAAATTATTAAAATAAACATTTTATAAGCTACCAATTAGGGGGCATGTTATTATACAACACATTATAAAAGCTAGGAAACAAACATTTTATAAGCTACCAATTAGGGGGCCATGTTATTATACAACACATTAAAAAAGCTAGGAAACAAACATTTTATAAGCTACCAATTAGGGGGCATGTTATTATACAATACATTTAAAAAGCTAGGAAACATGTTGCCAACTAGAGGCACTCATTTAAAAAATAGGGTAGAAATACACAACAAGACAAGATATAACCTGAGGGCAAATTATTAGAACAAACATTGCATAAGCTGCCAACTAGAGGAGCAAGTCATTATAAAACCCACCTTATGAGCCAGAAAATATAGCTGGCTGAAAATTAGAGGGACATTTATTAAAAAGACAAGACTAGGGACCCAAATAAGACAAGCTGGGGCAAAATATCACAAAAAAACATTGCATAAGGTTAAAGCTGCATAACGAGCTGGCTCGGCTCGGCTCGGCTCGTTCTAGCTCGTTAAGATTATCTTAACGAGCCAAAAGTCCAGCTCGGCTCGGCTCATTAAAAGCTCAAGCTGGCTTGTTAAGCTCGCGAGCCAGATATAAAAAATACTTAAAATATAATATTTATATTTATCTAAAGTTTGAAAATAGTAATATTACAAAAAGTAATACATCTGGCCACCTTAAATTGAAAAAAACTTAATATGTGCTAAAATATATAATGCATGACATGAAGTAATACAAAACTAATATAAATTTTGTTGCCTTTTTCCTGAATGTGTGGCTCATTTGGCTCACGAGCTGGCTTGAGTTGGCTCGTTATAGCTAATGCGCTAAAATATTGGCTCGGCTCGGCTCGATTCGGAGCCGAGCCGAGCCAGCCAATAGCCGAGCGAGCTAACAAGGTTCTGAGTTTTTCGTCCAGCTCTGCATAAGGTGCTAACATAGAGGGCAAGCTATTATATAACTAATATATAGAATTTAGGAATGCATTCGAACCTAAAACAAACAAAGCTGAAAAATGAAACTAAAAAAGATTAAAAAATTGACTGAAAATTGAAAAAACTAAAAATGAAATAAAATTATTAAAAAACTTAACTCATTTAACTAAAACTAAAAAAGAATAATGAAACTGAAAAAAAGAATACACAATGAAAAAACTAGTAACTGAAATTGACAAACAAAAAAAAGGCAAGAATACTAACAAACAAATAAAAGAAAAAAATGCGGCACAAAAAGGAAAAAAAGAAAAAAAAAACACAACTTGGCAGGTGCGTGCTAGGGGTCGCTCAGCGTGACCTGGACGCTGTAATTTGTGGCTGCTGCTGCTTAATGATGAAAACACAAAATTAGGCTGAGCCCACAAAAAACATAACAGCCCACAAAAAAATTTGACCGACGTGGGACAAAAAAACAGCCGATAGATTGTTAGAAATTCCGATTTGTGATTATATAACGGTAATTGTTTATGGAGGACGTCCGGACCATCCGGACCGCAGAAACAAATCACCCGTGCCTCGTGCCGAACGAACCCAACAGACCCGCCCCGCCCGACTCGACCCAACTGGCACGCTGCATCGCTTACTCCCACACCCAGCATGCTACCCCATCCGTGCGGCGCGGCCATGGCTGCCTCCCTGGCCGGCGGCATCGCCCCTCATCCACCCCGCTGCCCAACTCTCCCACCCCGGTGTCCTCCTCACCAACCCCAGCAGCCCCTTCCCCCATCCCGCGCGGCCCCTTCTTCCCCGGACCCGGCGATGCCCTTCCCTCTTCCCCGGCATCCTTACCCACCAAGAGTGCGGATCCGGTGGCCCTCTCCCCGACCCCGGTCAGATCCATGGAGCACGAGCGAGATCCATGGAGGTGGCCGAGCTCCCCCTACCCTGCAGGTGGCCATGGTGCTCCCCGTCCCCCATACCTCATCGTCGCCGTAGAGCCAAGCCCAGTTCCATTAGCGGTGGTGGTGGTGCTCACGCGTTGGCCAGAATCAATCGGCCTAGGCCCTCTTCCCCATATGTTGCAAACGTATGTTTCAATTGTTTCAGGTGTTTATATGCATGTTGCAATATTTTCATTTGGATGTTGAAGTATATCGGGGGATGTTGCCTATGTGGCAAGTGTTGGAGATGCATGTTACAAACGTTTGTTTAAACTGTTTCATTTGTTTTCTAGACGTATGTTGCAATCGTTTTAATCTAGATGTTGCATGGTGTTTTTTGCAAGTGTTTCATATGTATGTTTTGAGTGTTTCAGTTGTTTTCGTATGTATGTTGCAAGTGTTTCATCTTGTATTAGAAGTAGATCTGGTGTCGTAGCTAGTGTTTCAGATGCATATTTCAAATGTTTCATCTGCCTTCAGACGTATGTTGTAAGTGTTGCATCCGGATGTTTCAAAAGTGAATCGAGTGTTGCATCTTTGTCTTCGTTTTTCTGCTGCCTTCACCTTTGCCTCGGTGTCTCTTCCTCCTCCCGCCACTGGCTAGGCATCTACCGCGCTCTCCCCCTCTTCTGGATGCGGGCTTAGCCACCCGTTGTAGTCACCTGTAGCTGCTGGCCGCGTGCATGTGAGCGAGCAGCGGATGGCTGTGTGCATGCGAGTGAGCAGCGGAGGGGTGCATGTGGGGAGTCCCCGAGTGCTGTGGGGCGCGCGGGGTGGCTCCGGGCAATGCGGGCCCGCAGGGGCGGGCGCGGGATGCAGGTATCAGGGGGGTGACGGAGTGCAGGCGTTGGCGTCTTGACGCGGGCGTTCGTCCGGACGTCCGGGCGCTAGGACTGCCGATTATATAACTATCCTAAATCAAGTCTTCTTTTTTTCGAAAGATTTATTTAAATCAAGTTTTTCTTCGAATCTAGAATCAAGTCACGGACGTCGATTGAGGGTTTCAACGTGATAAAAAACTGGTCTGCTACAGGTGACGAAACCCTAAATGTCTGAACGTCCTGACGGGAGGTAAAATATATTATTAGCCACAATCACTCACTGGCAAATGTCAGCATAAGAGTGAAGCACACATTTATGGGATCACCAACGTCACTGTCATTTCCCTGTAATACAGCTAACCACCAAAATCAGGGTATCGTAGTAATAAAACACTGTCAAACTCCCTCCCCATGCCCTCGATAGCTACAAGCCTACGATACAGTCATAGACTTGATATCTGCCTACTCAGCTCGTACATGAATGTAGGGTGCCATGTAAGGCTGGACGAAAAATTCGAAGGTCGTTAGCTCGCTCGGCTCATAGCTGGCTCGACTCGACTTGGCTCGGCTCGTTAGCCAAGATTTTAGCTCGTTAGCTATAACGAGTCAACTCGAGCCAGCTCGCGAGTTCGCGAGCCAAACGAGCCACGGTTTCAGGGAAAAAGTTTTCATAACTTATATTAGTTTTGTATTACTTCATGTCTTGTACTTTACAAATGGTTGATATGTTAGCACATATGAATATTTTAATCAATTTAAGACTTTTGGATATATTATTTTCGTATTATTACTATTCTCAAGCTTTAGATAAATACAAATATTATATTTTGTGTACTTTTTATACCTGGCTCGTGAGCTTAACGAGCCAGCCAAGACAGCATTCTGGCTCGATAAGATAATAACGAGCCGAACCGAACTAGCTCGCTATCCTAACGAGCCAGAACGAGCCGAGCCGAGCCAAACAGGCAGCCTTAGTGTCATGGCATGTACTTTTCATCCTATGGGTATGTCCAGCTCTATAAGACTACCCACAATGTGCTCGATGCCAAAAATATTAAGGACCTGTTTGGAATAGAGGATTAAAAAAGGAAACGAAGGAAAGAAAGGAAATACAGGAATAGGAAGGTAAGGTAGGAGTAAAACAGAGGATTGTAAAAACGCAGGAATTTCATAAGAGAGGTGTTTGGAACGCGGGAACGGAAAAGTAAATATTGATGAATTGGAAATGAATGTCAAAGCAACTTTTAGTATTTCTTTTAATAAACCTTGAAATGACAAACACTACTAATCGTATGGTCCATGAATTATTGAGAAAAAAATTGAAGCAGCCTGGAAGAATCTCACGGCGCACAGACCAAATGCATTGCGTGGGGGCCACTGAAAAGGCAGGTGCCCGTCTCCGTCGCATGCTGTGTGCCTCGGGCTTCCGCCAATAATTCGAGTCGGAGTAGATGTTCTAGTTCCCGTGTTTTGTGAAGGACACCCAGCCTTTCCTCCGGAACGGTAAGATTCATTCCTTCGATCCGAACACCACGTGACGTTAGCCATCCAAAGAAATCAGTTTTCTATAAAATTCCTATAAGAATTCTCCGTTCGAAACGGGGCCTAAAGCGCATGCCATCAACACCGATGCTCAAAACTTTTCCTGCTGCACAACGGAGGTTTTTTTATTTTTTATTTTCATTTTTACAAAAATATATTTTCGTTTTCGAAATTTACAGAAATATACCCCGGCCGCCCCGCTGCCGGGCGGCTGGCACCTGGTCGCCCCGCTGCGGGGCGGCAGGAGCTTTTGTGCAAAAAACTTTTATAAAAATATTTACGCGTAAGTCCCTGGAAGCCGGTCGCTCGGCAGCGGGACGGCCGCCCCCAAGCAGCCCGGCAGCAGGCCAGCAGCTGCAGGGCAACCGCCTCAATCACTTCTTTTTTTTTGAACTGTAGGGTGGCACTACAGATGATGTTGACGGGGAGGATTGATTTGACGAGTGGAAGGGATCTACATGCGCCCCACGTTCTCCTATTTCTTTTTTTTTTATTTTTTTGGCTTGATGCCATTTACGTTTCTCGAAAGCTTGTTGCCATTCATGTTACCTATTTCATTTTCTTTCACTATAAAAAATAGCGCGCTATAGCGTCAAAATAGTGCCACTGTAGCGGCCGTTAAACAAATAATCTTGATGTGAAAAAAAATATACTAAACATTAACAAAATATTATATAATAACATGGACGAGTTTTTTTCTACACTCGCGTGTAGCTACTCTCATCATCAGTATACCATCGTGTGTATGTTCGTATACTTATTTATCACTTTGAGTATGTTCATATACTTATTTTAAGATACTTCAAAGGTATATACATGAAAAATTTCAGAAGCAGCCCTATTTTTTAAATATACTATGATTATATCTTAGTATTAGTATATAAAATAAGTGCGTACATATACTCTATTTTGACGCTACAGTATTTTGACGCTATAGCGCGCTATTTTTTATAGTGAAAAAAAATGAAATAGGTAACGTGAATGGCAACAAGTTTTCGAGAAACGTGAATGGCATCAAGCCAAAAACAAATTGAAAAAAAGAAATAGGAGAACATGGGGCGCATGTAGATCCCTTCCACTCGTCAAATCAATCCTCTCCGTCAACATCATCTGTAGTGCTACCCTAGAGTTCAAAAAAAAAAAGTGATTGAGGCGTTCGCCCTGCAGCTGCCGGCCGCCCCGCTGCCGGGCGGCGGGGGCCGGCCGCCCCGCTGCCGGCGACCAGCCTCCAGGGACCTACGCGTAAATATTTTCGTAAAAGTTTTTGCACAAAAGCCCCTGCCGCCCCGCAGCGTGGAGACCAGGTGCCGGCCGCTCGGCAGCGGGGCGGCCGGGATATATTTTTGTAAATTTCGAAAACGAAAATATATTTTTGTAAAAAATAAAAAAAACCGCCTGCACAACGTTGGGCATCGAGGACATACAGGTGCACAAGCACGTGGGCCAAATCTGTAAGAGGACCATCAATGTTTCGTGCACTCGGTTAATTGTACGTGAGCCGACTAAGAATTTTTTTTATTTGGCAAGCATCGGCTCATCTACATGCCTTGATGCCACGAATTTCTAACTCGGCACCACTCCCTACAACGTCATGATCCAATGCTTAGAGACTCTCTTCTTTCAGCATAAGCAATTTCATACGTTGTGGCCAGTCTAAGGGCGTCCCCAACAGCGGGAATAAATCGCCAGCACCTGCCCTGGCCGGAGTTAGCTAGAAACAATAAAAAAAGAAGAAACGGGCTAGGTAGGGGATGCGGTCAGAGACACAGAACAATTGGGAAACATGCAAAGCTGGGCGCTTCTGTCGTCGCTAGCATTTTAAATTTATTTACTCATCCTCTCTCCTTGTGATGGGATAAACAGTCCTCCTAGTTATCACTCAGCCGTTGGAGACGCCCTAAGGGCAGTCCCAACCCATAGTTTCTATGGGTAGTTTCCATGTTGCCATATCATAAGACACTACTTATAGACCCAACCTCCCCCAATGCATAGTGTCCATGGCAGTTTCTATCCAGAACAACATTTAATGTCTCGTCCCTCGACTCGGGAACGTCGTTCCGATTCGAGGGTCGGGGTCGAAGAGGGTCAGTGTCTCATTCAAGGTTGGATCGTGTCCCGGTTTGAAAGGGATCGCAGCCCCATTGCTAGCAGATTTAATTGGGATAAAAAGGTTAAGGACAGTGGATTGGTGTGGTTTTTGTTAGACAATGAGCTGAGTACGTGTAGCATGGTCTAAATGTACTCTTTTATATGTTTCTTATATGCTTGTGCAGATTAGTTTCTTCATTAGTAGCATATATATAGTTTTTGTCTTTATCGACCCGAAGATATCGACCCCGATGAATCAGGGTCGCGTCCCACATAATAAATTATCGTTCCATAGATGTATACCCCCTTCGTACCATAATTTTATAAAGTGACAACCCTCGACCCTCGACTCCGTTCCTCGACCCGGTCGACCTAGTATGTGCTCCAGAACACACAGCAAGCAACTATTTTAGTAGCAAAGTATCTGTAGATTATATCAATCTAACCATAACTTCAATGCAAAGACATATCAATTTAAATATATAAAGTAGGTGCCCATCCTAATAGTAAACTAAATTAGGTCCAGATACGTAATAACCATGACAAATTCGGTAGCATACATTTAAGTAATATTTAACCATAATATATAGCAATATTAAGTGCAAAACAACTATCACATAGTAGTCCAGCCTCATGTGCCCAGAACTTCACATGAACTCCATGCGCACAGCAACTCCAGTTTAGTGCAACTTCACATCCCGCTGCAAGAAAAAAATGAGAGCCAAGTGTCAAAAAATAGTAATGGAACATTGTAGTATACAATTATTAAACAATATGAATTATACTAGTATATGTAACACAGCTTTTAAAATGATGCACAATCACCTAATTAGTTTGGATTCCCAAACTTGTGCCAGATATGCTCAATTAAGCCTGATTGAAGTTGTCTATGAGTACTACAAGCATTAGCTGGCGTTGCAGGGCTGCTCTTTTCCTTGTTAAGGCTAGCTCCAACGGTGCTCTCTATACGTCCCCCACCCCACGTAGGGGGAGGTTTGGGGGGAAATCCGATCCAACGGTTCCCCCCAAAGCTCCCTTTATATATGAGGGGAGTTGAAACTCCCCTCATATATAGGGTAAGTTCCAACTCCGTCTATATCTCTAATCACACCGTTTCTTCGCGATATTAATCCTGTTTGAGCCCCGTAACATGATGATAATGCGTATTATAACAGTATAAATACTGTATGATTTTTTTAAATTCAAAAATATTAAATAAATAGTTAGTTAATGAGTAATAGTATATAAGGGGAATAGATATGGGGGAATGGTTGGAGAGAAGGAGTTATAGGTGAGGGAATCTTTTGGAAGGAGGTAGTAAAATATAGTAAAAAGTACATAGGGGGAGTTGGATGTGGGAATGGTTGGAAGTTTCTTCACATATGCAGCCCACTCCATATATGTTAATAGGAACCGTACCATTCAGAGCTGCTAGGACTTGAATCAGGCATGAACGATCCGCCAGGAGACATCCCTCCCAAAAATGCAGTTGGAGCTTGATGGGCGCTGGTTCCACCACCAAAGCTTGGAGGCGCAGCACCTGAACCGCCGGTAAAGGTCCCAGACGCTGCGCCCAGACCACTGGGTGGAACACCAGCACGCGCAGAAGCAGTGGCAGGAGCACCGGTGGATGTCCTTGAGCTCGAAAGGGGCTTTCTTGATTTCTTTTGCTGTGAACGTTGCCTCTCTGATGGATCCATCTCGAACTCGATTTCGCTCTCCAGGGGAGGGATTACGGATTGATTTGGGGCTAGGGCTGGAGGTGGCTGGCGCTATGAGATGGGGGGAGATGGAATCGAGCCAGGAAACATAGAAATTGGAGCGCACCTCTCATCATATACGCGGGGAATTATAGCGGGAAACGATTTGCGCGCGAGATTGGAGGGGAAATTTGGCCTTTGCCGCGCAGGAAAGTGCAGGCGGGGCGGAGATGCCATGGCACCTGGAGCAGATGCAAGCGCTAGGGGAGGGAGAGCGGCTATTTGCGCGGGCGTCAGGGAAGTTTTTGGCGCGCGCGAGGGAGGAGCGGAGGCGCGCGCGGGAGATCGGCGCACGCGGGAGAGAGGAGGAGCGCGCGTTGTGCGTCGCGCTCGCGTGCCGGCGTACGGGCGGAGGGAGAGCGCACCGGATCTGAGGAAGAGGGAGGAAAACGAGGATAGAAACGAAGGGGACGCTCCAACGCTATTTTTGCGGTGTCTACGCGCTTTGGTGCACAGCCGACTCTGTTTCTTTCCTGAGAAACGAAGGACCTAATATTTGTTGTTTTAAATTATTTTAATACTTTAGTTAATTTTATGATAAATATTTATATAAATATAATATTGATAAACTAATTGATATTTTTAATTATTAAATATTTATTAATAACCACTACTACAGGATTTCTTTTGCAAGGCGTTTGCCAATTCTTAACCGTGGTGGTTTTTTATGCAAACCGCCACGGTTAATGAAGGCCGACCAAGCCGGGCCGGAGGGCTGGCAACCGCCAAGGTTAATTGCTTAACTGTGGCGGGTAACTTAAAAAAACTGCCACTGTTAATGCCGATTAACCATGGCGGTTACGTGTTATTGCAATAACCATGGTGGTTTTTGTAAGGTAACCGCCACGGCCATTAACCGTGGCTGTTTTTGTTAAGGCCCCACCATGATTAAGTCTGGGCTATGAAAGGCCGCCACCCAACCTTCTTCCCCGCGGCTTCTCCTCCATTTTTAGGGTTTTGAGCTCCAAAACCCCCCCAAAATTGGCCATTCCTTAGAGAAGAAGTTTTGCCCTTGGATTTATCGAAGAAGGGCACCACAAGAGGTTGAGTCTTACTCTCCTACCCTAATCTCTCTCTCTCTCTCTTTTCCATGATTTAGGTGTTTTTTCTTTAGTTCTAGATCTAGATCCAAATGGAGGAGAGAGAAAAGTAGATCTAGATCCAAATGGAGCATTTTTTTGCTAGTTTTTTGACTTTTCTGTTGCATTTGCAAGGTCAATAGGGATTGGATGTACAAGACTTCGAGGATTGATCTGTTTTTCCTGGAAAATGTGAGGAAAAAGTTTCTTCTCATTGCACAGAAGCATCGGCTGAGTCTGGGTCGGGAACGCATAAATTGTCCATGCAATGACCGCAAGAACCGGCTTGCCCAGCAAGATAATGTGGTGATGGCACACTTGGTACGGTTTGGTTTCATCAAGGATCCGAAGCACACTGTGTGGAAGTATCATGGTGAAAAAGATCCGAGTGCCGCCGGTGCATCTGGAGGACCCTCATCGACGACATCGATGGCGGCGGTGAATGACGGAGGACAACAACCCTCATCATCATCAGCAGCAGCAGCCAGCGATGACAATGCGAATCGTGATTACATCACGATGAATGATCTGCTCCAAGACATGGCAGATGATGATTGGGATGGGGATGGCGATCTACCGGCTGATGTGTTGCTGCCCGAGGATGCAAAGCTTTTTGAGGATCTTGCTAATCGTCTCGATGACGATGACATTCTGTTTGGGAATCCACAGTGGCTGGAGAATTTCAGAGAGATGAAGTAGGCGTCAATTGATCCCCTCTATAAGGACGGCGGCAATTTTCTGAAGCATTGCACGACGCTGCATTTGAACCTGCAGATGTTGATGCTGAAAGCCTGCCACAGGTGGTCGGACACTAGCTTTAATGACCTGTAATGGATCCTTGCTGACTCATTAGCAGAGGGGAACAAGGTGCCAGCCAATGCCTATTGGGCGAAGATGCTGATTGGGCCAGTGGCGATGAAGCTTAAAAAGTTTTATGCATGCCCTAACCACTATATTCTATATCGGGGTGAGTATGTGAACTTGCAGTGCTGTCCACGCTACGGTGCGAGTCGATATAAGAGGAATGCCGGTTGTCGCGCCGATGAAGAGGGACCCTAGAAAGGGCCGAAGAAGAAAAAGACGGGCAAGAAGCAGATGCCACCTCCTAAGGATGAGGAAGAAGAGGGTTACATGCAGAGGAAAAGTTTTGCCCTATCGGTGTGGTACCTGCCCGTGATCGATCATCTGCGTGCACTATTCAGGAACCTAGAGGATGCCAATCTGATGTCCTGGCATGCATCAGCCAAACGCAAGAAGGACGATAGCAAGCTGCGACACCCCTCGGATGGCAAGTAGTGGAAGTGTTTCGTCACCAAGGTCCTAGAGTTTGGGGACGAGCCCAGGAACGTCAGGTTCGTGATGAGTACTGACGGGATGAATACGTTCAGTGACCTTAGCAGCTCGCATAGCACCTGGCCGGTCACCCTCACCATCTACAATCTACTTCCCTACCTATGTCATAAGCATAGGTATGACCATGCTTATTTTCAAACTGAGGCAGCCAGGCAATGATATAGATGTGCTCCTAAAGCTGATGATGGAGGAAATGCAGAAACTATGGGACAAAGGGGTCAAGATGATGGATGCATTCCTAAAGAAGACGTTTACTATAAAGGCCATCATATTTGTCAACATGACCGATTACCCTAGTCTCTTTTCATTATCGGGGCACATTAAAGGGAAGACCGGTTGTGTAGTTTGCATTGATGGTACCTACTACACTTACCTTAGTGGATCCAAGAAGCTGTTGTACATGAGGCATCAGCGATTCCTCGTCAAAAAGCATAGGTACCGGCATCCTTCGATGAATCAGTACTTCGACAACCAGGCTGAGCCTCAAACTGAGGAGCCGGAAAGGACAAGATACGGGCAAAAAGTGTTTGAATTGGTGAAGGGCATAACCTTCAAGTTTGGAAAGAAGAAGAAAGCGGAGGAAGACGATGTGCCAAAGCCAAGGAAGAAGAGAAAGCGGGATATGACGGAGGAAGAAGCAGAGCCCGTCCCGGCCCCCATGACATTCAAGAAGCAGTCGTGTTTCTTCAAGTATCTGGAGAAGAATGTATTCAAGAGCACGATCGGGGTCTTGCTAGACATCAAGACTAAGATGAAGGATAGTCTCAAGTCACTTCAGGATCTTGTCAACGTGGGCATCAGGGCCGAAATTCACCTGACACTAGCGGTGCAGAGTGGAAAACTTGACCTTTCGAGCATGTGCTACAACCTGACGTGGGATGAGATGAGGGCTTTGTGCCAGTGGCTTAGGGCTATTAAGGTGCCGACCTATTTCTCTTCCAACATCAAGAGCCTGGTCTTGATGAAAGACCTCACACTGACCAACTTCAACTCCCAGGACTGCCACGTCATGCCGATAGTGTTCCTTCCAATTGTGATAAGGGCTATCGGTCCAAAGTACATGAAGATGGTCATCACACGCATGTCCTACTTCTTTAACCGCATTACACAGAAGGTCATCGATGAAGCTGAGCCTCCTGGCCTAAAATAGTTCATTGTGGAGACTCTTTGCCAGCTTGAGATGTGCTTCCCATCGTCTTTCTTTGACATTATGCCACACCTGATGATGCACATGGTTGATCAGATACAAGAACTGGGGCCTATCTACTTGTACCAGATGTGGATGTATGAGCAGTTCATGTCCACCCTCAATAGATACGTCCATAACCATGCTTACAGGAGGGCTCTATGATCGAGGCATACAGAGCAGAGGAGGTCGTTAACTGCTGCATCAAATACATCCTAGATGAAAATGTGATTGGCCTGCCTGTCCATTTGCACGAAGAACCATGGGGATGGGCTGCACGGGGAGGAAAGTACACATCAATATAGAGTACGCAATCATGCAAGAAGCTCATCACAACGCTCTTAATCAGGTAGTGTCAATGGACAAGTGGGTTGAGCAGCACCTGAACAAGATTTGTTGTGCGAGTGATGGACGCACAGAGGCATGGGTACAGAGACATCACAAGATCAATTTCACTTCATGATAAAAAATAGGGCATACCGCCATATGCACAAATCGAAGAATCGAATGCATCCGGCCTATCCAGCCAAATCACCACATGGCAAGGGTATGACATCAATGGATACAGGTTGCACATGAAAGACAAGGACAAGAAGAGCATGTCACAGAATAGCGGTATTCGATATGACGGCATCGACAAGGTGACCGGGGAGATCAAGACATACTATGGGCAGATCAAAGAGATATGGGAACTTGACTATGGCGGTGACCTACTGATACCCATCTTCCGCTGCTAGTGGGTCAAGCCAAAGGCGATTGTCGTGGATGAGTATGGGCTAACCACCATTGAGCTCGAAAGTGTCAGCTACAGAGATGATGAGTGGGTACTCGCAAAATGCATTGCACATGTAGTGTACTATGCAAAACCCAAAGATGCCAAGAAGCATGTGGTTATGTCAGGAAAACAGAGGATCGTGGGAACCAATGGAGTCCAGAGTCCCAAAGAGTACAAAAACTATACAGAGTTCTCGCTCTTTACCATCCACGCAAGATCAAGGCCACTGAGACCTGCATCAACAAGACCAAGATGAAGCCCTGGTTCCGCCCCGACGGTGAGAAGAGGACCATGGCAGCGCCGGCACCAAAATGAGTTGTCATGACACACATTTATGTAATAAGTAAATGTTGTGACTTATGTAATGCCTTTACATTTATGTAATGAAACCATGCATGCCTTTACATTTATACTACCGCTACTACTACTCCATGTTTTGTAATAATGGAAACATATATGCCTCACATTTATGTATGCATCACTACTACTGATCTCTACTACTCCTACACCACTACTACTCTACTACTACCACCACCATCACCACCACCACCTCTACTACTACTACCACCACTACTACTACTACCACCACTACTACTACCACCACCACCACTACCACTAGCACCACCACCACCACCACCACCACCACCACCACTACCACTACTACTACTACTAATACTACCACCTCTACTACTACTACCACCACCACCACCACCATCGCCGCCTACTACTATTACTTTTCTTCAATTTTTTTGCACCTCCTCCCAATGTAAATGAAAAAAGATGTAATCATGTTTTTAGATGAATACAATGAAGGATTCCTTTATATATGTTTTGAGATGTATGTACTTCACATTGTCTTCATGTTCTCATAGAATCCAATGCGGCCCAGCCAACCGATAAAAGGCGCGAGCCTTCTCTGGGTCTGAGTGGTAATGAAGACTCATCGTCTTCATCATCAGACGAGAGCATCTCTTATGAGAGCAAAGAGGTAACACTGAGGCCAATAAGAAATGTCGTACAGAGGAAGAACAAAACCCAACCTAGACATCGAAGGCCAAAACATGGGGTTCTCGCATGGAAGATCCCGTTGATGATATCGAAACTCAAAGGCGCAATGTAAGTATACAACTAACATAACATCGTGTGCCTCACATAAGTATACACCTAATGCGAGTTCTTGTCCTCGACAGATACCGGTGGTGCCTTTGTGTCTAGAATTCTGGACCGAGTAGGAAGAAGAGGATGGGCATGCATTTGGTCCTACCCAGGGACAAGAGGAGGGGCATGCATCCGGTCCCACCCCGAGCACTTCAGCGGCAAGTGGCAAGAAGAAGTCAGATTTGAAGAGGGTCCAACACGGGAGGCACCAAGTTTTCGACAAGGTGCATGCTATATTCAAGATAGGGCCGCATGGAGAGCCCTTGGAGCCGAGTACTATCATCGGCACCTTCAGCAACTAGTGCTCCTGTATAGTCAGGGAGCACGTGTCGATCACATACAAAGACTAGAGGAAAGTCCTAATGGAACTCAAGAGAAAAGTGTGGGATGGCGTGTGGAGCCGGTTCCAGTATCCACCGGACCAATATAATGAAAAACTATGCAAGAAGCATGTGCTGTTTATTACAGTCAAGCACTTCACACCATCCGGAATAAACTTAACACTGAGTATGTGTAGACAGGGAGGACACCCTTTGAAGACTACACCTTCATCAAGCGTCACATCTGGGATGAGTTTGTCAAGATGGTGACTAGCAAAGAAGCGAAGGCCAAGGCCAAGAAGTTCTCAGAGCTTGCGAAGAGGAACAAGCTCAAACACAACCTAGGCATGATAGGGTACGCCGGTAAGAGGGAGAAGCGGTGATGGCAAGAAAGGGAGGCAGCTGAGAAAGGGCAGAAGGATCCATTGCAAGGCCTCGATGAGAGGGCACTTGATTTCTTTTATGCCCGTCAGCCGAAGAAGCCAAAGAAGGGTAGCAGGACCAAGTATAATGACCCAAAGATCAAGGAGGTGGAGAAGGCTATGATCACGGTCAATGAGGCCAAGGAATGCGGGGTGTTCAAACCTCACAGGGACCACGACATGCTGACCGAGGCGCTAAGAAAACCCGAGCACCGCGGCCGTGTCTGAGGCAAGGGCTCAAGGCATAGCTGGAAGAACGTCGATTCATGGCAATTCCATGCAAACACTTACCACACGAGGTAGAGGTACATGGAAGGCCTCAGATAGGAAGGTTATGATGAAGCCATAAAGAAAATGATCGACAAGCCGATACAAGATGCATTCACAAGCATGGACCCCAAGCTAGTAGAGCTGCGGTGTGGCAGAACCGCCTAAATTATCCCGGCTCAAGTGCGTAAACCATCACCATAAAGGCAACATTAGCTTAAACGCACTTCAAACGGAACAATTTTTGGTCTGTCGGGTAACGTCCCGATACAACCACCGATTCTCGGATCGAACAAGCATACCTCGCACGAAGGCGAGTCCAGAGATATTACAACCACAAATTTTACAACACAGGCAAGTTCAGTAGTGATTACAAAATAGTTCAAACCATTATTACAAAACCAACTTAAGTAAAACAGTTATACAAAACATAAGAGTAAGTTCAGAGTTTAAACAGCGGAAGATAAAACACGACGGCTACAACACGTCGCAAAAAGGATACCAGGTTAGCCCAAGCATGGTATCACTCGTCATGGTCATTGCCGGCCGAAGACGTATCCCACTCTATGGACCAGCCAGGAGGCAACGAGCAAGGATAGGTTAAGCTAGCGATCTGATCCTCAAAACTCATACCTGAAAAAGGGTTTCAACAGCAAGGCTGAGTATTCTAATACTCAGCAAGACTTAACCGACAACGGGTATAAGTAGCCCACCTTAGCTAGACTATGCAAGGCTTTGTAAGGCTCTGGTTTTTCCTTTGCTGAAAAGCAATAAAGAGTAGGTCCTTACTTTCAAGTTTTAGCTTCAAGATTCTAGTTGATTAACCATTCTATGTATGCATCTACTAACCAAACATGGTGGAACTTCTAAGCAAACATCAAGATTAATAAGAATATTGTTGCTCTTATTACTCTGTGTGGCAAAGAGATCAAGCAGTCTCATTTCATCGTGAGAGGCGGACGATTCTGAATCGAAATTCAACCTTGCAAGGGTAACCTAGCACACACGTCTGGAATACCGTCGGGTCATTCCCAAACAACCGTTGACCTTTCTTTCCGGCTCGTGGATAGGAACACTCTCCCCGACTACAGGGCTCCAAGGTCCACCCGTGCCCGGTCCACCCTTGTCCCTAGAAGTCGTGGTGTTGCGCAACATAAAATAAAACCTATCTCTAAGAGAGAGTGTCAGGTATATCCACTCCCCGGTCCAATCGGCTACTAGGCTTGCCGCGTACCATATTTACGACATGTGACTAGTACTTTCAAAAACTTAACCAGCACTACCACACACCGCGACCTTAGCAAGTTCATCAACACAGACGGGGTATCACATAAGGTCATGATATCGAACACAACCCCGTCTGTAGTCCTTATATTGATAACAGAAAATAAACAGGAAATTCCTATAAAGCTCGCGAGTGACAGGCAATCACTCGACTTTTACCGGTCCTATAAGCTTAGCAATTATTCGAACTCAAGTCTAGTGTTCAGTACATAGGTTCCTAGGATCATGCATCTAGAGTTTCAATTCAATTCCTATGAACTGTAAATGCACAAGTAAAATATTACAGTAAATAAAATTAATTTGAAGTATAGGTTATGTCCGGGGCTTGCCTTCTCGGTAGTTGCTAACTATTTCAGCGCTAGGCTCTTCCGAACTTTGGTTCGGGGCTTCAGTTAGTTCCGCAGTGTTTACTTGAGCGTCGAGATCACCTCCGTCAGACTCCGGAATCAACTCGTACGTCCCGTCTGACAAAGTAGTCGTATCTATATGTAATGCAAGAACAACATTAAAAACAAACATGGGCAATCGTTTATAGAGTAGTTAAATAACAAATTTAACTACACAAGGCATCATGATCAACAGCACAAATGAAGTTGACTAACTTCATAAACAAGTGGGGGTGATTTCCTATACAATTAAGTCACGGTTTACAAATAAATCAACAACTCAGAGTACAAATAGAAATAAATTATACCAAAATTACACTAAACATAACATGAACATACTAAGCTACCCTGCAAAAATAATATGAAGACATGTAACCATTTAATCACAATAAATCATTTATGCAGGCAACACCTAGCACAAGCTTGAATTATACAGACTAAAAAATAGCAAAGTGGAAGCTCAAAATTTAACAGGAGATCTACACAGGGATGATTTATCTACTGTGAATTTCTCACGATTTTATCTATACAGAAATAATTCTTAGAAAATAAACAAAACAGACATCAGTTTAGAAAGATTAAATTTTAGCTCCTGTTCTAGCCATTAACTGATGCTCAAACTTCCTGGACAAGTTAAGATATTCTAGATGAACACTCAGGAATATTTTCAGGATTTAACAAGAACAGAAACTATTTATCATGATTAAAGTCTACTAAACAAAGATTAAATTAAATAAATAGCTACACAAGAGAACTGATCATGAAATTTTTATAGCAAATCTAGTGTAACATGATTCAACTACCACAAAAATTTCAGAGCAATACAAGCTTTTAAGCATCAGATAAGAAAAAGATTAAAGAACAAGTATTTATATACCTATTAACACAAAACCATTTATACAGCAAAAGTTTGCAACTAAAGCCTAACATTTTATGGTTCTACTGCATAGAGCTCTTCAAGAGGATTCCAAAACATCAAGATTTGATATTTTACGAATTTTCTACAAATTGATATTGAATTTCAAAGATCACAGCAAACTATTTCAAACAAGTCCTTAGAGCACTATTCCTCTGAGTCACTGACATCGCAGACAACCCCCTGAGCTTTCTCAAATTCAAAACCGAGGTCCTCGGGTCGGGTCAGAGGGGGAGGCGAGGTTTGACCGGCCGTTTCCCGGCGAGGGGCTCACCGGCGGCGAGGGTGGAGGGGTGCGTGAGCCTCACAGGTTCAAGGCGCACCTCTGGGTGCTTGGAATCGAGGCTAGGGCGGTCGGAGAGGGGGTGTCGACGGCGAGCGGCGGCTTGCGGGCTCGGAGCACGGCGGCGGGGTGGCTCCGGTGGTGTTCGGGTGAGGGGAAAAGGCCTAGGAGCTGCGCGAGGTCGAGGCGGTGCTAATGGTGGGGGATGTAGGGGTGGAGCGGGTCTGGGTTGGCGGCTCCGCGGCGGGGTGGAGCTCGCCGGGGTTCAAGCGGGGCGGCGATGGTGTTCTGCAGCGTGGGAGCGAAGAGAGAGCAAAGGAGCGAGTGAAATCGAATCCTGGGGTTCTTGTAGTGCTCAGGCGCGCGAAAGATCGAGAGCTAGGCCTCTGGTTTGGGCTCTCCACGGCGGCGTCGCGGTGGCAGCCGCCGGGGAGGTTCTGGGCGCGGCGGGGGTGCGTGGCGAGGGGTGGGGGCTCCAGCGCGAGGCAACAGGAGGGGGAGGAGCTCGCCGGCGACGCGTGGAAGCCAGCGCACGGCGAAGTAATGGCCGAGAAAGCCGGGAAGGCGCTCCACGGCGACGCTGTCGGTGGCCGGCGGCGAGAAGCAGAGCAGGGAGGGGGAGATGGTCATAAGGGCGATTTTGCAATTTCCAAAAGTTCCAGGGACCTTTCTGTAAACAAGCAATAACTTTTAAACTAAAGCTCAAATGAAAAAGTGCCCAACATGAAAGTTGTTCAATTTTTCAAGAGCTACAACTTTGATGTTGTGCAAAAATTTATTTGACCAAAGGATAGAGAGCTAAATTTGAAAACACAAGAGGGATTTTAAATTCTAGGAATTTTGTCTTTTTCAATGCAAAATCACTTCAAATGTAGACTTACAAGCAAAATGACTACCATGCATTAAATGCACTGAAATTTTGCACAAACACCCTCCACTAAAACTATAATTACACAACCCATTCAACACAACTTCAAAAAGGACCTTGCATAGAATCATAATTACACATATAACCTTTCATAATTACAAAAAGATCCTTTTTACGCATTTCAAGCACAAGATGCATAGCAACAAACACAATTACTGTGCAGACACCTATTTAATTACTGTGTAAACACCCGGGGTGTTACATGCGGACCCAGATGCTTTGCCAGGATGGTGTGCTGCTACATCCATAGAGTGAATCCAGAGCATAAGGGTCCACGACTGGCGGAGTCCACAGGTACCCGATCGGTGACATTGAGACTGAAACATTATGCTCTCTCTAGATACCCTACGGCAGGACGTCGAGGAAGAAGGTAGTAGCCTAGGGACTTGCACAGCCTCCCGTAAAAGGCGCCATGTACAAAAACAAGCCGATCCTGCCTGACTATGCCTTGGTGGAAGTGGCTTGGACCCACAATGACTTTGAGGATGAGGAGATCGATATTCCAAGTTAGGCCAGGGAAAGGTACATCCGATCTATTCTCGGCTCTAAAATCCTATGGAACAAGGGAGACATCATCTTAGAGATGCTGACGCCTCGGTTGTAATAGCCCTCAGAGCCCCCAATGTCTCCCCCGGATGATGATGACAATGGCGGAGACGATGATGACAATGACAATGCTGGCCCAGGTAGAAGAAGTCCTCGACACAGCCCGCCTTCCGACACGGGAAATCCACAAGGAGGCAAGGTGCATCATCACTAAGCAACAGAACACTATCTCCTAGTCGTCCAAAGGAGGGCCACGGTCCATGTCCTCCCGGGCCAAAGAAGCCTACAGAAGGAGCGGAGGCTGCAATGATGGCCGCCCAATTAGCAGATGAGTACCATTACTCAATGAAGATCGATAGGTACATATATATGGTAATGGAAACCAAACTTAGTCAAACATATTATGTATGTGCAGATGATGCTAACAGCTCCTCTTGGTCTCAATTACAGGCCACGATCACCGCCGGGAGGTTGGCCCCTAAGCCCAGATTGCCCCGATTAGTTTGAGAATGGCAAGTGGATGTTTACCTTGGGCCGGCTCGTCAATGATGAGCCATGGGAGGTTCAGAGGTTCCACATCTGCTATATGCATGCTGCTCAGCTAGGGATGAAAGAATTCATCGCCAAGGTCCCCAAGGAGTATTTCCACTTGGACGAGGATGCTTTTTTTTCCTATTATCCTTCAAGGACATGCATAGGCTATTGTGGTGCAAGGACCTCGACGTCGCCCAAGTCACCGTCTTTTCCATGTGAGTTGTAACACCCTTGCATCGTTGTGCATACGTTGATTAGGATCAAACTAACAATGACCTGACGACTTATGTGCTTGCAGGATGCAAGCATATGTAAGCAAGGAGCTGAACGAAGGTGTTATCTACATATCTCCCATGCATATTACCTAGAGGGCCCTAATTGGCTATGATATACATTATGACCATCTCGATCTGGTAAACTGGATGGGGTTGGATAAAATTATGTTCTAGAATCAGATGCAAAGCGAGATCATGAAAAGAAAGACAACGTACATTTGCGAGGCCATGAAGAAGATCCGGGGAAACGGGTGTATCCTTGCGGCCCACCATTTCGGGTAAGTCAAAGGGCTACCGGGTTCACTACTTTTCATGTTTCAAGATCTGAAATCCATGTCTGTTTGAATGGTGTAGCTTCTCCATCATTGGCCACTGGGTTGTGTTTGTGATCTATCCTTAGGATGGAATGGCCTGTATATTTGACTCCTTGCGGGATACCAACAAAGAAGGGTACAGGCATTTCGAATCCTGTATGCAAGCGTAAGTGAAGATACTTATTCTTTCATACACTCAACGTACGTATCAAGTTTGACCAAGTTATGGACACTATTGGATATCATACAGCGCTTACAAGGACTACTTGGTCGATCCCGACTGCTACGATCAGAGATCCGAGACGCGGAAGAAGAAGCACAAGAACCTCATGAAGTTGAAGCGAGATTTCCCAGTACATAGCAAGACTCGTGTGTGCTAGTACATATTGAATGCTCTCGATATGGTCTAACAATTATGTGTTACATATATCGTGCATGTAGTGTGCCAAGCAACCTGAGTGCTCACTCCTATGTGGATACTACACTTGTGAGTACCTCTAAAAAAAACTCGATCGGGGGGGGGGGGGGGGGGGGTTGAGACGGTCCCCACCCGTGTTTCATTAAGAGGAAGCGACTGCCTCGGCTCTTAACCCGACCGAGAAACCCCCCGAACCCTGGCCCACCAGCGAGGGGGATTTTTTACCCCACGGCATCGGAAATTCGCGTCCCCCAGGACTCGAACCCGCGCCGCGGGGGTGCCATCGGGCTGGGCTAACCAATTGGCCGCCCAACCTCAGGGCTTGCATTAAATACAGCAACAATTGGCGGCAGCTCAAGAGTTCCAAACAAAGCTGGGAATACTCATCGGTGGACCTGAGCTTCAATCAAACAGTTGCCGACATTTGTAAGTGCGTCACAGACGATTGCACTGCTATTGATGGAAAGTTCTTCAACGCCGAGAGCGAGCTGGGGAGGGAACCCAAGTACGAGAGGCTACACAACTGGAGAACCATGCTAGACATGAACGACTACAGGTTGCCAGACATCTAGGTGCCCTCCCCATGTTATGAACTAAGTGTTGTAATATGAATGAATGTGATATGAACTAAGTGTTGGAGGTCGTGGAATGACAAGGACGAGGACATATGAATGAATGTGATATATGTTTATCTTTTGTTTTGAACTAAGTGCTTTGTCATTTGAATGTAATGTATTGTAATATTAACAGAATTTTCAAAATGTTTTCGAAAATGTTTTTTTAATCTGGAAAATCTTAACCGTGGCGGTCGCGCAACAAAAATCGTCACGGTTAATATATTAACCGTGGTGATCGCCTTAAACAAACCACCACGGTTAACATATTAATTGTGGCGGTTACCTTTAAAAACCGCCAAGATTAATGGATTAACCGTGGCAGTTGGTAAGCCGCCATGGTTAAGGCTACGATTAACCGTGGCCTAAGCTTCATGGCGGTTGCAAAAACCGCCACGGTTAAGAAAACCAGTACTAGTGAACTATATTATTTTAATGAGCTATCCTTGTCTATGTTATATACACAAATAGTTTAACCTCTACTTGTGTAGTAATTTTGTAATTCCAAAAATATTGATAAAGCAAAATGGCTATTTGTTTTCTACACTTTTTATTTGAATTTCTTCACTTGATCTATTATTTTAGTAAATAATATCCATTATAATTTAGTTTACTTCGATATTGGAGATTATTAGAAGTGTACATTCATTTAGTTAACCTCAGTTAATGATGAACTAGTAGTAAAATTTTATTCATATATGTTGAATTTAACAATATACACATTGAGTTGAGTCGAGTAAATATCCGAATAGAAATCCGAATCCAAGACATCCATTTTGTATTCGTATTAAAAAATATTCGTATCCATATTCGTATTCAATTAAAATATGGTAAATGGTGATAGCGGATGTGATTCCATGTGAATCAGCTATCCCCCGGGGGTACGATAGCGGGCATATGAAACAGGTGCCGCTGCCCACCGGGGGTGCGGTAGCTGCCCGTCGTCCACTAAAATGGCGAGGCAGCTCTGTCTGACAGGACCACGCCGAACCCATCTGCTGTGCGCAGACAAAAGCAGGCCCATGCACGAGGGCGCTAACACTCGCAGTGGTTTCGATGTACTCCCTATGTTTCAAAACAACCATGCAATTCTAGAACGGTATCATGGTTTAGTATCTTAATTTTGATTAATTATAGATAAAAAACTATCAATATTTATGTTATCAAATAAATATCATTAGATTCATTATGAAATGTATTTTTTAATAAATTAATTTAAAGTCATAAATATGAATAATATCTAGTAGAAATTTGATCAAATATACACTACTTTTAACGTCACGCAACCTATAGTTGCATGTTTTCTAGAACGGAGGGAGTAAATAAAGTGATGGACATATACTAGAAAATATTAAGACTATTATTCACATAATGGAAATTATTACTACTTGTAGTTTTCAAAGATACTTTTTTCTTTTCATCATAAGTCACTTTTATTTCCTCTCTTTTTTTAGTATGGACCACTTTCTTTCTAAACAAATGTACTTCTGCACGCAGATATAACAACCATGGAGCACCTACTTTTTCTACTAGTATAGCTAACGCCAGGCCATGCTAGATTCCGGGCGACCGTACGGGAGTGCTCCGTACGGTCGATTTTCCAACAGTTTGTTTTTCCTTCTCTAGCAACTTTTTTGTCGTCTTTTGATTTCTAAAAAAATTTGAAGAGAAAAATTGCAGAAACAGAAAAAAATTTGACGAGAACAAATTTGTAATAGAAAATTTTGAGAAATAAATTGAGAAAATTTTTGCATCCAGGAAAAAAAAGGCTCGGGTAAAAATTTTTGCATAAAAAAAGCTAGAGGTGAAAATTTTGCATCCAAAAATAAAAAAGCTCGGGACAAAAAGTTTTTGAAAAAATTGCATCAAAAAAAGAAAAAAAAGAAAAAAAGACTTTCTGGGCGAGCAGGGCAGCTCACCCCGTCTCAGGGGAGGGTCGCCGCCGCTCCTCCCGAGGGCGCGCCGCTGCCGCCCGTCCTCTCGAGGAGAGCATCGCCGCCGCCCGCCGGGAGCTCACCCACTGCAGCTCTCCTAGAAGCACGCCGCCGCCGTTGCGGAGCTCGCCCAGGAGAGGGTCGCTGCCGCTCCTCCGAGGGAGCGCGCCGCCGCCGCCCCTCCCGGGGAGCGCGCCACCGCCATAGGTGGTTGTCGGCCCGCTGCATCCTGGCGCCCCAGCATGCTCCAGAAGAAAGTGAAAGAAAAGGACGATGGTTCTGGATCTGAGAAGACCGAGAACGAAAGGACTAGCAATAAAAAAGATGTGTAGTGGCCCCGCCATGTGAGAGCGTTGGACGAATCAACCGGTGGGAAGAAAAGTTACGGGCGACGGTAAATTCAGCATCGGGGCTAACGCCACGGCTTCATTTCATAGGTGCTCATAAAAAAAGAACCAAACTATGTCGTCACATAAACAGAGTACAGCAAAACAATTAAGAATTGCATCATGTTCATATAGAAATTTTATCATGTACACACAACACACACAAATACACTATTCAAATTATACAGATAAATTTAACAAAAAAATACATTTGAAACATTTAGCCAACTATAACAATTTCTAAATGCCTGCACTCATGAACCCAGAGTGACAATACATAAGTCAGAGGATTCCCATCAGTTCTTCTCATTCCAAATAAAGAATATCATTTCCACTTCACTTGCACAAAAAAGAAGAAGATCAGATTGAATTCAGTGGTCCTGCTAGTACAACACATACATGCATCCATGATCTATGTTTGGAATCAAACAAAAAACAGCCTGCATAAAAAACAAAATATATATGCAGCCGTATGGCAGACTCACACAGTGGGCAACAATAAAAATACACAGAGCTGTATATACCACTCGGTTTTGTGCCAATTCTGTAATGAGAACATCCACCGAGATGGCATCAATCATGCAGTACACCTGCAAAACCTTCAATGCATCCATGAATTCTTACATGTCATGTGTCCCTGAACCTGAACTGAAAGAGAAATGGTGTTAGGTTTCTCAAGTGATTGGTCTTCATTTTTTTTCCTTCATATCCAACTTTAAGCTCATAGTTTGTCTGAATCTACTATCACACTGAAACCTAGGGAACAGATAACCAATAAGCAATCGAATAAGAAATGGAGCTACTGGAGGGCTATAACACCCAAAGGTACCATGTTATCATCTCTGAAATATTTGCATTGTCACCTCCTCAACCGGCTTTGAGGCCAAGCTCACGGAGATGGGCATGGTCTTGTTTGCTTCATTTGGCTGCACCATTGTCATGTATGCCGCCTGTACACAAATATTAAACCGTGATCAAATTAGAGTAGCAATTATCACAGTTGAAATTAGTCCATTTGAGTCTGTTTTCATTCGGTCGAGAAGAGAGGTGGGGACTCACTTTCACAGCCTTGAAGAGAAGATCCCTGCTGCAGGAGAGGCGTTCTTTTCTGCTCAGCTTGTAGGCCAATGAGAGGAATTGGGCACACTCTGCTCTCCACCAGCAGCAGGCTCCACAGTAAACTTGACACCACTCCCAGAAGTATCAAGCCCACCTACCTTAGTCTTGAGCATGAACTTCATTATGTGAAGACCATGGAAGCATAGGTGTCAACACATCAGGTACACGTGTACAATAGACACAACTAAGAAAACCATTCCACCTTTCATCAAACTAATGCTCAATACAAGAGATGTTACAAATAATCAATAGATACATGGTTACTTAAAACATGATAATGAGCTTGCTTGAAAATACACACTTAAAATCTCAGTTGTCGGCCTTTCGCACATTCTGCTGCTTGGATCTGAAGATTGCAATATTTTCTAGGCATGTCAGTTTGAAACGCATAAAAGTTTCTATGGAACCTACGTAGGACTGAAGAACTCAAAAAAAAAAAGAACTCAATAGTTTACCAGTGTGGAGCGCAGTATGACCAAATAGAGGGCCAACAAAGCTACCACCTATTCCAACTGACGCAACATTCGTCAGTGGTTTTCCAGTTGCTCCAACCTGCAGTCCAAGCCAGGAAAAACAAGTACAGATTCACTTTTTTTTTTTGCGAAACAAGTACAGATTCACTTTGACTTGCACTGCAAATACGCTAACATATATTTGGTTTTCCAGTTGCTCCAACCTGCAGTCCAAGCCAGGAAACACTAACACAAATATTGAAGAAACTATACGTTTGGAGAAGAACATCATCTAATTTGAAATTGAGCACTTACAAAAAAGAATTCAAATCTTGATGAAGAGGTCATGCACCATGCCTGGCCTGGGATCACCGCGGCCGCGAGCACCGTTCCTGCAAGGACAGCCGCACCGCCACCAGGTGTTGTGCGAGATGCAGATGGGGAGGAGAGAAGGTTCGGGTAAATCGAGTTCGGTGATTCGAGTTGCTGCATAGACGGAGGAGAACACACACGATTTGGGGAAGGCCATATTGCAAGGATCTGTTCCATTCCTGCCGGCACGCCACCCAGCTTCGGGCGGCTAGGGTTAAGGTGCGTGCGCTCACCTGAGGGGCACAAGGAAGATGCGGTCAGCCTCCTCATCAGCGGCGGCAGGCGGCCCGTGGCGCGGAGGCAGGGGATGGGACATTTGGGTGGGCGACGCGCTGGAATCGCGGTGACGACGGGGAGGTCGAGGAGGCTGCGGCGGGGCCGACGGGGCGGGACAGAAAGCACGGCCAGGGTGTGTTGACACTTGTTATCATATAAAATTATATGGTCAAATAACATGAGAAATGGACAAGAAACATAATATCTTGATAAGATAGGGTTCAGACTAACAGATTCCATGAGTTTTGGTGATTATATATTTCTGCAGGGGTTATCCAGGAAAACAGCGAGAGTTATCAAGCCATACGAGAAAATCACGTATCCAGATCATAATCAAATCGCAAAGGTGGTCAAGAAGACTCTAGAAGACACGAGAAGATCACACGTGGAAGATCAGGCCAAGTGGCAGCTGACAGAGCACGTCCGTGCTCTCATAGAGCACGCCCGTGTCCTCCACGTGGCCACTCCTTCCCGTGTTTGACCAGGACTTTCCACCGACCTTGACGCTTAATCGAAACCGTCCCTTAAGTCGGTTTGATCCAATGGCTCATGTTCATCGCTATGGACTATATAACCAGACCCTGGGCGAAACCCTAATTCATAATTCATATACACAACACAAGTCATCAAGTCTTCAAGATCTCAAGCCCTAGTTCCACCATAATTAGAGCATTAGCTATCTAGATTAGAACTAGAGAGTTTAGCTCGAATCCCTGATCGAGAGTCATCAAGAAGCTAGTTCTTCTCCATTGTATCTACTTGTAAGTTCTTATTATTATGCTACAATGGTTATGACTTTGATCTATTCAATGCTTATATTCAAGATTATATTGTTTGGTGTTTATTATGATTATATGCTTAGCATAGTTAGATTGTCCTTATATTCAAGCATGAAGTCGTATAGCTCTCATTCAATGGATCCTTGGGTGAGTGATGAACATAGTGTAGGCATGGTGCCTATACCTTGTTTTCCTACGATTGCACCCTACATTCCGGGTTTAGTGGTAGATCGTGGATGTCACAGAACCATTGAGTCCTTTGTACTCCACACCCCAGTATGTAGGGCTAGTTGAGATTTATTATTATGGGAGACTTGCTCTGTTCTTGATCTTTCTTAGTAATGTTCATTATGTGTAAGCGTAATTCTTTCTTGCCATGATTGCTAGGTGTATTGCACTGATTGTAGTATTCATTGACATATGATTAAGAATAACTTAGGGTATCTCATCTATCTTTCTATACCATGCTATTATTGCTATTATGATACGAGCTAGTGGCCTACTATAATATTTGACTTGATAGTTATTACATTATTATTATCCTTTATTATGTGACTTGTTCCTGTTCTGAGTAACTCGATACTTTATGGCTTACTCTACATTACTCTACTGCAAGGAGATAAATCACTAAAACTCAAAGGTTTCCCTTCCCTGTGATAAAATATAAATAACGATACTCGGTTTACTCCTAGTTAAAATGCTGCAATGGTATTTTCTATCTGTGCGCTTGCGGATATCATCTTTATTATATTTAGTTTACAAGTGGCATATTCATGAATATATCCATGCATTCCCTAGGCGTTGCTAATGGGGATGACAACCTAGTTCTAGTAGTGCTGATAATGTAGTGGATTGACCTCTGAGCATATCGTGGGTGAGATTAACTCTATCCATGGTAGTGATATTCGAGTAAAATCTGATTTACTTATATACCATCGTTTCTGGCGCCGTTGTTGGAGATAGGTTTTATATCTGTTTTTAGCAGCGACGTTAGAAATGCCAACAAGCATTTTTGGCGCAGTTGCCAGGGAAGGGTGAAAGGCAAAACAAAAACACATCACATAAAGTTTAATGATATCTCCTGGCATCACGTAATGTATTGAGAACCCCATCTATCGTTACTCAAACAGGCTTACCCTTGTTTTGTCTACTTTTGTTTATCTTATGCAGGGTAATATATGAATAGAAATCTTCCGAACAACTACCTTTCAGATCTAGAATTGTTACTAAGAAGGGCGAGAACCAAGTTTAGAAAGACCCCATCACCTTCAAAGTCGGAAGATACAACCATCAGGCAAAGCTTAATACTAGAGTTTGAAGACATGGCTAACAGGACACTCCGTGAGTTCTCTGCACCAACTATGGCCAACATCTGTACTGGGCCGTATGTTGATGTGGGAGACAAAGCTTTTGAGCTCAAACTTGCCTTGATCAACATGGTACAAGCTAGCCAGTTTTGTGGAAAGGCACACGAGGATGCTAGTGCTCACCTCTAACACTTCCTGGAGATATGTAGCACCTTTACAATCAAAGATGTACCAGCTGATGCCATACTACTCTGCCTCTTTCCATTCTCACTTTTGGGAAGGGCGAAGCAGTGGTTCTACGCTAATAAAGACAAACTTACGACATGGTCACTTTGTTCTACTGCCTTCCTAGCTAAATTCTTTCCTATAGGCAAGACCAATGCCTTACGGGGGAAGATAACAAGTTTTCAGCAACAGCACGATGAATCTGTCCCTAAAGCATGGGAGCGCTTTAAAGATTATATTTCTGAATGTCCACACCACGGGATGGAGAACTGGTTACTTATGCAAACAATCTACCACGGGCTGACTAATAGCACCCGTGAGACCATGGATGCTGCTGCTGGAGGTGCTTTCTTATCGCTCACTTTGACTCAAGCTACTAATCTCGTGGAGAAGATGGCCTCTAACCAAGGTTGGAACGAGGAATGTCAACCCCGCAAGAAAGAGAGAGGAATGCACCAACTCAATGAGGTAGACATGCTGTCTGCCAAGATGGACCTATTCATGAAGAGGCTCGAGGAAAGAGCCCCAAAAAAGAAGAAAGTCATGCAAATCTACGACTCTCGCATGACATGTGAAGAATACGGCAACACAGGGCACATAGGCAGCCACTGCCCTGAACTTGAAGAGGCTGTGCACTACATCAACAACAATAACAACAACTACCATCCTCAACAGAATCAAGGATGGAACCAACAAAGGCCAAACTACCCAGGCAACTACTCAGGTAACTACCAAGGTAATTATCGAGGTAATAATTCTTTCAATAGTTTCAATCAACCACCCTTGAGAGAGCTAGTCATTAATCAAAGTAAAACTATGGAAAATTTATTGAAGAAACTAGCTTCTAATGATAAAATGTTAGAAAACATTAATAATAGAATGGATAGGTTTTCTTCCACTATTAAGAGCCAAAATAGTTTCAATAAAATGATAGAATCTCAGATCTCTCAGCTAGCTCAATCTATTCCATTGACCACATCAGGTAAGATTCCGGGACAGCTGAAAGAATTAGAATCAGTAAATTTTGTCCATATCTTTAATGCAGGTTTCTACTATAAGCAACCATCGCCAGGAGGATGGATTGACGACTCGATGCCCACCAAGAGAGGAGATCCAGGGAGGCCATTCATCACCATCTCTGTTGGACCCTACACCTTCGAGAATGCCCTCTGTGACTTTGGATCAACTATCAACATTATGCCTAAGGTAATCTATCAGAAAATACATGGTCAACCTTTATTATACACAACCATGTGTTTGCAGCTTGCAGGTCAGTCACTGTGCTACCCCAAGGGAATACTAGAAGACGTATGTGTGCAAGTAGGACACTCCTACCTACCTGCAGACTTTGTAGTAGTGGAAACCGGAGGAAGTGAAAACTCCCCAATCATTTTGGGACGACCATTTTTGAGCACCGGAAAGGCCATCATCTACGCTGACAATGCGAAGATCATCTTCGACATCAAGGGGAGAAAGGAGAAGTTTGCTTTCAAGAACAGAAGATTAGAAGCTCCAGCTCACCCTCAAACACCATACTCTTACAAGCTCAAACCAGTAGAAGAACAGAAAAAGAAGAAGAAAAATAAGAAGGAGAAGTTTGCTTTCAAGAACAGAAGATTAGAAGCTCCAGCTCACCCCCAAACACCATACTCTTACAAGCTCAAACCAGTAGAAGAACAGAAAAAGAAGAAGAAGAAAAATAAGAACAAGAGCAAGACGCAGACAGTGGCAGTCAAGATGATAAATTCATACCATTCAGAATGGGACTATGCTGCTGAGCCCATGACTCTACCAAAGCTTGAAGATCCAGGAGCTCCGACCATAGCATGCGCCATCAATCAATTTAACTTTTACAATGTTGTATGCGACACAGGATCTGGCATAAACCTCATGGCTAAGGTAACATATGAACTAATATTTGGTCAATTACCTTGGCATCAAACGTATACACAGCTGCAGATGCAGACCAAACATTTCGGAAGCCAGAAGGAATAGTCAAAGACGTACCAGTAAGAATCGACCGTCATTATGTCTTCGCTGACTTTTTAGTCATGGACATGGGAGAAGAAGAGTACGATCCACCCATAGTCCTGGGAAGGCCATTTCTAAACACGACACAACCTATCATCTATGTTAGGACAGGAGAGATCCACTTCCAATTCCCCAAGGAAAAGGTACGTTGTAATTTTATTACTTATAATGCATATGAATTACCTAACAAGAATAGGGTAAGAAGACGCCGTTGTGCTGAAAAGAAGAAGCTGCTCAACAACGAGGAAAAAGAACCGGAGATCGTAGATGTAAGCAAATTAATCAATCAAGACGAATAACCGAAGCCCGTAGAGGTAAGCGACAAGATTGAAGAAGAAAAGGAGGAATGACAAACCACTCCTGAGGTAAGTCCTCCATCAAAGAAGAAGGCTTGGAGAAGAAAGAAGAAGTCTAGTTCATCATCGTCTACATCATCAGTGCCACCTTGTGTGACCACTGATGTACCATGGGAGTAGGTAAGACTTCAACCTTTGCCGAAAGGTAATTCGGTATTTATCTGCATAGCATATTTGCTTAGTCATTTTTGCATTAGTAATTTTTCCTTTAGTATCATTACCTGTTACATTTGCATTAGAAAAGAAAATAAATATGTCTTTACATTTGCATACACTTGAAGCCCCATGTGAGTACTACTCGCTGTGGTGTCATAAAAATGAAATAAATATGCATTCATTTAGAATAGTCCTGTTGCATCTTGATTCATTGCATGATAAAATATCAAAATCTAAAAATACTAACTCTGCTGAATTTATGCTTAGCATTAATGATAATCTCAGGCAACCAAAGTCTAGGTGGTTATATTTCTAACGCTTAACTAGTTCCACTAGCTTTGTTGTCTATTTGAGTTCAGCAGAATTTAAGGAATAAGACATGATGAGGTGAAGGAAACCGACCACTCAGGAGGCACTCAGGCGCCATCCAAAGGAGGCCCAAGTCATCATCAACTCTGTCTCACTCCTGCTTTATCAAGAACCCCTCATAAAGATCCAGCTTGGGGGAGAGCAACCCCCATTTATCCCGATAAGTATCACTATATCTTACAATATTATTAGCTATATTCACATAAGTTTGCTTTAGGTTGAAAAGAAATAAAAAGATGCATAACCTTTTGAAACCTAATAAAAAGTATGAGTCTTTATATATGCCGTTATTAGAGTGTGAGAATAAAATAATGGAGAAGTGCACTAGTTTGTTTATGCTCAATTTAATGTGAACTCTAAAGTAATATGCTTGGAGATGATGAATATTTTCTCCGTTGTAATTCCTTTCAAGTACCTAGCTTGCAACCTTAGAATCTTCTGAGAATTAGATAAAACTGTTTTGACTTGAGATCATGTGCACCCCACTCCATTCCACTCTATTTCCATTCCAATCCACAAATATGCTGATTCTAATCCGGAAGTATGCAAAGCCCACATAAAAGCCCATGTAATCCCAATGAGATCCACCCAAAAATGTTTTACTCCTACCCTGGGAGTAGACACCCAAAAATATTCCCTATATTTATCCACTACCCAATCATTCCATTGTTCTATTAAAGTTCCATTTATCTTGTTTTTATCTCTCCAATGATTGTCATAGAAAGAAGCTTGGGGTTGCTGAAAAAAGGAGAGAGAAAAGAAAGAGAAATAAAAAGGGACAAGTGTCCGGAACTCTCATAAAAAAAAAGAGAAAAGAATAGAAAGTTATGCAGCCCAAGTACTCTCAAAGTTTCCAAATTCCCAAAAGAGAGATGTATCTATTTCAAGGAGCTAAGATAGAATTAGTCTTTCATCCTCATTCATTACCACCATAGGCATCATCATATTCATTCCACCTCATTTAGCCACCATGTACATCATATCCCATACATCCAGCTATACACATGCACACCTTGATTTGATTGTATGACTCATTGCTTTGGATCCATTGTTTGACTTTACAATATATGCTTAGTAAGTAAGTATGAGAGCCTCCCACCTATGAACTCCATATATCAGCCATTAGATATAGGGTGAGCCATTAGATATAGGGTGAGGAGAGAGAGAGAGAAAGAGAGAGAGAGAGAGAGAGAGAGAGAGAGAGAGAGAGAGAGAGAGAGAGAGAGAGAGAGAGAGAGAAGGCAATGTACTACTGCCTTATTCCAAAAATACCACATATATATTTTTCATTGAGAGGAGAGAAGGCATAACATCATTATTGCCTTAGAGAGGATCCAAAAATACCACATATATGAGAGACAGAGAGGGTCATACAATTGTGAACTCTGAGTTTTATTTTGAAAACTTACAAAAACTCCAGGATAATAGTTGATCGAAGACTGGAAACACAGTACTTCACTTGTCTATTCTATCTTTCAATTTCTCAAGACCCGAGAAAAGGCTACTTGTCCATGGTTAAAATGACTGAGTTGAAAGTTGAGATAGTCTACTTTGATCCGGAGGAGAATCTTTGTTTGAAAGAATGTGTACTTTTGAGGCGTGTGAAAGTGTAGTAGCAACTCCTGATCCAACTCTAAGTTTAACTTTGCTAGGGACTAGCAAAGGGTAAGCTAGGGGGAGTTTGTTGACATGTTATCATATAAAATTATATCATCAAATAACATGAGAAATGGACTAGAAACATAACATCTTGATAAGATAGGGTTCGGACTAACAGATTCCACGAGTTTTGGTGATTATATATTTCTGCAGGGGTTATCCAGGAAAACAGCGAGAGTTATCAAGCCATACCAGAAAATCACGTATCCAGATCATAATCAAATCGCAAAGGTGGTCAAGAAGACACTAGAAGACATGAGAAGATCACACGTGGAAGATCAGGCCAGGTGGCAGCTGACAGAGCACGGCCATGCTCTCATGGAGCACGCTCGTGTCCTCCACGTGGCCACTCCTTCCCGTGTTTGACCAGGACTTTCCACCGACCTTGAGGCTTAATCGAAACCGTCCCTTAAGTCGGTTTGATCCAATGGCTCATGTTCATCGCTATGGACTATATAACTTGACCCTGGGCGAAACCCTAATTCATAATTCATATACACAACACAAGTCATCAAGTCTTCAAGATCTCAAGCCCTAGTTCCACCATAATTAGAGCATTAGCTATCTAGATTAGAACTAGAGAGAGGCGAGTTTAGCTCGAATCCCAGATCGAGAGTCATCAAGAAGCTAGTTCTTCTCCATTGTATCTACTTGTAAGTTCTTATTATTATGCTACAATGGTTATGACTTTGATCTATTCAATGCTTATATTCAAGATTATATTGTTTGGTGTTTATTATGATTATATGCTTAGCATAGTTAGATTGTTCTTATATTCAAGCATGAAGTCGTATAGCTCTCATTCAATGGATCCTTGGGTGAGTGATGAACATAGTGTAGGCATGTACATTGTTTTCCTGCGATTGCACCCTACATTCCGGTTTTAGTGGTAGATCGTGGATGTGACAGAACCATTGAATCCTTTGTAGTCCACACCCCGGTATGTAGGGCTAGTTGAGCTTTATTATTATGGGAGACTTGCTCTGTTCTTGATCTTTCTTAGTAATGTTCATTATGTGTAGGTGTAATTCTTTCTTGCCATGATTGCTAGGTGTATTGCACTGATTGTAGTATTCATTGACATATGATTAGAATAACTTAGGGTATCTCATCTATCTTTCTATACCATGCTATTATTGCTATTATGATACGAGCTAGTGGCCTACTATAATATTTGACTTGATAGTTATTACATTATTATTATCCTTTATTATGTGACTTGTTCCTGTTCTGAGTAACTCGATACTTTATGGCTTACTCTACATTACTCTACTGCAAGGAGATAAATCATTAAAACTCAAAAGTTTCCCTTCCCTGTGGTAAAATATAAATAACGATACTCGGTTTACTCCTAGTTAAAATGCTGCAATGGTATTTTCTATCTGTGCGCTTGCGGATATCATCTTTATTATATTTAGTTTACAAGTGGCATGTTCATGGATATATCCATGCATTCCCTAGGCATTGCTAATGGGGATGACAACCTAGTTCAAGTAGTGCTGATAATGTAGTGGATTGACCTCTGAGCATATCGTGGGTGAGATTAACTCCACCCAAGGAAGTGATATTCGAGCAAAATCTGATTTACTTATATACCATCATTTCTGGCGCCGTTGTTGGAGATAGGTTTTATATCCGTTTTTAGCAGCGATGTTAGAAATGCCAACAGGCTGCCGATTTATTTATTTTTTAATTTCGGAAGATAGATGGGAGGGGAGGAGGAGGACCATACAATTGATCGTGATCGTTGGACTGTGAGCGAGTAATGAGAGAGAATATGTTGAGAACTAATCTTGGCGGTTGATTTGCATGCAGTTGGTTTTCTGTGTACATTTTTTGGGGTGCATTTAGAAAGATCATCTTGTGGGGGAAGTTTTTCTAGGTAAACCAAACGTTGTTTAGGTTGGTGCATTAGTACGGTAGATCCGATGCTACGTAGCTTGGGGCTGCGTTGGAGAAGGTCTGAACACCCACCCAGCCGATGCCCTCCCCTGGCACCACGCCAATCGATTTTTTGAGCGCAGATAAAAGGAGGTGCTTGTACGTGTCAAAACAGTCACGGGTGGAACATCCAGTTAATTACCAACTCAGAAACAATTCCTAACTCCGATTGGCTACTATACCTCTCCACATTTTGGGATTACGAAACTTTGAATCATCATTTTTATGATTTATTTGCACTATAATATTTCTTGCAATTAAATTTATAAAACAAGATCCCATTCGACTATGTTTTCATGAAATATTATTTTTATGGTAGTTGTAGTATTTAAATAATAGTTGTAGTATTCACACATAATAAAACGTGAGAGCTAATATTATTAAGCTTCGATTGCTAATATCTACGTAACTATATATCCGATTTGTAATTTATTTACACTATAATATGTTGGTGGAGGATACCCTTCGAAAGTGAAGGAGTATCACAACAGCCCGGACAACGAGGGCGAAGCCTTGAAAGAAAGTTTACAACCACAGTAGCAGCACAAAAATCAATGCACGGGAGAAGTTGCTCTATATTCAACGTCCCATCACACAGTTACATGGGGTATTTAGTTACATGGGGTATTTATAGCCCAACGGCCCACCTACTCAATGGCCTAAAAACCCACAAACGCCCCTTAACTGCCAGCATCTAGGAATATTCCAGGGGTATTCTATTAATGTTACAAAACCGACAATGTGTAGTGGATTACGGCTGAACTCAACATTCCGTTCATACTCCTGACAACGGGCCTGCTGCGCTTCACGCCCCTTCGTCGCCATAGCCTTCATCGGCTCACTCTTCGACTCCCTTCCGAGGGAGTTCCGTGGGACCGCTTCGCTGCACGCCTCTTCGCTGGGACACCCCGCCTCTTCGCTGACCTCCGCCCTTGGGTCTTCGGACGTGCCCCCTTCGGCTTCGATGCTTCACCTCGCAAGCGGTCGAGTCCCTTCGGCGACGGGCGAAGGTGGCATCGCCAACAGTAGACCCTCGGGGCCGCGACCGTTCCTCCGAGTGGGCGCGGCTCCGACTCACGCGCGTGCGAAGCAACGCGCTCGAAGCGCCACCCCTCAAACGTTCGCCCGTCACCGTTTGGAGTACCTGCAATTCAACATGATTCCGAGGGGTGTTGTGTAACTAATTATAATTTTTATTTCTGCTTTTTGTTTTTAATTTTTTGTTTGGATCGAGGAGCCGCCTTTTTGTGTAAAGATGCCGATACCCCTGCGCGTGACCATTGGAGGCCTCAACTCCGCTGTTTCATGACCGTTGGAGGCGAGGGCAGCACCATCTTTTCACGTGCCCGAGCGCGTTCTCCGACGTGCGACTCCGGCTATAAAAGGGGCTGGGGGGCGGGGTGGGGGCAGGCGATCACTTCCGTGTGAGCTCTTCTGCCCTTGCGCTTGTCCCTCGCGTCTTGCTCTCTCGGTTTTTCCTTGTCGCCTGCTTTGCCTTCCCAGTCTTCATTCTTCCGTCGCGATGGCTTCGCTCACCGACATGGCACCCCGCTCAAGTGCGAAGCCTCCGCCGACCCGAGCCCTGGGTCATAGCCACATGACCCGCGAAGTCCTGGAGGGGATGATCCTTCGGGGGGTGGTTGCTCGTGACCAGGTACGGGCTCCGCTCCCCTGGTCAGGGCAAGGCACGTCCCGAACCCGACGAAGTGGTGGTGTTTCGCGACTTCTTCACCGCGGGTCTTCGCTTCCCGCTAGATCCGGTGGTCGTGGACATCTTCCAATTGTTCACGGTCTACACCCACCAGATGACGCCCACCTCCTTCGTCAGGCTCAACCTGTTCATGTGGCTCACGAAGACCGGCAGGGTCGCGCCCACCGCTGAAGCCTTCGCTCGAGTGTTCCGCATCCACTACCAGCTGAAGAGCATCACAGTGCACAAGAAAGACGGCGGTAGCGGCGAGGGTGTTGGTATTTTGCAACGTCACGAATAAAATCCGCAAGCGCACGGATACCGCTGTAGCTTTCACCCAAGAGTATTCCAGGGTATCGTATCCACTGAGGAGCGTGAGTACGCTATCTACAGGTTCAGGCTCATCCAAGGACACACGCGCCGGTGTGGAGAAGACAGAAGAGAGGGCTTTCTATATCTAGAATCTATGCCTAGAAGAAGAGATCACGTCGCCGTTATACTTCGAGCTAAAGGTATCGACCGACTTATGCAAACCGGTAGTTCCAATATGTGCTCTATCTGATATCCGAACATGGAGGATTACTAAAAGGCTTGAACAGGGTTGTCACCACCTGCCGGCTACCTCTACAAACCGTGGGACTATCAGACAACTGAGTGGTATAGTCCAGCCTAGACACCACGTCTACGCCTTTTCCTACTAACCTTAGCCCTGTCCAAGACTACCCTTTTCTATCCGGGGTCTTAAGCTAAGATCAAATGCTACTCCCTAGCATACACATCAACTAATATAAGGCAGAGATGATAACTTGCGATCTAAACTCTAATTCCAAATAAACAAACAAAGAAAGTCTCGAACACTTACAACCGAATAAGTATCCGTCAAGGTACAAGCGGAGAAGAGTGCTGACAGACCCGGCACTTCCCCCGACTCCTCCTCACTCTCTTCTTCTACACCTTCTAGTCTACCTAAGCATCTAGGATGAAGGACTCAAGCTCTAAGGGAGAAAGGTGAGTTGAGAGGGTGTGATGTGTGTGTGTCCATTCCTCTACCCCCTCCCCTTGTATTTATAGGAGGGAGCCACAGGCTGAAGCACCTGGAACCGACTTAAGCAACTAGAAGGGAGACGCCACATGTCGAAGCTGAGGTGGTGGGGCCCATGGGCCTGGTCGGCCGACCAGTTGGTCGGTCGGCCTGCCAGGTGGGCCCACCGCCCCCAGCTTCGTCCAGTAGGCTGTCCTCGGCCTCCTTGTCTTAACCCAGTTGGGCTTGGCCTGTCTTGAGTGGTCTGAACTGGGTTCTTGGGCTACACTTGGTCCATTTGAGCCTGAATCGGTGCTCTGATAATTTCTGCGAATTATGTCGGGCCAAAGTGTACTTGAAACCTGCGAAATTAGTTCAAAACCACCTGCATACATTCTCAAGCACCATATGTGGAATTTGTTAATAAATAAACCCTATGCTAGCATTTATTCCACTTTGTGGTTCCCTTTTGTGCAGGAGTTGACGGTCAAAATTGGTCGTTAATGACCGACAACAGAGGGGGAACCTCAGTTTGGGTTCTACACCTTCGCCTTCAAGCAGACGGCTCCGAGCCCCGTGCAAGCTTACCGGAACAAGTGGCCGGTGGATTGGGCCAATTATTGGTTCTACCACAAGATCCGCCTAGACCCGGAGACGAACACCAGCCCATTGTGGGTTGGGAGGATTCTCATGCTCGGGAAGACGCCGGTGGTCGCGGCGCCGGAGATCGCAAAGGCCAATGCCTTCGTGGCTTTGCTGCGGGAGGTCGCGAAGAGCTTCAGCACCTGAGATCATGGCGAAGAGTTCTCGGCGTACCAATGCTTTCCCGTCCAGGAGGGGTGGGCCATGACCTCCTAGGCGCCCGAAGAGAAGTGGATCGAAGGCATCCCGATGCCTGATTTTATAGCATGCTTTAGCATTGGTCGTGATGGTACGCTTCTCTCTCTCTTTTTTTAAAATTGTTGTCTTCGACTTTATTTGCAGATGTCGACCCGAAGGTCATCGAGACCGCTGCTGATGAAGCCGTTGGTCCTGTGGCCAACGTGGAGTACAAGCAGCTGGTGGAGAAGCTCGGGGGGCACTCGAAAAAATCGAGTGTTAAGCTTCTTTGGGATTGTTCCGCCCTGCCATGAAGCCGAAGTGCTGCTGGCGAAGGCCAAAGAGAATAAACAGCAGAAGGCTGCCGGTGGCACGGGTGCCACCATCGTTCTTGAGAAGAAGAAATGGCGAGGAGACGCATCTAGCGCGGGGACGTCAAAGCGCCTGAGGCTGCTGGAGTCCCTGTTGGGCGCGGATCCGCTCAAGTCCAAGGGTGACTCTGAGGATGATGAGGAGGAGGAGCATCGCGAAGAGTCCCTCCCTCGTCCGGCTCCGGCTGCCGCGACTCCGATCGCCGCGAGGCACGCTCCTTCTCTAGAGTACAACGCGATGGTAGAGGATAGCAACGAGGACGAGGGGCGCACTGCCTCTCCCGACCATGCTGAATCGTGCCCCCTGTGGCGGCTCCGACGCTAGCCCCGACGAGCGTAGCCACTGAACCGAATGTCCAGGATGAAACCAAGTCGTTCTCGACATATGGCGAAGACAGCGCTGACGGTGGCGAAGACAAGACTAAGGGTGATGATTCGGAGAAGGCAGCCGCCGCGGCCTCAAGCACAAGCTCTGGGTCTTCGAGCGAGAGCAATGGCTACCTCGTCGGCAGGTCCGACCCTGCTGCGGTGGCCGAAGCCCACGGGGCCTCCGGGGCTAAGCTCATTGGGGGTCAAGTCATCGGTAGCCTCCGCTTTGAGAGCCGCGACAGGGAACCCCCGTAGGGGCTGCCCTTCGGGCCTTGCTACGCCTATTTTCTCTTTCTCTTTGTCATCACTTGAACCTAAAAGCCTGAGAATGATCATCTTAACAATCATATTAGTCCAAGTGTTATGTTGTCATTCGATCACCAAAATCACTCGAAATGGCATAAATGGTGCCATGTTCGTTACAAGCACCCCCCCTCTTGCGTTCTTGGAGGGCGACGCTTTTCATTTCATGAGTATGGGTCTTCGACTGTGCGAAGCCCCCTTTGTAATGGTGATGTAAGTGTATTCAAGATTTGTATGTAATACATTGGGCGAAGCCCCCATATTCATTATGATTGATTAATTGCGAAGCACCACCCCCTCTTTGTTTTATGGGGTGACCTAAAGCTGCAAGTACGCAACATATTTATTCGCAAAGCGCCACCCCCCCCCCCGTTTTGCGTACTTGGGGGAGCGGGGCACGCCAGGAATCGTCGTTAGAGATTACGAAAAGCCTTCGGCGCTTTGCACTGAAGGACTTTTGATAGGGGGACCTTCGGCTCTTTGGCTCGTTTAGGTGGACCCTAGCCTTTGGCTTTCGCGCGATAGGACTTTCCATGCCTTTAGCTCTTTAGCACGCTTAGGCGGGCCCTAGCCTTCTGCTTTTGCACGATAGGACTTTCCATGCCATCGGCGCTTTGCGCGGAAGGTCTTTTCTGTAGGGTACCTTCGGCTCTTTAGCACGTTTAGGCGGGCCCTAGCCTTCGGCTTTCGCGTGATAGGACTTTCCATGCCTTCGGCGCTCTGCGCGGAAGGTATTTTCGACTGGGAAAAATTAAGAATTGAGACCCAAGGGTGCTGCGGGCCATTTAGCTTCGTGAGCCCTTGTCTCATTTATCCAAGTGGTGTTCATGCA
The DNA here is from genome assembly GCF_016808335.1 of Panicum virgatum. Classification (NCBI taxonomy): domain Eukaryota; kingdom Viridiplantae; phylum Streptophyta; class Magnoliopsida; order Poales; family Poaceae; genus Panicum; species Panicum virgatum. Next base: position 19,584,726 of record NC_053143.1, on the reverse strand, counting down.
TAATGCACCGATGACTCCCCCTTTCGCTTTGACGAAGGGGGATAGACGCTTCGGTGCTTTCTCAGATACATGTTGTTCTTTTTTCTGGGGACCTTGTTTATATTTCATAAGGGGTTACATAGGGTTAACGCCTCATTAAAAACCTCACACCTTCGACAATCACAGCTATTGTGCGAAGGCTTCCCATGTGAGGAAAAGAGTACGGGCCCTTGAATACATTGTTCAAACTAGTTGCGAAGAGAGAGGTTACAATTTATTACAAAAATTTGAGAGAATCTAAACATAGTAGCACTGAAGCATGTCCTTGTTCCAGGAGTATGGGTCTTCGACTCCTTCAAGTGTGCGAAGTCTACATGCCTCGGGTCTTGCCATTGAAGTGACCAGGAATGGTCCTTCCCATTTGCTGTACATTTTGCCCTGCATTTTGCTCTTTGGTATGTGGCGAAGAACAAGGTTGCCCTCTTTGATCTCCCGAGGTCTCATCTTCTTGTTGCGCCACCTTCGGGTCTCTTCCTGGTACTTGCCGAGGTTGATGGCTGCTTGTGTTTTAATGGCTTCGATTGTGTCAATTCTTGGCTTGATATCTTCGTCGGGAGCTTTTGTTCTGTAGGACTCGTGCCGAAGTTCTTCTGGTGTCATTACCTCTTCGCCATAGAGGAGCTTGAAGGGTGTAAACTTTGTTGCTTTTGACTCTGTTGTGTTATGCCACCAGATTACCATCGGTAGCTCATCAACCCATTTGCCCTTCGGCTGCTCAGTGATGTTTTTCTTGATTCCGGAGAAGATGATGCCATTCACTCTTTCAACGGCTCCATTTGATTGCGGGTGGTACACTGAGGCGAAGCACAACTTGGTGCCCAATTGATGACAGAACTGTCTGAATGTGGTACAGTCAAACTGCTTGCCATTGTCAACTATAACGTCTTTAGATACGCCGAAGCGGCATAGTATGTTTTGCCAGAAAAATTTCTGCAAGGTTGCCGCTGTGATGTCTCGAAGCGCCTTGGCTTTGATCCATTTTGAGAAGTACTCCACCACGACTGCTGCATATTTGAAATTGCCTGGAGCAGTTGGCAGAGGGCCCACGATGTCGATGCCCCAACGCGCGAGGGGCCAGACCGGAGGTATCAGGTGGACTTCTTCTGGTGGGAACTTGCTGTAGTGAGCATGTTTTTGACAATTGGAGCATGTGCGTACGATTTCATGGGCATCTGCCACAGCTGAAGGCCAATAGAACCCTTCACGAAAAGCCTTTCCCACCAGAGCCCTCATGCCAATTTGTGAAGAGCACATGCCCGCGTGTATTTCTTGCAGCAGCTGCTTGCCTTCGACTTGCGAGATGCACTTCAACAAAGGTGCGCAGACACCCCCTCGATATAAAGTGTCCTTGATGATTGAGTAGCTTCGTGCGCAAAGGGACATTCATTTTTCCTCCTTTTCATCCTCTGGGACGAAGTGTCCCCGAAGGTAGGCCATTAAAGTGGATCTCCAATCTTCGCTAGAGATGGCATTGACAAATTTTGTTGGCTCTTCGGTGCAATTTACTGAGCCGCTCTTGAGTGTTTCGAAGAACATGTCCAAAGGCAATGGATCGTTTTCTGCCGTGGCCTTGGCCAAAACATCTACTTGTTTGTTCTGCAGTCTGGGGAAGCTTCGCACGCTGAAACCCAAAAAATACTTTTCCTTGCTTCGGACTGCTGCTAGATACTTCGCTTGCTCAGGTTTGAGTGCTCTGTAAGTTTTGCCAATGTAGTTAGTGATGAGCATGGAGTCGGATTTGATAGACAGCCTCCTAGCTCCAAGTGCTTGTGCCTTGCGAAGGCCTAGAAGCAATCCTTTGTATTCAGCGATGTTGTTTGTGCATCCTGGGAAATCCAGCCTTGCTACATACTTGAGCTGAGTCCCCGAAGGTGCTGTGAGGACTGTCGAAGAGCCCGAGCTGTTCTTGCAGTATGCTCCATCACATTCTAACTGCCAGATTGCTTCGATGATTGGTGGTTTTTGCGAAGGTACTGCTGGTGTCCAGTCCGCCACGAAGTCAGCCAGAACTTGGGATTTGATTGCACTTCGGGGGACGAAGTCAATGGTGTGTGCCGCCAAATGTGTTGCCCATTTCCCGATTCTTCCGAAGGCCTCCCTGTTCTCAAACATGTTCCGAAGGGGGAAAGATGTTGGGACCTTTATTTTGATGCTCTGAAAGTAGTGGCGAAGCTTCCTAGCTGACATGACCACGGCATATGCCATCTTCTGCATTTCTGAATATAGCAACTTTGATCCGCTAAGGGTTTCAGATACGAAGTAAATTTGGAACTGCTTCAAGGTCTCTTCGACCATTCTCTCTTCTACTAATGCTGCACTCACCGCAGAGCTTGAAGTTGCAATGTATAGCAGCTGTTCTGCTCCAGGCCAAGGGCTTGTCATTACCACAAGGTTCTCCAAGTACTGTTTCAGGTCTTCGAACGCTTTGTCTTGCTCTGGCCCCCAATGGAAATTTTTGGAGCCCTTTAGCACCTTGAAGAAAGGGAGCAACTTCTCTGCTGACCGCGAAATGAACTTGTTCAGCGAAGCCAGACGGCCGGTCAACTTCCGTACCCCCTTCTTCGTCGTGGGCGGCTGCATTCTTCTGATGGCCTCAATCTTTACTGGATTCGCCTCGATTCCCCTCTCTGTGATCATGCATCCCAAAAGCTTTCCTCTTCTCACGCCGAAGACACACTTCTTTGGGTTTAGTTTGAGCCCGTGTTTGCAGAGGTTGGCGAAGGTCTCTCGAAGATCTGAGATGTGATCTTCGCGCTTTTTACTTCGTACGACGACATCATCGACGTACGCTGAGATATTTCTGTCCAGCTGGGTGTCAAGTACCGCCACAATGGTTCTGTTGAATGTGTATCCTGCATTGCGAAGCCCATAATGCATTCTTACATAACAGTATGTGCCGAAGGGAGTTGTGAAGCTGGTCTTCTCCTCGTCAGATTTCTTCATCACGATCTGGTGGTAGCCGGAGAAGCAATCTAGCATGCTTAACATTTCCGACCCAGCTGCTGCATCTACCAGGGTATCAATGCGAGGCAAAGGAAATTCGTCCTTCGGGTAGAACTTGTTGAGGGTGGTGAAGTCAATGCACATCCTCCAACTGCCATTCTTCTCCGGGACCATGACCACATTGGCCAGCCATTCTGGGTACTGCACTTCGCGTATGACGCTTGCATCGAGCAATTTCTATACTTCACTTTGTGCTGCTTTTTTGCGGTCTTCGGACATTGTGCGAAGGCGTTGCTTCCGTGGCTTGACCTTCGGGTCCACCCTCAGAGAGTGTTCCATGACTTGTCTACTGACTCCTCGCAGGTCCGAAGATGACCATGCGAAGACGTCCTGGTTGTTCCTCAAAAACTAGCTTAACCTGGCCTCTTCGGCTTCTTCAATCCCCTTGCCGATCGTTACTGTGCGATCAGGGACATCTTCGCAGAGCGGAACTTTCTTTGTGTGCTCGCCCGACGTGACTCCCTCTTTGTGGGGTTGGTCAAACTTGGAAGGCTTCGCTTCCTCCTCTTCTTCTTCAGTGTCAGCAGCTTCGATTGCGTGCACATTTTTCATGGCACACGCCGCATTGTCTTCGCACCTTCGTGCTTCTTCTTGGTTGCCGAGGATCGTGATGACTCCTCTGGTTGTTGGTATTTTCATGTAGAGGTAAGCCTGATTTATAACTGTCGCGAACTTGATGATGCTATTGCGGCCGAAGATGGCATTGTATGGGTAGGCTATATCCACCACATCGAAGGTTATGAGCTCCATTCTTTGGGTATTGCCTTCTCTGAAAGTCACATTCAACTCTATTTTGCCGAGGGCCTCAATCCTTTTGCCTCCGAAGCCAATGAGTGGGTACTGAGATTAGTGCAGGTTCTTCTCTGTGAGCCCCATCTTGACGAAGCATTGCCAAGTGAGAACATCTGCGGAGCTACCATTATCGACAAGGATTCAACCTACGTCTTTTCCCGCAAAGTGGATAGAATTTCTGCCAATGTTGGTGCGGATGACGAGGGGGTCGTTGTGTGGGTAATGTTGAAGCCTGAGGTCAGCTTCAAAAAATGTGATTGGGACGTGGGACCAAGGGGTGCGGAAATGTTTGCCTTCGCACACATGCAAGACTGTACGGAGGTATTCTTTCCTCTGCCGCTTCGTCTCGTGCACAGGCTCGTTGGACCCGCCGGATATGGCATTAATGACATTTACTATGCCTCCGACGGGGTCGTTTGCTCTTTCTGGGACTGTGCCGGGTTCTAGTTTTGGTGGTGGGGAAAGATAGGTGGGAGCTTACGGTGTGAGTGGTGGATGCCACGCTTGATGTGGCGCCGAAGGGTTTGGGATTTATGGGAGTTGGGGTGCCGAAGGGGCCGGAAGAGCTGGGGGGGGGGTATATGTGGGGTTGTAATGAAAAGTTGGGAAAGATGGGGATAATATCGGATATGCCGAAGTCCAATGAGGTTGTTGCGAAGGCTGCCACTGGATTTGTGGGGGTGGGCCTCGCGGCTGATTGGTGTGAGTGTAATTGACCGGCTTCAGCGGTTGGTTGCTTGTGCTTCGATCAAACTCTTCTTTCTTTTCTTTGACGAGGGGGCAGTCACTCGTCCAGTGGCCGTTATCTCTGCCATGAATGCAACGGTATGGTACTTTCTGCCTTCGGCCGGAGTTTTCTCCGCAGCCATGGTTGGAATTACTTCGGTAGCTCCTCCCTCCTCTATTGCCTCGAGGCCGGGAGACATGGGCTTCGTAACCGGAGACCGTGTTCATGGCCTTCGGGGTCTTTGTCTGTTTAGCCTGGTGCGGCTTCGATCGGTCGCGATTGCGCGACCTCTTCTCATTCATCTCTTCGATTCTTCGGCTCTTAACCTTATCTGAAACACAGTATTCTTGCATAATCTCGAAGAGCCTGTTCAGGGTCTTCGGCTTGCGGCGCTCGAGGTACTCTCCGCATGGGCCAAGGGTTATGCCCAAGATGGCGGCTTCGATGATGGTCTTCTCTGCAACATCTGGGGCCCTTGCACGAAGCCTAACGAGGCGGTGCAGGTACTCTTGTAGGGTAGATCCCTCTTGCTTCAAGTTGTGGAAGTCACATGAGTTGACTTCGTTGGGCTTCGGCGCCCGGAACACAGCAGTTAGCTCTCTTCGCAGCTGGTCCCAGGTGTGAATGTGGCAGGTTGGGAGATTGGAGTACCAGTGTTGAGCGGGGCCCTTCAACGAAAGAATGAATGCTTTGACCTTGCAAGCAGGGCCGCCTCCAGTCGCTTCGATTGCTGCTTCGAACTTGAGAAGGAAATCTTTTGGGTCGGAGTCTCCGTCAAACTGTGGGAGGATTGTTGGGTTGAAGCGTGGAGGCCACAGAAGCTCTTCGAACTCTGCCGAGAGAGGCATGCCAAGGCCTTATTGTGGCCGATCCTGATGCGGCATTACGTATTCACCCTCCTCTTCATCTGAGTACAGCTCTTCTTCGATGAAAACGGGATGTTGGCGAAGCCTTTGGGGCTGAGGCGCTTGCGGCACGGGCTTCGGGGCTTGGCGAGGTGGCTGCAAAATCGTCAGACAATCACGGATGGTTTGCCGCATGGCCTTGCACCGAAGCTCTTCTTCTCTGAGCTTGTTGTGTTGCTCTTCCAGCTCTTGCGCAGTGAGTTCCCGCTCTTTGCCCTTCGATCTTGTTGTCATCGGCACGTTCGAAGTGCCAGCTTGGGTTGCTTGTTGCACGTGACGCACATGCTCGGACAGGCGCGCGTCGATTCTCTTCATGGCTTGTATGTCTTCGGTGGAGATGCCCAAGTCAAGGAGGTCGACCTCAAACTCTCCTTTGGTGAGGTCTTCGACCGAGACGTCTTCGCCGTGGTCTTCTTCGTTGTTGTTGCCATTCGTCGCCGCGACGAGGGCGTTGTTTGTCGAAGGCCGGGCTTCAGTCGAAGCATTGGCCTCCTCCGATGTGCCGGGGTTTGGTTTCTTCTTTGCTGCCATGTGGTCGCTTCGGAACAAACCGCGGGTGGGCGCCAAAACTGTTGGTGGAAGATACTCTTCGGAAGTGAAGGAGTATGACAACAGCCCGGACAACGAGGGCGAAGCCCCGAAAGCAAGTTTACAACCACAGTAACAGCACGAAAATTAATGCACGGGAGAAGTTGCTCTGTATTCAATGTCCCATCACACAGTTACAGGGGGTATTTATAGCCCAACGGCTCACCTACTCAATGGCCTAAAAACCCACAAACGCCCCTTAACCGCCAGCATCTAGGAATATTCCAGGGGTATTCTAGTAATGTTATAAAACCGACAACGTGTAGTGGATTACAGCTGGACTCAACATTCCGTACAGACTCCTGACAGTGGGCCCGCTGCACTTCGCGCCCCTTCGTCACCATAGCCTTCGTCGGCTCCCTCTTCGACTCCCTTCCGAGGAGTTCCGCGGGACCGCTTCGCTGCACGCCTCTTCGCTAGGACACCCCGCCTCTTCGCTGACCTCCGCCCTTGGGTCTTCGGACGTGCCCCCTTCGCTTCGATGCTTCACCTCGCGAGTGGTCAAGTCCCTTCGGCGACGGGCGAAGGTGGCGACCCCAACATAATATTCCTTATGAGTTTATCTACAAAACAAGATCCCACTATATTTACTTGAAGGAAAAAAACAATGGCATATGGTCCCTACATGTCATACTTATCCAAACATTTTTTTTACTGCTCTAGATTTTGGCTTCCTCAGAAACCAAATATCAATTTTTGTCCATATTTTGTCACGCCTTCAGTTTGATTTGACCAACAAAAATTACAAACCAAACAAACAATTAACTTTAAAAATAACAGGATGACTACTGAATGCAAGAGTACTACTGGACACATGCAGACCCGTGCGTGAAAAAAAAATGGGAGCACGAGCAGTGGTCCTTCAGGAGCGAGTGCGCCTAGCTGATTCAAATTTTGTTTGGGAACGGTAGAAAAGATGAGCCGCGGGACCCGCCACTACCTCTTTTCGCTGGAAAAGATGGGTTACGGGAGCATCCCAAAAGCACCCTATTTCTCTTCTCGATCCTTGGTTTTTGGCAAGACGAGAAAAAAAATCCCCCTCTAACAATTTCTAATCCTTCCTCCTAAAATTTACGCACTTAGGAAATCCTCCCCCGTCGCGCCTAACTTTGCGCAGAGTCGCAGTCGCGCGGATACATGTGTATTCTCGGCCAATTAGAGGTGAAATGGTGGAGAAAGAATAAAGAGTATGAAAGAGTTCCAGATACAAATATACAAGAGAGAATGAATATATAAAATTAGTTAAAATAAAATAGTATAGGATTCCAAATTTCAAATTATCCTCTATATTTTAGAAGTGAATTATTAAAAATTGTTAGAGATGGACTTCTTTTTTCTCCTAATATATTTTTAGGAGTTAGAAAACATGGATTTTTTTAAGAAAAATTTAGGATACTCTTGGAGATGCTCTAGCTCTCTCCTTTTCACCGTCCTTTATCTACTTTTCCAGCAGCCATCTCCTCTCTCGCACGTTCATCCTTTTCTTCTGCTCTCCCTCATTCTCTAGAGCAGCAGCACTCAAGGCAGTATCCATGGCCGGGCGCAGCCTCGGCACAGAAGTGGCAAGCGCGGAGCAAAGCCATAGCATGGGGAGGTCGCAGCGAGGCAGCAGCGGGTGCGTCCCCAGTGCGGCAGTGGCAGGTGGAGGTCCTCGCGAAGCGGCCATGGCCGTGGTGAGGCGCAGAGGCCCCGCTGCGCCTAGGGAGGCAGATTCAGACTCGTCGCGGCAAGCGAGGCAGCCATCCACGGGGAGCTCCATCATATCCATGGCTTGGGACCTGACAGCGTCCTTTGGGACGGCCCCAGCAGATCTCCAGCAAGCTGCCTCGATGACGGCGGCCGATCCCGACCAGCGGCCTCGACGACGGCGGCTGACCCCGACGACAGCCCTGGCGATGCCTGTAGACTAAACGTGCTCGGTAGTCCACCGAGGGATGTCCCACGATGGTAGATTTGTCGAGGGATGCGCGAAGACAAGATCAGGATGGCGACAGAGACACAAGTGTTTATACAAGTTCAGGCCGCCGGCGTGGTGTAATACCCTACTCTTGTGGTCTGCTTCTGTATTAGCTACCTTATGGCATGAGGTGTCCAACAAGGGAGCCCCCTACCCGCCTTATATAGCCGGGGGATGGGGTTATAGATATGATCTCCCTGAGAAGGAAAGTATCAGTCTGTTACAAATTACACGGGATCGAGTCTATCCTATCAGATCGCGCATCTTCAGGATATCCTCCGGATGTCTTGCGGTGCGCGGCGAGCTGGCCTTGTTCCGCAATCCGTCTTGTCATGGGGCAGGCAACCCTTGGAGGTGCGGCCCATGTAGACCGCCGTGGGTATCCGGGGACGTCCCCCCCACAGCTAGTCCCCGAGCGCCTTGTACCCGCTGAGCAATGTCATCCATACCGAGGTTGACGAGCAAGACCAAGAGGTCGGCGATACATTTGCAGAGGTCGGTGAGCCGTGTGACAAGGCCTCCGAACTGCTGGAGAGGTCAGCGAGTGGTGTAGCATTATCCTCGAGCTGTCAGAGAAGTCGGTGAGCTGTACCACGAGGTCTTCGAGCAGTTTGCCGAGGTCGTTGAGCAACGTTGCGTGTATCCCGAGTTGTGTGGTAAAGCTACCGAGCCCTAAGTAACCTTAGCCGAGCTCGATCTCGTTGATGACTTGCAAGAAGGTTGTAAGGAACTCCAAGTTTTAAAATTTGAAATGCTTCGACTTTGCCCAAGTGTGCCCACTTTGACAAGGAATGCCAAGAGTTGACGTGCTTGCCTTGATCGATGTGGAGATGCCCAGAGCGAAAAAAACGAGCACATTCACCGCAAGGTAAAGTGTATCCACTTAGTCCCTAGGCCTAGTAGTAGGTGACGTAGTCACGTGGTGCCAGGTTCAAAAAATTGAGAGCCTAAAAATACTGACTGAGCCGACAGCCAGTCCCCGAGTATAGCCGAGAAAATCTTTCTGCACATTTATCGCGAGGTGAAGTGTGCCCACTTAGTCCCTGAGTCTGGTAGTAGGTGACGTAGTCACGTGATGCCAGGGTCAGTTGAGGATAAGCGTGAGAAATCCATAGAGAAAAACTATAGACCAGTCCCTCGAGCGTAGTGCATGGGCAAACTTGTAATACGAAGCAAACCCGTTGAGTAACTAGCAAAGATAGCGGCGAAGACTGAGGGGTTGCCTATGTTGTGTTGGGCCGAATACATTCATAAATGGGCCATGGCCCAGTGACGGGGCAGAGCATTCGAAGGAGCATGGCATGGTTCCCGAAATGACCTAGGAGTATAAAGGCGCTATGCCTGTAGTGGTGTCAGCCACAACCGCAGTCCACCGCTTCCACTTCCCCCAACCTCGCGAGATCCATTCGCAACCGGCGGAGGCGGAGATCAAAATTTCCCTAAATCCTCCGTTCAAAACCCTAGATCTGAATCCAATCCGAACTTGGGGGATTGCAATGGCGCCCAAGGAGAAATCACAGAAGGCCCCTGTGTTGTTGAAGGCGGAGGGGGAGCAGCAGAAGCTGGTGGCTATGCGGAAGGCGGAGTGGATGCCGTCAGCGACAGAGGCGGAGTTGAAGCGTCTTGTCGCCGACGTGTTCTTGTTGGACAGAGCAATATCGCGGTATCGCGTCCCGCGCAAGGAGGCGTTCCCGATGCCAATGACCGGTGAGCTCGTTGTCGTCCAAACTTTTTTCTATCGTGGGCTAGGGTTACCGGTGAGCTAATAGGTTCGGCAAGTTGCTTGGGTATTTGTTGACAGTAGTTAACAACCATTTAAACCGTCAACAAAACATGAAAATGGACATAAAATGAATATCAACATAGACTTTGGGGTTAAACTAACAGAGTTCCACAAGTTTTGGTGAATATATGTCTTTACAGGTATTAAATAGGAAAAGACCTAGAGTTTGCAAAGCATACGAATCAAGGACGTATCCCGAATGTATTCCAACTCAACTCCAATGTAGGAAGACTCTAGAAGGCACGAGACCACCACGCCAAAGCAGACTATGAGACGCTCACAGGTGGTGCCAGTCGGCCCCACCACTAGGCCGGCGGGCCTATGGGGGCCACATGTAGGCTCTTCTTCATACGTTTGTTTCCCACCACCTCCTAGATTGCATCTCAACCATTGGTCAAGGTCGGTTTGATCCGAGGGCTCCAGTGCATCCAAGGCTACTATATAACCAGACCCCCTGGCCCCTCGGTGAAACCCTAATTCATTCAATTCATTTTCTCATTTGATTGAGGAGGCATCCCGTGAAAGGATAACCTCTCTCTCTCATATCAACACTAGGAGGATTTGGTCTAGACTCTTTAATGTAGTAGATTAGTAGCTTGGGAGCGAGGGTCGAGCCAGGCTCAGGTTCTGGATCTAGTCTTAGAGGCTTGGTCAAGCCTTGTATCTTCACTTCAATATTCTATAAGACTTATTACATATTGTCTTATTTACATGGCTATGCTTGCTTTGAATATATCTTGCTAGTTAAGGTTATCATTGCTTTTGTGTGCTAGTTCATAGAGCGCTTAGCCTTCTTTGTCGACTAGGCTTGGTAGCCAAGCCTTGTGTAAGCGTGGTGCCTACACGATGCTCTGCCTATGGGTACACCCTGTTCCCTAGTTGTATGGTAGCAGTAGGGGGTGACTTTATCCCGTCTATCCTTTGTAGTCCATACTGAATTGAGCAGGTTCTTAAATTGTAGGACTGTAGTCGCGTCAGTAGAGATATCCTTATGAAGCAACTCTATATATAGTAAGTGTCGTTAATCCTCTATAGTCCACCTCCCGTCTGTAGGACAAGTGAGACCTGGTTACTAGGGAGAGCATCCTCTGTTGTTGTCTTTCCCTAAGTAATGTCCCCAGACAGAACAGTAGAAGACATATCATACCAAGATTAGAACTAGATATCTTAGTGATCACCTCTACACTCTTAACCTTCTTAAGTCTTGTGCTGCTCTGGGTTAAGTTAGACCACAGTCATCCTCACACGTTTCCCTGTGGATACGATATTTAAAACCCTCCGGATGAAAGCTACAACGGTTGTGCTTGCAGATCTTTTCTGTGTGCGTCTTAAAATATACCAATAGATACCCAGAATGAAGGTCAATCTTGGAGAACACTTTTGCACCAGCTAATTGATCAGACAAGGTATCAATGCAGGGCAAAGGGCACTTATTCTTAATAGTTACCGCATTAAGAGGGTGATAATCCACACACATCTGAAGAGTACCATCTTTATTCTTCACAAAAATAGTTGGACAACCCCATGGTGACGAACTAGGACGGATGAATCCTTTCTCCAACAATTCTTCCAACTGTTTCTTCATTTCTGCTAATTGTTTTGGAACCATATGATAGGGATGCCTTGAAATAGGAGCAGTGCCAGGTTCTAACTCAATAGTAAACTCCACTTCTCTATCCGATGGTAGTCTAGGTAAATCTTCAGGGAAAACATCAGGGAACTCACAGACCACAGGAATAGAGGCAAGATCAGGAGAAGCTTTAGCATGAGCAACAACATGTAGGGAGGGAACTGAAGACATGAGAAGAGACATCCTATCCTCAGAAAAGGGAAGCCTTAACTCAACAATCCTCTGCTTTAGGTTCAAAACTACCCCATAGGTACTCATCCAGTTCATTCCCAATATTGCATCTATGCCTTGCCCCGGCAATACCATGAACTGGAGACAATAAGGATGAGTTGCTAGCACTAGCCTGACTGTGTCTGTCCAGGTATTAATGCTCACTAGTGCACCCAGTGTTCTAATTCTATAGGCAATAGAGATAGCCATAGTAGATATACCGTGCCTCTGTGCAAACCCTGCACTAATAAATGAATGTGATACCATAATCAAATAACACATATGCTGGGTGGGAGTCAATGGTGAACATACCAGCCATCACAGGTTCCCACTATGGGATCTCCTTAGCTGCTGTGAAGTTGACTTGTCCCGAGCGACTCACTGGTACTTTCTTCTTAACAAAAGTCCTCTTGACCAGACGAGAATTGGCTGAAGGTTGTGTATGCTGGAAAGACTGGTACTGCGAACACTCTCGAGCAAAGTGGCCTTCCTGACCACACTTGAAGCAAGCACCTGGTTTCATCCCTTGCATTGGGCGGGGCAGAAACTGCTATCCCTGTGGCTGCTGCACCTGCTGAGTAGGTGCATGGTATTAAGTAGGCTGTGACTGGTAAGTCTGATGAGGCTGGCGAGACGACTGCCCACCTGAAGGGTGATAGGGCATCCGCCTCACAATCTGTACCTTCTGAGTATGCAGGTGGCTAGAAGATCCAGTGACCACCCTCTTACGCTTCCACTCAGCTTGAGCATCACGCCCAAGTCCCTCCATGGCAATAGCGGTGTTCATCATAGCACCAAAGGTCGGATAGCCTCCTGTATACAACTTCTCCTGTAAGGCACACGAGAGACCACGATAGAAATAGTCCAACTTCTTCTCATCATAATCTACATGCATAACAGCATACTGAGCCAAATGGTTGAATTTGTTCACATAATCTAGCACTGACATACTGCCTTGCTTTAGCTCTAGAAATTCATTCAGCTTCCTTTTCAACAACCCAGCAGGAATATGGAACTGACGAAAAGCAGAAGTGAACTCCCGCCAAGTCACCTAATGGTTCACAGGCTGCGCTACCTTGACAGTATCCCATCAGGCGGTGGCAGCCCCATGAAGCTGTTGTGCGGCAAAGCGCACCTTCTGCTCTTCGGTGACATTGAGAAGCTAAAATTTTTGCTCAAGAATGCGAAGCCAATGCTCCACGTCCAATGGCTCAGAGATCGATGTGAATGTGGGTGGGTGTGTCCCCAAGAAGTCCTGGTAGGAACAGGCACTCTCATGACCAGGTGCACCACCCACGTCCCCACCATTGCCAACTGGACCTCCACGAATGAACCTGCTGACTGCCTGAGCCAGCAACTCCACGGTGCGGGCTGACTCACAGCGAGTGGCTAATATCTCGGCCATCATCTCAGCAGGGGTCATCGGAAGTGGCGGTGGTGGAGGAGGCCCCAGACGTGGGGCCTCATGACCGTCCCCACATGGGCATTCATTGTTGTCGTTGGCACCATGCCCATTCTCTCCTTGCTCTTCCAGAGGGACACGGCCTCCCCCAGCGCTAGAGCTCCCATGCACGGACCTCAGGCTCAACTATAACGGATAGGAACCAACCATTAGGGATGAGGCATCCAAATCATGATCAAAGCTTTAGAGAGAGACTGATAAGGCCTGATAAATTGTTGTATGATAAGGATTTTTATAAAAATTCTGAAGCAGTTTTTTTACTTATTGTACTATCCTAGTTACTACCCAAAAATTTCGCATGAAGGGGCATTAAGATAAATTCTCTTTTCATGAAGCATGATTCGACCTATTCATCACTCAGGCTGGAATATAGCGGCACATGCATAAACGTTGGCACATCGAACACTCACTTCCATACACTAATGATTCTTACATATTGCAAGTTAGTGTACCTACAGAAAATTTGATTAGATAAAACCAATGCTACTATCCTATATATATATATGCACACCTAGCCTATCGCATCCTAATTTTTGCAAAACTTTTGTTGGTCAAATTTTTAAGTTTCGAAAAGGGTTTTAAAGCTTGTAAACTCAACCTGTCTCTGATACCACCTGTGGCAGAATCGTCCGAAATAACACACTATTGAGGCACTTGTCTTCCTCTAGACACTAAGTACTCCCAAAAGTGAGTCATTCCAAACAATTCCGTCGAGTAGACCTGATCATGGGCCACCCGACCCGACCCGCCCGAAAAAAGCCCGACCCGACCCGACCCGATCAAGTGATAGGTCGGGCACGGGCCGAAATTTTTGACCCGAAACTCAAAAAAACCCGATAGAACCCAAAAATTACACATAAAAATGCGGGCCAACCCGACCCAACCCAAACCCGACCCGACCCGATGGATGATCAGGCCTACCGTCGAGCACACCAATGGGAGAACTCGACACAATCCATGTTTACATCTAGAATCCAATAATAAGTACAAGCTTACAATACTTGGTCCATTTCATATAATACAGAGTCTTGAAAATTATTTATTACAATACCAACATTCCGAGTGCGGAATTTAAACAGCAGAAATAAAATAACATCTAGCGATGACGAAGATACAAGGATCCATCTGTGCCCACCAGAAGAATCCTCCGCACAAGAGATAGCTCCTTAGACTGCACCTACAACAAGGGTAAATAAACCCTGAGTACACAATGTACTCGTAAAACTTATCCATAGGGAACATATATTTTTCGACTCTCAAGGAATATGATAGGCTTTATGGCTGGTAGTTTATTTGTTTGCAGAAAAGCATTACTAAGAGTGATTCCTTACTTCTGATTATTAGCCGACTTTTAATTTATCATCTATCAAGTCTATGTAAGCACCTGTTCTAATTTCAAGCAAGAGTTGAGCAATCAGATCCATCTTAATTCCATCTTCCGTATTTCACTTCTTACTATGGTGCCAGCTACCAGTCAAGTCATACCGCGTCGGCGGTGATTCGCGAATCAATATGCCCAGCTGGGTATCCCAAAAAAACACACGTCTCGATTGCACCCCAGGCACAACCAAGACTAACCCCTTCTGTTCCTGCCAAGGGTTCCAGATCCCTGCCCCAAACTTGGACTCCAAGCCACCGCAACTGAGGCCGGGCCTCAATGCAGTGCAAGGACCTCCAACCTTTTCCCGCCTCCATTTAGTCGACACGGAAAGAGACGAAAACTAAGGCACGAAAAGAACGGGTCTTCCCGCTCCCATAAGCAAGTATGTGCTCGGGATAATAAGATCTGTGACATGAGTACCATTCCATTGCAATGAACGGTCCTTAATTGACACGGACAGGGAAAATAGTGCAACCAAGGTATATATATACCCTATGCGGCGGTACGGGGACAGCGGGCTTGAGGAAAGGAACGACCACGACACGCGGCTGTCCACGGCGGCGGCGCTGCCGTTCCGACGATATAAAAGCATCACCGGCCTCACCGACCGGTGCTAGAGCCTCAGGAACTTACCCCGATCTCGGCTACGAAGAAGGTTGGAGCTACGGCTAGCCGAGATGATGTGGCCGCGTGCGACCCGAGAGCACGGCGGTGCTCCACGGCGTGCACGGACACGTCACCAGCCAAAGGAGGGTGGAACGGGCTCAGAAGAGGTGCGCATAGTGAAGAGTGGAGTAGGGTGAGGCTATTGGTGCAGAAGGTGGGAGGCGAAGGGCTCTGGAATGTGGTCAATTTAACCACGCGGTCGCTAATGGCTCCATGGTACCAGCGAAGGGGAAACTCCAAATTGGAGCTTGGCTTGGCACGACTCGGGGCGAGGTGGGGTTGGGCGGCTAGCAGATTATGAGGGTGGAGTTAGGTTCGAGGCGAATAGAATCGAATTGCCTTACCGTGCCAAACTTTTGTCGCGCGGCACGGAGAGCGGAGCAGAGGACGGCATCATCCTTGCCATGGCAGGATGCGGCTTTGGCCGCAAGCACTGGCCCTCATGGCATCTGATGGGTTAGGCAGGACAACTGTAGTGCGATGGTGCGGTGCCAAGCACGGCCATGCATAATAGCAGCGGCTACGGCAGCGGCATGGCACGGCGGGCGTGGCCGAGCAGCGCTCATGCGCACGAGAGAAGGAGGGAGGGAGGGGTGGTCGACCATGGCAGCGCGAGAGACACAGGGCGACGGTAGGATAGCAGGGCGCTACGGGCATGATCGAGCAGCGCGAGCGCGAGCCGGCAGTGCAGGCCAGCAAGCAGCCGCACGCGGCATGAGCTCGACAGGACCGACCAGCCGAGGCTATGCCCTTGCACGAATATTAAAGCAAGCTCAACCCCTTTTTCTTTTTAACTTGATTTTATTTATCCTTTTACCAAGTTACCAAAGCACTAGCTAACAAAAGCATTTTTCAACAGCACAAGTTGCATTGCAATCTATAAAGTTCGTACATCAACTTTTATTTAGGGTCACATATATGTTTTATAGCATTTTTATTCAATAAAAAGTACTTTAGAGCCATAAGTGATAAACATGAGACATGAAAATCATTTTTCATTTACCATCTTTATTAACCATATTGAGTTACAAGGAACATTCAAACACCTTTCATCACATGCATGATCACATAAACATGATGCTCATGACGCGTTTTAGTAAGTGATTAACACGGTAACACTGAGGGTGTTACATCTGCGGACGTGGCCAACGTCGTTTGGTCCGCTTGTCTGCAGCGCCGCCACCGCCCTGGCCAGATAGCTTGGGCGCAGCGCGAGCAGTGTTCCAGAGCACGACGGAGCATAGTCACGGCTGTATGGACGGCGGCTGTGTGGGGCGGGGCTGCCGGCGGACGACCTCAAGGTAGGATGGACTCACACCTGGCTCGTCCCTATCAGAAGATTCCTCGGCTCATCAACGAGACTTAGGACGACCACTCGAGCGCGCTGGGGATGCCACCGATTCTGGTCCCTCACTGGCAGCCGTGGATCCACCGTCGATAGCCATACCCACACCGGCGGCTGCACCATTAGCACAGACAGCCACACCTGCGACATCCTCTGGCGAGGACTCCACGGGGTGGCGAGCTGCGCCATCAAAAGCCACACCGGCGGCCACACCATCAGGGAGGACAGCCCGCGACATCCTTCGGTAAGGACTCCATGGGGTAGCGCCGAGCTTCGTAGAATGGAGGCTTGTCAAGCACTGGCGATTCAAGAACAACGCTGATGGGGGCTTGAGCTACGTCGATCTCGTTGCGGGAATGGGTGAGCGGGGGATTGTGACCCACCAGCGTGTAGATCAAGTGGAGGCTACTGCGGATCTTGCGAGGGAGGGCATGATGGTGTTGTGGATGCTGTGGATTTGGGTGGATTTGGTGGTGGGGCGATGAGGAAGGTGAACGGGTCGGGGTCCGTGTCGTCCATCCGGCCCTATTAATGCTTGTTGATATAAGTTATGCCCACAAAAGAATCAAAGAGAAATAATCTGCAAGCACACGGATACCACAGGGAGAATGGTGAGAGAGTGGTTGAGGCTTATAACTGATCCCTCAGCTGCTATCAAGGACTAAGAGGATAAAGAGGTAAGGGAGATCACTATGGATGTCTAGTTTCACTTTTGCAAGCTATGTTGATATTATTCTTATGGGGACATTAATCATAAGGAAAGACACTAGCAAAGAGTGCAATCCTTAGCAACAGGGCCCTGCTAGTCCTACAGACGGGAGGTGGACTACCAAGAATTAATGAGGCGAGAGGTCACCCCCGTTGGTTACCACTGATCCGGAAGGTAGGGTGCATCCACGAGCTGGCTAGCCTAAGCACCACGCTTACACTAGACACAACAACTTCAACCCAAGAGCGATAAGAATTGAAGTACTCTAATAAAGAGTCGCAAACCTTAATAATAATAAGAACAATGTTACTTACTCGAATAAGAAGTTGATCCACCACAGTGCCTCAGAAGCAAGCTCCAATGAAACTTGATCCTAGAGGTACAAGCCAAAAAGGAGGCACCGACAAGTCCGGCGCTTCCTTCAACTCTTCATTCATCCACGCTTCTAGATCTCTAAACAAGACTGGTTCTAATCTCTCTTGAAGACTACAAAACTAATCTCTCAACTTGATGCTTGGTTCTTCTAATTCTATTCTAGGGTTTTTTTCCTTTATTGGATTGAAGGTATGGAGTCGAATGAAATAGGGTTTCACCCAGGGATCAGGGGGTCTTGTTATATAGTAGCCTTGGATGCACTGGAGCCCTCAGATTAAACCGACCTTGATCAATGGGGTAGATGGAGTCTCAATGGCGGTTTGTAACTGACCTAGAAAGCTGACGCTGACAGGTGGGACCCACAACTCGGCCGAGTTGTGCTAGGACTCAGCCGAGTCCTGGTCACTGCCATGTGGGCCCACCTTCTAGGGGTCATCTTTTGGTGTCTTCTAGAGTCTTCTTTCATAGGTGTTGGATTGGAATACATTCGGGATGCGTCCTTGATTCGTATGGCTTGATGATTCTCGGCATTTTCCTGTTTCATCCCTAAAAATATACAGATTCACCAAAACTGTGGAATTCTGTCAATTTGGCATTCACTTTTATCCATTTCTCATGTTTGGTTGACAATTAAAAATATATGTTAACAAGTATCTACAAGCTCCCCCCACAATTAAGCTTTTACTCATCTCGAGAAAAGGATGGATTAGACATAACTGTAAGTTAAGACATCAATCATAAAACAATTTCTTAGTCATACCTGTACTGTGGGATTCAAAGTGTCTACCATGAAACTTTAGGCGGTTGAAGGATGGAACATCTTGAAACAGATTACCTTTCTTCCTTCAATCAAATCAACTAGAATTGTTGTATAAATTTTTGAAACAAAACATAGCTTACCTTCTCCTTTTTGTGGTATTCTCAAGCCATTCAATATATGTGGTATTTTTAGATTCTCACCAAGGCATGTATGGTAAATGCCTTATAAACATCCTACTTCTGTAAAAGATTATCTGGGGCTTTGGTATGTCAAAAATGTAGCATACTCACCATGCATATATTGTAAAGTCAAAACTAAGATCCATGAAGGGTTATGTCATACTCTAAGATCAAGATGTGCATCTGTGTGGATAATATGGTGGCTAATCCTAATTCTACTATGCTCTTTGAAACTTCTCTCTCTTTTTGAGAAACTTAGAACACTTTTGCAAATGAGGTCATGAGCTATCTTTCTTCTCTTTTTTCTTTCTTCCCTTTTTTTTCATAGCCGGGCATCTAAGTACCCATTGTTTTAAATGCTTCAGACACTTGTCCATTTTTTCTAATACTCATTTTGTAGCTCCATTCCTTATTGCTTACAGCAAAAACTTGTGTATATAGAGAGAGATCAAAACTTAGAGAATTTATTAAATCCTATAAATCTTTTTAATTCTACTCCCAGTGTAGGAATAGAATTTTGGATGAAAAAGCATATTTTTACGTACTCTCAGTGTAAGAGTAGCAGATATATGTGGGTGTACGTGATCTTGATCCTAAAAGTATGATAAACCTCTCTTCAAGGGTCACAAGGTTTGACAAAAGTCAACACAAAGCAAGCAGCTTTTGGGCTAGTTTTCAATGTTCAGATCACGTATGGCTTTGGTAGGACATAGCATTTACCACAAAGGAGAAGTGTAGCTATTAATTTTAATCTTTTTTGAAATAAAAATCTCTAGTGATAAGATCTCAAGAATCAAGTTCTCATTATTCTTACTATCTCACATTCCACAATAACTTAAGTAATCATGGGGTCCCTATAATTCAGGTTCCCAACAGCAACAAGATTTCGAGGAAAAGTGTTATGTGAGTCTATACTTGAGTCATGACTAATCAATCTTTTCTTCCATGTTGTTAATCATGTCATATCATAGGATTTTCAATTTAATTCAAAAAAGAGAGCAAAATACGTAAAAATAGAGTGTTTAGGGAGCAAACCGAGCCGTGGACGAAGGGTGAGATGAGAGGATGTGGGCCCAGCTTGGCCGAGCTGATGAGGAGCTCAGGCGAGTTGTGGCTGGCTCACCTCGCGGCTCGCTTCGCCGTGAGTGGTTCTGGTTCCGTCTTGTTCTGTTTTTTGTCAATTTTGCGATCGGATTTTCATAAATCGTCGACGTTCTTCTCCCCCACACTTATTTTCTACTAAACTTTATTCAAGCATGGTGGAGACAAAAACATATATCTAGAGATGAGTTCCTGTATGACAGAGAGTTAAAATTCCTACCACAGCCATATATACATGCTTACTAGATTAGGAAAACTGTGAGGAATATTTATTACTGCTTGCTTTGCATTGAGTGCTGTCGAACTCTGTTGACCCTTAGAAACCTGTCATGCTTTTAAAATCAAGATCATGTGCACCCCACTCCATTCCACTCTATTCCCATTCCAATCCACAAATATGCTGCTTCTAATCCGGAAGTATGCAAAGCCCACATAAAAGCCCATGTAATCCCAATGAGATCCACCCAAAAATGTTTTACTCCTACCCTGGGAGTAGACACCCAAAAATATTCCCTATATTTATCCACTACCCAATCATTCCATTGTTCTATTAAAGTTCCATTTATCTTGTTTTTATCTCTCCAATGATTATCATAGAAAGAGGCATGGGGCTGCTGAAAAAAAAGAGAGAGAAAAAGAAAGAGAGAAATAAAAAGGGACAAGTGTCCGGAACTCTCATTAAAAAAAGAGAAAGTTATGCAGCCCAAGTACTCTCAAAGTTTCCAAATTCCTAAAAGTACAATTGTGAACTCTGAGTTTTATTTTGAAAACATACAAAAACTCCAGGATAAAAGTTGATCGAAGACTGGAAATGCAGTGCTTCACTTGTCTATTCTTTCTTTCAATTGCTCAAGACCCGAGCAAAGGCTATATTCTCCATGGTTAAAGGTAATATGAGTGAGTTGAAAGTTGAGATAGTCTACTTTGATCCGGAGGAGAATCTTTGTTTGAAAGCATGTGTACTTTTGAGGCGTGAATGCGTAGTAGCAACTCTTGATCCAACTCTAAGTTTAACTTTGCTAGGGACTAGCAAAGGGTAAGCTTGGGGGAGTTTGTTGACACTTGTTATCATATAAAATTATATGGTCAAATAACATGAGAAATGGACTAGAAACATAATATCTTGATAAGATAGGGTTTGGACTAACAGATTCCACGAGTTTTGGTGATTATATATTTCTGCAGGGGTTATCCAGGAAAACAGCGAGAGCTATCAAGCCATACGAGAAAATCATGTATCCAGATCATAATCAAATCGCAAAGGTGGTCAAGAAGACTCTAGAAGACACGAGAAGATCACACGTGGAAGATCAGGCCAGGTGGCTGCTGACAGAGCACGGCCGTGCTCTCATGGAGCACGCCCGTGTCCTCCACGTGGCCACTCCTTCCCGTGTTTGACCAGGACTCTCCACCGACCTTGAGGCTTAATCTAAACCGTCCCTTAAGTCGGTTTGATCCAATGGCTCACGTTCATCGCTATGGACTATATAACCAGACCCCGGGCGAAACCCTAATTCATAATTCATATACACAACACAAGTCATCAAGTCATCAAGATCTCAAGCCCTAGTTCCACCATAATTAGAGCATTAGCTATCTATATTAGAACTAGAGGGGGGCGAGTTTAGCTCGAATCCCTGATCGAGAGTCATCAAGAAGTTAGTTCTTCTCCATTGTATCTACTTGTAAGTTCTTATTATTATGCTACAATGGTTATGACTTTGATCTATTCAGTGCTTATATTCAAGATTATATTGTTTGGTGTTTATTATGATTATATGCTTAGCATAGTTAGATTGTTCTTATACTCAAGCATGAAATTGTATAGCTCTCATTCAATGGATCCTTGGGTGAGTGGTGAACATAGTGTAGGCGTGGTGCCTATACCTTGTTTCCCTATGATTGCACCCTACATTCCGGGTTTAGTGGTAGATCGTGGATGTGACAGAACCATTGAGTCCTTTGTACTCCACACCCCGTATGTAGGGCTAGTTGAGCTTTATTATTATGGGAGACTTGCTCTGTTCTTGATCTTTCTTAGTAGTGTTCATTATGTGTAGGTGTAATTCTTTCTTGCCATGATTGCTAGGTGTATTGCACTGATTGTAGTATTCATTGACATGTGATTAACAATAACTTAGGGTAACTCATCTATCTTTCTATACCATGCTATTATTGCTATTATGATACGAGCTAGTGGCCTACTATGATCTTTGACTTGATAGTTATTACATAATTATTATCCTTTATTATGTGACTTGTTCCTGTTCTGAGTAACTCGATACTTTATGGCTTACTCTACATTACTCTACTGCAAGGAGATAAATCACTAAAGCTCAAAGGTTCCCCTTCCCTGTGGTAAAATATAAATAACGACACTCAGTTTACTCCTAGTTAAAATGCTCAATGGTATTTTCTATCTGTGCGCTTGAGGATATCATCTTTATTATATTCAGTTTACAAGTGGCATATTCATGAATATATCCATGCATTCCCTAGGCATTGCTAATGGGGATGACAACCTAGTTCTAGTAGTGCTGATAATATAGTGGATTGACCTCTGAGCATATCTTGGGTGAGATTAACTCCATCCATGGTAGTGATATTTGAGCAAAATCTGTTTTACTTATATACCATCATTTCTGGCGCCGTTGTTGGAGATAGGTTTTATATCTGTTTTTAGCAGCAACGTTAGAAATGCCAACATCCACCACCAACCGCGTCGGTGGACAACGGGCTAGGCACCGCATGGTCCACCATGGACCGAACTCGTAGACCGAGCCCCGAACTGAGCCCGGATACATGTCCTGGGCTGGGCCAGCCCAACCCGGCCCATGTCCGGCCCAATCCAGCCCACTAAGGACCTGATAAGCTTTGACCATTAACCAGGTCAACGCTGACATCAGCGTGGCATCATCCGGCCCCACCTGTTAGTTGACTGATGGAGACCCGGACTGTTGATGTCAGCATGACATCAGATCACGCCACATGTCAGCCCTATTTTAAAATCCTATTTTTCTTTTTCAAAAAATGATTTAATCTTTAGAAATTCATAGAAAATTCATACGAAGTCAGAAAATGTGAACTTGGTATCCAAATTTTTCTAAAAATAAGATCTACGTCCTAGGCTTGTCCATGAGTGCATTAGGGTCTTCTATTTTCGATTTGCTTCCTTGTGAATGTCTATAGAGTCGCTTATCGTGACTATACGTTATGTTCTGCAGCACCAGAGGAGGAGGAGCAGGAGCCTGAGGACCCGGAGTACTACGTCGAGCTTGGGAGTGACTACTCAAGTGCCACGACTCACCTACTCTCGTAGAACCTATTAGGCATCTCACTGTAGTTGCTAGTGCTTTATATTCTTGCAGCTGCTATATATTGTGATAGGTTGCATGGTAAATGATTTGTGAGCCTATACCTTGATGCAACACTACTCCTGCTGACCCACGTGTAGGATAGAAGCACGCTTCGCTTGCTTAGCGCGATACTTTTGTATCATTTAATCTTATATAAAATTTTGCTATAACTTGACGATGGATAATGGAACTGGATGATGCGATGACTTTGGGCAGATCTCGCGTGTGTTTTGGGTGCGTGTGGTGAGGGTTGTGTCGACTGGACAGGACAACTGGATGAGTCGTGAGACGAGTTACGCCGTGGGGTGTGGCCTGGATACTCCTTTGTGTGATACCTATGGCGGGTAAAGTTGTGTTGTTGAGGAGTCCCCGGGTCGGACGCATGTGATGGGTTGAAGTCCGGGAAGGAGGTGCCGCCGAGGCACGGGGTGTTGGTTATCCCCTATGTGAAGATGTCCTGTCTAGTCCTACCTAAGGACTGGTATCTTGAGGGAACGGCCCGTAGGGAATGTTTCATGCACACCACTCATCCCCGATGGGTGGGGTGCGGATACCCTTTTAGTTGGAATGGTGCCACTACTACTAGGTTGTTAGTGGATAGTGTAGGGAGGTACGGGCGGTATAGACCCACACCCTCCTTAGACAGCGTAGTGCCCCACCTGGGCCCGGGACTATGCCTCACAGTCTCAGCTGCCGGTGGCCCCCGGCTTTACCAGGAGTTGAGTGGTAGGGTGGCATTGTTCAGCTAGGAGGCTTCCGTTATCAGTCTAGGTGCCGTACAACACCGATGATGGCGATCTTGTGGCTACGGGTGTACATGCTCTACAGAGTTGATAAATCAATATGTATTGTCCTACCTTCGGGCATGGTCGTGTCCAGGACCTGGACGACCGACGGGCATGCGCCGACTTTCAAGTCTGGACTACTGCTGGGTGTGTGCCGGTTTATGATATGTTCTTCCCTTGACCCACGCTTCTTCGAGTAGAGAGAGGAGTTTCTACCTCCCCCAGTTTTCTTTACGGCTGTGAGCCTAAGGGCTGTGAGCCGATTAGGTAAGGATGGGAGGGAGCTGTCCTTACCACCTTAGTGTGAGAGTGGGTGGAGAGATGTGTGTGGGTTGGGAGATGATGTGGTGTGGAACTGGTGATATGGATTAGATGGATTAAAACTTGATTATTTACTACTGTTTACTTGATTAATATTGCATATGAAACTACAACTGCATATTAGGCCTTATTCTATCCCGACAATGCATCCACTTTCCACAAAGCAATGTGCATAGGGTGAGTACGTGGCCAGTACATAATCGTACTGAAAATCATGCTTTAGGTGAGGAGGAGTACGACTACTCCGGTGACGACTACGACACTAGAGGGTTCGTCCTACAGTTTGGAGATGGAGTTTCCTGAAGATGCTTCCACATCCCCGATGCTTTTCTGCTTGCAGTAGACTCTGATGATTCCACCAAGTGGTGATGTAATAATTTGAACCCTGCTATTGTACTCTTTTTATTCGTGCATGCACTTTATATCGACTGTAATATGGATAATGTGATGGAATGGACTTCGGTGACCATCATCTTATATTACGAATCTATGGATTTCCCATCGCGGAAATCGAGTTCATTACAGTTGGTATTGAGACCCTTACGATTGGCCGTTAATAATAGGAGGACAACCTTGTCTATTCGGTTATATACTGACCTTGCATTCTTTTTAATGCATGGCTTATCTTTTATTGCTAACCTTCTAACCCAACTCGTGGAACTATGCAGATGGAAGGATCCACAGTGTACGCGTCGCTCGTCGAGCTGCCTGTCGATGCTCAGGACCATGAGTACTTCGCTTGATTTCTCCGCTTCGTGTTGGCCGAACTTGGAGTTCCACCTGACCAGCTCAAGTACACATGTCGTGGTTCATCGGCTCCTGACGGAGGACTACAGTGGTACATCACCGTGTGCCTCGAGTTCCCCACGACCAACAGAGTGCCAGACCCCCATTTCTGAGGATCCTTAATTACACGTATTTATGCTAGGATCACTTGCAAATACGCCCAATTAATCATAGATAATGGTATTAGATTCTTAGGGTGAATATACCGAGCTTTATTTACAGGAATAACGGTGGATACTTTACTGTGCCTAGGTGGTTAACGAAGATCGATTCGTAACTATGAGAGATAGCCAGCCAAGAAGCAATGGTTCCTTCTATACGAAGTCTTGCTAAGGTGATATACCCTAGCGGGCTTCGTCCTAACCACAGGCAAACTTGAGCGTGGATAAATCCCTAGCCTCAAGGTCTTCATCCTATGACTCGAAAACATCGCGTACTCATATTCACGCATTACTTTGTCGATGATACTACCTATGTATGTGCCGATGTCTGAAAAACAACAAGGGGTGAGTACATACGTACTCAGCAAGTCCCAACCTAAAGGCGGATAGGTATATTAAGGGTTGGGCCCTAGTAGAGTATCACAACTCTCACTAGTTCCCGAGTTAGCTATGTTATACCATATCAACAAATCACGTTACCAGGCTATCATTATAGTGTGTGGTATCTAATCGTAAGAGACTCATCCCAGCATTTGCCCATTCCAAGGACGTGGCTATTCGAATAGATTTAAGTAAACTCTGCAGAGGTGTACAAATTTCCCCACATGATAGGCGTTGCCTCTTACCAGGAACCATTGGCAGAGACAGGCCTAACGAGATCCCGTACCCGCTCAAATGCCTCCTAGATGTCCGTATAATTTCGGCTGCGGTTTCTCAGGGGTTGGAAACTAACCACATCTCAACTTCAAGTCTCAACCTCAAGTCGCAATCTTGACTTTCAATCTTGAATCTCAATCTTGACGATATGGTGATACCAAATCACCAACGGATTTACGGGTAATACCTAATTACCCAACCTATATCGTTCAATAATCTCAAATCTCAATCTCAAGTCTCCATCTCGACTTGCAATCTCAACTCTACATTTCTTGATGTGTAAAACGGGAAGATCACTAAGCATCCCAATCTCGAAAGATCACTTAGCATCCGCTCGCAGAACATCACTTAGCATCCGCAAAAAAAATATATCAGTGCGCAAGGGCTAGCAAATCATAAACCAAAACTTTTACGTGGAAGATAACTTAGCATCCACGCCAACCAGACCACGGAAGAACACTTTAGCATCCCACGTCGGCTCCTGATAGACTGCTGCCTACGCCGGCCTCCAGGTGCGAAATTATACTTCAATCTAACGGGGTGTGAGATCCAGTCTGCCCATACAGACATGTGGCTGTACGTAATATCTCACTAGGCGAGACAGCCTACGAACCGGGTCCTAAGGGAGGCGAGTATCTCTCCGCAGGAACCCCTCGCGGCGATTCCTGATGTGGTACTTAGGCATATCCAGACTACCACCACTCACCTCTTTTGTTGATTAAGGTCAGGTTTATTAAGTTACGTTTCATATCAGGGTTGGACACATAGTACCGAACTTAGACAATGCTGATGATTATGCGACATCCAAATTTAGCCCGAGGCTAACATTATCAAGCTCATATACTCATGCTCCATTTAGTCCTTTTAACATGTTCATAATATAGTAGTATAAAGGAGGGGGAGGAGTTACGACTCGCCTGGGCTGTTGTCAACAACTGGCACGATCCCATATCGAGGGTGACTTACTCCTAGGAAATTCCTTCGTTGGTCGAAGCAACTAACGCGTAAACTAAGGAGACCACGAAAAGAGACAAAGGCAAACGTTGAACATTATGGTGGTGTTAGTCACAAAGCATAGGCCTAGATTTTAGATGAATTATGCAACTGGTTTCATGCAAAACGGAGGTGGAATGCAAAAGATATGCATTTATATGCTTATTCCTATTAAATATGCTAAGGCATGATTTTATATGATTTTTATGATGCATGAAAATGTGAAATAATTACATGAATAAAATGCTTATGTCATCTAGTTAATTTACATATTTTTCTGTTAATTTATTTAGGTAAGAGTGTGGCGCGTGCGTGAGTATGGCAAGTGGGCCCCAGGTCTTGGTGTCCGCCTCCACTGATGCGTTAGTCGGCGGGGCCGCTCTATGGGGCCTCGGCCCACTTACTAGAGAGGAAGAGAGAGTGTTGTTGGGCCCGCCGGTCAGCGAAAGGGAGAGAGAAGCATAGTGTCTAGGTGGTTACGGCGGCCACAGAATTCACCGTCGGCGTGCAACTGCAGGGGAGGTTGCCGGAATCCGGCCAGGGTGGCTTGGACCTCGTCCGTGGCTTGTCGTGCAGGGTTACCGAGACTCGTGCCTCCTTCCTACGCGTGTGTGTTGCTTTGAGGTGGCGGTGGAGCTCGCCATCCACGATGGCGGCTCCGTCGGACAGCTCTCGGCGGGATGACTCCGCTGCAGTGCCCATTGGGCCGCCGAGCGGCGTGGTGGTTGAATGGGTGAGCATTGGTGAGGTCGCGGGAGTACAGCGGGGACAGCCCGCTGCCTAGCTAAGCCTGGCCGACGGGTTGCCGGCGCTTCTGGGGGCACGGCGGGGCGATGTCCGGCGATGGCGTTGCACAAGGAGGGATAAAGCATAGTGGCTACCTAAATCGAAAGAGGAGCTTCGGAATGTCTCACCTGCCTTTCCAATCTGGCTATACATGCAGCAGAGAGGGAGAACAAGAGATGTAGCACCGGTGGCGGCGAACTCCCGATTTGGGGGAAATCGACCTAGCGAGCTATTGAGAGGAGGAGAAAGGGAAAGGAGGGGAGCACGGCGTGTTCTAGTTCTAGGCGGAGCTTGCTATGGCGAGGCGAGGTCGATTGCG
Source organism: Panicum virgatum (assembly GCF_016808335.1). Taxonomy (NCBI): domain Eukaryota; kingdom Viridiplantae; phylum Streptophyta; class Magnoliopsida; order Poales; family Poaceae; genus Panicum; species Panicum virgatum. The sequence goes on along the minus strand of NC_053143.1, from coordinate 19,556,950 downwards.
AGCCGGGAAGGGCTATTTATAGGTGTGGACGCAGTTCTAGTCAATACACAAGTGATAGAACGCGCGGATCGCAATGATCAGATCACCAGCGAGAAAACCCGGCGACCGGTCAGACCGGTCGCACCAACCGGTCAGACCGGTCGGATGCAGAAAATCCCGCAAAACCTAGAACCTCAAGCTCGGGAGGGACCCTGTCGGAGCTCGAAAATTTAGGGTTGTCTTGGAGTCGGTAAGCCACCCAAGACGCCCTTGAATGCCGTCGAGACGAGCAAAGAACAGCACGAAGTTGGAAAAGCTAGAGTTTGGAGAAAAATAGGAAAATTATAAATTGATTGATTCGATTGGGTAGAGGGACCTCAATCGGCCGTGGCCTTTATATTTATAGGCCGGGGAAGACGCACTCCTTCCAAATCGGGTTACAAACGGACTCTACAACTCAGATCTAACCTGATTCGGACTACACAGGACCAGACCGGTCTGACCAGTCAGCCTTCGACAGTTGCCAATTTTGGCTGCCAACATATGCCCCCCCTACTTTTTGGTGAGCTTTGCTAGCCAAAAAGCAAGTACCAGAAACTAGCCTAGCTACATGAATTGACACAGAAAATACAAGGCTAGAAATAATGCTAAGGGCGATACTCTATACCGGCCGTCTTCGTCTTCAAGCGTCTTGCCACACGCTGGGATAATATTTCTTCAAGTATCTTCCATTAAGATCCCTTGGAAGATGTTCTCCCTGCATGGTCTCCACCATATAAGAATTCCCGAAGATAACCTTGACGATTTTGTACGGTCCTTCCCAACTTGGCGACCACTTGCCGAACTTATTTCTCTTCGTCCCAAAAGGCAATGTTGTCTTCCATACCAGCTCACCAACCTGAAAATATTTGGCTCTTACCCTCTTGTTGTAAGCTCTAGCCACCCGAAGCTTGTCCTTCTCAATTTCCTTCAAAGCTTGCAACCGCTTGTCGCTTACTTCATCAATATTGTCCATCATCAAGTCATAGTAACCAACAGCGGTAAGGTCATTTTGTTTAGCCAATCTATAAGCGTCCAGATTCACCTCAACGGGCAAAACGACCTCTTGACCATATACAAGCTTAAAAGGAGTAACCATAGTAGCACCATGTCTAGATATATGATGTGCCCACAATGCTTCAGATAATACCTCATGCTTCCACATGTTTAACGCCCATTGATTCCAAGAATTCCAAGCCAAATAGAAGTGCTTCATATTCAACTTGGTTATTCGTGCGCTCTTCTTCCAATCGATTTGAGAACTCAAAAATAGTGCCACTCGGAGAAATAAGAACGGCACCAATTCCTTGACTATCATCACAAGCCGACCATCAAAGAACAACTTCCATGGTGTGCAAGTAACATAACCGACTTCCAAATCATGCTCATCATTAATCCGATGTTCAACAATGAAATCCACCACAATTTGGCCTTTAATAGCCCAAAAAGACTCATAGGCCAAATCATATTCAACAAGTGCATAAGCCCACTTTCCGATTCTTCCACTCAAAATCATTTTTTGTAGCATATGCTTAATAACATCGGCTTGACAAGTAACTATGCAAGTACTTGATAAAAGATAATGCCTTAACTTGGTACAAGCATAATATAATGACAAGCATAATTTCTCAATAAATGTATACCTTGTTTCTGCATAAATAAGTCATCGGCCAACATATGTGATAATATACTCCTTTCCTTCTGTTTTTTGAGTCAAAACAATACCAATAACCTTGTCTTCCGCAGCCACATAAAGACTAAAAGGAGTACCTCTCTTAGGCGCCTTGAGAACCGGTGGTGAAGATAAATATTTCTTGATCTTCTCAAAAGCTTCTTGCTGTTCTGCCCCCCAAGTAAATCCAGCTTCATCTTTTAACCGAAGAATAGGAGTAAAAGCATCTATCTTTCCAGACAAATTAGATATAAATCTTCTCAAGAAATTCACTTTGCCCAGAAGCTTTTGCAAGTCTTTCTTGCAAGTAGGAGTCTCCACCTTTTTCATGGCTTCAATTCTCTTTGGATCAATCTCTATGCCTTTCTCATGAATAATGAAGCCCAAGAACTTTCCAGCCGATACACCAAAAGCACACTTGAGCGGGTTCATCTTCATTCCATACTGACGCATCCTCTCAAGAGCAAGTCTTAAATCAGCCTAATGATGACTCAAGCCGGCCGATTTAATTACAATATCATCAATATAAACTTCCAATATAATGCCAATCAAATCATGGAAGATCAAATTCATAGCCCTTTGATAAGTAACACCAGCATTCTTCAAACCAAAAGTTATGACAACCCACTCAAACAAACCAACAAAACCAGGACATCTAAATGCCGTTTTTGACGTATCTTCTTCGGCCATAAAGATATGATTATAACCTGCATTACCATCAAGAAAACTGATAACACGAAGTCCAGAAGCCTCATTGATCAACATATCAGCTATAGGTATAGGATATTCATCTTTAGGAGTAGCTTTGTTAAGATCTCTAAAATCAATGCATACTCTAATCTTGCCCGAATCTTTCTTCTCAATGGACACAATATTAGAGATCCACTCCGCGTAACGACAAGACTGAATAAATCCGGCATCTAATAAACGATTGATCTCTTCATTTATTCGGTCATACATAATAGGATTAAAACACCTAGAAGGTTGTTTATAAGGTTAAAAATCGGCCTTAATCGGCAGCCGATGCTCAATCAAATCACGACTCAAACTAGGCATCTCAGAGTATTCCCATGCAAAACAATCGACATATTCTTTCAATAACTTTATTAAATCGGCTTTACAATCATTCGATAAGTTTGCATTTGAAAAAGTCGGCCTAGGAATAGAACCATCACCAATATCTACCTTTTCCAGAGGATCAGCCGACGTAAAATCTTGGCCTAACTTATCTAACTCACCCAAGTCCTCAATAGCCTCGCACATATCGTTTTCCTTGTCCCGATAGTGCTCAATGCGTTGCTGCAGCCACTCTGCGCTGGACCGGTCTGATCGGTCTGATGCACCGGTCTGACCGGTCGGCCGGTCTGACCGGTCAGAGGTAGCGGTCTGACCGGTCGGCTCTGTGTTGTTGCCCTGCTGCATCATAGAAGTAAATGTAGCCGATTCTCCATCGGCTTTAAGACTGCAGACACAATGCCCTCCTTGGTGCAACTGATCAAGTCATAATCGGTCAAATCCAGGTCCGATAAACACTTGATGTGAGTTCTGAATCGGCGGTCCCAATGAAAGAAGAGGTATCACCATGCACAACCTCAACTTCAATCCACTGAATAAGATATTGGTGCAAGGAAGATGGTACACATTGATTGGCATGAATCCAATCACGTCCCAGTATGAGATTGAAGTTACCTTGCACCTCAGAGACGAAGAACGCAGTCGCAACCGTCTTGCTTCCAACGGTCAACTCCATCGAAGCAACCCCCTTGGCACCAATGGGATCACCTCCTCCAACGCCGCTGACCGTCATGTTCGTCTTGATCAATTCTTCATTCGTCCCGCCGAGCTTCTTGTAAAGTGAATAGGGAATCAAATTCATAATTGCCCCACTATCCACAAGCATACGAGAAACTGGCTTCCCGTTGATGTGCCCCCTCATGTAGTGAGCCTTCAAATGATTATCTGAATCCTTGGGCTTCTGAAATATAGTTTCGCGGGGCCCAAAGTCCAGATGTGCGGTCTCCTCCTCCAGAATCTACCAATAATCATCAGAAAAGTGCACAACATTGATCTCCATGTTTGTGCATTCTGGAGAAGCCTCATAATCCACCAACTCCTTGTCTTCTACTGCAGAAGAAGCTGCTGGAGTCTCTGATGCGCCAGGAGCCGAAGCAGAAACAATCTCTTCGGCCTTCTGCTCAGACTTAGAGTCGACCGGTCTGACCAGTTGCTCTGAGCGGTCAGATCGGTCTGGGACACCGGTCAGACCGGTCGACTGGAGTGGTCCGACCGGTTCTGTAGGCTGGTCAGCTGCCTTGACCTGCCACACTTTGCCTTGAGAGATCCTTGGTCTGTACTTGTCCAACTGCTCATCGCTCAACTTCTCCGCCTCTTTTTCCTTCTGTTCTTGGCGGCGAAGACGCTGCAACCTCCTCTTTTGAGTATGTGTAAACCCCGGTGGGCACCACCTAGGTTGAAAGTATTTCTCCTTGTCCTGGTCCTTGGAGTTGCTGCCACTAGCCTCATGATCATTGGCCAACACAAGCTTCTGAGAAACATTGACCGGTTTCTCAATGATCACCGGTCCTTTTTGTGCATCTTTAGTTTTACCTTTTTCGTCTTCAACTTGCACAACCTTGACTGGAGCCTTCTCAGAATCAACTTGCATTGGCTTAGATTCGTCCTTCTTCTCCTTGACACGGTATTCTTGGCGCACTGGACGACTTTGGGCCGGCCTCTGCTGAGACCGGTCTGACCGGTCGGGGTAGACCGGTCTGACCGATCCGGGGTTTTGCCCCTGACCAGATTGGTTCTGTCCCAATCAGTCGTGAACCGGCTGCTTCAATCTGTCAAACACAGGTCCTCTAGAGCTTCCCTCCCCTTGGAAGTGTGGTGGATATGGCATCGGATAGCATTGCATCCAAAATCCCCCGTTCTCCCATGCGGGAAACTGAGAATCCGTCGCCTGTGGAGCCCATGGCATTGTAGCATACATCGGCTGCATTTGCTGAGGAGGGAACAAAGTAACCACATCACCCCTGCTCTTGCTTGATTCTCCCCTATGAGATGAAGGTGCGCCTTGGCGTGGAGGTGACCTCAATCTCTTTTTTAGGGGCCGATCGTTTCGAACGGCCTTTGAGTACTTGTTCAACAGCTGGCCAAAGGTAGGCTTCTGATTTGCAAGCTTGCCCTACACCTTTGGCTGATTGGTTTTCCACGTACCCACTTCCGGACGCTTAGGCTTGAATGTCCGGGGCAGACCACCAGGGCAGTCCGACCGGCTGCCAGGACCAGTCTGACCTGTCAGAGTAACCGGTCTGATCGGTCTAGGCTGAGCAGCAGACCGGTCGCCCGAAGAAGAACCCTCTTGCCCCCCGAGTGTGCGAGGCTTAAGTATGATCCTTAGATTCTTCTTCCCATCAGGAGCCTTCTCCTGAATCACCTCCCTGGCTAGAATCTTGTTATCAACAGTCAACGGCCTTTCATCACCAATAATCACATTCTTGGCCTTTGCTCCTTCGGCTTGATCCAGCCGAATCAGCACCTTTGCATTGTTGAGATCAATGGTGTGAACTGGGAACGAAGCTTTATCTATCTTCATCTCCGGAAAGGCCAATCGTCCTTCATTTATGGCTGATTGTACCTATCGATGAAACACATTACAATCGTTAGTTGCATGAGATGAAGAATTATAAAATTTGCAATAAGCGCGCCACTTTAGCTCCTCAAGCGGCGGTATAACATGAGTAATTTTCAGATGCCCAAGTTGTAATAACTCATCAAAAATATGATCGCATTTGGACACATCGAAAGTAAATTTCATCTCCTCTTGCCGATTCCTTTGAATCGGCTTGAGAGATGTGCAAGTAAATGGTTTGGCCGAGGCGGGCCAAATAAACTCAGCGGCATATATCTCTTTATCCTCATCGTCCGATGAATCAGAATCATATTCAACAATATGTGTATTTGAACGATGGGACTTGTATGTATCTTTTTATTTTTTAAACTTTGCCTCTTGGCTCAAAGCTTTAGCCTGAAGCTGATTTATAGAATAAAAACTCGAACCATCAAGCTTTTCTCTATAACTAGAACATAAACCCGCAAGAGCCAAATCGACCAAATCCTTTTCAGAAAGTGACAAATTAAAGCATCGGCTTTTAATATCTTTAAATTATTTAAAGTATTCATGGATAGATTCATCTCTACCCTGCCTAAGTGATGTCAAATCCGTCAACTCAGTTTCATTATATCCGCTATAAAAATGATCATGAAACTTTTGTTCTAATTCATCCCAAGAACGAATCGAGTTAGGAGCTAACGACGAAAACCAAGAGAAAGCCATTCTAGTCAAAAACAAAGAAAACATGCGAACGTGCAAAGACTTGCTAGAACCAGCTTCCCCAAGTTGAGCGATATATTGGCTAATATGCTTCCAAGTGGGCCGGTTATCATCACCGCTAAACTTGACAAAATCGGAAACACGCCAACCAGCGGGGTAAGGAATTAAATCGAAAGCATCAACGTACGGCCTACGATATAGCCAACTCCTACCTGCAACAAAACCAAGTTTCTCTTTAAGCATATCGGCCAGATCTTCCTTCATCCTAGCAAGATCGGCCTCATAGTTGCCGATAGATGTTTGGCCAAAACAATGTGTCATAGGATCAGTAGTGGACATCGTTTGTGCGGCATATTGTGGATTGGCCTTAAGCCAATCATCCCAAACATCTTTGGGCAATGGTGGAGGAAATGGGGGTTCCTCGTATGACTTCGTAGTATACGGCGGCACAAAATCCGCTAATTCTTGCTCCAGACTATAATCAGCCGAAGTAGGAAGAGGTGTGACTTGTGGCTGTGACGCAGAACCAAGTACCATAGCACCGGTCTGAGTGACCGGTCTGATCGGTCCACCTGCCGGGGCACCGGTCTGACCGGTCGGAGCGACCGATCTGACCGGTTCGGCCCTGGATGACCGAACTGAGCTCGGCGAGGGTGTCCATCCTGCGAAGAAATTCGGCGGCATACCATATTGATAATTTTCTGACGGTGCGGCTGAAGAACTAGGATTAAGGGTGAAATTAGAATAATTATTAACGGTTTTCTTACCCTTATTCTGTAGACTCAAGTCCGTAAGTATATCTTGTGTAAGCTTTTGGGACTTTTCGAATCTACTCAAAAAGCCCTCAGCGAACTGCTTAATGGAATCAAATGTAAAACTTACATCGCTTGGAGTGGAAGCAGATGAAGCAGCAGCTATAGCCGTAGTAGATGGGTTCGGCGGTGGCGGCGCGAATGTAGGCATGACGAACTTGTCATTCTAGAACATGCCTTGCCGAGTCTTCCCAAAGCATGCAAGCAGTCTCTTCTTGGCCTCCTCCTGCTCCTTCTGGAGCGCAGCCTTGAATTGCTTGCAGCTCTCCTCAGGTATATCTTCACACTTGATGTCAACTGGAGTGGAATCTACCTTGGGGTCAATCTTTTCACCGCCCATAGCGTCCGATAAACTCAGATCTGTCCCAGCGGAGTCGCCAAAAAGTTTGTTGACGCAGTTCTGGTCAACATACAAGCGCTAAAATGCATGGATCACAATGATCAGATCACCAGCGAGAAAACCCGGCTACCGGTCAGACCAGTCGCGCCAACCGGTCAGACCGGTCGGACGTAGAAAATCCCGCGAAACCTAGAACCTCAAGCTCGGGAGGGATCCCATCGGAGCTCGAAGATCTAGGGTTGTGTTGGAGTCGGCAGGCCACCCAAGACGCCCTTGAACACCATCGAGATGAGCAAAGAACAACACGAGGTTGGAAAAGCTAGGGTTTGGAGAAAAATATGAAAATTATAAATTGATTGATTCGATTGGGTGGATGGATCTCAATTGGCCGTGGCCTTTATATTTATAGCCCAGGGAAGATGTATTCCTTCCAAATCGGGTTACAAATAGACTCTACAACTCAGATCTAATCTGATTCAGACTACACAGGACCAGACCGGTCTGACCGGTCGGCCTTCGGCAGTTTCCAATTTTGACTGCCAACAATAGGCGGCGCCGGCCGGGAGCTCACGGTGAGATATTTTTGTCGCCCCGCGATCTTTTCCGACAAGCTTCCCATTCGAGCTAACCTTGGCGAAGCCCCGGCTGGTGCTCTGCTGGTTGTGTTGTTGATTTCGGGTCTCCTCGTGGCGTTCTGTCAATGGCGCGCCGGAGCTCGGGTTTGGTCCACTGTGCCACTGTGGAGCATTGAAGTTCACCGCTGTGTGCGTGGAGCTTCTCGAGTTCTCTTTGGCCGCGTCGCATCCTCATCCATCTCCGGCGAGGTTGGCCTGAGGTGACGTCTCGTCTCGAGGTCGTCCGATGTCGGTCGCCATGGTGGCAGGATACCGCGTGCATTGAATTCGGCCACTGTATTCGTGGACTTCGGCAGCGATTGAGCTGGCTTCACCGCGTCTGTTTCTGGCTCCGGAAGGTGACCTCGTCGTCGAGTCCTGTCACCATAATTGCCTCTTGCCAGCTCTCATGGCGGCAAGGCTCAAAGCCGGTCCACGATGGCGCTGTGTGCATTGAGCGCGATCCCTGTGGGAGTGGACTTGGTCAGAGCGTTGACGCGATGGCTCGGCGGAAAGGTCAACCGGGTGCAGGCCGGAGTCATCTTGTCTTCTCGACGCGGTAAGTAGCAGAGCGGGACCAGGCTGTCGTGCCGTGCTGCGTGGGGAAGAAGATGGAGCTGACGCTCCGGATCCACTTGACAGTGAGGGAAGAGGGGAAGGCCGTCATGAGCTGCTGTCCTAGCCGATGGTCTAGACGGGGTGGGGGAGATCCTATATGCCTTCCGGAAGGTGGATAAGGGGTATATCTTTAAACCCAATTCACGGCCCATCAAAGTCCAATTAGCAATCTAGACTTTTTCCACATGTGCATTGTGTTTTCCGTTTTCGTTATGTTTCTCCGAGCTTCTATAATTTTTTTTGCAGGGAAGTGGTTAGAAGGGTGAAAGTAACGGGTGGGAACTTAAACTTACAGATTTAAAGATGCAAATACAACATGCGAATTCATATTTGCATTAGCTTCGCTAACCATTGTTACAAAGAGTTTATTAATATACAAAGTACTAACTGGCTTCATATCCAAAATACGAGTATTTACATTGGAAGGCACGATCTATATCACTATCACTAGTACATTGCCTTGGCCTGAATCAAAGTGTTGGCAAAATCTGTGGAAATTGACAAAAATTGATGTTGCAATAATCTAAATTTGGTACCACCAGATATCCCAGCAACTTGAGTTATATAAGAATAAAGAAGAAAGTCAACATTATTGACTTGGTAGGAAATGAGCAATATAAACAAATAAAGAGGAAACAAAAAAGACATATCAAAAGTTGCAAATACCAAATAAACAGTCAAGATAGCTGACAATAAAATTTGAAGAAAAACTTTTGTAAGGAAGAAGATGAAACAATAATTTCTAACTCATCAGCCATTCAGCCTGCAATGAATAAAGAATAAAGATATATCATTTCATAGTTTATTTCTTGATTTATCATTTTACAGCATTTAAGAAACCTGGAAGCCTCCATCTTCTCTACTATACAGTCCACATTTTTCAATCTCAGCTCAAAATTGAACTTTATCTCAATCAGAATTTATGCTATCATTTGGAAACCATCTTAGGTACAAATACCTTTCTGATATTGAACCTCTTGAGGCACAGAGAAGCTTATATCATCTTTTCACAATTTATAATTTGGGCATTGATAAGAAAAAAAGCTATAAGGCTAGGAAGTATCTATCAGTATAGTCCAAATAATGTTGAAAGATAAACTTAAAGTGTTGAATCAACCCACCATACTGATAGATAAACTTATGAACATGTTTTTAAAAAATGTTGAAATAGGCCTTTACTAATGCTGATTTGGATCGATAGAAATGTTGAATACATTACTTTGAAATGGTGACCAGCTTCAAATTTGCCATCTATATACATATGCATCAGCATTGTCCAGCTAAATGTTAAAACTAGATGAACTTGATTGTTGAGCCAGCTAACTAGAATTGTAGGAATAGGTATTTCAAATGCATTGTTTTCAAATTGTGAATATTTTATTGACAAATGTTGAACTAGGCTTAGCAAAATGTTTAACATGGAACTTATGATTGTTGAAATAGGTTTAGCAAAATGTTTAACATAGAACTTATGATTACTGCAAAAAATGTTAAATTAGACAACTTAAATGTTGGAATATGCATTCATCAATGTTGAATTGGATCTAAAAAAATATCGAATGTAGTGCTTTTAAATGATGATCAGTTGAGGTTGCCATATATATGTATATTTATCAGTATAGGGTAAAATGTTGAGCTTTGCCATATTCTTATTGGGATGCACATAGCTTTGTTGTAGTGTAACTACCTACTAGAATGGTCACCAACCTGGCTACTGTAAATAGTTTGTCCCATTTCCCCAACAATGACCTTTGTAGTCTTAACTAATTGTTCAACATTTTCTATAAAAAAAATTCTCTTGTCTTGACTAGGCACATGTAGATCCAGCAGGGTGAAATAATTAGATTATTGGTCGTAGCCTGAATTGGTAATGAAGAGGTCATAGGTTCAATTCATAAATCAATATTCAACAAGGTCTAATATTAGTAGGATAGATAAATAATAAGTTTGTTAAGAACTTGAGGTAGCATTAGATTTGCAAAAAACCTCGACGGTATATTATAGTACCAAAATATTTGTAGAAAAAGAATAAATGTGCTACTTTAACTATCATCCATCACCTTCCAAGTTCCCACAGAGAATAGCTTAGCGATATTAACAAATACAGAAAAGGAACGTGAGATAAGGTAGGCAAAGCATATATCATGAACCTCTAAGCAAAACCTTGAGCATCCAAATCGTCGACAACAAAGGCTGCTGCCCATTGAATAATGAAAGCAAAACGAGACGTGCCATATTATTCTGAACAAAGCTATCTTCATGCAAGAATTTAGGCTTACCAATTTAAATATGATTAATAAGAATAGCTTTTGGTTATAGGAAAGGTGTAGTCATTCCAACAAGATTTAACAAGAGCAGTAAGCCCTGAACCATTTTATCCCTAGCAATTCTAATCACAGAGTGCTATCTTTCATAACCGAGAGCATTATGTTCTGAAATGCAATAGATCATACTAAATGTTACCTTAATGGATGTCTGGATCATGAGGATAACTATTTCCTGTATCATCAGGCCACTCCATGGTTCATGCATTGTCTAGTGCTCACAAGATATCACCAAAGCTATAAAACATCACACTTCTCACTACATGATTCATCATGGAGACTTTCTGGTGCCATCAATTGTGGTTCCAGCAACCATATTACAAAGGTATTCGCCTCAAATCTGGAGAAGATAAAAGCAAAATAGAAGAACAAACACAAATAATCATCAGCAGAATTAGAAAAAAAAAGATAGTTGAGAAACGTGGGCAAATCAACGAACTTCCTTATCTGCATATTAATTTTTTTAACTCAAACTGAAGGACATATTAAATCCGGTGATATGGAAGAGCTTTTCTCTATCGTAGCATGAGGAGCACCCAATTGAAGCATGCGTTGAGAATGCATCAATAAAAGTTCGGATAGAAGCGCATATAGATCAAAGGAATTAGACAAAAATGGATTCTCACAAACACCGAAACCCAACATCACCAACCTTTCCTCAACTTCTTCGATCATATGGGCACAAAAATAGATCCTGACATTGGAGCAGGCAACAGCAGGTGGCGCGAGCAAGCGACAGCGGGTGGGCGAGCAAGCGACGGAGGGTGGCGGCGCTAGGGTAGAAGAGAACGGAGAGTCGGAGGAGGAAAGAGACGAGCACAGAATCGAACGGTCCTGCAACGACGCACAAATCTCAAACATCGGAAGTTACATCACCTTTCCACCTTCCGGAAGATAGATAGGATTTCCGGGGAAAGGGGAAAGTGCAGGCCGTTGTGCTGTTGAAGGGAAAGGGAAAAGCGGGCTGCTGCAGGGGGCCAGGGAAAGGAGGATGCGAGAATGAGCCCAGGTGCTCCTTTTCTATTTTTATTTCCTTTTTCTATTTCCCAGAATTTTGTATTAGATGACATATATGCAATATATATGGTTATGCATGTGATGAAAAGAACTAGGGCTTGCTCGTGATCTATACTTCCAAAATGTTCAAGAGACAAAGCAGCAAAACTCCATGCAAAACAAATCTATTTCTACATGGTGAGGTTTTATGCAGGGTTTTTAATTTTTAGGGTTTTGTGGGAAAAGTAAATCAAGTTTTAGTTTGTTTCAAAAAGTTTAAATTTTTAGTGGATTTTAAATGCATGCAGAAACACGGGTGTTACACAGTCGCCCTGTTCATGGTCCGGGTTTAGCGGGTTTTTTTAACCAATCCGTCTAGCCCGTAATGGAGCTCAGTTCAGCGGTTTCAGACCCACAGGTTGACGGGTTTCGACGGATTCGCGTGCGTAGTTGATGCAGTCTCGAGGCGTCGTGAAGTTCGGCGGCCACCGCCGCAGGTGAAACGGATGCGACGAGTTGATGCACGGGAGCGCCCGACGCCGCAGACACGCCGGACTCAGCGGCCGCCGCCGCAGGCGGAGTGGAGGCGCCGCACCACCATGAGTAGCCCACGCGGACCTCCGGCGCAGCCGCGCAGCTCCTCCCTGGCACGGCGCGACCATGCAGCTCCTCCCTAGCACGGACCTCCAGTGCGGCCACGGCAGACCGGGTTACTGCTTGCAGACACGCCAGGCTTGGCGGCCGCTACCACGGGCAGAGCGGGGGCACCACCATGAGCAGCCCGCGTAGACCTCCGGCACGGCCATGGCGGACCTCCAGGTTACTGCTTCCCGTGAAGCGCAGCTGCAGCCATCCCTTCCCTTCTCCCCAAGCACCACCAACCTTCCTTCCTCCCACTTCCACACGCGCACTGCACCTTGCCTAGCTGCCTTCTCCCTCCTCCAATCGGGGCCTGCCATGGGCGTCGTCTAGGAGGAGGAGGACGGCACGCGGCCTGAGGCTGCCATGGTGATCCGCGGGAGGCCGTGGTGGTGTCCTTCACTGCCTACACTATGACCAAGGTGCAGCTCCTGTCTATACAATGCGTGAGCAGCATGCTCTCTGTCATCTCCATCTCCGGCAAGGTGCGCATGATGGCGCGGAGGATGTGCCAGTCCGCCGCGGCCGCCCCCAGTGGCGCCGCAAGGGTTGAGTTGAAGCGGCAGATGTGTTAGTCTGCTGTGGCCGCCTCCGTCGGCGCCACAAGGGTCGAGCTGAACCGGCGGCTGTTCAAGGCCTCCCTCAGCGCCCTGATGGAGACCATCGCGCAGGCCAAGACGGGTGCCGAGGTGGACACTGACACGGAGTCACGGACAGTGGATGAAGACAACATTATAGCACATGGTTATGCACCGGGTTATGCGGTAGAACCCAGACTAAACCGAACCCGTAGGGGTTGTGCAGAAACGGTTTGATATGGGCCGGTTGCACACACTACCGGAAAAACCCAAATTTGCTGAGTGTCTCGGCCTTTACCGAGTGCCAGAACACAGGCACTCGGCAAAGATGTGGTTTGCCAAGTGCCACGCCACGAGCACTCGGCAAACATCTGCCACACGGCATGCTCGAGCTTTGCCGAGTGCCGGCCGTCGGCAAAGAATGACACTCGGCAAACTGTCCCCTTTGCAGAGTGCTGGCCCGGCGGCACTCGGCAAAGCCGGCGCACGTGCCCAGCACGCGCGCCTGCCGTGCGCCGCCCGTTAGTGGGGCTGATGGCGTCAAGTCTTTGCCGAGTGCCACCACCTGGCACTCGGTAAAGGGGGTAGTTTGCCGAGTGCCTTCACTTGACACTCGGCAAATTTTCTTTTGCCGAGTGCTAGAGCTTAGGTACTCGGCAAAATTGGGTAAAAAATTTTTTTGGCCTTCAAAGTTTTTTGGTCTCTAGTTAAATTTGATAATTTAATCCCTAGTAACATAAAAAACTTTTATTGATTGGTTTACTATTTTCTGTTAATTTTTTGTTTGCGGGGAATAATCGTTAGAAGTTAATATTAAATTAGAAGTGGGTCAAAATTTTGAAATCAATGAATGGAAATTTGATATTTATGTACCAGAATCAAAACTGATGCCATATGCGCGAAAGAACTTAAAAGTTGAAGCATCTTTATCAGGAAACTTGATCACAAGCATGTGCACGGACGTTCGGAAAAAACCAACAATAGCATGCAATGTCTGAAAATCATGAGAATTGTGCAAAACTCTTGGTTTCATGCGAGGATAGAGTGGAAAAAATTTAACAGCATTTCGGACACGTGACAATGTACGCCGCTCACAAGCCGGAGAATCTCCGAAGAAGTTTCGGAGAGATGTGTAGTATCCGGTTGGATTTGTGGTTGAAATGAAAGTCCCATATGATTTTCTATGTGAAACTTTTTATATAGAGAAATAACAACAAAACATGTGTCTTGTGAAAATTTGGTTAATTTTTGAGTTTGTTATCTATATATTAAATTATTTTTGGCACTTATTAAAAATCATTATATTTAGTTTTAAGTTGATCTTTAAACACATGAAATAATAGGGTTTTTTGCATGAAATCATGAACCATAATTTGTTGTTTTATTTTGGCTAATTATTTAGTTGGTAGTCACTAAATTTTTTATACATACCTCATCAAAACGAATTTGTTGATATAAATTCAATTCGACTTTAGAAACACATGAAATAATAGGTTTTCTTGCATTAAATCATGAAACTTGAAATTAAAATTATGTTAATTTGAGTTTGGAATAGTTATGCATGAAATAATATGTTTTTTTACATTATGTTAATTTCAGTATCATTGCTTTTGGAACTCAGTTAAAATAAGTAGTTGCCGAGTGCCACCTGGTCCGGCACTCGGCAATGAAATGAATCAAATTTTTTAAAAACCCTTTGCCGAGTGCCGCGATCTGGCACTCGGCATAGGCGTAGTTTGCCGAGTGCCGCCGATCTGGCACTCGACATAGCCATAGTTTGCCGAGTGCCGGATCCAGGCACACGGCAAATAACGGGAATAACCCCCCCGGCGCCCGACGCTTAACTCATTTATTCATCCACGCACCCCGGCCCGCCGCGCCCCGCACACGCCCCCGACCCGTCGCGCCGTCCCGGCCACGCTGCGACGCCGCCGCCATCGCCTCCACGTAGCCGGGCCACCGCCGTCCCGCACGCCGCCCCGGGCCCCTCGCTGCCCGCGGCCGGGCCTCCCACCGCCACCGCCCCGCTCGCCGCCCGCGGCCCCGTGCCCGCTCGCCGCGCGCCCGTGACCTCGTGCCCCGCGCCGCGGCCGGCTTCGGCCGTGCCGCCGCCGCCCGGGCCCCGCACCTCCCCACCGCCGCCTCGGCTCCGCCCCGCCGCCCCCACCCCACGCCAAGGTAATTAATTTGTGTTTTTTTGTTAATTTATTTAGTTTATAGTTTATTAGTTTAATTAGTTTATTTATAATATTATTTATATGTTTAGTTAGTTTCTAAATATTTAGTTAGTTTTGAAGTCTGATTTAAATATTTATTTAGTTTTAAAGTCTGATGTAGTATATTTTCGATGTTTTTTAGTTTATTTAGGAAATCATGTTCGTAGATCGCGTAAACTAGTTAGGCGTCTCCCGTTCGGAAGAGATACGAGTGGAGATATGCAGTTTTTTCTGCATATCTTTAATCGTATCTATTTCGAATTGTCCACGCTTGTTTGGACAGCCCGAGGATGCGTAGATCGGGTCAGGTTCTATGGTCAGCTCCGATCCGAGTCAGAGTTTTGGCATCACCTCCCTGTTGTTCTCGGGATACACAATATCCCTTTCAGGACGTGTATCTAGAGAACAACTGGGAGGTGCTGCCGAAATTCTGTATCGGATAGGATTGGATCATGGAAGCTGACCGCATCTACACATGGTTGGGTGGGGTTAGGACCTATCCTTACCTACTAGACTAAGCCGAATTTTAATAGTAGTCGCTGACATCTTGGAAGATGGATGACCGTGAGTGGATGTACATCGGCCGGGTAACTCGAGCTAGCATGACCAATGAATGGATTGAGAAGATTAATGAGTTCTTGGAAGGGGCATGGGCACAAGCCGAAGGGTCGAGGTTCATGTGGTGTCCCTGCAAGAGTTGTGGAAACCAGAAACGGAAGACAAAGAAGATCATGGGAGAACATCTTGTCAATTATGGATTTACGCCAGACTATACCCAGTGGATCTTTCACGGTGAAGCCCATCGTATGAGAGACGAGGTCGTGAGGCAACGCATCGATGAATGTGATGTTGCTGGTGGGATTGGAGATATGTTAGACGACTATGAAGAGGCACATTTCGGTGAAGGACCGCAGGAGGAGGAGCCAGAGGCAAGCACAAAGGCGTTTTACGAGATGTTGGAGGCGGCACAGAAACCTCTTCACGGCCAAACAAAGGTTTCTCAGCTGGACGGCATTGGACGCCTTATGGCCTTAAAGTCCCAGTTTGGTCTGAGCCGAGACGCCTTTGATAGTATGTTGGCCGTTTTGGGGAGCATGCTTCCGGAAGATCACATTCTGCCCAAGACAATGTATCAGGCGACAAAAATCCTTAGTGCACTGAAGATGCCATATGAGCAGATACATTCTTGTCCTAATGGGTGCATCTTATTTAGGAAAGAGCACGAGGCTGAAACTTACTGTCCAAAATGCAAAGCCTCAAGATTACTGGAGGTGGATGCTGGTGACGGTCAGCCTAAGAGGCAGCTCACGATTCCTGTGAAAATCGTACGTTACCTTCCGTTCATTCAGAGGATCTAAAGACTCTATATGACCGAGGAAACCACAAAACAGATGACATGGCACAAAAAAGGTGTTCGATACAACCCAGATAAGATGGTGCATCCCTCCTTCGGTGAGTCATGGACTCATTTTGATGAGATTCATCATGAGAAAGCTAAAGAAGCTCGAAATGTACGTGTTGCGCTGGCAACCGATGGGTTCAATCCTTATGGCATGATGGCCGCATCGTACTCATGTTGGCCCGTGTTCGTTATTCCCTTGAATCTCCCCCCCCAGCGTTCTCTTTCAACAACAAACCATATTTGTGTCATTGATTATTCCTGAGCACCTAGGAAATAAAATGAGTGTTTACATGGAGCCTCTAATCGATGAAGCATGGGAGGAGGGGGTGTGGACGTACGACCGAGCGACAAAGATAAACTTCAGAATGTATGTGTGGTACCACTACTCTCTGCATGACCTCCCAGCGTATGGCATTTTCTGTGGGTGGTGTACTCATGGAAAGTTCCCATGCCCAACATGCAAGGCAACTCTGCAGTTCATTTGGTTGAGAAAGGGGGGCAAGTATTCGTCGTTTGACAAACATCGACAATTCCTTCCTGCTGACCATCCATTTAGAAGAGACATTAAGAACTTCACGAAAGTGTCGTAGTTACACAATCTGCACCGCAGATGCTGACGGGTGCCGTGCTTCATGCTCAGATAGATGCTCTCCAGATCAATGATGCAGGTGGTTTTGTGGGATATGGCGAAGAACATTCCTGGACTCATGTCTCTGGCTTGTGGAGGCTTCCCTATATTAATGATCTCCTCCTTCCACATAATATTGATGCCATGCACACTGAAAAGAATTGGGGCGAGGCTCTTTTTGGAACTGTCATGGACATTCCTGATAAGACGAAGGACAATGTCAAGGCTCGAGTGGATCTGGCAACGTTGTGTGATAGACCAAGATACGAAATGAAGACTCCGAGACCAGGGAGACAATGGAGGAAGACTCCGGCGGATTTCGTTCTAACGAGTCCCCAAAAAAAGGAAGCACTAGAGTGGATTCAAAAGTTACAATTTCCAGATGGGTATGCAGCGAATCTGAGGAGGGGAGTTAATTTGACTATGATGCGAATCAACGGGCTGAAGAGTCATGACTTCCACATATGGATTGAGCGGCTTCTTCCTGTGATGGTTCGAGGCTATCTCCCTGATAATATATGGCGAGTGTTGGCAGAGTTAAGCAATTTCTTCCGCCAGCTGTGTGCTAAGGAGTTATCTCAGGTCGTCATTTTGGACATGGAACAAGTGGCCCCTGTGTTGCTATGTAAGCTGGAGAAGATCTTTCCACCCGCCTTCTTCAATCCGATGCAGCATTTGCTTGTACATCTTCCGTACGAGGCACGGATGGGGGGGCCTGTGCAGTACCGTTGTTGCTATCCAATTAAGAGATGTCAGAAGGTCCTTCGAACGAAATGCAAAAAAAAAATGTAAAATTGAAGCTTCTATTGCAGAGTCATATACTTTGGAGGAGGTGTCAAACTTCACAACCAAATACTATGGTGACAATCTTCCCAGCGTGCATAATCCACCCCCTCATTACAATGCTGGCGATAATGAATCGAGTCTCAGCATCTTCCGAGGACAACTTGGAAGTGCAAGTGATGCGAGGTACAAGACCTTGAACCATGAAGAGTGGCGCCGTATCATGCTATATGTGTTGACCAACCTTTCCGAGGTGGAGCCGTATATTGTGTAAGTACTCAACATTGTGCCCAATTCACGAGTTTCCGTTTCACAAGTTTTCACTACTTAGCATCCAACCCCCTTTGTCATTTTTGATACAGGGAATTTCAACAACTATTTTGGCGTCGCTCAAGGGCTCCAACCCCGATGGAAATGGAGAGTCTTCTTAAAAATGGCGCGGGAAATTCACAACCCGATTTCATTTATTGGTTTCAACAAAAGGTAGTCTTGAATTCATAGTTCTATTCCATTTCGTTGTCCTCGAACTATGTGACAAACTATCCTGCATACGCTTGCAGGGCCAAACTGATTCATCCATGAGTGCCGAGTTGAGACAGGTTGCCGATGGTTTTAGTTACAGGGTCAAGTCGTTTAACGTTTATGACATGAATGGATATCGCTTCCACACAATGACATATGAGCAGAGTCGACCCAATTGAAGAACCACTAATACCGGCGTTTTTACGCCAGGTCAAGACGGAGTCGAGTATTACGGAAGAGTTGAAAAAATATACGAACTCAAGTTTCATGGTTCTGTACCGCTCACTCCAATCATTTTCAAATGCCATTGGTTTGATCCAACATTAACAAGACATACCCCTAGTGTTGGTCTAGTCGAAATTCGACAGGATTCAACGTTACAAGGTTAAGATGTGTACATTGTGACTCAACAAGCCATACAAATTTATTATCTCTCATACCTGTGCTAAACCTACCACCGTCTTCGGGGTTGGGATGTTGTGTATAAAGTATCGCCACACGGCAAACTACCTCTCCCAAACAACAAAGATTACAACAATGATAGAGAGTTTTTTCAAGAAGAGGGGCTACAAGGGAGTTTTGAGATAGACATATCCGACGAGATTGGAATGGAAGTCGACAATGAAAGGGAAGTTGACGAGGAAGGTCGAGATGAGGTTCAAAATATTCAGGACTTACAATTACTAGAGCGACTATGTTTAGGTAGAGACAGTGAAGACGACATTCCTCCTTCGGATTCTGCTGGTTATGTTGACATAGCTGATAGTGATGATGAGGATTACAATCCAGCTAATCCCGATTATGATGACTACTTCTAAAACATGTAGGACTCGCAATATTTAATATGTATTATGCTAATTTGTAGTTATATTTTCTTTATTTTCATTTATTTGCAAGTATTGTTTATCCTGACTAATTCGTTCACTCCTTTTGATTTCAGGTAACTAAACAAAGATGTCAGGCGGTCACAAGATGTCTTGGCTGAGCTCCTTGTACAGAGGTAGTGGTGGAGGAGACGGTAGTGGGTCCGACGCACCCGAGGGGTCCGGGAGCCGTAGTGTTCGCAAAGGTGGTGGAGGAGGGGGAGGGAAAGGGAGACGGAGAGGGCGGGGGGGGGAGGAGGAGGTAGTGGGAGTGGTAGAGGAGGTAAGGTGAGGAGGGGGAGGAGGGAGAGGACCCCTTCTCCTGTAGAGGACAAGGAGGAGGAGGAGGAGGAAGAGAGGGTGGAAGACCAGGGGAGCGAGAAGGAGGAGGAGCACGTGGAGGGGGACGAGGAGGAGGACGAGAGGAGGCCGAGGAGGGGGCGGCAGGATATGAGCAGGTGGTGTGGTTGCGTGGACCATCGCAACTCCCGCGACGTCCGATACCTCTAGCGAGACGCCCGATGATTCGGCCACTAGAGCCTAAGTAAGTATGTTAGTACTTATTTATTATGCATTACATATATTTAAAATTGCAATACTAACTAAAATTTTACCTTAAACACTCTTGCAGTGGGTGGTTTTTTGTGCAGCCTGGTGAGCACAAATGGAAGCCCAATGGTATCTTGGGTATTTTGTGCCGGCTGCACTTCCCCGGGCTCGTGATGCATATATACTACATGGCCAGCCCGGATGCTACTGATCACGAAAGAAGGAACTTTACCACCAAAGCGAGGCGGGTGGTCGGGGAGTTGTGGGTAAGTCATCCTCGCACTAAATTTTTACAAATATCACATTATGTTTCAATTTTTGGAATAATGATTGCAATTATCTTGTGGGTATATATGCTGGATTTCTGCAGGTGCGAGGAAGGCCCGCTCGAACGAGCGGGCTCACCAGGCTTGCTACAAGCTGGTGAAGGACATGCACTACGAGGCACGTGTCCAGGCCGTCATTGTGTACTGCGCCGAGTTCGAGAAGAGGAGTGTCAAGAAACCAGCCGCAAGGGACATTTTTCTCACGCGAGACCAGTACTTAAGAGTAAATAAATGCCATATCTACACATTTATTTTGTATTTGATATTACCATATGTCATGCACTTCATTATGTTTAGGTGCCTCCGAACTGGTGCGCAAACAAGGCCGAGTGCTGGTCTATGATGGTGGACAAGTGGATCAGCGAGGATTGGGCCCGCCAGCACGCCTTATGCCGGGAGCACCGCTTGATGATGCCGGGTCCGTCACATCATCAAGGGAGCCTTAGCCTCGGTGAGTACAAGAATAGTTGGGCAAATTCACTAATTTCTTCATTCTTTCTAAAGCTATATTTTTAATTCTTACTAATCATCTTGTTGACTTCTTGGCAGTCGGAGTCTTATCCAGGCCAGTCTTGCAACGACTTCACGGCGTACGCCATGTCTCACATGGGCAGGGCGACGTCGGACGTGGCCTACAACCCAGCGGCTCCACCAGAGGCCTACACAAACCCAAGCATCCACGCGCGCATCAATGTATACACGGAGGTGGGAAGGGCGCTCCACAGGGAGACTTGGATCCGACCACCGCGCCACTCTCTGGAGAAGCCATCATGAGGGCGGGACAAGGGAAGAAGCACGGGCGGTACTTGATCGCCAACAACTTGGTCGACACGGCGAGTACGCCCAGTCTCTCGCAGCTTAGGGCAAGTACCACCGACTCGACCCCGCCCATACGCCCACGTCCTGAGACTTCAGTGGCCAGCGTGCACCAGAGATAGATTAGTTTAGATTTAGTTGTCGTTCTTTGATTAAAATGAAACTTTGCTTCGTATTGTAACATGGAGGTTTAAATCATGTAGGCCGAGATGGAGGCTAAGTTTGAGGAGGAGAGGAGGTGCCGAATGGAGATCGAGGCCAAGCTGGAGCAGGAGCGGAAGCTGAGGGAGGAGCAGTCGGTTATGTTGCACAGCATGGCCATCTGGATGCAAGGACTTGGCGCGTCGATGAACTATGCGACGCCGCCTCCTCCCTTCGCCTTACCAGCTCAGCCTTACTTTCCTTCAGGACCTTCTAACACTCCCATGAGTATGCTTTGTTTGTAGATATTAATTATTATATCTTTGTTATTCTTACTCAAATTATGTGTTTCTATTTGCAGAATCAGTCATGGAACGCATCGAACGACCCTCCTCTGGACTAGAACTCGCCGGCGGCTCCGTGGCAATCTTGGCCCCCGCCCCCCCCACCTGACCGTGAGTGATACCTGCTCGTAGCTTGTACACTAGTGGACTTGGCGCGTCGATGGACTCTTAGCTTGTGGACATATTTTATGTATTGGACTTTATATATGTGATGGACTCGTTCTATGTGATATATGTGATGGACTCGTTCTATGTGATGGACTCGTTCTATCGGACTTGTGAGATGTGATGGACTCGTTATTTGTATCGATGCTATTCTCGTATTTGTCAATTATATATTTATTGTTATAACTGCCTGTAATGTCACTGCATTTATATATATTGTTGTTGTATTTATATTGAAAAACAGAGAAAAAAGAAAAAAAATGTGTCAACTTTGCCGAGTGCTTATGCAAAAACAATCGGCAAAGTAGCCTTCACATGTCACCAGAACACCCACTTTGCCGAGTGCTAAAGTCATGGCACTCGGCAAAGATTTGAAAGTTTGCCAAGAGCCAGGACCCAGCACTCGGCAAAGCGACCACGTGGCGGGACCCTGGGCGGCCGTTTTGCCGCGTGCTTGCCGTTAGGCACTCGGCAAAGATTTGAAAGTTTGCCGAGTGCCACACCCAGCACTCGGCAAAGCGACCCGTTTTGCTGAGTGCTTGCCGTTAGGCACTCGGCAAAGATGCCGCCCAGGGTCGCGCCACGTGGCTTCTATGCCGAGTGCCAAGGCACTCGGCAACGACTTTGCCGAGTGCCCGAAATCCGACACTTGGCAAAGACCACTGTGCCGTGGGAGGCTTTGCCGAGTGGTGTTTGCCGTGTTTGCCGAGTGTTACACTCGGCAAAGAGTTTGCCGAGTGCAAACTGTTCTTTGCCGAGTGTAACCGGCACTCGGCAAAGCGGCTGAATCCGGTAGTGACAGGTTTGGCGGGTTGCAGCCGGACCATGTACAGGGCGCTTACACAGAGTCCAGGCATTCAGAGGCTACTTCGAGCTACACCCAGGCGCCTCTATCACCTCTGGAGTTTAGCACATCTCTCGTGCCCTACACCTGGACAGAGAGGCAGTCCCACAGATCGCTGAGTTCGACAACCTTCCCTTCGCTGAGGCTGACCTGAGTCTTGCTACCACCAGTCTTTGCCTCGTTGCCTAGGACAGGTACACACTACCGGAAAACCAAGGGTTGCCGAGTGTTTCATTCTTTGCTGAGTGCAATCCCTCGGGCACTCGACAAACAAACCCTTTGTCAAGTGCCCCTTAAAAAACACTCGGCAAAAAAATTGCACTCAGCAAAAAAATTATTTGCCGAGTGCAAAAAAAAAACAGTCGGCAAAGAGCTCTTTGCCAAGGCTCACAAAAAAAACACTCGGCAAAGAGTGTCTTGACAAAATTTAAATCATCGAAATAAACTGTTTGCCGAGTGCTGGATCTATGGCACTTGGCAAACCTGAGCTTTGCTGAGTGCCAGATCAGGCAACACTCGGCAAATACGAAAATTTGGCGGGCGAAAGATCCGTGGCCAAATTGGCGCCTCCGCCATCCAAACTCCACCGCAAAATAAAAAACTCCACCGCATCTTCTTTATTTCCCCCTCCGGTCTTATCCTCTCCCCCATCGCGCTCCTCCCTCCTCTCCCCATGGCTCCTCCCACGGTGGCATGACGGCGACCGGCCCCTCCACACGCCACATGCCGGCCGGCCCCTCCTCTGCCTCCCCTCCCCTCCCCCCTCCGCTTGCCCCTCACTGACAGTGAGGAGCAGTGGCGGGGCGAGATGTGGCGGCGGCGCATAAAGAGCAGGGGTGGCCGGCGGGATACACAGCGGTAGCGTGGCGGGGTATCCACGACGGCGGAACCACGGGATCCACGATGGCGGCGCGGCGGGATCCGCGGCGTGGCAGTGGGATCCACGGCGCGCGGCGGGATCCATGGCTCGGTGGCGTGTCTACGGCGGCGCGGCGGGATCCACGGCGGAGGCTCGGCGGGCGCGGCGGGGTATCCACGATGGCGGCACCACAGGGTCCACGACGGCGGCGTGGCGGGATCCATGGCGGAGGCTCAGTGGGCGTGGCGGGATCCACGGCCAAGGCGCGGCGGGTTCCACGGCGGCAGGCATGGCGGCGGGATCTACCCCGAGGTGCTCTCTCTCTCTCTGTCTCCATACCGTGGTGGCCGGCGTGTGGCGGGGATGTGGCGGCGGCGGGGGATGTGGTGGCGGCGGCGGGGGATGTGATGGCGGCTAGGGATGTGGTGGCGGCGGCGGTGCTGTGGCAGTGGTGGTGTTTGTGTGTTTTTTTATTTTTATTCAAAAAATGTTTGCCGAGTGCCCGATGAAAGGCACTCGGCAAAAGAGCTCTTTGCCGTTACCTTTTTTACCGTGTGCGTGTTGCCGTGTGTTACACCCGGCAAAGCCTTTGCCGGGTGTATTTGGGACTTCGCCGAGTGTCCCTAGCACTCGGCGAACATCCGGACTCCGGTAGTGACATCCTGGAGCTCGAGCAGAGGGGCCGTCGATACCTCAGCCAGATGTTCGACCTTTAGGAGATCTACAAGAGAGAGGTCTCCCACACTGAGCGTTGGAAGCGCGCCTACCAGGACTTCCAGCATGAGGCAGGCTACAGGGAGGGAGAGCTACTGACCCTTGTCCACCACCTTGAGGTAGAGAACACCGCCCTGAGAGACAAGGTCCAAGATGTCGAGCTTGGAGCTGACTGGTACGTGAACAAGATGCTGGAGATTGAGATGGACCGAGACGACCAGAGAGAGGAGCTCAAGAGCCGCACCAAGAGTGAGCAGGGAGCAGCGTGACACAAGATCCTACTTCGGACCCAGCTCGAGTACACGAGAGAGGAGCAGGACGAGGAGCGCATCCGCGCTTTTCACAACCTTGGGTACCTGATCCGCTCCATGAAGAAGACTGAGTGTGCGAAGGACCACTGCGAGCGAGTGATGAAGGCTTGGGTGAAGTCTGATGAGAAGCGCATCCAGGAGTTGGAGGAGCTTCAGGAGCTGCTTCCTGAGGAGTCTCGCAAGAGGCTGCTGTTGACACTTGTTATCATATAAAATCTATAGTCAACCAACATGGGAAATGGACCAAAATGCAATTCAAACATAGACTTAGGGGTTTATCTGATAGAATTTCACGAGTTTTGGTGAATTATATATTTTCAGAGACTAAATAGGAAAACAGCGAGAGTTATCAAGCCATATGATTTCAAGACGTATCCCGAACGTAATCCAACTTGGCTCCTATGAAAGAAGACACTAGAAGGGATGAGAAGACACCAGGACGAAGCAGAGCCAAAGTGGATGACAGGTGGGGTCGCCGAGCCTAGTTGACTTCGAACCTATCTTATCCTTGTATCATATTCTTTTATCTTTTTATCCCTTTATTCTTTTCTTTTCTTTTTCATCATGAATTCCACTCCTATCTATCAATATTCCCAACCCACGAGTGCAAGCTATAGGCACCAATCTTTAGAGCCTATCCTAGCATCTACCTATGGGCTGCACCTAGATCTTATAGATATGGTTCGGAAACTATCCTTCTAAGGAGAAGACAATGCCAACCGATACACACACCTACGAGAGCTTAATCTGATCTGTAACTGCCTCCACATAGAAGGCATGTCTGATAACACCATACGATGGAAGCTATTTCTGTTCTCCTTGACAGGAAAAGCTAAACAATGGTATAGATATACCATAAGGAGTGTGAAAGGAGATTGGGGAACACTATGCTCTAAGTTTTGCTTAAAATTCTTCTCCATCTCTAGAGTGGCTAGCCTTCGGAACAGGTGTTGACAATCCTAACGTTGCTACTAGAAATAGAGTTAATCTTACTCCCAGTAATAATGCCAAAAATTCATGGTATATGTAAGCCTACAGAATGATGAACGATCCGCAAGTGCACGGATACCGTGAGCACTTCACCCAGGAAGAGGGTTTCAAATATTGTATCCACATGGAGAAAGGTGAGAGAGTGCCTAAGGTTATAGCTGATCCCTGAGTAGCTTATGAAGGACTGAGAGAATAAAGAGGTAAAGGAGATCACTATGGTTGTCTAGTTCTTATCCTTGCAAGATATGATCCTATGGGGACATTAATCATAAGGAGAGACACTAGCATAGAGTGCAATCCTTAGCAATAGGGCTATGCTAGTCCAACAGACAGGAGGTGGACTACAGAGGATTAACAGGGCTAGAGGTCACCCCCCGTTAGCTACCACCGATCCTGAATATAGGGTGCATCCACAAGCAACCTAGGTCTAAGTACCACACTTGCACCTATGATTACTCCTCTAATCTATAGATTCATATAGATTAAAGTACTCAAAAGAGAGTTGCAAATACTTACTCAAATAAGAAGTTGATCCACCATAGAATCTCAAAAGCAAGTCCCAGATGGAAGTTGATCCTGGAGGTACAGGATGAAGAGGAGTCATCGACAAGCCCGGCACTTCCTCAAGCAGCTCTTCCCTTCACCCACGCTCTAGATCTCTGACGAGACTAGATGGAATCTCACTTGAAGACTACCACTACTAGAAAACGGGCCTTGGGCACCGGCTGAGAAGGGCCAAAGGCACCGGTTTCCCAACTGGTGCCCCGCAACCGCGACCAATGGCCTCGCCTTAAGACACCGGGTTTTTCAACCGGTGCCTTAGGCTTCCATTGGTACCGGTTGGAAAGACCATCCAGTACCAAAGAGGCTGCCATGCTGACGTAAGGTGGCAGCCCCTTTGGTACCGGTTGGTATTTCCAACCGGTACCAATGACCTTTTCCCTTTTTTTTCCAAATCCAGTTTTGTTTGTTATATTTATTACTGTTTATTCTTTTATAATTACTAAACGCACTCAAGCTCTACAGTACTATACGTTCATTGGTCGTTTGTGTTCGTTTTCAGAGAATATTTGAATCTAACTAAAAGTGAAATGCGAGCATATAATTAAGCTAATTAGGTGAACTAATATATTTACAAATTTACAAACATCAAGGCATAATGTTTAAAAATATTTACAAATGTACAAGTCATGTTAGCAGTCCAACTACTAGTCCCCTCAGGAGGTCGATGGAAGTCCTCTATAGATGTGACCGTCGTGGTAGAACTCGCCTCTAGGATCCAAGATCTCGTTCAAACTGAATCCGGCGAGCTGCTCGCACACTGCGTTGATCCGATCGGTAGAGTAACATTCATCCCCCATTTGAGACATCTATCATTTAGAAAAAAAGGATTAACATCATGTGCGTTAGTACAATTATGAAAATATACTAGTGAATGGTTTGGACGTACTCTCGTTTCTTCATCAGTAGCCTTCCCGCATGGAGTCATGATGTGCAAGTAGTCGCATACGTAGTACCCGCACCAATCAGTTCCTTGTTGTTGTCTCGCACACTTAAGGAGAAACAAATAAATTACTCAATTTAGAACAATTTGGGATTATATACTTAACTAGACAAATCTTTATGAATGAACATACCAGATAATCCATGTTAACGTTCAGTTCGGGCCTCCATTGACCACGTCCTTTGTTATTTTTCACAAATTTTTTCCAAACCCTGCGCTCAAAGTTAAGTTTGATATTCAGGAATTGTTATTAATAGAAAAAGGATTTGATTGTGCAAACCGAACTTACCTGTTCAAGGGGTCTATGATATGTTGGATTACGGACTTTGGATTTCTCATTGAGTCAAAGACTATAAGATTGCTGGTCTCTACGGAAAGTATGAGTAAAATCCAATGATAACTGTAGATATAGATAGGTTATATACATAAATGTATTAGACAACTTAGTATTTATTTAGTAATATAACAGAGGATTGAGTCGACCAAGGCTTACCCAAAGTTGTATGGTATGAATATATAGGATTTGTAATTTTGCCTAGTCAACGAATCGTACATGTTTTGGCACGTTTCCTTGTAACTTTCGTTGATCAATTTCTGGTTGAGTAGCAAAGGAGACATGAAGCCGATCTGATGGTGCCATCCATGTTTTCGGCTTCTTTGGGTCTCCTGTCTAAACGATGCAATAGAAATTTTATAATGCACACATAAATTATGATCTTGTTAACAAAAAGTATTAATGTAGAGGTAAGTGATACTTACAAAACACAAATGGTGATGATAGAGGCGTCGAGGGCTTGTCGATGGTAAATGTGATATAAATTTTGGAAGTACACCCAGAAGTCGTCCTCCCCGCGGAAGAAATCATGGTCACGATACTTGACTCCAAACATTTTCCCTTCGTCATTCGCCATTCGCAGGTACCATCTATGCAAATTGAACATCTGCGTGCCTAGACTTTTCTCCTCTTCCTCAGTGACAAAAGGTTTTCCATGCTGGAATGGAGTAATAGCACGAGCGACGGTGATTTTTGCCTCCACATGCCCCGTTGCCTCCTCTAGCGTTAATCCAATTTCAGAAAGAAATATTGCAGCCTGTAGGTCCGCCTGGAGTTGTACGTCCGTCAGGTGGACTGGCAACCCTAGCACCCGGAGGGGCTCGAGTTCTTTTTGTTGTGTGCCAAGCTGAGGAATGGTCTTGCCACATTTTTTTCTTCAGATTTCTCACCTTGTGTGCCTTTGTCAGAGTACGATCATAGTCCGAGGGTAAGCTTTTTGGTTTTGGTGGGTTGTCTAGGTTTGCGAGAAGCTTTTTCCCTAGTTCTAGAGGTACCTTTTCCCTCGGCGGGGGAACTTAGGCTTCAATTGTTCTTTTATATATCGAGCAGTCTCCTCTTCCAACTCCTCAGCAGTTTTCTCGTAGGTTAATTGTCTTTCGACCGTTTTCTGCTTCTTCTTTGAGGGTCCAGCCGCTGGGAGGGATGCTGTCTTTTTCTTTCCCTTTTCTGGCGCAGGAGGAGTTGGAGTACTCATGGCTCTTTGCGCCGGCTGTTGACGTTCACTAACGCCCTGATTTGTATACCGCAAGTGCACGGTTCATGGTAGCTTTTCCCTTAGAGTATTCCCCCAAGGTTTATCAATCCGTGAACCTTTGATAGATATGAGTGATGTACGAAGGTTGATCTCATCCATGAATATCGGTAAGGATAAAACATGACTGAAGGCATGACTAAACCTATCACACGCATTCTAGTTGTAGTTCTAGCTAAACGAGTAAGCTCAACATGCATCTCAGACAAAGCCTCTTTAAATCAAAACCTCCAATCCGATCCCTCGATACCCAACCTACTAAGTGGCAACGGCCTGTCACGACGCCACCCCTTTCAACGGGATACCCTGAAGCGAGTCGAACCCCCTTTGGGTAGATCCGGTATGAACTCCTAGCCACCATAGCTACAAGAACACCCCATGCAATCTATCTCGAGAATAGATCTAGGAATAAGCGCACCCAAAGCAAGAACGAAATCGAAAGAGGAGAGACATGATCGCTAAATAGATCGGATGACATGAAGACATTACTCACATAATAGATTCGTTTGGATCGCCACCACCGCGTATACACCATTAACGACTCCAACTAGCTCATGAACTCCACCATGACACAACCACGCAGGGAGGCCATGGCGGCTAGGGATGGCCTAAGCCATCTCCTAAACAATTTCGAAGACTTGCGGCGGCCGTCGTATCCCTCCGGTCTTGGCCCTAGGTTTTTGTCGAGTTCTGGTTGGATGGATGCCTCGAGTTGAATAAGGTGCGAGCTATTTATAAGCCGAGGAAGCCACCGGTCGAAGGGGAGGCCAAACCGCCTCAGAAAAGGTCTGGGCCGGCTGGCCCCATGGGCCTAGGCCGGCCGGCCTACCCCTTTTCGGGCTCGCCTCGGTCTCATTTTTGGCATGTAGACTCCTCGCATCTTCTAGAGTTTCTGTCCTTCACGATTGCACCCCTTTGGATGTTGTTATCTTGGAGATATCTTCGAGGAAAGGATAGGATAGGGAATCCTTCCTTAAATCTTCATTTGCTTTGCTTAATCCCGAAGTATCTTGATCTCATCTTCGTGGGCTTGGTCCTTTGGGCTTACTTGGAGGATGGATGTGCATGAATGTGCTTCGAATCAACATGGGCTTTGGTCCTTCCTTTGGGCTTTGGCCTTCGTCTTTCTCCGTGTTAGTGCTCGATCACGGGGCTCGTCATTTCATGCTCCAAAATAGGCCAGAAACCTGCAAAAACGAAGTTCCTCCAAAATATATGTGCAAATGTGAAAATGACCAATAATTAGGCCGGGGTTAGGATGGTTAGTGATTTTAATATTGAATTCATGCCATTATCAAGGATAAACAAGGGATAAAAGGGGTACTTAAGGAGCGCCAACATTCCCCCCATGCTTAAACCTTGCTCGTCCTCGAGTAAGTCCAGGAGCTTTGCTAATAAAGAAATCAGCATTGCCCCTCAATGTCCTCTCTACACTTAGTCATACATAACAAGACATATTGCTCTCTCAAGTATTTAGCATTTAAGTTCTTGTTTTGACCGGCTACTTTTTCATTATGGAAGATAGACTAGCAATTAAAGAACAAGCCACAATAATAGATAAATGCAATGCTCTCAAACTTAAACGAACTTCAAACCTTTACCTTGTTTCATCGTGAACAGTTTTCAAAAGAATGCATATCAAACATAAGTGAGGTTCTCTTGCAAAAGATCATGGAAATACTCATCTCATCAAGTCGTTCAAGCCTACATTAGATTGTCTTCAACCTATTCTACTAACATGTAAAAGTGGAAGGCTTATGTGGAGCTTGGTAGGTAAAAACAATCCTAGCAAAACATTATATCCGAAATATTGTCAAACTAAGAGAGAGATCTATTGGATTTACTGAGACTAGTCAAAAAGGCCATTGGAAAATAATGTTGGAGAGGGGGAAAGATGAAACACACACATTTAGATAGGTGGACATGCGCAAGTGGCAAATGGATGATCCCGAGACACAAATGAAGTTCTCGTTATCGGATTGCACATGGTTGGAAGATTTGAGTATGGAATAGTTCTTCAAAGTAACTTGGAAAATTAATGAAGCCAAAAAGAACTAAGGAGCATTTTATTCTTCTCCTTTTTTTTCTTTCATTTTTCTTTTCTTTTCTCCTTTTTTTTCATTTTTCTATTTTTCTCTTTCTTTTTGCTCCTTAGAACTTTTGATAGCATAGAATACTTACCCAGCCATCCCCCCATGCTTGAACGAATGCTCGTCCTCGAGTATGAATAGTGGGAGAACCAACTAGCTAGGGTAAGTATCTCAAATTCACCTTCTTCTTCGTAGAACCACTTGAATCTCCGGGGAGCCTTGTCTCCCAAAACTTTTCTTTATATGATGCCCTTGATTCTTTTGATTCCGACGAAATGATAATCCATACTCAAATTGGGTTGTGGTCAAGGAGGTAATCACAAAAAGATATTTTTGGTTTAGGGTGGATATCCAGCGAGGTTTGTAAGATTCCCGAAGTAGAAACTCACAATGCATGGATAAATAGGCTAGCAAAAAGAAGGTTACACAAAAAGAACGGAATGACCAGCTTCTTAGTCTCATACCAAAGAAATCAATCTTAATCCAACTCATCAAAATATAAGTTTGCAATCTAAATGTTTCATCATGAAAGAATATGTTTCTATAGGCTTTGGTAGGTAGAACTTTGTAAGAGATTCACAAATGTAGATAGCATAGGAATTAAGTTTTCAAATTAAACAATCACAAGGTGTAAGGTCATCGGTAGACTTAAATCAAAGAGCAACATAGAATATGTGGGTTTATAATTTAGTCATTTAACCTCCACAAATAAAAGAGCCGGTATTTAATCATTTTAATTCCATTTAATTGAGAGAAAATGGTCAAGTCATATACAACATAGCGTAGGTAAAACAAAGCAGCAACTTTCATCATTTTTCCATAAGCAAAAGGCATTGCCAAAATGTATCAATGTGGTGAGCTCAAAGTGATGGTGATCCTACACTTATTGAAAACAAAAACAAAACTAGGTTGTACTCCTAGTAGCCATGTTATTATAGGGAGAGATATACAAAGGTTGCATCTTTGGTTGAAGGCATATATGTACAAGCATTTAGAAAAAGAGAGTTGAGGGAGAATTACCATCCTTCTCGATGCTCGTAATGAAGTGTAGCGCGGCCTCCCCCATACTTAAGCATTGTGCTAAGCATAGAAGAAGAATCATGAGCATCTTGTGGCAACTGTGATTATCTTACCCCATAGGATCTTTCTTCCTTGTCCACGAAATCCTCCCCCATGCTTAGCATGATGCTAGGCGTGGAAGGAGAAGATGGACCATCTTGAAATTCTTGAAGTCCTTCCCTCATGTGTATGAATATTATCTTCAATGTGTCTTCACCTTTGTTGCCTCAATTTCCTTCAACTTCTTCTTGTACTAAGTCATGGTCCCAATCCTTGCTTCTCATCGTCGTCGCCACCTTCAATTCCTCGTTGTCTCATTGCTGCCTCATCTTCACGAATTTTTCTTTCAATTTCCAGAATAGAACCTGTACTGAAACATTGCTCCATTGCGAAGTGCACAAATTTTTCTTTCAAATGAGTCATTATTCGCCCAAAATTGATTCCGAACAAGAGAGTTATGTCCATTTTATCCCAGTGCTGCAATCTGTCCCGACGAATTTCAGAACGCGCAACGTCCAATGTTCTTGCCATATCTCCTTGTACGGGTCTTCAAATTCATTGATCTTGAATGCGTTGGAATGGGAATTTGATGGAGCTTCTGAATATCAACTTTTTGCTTCTTGTACAGCTCTGAACATGTTCTCAAATTGATGAAAACAGCTGCGTCCTTCTCGGGTTTCGACGATGTTGACGATCTTGATTGAAATTCTTTTGGTCTTGAACTCATGGGAGCGCTTCTTCATGCCTGCAAAACATTTTAAACACACACTACCCCCGGGGTGATGGTCGGGAGTAGAAACAAATACCAACAAACCTAACATTCCTAAGATCTCAATTTGTGGCATAGCTAGCTTAGCGAAAAAAGAAAAAAAAAACTAGTGAGTGTACGTGTGTGCTAGTGTAAATGCAAATGAGAGGAAGGTATATAAACAAAGACAATGTTTACACCTAGTTCTAAACAGCATGTTTACAACTAGGTTGCCGAACTTCTCCATAGCCAAAAAGACTTATTTAACCAAGGTCAAAACACCATGTCTATCCCAAGATCAATAGGCCTTCATAGCACAAGAAAAAATAAAGCGCATTACAAAGCTTATAAACCAACCAAATGCAACCTCATAGCTTGGTAACTAAACGATGATGGTCTTCAATCATGTCTAAACACCATGTTTACACAAGATTGCAAAAAGGAAAATGCTCACATGAAGCATTAACATGGATATGAAAGCTTTCATCAATAAAGTTGAGACCAAGCTAGCAAAATGAGTGCATGAACAATGAAATGGATGGAAAGTGCAAATGCAAAGTTAGCAAAAACAAGTGTTAGCAACGTTGAAAGGACCTTTCGATGTTTTTCCGCAACTAGCTTATTCAAAAACAATTGCTAAGAGTGACAAAAAGCCTTCGCGACACTTCATAAGAAGTGAGGCTTTTGTCAATGAAAAAGGTTATTTATCAAAAAAGGACCAAGCGACCGAGCTAACAAGGTTTTAGAAGTAGGTTTATGGGTTTCCTATATTTTTGGCTTAAAACAAAAATTTTGAAGAGAGAGTGTTGGGTATAGAAATTCTATCTAAGGTGGTTTCAAAAAAAACTTGAGAGAAACAAGAGTTAGATTTTTTTTTTGAATGAAAAACATACCCTATGGTTTTGGGATTGCTCTATGAGTGGTTTTCCTAAGGGTTTTAGGATCTCAAAAGCGAGGCTACTTAATGTTTTTAGAAAAGGTTTTTTTTAAATGCAACATGCAATGCAATGCAAGGGTGAGACGAACAACATGGTATGCAATGCAAAACGGGATGGGTGAACAAAATGATATGACATGATGAGGTGGTTTAAAACAAAACAAAAAGTTAGCCTAAGTTAACTAACCACAAATTTAGAATCAAAGGGTGGTACAATGCTTCATAAATCTCTCTAAAAGGGACACAAAGAAAAAGACTCTAAACACTAATAGGCACACAAAAAGGTCTACATGTTTCCCAAGATCAAATAACAAAGTGCTCCCTCAATAACATTTAGAACGAACAACATGAAGTTGTGGTTTTTATTAGAGCAATGGTACAATGTTACTTGATATTCCGATTAAAGAGTGCAATGTAGACGGTCATATTAATATATATAAAATAAAAGATCGTGTTGCCTCCCGCAAAGCGCTTCATTTAGAGTCATAGAGCTCGACTTTCTTACATACCTTCTCTTTGATGCGAAGCCATGGTCCTTCATGCAAGAGGTGAAGGTGTTCCATGCAGCTCTTATTCCACTTCCCATGTTGGACATGATCAATCACGCTTAATGGAAAACTTGCCCAATCGTCTCTCACATCATCGTCACCTCCTTCTTTGTTGTCCTTCGTCGCTACCTTTCTTTTCATGAATTTTTCTCTCTGTCCAGATTGGGAGTTGCACCAACCAATTGATCCAATGCAAGGTGCACAGAATCTTCTTTCCAACAAGTCTTCATTACCCAAAACGCATTCCAATTGAGGGAGTTATGCCCCTTTTTCCCCGTTACTGCAATCTGCCTCATGCTGATTTCAGCACGTGCATCTCCGATGTTTGAGACATAGCTCCTCCCGTGGGTATTCAATTGTATCGATCATGGATGCATTGAACTGAGGACTTGATGGAGATCCTGAATATTCAACTTTCTTGCATTGTAAACCTCTGGACTTGTGCACAAAATTGATGAGGCTTAGCGACGTCCGTTCTTGAAACTTGAAGATGTTGATGATGGTGTTCAAAATTTTGGGCACGGTTTCCCTCCTCATCATTTGAGTTTCATGTCCTGCATGGTTAGTGAAATCCCGGGCTTCTCCCGACATGTGCTCTTTTAGGGTCATGAGCTTGACCAAGCGCAAAGCAAGATCGAGATTTTCAATTATTTGTAAACATATGCAACATAATCACATCCTCAATTAAATTTCATCAACAAGGCATGGTGTAATTAAATGCGGCATGTGTTTCTTGCATAGCGCGGCGCTCATTATTAGGCAGAGGTTCTTTAAGCATGAAATCAACATTCTCAAGAAACTCTAGCCTATCATCATGAAAAGAACAAGGCATAGAATTTAAACTTTCATTCCGGCTATCGGTTCGAGCATGAGATTTTTAAATATTATCAACAAACCCAATAGAAGCTTGAGAATTCAGTGTATACCTTAGCCTCGGAGCTTTTTCATACACAATGGAGTTGTGGTGCTTTGTGAAAGATGTCATCTTGATGCACTCTTCGTGGTTTGCTTCTCACATCTCCATGTGTTGATTGTTGCGCTCTTGTAATCTGTCGTGGTTTGTTTGCAACATCTTCGTTTGTCGAAAGTCGACCGCTTGTGTCTTCATTTGCCAATGTCATTGGGGTTCTTCCTCTACTCCAAGCCTCTGAATTTTATCATGTACTCTTGATGAAAACATTGCCCAAGCTCCCCTTCATTGTTGTCATCGTCATCTTTTCTATCTCGTTCTCATCGCGTTGCTCCTGCCTCTTCTTCGTGGAATATCTCCTGTATACTCAACAGAACATATACCAAAATATAGATCTATTGAAATGTTTATGAAATTACCTTTCCAACAAGTGGTCATTCGCTTTAATCGGAGTCAAAACGAGAGAGTTATGACCGTTTTACTTTAGCGTTGCGTGCTGTCCAGAAAATTTCAGAGTGCATGACCTTCGATGTTTTGGCCATAATTCCTTGTAGGAAACTTCGATTGACTTCATTCTTGATTCGTTGGAACCGGAACTTCATGGGGCTTTTGAATATACAGAAATATGCTGCTATTTTCTTCTGAGGTCGAGCTGGACATTGATGAGAATAATATCTTCTTGTGAATTCATCCGAAGATGTCAATGATCTCGATCACGTGGTCTTTGGAGCGTAGTGTCGTGCGTCCCTAGGCTTCTAGGTCATCACCATTGATTACCAGCAATCACAGCTTCAATGATGTGTCTTCTCCATTGTTCTTGCTTTACCCAAGGTGTCGGGATTGGAAGATGCTCATGTGCTTCGTGTTGATGATCCGAACGGTTTCCTTCCTTAATAGCATCACTCGATTAGAAGTATATCGGGCATCTCACTGGAGAAGATAGGTGGTGTTGTGGTTCTTCTAATCTTGTTGCCTCCAGTTTTGGTCAACTTCAAATCATCATCTTTTGTGTACACAGCCTTCCAATCATCATCGTCATCACCTTCTTCGTCGGTTGCTACTGCCTCTGTCCTCGTTGAATTCCTCTTCATCCAATGCAGAACATGTACTAAACTTCCACTCCATTGCAAGGTGCACCAAATTATCTTTCCAACAAGTGGTTATTCACCCCAATTATACTCCGGATAAAGAAGTTATGCTCGTTTTATTACAGCGCTGCAATCTGTCCAGAGGGATTTCAGAACGCGCAGCGTTGAAAGATTTTACCATAACTCTTCACACCGATCTCCAAAGCTGATGGTTCTTGATCCGTTGGAAAGAAGACTCGATGGAGCTTCAAAATAATCTATTATTTGCTCATGGTACTTCTCTGATCTTGGACGAAAAACTCATCATATCAGTAACACTTCATAGATGATGATGATCGCACGATTCTCTTCGCGGGCATGCTTCATACCTATTGCTTGAACAAACAATTCTTCCCAAAAACATCAGTCTTTGAAATTAATTGACACGGCGGCATACCTTATTTATCATATTTTTTTTTAGGGAGTGGGGACTCGATAGCGGATGCTGGGCCACTAACAAAAGTTGGCACCTACCACTAAAGAGTGAATCTTGATGTTGTTGCCGTCATGTCGATGTGGACATTGTCAATGTTCCATGTTGAGGCTCCTCGATCATCTTGTTGCCGATTGTTGAAATTTGTCGAAGTGGATTATGGACTTCTCGAAATCCAAGTTTGGTGTCTAGCTTTTTCCACCTGCTTTCAAGGACACAAACAAGAAAACAAGGGTATATGCAATAATAAAAATTAGGGTTAGTCCAAAAAACTAGATAGATCGCCCTAGGGTTCGAGTTGCCGATCCCCGGCAACGGCGCCAGAAAAGCTTGTTGACGTTCACTAATGCCCCCGATTTGTATACCGCAAGCGCACGGTTCGTGGTAGCTTTTCCCTTAGAGTATTCCCCCAAGGTTTATCAATCCGTGGATTGACAATGAACTTACTAGGGTTTTCCATCTAATCTAACGGATCTATCCTAACATGAAGCATTAATTGC
This sequence comes from Panicum virgatum, assembly GCF_016808335.1. Classification (NCBI taxonomy): domain Eukaryota; kingdom Viridiplantae; phylum Streptophyta; class Magnoliopsida; order Poales; family Poaceae; genus Panicum; species Panicum virgatum. The sequence goes on along the minus strand of NC_053143.1, from coordinate 19,520,088 downwards.
ATATAAAAGGTGAACCTTTGATAGATATGAGTGATGTACGAAGGTTGATCTCATCCATGAATATCGGTAAGGATAAAACATGACTGAAGGCATGACTAAACCTATCACACGCATTCTTGTTGTAGTTCTAGCTAAACGAGTAAGCTCAACATGCATCTCATCCAAAGCCTCTTTAAATCAAAACCTCCAATCTGATCCCTCGATACCCAACCTACTAAGTGGCAACAGCCTGTCACGACGCCACCCCTTTCAATGGGATACCCTGAAGCGAGTCGAACCCCCTTTGGGTAGATCCGGTATGAACTCCTAGCCACCATAGCTACAAGAACACCCCATGCAATCTATCTCGAGAATAGATCTAGGAATAAGCGCACCCAAAGCAAGAACAAAATCGAAAGAGGAGAGACATGATCGCTAAATAGATCGGATGACATGAAGACATTACTCACATAATAGATTCATTTGGATCGCCACCACCGCGTATACACCATTGACGACTCCAACTAGCTCATGAACTCCACCATGACACAACCACGCAGGGACTATGGCGGCTAGGGATGGCCTAAGCCATCTCCTAAACAACTTCGAAGACTTGCGGCGGCCGTCGTCTCCCTCCGGTCTTGGCCCTAGGTTTTTGTCGAGTTCTGGTTGGATGGATGCCTCGAGTTGAATAAGGTGCGAGCTATTTATAAGCCGAGGAAGCCACTGGTCGAAGGGGAGGCCAAACCGCCTCAGAAAAGGGATGGGCCGGCTGGCCCCATGGGCCTAGGCCGGCTGGCCTACCCCTTTTCGGGCTCGCCTCGGTCTCATTTTTGGCATGTAGACTCCTCGCATCTTCTAGAGTTTCTGTCCTTCATAATTGCACCCCTTTGGATATTGTTATCTTGGAGATATCTTCGAGGAAAGGATAGGATAGGGAATCCTTCCTTAAATCTTCATTTGCTTTGCTTAATCCCGAAGTATCTTGATCTCATCTTCGTGGGCTTGGTCCTTTGGGCTCTCTTGGAGGATGGATGTGCATGAATGTGCTTCGAATCAACATGGGCTTTGGTCCTTCCTTTGGGCTTTGGCCTTCGTCTTTCTCTGTGTTAGCGCTTGATCACGGGCCTCATCATTTCATGCTCCAAAATAGGCCAAAAACCTGCAAAAATGAAGTTCCTCCAAAATATATGTGCATATGTGAAAATGACCAATAATTAGGCCGAGGTTAGGACGGTTAGTGATTTTGATATTGAATTCATGCCATTATCAAGGATAAACAAGGGATAAAAGGGGTACTTAAGGAGTGCCAACACCGGCGGAGACGGTAGTGAAGGAGGTGGTAGTGGGGACGGCGGTGAGGTAGGCCGCGGAGACGGGCGATCAGATTGCACGGGAGCCGTTGTGCTTGCAGTAAGTTTGATGTCGGCCTTGCGCCATAGAACGACCCCGTGCAGTGCGTCTCCCAATGTCTTCTCTCCATCCCCTCCAACGAAGTCGAGCTCAAGATCCTCATTGTTTCCAACTATCTGCTCGACTGTGACGGAGGTGTAGCCATGGGGTATCGGCCTTCCATGAATTGTAGTAGAAGGATTCAGGGGTAGGGCTGACCCGTATGCGACATGAATGGATATATTTCTTGCTCGCACATGAAGCTCGCACAGTGTCGGCATGGTGACATCATCCACTGGATACCTCTAGTCATCTACCGCTGTTGGCTCAATCTGGGGTTGCTGTTCCGCTTGTACGTAGGGAGCCACCGTGGATGCACAACTGCTGCGTCGCTGAGAGGCCGGGCTTATCACAAGATTCGGGTGCGACCCAGCAGTGCCCCTTTGGCTCAGAGCTAGCTGCACCGCCTCATTGACCCTAGCGTCCATCTGAGATTCCATGGACGCAACCTTCTTGTTCATCTTTTCTTCTATGGCACGAAGTTTCTCTTCCTGTTCGGCTTTTCTCTTTCGGTGAGTCTTGTAAGAGGGATCTCTGGCCCAAGCAACTTTCCATGGGACCACGCCAATGCCGCGGGCTCATCCAGGGTGTTCCGGATTCTTTAATGCCCTTGTCAGGTCATCATTCTCCCTTTGAGGATGGAATGTTCCTTGTTGAGTCTCATCTATTGCAGCGACTAGATCGCGGGACACTTCTTGCATATGCTCGGGCACGACCAAACTTCCATCCAACTAGTTTAGTGTCACGCCATTAGCAAATAACCACCACTTGGATCTATCCGGCCAATCCCAAGTCGTCGGCCTGATGCCTCTATCCATAAGGTCCTGCTCCATCTTCTGCCATTTTTTAACTGACTTCTTGTACCCTGCAGCCCCAAGGTGGTGGCTGTACTTCTTATTTGCTGCATTCACCTTGGGTTGTTCAGATTTTTTTTTGGGCTTTCTCTGATAGTTTGTATTGTTTGAACTCCTCCCAGTATGGTTTAACCTGAGGAAGATCGTCCCAGTTCGGCTCCTTATCCTTCTTGATGTAATTGGTGTACAACTTCTTCTTGAAAGTTGCAAAGGCAAGGGCCATCTTTCTCAAGGCACATTTCTTCACAAGTTCTTGGTCAACTCCTTCAGAAAGAGTGAACATATCCTTGAGTTCTGCCCATAGCATTTCCTTCTGATGTGTAGGCACGACGTGTTACTGTTCTTCGGGTTTGGTCGTTTTCCATAGTCTTGTGGTGATCGGAATTCTTACCCGAACAATAACCCCACATTGGTTGACAAGTTTTGTGCTAGCATCCTCTGGAGCACTTGGACAGCCCTCTGCGTCCACTTCTGTGATGACCTGTCTTCCCTCCATTTTCTTGGTTGGCCGGCGTCTCCCTTTTGACTAGCTCAACGATGTCGATGCGGAGGTCGACTCAATTACAGAAAAGATATGTTAATCGCAAAACTAATCTACCGAAGTCACCATGCATATAGTTTTAAGATTCGTACTGGAACATGCTGCTATTGATTGGGCGGCGGCACAAAGTCATCATCTTCTTCATCGGCATCTCCAGACATATTCAGGAACGAATCAGCTGTCCGAGCATCTTCTTCAGCGATTGGCTGGGAGGTGTTGGCCCTCGTATCTTCGTTTATTGCGTCCAACATGTATTGCCCGGCGGCCTGCTCATCACCGAAGGGGTCCATCCTAAACTGAAACCGTAAAAATGTGTTAGAGTATATGTCCATCCTTAAATGAAGCAGGAGAATTCAATTCTTTGAACAAATATGCGTGTTTGAGAGAGAGTGTGTGTGTGTAAGTTAGAGGGACAGAGAAAGAGAGAGAGAGTTAGTGAGTGTGTGTGTGAGTCAGTGTGTGTGTGTGTGTGTCTGTGTGAGTGTGTGTCTCGAGGGTCGATACTTTATACAATTGTGTTAGAGTGTGTTAGAGAGAGAGAGAGAGAGAGAGAGAGTGTGTGTGTGTTAGAGTGTATTAGACAGTGTGTGTGTGTGTGTGTGTCGTGGAACAGGGTCGAGGAACCGGGTCGAGGAACGGGGTTGAGGGTTGAGGGACGAGGTCGAGAATCGAGGGACGGGGTTGAGAGTCGGGGTCGAGGGTCGAGGAATGGCGAATGCGTGAGTTAGAGAGTGAATACGAAATTACTCGTCGTCGTTACTCGTCGCCGTTACTCGTCGTTACTCGTCATCATTACACGAGTTACATGATAAATACATGAGTTACAGAAATACATGATAAATACATAAATACAAGCATTATTCACTCTCTATTTAAATACATGATTAAATAAAGTCTCTCTAATAACTAAATTCTATAACTAAATTATACACTATATATAATGAAAACATTGTACACTATTTGCAAGATGAAACATGGGTCAAAATGTTAAAGATATGGCTAAATACAAGTCTCTCTAATAAAGTCTCTCTAATAACTAAATACATGAGTCAAAATGTTAAAGATATGGCTAAAACAAGGTTCTAAGGGCTTATTTGCAAGAAACCAGGGGCTAGATCATAATTAAACCTTAGATTTGAGGACTAGATTGAACAAAGAAGAGGGCTGGACGGCGGGTTCAAAACCTAGAAAGCTTAGGGTCCTAAATAGAAGAAAAAGGGCCTCTCTGGAATTTTTGAACTGCAGGGTGGACCGCGGGTTAATTCGGAAAAAACCCGAGGGCTCTTTAGCAAAAAGACCAGGGAAACGTTACGCTGGGTCTAATCTGGTGCGTCCGTTGCCGATCGGACGGCCCGAACCTACTCCGTGCATGGGAGCAGAGGCGCTCGCCCGCCGGCGGCTCTGTCCGCGGCGGCGCGGAGCGGGGCTCGCCGGAGATGGCCGAACTCGGCCCTCCGGGGGTCTAGATGAGCGGGGCTTGGCCTGGGAGTGAGTTCGTGCGACGGCGAACTCGTCTGGGCAAACGGGGCGGCGGATTAGGGTTTGGCCGAGGCTTGCCATGGCGAGGGGCGGTTCTGCTTGACGGGGCTCGCCAGCGCGCACGGGTTCCGGCTATTCTGGGCAAGAGCGTGGGTTCAAACGCGTACGTGAGCGCGCACGGTCCTAAAGCAGACCGGAGCGGGGTGCGAGTGTGGCCGTGTGGTGCTGCTGGGCGTCTGCCATGGCGAAACTTTGGCGGCGGAACGTCAGCGAAGGTGTTCCGTCCTAGGTGAGGGTTCCCGTGCCAAGATAACTAGCGCAGGGGGTAGAGAGGGTTGCGTGAATGTTCAATGAGACTTGGATTCAAGCGGGGAGGCTGTGCAGAGTCGACGGCATCGAGGTCCGACGGCGGCGTGCGCGGCGGAGCTCGCGGAGGTGGCGTTGCGGGGGAGAAGAGGGCGGACGACGCAATGGGCCGAGCGCAGAGGAGAAGCGGTGGTGCGCGCGGACTATGCGACGGTGCGCGCGCGGAGATGGAGGGCGGCGGCGGTCGACCGGAGGAGTGCGCTGGTGAGCAGTGGAGAATGGAGGAAGAAGGTAACGTATTTATACCCTTGGCCAAGGGTACCGGGTCAAAAACTCAACTGGCACCTATGTAGGCCTTAGGTACCGGTTGTATCTCCAACCGGTGCCTTAGGCGAGGCCTTAGGTACCGGGTCTCCGCACAACCGGTGCCTAAGGGTCCAATGGGCGGGAAATGAAAAGACCATATGGTACCAGGTGGATATCCAAAACCGGTACCTTAGGCCATTTAAAGTTCACTTTTCACGACTCTTTGACCCAGTTTGAACGGAATTCTTCAGTATCTCAATGGTAACGCTCGGTAATTTGGGCTCCGGTACCGGTTGGATTTTCCAACCGGTACCAAAGGTTCTCTTTTCTTTTCCCTTTTCTTTTTCTCTTGTAAATCTATTAATTGCCTCATAATTCATAATAAATCTGATATTTGCATAATAAATCTGATAATTGCCTAGAAAATCTGATAATTATCTAATAATTTAAATAATTCTCTAATAGTTAAAATAATTGTCTAATAAATTTATTATTTGCTTAATAAATTTATTAACTGCCTAGTAAATCATTCAACTAAGAAAATATTAACTATGGTTTTAGGTGCACAATAATAAATCATTTAAATGCACAATAATTTTAATTACTACATAATAAATCATTTAGGTGCATAACTAATTATTTTAATTTCATAATAAATCAAATAATTGCATAATAAATTATTTAAATGCAAAATAATTCTAAATACTACATGATAAATCATTTAGGTGCATAACTAATCATTTTAATTGCATAATAAATCATAATAAATCAAATAATTGCATAATAAATCATTTAATTGTCTAATAAATCAATTCATTGCATAAGAAATCTAATAATGTTCACAGAAAATATTACAAGACATAATCATTCAACTAATGGAATATTAACGATGGTTCGCTTTACAATCGTCCCTTCATTATGATCATGACGTGCGTACGGAGCCTCCTCTTCGGCTAAAAGAATACTTGTGTCAACCTCCACTGCGAACAGAGTCATATCTTCAACCTTATTGTATTCTTCTTCATCTGTGACATCGTCGACTCCCACAATTTTTTTTTCCTGCCAGAACAATATGGCGCTTTGCCTCATCTCCGGCACCTACAAAACTTGATTTATTCCTGGACTTGTCCTTTCTTGGTTTGCTAGACATGTCCTGCACATAGAAAACTTGAGTGACATCTTTAGCTAGGACGAATGGCTCGTCTCGATAGCCAAGCTCTTTGAGGTCTACCGTTGTCATTCCGTACTCGTCGATATCGACACCTTTTTCTGTGAGTTTAACCCATTGACAACGAAATAGAGGTATCTTCAACGGCCCATAGTCGAGTTCCCAGATCTCTTCAATGTAACCAAAATATGAGTTTGTTTGGCCACTAGAGTCGGTGGCATCTATACGGACACCAATATTTTGATTGGTGCTCTTGTTATCTTGGGCTCTTGTATAAAATGTGTAACCATTAATTTCATATCCTTGGTACATCAGGATTGAATTTGCCGGACCCCTGGCCAGCCAAGCTAGCTGCTCATGAATTTGATCGCTGGCCATGACTTCCTTCTGCAACCAGGTGGCAAATGTATCGTTATGATGTTTTGTAATCCATGTCTCAGACTTCAAAGGGTACATACTTCGTACAATTTGCATGTGCTCCTCCATGTATGGAGCCACCGAGGCTGATCGTTGCAGAACTGTGAGATGTGCTTTGCTCAACGTGGCATGATCTGTGGCATTTACTGATTTTCTTCCAATTGTGCCCTTTCCAATCAGCCGCCCCTCATGACGTGATACTGGAATCCCAATTGGGCAGAGTTCTTCCACATAGTCAACACAAAATTCAATGACCTCCTCTGTGACATAACCCTTCGCAATGCTTCCTTCTGGACGAGCCCGATTACGAACGTATTTCTTTAGGACTGCAAAGTATCGTTCAAAAGGGAACATATTATGAAGGAAAATAGGACCGAGAATACCAATCTCTTTGACCAGGTGAACTAGAAGATGCGTCATAATATTTAAGAATGATGGAGGAAATATCATTTCAAGACTGACTAAACTTTGGACAACATCCTCTTGTAGCCTGCTTAAACTCGATGGATCGATTGCCTTCTGAGAAATTATGTTGAGAAATGCGCATAGCTTTATGATTGTTGCTCGAACATTAGCTGGTAGAATACCTCTAAGTGCAATTGGAATCAATTGCATCATCAACACGTGATAGTCATGGGACTTTACGTGTGCGAATTTCTTCTCTTTCAAGTTCAGTAGCCTCTTTATATTCGAAGAGTAGCCTGATGGGACCTTGATACTGTTCAAATAGTCGAACATACTTTGCTTCTCTTCCTTACTAAGAGTGTATCACGCAGGACCTAGATAATGATGTCCTTTATCCCTTTTTTCTGGATGTAGGGTGGCCCGTTGTTTCATACGTTGAAGATCTTCCCGCGCTTCCAATGTATCCTTTGGCTTACCGTAGACACCAAGGAAGCCTAGAAGGTTCACACAAGGATTTTTTGTTAGGTGTATCACATCAATTGCGTGGCGGACGTCTAAGACTTCCCAATAAGGTAACTCCCAAAAAATACTCTTCTTCTTCCACATAGGTGCATGTCCGTCATCACTCTGCACTGATCTGCTGTTGGGTCCTTTTCCGAATACTACTTTTATATCTTTGACCATTTCAAACACCATTTTCCCACAACGGTGCCTAGGCTTGGTACGATGATCTGCCTTTCCATCGTAGTGAGCATGCCTCCTCCTTAATGGGTGCTTGATCGGAAGAAATCGACGATGACCCATATACACGATCTTCCTACAGTGCTTGAGGTACATGCTGTCGGGTTCTTCTAAGCAATGGGTGCATGCCCTATAACCCTTATTGGATTGTCCGGAGAGGTTACTTAGTGCTGGCCAATCGTTGGTGGTTACAAAAAGCAATGCACGCAGGTTAAAATGATCCTCTGCGTGCGCATCCCACATACGAACACCCTCATCTTTCCACAACAATAGAAGATCCTCAATCAGTGGTTTCAGATACACATCTATATCGTTACCGGGTTGCTTCGGGCCGGGGATAAGCACTGACATCAAAATGAATTTCCGCTTCATACACAACTAGGGAGGAAGGTTGTATATACAGAATGTCATAGGCCAGGTACTATGGCCACTGCTCTGCTCACCAAAAGTATTCATGCCATCCGTACTTAAGCCGAATCTTATATTCCTCGCATCATTTGCAAATGTTGGGAATGTTCTGTCCACTTTTCTCCACTGCGACCCATCAGCGGGGTGTCTCAACATATTATCTTGCTTACGTTCTTCTTTGTGCCATCGCATCAATTTAGCATTCGTTTTGTTCATGAACAAACATTTCAAACGTGGTATTAGAGGAAAATACCACATCACCTTGGCAGGCACCCTCTTCTTGACACGCATCCCCTTAACGTCGCCTGGATCATCTCGAGGGATCTTATACCGGCATGCGTTGCATACAGGGCATGAATCCAAATTTTCATACTCACCTCGATATAGGATGCAGTCATTAGGACAAGCATGTATCTTCTGTGCCTCTAATCCTAAAGGACAAACACCTTTTTTTGCCTCGTATGTTGTCTCCGGCAAGGTGTTACCCTCAGGGAGTAAGTTTTTTATAAGTTTCAGCAACTCCTCGAATCCCTTGTCAAACAAACCATTTGATGCCTTCCATTGCAATAATTCCAATGTGGTACCCAACTTCTTTTGATCTTGTTTGCAATCAGGGTACAACAATGTTCTGTAGTCCTCCAACATACGCTTCAGATCTCTCGATTCCTTTTCTGTTTCGCAAACTTCCTCAGCTTCGCGCAGCATCTGACCAAGATCATCTTCTACAACGTATCCTTCAGTATCTTCTTCAGGCTCACCCATTGCAGTGTCATTGAAAAAGGAATTATAATTGGCTGCAAAGTCAGGAATCCTGTCCTCTTCTTCTACATTATTATCCAGCACAATTCCTCTTTCGCCATGCTTGGTCCAAACATAGTAGTTCGGCATGAAACCACTATTGAACAAGTGACTATGGATGATTCTTGATGATGAGTAATCCTTCTCATTCTTACAGAATTTGCATGGACAATGAACGAAACTGCCATACTTGTGTTTCTCGGCCGCTTCTATTAATTCATGCACGCCATCCATGAACTCCTTTGAATGCCGATCGGCCATGTACATCTATTGCTGACTCATCTGGGTCCACAATACATTTATATACATCATTGTACTGTACAAATAGTTCATCCATACTACCAATTTATAACAATATATTTATATAATTGATAATGCATATAACTATAATAAATAGATACTATTCACTTATCAAATAAATTGAAAAAACATATAAATACAATAATTTGATAGTATTCAAATATCAAATAAATTGATAACGTATATAACTACAATAAGATGCTACAAATAAAAATAATTATCACATATATAAACTAAATCAAGTAATAATTGTTTCTAAAAATTAATTGCTAAGTTATAAAGAAAAATAACTGACCTTTTTTTCAAAAAAAAGCAAAAATTCGTCTCCCATCACCCCACTCAGCTGCCATGAACAGTGAGTTCACGACAGCTTGAGAGGGGGAGGGGCTGGGGTATTTATAGGCTCGGGCCAAAGGCACCGGTTGATTTCAATGACCCAGTGCTAAAATTAATTCAATAGCACCGGGTCAAGGCACCAACCGGTGCCTTAGCCCCGAGCTCCTGGCAGCTGCCATGTTTCATTACCATAGGAACCGGTTATTCCTATAAACCGATGACTTTAGCGCCGCCTTCATTTGGTACCGGGTGGTGGTTCAGACCGGTTCCTATGGTGACGCATTGGAACCGGTTGGAACCACCACCCGGTGCCAATTGCCCTCCACTAGGTCGGTCGATGGCCAAAGGTACCAGCTACTGTTGCAGCCGGTACCGATGGAGGACCGATGGCCCGTTTTCTAGTAGTGTACATATCTAATCTCTCAACTTGATGCTTGCTCTTCAACTCTATTCTAGGGCTTCTAGTTCTAGTTCTAGATCTAGAACTATTCTAGGTTTAGAGAAGGCTTCTAGTTCTACATCTAGTTCTAGTTTGGAACTAGAGAGAGAGAGGCTAGGGCTTCTGCCTGTCGAAAAATGAATTGAATGAATTAGGGTTTTGCCCAGGGTCTGGTTATATAGTCCCACAAGATGAACCACAGCCCTTGGAGCAAACTGACCTTGATCAACGGCTTAGATGCAATCCTTAAGTCGGTTGGAGGAAGGTTGCAGAAGTTGAGCTTGATTGGGCTCCGTAGCAGGCCAGGCGGCCCACCACTGTGGCCTCTCGTGCCCAACTTTGCCGAGTCGCCTTCTAGTCCCTTCTATTGTCTTCTTATGTTGGAGTTGAGTTGGAATACGTTCGGGGCACGTCCTTGACACGTATGGCTTGATAACTATCACTGTTTTCCTATTTAGTCCCTAAAAATATATAATTCACCAAAACTCATGGAATTCTGTCTGTTAAACACCTAAGTCTATGTTGAAATAACATTTTGGTCCATTTCTCATGCTTAGTTGACTATAGATTTTATATGATAACAAGTGTCAACAAGCTCCCCCAAGCTTACCCTTTGCTAGTCCCTAGCAAAGCCAAACTTAGTGATGGATCAGGAGTTGCTACTATGCTTTCACGCCTCAAAATTACACTTGCATTCAGACAAGAATTCTCCTCCGAATTAGAGTGGACTATTCTGACTTCATACTTACTCATATTACCTTTCAACCATGGGGCTTATAGCTTTTACTTGGGTCTTGGGCAATTGAAAGACAGAACGATCAAGTCAAGCATTATGTCTCAAGCTATTTGATCAACTATTATTCTGGAGTTTTTGTAAGTGTTCAAAATAAACTCAGAGATTCCTTTGTATGACCCTCTCAAGTCTCTCATTTGTGGTATTTGTGGATCCTTACCAAGGCAATAAAGGTGTTATGCCTTCTCTCCTCTCTATGGAATTTATATATGTGGTATTTTTGGAACAAGGCAGCAGTATACTTTGCCTTCTCTCTCTCACCCTCTCCCTACAACTAAAGCTTATATGTGGAGCTCATAGGTGGGAGACAGCTCATACATACTTACTAAGCATATATTGTAAAGTCAAACAATGGATCCAGAGAAACGAGTCATACAATCAAATCAAGATGTGCATGTGCATGGAATATATGTGGAGTGGATGAATATGGTGGAAATGGCTATGTATGTAGTATGGTGGCTATATGGGGTTTATATGGTGGTAGGGTGAAAGCCTAATTCTACTTTGCTCCTTGAAGAAACATGCCTCTCTTTTGAAACTTGGAAATATTGGAAGAACCCGGGCTGTATACTCTTCTTTCTCTTTTTTTTTCTTTCTTCTTCTTTTCAGGGAGGCAGGCATCTATGTACCCATTGTTTTCATTGCGGACACTTGTCCATTTTTTAATTCCCTTTCTTTTCTTTTTCTTTTCTCTTTTTTTTCCCGACTACAGCCCAAGTCTCTTTTTGTGGACCTTTTGAGAGATAGCGCAAACATTGGAGCTTTATTTGATGGATAAGGGGTGATTAGCTAGGTGGATGGAAGTGCAGGGAATATTTTTGGGTGTTCACTCCCAGTGTAGGAGTAGAACATTTTTTTGGGTGGATCTAGATCGAGTGGAGTGGCTAGAGTGTCGAGAATGGGTTGGAATGGAGTGCACACAATCTTGATCCAAAAGTAATGACAAGTATCAAAGGGTCAACAGAGCTTGACAAAACTCAATGCAAAGCAAGCAGTAAATCTCTGGAAGTTTTCCTAATCTAAGTAGCATGTATATATGGCTGTGGTAGGAATTCAACACTCTGTCATACAGGAACTCATCATGTAGGATTTTTTTAATTTTTAAAAGATAAATCTCCAGAATTCTAGCATCACTACGAAAAGATAAACAGCTGCTCAGACCATCTCATATTATATCCGTCAATTACCTAGACTTAGATCAAGCATTCGCTACCCACGAGTTTCAAGCTCAGAGTAAATCTTAGGTCATAACAGTTTTAGCCAAAACTCGGGAGAATTCAAGATTGAAAACTAGGTACTTGAAAGGAATTACGGCAGAGCAATTATTCATCATTTCCATGCATGAAGATTAACTTTTACAGTTCATTTTATTTTGGCAGAGATCAACTTCTTGTACACTCCTTATTTATTTATTCTTAAATTAAAGATCACACTCTACTAATAATATATATAGACTAAACTCTTTATTTGGTTTTCTATGGTTATGCATCTTTTTATTTCTTTTAAATAAAGCAAACATATTGAGCTAATATTAAGACATAGGAAAGAGATACTTATCTCAGTAACTAGGGGACGTTCTCCCCCAAGCTTTGATTGAAGTGGTGGTGTTGAAGTGAGGTAGACAATAGTGGTGGCATCGGCCTTCCTTGATGGAGCATTGATGATGATGATTGTTGACATAGTGCTCTGTCAAGGGGTCATACGCCTCTACCGTGTCATGTCTTACTCCTTTTTGGTCCTTCAAATCCTGCATACTCAAATAGACAACAAAGCGTTAGTGGTTGGCCACATAGGCCTCAGTCACCTAGAGCTTTCTATGATTGATCATAATTTTTCTTAAGCAGAATTTCAGCAGGATTTCTCTTCTCAATATTTTTGGATTTTTATTTTATACGCATGCAAAGAACTATGATGCAGAAAATATAAATAGATAAATATGCATATTTATTTTTTATGCCACCACAGTGAATATCCCTATAGGGTTTATGCTACAAGACTGTTCACATGGGGCTTAAAGTTTTCCAATGCAACGCAACAAATAAATATTTTTGTTTTCTTTTCAATGCAGTGTTAATGCAGAAATGTAAACATGCTAAAGGAAAATGATTATGCAAAGAAAGTAAATATGCTATGCATTAATTAAATATGGATAACTACCGATCTTAGCTTCCGGCGAGGGTTCGGTGTTTTAAGTCCTTGAACAAGACTTCTTACCTTGCATCATCTAGTCTTGACAGCGCATCTCCTAAAATGGTGATCGCGTCAACCATGTGTCTTGGCTTGTCCAGCAGTTTGAAGTGAAGCTCTGATAGTGGAAGCTGGCATCATCTTGCTCTGTGTGCATGTTCGTGGGTTCATGACATTCACTTGTAGGAGGTTGGGGAAGTGACAGACTCCTCGGTAGTTTGCTCAAGTGTGTCCTGCTTGCAAAGACAAGGTAGAGATCAAGTGCATGGGCTCTATTGGTGGGAAAACAGCAACAGAACCAAAACTTTTTCATTCTTTCTCTAACCTTGAGTACATTGAACAAGACAGAGTTATGTTTATATATTTTGCTTCATCATGGGTGATGGGATCAGAAAATGAGCATGAATGCTGCATTTAAGACATTTTAGCAGAAAGGATCAAATTGTTTCGCTCGTGGGAGGATTATCTATCTATTTATGTATCCATGGTTTCATGATTATGACTCCAAAGATGGAATGTACAACAGTTTAGTTTGCATGATTGGAACTATGAGATCAAGAGAGTGGTGCTAGGAACAATTAAAGAGCTATCATGTTGAGTTAATGAAGTTGGATCAAGTAAGGTTGTAACTCAAACATGTTTGACTCTTTATTTATGTTCATGCCATAATCAAGGAAAAGCTTACCTCAAGATGTTACCTTTATTATTGGAGCATAACATTATTATAACATCTTGTGGTCGTCCTTTCCTTCCGCTCAAAGTTTTCCTTGTTTGGCTTGTTGTGTATCTTATTCCTGACTTGTCTCCTCTGTTGCACTTCTTCTTCTCCTTCTTATCATGTTATCTTCTTGTTCTCTTTCAATTGTGTTTGGACCTTTTTGCTCTTCTCATTGTTTTATTCCTACAACATTAGTTGACAACACATACTCGAAGGAAAATACAAGTAATAACAAGGATAGCATTGTCCACTACTATAGAACAAGCCTTTGTTCCAAGCCATTTGTCCCGGCTGCCTTTGGGCCCGGGACAAAATGTGGCTTTTATCCCGGGTCCAACGGCTAGCCGGGCCAGCGTGGGGGGGGGGGGGGGGGGGGGCGGGGGAGAGGTCTTTTGTCCCGGGTGGAGGCACCAACCGGGACAAAAGGACCCCCTTTTGTCCCGGTTGGTGGCTCCACCCAGGATAAAAGGCCCAACCCTTTTGTCCCGGTTGGTAACACCAACCCGGACTAAAGGGTGACCCTTTTGTCCCGGTTGGTGGCACCAACCCGGACTAAAGGATCTTTTTGTCCCGGTTGGTGTTACCAACCCGGACAAAAGGCCCCTCCACGTGATAGTTCAAAAGGAAGTTATTCTTTACTGAGTCACATGTACTACTTAGGTGAGTTGGCAAGGAAGCCATGCGCCAGGCAATAGGTCTTGGGTTCGAATCCCGCAGGGCACAAAAAAAATGTTAGCGTGAGGGACATTTTGTCCCGGTTCTACCACCCGGGACAAAAGCATCAGCCGAATCCCGGTTCCAAAACCGGGACAAATGGCCCTTTGGAACCGGGACAAATGGCCCGATCTGTAGTAGTGGTCACAGAGCTAAAGGTCACTTGATGTGTATATAGAAGGGGTTATTTAAACATTTTAGCATAAAATGTCTCTCATGTTTTAGCATTCATCATTACTCCTTCTAAAGGATTGATTTTACTCTGTCTTAAGTTTGATTCTCATGTATTGAAATCATTCAAACTTATAGAAGTTGAGCAACAGTGAATAGAGAGATTGGAAACCAGTGTGTGGAGTGGCGGAAGCATGTGAGGAGGAAGAGCACGCTGGATCATCTTTAGCGAATTTGGTCTTCCTTCTCCATGCATCAATCATCCTTGAGTGAGTGCTTTTGATTGTAGATTTTGTTTGTGACACTCCTCTTCTTCCTCTCTGTTGTTACATAATTCTTCTATCAATGAGCTGTGTCTTCCTTGTGCAAGATTGTTGGAGTTCATGTGCCTTGCTTCATCTCAGAGTGAGTTTATCTCAGGACCTCCCCCAAGCTTATTTTAGAGTTTCTTCTGTTCTGTAGGGGTTTGTCCAAAATATACCAACATCAACTATAGCATACTATTGGCTCAAAGATCAACCTAGACACCACGTCTAATTTGATTTAAGAGGGCATTTTAACCCAAGCACCATGCTTAATTTAAAAGGCCTTTAGAGATAACATCACCATTCCTAAACTAGGCACCATGCTTCATTTAAGAGATGTATGAACAAATACCAAACCTTAGCATATTAAAGTAGACAAAAGGTGACATGAAAGCATTATAGAGATTTACTCAAGTGGAGTTGAAAAAGTATAATCATTGTTGTTTAGTAAATTGAGTATGTCTTAAAGGTAGAGACAACCAAGACAGCGTAGCAACATGGCAAGAAATGATCTACAAATCAAGTTTGCATGAGAGTGATTCAATGTTGCACAATGATTGGTTGGACATACCTTTGCATTGTCATCCTTCATTCTTCTTGCTCTAGACCTAGAATGGTTAGTGACAAAAATACCCGAAGAAATATTTTCACAATTATCTATATGCTCATTAGACAGGGGTATTGTAGCAAATGATAAACACTTATGTTACTCCCCCCAAAAGTGCTTGTTTTAGGACAAAAAGCTCGTCCTTGGGAAACCTTCGAAATGTGATTCAAGATGGCGAAATGGGTTTCCTTACATTGCCAATCTCAAGATTCAAGCCAACAAGATCTGGAATACCTGTGATGAACATATGGATCTACAACCACCCTTTCTTTTAAGATCTTTAGGAATAGGAAGCATAAGGGGGTTGCAGATCTTATGGGTGGCATGATTAGAGATGGCAATTGATTCAGGAGTTTGCTCAAATGAGCATGGTTCAGATGTAATGTTCATGGAGTAGCTTCCATGTTCATTGATGTTCTCCAGCCATTGACGATGCTCTTTTTGATCTTCCTTAGATCCTTCATGATATATATGCTTGGGATTTCTAGGATCATAAGGAGACTTAAGAAGAGCACAAGAGGATTCATTGGGGTCAAGGATGAGGTTGAAGATGCATTAAGATAAGCTATCTAGTCTGAACATAGAAAGAGAGAAGACATGAGTGGCTTCTTGATAGATTCGCTCTCCTTCTATGGCATTATTAGATATGCCATCCTTGAGTTTTTCCCAATGTCCTTTCTTGGAATAAGGTGCTTTCTAAGAGACTCTCCTTAAGAGGATTTGGATATGCACTCAAGGTATCTTGCGAAGCTAGAAGTTTATGATCTTCCCAAAGTCACCACCATCAAAGATTTTCAAGGGTAGAATTACTTCTTCCCTTGGAGGGTTTTGGAGTATTGATGATTTGGGAGTTATAGCTAAATCTTGGGATTGGAGTGATTGTGATTTAGCTATCAAAACTTCCCCTTTTTTATCTAGAGGATGATTTCTTTTCTTCCTTTGGGTGATCATAAAGGATGTTAGCATAGGGATTCCACCCACTGAGTTTGTTAAGGACAAACCTTGCCTTAGGAAAGGAAAAAAAAGTTCCTCCAGAAACTGCATGATGGTCATGCTCACAATGCGTTCAGGATGAGGCCAAAGATTCACTACCCTTTTGTTTAAAGGATATGATCTGACTTCTGAGATTAACTAGGGGTGGATGTCTAAGGTAGAACATATGGTTTTCCAAGCTTCTCGCTTCTTCTTTTCGGTTCGGTTATGCTATTGGCAAGCTCTTCCTTTCAAAGAGAAGGGAAAAGGATTCCAATGGATTGTTTCATTGGACATGCCTTCTATGCGAAGGAGGTCACTGAATTCCTCGAACTTGTAGAGATGAAGGTCAGAATTCTCTCCTGTAAAGGGTTGTTTCATGATCATTTCGATCAACAGTAGGCGCAACTCATAGCTAGGTGTTAGGATAGGCTCTAAAGGTTCTAGTGGCCAAAAACTTGCGCTTATGGGTGCAGCCTATTGATAGATGGATGTGGAATCAATGGATCCCACGAGGATAGAAATAGATGAGAAGAAAGGATAAAATAAAAAGGAAAGATAAAAGATAAAAGTAATCTTACAAGATCTAGCTATGACTTAGAGTTCTCTCAACAACCGTTCTCCTCGGCAATGGCACCAGAAATACTTGTTGACAATCCTAACATTGCTACTAGAAATAGAGTTAATCTTAACTCCCAGTTATAATGCCAGAAATTCTTGGTATATGTAAGCCTACAGAATGATTAACGATCCGCAAGTGCACGGATACTGGTGAGCACTTCACCCGAGAAGAGGGTTTTAAATATCGTATCCACAGGGAGAAAGGTGAGAGAATGCCTAAGGTTATAGCTGATCCCTGAGCAGCTTATCAAGGACTGAGAGAATAAGGAGGTAAAGGAGATCACTATGGTTTTCTAGTTCTTTTCCTTGCAAGACATGTTCCTATTATTCTCATGGGGACATTAATCATAAGGAGAGACACTGGTAGAGAGTGCAATCCTTAGCAACAGGGCCCTGCTAGTCCTACAGACAGGAGGTGGACTACAGAGGATTAACGGGGCTAGAGGTCACTCCCCGTTAGCTACCACCGATCCGGAATGTAGGGTGCATCCACAAGCAACCTAGGTCTCAGTACCACACTTACACCTACGATTACTCCTCTAATCTATAGATTCATATAGATTAAAGTACTCAAAAGATAGTTGCAAACCTTAAGAACAATAAGAACAATGTTACTTACTCAAATAAGAAGTTGATCCACCATACTCAGAAGCAAGTCCTAGATGGAACTTGATCCCAGAGGTAGAAGATGAAGAGGAGTCACTGACCAGCCCGACACTTCCTCCAGCAGCTCTTCCCTTCACCCACGCTCTAGATCTCTAACGAGACTAGATGGAATGTCTCTTGAAGACTACATATCTAATCTCTCAACTTGATGCTTCCTCTTCAACTCTATTCTAGGGCTTCTAGTTCTACATCTAGTTCTAGTTTAGAACTAGAGAGAGAGAGGCAAGGGCTTCTGCCTATCGAAAAATGAATTGAATGAATTAGGGTTTTGCCCAGGGTCTGGTTATATAGTCCCACGTGATGAACCACAGCCCTTGGAGCAAACCGACCTTGATCAACGGCTTAGATGCAATCCTTAAGTCGATTGGAGGAAGGTTCCAGAAGCTAACCTTGATTGGGCTCTGTAGCAGGCCAGGCGGCCCAGAAACCAGGCCAGGCGGCCCACCACTGTGGCCTCTCGTGCCCAACTTTGCCGAGTCGCCTTCTAGTCCCTTCTATTGTCTTCTTATGTTGGAGTTGAGTTCGAATACGTTCGGGGCACGTCCTTGACACGTATGGCTTGATAACTCTCGCTATTTGCCTATTTAGTCCCTAAAAATATATAATTCACCAAAACTCATGAAATTCTGTCAGGTAAACCCCTAAGTCTATGTTGAAATAACATTTTGGTCCATTTCTCATGCTTAGTTGACTACAGATTTTATATGATAATAAGTGTCAACAACATATTATAAACTTCAAACAACTGAAAGAAGAATCCCTTAGTGCATCTTGGGATCATTTTTATGACATCATCTTTACTGGCCCAGACCTTAATCTTCCAGACCATCTGTGTCTTCAACATTTTTACTTATGTCTTGGCAAGGATTCTAGGGAAACCCTAGATGTCACCTCGGGAGGAGCTTTTCTTTCTTTATCTGCTAGCAAAGCCTGGGATGTCCTTGAAGTACTCAGTGGACATAACCCTCGGCTTAGCAAGCATATCAAACCCTCTGAGGAAGAGAAGGAACCATCCTCTACTCAAGAAGAGGAAGTTTTGGTAGCTAAATCACAACCATTCCAATCTCAAGATTTAGCTATCCATCCCGAACCATCAATATCCCAAAATCTCCCAAAGGAAGAAGAAATTCCACCTTTGGAAGATCCTTTTGAATCTGAGGGTAAGCTCAGTAATTTTGGGGAACAATAAATTCTCGTTGACATAAGAGACCTCTAAGTGAACCTATTCCAAATTCTCTTAAGGAGGAATCTCTTAGAAAACATCCTTATTCTTATCAAGGACATTGGGAAGAACTCAAGGATGGCATGTCTAATGATGCCATAGAAGGAGAGCAAAGCTATCTAGAAGACAATCTTATCATCTCCCCTTCTGAGCCTAGACAAGATGACTTACCTGAACCCATCTCTAAACCCATCATCATTGACCCCCAATGAATCCTCATATTCCCTTTTTCCTGAGACTCATGATGATCCTAGAACTCCTCTACGACAACCCAAGCATAGGAGTCATCAAGACCACCAGAAAGACCAAATAGAGCATCAACAATGGCTAGAGGATGTGTGCTACAACCATTGAATGGATGGACGAGATCTTAGACAATATCAGCCCGAGAGATGACATCAAACCCAGGGAGATTTTAGACATTCATGAAGAACCAACCTTGGAGTTTGAGAAGGAAGATGACATCTATGAGCATGGAAGTTATTCCATAGACACTTCATCAAGTCCATGCTCATATGAGAAATCGCCTGAATCACTTAGTCTCTCTATCACTATCATGCATGAGATCTTCAACCCCCTCATTCTCCCTCCTCCCATAGATTTTGAAAGGGTGGTTGTGAATGTGTTCATCTATCATAAATATTCTAGATCTCGTTGGCATGAATCTTGAGATATGTGGTGTTGTGAGGGAAACCACTTCACCATCTTGAATCATGATTCAAAGGTTTCCCATGGACGAGCTTGCTAAAACAAGCATTCTTAAGAAATAACATGAGCATCTACTTTACCTTGTGGAATGAGCATAGAGGTATAATTGTGAAAATATTCCTTCGGGTATTCTTGTCACTAACCATTCCAGGTTTGGAGCAAAAAGAACGAAGGATGACAATACAAGGTATGTCCAACCAATCATTATGCAACATTGAATCACATACATAAAAGATCTCTTGTCATGTTGCTACACTGTTTTGGTTGTCTCTACCTTTAAGACATGCTCAATTTGCTAAACAATAATGATCATGCTTTTCATCTCCACTTGAGTAAATTTCTATAAGTGCTTTCATGTCACCTTTGTCTGCCATAGTATGCTTAGTTTGGAAGTACTGCACATACATCCATTGGCTTTTAAATTAAGCATAGCGCTTAGGTTAAATAGCCTTCCTTAACTAAATTAGACATGGAGTCTAGTTTAGTTATTGAACTATCAATTACTTGTGTAGACAATGGTATATTTTGTTGGACTAACCCCTGCAGAAAACAAGAGACTCTCAAACAAGCTTGGGGGAGGTCCTGAAATGAACTCACACTAGAGATGGCGCAAAGCACATGAACTTCAACAATTCTACACAAGGAAGACATAGCTCATGGATAGAAGAATCCCCTATGAAGAAAGAGGAAGAAGAGGAGTGCCATAAACAAGGTCTACAATCAAAAGCACTCACTGGAGGATGAACTCAAGAATGATTCGCGCATGGGGAAGGAAGACCAAATCTACTAAAGAAGATCCACGTGCCCTTTCTCCTCGCATGCTCCCGTCACTCCACACGCTGGTTTGCAATCTCTCTATTCACCATTGTTGTACTTCTATAAGTTTGAGTGATTGAGAATCGAATTTACGACAAAATAAAAATTAATCCTTTAGAGCAAGCAATGGTGAAGACTAAAACATGGGATAAATGTTCTATGCTAATATGTTCAAACAAACTTTTCGGTAGCATAGAAAGTGATCTTTAGCTCTGTGACAACACTATCATTACTATTACTTGTCTACTCCTTCGGGTATGTGTTGTCCACTAATGCTGTAGGAATAAAATAATGAGAAGAGCAAAAAGATCATAGCACAATAAGCAGAAAGAAGTGCAACAGAGGAGATATGCTATTCCAGAACAAGATGCCTAACAAAGGAAACTTCAAGCAGAAGGAATGGACCACCACAAGGTGTCATAATGCTATCATGCTCCAATAATAAAGGTAACATCTTGAGGTAAGTTGTCATTGTTTAAAGAGCTTTCCCTTAATCCTGCTATGCTCATAAATGAAGAAGTTAAACATGTTAGAGTTGCAACTTGACTTGATCCAACTTCATAAACTCAACATGTTTAGCTCTTTAATTGTTCCTAGCATCACTCTCTCAATCACTCAATATTTCTATCAAAATGTTCAAGTGCTACATTCATTCTTATCTTATCACCCATGTCATAAATAAATAAAACATATAAACATTAACTTTATCTTGTTCAATGTGCCTAAGGCTAGAGAGGAATGAACAAAGTTTTGGTTCTGTTAGTGTTTTTCCACCAACAGAGCCCATGCACTTGATCTCTACCTTGTCTTTGTATGCAGGATGCACTTCGAGCAAAACATGGAGGAGTCTGTCACTCCCCCAAAATTCTACAAGTGAATGTCCTAAACCCACAAACATGCACACTAAACAAGATGCTGCCAGTTTCCACTATCAAAGCTTTACCTCAAACTGCTGGTCAGGCCAAGACACGT
The DNA here is from genome assembly GCF_016808335.1 of Panicum virgatum. Taxonomy (NCBI): domain Eukaryota; kingdom Viridiplantae; phylum Streptophyta; class Magnoliopsida; order Poales; family Poaceae; genus Panicum; species Panicum virgatum. The sequence continues at coordinate 19,498,687 of NC_053143.1, read as the reverse complement.
GGGTGACGCCATCACCATCTCAGGAAACACGACTGTCAAGATCAGATAATGAACTTGAGGAGTGAGCAAGGCAAGAAGTCTTGTCAGAGACTTAAAACACTGAACCCTCGCCGGAAGGTAAGATCGATAGTTATCCATATTTAATTAATGCATAGCATATTTTCCTGCATAATCATTTTCCTTTAGCATATTTACATTTCTGCATTAACACTGCATTGGAAAGAAAATAAAAATATTTATTTGCTGCATTGCATTGAAAAACCCTAAGCCCCATGTGAATAGTCTTGTGGCATAAACCCTATAGGGATATTCACTGTGGTGGCATAAAAATAAATATGCATATAGTTACATTTTCTGCATCATAGTCCTTTGGATGCATATAAAGATATAAAAATCTAAACATATTGAGAAGAGAAATCCTTCTGAAATTCTGCTTAGAAAAATCATGATCAATCTTAGAAAGCTCTAGGTAACTGAGGCCTAAGTGACCAACCACTAATGCTTAATCTGTTCCACGAGCTTTGTTGTCTATTTGAGTTCAACAGGATTTGAAGGACCAAAAAAGTAAGACATGACATAGTGGAGGCATACGACCACTTCACAGAGCACTGCATCAATAGTCGTCATCATCAATGCTCCATCAAGGAAGGCCGACACCATCACTACTGTCTACCTCACGTCAACACTACCAAGAGACTATATCAATATCAAGCTTCGGGGAGAGCATCCTCCAGTTATCCAGATAAGTATTCTTTCCCACTATTAGCGAGATATGTTTGCTTTATCGAAAAGAAATAAAAAGATGCATAACCATAGAAAACCAAATAAAGATTTTAAGGCTATATATAATATTAGTAGAGTGTGATCTTTAAGTTTGCTATAAATAAATAAATAAGGGGTGTACCAGGTTGTTTTTCTGCCAGAATAAAATGAACTCTAAAGTTAAACCTTATGCATGGAAATAATGAATAGTTGCTCTACCGTAATTCCTTTCAAGTACCTAGTTTTTAACCTCGAATTCTCCCGAGTTTTGGATAAAGCTGTTCTGATCTAAGATTTGCTCTGAACTTGAAACTTGTGGGTAGAGAATGCTTGATCTAAATCTAGGTAATTGACGGATATGATATGAGATAGTCTGAGCAGCTGTTTATCTTGTTCCTAGTGATACTAGAGTTCTGGAGATTTATCCTTTGAAAACATAAAAATGCTACATGATGAGTTCCTGTATGATAGAGTGTTGAATTTCTACCACAGCCATATATATATATATATATATATATGCTATTTAGATAGGAAAACCCGTGAGGTGCATTTAATGCTGCTTGCTTCACATTGAGTTTTGTCAAGCTCTGTTGACCCTAGGATACTTGTCATTACTTTTAAAATCAAGATTGTGTACACTCCACTCCATTCCACCCCATTACACTCCACTCCAGTCCACATATATATGCTGCTTCTACACTGGAAGTACGCAACACCACCCCATTCCACTCTATCTAGATCCACCCAAAAATGTTCTACTCCTACACTGGGAGTGAACACCAAAAATATTCTCCACAGTTTTCCATCCACCTAGCCAATCACCCCATCATCCATCAAATAAATCTCCAATATTCTTGTTGTTCTCTCTCAAAAGTTTTATAGAAAGAGACTTGGGTTGTATTCAAAAAAAAGAAAAAAAAGAAAAGGGAATTAAAAAATGGACAAGTGTCCGCAATGAAAACAATGGGTACTTAGATGCCCACCTCCCTGAAAAAATAAGAAAGAAAGAAAGAAAGAAAAAAGAGTATAAGCCCGGGTTCTTCTAATATTTCCATGTTTCAAAAGAGAGACATGTTTCTTAAAGGAGCAAAAGTGGAATTAGGCTTTCACCCTCATACACCACCATAAACCCCACATAGCCTTTATATCAATATACATAGCCACTTCCACTACATACATCCATTCCACATATATCCCAGACACATGCACATCTTGATTTGATTGTATGACTCGTTTCTCTGGATCCATTGTTTGACTTTACAATATATGCTTATTAAGTATTTATGAGCTGTCTCCCCACCTATAAGCTCCACATATAAGCCTTAGTTGTAGAGAGAGAGTGAGGAGAGAGAAGGCAATGTACTGTTGCCTTGTTCCAAAAATACCACATATACATATTCCATTGAGAGGAGAGAAGGCATAACATCATTACTACCTTGGTGAGGATCCAAAAATACCACATATGACAGACTTGAGAGGGTCATACAAAAGAATCTCTGAGTTTTATTTTAAAATTTTGTAAAAACTCCGGAATTTCTTATGGGTTTCATTTCCATTAGAAAAAAAATTCTAAAGTCAAACAATCTTGTTGTTGTTGTTGTAAAAACTCCGGAATAAACATAGACTTAGGGGTTTATCTGATAGAATTCCATGAGTTTTGCTGAATTATATATTTTCAGGGACTAAACAGAAAAATAGCGAGAGTTATCAAGCCATACGAGTTCAAGACGTGTCCCGAACGTAATCCAACTTGGCTCCTACGAAAGAAGACTCTAGAAGGGACGAGAAGACACCACGACAAAGCAGAGCCAGAGTGAATGACAGGTGGGGCCGCCCGGCCTGCTACAGTGCCAAATTAGGCTCGGCTTCTGGAACCTTCCTCCAACTGACTTAAGGATTGCATCTAAGCCATTGATCAAGGTCGGTTTGATCCAAGGGCCACGGTTCATCGCTTGGGACTATATAACCAGACCACCTGAGCCCTGGGTGAAAGCCTAATTCATTCAATTCCTTATCAATAGGCATAGACCCTGAGTCTCATCTAGATCTAGACTAGAATTAGAAGAGCTAGCATTCAAGAGAGGACTAGATCTCATTAGATCTTGTCTTTGGAAATAGAGAGATAGAGAGAGGGAAGGGATTGGAGGAGGTGCCGGCCTGTCGGTGCTAACTCTATAACTTGTACCTTGGTGGAAGTTAATCTATGCTTAGAATTACTCTGGTAATCTACTTCTTCTTTTGTTAGCAACATTGTTTATATTGTTCTTCTGATCTATGAGTCTCTTTTGAGTACTATTGATGCTCCTTAGCGCCCCGATTTGTATACCGCAAGCGCACAGTTCGTGTAGCTTTTCCCTTAGAGTATTCCCCCAAGGTTTATCAATCCATGGATCGACAAAGAACTACCTAAGATTTTCCATCTAATCTAATGGATCTATCCTAACATGAAGCATTGATTGCATATAAAGGGTAAACCTTTAATAGATATGAGTGATATGTAGAGGTTGATCTCATCCATGAACATAGACTTAATCATAGCAAAACCAAAGATATGACTAGGCCTATCGTCATCTAGTTGTAGTTCAAGCTAACGAGCGGATAAATCATGCATCTCAATCAAAAGCATCTTTAAACTCAAAATCTCCAATCCGATCCCTCGATACCCTACCTACTAAGTGGCAACGGCCTGTCACGACGCCACCCCTTTCAACAAGATACCCTGAAGCAAGTCGAACCCCCTTTGGTAGTTCCGCCATGAACCTCTAGCCTCCATGACTACAAGATCATGCTAAGCGATCTATCTCGATAATAGATCTAAGATGAAGCAAACCCAAAGAGAAGAACGAAATCGAAAGAGAGAACATGATCGCTAATATATTCGGAAGACATGATTATCATTACTCACATAATAGATTCGTTTGGATCATCACCGCCATGTGCACACCATCGGTGAATCCAACTAGCTGTAAGCATCTAGGCCCTCAAGGTATGTTTCGGTGATTAATGACAACCATTATTGTGACTAATGAGTTTGTGCATCTTAATAGATCATTATCGCTCATTTGGTCATATGTCAAAAGAGGCCCCTCAATTTCGGTTATTCAAAAAGGCGATCTCGGTTTTCAACTTATATATGTCAAGGCTAAGGATCTTTCTAGTCCTAAGTGTCACAAGGTTGAGAAGGACACTTAGGTTAGTATAGGTTTTATAGTTTTGTAGTGATCGCACTATTAAGAGGGGTTAAGGCTAAGTAACTTGAGCATGGACATGGTCATTTGAAAATGGATGCACACTATGGTCACTCAGGTTTCTAGAAGTTCAAATAAGTGGTTCTCAAACTATATCTCAAGAATATTTGGATTTCATTCAAGACTCAAATCAGAAAAGACAAAATCAGAAAAAGTCTATACACCGGTTTAACCGACGCTCTCAATTTTCTATACGTCGGTTAAACGAAGTCAGCAGAGTCTGGACAAATTCAATACACCGGTTAAACTGACGTGTTTGAATTTAACATCGGTGCATTAGTCCAGAGTTGGTTTTTCCAGGGTATTTCAAGTTCTATACACTGGTTAAGCCGACGATGTTTGAATCAAGATGTCGGTGCAATTGACCAATGAGATGGTTTTTCAAAGGAATTCAGAAGTTGTACTCACCGGTTAAACCGACGATAGGTTTGAGTTAACGTCGGTGCAGTTGTCCAGAGACTTGGTTTTTCAGTGGTTCAGTGGACAACTACACTCACCGGTTAAACCGATGATACGTCGGTTAATCTGCCCAAGTTGTAACGGCTAGTTTTCAGAAGGGGCAGATTACATTCACCGGTTAAACCGACGATGACTATTGGAGGGACGTCAGATTAACCGGCGCTACGCAGTTTTCTGGCAGCTTTTCTCCAACGGCTCTATTCGTGTGAGCTGCCTATATATACCCCTCCAATGGGTCATTTTGCTACTCTTGACACCAGGCAACATCCATACACTCATACTATAGTCAAGAGCCACCTTGAGCTTCATCATTCACATACTTGTGCATTCAATCAATCAAGAAGCAAGATTAAGGATTTGAGTAGAGAGAAGCTAGTGTGCATCCGTTCTTGGTGATCGGTTCTTGCTCAAGTGAAGGCCTTAGCTTGTTACTCTTGGTGATTGGCATCACCTAGGCGATCTTGGTGATCGAGGTGTTTCTCGCGGAGCTTGCCAAGGATTGTGGGAGCCCGGAGAAGAAGATTGTACATGGCTTGATCTCCACCACGCCGGGATGGTGAACGGAGACTCTTAGTGAGCGCCCTCGTCTCGGTGACTTGGGAGGTGACAAGACTCTTTGTGAGTGTCACAACATGGATTAGGGGTGTGTGCCAACACATCGATACCACGGGAAAAAATCCGGTCATCTCTTGTTCACTCTCTTTATTCAAGCTTTTTCTTTCATGCAATTTACTCATGTGCTTGACTTAGAGATCATAACTTAGCTCTACCTTGCTAGGCTTTACTTTGTCTTATCTCTCTTAGCTTGTGTAGGTAGCTTAGTTATCCGGTTGGTGAATTGGTGCCCTACTAGCATTGCATAGGTTAAGGTTGCTTTACTTTGTTTTAGAAATTGAAAAAGGCCCAATTCACCCCCCCCTCTTGGTCCATTGATCCTTACAATTGGTATCAGAGCCTCGTTGCTCATTTGGATCATTAGGCTTCACCGCCTAGGGCTATGGCCAAGATGGGTGGTTCGCCGCCTCATTTCCAGGGCAAGAACTTTGCCTATTGGAAAGTTCGCATGGCCGCATACCTTGATGCGATTGCCCCCGAAGTGTGGTTGGCCACTAAGACCGGGTTCACCGGAACTCCCACCACCGAACAATTAAAATGGAATGCCAAGGCTAGAAATGCAATTTTCGAAGCCATTAGTGAGGAAGTCTTTGCTAGAGTTAATGGCATGGACTTAGCAAGTGATATTTGGAAGGAGCTCATTGAAATTCATGAAGGCTCCACTAAAGTTCGTGAGCAAAAATATCACTTGTTTAGAGCTAAGTATGATTCTTTTAAAATGCTAGCTCATGAAAATTGCAATGATATGTACTCTTGCTTGAATGTCATTGTCAAGGACATTAATGCACTTGAAATATCCAAAATTGACAGTGCCTCCATCAATCGCAAGATTCTCATGCTCCTCCCGAAGCCCAAGTATAACATCATCAATGCTATGCTTCAAAAGGAGAATCTTGACACAATGGAAGTAGGAGAACTTGTGGGCGAAATTCGCGCTCATGAGATGAGTATCCTTGGTATGTCCGAAGAGCCAACTCCAAGCAAATCAATTGCTCTAAAGACCAAGGCAAACAAAGCCCGCAAGCTCAAGATGATCAAGCAAGATTCAAGCTCAAGCAATGAAGAAGATGATCATCATGAAAGCTCATCCGATGTTGAAGATGATGGAGAGCTTGCTCTCATGATGAGAAAGTTCACCCGCTTGAATGACAAGATCAACAAGAAGGGTTTCAACTTTGACTCAAAAAAGGGAATGTTCCGGCCAATGGATGTCAAGAACAAAATTTGCTACAATTGTGGAGAAAAAGGTCACATCCGTCCAAATTGCCCCAAGCCGGACAAAAGAAACAAGGACAACAAGAGCAAGCATCGCCATGATTCAAGCGATGATGATGAAGAAGAAAGGAAAAACAAGAACAAGAGACTTGGGAAGAAAAAGAGCCATGACAAGAAGACCAAGCTCTTCCCAAAGAAGAAAGGGCACACCAAGAGAAGCTTCTTGGTGGAAAAACAAGAGTGGGTGACCGATGTCTCATCAAGCGAAGAGTCAAGTGATGAAGAAGACATTGTCACCATCGCCCTCACAAATGAAGAACCATCACTACCTCCACCTCCAATGTGCCTCATGGCCAAAGGTAACTCTAAGGTATGTGAGAGTGAAGATGATAGTGATGATGAGCTTGACCCTAATGAGTTTGCTAACCTCATTAATGAGTATACATCCGTTATCAAGAGGGAAAAGGGCAAAGTCAAGGTTCTTGAGAGCACTCGTGCCAAGTTAGAGCTTGCCCACTCCGATTTGCTTGGCAAGTACAATGACTTGCTCAAAAAGCACAATGAGTCACTTGTACTTGCTAAGCAAGTTGAAGAGAGCCACAAAAAGCTTAAACAAGAGCATAGGGAGTTGGCTCACAAGTATCAAGAACTTGAATTTGCCTATGAAGCAATTGACCCAAGTCTTGAGAACTTTGCTCATGAAACTATTGAGAAGGTCAATGCTTCTACTTCATGTGATGACCTACTCATTAATGCAAATGCTACTAATGCTTTGCCCGAGCTTGCACCTTCTAGGGAAAAGGAATTGATGGATCAAGTTGCAAGCCTCAAGAGTAGTGTGGAGAAGCTCTCAAGAGGAGAATACATCCACAAAGAGATTCTCTTCAACAATGCCCGTGACTATGGCAAGAGAGGTCTTGGTTCATTTCCGGAGCCAAACATAGCTACTACTCCTTCTCCGGAGATAAAGATTAGCTTCATCAAGGAAGTTGGATCATATTGCCAACATTGCCAAGTCACCGGGCACCACACTAGGGAGTGCACTTTACCATCACGTCCTCTTCCTAAAATACCCAAGAATTACTCTTCAATGTTTCAAAATAACCATTTTCTCTTGAGTAAAGTGAAGGGCAAGGTGAAGGCCAAATTCATTGGCAAACTCACTAAGGAGTCAAAGAAGAAGCTCCCCAAGCAACTTTGGGTCCCAAAAGCTCTTGTCACACATGTGCAAGGCCCAAAGCTTGTTTGGGTTCCTAAAACTCAAAAGTGAATTCTCATGTGTGTAGGTGAACTACAAAGCCGGTGGAAAACATTGGGTACTTGATAGCGGTTGCTCTCAACACATGACCGGCAATGATAGCATGTTCACCTCCCTTGAAGACCCCGGCGATCATGAACATGTCACCTATGGTGATAACTCAAGGGGAAAAGTTTTAGGTTTGGGTAGAATAGCTATCTCTAAAGATTTATCCATTTCAAATGTTTTGTTTGTAGAAGCACTTAGTTTCAATCTCATTTCTATTGCTCAATTGTGTGATCTTGGACTAACGTGTACCTTTGACAAAAATGGTGTTATAGTAACTCTTGAAGAAGACAAGTCAATGGTATTCACGGGGTTTAGGCATGGCAACATCTATTTAGTGGACTTCTCTTCAAAGCAAACAAGCACCATGACATGCCTCTTCACCAAGTCTTCTCTTGGGTGGCTTTGGCATAGAAGAATTGCTCATATTGGCATGAGCAACCTCAAGAAAGCCCACAAGAGAGGGATGATCACCAGCTTGAAGGATGTCACGTTTGACAAGAACAAGCTATGTAAAGCATGCCAAGCCGGGAAGCAAGTTGCAACACATCATCCCATCAAGACGATGTTGTCTACCTCCAAGCCGCTCGAGCTTCTTCACATGGATCTCTTTGGTCCAACTACATACAAGAGCATTGGTGGTAACCTCTATTGCCTAGTAATTGTTGATGATTTTTCACGTTACACTTGGGTCATGTTTCTAGGCGATAAGGGTGAAACTCCGGAAATCTTCAAGACTTTTGCAAGAAGAGCTCAAATGAAGTACAACTCCCCAATTGTGAAGATCCGGAGTGACAACGGCACCGAGTTCAAAAATATGAAGATTGAAGAATGGTGCGATGAAGAGGGCATCAAGCATGAGTTTTCCGCCACCTACACACCTCAACAAAATGGAGTGGTGGAAAGAAAGAACAAGACACTCATCACCCTAGCTAGAGCAATGTTGGATGATTATGGCACGTCCGAGAAGTTTTGGGCGGAAGAAATCAACACGGCGTGTCATGCATCCAACCGAGTATATCCGCACCGACTCCTCAAGAAAACTCCATATGAGCTCATCACCGGGAAGAAACCAAATATATCATACTTTCGAGTCTTTGGTTGCAAATGCTTCATCTACAAGAAGAAAAGGCTCGGTAAGTTTGAAAGTAGATGTGATGAAGGTTTCTTTCTTGGTTATGCATCAAACTCCAAAGCATATAGAGTATTCAATCAAACCTCCGGGTTTGTTGAAGAAACATGTGATGTGGAGTTTGATGAATCTAATGGCTCCCAAGAGGAGGTTGTTGGCTATGAAAATGTAGGTGATGAGGAGATTGATGAAGTTTTGAAGAATATGTCCATTGGGGATATCAAGCCGGAAGAGGTGCATGAAGGCAATGATCAAGGGGGAGGACCTTCCTCATCTACACCAAGCACCTTCACGGCGCCCCAAGTGGATGAAGATCAAGAAAAAGATGATACACAACCTCAAGAAGATGTGCCAACGCCAACACCCCAAGTTCAAGAACAAGAAGAGCAAAGTGTTCCACCACAAGCACAAGTCACCCATGATCCACCCCAACAAGCATCCACACAAGTACCGCTAGTGAAGCATGGTCGCATCTCCAAGTATCATCCAATTGGTCAAATCATTGGTAGTCCATCAAAGGGAGTAAGAACTCGCTCTAAACATGCTTCATTTTGCGAATATCACTCATTTGTTTCTTGTATTGAACCCACTAGCATAGAGGAAGCGCTTCAGGACTCGGATTGGGTGATGGCCATGCAAGATGAGTTGAACAACTTCACCCGCAATGAAGTTTGGGTCCTCGAAGCTCCTCCGAAAGACAAGAACATCATCGGCACCAAGTGGGTCTTTCGAAACAAGCAAGATGAACATGGGGTGGTGATACGCAACAAAGCAAGACTTGTGGCAAAAGGGTTCTCTCAAGTCGAAGGTTTGGATTTTGGTGAAACTTTTGCTCCGGTCGCAAGACTTGAAGCTATCCATATCCTTCTTGCTTACTCTTCACATCATAACATTAAATTGTATCAAATGGATGTGAAAAGTGCATTCTTAAATGGCGTTATTAATGAACTTGTTTATGTTGAGCAACCTCCCGGGTTTGAAGATTCGAGGAAACCTAACCATGTTTATAGGTTGCACAAGGCACTCTATGGGCTCAAACAAGCTCCAAGGGCTTGGTATGAGAGGCTTCGTGACTTCCTAATCATGCAAGGCTTCAAGATCGGGAGGGTGGACACCACTTTGTTCACAAAAGACGTCAACGGGGATCTTTTCATTTGTCAAATTTATGTTGACGATATTATCTTTGGCTCAACTAATGATTTACTAAGCCATGAGTTTGCTACCATGATGTCTAGGGAATTCGAGATGTCCATGATTGGCGAATTGACCTTCTTCCTTGGTTTTCAAGTCAAACAAATGAAGGAAGGGACATTCATCCATCAAGAAAAGTATACTAAAGATATCTTGAAGAAGTTCAAGATGGATGAGTGCAAGCCAATCAAGACACCCATGGCAACCAATGGGCACCTCGACTTAGATGTGGACGGTAAACCGGTTGATCAATCCCTCTATCGTTCTATGATAGGGTCTTTGCTTTACCTTACCGCATCTAGGCCCGATATAATGTTTAGTGTGTGCTTGTGTGCCCGCTTTCAAGCTAACCCAAAAGAGAGTCACACCTTTCGGCTGTGAATAGGATCCTTCGGTATCTCAAGCACACCCCTAGCATAGGCTTGTGGTACCCCAAAGGCGCTAGTTTAGATCTCTTGGGATACTCGGATTCGGATTTTGCCGGAAGCCATGTGGATCGCAAGAGTACCTCCGGGGGTTGCCACTTGCTTGGGCGTTCTCTAGTTTCTTGGTCAAGTAAGAAGCAAAATTCCGTGGCTTTGTCCACCGCGGAAGCGGAATATATAGCGGCCGGTGCATGTTGTGCCCAAATCCTATATATGAAGCAAACCCTTTTGGACTTTGGTGTGAAACTAGATAGGATCCCACTCCTTTGTGACAATGAAAGTGCCGTAAAAATTGCCAAGAATCCGGTTCAACACTCTCGCACAAAGCACATTGATATTCGCCATCACTTCTTGCGTGATCACGAAGCCAAAGGAGACATATCTCTTCAAGGTGTGAGATCCGAGGAGCAATTGGCGGATATCTTCACAAAACTATTAGACGAGAGTACCTTTGTTAGGCTAAGGAATGAGCTTAGTGTGTTAGATGCGGCAAACATCATGTAAGTTACCATGTCATATAGAAAAATGCATACATATAGGACACTTGTCTAACCATGGTAAGATAGTGATAAGCAAGGGTTTAGCTAGAGGTGGTGGTCCACTTGTTTTTCCTCTAGGCTTGTAGAAAGGCTCATCATGAAGAAGCTACCCGTGGGTTCAAACTTGACAAGTAGATCTTAATTTCTTGTTATGCATTTCTTGTCATATAGATGTGCACTTCATGTTTACTTTACTTTCGCATGTGGTTGTAGCTTGCATTATCATTGCATGCGTAAGGGTCACAAAGGATGTCACTTGATGAAAATGAGACTTGTTTCATATACAAGATCTTAATTCATGAAAAGTGAAAAGAGCAAAGTGTTAGGTATGTTATTGCCTAGTGAGTCATGTCATAATGAGTTTGAAGCTCTCTATCTTCAATATTCCTATGACAAGGCTCATACATTTTTTTTGGCGCTTTGTCTCTCTTGCGGCTTTTTTCTTGTGTTTGAAAAGAAAATTATTTAAGCAAGTATGCTATCCTATTTATTTTGAGGGGTAAAGTCGCCTATGCAAGTCCATTAACTTGAGTTTATTTGAGTTTTATAAGTTTACTGGACTTAGCATAGAAGAGTGAGCTGAGTGTGGGGTTTTTGGCTTCACCGGTTAAACCGACGTTCAAAGGATCTATACCCATCGGTTTAACCGGCGTTACTAACTTGTGGCTCAGCTCAGTCAAGTTTCAGGCATTCAACCGACGTATTCAAAAGTCAGAGCACCGGATCAACCGGTGATCATAAATGCAGATCAGACCTAGCAATCAACCGGCGTTTTGATCAATCAACCGACGAGTTCACTTTTGACAGCATCGGTTCAACCGGCGTTCAGTTTCAGATCTGCAGAAGTCTCGGGTGAACTGCACCGACGCAATCAACCGGCGCTCAAACTCTAGGCGTCGGATCGACCGGCGTTAAGGAAAATCGCGGGCCCACCTGTCATATATGTCTCTTGCCCGCGCTGCCGGCCTCTGTTTCCCTTCTCCCTTCACGCCGCCGCCCGACTCGATCCCGTCACGCCGCCGCCTTCCCTTCGAGCCGCCTCCGCACCGCCACCACTCGCCGCCGCTCGCCTGCACGCCGAGCCGCCGCTGCCGCGCTCCTTGCTCGCCGCCACGGTCGCCAACCGCCACTTCAAGCCGCCACCGCGCGCCCTCGCGCTTGCCCAGCGCCGCCCGTGCGCACCTGCTCCGCCCGCGCGCTCCTCCGTGATCCAGCGCCGCCATGCTCCACGCCTCCACGCCATCCACACGTCGAGCAGCCCACGCAACCACGCGCCGCCTTCGCTTTCTCACGCCGCAGCCACCACCGCTTCGTGCACGCAAACTGTTCGAGGATTTGCCCGCGCCGCTTTTCGCACCGCTCGCGCGCCACGTTCTTGCCTTCGCCAGTAGAGATGGGTCGCGAGAAGAGGAAGGGAAAGGAAGTTGTGGTCAACAAGCCCGCTCGCAAGCGGACTCGTGCAGAGAAGGAGGCCGAGAGGGCCGAGATGGTGGCCAAGGCCGCCGAGGAGCAGGCATCAGGCCGTGCTCGTCCGTTCCAGATCAGGGAGGACCCCAGAGGCAGAGGCAGAGGCAGAGGCAGGGGTATGGGCAGAGTGAGAGGTGCCAGGGCCACCAGAGCCGCGACAGCAGCAGCAGCAGCAGCGACAGATTCAGATGGTTCTGACTCAGAGGCAGCACAGTCAGAGGGGCAGAGTTCTCCACAGCAGTCGCCTGAGGGAGGTTCCCCGGCAGCGACAGAGCGTCGCACTGGACCGAGGACTCGGGGAGGACACCAGCCACAGGAGCCCCGCAGGTCAGCAGCAGCAGCAGCAGCAGCTCGCAGAGCCGAGGCCCTAGAGGCCGAGCGCGCAGTGTTCCGTATGGACACTGTTGTGCGTCTGGAGCCAGGTGTGATGCTCCAGAACTTGACCTGAGCCAATGCGGCCAAGGTCAAGAGGCTCAGGTGGAGTGTTGAGGAGGAGGTCTGGTTCCCAGTGACCCGAGACAGCAGAGTCGACAGGAGGTTCTGGACTCTGCTACAGGCCAGCTTCTACGAGACTTTCCAGCGGAGGGGACACCGGATCTTCCAGCACAGGATTCTTGACTGGGTCTCACTGAGGACAGCCGCAGGGGGAGCAGATGTGAGAGCACACTTCGCTCACTTCAGAGGACTGCCCAGGCTGCTAGAGATGGAGCAGAACCGTTATATCGAGGACTGGGTCAGAGTGTTCTACGCCACAGCTTGGATAGCTCCCGAGCGCAGAGCCGTGCACTTCATGTTTGGAGGGCAGGACTTTGGTTTGTCGAGGGCGACCATTGCTGGTATACTTGGAGTTGACCTGGTCGATGTCTCGCTGCACGAGAGGGTTTACGGGGACTCAGATCCACCCCGCAGGGCGATGGTTGGCGGGATTGCTCCTTCCCACGAGGCGATCACTCAGTGCTTCCGCCAGCCGTTCCCAGCCTCTTATGCCAGAGTGCCGAGCTTGCTGACTCCAGAGGCATACGCTGTTCACATGGCACTCCGGAGGACTCTGTTACCGAGGAGTGGCTACCCAGAGGGGTTCACAGGTTTGCAGCAGCTCTTGCTCCTACACATCCTCACTCACGAGCCATTTGATATAGTTGACTTTATTCTGGCCGAGATCGAGGATGTGATCACTGATGGGATGGGTGTGGTGCGACAGTTTCCTTATGCGCACTGGATCAGTTACATATGCTCTATGATAGTGCCAGCAGAGTCACCCATCAGCGCCCCTTACCGTCACGACGAGGCTCCTAGGTTCCCTGTCTACTGACCCACAGCTCCACAGGACAGGAGGAGGGGCAGACACGCAGATAGAGCTGCGATGGCACGGCTGTCACCGGAGGTTCAGGCACGAGTGGCAGAGGAGGATGAGGCACTCCTGGCAGCGGAGGCACAGCTTCCCGGGGGAGATGATGAGATTCACTGGTCTGAGCTTGAGTCAGACTCCTCCGACGACGTAGAGTACTTTCCTTCAGCTGCCCCAGCCAGTCACGACCACGAGGCAGGAGGTTCCGGAGAGCCAGCTCCTCCGACTTCAGCAGCTGCTATAGTCTCTGAGTCCCAGGTGACTCAGACGTCCGAGCTCACTGCACTACTACAGCAGCTCGTGACTCAGCAGAGGGAGGACAGACTTGCTCAGGAGGAGGCCAGGAGAGCCCATGAGGCTCAGATTGCAGCTATTCAGAGAGAGGTAGCCCGAGAGCATGCAGCGACAGAGGAGCGTTTTGTCGGCCTCATTGACAGAGTTTCACAGAGGACAGACGCTCAGTTCCAGCAGATGCAGCAGGGCATGATGGCGATGTTCGGGATGATCTCCCAGCTTTACTCTCACACCGGACTCGCCCCACAGCAGCAGCAGCCCGGACTTCAGGGTGTTGGAGCACCTCAGCTTGCAGTCACACCAGCTCCTCCTCCTCCAGCCCCCACTGCAGCTCCAGCTACCACAGCGACACCGGAGACCACATTCTCGATGTCCGCACTCTTTGGGTCTGCCGGTCGTCCGCCCTTTTCACCACTGCCAGCGACCACACTCTTTCAGGACTCACCGTCAGTGGTTCAGTCGGTCGCCCTCCCTTCCTCACTTCAGGCAGCACCTTTAGGGGGAGGAGCAGTAGAGGAGTCCCTGCTTCCACAGTCGACGCAGCCGGCAGCCTCAGCGGTCACTTCTTCAGATATTGATACTTCTTCTGCTGACCCGGTTACGACTTCTACGGATCCTCTACCGGGCAGTGCTAGCACGAGAGCCTCCACGACAGTCACTCCCCCAGTGAGCTCAGACCCAGACCAGCAGCTTCCGTCTGTCACCGAGGGTGAGAGTTCTCCGTCCGACGACGACGACCCGGACCGCTTCCTCGCCGTACCACGACAGCACGACCCGTAGCTCGCCTTTTGGTGCTTTGATGCCAAAGGGGGAGAGGTGGTAGGGGGAGCCTCAGAGTTAGGGGGAGGGTAGAGCTAGAGAGAGCTCGTAGTTATCAGGACTTTGATTCTTTGTATCACATTTGGTGTTAATTCATGGATATGTACTTTTGTCGCTTGAGTATGCCGTTCTTTGAGACATATCTATGGATTTTGTTTGAGCCGTTGAGCTCTTTGGTCCTGCTTTCGAGTTTTGCTTGTGTTTATCCTGTTTTATCTTTCTCGCTCTCTCGTTATTTATGTTTGTGTTGTCATCAATCACCAAAAAGGGGGAGATTGTAAGCATCTAGGCCCTCAAGGTATGTTTCGGTGATTAATGACAACCATTATTGTGACTAATGAGTTTGTGCATCTTAATAGATCATTATCGCTCATTTGGTCATATGTCAAAAGAGGCCCCTCAATTTCGGTTATTCAAAAAGGCGATCTCGGTTTTCAACTTATATATGTCAAGGCTAAGGATCTTTCTAGTCCTAAGTGTCACAAGGTTGAGAAGGACACTTAGGTTAGTATAGGTTTTATAGTTTTGTAGTGATCGCACTATTAAGAGGGGTTAAGGCTAAGTAACTTGAGCATGGACATGGTCATTTGAAAATGGATGCACACTATGGTCACTCAGGTTTCTAGAAGTTCAAATAAGTGGTTCTCAAACTATATCTCAAGAATATTTGGATTTCATTCAAGACTCAAATCAGAAAAGACAAAATCAGAAAAAGTCTATACACCGGTTTAACCGACGCTCTCAATTTTCTATACGTCGGTTAAACGAAGTCAGCAGAGTCTGGACAAATTCAATACACCGGTTAAACCGACGTGTTTGAATTTAACGTCGGTGCATTAGTCCAGAGTTGGTTTTTCTAGGGTATTTCAAGTTCTATACACCGGTTAAACCGACGATGTTTGAATCAAGACGTCGGTGCAATTGACCAGTGAGATGGTTTTTCAAAGGAATTCAGAAGTTGTACTCACCGGTTAAACCGACGATAGGTTTGAGTTAACGTCGGTGCAGTTGTCCAGAGACTTGGTTTTTCAGTGGTTCAGTGGACAACTACACTCACCGGTTAAACCGATGATACGTCGGTTAATCTGCCCAAGTTGTAACGGCTAGTTTTCAGAAGGGGCAGATTACATTCACCGGTTAAACCGACGATGACTATTGGAGGGACGTCGGATTAACCGGCGCTACGTAGTTTTCTGGCAGCTTTTCTCCAACGGCTCTATTCGTGTGAGCTGCCTATATATACCCCTCCAATGGGTCATTTTGCTACTCTTGACACCAGGCAACATCCATACACTCATACTATAGTCAAGAGCCACCTTGAGCTTCATCATTCACATACTTGTGCATTCAATCAATCAAGAAGCAAGATTAAGGACTTGAGTAGAGAGAAGCTAGTGTGCATCCGTTCTTGGTGATCGGTTCTTGCTCAAGTGAAGGCCTTAGCTTGTTACTCTTGGTGATTGGCATCACCTAGGCGATCTTGGTGATCGAGGTGTTTCTCGCGGAGCTTGCCAAGGATTGTGGGAGCCCGGAGAAGAAGATTGTACGTGGCTTGATCTCCACCACGCCGGGATGGTGAACGGAGACTCTTAGTGAGCGCCCTCGTCTCGGTGACTTGGGAGGTGACAAGACTCTTTATGAGTGTCACAACGTGGATTAGGGGTGTGTGCCAACACATCGATACCACGGGAAAAAATCCGGTCGTCTCTTGTTCACTCTCTTTATTCAAGCTTTTTCTTTCATGCAATTTACTCATGTGCTTGACTTAGAGATCATAACTTAGCTCTACCTTGCTAGGCTTTACTTTGTCTTATCTCTCTTAGCTTGTATAGGTAGCTTAGTTATCCGGTTGGTGAATTGGTGCCCTACTAGCATTGCATAGGTTAAGGTTGCTTTACTTTGTTTTAGAAATTGAAAAAGGCCCAATTCACCCCCCCCCCCCTCTTGGTCCATCGATCCTTACACTAGCTCATGAACTCCGCCATGGCACAACCACGCAGGGAGCCCAGGTGGCTAGGGTCGGCCTAAGCCTGAACCTCTAGCCTCCATGACTACAAGATCATGCTAAGAGATCTATCTCGATAATAGATCTAAGATGAAGCAAACCCAAAGAGAAGAACGAAATCGAAAGAGAGAACATGATCGCTAATAGATTCGGAAGACATGATTATCATTACTCACATAATAGATTCGTTTGGATCATCACCACCATGTGCACACCATCGATGAATCCAACAAGCTCATGAACTCCGCCATGGCACAACCATGCAGGGAGGCCACGGTGGCTAGGGTCAGTCTAAGCCATCTCCTAGACAACTTCGAAGACTTGCGGCGGCCGTCGTCTCCCTCCGGTCTTGACCCTAGGTTTTCGTCGAGTTCTAGGTGGATGGATGCTTCGAGTTGAATAAGGTGCGAGCTATTTATAAGCCGAGGAAGCCACCGGTCGAAGGGGAGGTCAAACCGACCTAAAAAAAGGGCTGGGCCGGCCGGCCCAATGGGCCTAGGCTGGCCGGCCTGGCTCATTCCTTCGCTGTCTCATGTCCTCCTTTCGCGTGCAGACTCCTCGCATCTTCTAGAGTTTATGTCCTTCACGATTGCACCCCTTTTGACGTCGTTATCTTGGAGATATCTTCGAGGAAAGGATAGGATAGGGAATCCTTCCTTAAATCTTCTTTTGCTTTGCTTAATCCCGAAGTATCTTGATCTCATCTTCGTAGGCTTGGTCCTTTGGGGTCTCTTGGAGGATGGATGTGCATGAATGGGCTTCGAATCAACATGGGCTTTGGTCCTTTCTTTGGGCTTTGGCCTTCGTCTTTCTCCGGGTTAGCGCTCGATCACGGGCCTCGTCATTTCATGCTCCAAAATAGGCCAAAAACCTACAAAAACGAAGTTCCTCCAAAATATATGTGCAAGTGTGAAAATGACCAATAATTAGGCCGGGGTTAGGATGGTTAGTGATTTTGATATTAAAATCATGCCATTATCAAGCATAAACAAGGGATAAAAGGGGTACTTAAGGAGCGCCAACATTCCCCCCATGCTTAAACCTTGCTCGTCCTCGAGTAAGTCCAGGAGCTTTGCTTATAAAGAAATCAGCGTTGCCCCTCAATGTCCTCTCTGCACTTAGTCATACATAACAAGACATATTGCTCTCTCAAGTATTTAGCATTTAAGTTCAAGTTGTGACCGGCTACTTTTTCATTATGGAAGATAGACTAGCAATTAAAGAACAAGCCACAATAATAAATAAATGCAATGCTCTCAAACTTAAGCGAACTTCAAACCTTTACCTTGTTTCATCGTGAAGAGTTTTCAAAAGAATGCATATCAAACATAAATGAGGTTTGCTTGCAAAAGATCATGGAAATACTCATCTCATCAAGTCGCTCAAGCCTACATTAGATTGTGTTCAACCTATTCTACTCATATATAAAAGTGGAAGGCTTATGTGGAGTTTGGTAGGTAAAAACAATCCTAGCAAAACATTATACTTGAAATATTATCAAACTAAGAGAGAGATCTAATGGAATTACCGAGACTAGTCAAAAAGGCCATTGGAAAATAATGTTGGAGAGGGGGAAAGATGAAACACACACATTTAGATAGGTGGACATGTGCAAGTGGCAAATGGATGATCCCGAGACACAAATGAAGTTCTCATTATCGGATTGCACATGGTTGGAAGATTTGAGTATGGAATAGTTCTTCAAAGTAACTTGGAAAATTAATGAAGCCAAAAAGGGCTAAGGAGCATTTTATTCTTCTCTTTTTTTTCTTTTTCTATCATTTTTCTATTTTCGTCTTTCTTTCTCTTTTTTTTCTTTCTTTTTGCTCCTTAGAACTTTTGATAACATAGAATACTTACCCAGCCATCCCCCCATGCTTGAACGAATGCTCGTCCTCGAGTATGAATAGTGGGAGAACCAACTAGCTAGGGTAAGTATCTCAAATTCACCTTCTTCTTCGTAGAACCACTTAAATCTCGGGGAGCCTTGTCTCCCAAAACTTTTCTTTATATGATGCCCTTGATTCTTTTGATTCCGTCGAAATGATAATCCATACTCAAAGTGGGTTGTGGTCAAGGAGGTAATCACAAAAAGATATTTTTTGGTTTAGGGTGGATATCCAGCGAGGTTTGTAAGATTCCCGAAGTAGAAACTCACAATGCATGGATAAATAGGCTAGCAAAAAGAAGGTTACACAAAAAAAAACGGAATGACCAGCTTCTTAGTCTCATACCAAAGAAATCAATCTTAATCCAACTCATCAAAATATAAGTTTGCAATCTAAAGGTTTCATCATGAAAGAATATGTATGTATAGGCTTTGGTAGATAGAACTTTGAAAGAGATTCACAAATGTAGATAGCATAGGAATTAAGTTTTCAAATTAAACAACACAAAGTGTAAGGTCATCGGTAGACTTAAATCAAAGAGCAACATAGAATATGTGAGTTTAGAATTTAGTCATTTAACCTCCACAAATAAAAGAGCCGGTATTTAATCATTTTAATTCCATTTAATTGAGAGCAAATGGTCAAGTCATATACAACATAGCGTAGGTAAAACAAAGCGGCAACTTTCATCATTTTTCCATAAGCATAAGGCATTGCCAAAATATATCAATGTGGTGAGCACAAAGTGATGGTGATCCTACACTTATTGAAAACAAAAACAAAACTAGGTTGTCCTCCTAGAAGCCATGTGATAGGTTGATAGATATATACAAAGGTTGCATCTATGGTTGAAGGCATATATGTACAAGCATTTAGAAAAAGAGAGAGTCGAGGAAGAATTACCGTCCTTCTCAATGCTCGTAATGAAGTGTAGCGCGGCCTCCCCCATACTTAAGCATTGTGCTAAGCATGGAAGAAGAATCATGAGCATCTTGTGGCAACTGTGATTGTCTTACTCCATGAGATCTTTCTTCCTTGTCCACGAAATCCGCCCCCATGCTTAGCATGATGCTAGGCGTGGAAGGAGAAGATGGATCATCTTACAATTCTTGAAGTCCTTCCCTCATGTGTATTAATATCATTTTCAATGTGTCTTCACCTTTGTTGCCTCAATTTTCCTTCAACTTCTTCTTGGATTAAGTCATGGTCCCAATCATTGCTTCACGTCGTGGTCGCCTCCTTCAATTCCTCATTGTCCCATTGCTGCCTCATCTTCACGAATTTTTTCTTTCAATTTCTAGAACAGAACCTGTTCTGAAACATTGCTCCATTGCAAAGTGCATGAATTTTCGTTTCCAACGAGTCCTTATTCGCCCAAAATTGATTCCAAACAAGAGAGTTGTGTCCATTTTATCCCAGCGCTGCAATCTGTTCCGAATTTCAGAACGCGCAGCGTCCAAAGTTTTTGCCATATCTCCTTGTACGAGTCTTCAAATTCATTGATCTTGGATGCGTTGGAACGGGAATTTCATGGAGCTTCTGAATATCAACTTTTTCTTCCTTGTACATCTCTGTCCATGTGCAAAATTTGATGAAAACAGCAGAGCTTGCTCTCGAACTTTGGAGATGTTGACGAATTTGATTTCTTCTTTGATCACGAATTCATGGGAACGCTTTGTCATGCCTGCAAAATAATTCAAGTGCACAATCTACCCCCAAGGTGATAGTCGGGAATAGAGACAATTGCCAACAAACCTACCATTCCTAAGATCTCAAATTGTGGCATAGCTAGCTTAGCGGAAAAAAAACCTAGTGAATGTACGTGTGTGCTAGTGTAAATGCAAATGAGAGGAAGGTATATAAACAAAGACAATGTTTACACCTAGTTCTAAACACCATGTTTACAACTAGGTTGCCGAACTTCTCCATAGCCACAAAGACTTATTTAACCAAGGTCAAAACACTATGTCTATCCCAAGATCAATAGGCCTTCATAGCACAAGAAAAAAAATAAAGCGCATTGCAAAGCTTATAAACCAACCAAATGCAACATAAGAACAAAATGGATTGTTATCTTGGTCAAAAGAGCTTAAAGATGGAAGTCCACAAACAAGTTTAAACACCACGTTTACACAAGATTGCAAAAGGTAAATGCTGTCATGACAAGCATTACATGGATAGGAAAGCATACATCAATAAGATTGAGACCAAGCTAGCAAAATGAGGGCATGAACAATGGAATGGATGCAAAGTGCAAATGCAATGTTAGCAAAAACAAGTGTTAGCAAGTTTGAAAGGACTTTTCGATGTTGTTCCGCAACTAGCTTATTCAAAAAAATTGCTAAGAGTGACAAAAAGCCTTCGCGACACTTCATAAGAAGTGAGGTTTTTGTCAATGAAAAGGTTATTTATCGAAAAGGACCAAGCAAGCGAGCTAACAAGGTTTTAGAAGTAGGTTTATGGGTTTCCTATATTTTGGTCTTAAAACAAAAATTTTGAAGAGAGAGTGTTGGGTATAGAAATTCTATCTAAGGTGGCTTCAAAAAAACTAGAGAGAAACAAAAGTTAGATTTTTTTTGAATAAAAAACATACCCTATGGTTTTAGGATTGCTCTATGAGTGGTTTTCCTAAGGGTTTTAGGATCTCAAAAGCGATGCTAGTCAATGTTTTTAGAAAAGGTTTTTTTTAAATGCAACATGCAATGCAATGCAAGGGTGAGACGAACAACATGGTATGCAATGCAACACGGGGTGAGTGAACAAAATGATATGACATGATGAGGTGGTCTAAAACTAGCCACATGTTTAGAATCAAATGGTGGTACAATGCGTCATAAATCTCTCTAAAAGGCACACAAAGAAAAGGACTCTAAACACTAATAGGCACACAAAAAGGTCTACAAGTTTCCCAAGATCAAATAACAAAGTGCTCCCTCAATAACATTTAGAATGAACAACATGAAGTTGTGGTTTTTGTTAGAGTAATGGTACAATGTTACTTGATATTCCGATTAAAGAGTGCTATGTAGACGGTCATATTAATATATATAAAATAAAAGATCGGGTTGCCTCCCGCAAAGCGCTTCATTTAGAGTCATAGAGCTCGACTTTCTTACATACCTTCTCATTGATGCGAAGCCATGGTCCTTCATGCAAGAGGTGAAGGTGTTCCATGCAGCTCTTATCCACTTCACATGTTGGACATGATCAATCACGCTTAATGGAAATCTTACCCAATCGTCTCTTACATCATGGTCACCTCCTTCTTTGTTGTCCTTCGTCGCTACCTTTCTTTTCACGGATTTTCCTCTCTGTCCAGATTGGGAATTGCTCCAAACAACTGATCCAATGCAAGGTGCACAAAATCTTCTTTCCAACAAGTCTTCATTTGCCCAAAACGCATTCCAATTGAGAGAGTTATGCCCCTTTTTCCCGTCACTGCAATCTGCCCCGTGCTGATTTCAGCACGTGCATCTCCGATGTTTGAGACATAGCTCCTCCAGTGGGTCTTCAATTGTATCGATCATGGATGCGTTGAACCGAGGACTTGATGGAGATCCTGAATATTCAACTTTCTTGCATTGTGAATCTCTGGACTTGCGCACAAAATTGATGAGGCTTAGCGACGTCCGTTCTTGAAACCTTAAGATGTTGATGATGGTGCTCAAAATTTTGGGCACAGTTTCCCTCCTCATCATTTGAGTTTCATGTCCTGCATGGTTAGTGAAATTCGGGGCTTCTCCCGACATGTGCTCTTTTAGGGTCATGAGCTTGACCAAGCGCAAAGCAAGATCGAGATTTGTAATTATTTGTAAACATATGCAACATAATCACATCCTCAATTAAATTTCATCAACAAGGCATGGTGTAATTAAATGCAGCATGTGTTTCTTGCATAGTGCGGATCTCATTATTAGGCAGAGGTTCTTTAAGTATGAAATCAACATTCTCAAGAAACTCTAGCCTATCATCATGAAAAGAACAAGGCATAGAATTTAAACTTTCGTTCCGACTATCGGTTCGAGCATGAGATTTTTAAAGATTATCAACAAAACCAATAGAAGCTTGAGAATTCACTATATACCTTAGCCTCGGAACTTTTTCATACTCATTGGAGTCGTGGTGCTTTGTGCGAGATGTCATCTTGATGCACTCTTCATGGTCCGTCGTGATTTGCTTCTCACGTCTCCATGTGTTGAATGTTGCGCTCTTGTAATCCGTCGTGGTTTGTTTGCAACATCTTCGTTTGTCGAAGGTCGACCGCTTGTTCCTTCATTTGCCAATGTCATTGGGGTTCTTCCTCTGCTCCAAGCCTCTGAATTTTATCATGTACGCTTGATGAAAACATCGCCCAAGCTCGTCTTCATTGTTATCATCGTCATCTTCTCTATCTTATTCTCATCACGTTGCTCCTGCCTCTTCTTCGTGGAATCTCTCCTGTATACTCAATAGAACATATACCAAAATATAGCTCTATTGAAAATTTTATGAAATTACCTTTCCTACGAGTGGTCATTCGCTTTAAACGGAGTCCAAACGAGGGAGTTATGCCCGTTTCACTTTTGGCGCTGCGTGCTGTCCAGAAATTTTCAGAGTGCACAACCTTCAATATTTTGGCCATACCCGCTTGTAGGAATCTCCGATTGACTTGGTTCTTAATTCGTTGGGACGAGAACTTCGTGGAGCTTTTGAATATCCAAAAATATACTGCTATTTGCTTCTGAGGTTGAGCAGAATATTGATGAGAACAGTATCTTCTTGTGAATTCATCCGAAGATGTCAATGATCTCAATCATGTGGTCTTTGGAGCATCTTGTCTTGCGTCCTTGGCTTCAAGGTCATCACCATTGATTCACCAGTGAGTAGCATGGCTCCAATGGTATGTCTCCATGGTTCTTGCTTTGCCTAAGGTGTCGGGATCGAAGGAGGCTCCCGTGCTTTGTGTCGATGATCAGAGCGGTCTCTTTCTTTGATTGCACTCGACTAGAAGCTTCTTGAGCATCCCATGGAGAATATGGGTGGCATCATGGTTCCTCTAATCTTGTTGCCTCTAGCGTTGGTCAACTTCAAATCATCAACTTTTGTGCACAAGGTTCTCCAAACATCTTGCGACATCATCATCACTTTCTCCATTGTTTGTTGCTGCCTCTTCTTCGTTCAATTCCTTGATCATCCTGCACAGAACATGTACCAAAATTCTACTCCATGGAAAGCCTTATGAAATTACCTTTTCAACGAGTGGTCACTGATCCCAAACGGACTCCGGATGAAGAAGTTATGGTCGTTTTACTCCGGCACTATGCTCTGTCCCGAGACATTTCAGAATGCGCAGCGTTGAAAGATTTTACCATAACTCTTCACACCAATCTCCAAAATTCACGATTCTTGATGCGTTGAAAAGTAGACTTGATGGAACTTCAAAATAATCTATTATTTTCTCATGGTACTTCTCTGATCTTGGACGAAAAACTCATTACAACAGTAACACTTTGGAGATGATGATGATCCGATCGCACGGTTTTCTTCGCGGGCATGCTTCATACCTATTGCTTGAACAAACATTTTTTTTCCAAAAACATTAGTCTTTAAAATCAATTGGCACGGCGGCGTACCTTATTTATCATCTTTTGCTTTGGGGAGTGGGGACTCGATAGCGGATGCTGGGCTACTAACAAAAGTTAGCACCTACCACTAAAGAGCGGGTCTTCACGTAGCCATCAACTTGCTTGAGTGAGATTTGACTTGTCAAAGTACGGACGTTGAGAACTTCTCAATCACATTGTGTCTAGGGTTTTACCTGCATTCATGGACACAAACAAGGAACACAGGACATATGCAATAATAAAATTAGGGTTAGTCCAAAAACTAGATAGATCGCCCTAGGGTTCGTGTTGCCGATCCCCGGCAACGGCGCCAGAAAAGCTTGTTGATGCTCCTTAGCGCCCCGATTTGTATACCGCAAGCGCACGGTTCGTGTAGCTTTTCCCTTAGAGTATTCCCCCAAGGTTTATCAATCCGTGGATCGACAAAGAACTACCTAAGGTTTTCCATCTAATCTAATTGATCTATCCTAACATGAAGCATTGATTGCATATAAAGGGTAAACCTTTAATAGATATGAGTGATATGTAGAGGTTGATCTCATCCATGAACATAGGCTTAATCATAGCAAAACCAAAGATATGACTAGGCCTATCGTCATCTAGTTGTAGTTCAAGCTAACGAGCGGATAAATCATGCATCTCAATAAAAAGCATCTTTAAACTCAAAATCTCCAATCTGATTCCTCGATACCCCACCTACTAAGTGGCAACGGCCTGTCACGACGCCACCCCTTTCAACAAGATACCCTGAAGCAAGTCGAACCCCCTTTGGTAGTTCCGCCATGAACCTCTAGCCTCCATGACTACAAGATCATGCTAAGAGATCTATCTCGATAATAGATCTAAGATGAAGCAAACCCAAAGAGAAGAACGAAATCGAAAGAGAGAACATGATCGCTAATAGATTCGGAAGACATGATTATCATTACTCACATAATAGATTCGTTTGGATCATCACCACCATGTGCACACCATCGATGAATCCAACAAGCTCATGAACTCCGCCATGGCACAACCATGCAGGGAGGCCACGGTGGCTAGGGTCAGTCTAAGCCATCTCCTAGACAACTTCGAAGACTTGCGGCGGCCGTCGTCTCCCTCCGGTCTTGACCCTAGGTTTTCGTCGAGTTCTAGGTGGATGGATGCTTCGAGTTGAATAAGGTGCGAGCTATTTATAAGCCGAGGAAGCCACCGGTCGAAGGGGAGGTCAAACCGACCTAAAAAAAGGGCTGGGCCGGCCGGCCCAATGGGCCTAGGCTAGCCGGCCTGGCTCATTCCTTCGCTGTCTCATGTCCTCCTTTCGCGTGCAGACTCCTCGCATCTTCTAGAGTTTATGTCCTTCACGATTGCACCCCTTTTGACGTCGTTATCTTGGAGATATCTTCGAGGAAAGGATAGGATAGGGAATCCTTCCTTAAATCTTCTTTTGCTTTGCTTAATCCCGAAGTATCTTGATCTCATCTTCATAGGCTTGGTCCTTTGGGGTCTCTTGGAGGATGGATGTGCATGAATGGGCTTCGAATCAACATGGGCTTTGGTCCTTTCTTTGGGCTTTGGCCTTCGTCTTTCTCCGTGTTAGTACTCGATCACGGGCCTCATCATTTCATGCTCCAAAATAGGCCAAAAACCTGCAAAAATGAAGTTCCTCCAAAATATATGTGCAAGTGTGAAAATGACCAATAATTAGGCCGGGGTTAGGACGGTTAGTGATTTTGATATTAAAATCATGCCATTATCAAGGATAAACAAGGGATAAAAGGGGTACTTAAGGAGCGCCAACAAGTACGTTAATCTATTGCAATAGGTTAAGGTAATATTCGTAGTGTAAGCGTTGTGCTTACACTCGGGTATCTCATTAGATTCATCCTGACATTCTGGATCGGTTGTAGATCGCAGGAGTGACAGTCCTGTTGAGTCCTTTGTAGTCCACCTCCCGTCTGTAGGAATAGTGGGATTTAGTTACCAGGCCAAGCATCCGCAGTTGGTGTCTTTCCCTAGATAATTGTCCCCATATAGAGTAGTAGAAGACATAGCTTACCAAGATTAGAGCTAGATATCTTAGTGATCCCCTCTATACTCTTGACCGTCTTAAGTCTTATGCTGCTCTGGGTTAAGTTAGACCGTAGTCAACCTCACACGTTCCCCTGTGGATATGATATTTAAAACCCTCCGGGTGAAAGCTACAACGGTATCCGTGTGCTTGCGGATCTTTATCTGTGTGCCCATAAAATATACCAACAGCCGCGCACTGAGGACTTCAAGTTTGAGGACACCCGTCTCGACTTGACCGCTTGTTCACCCGCTGGCTTTTCTCATTCCTGAGGCGACCGACGAGGTTATCCTAGCTCGGGAGTTAGCGGCCCATCTTCACAGGACTCCTATTGAGCCACATGCTGAGAGTAGCAACCGTCTTACCTCCGCCGTGCTTGCCAGTCCAGTTACCCCACCCTACAGCCCCACTCAGAGTCGTGCCTAGACTTTAGCCATGATGCTAGAATAATGTAGGAGTAATGCTATCGCATTCGAGGGCCATAAGGTATGCCTCACATCATGAGTTGTCTAGATGTTCCACTTTTTGGTGACTACCTGCGTGTAGTGCGTTTCCACGATTTCATGAGGTTAGTTGGTAATGACGTTGCATGTAATGAAACCATGTAATGAGTGCTTTGATCTTTATGCATCTTATGGATATGTTATGCTTCTTTGTTGGAGTGTACTTAGATTTAAAAGTTTTAAATCATGTAAATCACCTAATTACTTAACAACGAAAACTAAATTAGTGCACGTGCACATAACCTTCGTGATTTAGGTAGCCTATGGCCACTTGCCGATCCAACCGCTTACGTAACCGCTCTCCTTCCCCTGTGCCTGCTATGGCTCGTGGACGAGGAGGCCGTGGAGGCCGTGGTGGTGGCCGTGGAGGCATCGTCCTCGACTTTGAGGAGGAGGTTCCTCGCGCCGTCACGCCCCTACCCGCTGGAGGACCACCACCTGGTGGAGACCCCGTGGACCCCGTGGGAGGAGTCCCATTACCTGAGGGAGGAGCTCTGCCGCCCCCTCTACCTCCGCCACCCCCGCCAATGTTGGCTGAGGTGATGGCCCGCCAGACTCAGCTCTTGAAGGCCATGGCAGAGAACATGCTACACCGCCACGGAGGTCAGCGCGATGACTTTTAGATGAAGCTGGAGGGCTTTCTCAAGCTGAGGCCACCAACTTTCGACCGTTCTGACAGCGACCCCATGGCTGCCAAGGACTGGCTTCGGGAGGTGGAGAACAAGCTGGACCTAACCACCTGCACCGACGAGGAGTGTGTTGGAGTCGTGGCTCACCAGCTCTTCGGTGCAGCACACGCTTGGTGGGACAGCTACTGTGACTCGCACCACGATGCGGCAAACATCTCATGGGAAGAGTTCGCTGCGGAGTTACGTGACTACCATGTTCCTAAGGGTGCCATGGACGCTAAGGAGGACGAGTTCCGTAACATGAAGCAGGGAACTAAGTGGATCCAGGAGTACGCTTCTCGCTTCACACACGTGATGAGGTATGCACCTCGTGAATGTGTGGTCGACGACAAGGTGAAGATGTACTACTACCGCAAGGGGTTGATCACTCGCATCAAGCTTGCCCTCTCGGGTAACCCCTCGTACACCCTACAAAACATGACTAACAAGGCCATTGAGATTGAGAAGGATCGCATGGAGGCTGATGCGCTCAATGTGAACAAGAAGAAGCACCATGCTGAGGGTACCACCTATGCCCCCTCTCACGAGAGGCGCGAGGTGGCATCCCTGCCCCCACATCCCCACTACGCTTTGGGAGGAAGACAGGGTTCAAGCCATGGTGGTGGTACCTACATCGCAAACTACCACCGCCTCGCTCTGACTCATCCTGCTTCGAGCCCGAGCATGTGGAAGGCTGCTGCGTCTACCCCCACAGGCAGCGTGCCCTTCACTTGCTTCGGTTGTGGCCAGCCAGGTCACAAGGTGGTTGACTGCCCACTGAAGAAGACCCTGGGTACTGTTTCCAAGGGTCCCGCTGGAGCTACCTGCGGACGACTCGCCCACCTGACGGCTGAGGACGCTCAGGCCACCCTCGACATCATATACGGTATGTTCATTGTGCATGGAGCTAAGGCTTTAGTGTTATTTGATTCTGGTGCTACATGATTATACATATCATCTAAGTTTGCACTAGAGCACCACATACCCATGACTCCGCGCAAGGAGCCCTTGTACACTAGCTCACCCATGGTAACCACAAAATGCACCCACAGATGTAAGGGAGTGATCATCACCATTGAGGGGTATCCATTCTTAGCTGATCTCACCTTGCTACCTTCTGAGAGCTTAGATGTTATCATAGGGATGGATTGGTTAACCGCACACAAAGGAGTGATATCTTGTCTACCAAGATACGTAGAGATCACACACCCTAGCGGCTGAAAGGTCCGTGTTGAACCACACCAAGGGGAGGCAGTTTCAATGCTGTGCACCCTTGAAGACAAGAAGTTAGAAGAAGTGCTTGTAGTATGTGAGTACCCTGACGTGTTTCCTAAAGAATTGATGTGAATGCCACCAGATCGGGATGTGGAGTTTGTGATTGAACTACTCCCCGGTACCAGACCCTTTGCTAAAAGGCCCTATCGCATGGCAACTGATGAGCTGGAAGAGCTCAAGAAACATCTCAGGGAGTTATCTGACAAGGGTTTCATCAGACCTTGTGCATCACCTTGGGGTTCACCTGTGCTGTTTGTAAGGAAGAAGGATGACAGTCTAAGGATGTGCGTGGACTACCGCAACCTGAATGACGTCACTATCAAGAACAAGTATCCTCTGCCAAGGATAGATGACATGCTAGACCAGTTGCGGAATGCCAAATACTTCTCCAAGATCAACCTTCGATTTGGGTACCATCAGATGAAGATCTGGAAGGAGGACATACCGAAGACTGCCTTTGTCACTCGGTATGGGCAATATGAGTTCACTGTCGTATTGTTTGGGCCCACTAATGCCTCGGCATACTTCATGAACATGATGAATAAGGTATTCATGGAAGAGCTAGACAAGTTCATGGTAGTGTTCATAGATGACATTCTGATCTACTCTGCCACCGCTGAAGAGCATGAGCAGCATCTGAGGATTGTGCTGGAGAAGTTGAGGTGGAATCAGCTCTATGGCAAGTTCAGCAAGTGTGAGTTCTGGTGCGAAGAAGTCGCTTTTCTCGGCCATGTACTTATAGCCGACGGAGTGCCAATTGACCCATCCAAGATTGTGACTGTGTAGAAATGGGAGCAGCCGCTCAATGTGACTGATGTTAGGAGTTTCTTGGGATTGGCGGGTTACTATCACTGATTCATCGAGAACTTCTCCAAGATAGCAAGACCCATGACCAACCTCTTGAAGAAGACCAAAGGGTTTGAGTGGACGCCCGAGTGCGAGAAAAGCTTCTAGACTCTAAAAGAGAAGTTTACCACTACACCCGTGCTAGCATTGCCAGACATCAGGCAAGACTTCATAGTCTATTGTGATGCTTCCAGACAGGGGTTGGGTTGTGTTCTAATGCAGAATGGGAAAGTCATTGCTTATGCATCCTGACAGGTAAAGGATCACGAATAGTGATACCCGACTCATTATCTTAAGCTAGCAGCAGTTGTACATGCCATGAAGATCTGGAGGCATTATTTGATCAAGAACAAGTGTGATATCTACACTGATCCCAAGAGCCTGAAGTACTTCTTTACTCAGGAGGATCTGAATATGAGGCAACGAAGATGGCTTGAACTGATCAAGGACTACGACCTGGAGATTCATTATCATTCGGGTAAAGCTAATGTAGTTGCTGATGCTCTGAGTCGCAAGAGTAACTGCCACACTCTGATTTCTTCCACACCACCTCCTGAGCTGAAGCAGGAGATAGAGTAGTTTTAGATGGACATCGTATCTCATGGTCAGTTGAATGAGCACTAGGTTTAGTTTGATCTTGGTGATAGAATCCGCAAAGCACAGCAAGGTTGCCCTGAAATTCAGGAGATTCGAGGGCTTATGATAAAGGGGAAGTGCCCCAAGTTCCGTGAAGATGAAAAAGGAACAGTGCTGTACAAGGATAGAATCTGCATGCCATTTGACGCAGGCTTACATACAGAGATCCTATTTGAGGATCATGACTCCAAGTATTGTATCCACTCGGGCAGTACCAAGATGTACGCTGATCTGAAAAAGCACTTCTGGTGGAACAACATCAAGGCCGAGAACCAATGGCCTGCGGGATACTTCATAAATGGGTTACCCCGATTGCCCAAGGGGCATGATTCCATCTGGGTGATAGTCGACCGTCTGACTAAAGTGGCTCACTTTGTCCCGGTCAAGGTTCACTTTGGGGTAGAACAGCTAGCAGACTTGTATGTTGAGAACATTCTTCGACTTCATGGGGCTCCTACTAGCATTGTGTCCGATCGAGGAGCGCAATTTGTGTGCAAGTTCTGGAAGACCCTACACAAAGCCATCGGGACTAAGCTAGACTACAGCACGGCTTACCACCCACAGACAGATGGGTAGACCGAGAGAGTAAACCAAATTCTAGAGGATATGCTCCGAGCTTGTGCTCTAAAGTATGGGAAGGATTAGGAGAAGAGTCTTCCTCACGCAGAGTTCTCCTACAACAATAGCTATCAGTCCAGCCTACAGATGTCACCATTTGAGGCTTTGCATGGGAGAGCTTGCAGGACCCTGCTCATGGGGTCACAGACTGGGGAGAGATCATTCTTTGGCCCATCAAAGATCAAAGAGGCCGAAGAAGAAGTCACTCAGGTGCGAGAAAATTTGAAGATTGCATAGTGCCGACAAAAGAGCTATGCAGATAAGAGGTGAAGGGATCCCGAGTTTGAGGTTGGGGATTTTGTATACCTCAAGGTATCCCCGCCCCATAGCACTCACAAATTCCATATAAAGGGGAAACTTGCCCTGAGATTTGTGGGTCCCTACCGCATTTGTGAGAGAGTTGGTAAGTTGGCCTACAGAGTGGAGTTACCCCTAGAGTTAGCAGGAGTGCACCCAGTTTTCCACGTGTCACAGTTATGCAAGTGTTTGAGAGTGCCCGACGAGCAGATACCAGATGATATTCTGGATATCCAAGACAGCCTAGAGTACAAGGAGCACCACATTCACATTCTTGACACAGACACCAAGGAGACGAGAAGCAAGACTATCCCTATGTGCAAGGTTCAATGGAGCAACCACATAGAGAGGGAAGCTACTTGGGAGAAAGAAGCAGACCTTCGGTTGCACTACCCTCACCTCTTCGAAAGGTACGCATCACCTAAATCTCAAGGGCGAGATTCTAATGAGGGGGTAGGACTGTAACATTCCAAAAATCCATGACACAAAAATCCCAACTTTCAAATTTTTTTTTCCAAAGATTACCCATGAATGGTGAAGTGCCATATAGGAAACCACCACAGCTTGCATATTTAGCACCTAATTATTGTCAAGCATTTGCATTGCATTTCTAACTCAACTGTGATTTGGTTTTTCAGTTGATTTTATGTAATGCTTAATAAAATCAAATGCAAGTTTAATATTTAAATAGAACATGGTTGCCAATCCTTGGACTTGGGTTCCAAAACCTAGAAGACCCTAGTGGACCCCATTAGGATGGTGTAAACGCTTGGCAACATGTCTATACCAAATTAGAGGACCATGGTATACATAAAATAGAAGAAGGAAAATGGAAAAGAGATAGAAATAGGGGAGGCAAAAAGAAAGGGCATTTCAGCCCAGAGGAGCAGCCAGCCCAGCATGCCGGCCTAGCCAAACCTGCTTCGCGTGCCCGCACGTGAGCCAGCCTAGTAAAACCTGCCAGCCCAATAGCACCCACGTGCATGAAGCGCCTTTTTTATTTTTATATTTTTTAAAAACATTTTTTACATAAATATATTTTTGGTTTCACATTTTACTGTTTTATACCCCTACCGCCCGGCAGGGGGGCGGAAAGGGGCTACCGCCCGGCAGGGGGGCAGGGACCTAGAAGTAAATAAAAATAATTTTTTTTGCGCGGAGGCCCCTGGCGGGAGCCTGCCGCCCGGTAGGGGGCGGCAGGTAGCCGGGCGGCGGGCCCCTCCTCCCCGCAAGTTCAACCTTGAACGTCAGTGCGACATTAGATGTGGTTTTAGATATTTTGGATAGAAATAAAAACCGTTAGTAAAGTAGATGAATATGAAAAGTATAACTAAGCAATTCATACACATATGCAACTGAGAACGAAATAGGTGATGCATGAGACCGAAATAAGTATAACATGATGACATGTCCATAACAAAAATACAAAAACAACTAGAAGCACCTCCTAACCACCCCGGCCATGTCGACCTCTTTTACGCTGTGCATGGACATGGTCTGTAGGGTAGGTGTGTCGGTCTGGAGGCCCTACGTCTCTACCTGGACGTCCGGTGGCCACAGGTGTCTGGAAGGTAGGATCGGCCTGCTGGTTAGGTGTAGAAAATAACCGACTCCAGTCTTCGAAGTTCGCCTCAAAGGTATGCTGTGTGGCCCCTATATAGTAGCAATTAAGATATCATAATCATCATCTTATAAGTCATATATTTAGGTACATAGTCATCATACGTACCTGTTGGTGGTGGATATGAAGAAGGACCCATATCAGTAAGCTGGTGGTGCGATCCTGTAAACCATTCAAATTATTTAAAATATTCATAGAAATAAGAAGAACATGATAAGTTCAGGCTACAGATTAGGTATTTACCTTGCGTTCCTTCTGCTGTCGCCATAGGGTAATACGAAGAAAGTCCCGCATCATATAACTGTTGTGATCCTATATGTAAATGCAAAAGGAATTAGACTTCATACCAAAATTAATTGAAATTAAGATATGGACTATATGTTTACCGAAAGGTCGTGGTGGTGCCTGTGTTGGTTGAAATTACATCCCTGCAGCTGGTGCCATGGTACTAAACTGGGTCCTTCCGTGAGGTTGATAAGGTGGGTGTCCATCACCTGTATGGACTGAGAATTAATTGTTGTTATCAAAGTAGGAAGTCAGTAAGTATCCTCACGTACTTGGATAATGCTGCTGAGACCAATAAGGTGCTGGGGAAGGCTGCTGCTGTGTGGGACCACAAGGAAACAAGGTCGAGGCTTGAGACGGACCGTAGGAGTCCTCGTACGATGTCCGGCTACCAAAGGCTTCAAGCATGGAATGGTCTCTTTGTGAAACTCAGGCCCAGTCTGACTCTTGCTCATTCCTATCCATCATAGATCCCGCTCGAATCCTCATCAAATTCGCCCTGGCATCTACGTCCATCAACCTGCACATTTCAAACTGCAAGCAAGAAAAATAAAGACATTAACACTCTAATCCAAAGTATTTGAAAAGCGATGATAACTTTGACTCACTGCCCCAGCTAATGCCTCATCCCTATGTCGTGCATAGCCATCCTGTGGGGTCGCAACATGCGGCTGTGGATGCATGTCA
Source organism: Panicum virgatum (assembly GCF_016808335.1). Lineage (NCBI taxonomy): Eukaryota > Viridiplantae > Streptophyta > Magnoliopsida > Poales > Poaceae > Panicum > Panicum virgatum. Next base: position 19,464,887 of record NC_053143.1, on the reverse strand, counting down.
GCATATATCAAGCGGCAATGAGTCTTAGGCTTATACCAGCTCAGGTACGCCCTGTACGAAGCCTCCGTGTGTGCAGGGGTCGCAAGCCCCACGTTCTCCTCTGCCTGGTCCCAGCCATCGACCCAAGGCTGCACCCATGTCACCCACTTGTTCGAGAAGGGTTGACCAGTCCTCGACAAACTAAATATTGAAAACAATTTAGTCAAATATGATTAGTTAACTATACAATGCATAGTCACTGAAAATGACATATGAATCGTCACCTGTGGTCATGGCGTTGGACCCGATCCAATGCTGACGGCACATGATACAACTGCCTTTGACCGAACTGTCTCCTGACTCTGTCCGGGCAGTGAGCCTCAATGTAAATGTCGTACACCAACGCTGTAGTTGTCATCCAAAAGGCCTGGTCCTGAAAGCAAACCGAAGATATCTCAAACGGTGCACGAGTGGTTATAGCCAACTCGGAGTAGGGCTCCCACACGACGTCTTCAGGTGTCAACCGATCAAACTCAACCACAAAGTTAGGACAGGCCCGACGAGACTGTACGTGGGCCCAACTCTTCTGCACAAAATTAATAATAATATATACCAATAAGAAATACAAAGAGGGTCAAACAAAGCAACAGAATTGCCAACATAATAGTAGGAGTAGCAGTCATTTCCGTACCCGACGAGCGTACCAAAGAGTCCCCATGGTGGGCCTATCATCCTTAGTGTCACCGTACATATCCAGCTCATACGGTGAGTGGTCGATAATCGGACGACCAATTGCTATCCTCTCGTACGACCAAAGGTGTAGCAGAATCGGACATCCTGTAAGAATTGCATTGTGCTTATTATGCACCGATGCCTTGTAGAGGCCACGATACATGGCTGCAAGTACCGCTGAACCCCAACTGTATTGAGGCATTTCCTCCACAGCTGCCTCTGCGATCTCCTGTGCGTAAGGCACAAGCACCCTATCCACATAGGCCCCATGTGAGTTGTTGAACTTTATGTATCCAAACAACCACAATAGTTATGCCTCAAGGGATCGAGTGACGCTATCCTCATCAGCATCATGTGCCAAAATGTCGGGCTGCATACAAAAGATGAACATTTATGAGTACGAGATCAATTATAAAATAAAACCATAATTGCACTAGTCAAAAGCATAACTCTAACATTAATCATAACAAAATAAGGTATGTACCTAGAACTGCAGGATCCATGACTTGGCAGGCCCTGTTGCTTTTGGGTGCTCCTCTACATCAATCGCGATGTCAATATTTACAAAATGCTCTTCTAGATTGTCCAACCACGTAGACGGGACAACGTGAGGCCCTACGACATCCCCACTGAAAGGAAGACCCAGCAGCATCACAACGTCCTGTAGGGTTGGTGTCATCTCCCCACAAGGGAGGTGGAAGGTGTGTGTCTCAGGCCTCCATCTATCAACCAGAGCCGTCAGTAGGGACCTGCCCAGCTTTGCCAAACCACTCTCAGCAAGACGGCCTATAGTAAGAAGACCAGCCTCACTCAACCTGAAAAGTAGAACGATCAAAGGTAAGTACATTATGTAGGAAACGTATACGAAACAAACGTATTCATAGAAACATAATCCGACGATATATCACCTGGGCACCCATCGTGGGTCAACAGGAATCCACTCCGCTGGTGGACGTGGACGCAGCACATTAAGTTTCACGCGCTGAACCACTGCAAGGAAGGACCGGTGCGACGAGTCTATGACTCCGTCAAGTAGAGCATATCTTCGGCCATACCTAACAAAAAAAATATAATTTTTCTGCATTTTCTACAATTTAACTAAAATTTTCATAAACTTTTCTAGCATTTCCTACAAATTTTGTACTATAATTTTTTATAAATAATTTTTTCTAGCATTTTCTATAATTTTTTTGCATTTTCTACGATTTTTCTGAATTTTTCATATACTTTTCTAGCATTTTCTACAATTTCTGATTATTTTTCAAAAAAATTTCTCGCATTAAACAACTAATCAATACCACAAAATTGGTTGGTAAACCTAAATGGTTTTTCTAAAAACTAATCCTAATTCTACATAAATTATAATAAAAACAGTACCTAAATCGCTAAAATATCATTACTGCTGCAAACACTAATTATAGAATTAAACATACAAAAAATTTAGAATGAGAAAGTTGAGAAATATTTATTACCTGCGGTTCGGATCCAAAATCCGGCAGGGCTTCGCCGTTGCAACTCCCTCCCTCACCCCACCTCTCTCCCTCCCCCTCTCTGGATGTCGTGGGAAGCAAATGAGGGGGGAGGGGGGGAGCTCAGCCTTTTATATAGGGGGAAGCAGGGGAGCCTGCCGCCCCCCTGCCGGGCGGCTGCCTGCCCTACCGCCCCGCCACCGGGCGGCGGGTACCTGCTGCCCGGCAGGGGGGTGGCAGGCTCCTACCAGGGGCCTCCACGCAAAAAAATTATATTTATTTACATATAGGTCCCTGCCGCCCCCTGCCGGGCAGTAGGGGTATAAAACTGTAAAATGTGAAATCGAACATATATTTCTGTAAAAAACATTTTTAAAAAATATAAAAATAAAATAGCCACCGCGCATGAACGCTGCCTATCGCTGCCAGTCGGACCCCACCTATAGGTGCCCTTCACCCCGCGCGTGCGCCCGCCTACAACCACTGACCGACAAGGCCTGCTTTTCATCCCTCACCCCCGGTCGCCTTTTTCCCTTTTTCAGCAAACAACACGCCGCACCGCGCCGATGCGCTCGCCTCGGCTCACACCTGACCCCGCGCGCCGTCCCAGTGACTCGAACCGCTCGCCCCCCGCGGGCGCACCTACCTCGTCGGCCAGCAGGGAGCCGACAGGGTCAAGCAAATCGCATGACCTGGGCTGCGAGCTCCCGCGCCATGGCAGAGCCTGCCCCTGCGCCACTGCCCACCTTTTTCCATCGGTGGATTTGAAATTGGAGACGCCCTGGCCGCATACGCCCTCCCCGCAACCCAACAACCCTAGCCGGATGCCACGTGCACCGTTGATTAGTCGCCCGGCTCGATCAAGCCATCCGTCCACCGCCATAGCCACGAGCTCCTCTATATAACCCCGTCCAAGCCCTAACACATGTTCCATCCGCCCCGCTGCCACACCGGTGGACTCTCCAAACCCCAGTCACACCAAGAAGAAGAAGGAGGGGAAGAGGGGGAAAGGGGAAGAAAGGAGGCAGGGAAGAAGGAAGCTGCACCGCCAGGAGCTGCTATCTCCGTTCGGGACGCCGACGGAGGAGGCGAACCACCATCCTGGTTCGGCACTGCACTACTTTCGATCACCTGCATCGCCTCGCCACTGCACCACCACCCATCAGCACGCCCCACGGGGAGGCTCCCACCTCGCCTGCCCTGATGCGCACGTCGCGCTCGCCACCGAGGCATGCCACCGACATGTTCCTGCACATGGGAGGCACCAAGGCAGAGCCTTGCCAGATCCACTACACGACGCACACACACATACGCCTAGAACACCCAAAACACTACCTTGTCAAGCCCTCATGACTCGGGAACACGCGAACACCAAGCTGCGGTTGCTGTGCCCGCCATGGCGAGGCCGTTCTGTGCATCTCCGACCACCCCACAAGATGGGAGTACACCATCGAGATCCGCCTGAGCACACCGCACCTAGCCGCGTCTCTGGTTTGTAGGAAAGGCCTTGCCTTGCCTTAGCCCCCCGCAGCGGTGCTGCCACCGGAGCGCTGCCGCGCATTATGGTCATCGCCGGTGAGCTCAATACGCACCTGGCGACTCCAATCAAGGAGAAAACCACTTGCTTGGCCTCGAACCGGCTCCTTTGCCCTGCCCCGCGAGCTACCGCCTATGCCGTTCCGCGTGCCCACCACCGAAGCACCGGAACACCGTGCTGCCGCATCCACCCTACCCTACCGACCTCAATTCAAAGGAAAAGCCATTTAGCGGCATTGATTCGGGCCCCATGCTCGCACCCGCGAGCCGCTGCTGCCGCCGTCCGATGCGCCACCTGCTAGAGCCCCCGGAGCACCGCGCCTGCCTCGTTGTTGTGCCGTCGCGTGTCCGTGAGCCCCTAGTGCCATCTAGACGCCCTGCACGATCGCCGAGATACCTGGGCACGCGATGCCCCCGCCGATGACCCGCCGCCGTGTGAAGCAGAGGAGATGGGGAGAGAAGGGGAAGGCACTGTTGCCTGGGCCTGCGCTATAGTGAGAGATAGAGGGAAAGGGGAAGCAGCCCGCATGCCGGGACCACCCGCCTGTGAGCCAAGAAGAGATGAGGGGAGTCGGTGCACCCGGTCCACCACCAACCATGTCGGTGGACAGCGGGCCAAGCACCGCATGGTCCACCATGGACCGGACTCGTAGAACAAGCCCCGAACCTAGCCCGGATATGCCACATGGTCACCTGTGCGCTCGACACGTGTCCTAGGCCGGGCCGGCCCAACCTGGCCCATGTTCGGCCTAATCCGGCCCACTAAGGACCCAATAAGCTTTGACCATTGACTAGGTCAATGCTGATGTTAGCGTGACATCATCCGGCCCCAACTATCAGTCGACCGATCGAGACCCGGACTGCTGACATCAGCATAACATCAGATCACGCCACATGTCAGCCCTATTTTAAAATCCTATTTTCTTTTTTAGAAAATGATTTTATTTTTAGAAATTCATACGAAGTCAGAAAAATGTGAACTTGGTGCCCAAATTTTTCTAAAAATAAGATCTACATCCTAGGCTTGTCCATGAGTGCATTTGGGTCTTATATTTTTGATTTACTTCCTTGTGAATGTCTATAGAGTCGCTTATCACGATTATACGTTCCGTTCCACAGCACCAAACGAGGAGGAGAAGGAGCCTGATGACCCGGAGTACTACGCTGAGCTTGGGAGTGACTATTCAGGTGGCATGACTCACCTACTCTCATAGAACCTATTAGGCATCTCACTGTAGTTGCTAGTGCTTTATATTCTTGCAGCTGCTATATATTGTGATAGGTTGCATGGTAGATGATTTGTGAGCCTATATCTTGACGCAACCCTAACCCATGCATAAGATAGAAGCATGCTTCACCTGCTTAGCGTGATACTTTTGTATCGCTTAATCTTATATAAAATTTGGCTATACCTTGACGATGGATAATGGAACTAGATGATGCGATGACTTTGGGGAGATCCCACGTGTGTTTTGGGTGCATGTGGTGAGGGTTGTGTCGACTGGACAGGACGACTGGATGAGTCGTGAGACGAGTTACGCTGTGGGGTGTGCCCTGGATATCCCTTTGTGTGATACCTGTGGCGGGTAAAGTTGTGTTGTTGAGGAGTCCCCGGGTCGGACGCCGGTGATGGGTTGAAGTCCGGGGAGGAGGTGCCGCCGAGGCACGGGGTGTTGGTTATCCCCTATGTGAAGATGTCTTGTCTGGTCCTACCTAAGGACTGGTATCTCGAGGGAACGGCCCCTAGGGAATGTTTCGTGCACACCACTGGTCCCCGATGGGCGGGGTGCGGATACCCTTTTAGTTGGAATGGTGCCACTACTACTAGGTTGCTAGCGGATAGTGTAGGAAGGTACGGGTGGTATAGACCCACACCCTCCTTAGACAGCGTAGTGCCCCACCTAGGCCTGGGACTACGCCTCACAGTCTCAGCTGCCGGTGGCCCCGGCTTTACCAGGAGTTGAGTGGTAGGGTGGCATTGTTCAGCTCGGAGGCTTCCGTTGTCAGTCTAGGTGCCGTACAACACCGATGATGGCGATCTTGTGGCACGGGTGCACACGCTTTGCAGAGTTGATAAATCAATACGTATTGTCCTGCCTTTGGGCATGGTCATGTCCTAGACCTAGACTACCGACGGGCATGCGCCGACTTTCGAATCTGGACTACTGCCGGGTGTGTGCCAGTTTATGATATGTTCTTCCCTTGACCCACGCTTCTTCGATTAGAGAGAGGAGTTTCTACCTCCCTCGGTTTTCTTTACAGCTGCGAGCCCGAGGGCTGTGAGCCGATTAGGTAAGGACGGGAGGGAGCTGTCCTTACCACCTTAGTGTGAGAGTGGGTGGTGAGATGTGTGTGGGTTGGGAGATGATGAGGTGTGGAACAGGTGATATGGACGATATGGATTAAAACTTGATTAATTACTACTGTTTAATATTGAATAGGAAACTACAGCCGCATATTAGGCCTTATTCTATTCCGATAATGCATCCACTTTCCACAAAGCAATGCGCATAGGGTGAGTACGTGGCCAGTACATAATCATACTAAAAATCATGCTTTAGGTGAGGAGGAGTATGACTACTCTGGTGATGACTACGCAACTAGAGGGTTCATCCTACGCACAAGTTTGGAGATGGAGTTTCCTGAAGATGCTTCCGCTACCCCGATGCTTTTCTGCTTGCATTAGAGTCTGATGATTCTACCAAGTGGCGATGTAATAATTTAAACCCTGCTATTGTACTCTTTTTATTCGTACATGCACTTTATATCGACTGTAATATGGATAATTTGATGGAATGAACTTCGGTGACCATCATCTTATATTGCGAATCTGTGGATTTCCCATCGTGGAAATCGAGATTGTTACAATGGGTCCTTTCTTTAATGGAGCATCCTTGCGAAGGCGCTCTGGCATGGTGATCACGGGTTGAGCGTAGAAGGATTAGCCATGGCCTTTAGGTGGTGGTTGTTTATGGGGGATGCTGGCTATTGGAGTTGGATCTACTACGGGAACTAGTGCTTTGGTGACGAAGTTGTAGGGAACAATCTGTTGGTCGGCCATGGGAACTAGTTGAAAAAGAAGAGCTTTGCTGCTAGTTGGAATAATGAGGATGAAGATGAAGATGAGGAGGGGGGTCTGGCTTTCTTTAAATATGGATGGATGGCTTGGCAGGGGGGTTAGATCTAGCCTAGAGCCGCGATGAGAAACGATTGAATGACTCGGGAATATGCAAAACTGTAGTGTATATGCTAAAAAAGTCGCGAGGGAACAAGACAGAGTTGAGGAGGGGCTGGGCAGGACTCACCTGAGTCCTTGTGGAACTCGGCCAAGTCCCCCCAGAGGGCCCATGTGGTCTCCCTTCTCCCACAGACTTCTAATGTAGTTCTAATCCCGAAAAACTCTGTTTTGGCCCACGATATGCAAAAAGGATAAAAAAAAGACGTAAAAAAAGGACGTACCCAGTGCCGCAGGCTCCCGCACTGTGCGGGGTCTGGGGAAGGTTATTAGCGGGAGGTCTTTCCCACACATCGTGCAATGTGTAGAGGCCACCGCTCGAACCTGTGGCCTCTCGGTTCACAGGAGGTAAGCACTACCACTTGCACCTGGCCGCCCTTTTGATACGCAAAAAGGATAATCTAATATTAATTGTTAGGCAAGGCAAAGAATTCTATCACATCTAATTCCTTGGGTTCTTTATTGAGTTCTAAAAGAGTTTGAGATGTTGGCCGTTTACCTTGAATAACGTACCTTTGTTGTCCTAAAAAGTGACCACTCCATGAGATGAAGTGCTCACCACCTTATATGGTCCGTCCCACTTGCTTCATAGTTTTCCATGCCTAAAAAATTGTACCCTAGAATTAAAAAGTAATACCTGATAGCCTGGAGTGAAGTTCTTTTCTTGATCCTCTTGTCATGCCATCTCTTAGTTCTCTCTTTATAAATCTTGGTGTTATGATATGCTTTTTCACGCCATTCATCAAGCTCGGATAATTGCATCTTTCTCTTGGTTCCCGCTGCTTCTAAGTCCATGTTCCATCTCTTGATAGCCTAGAGAGCTTTAAATTCTAGCTAATAGATAGGTGACAAGTCTTCCCGTAGACAAGCTGGTATGGTGACATTTTGATTGGTGTCCTGTAAGCTGTCCTGTATGCCCATAATGCTTCAGGTAGCCTGTCTTTCCATTTTGTTCCCATCTCATTCACCGTCTTCTGAAGAATGTTCTTCATTTGCTTAATGGATGTCTCTGCTTGGCCACTTGTCTGAGGGTGATAAGGTGTAGCAACCTTGTGTCGGATCCCATGCTTTGATTCTAGGGTGGATCAACTTCTTATTTGAGTATGTAACATTGTTCTTATTGTTCTACTCCACATCTTGAGGTAAGCTTTTCCTTGATTATGGCATGAACATAAATAAAGAGCCAAACATGTTTGAGTTACAACCTTACTTGATCCAACTTCATTAACTCAACATGATAGCTCTTTAATTATTCCTAGCACCACTCTCTTGATCTCATAGTTCCAATCATGCAAGCTAAAATGTTGCACATTCTATCTTTGGAAGGTAATAGTCATAATCATGAAACCATGGGTACATAAATAGATAGACAATCCTCCCATGAGCAAAACAATTTGATCATTTCTGCTAAAATGTCTTAAATGCAGCATTCATGCTCATTTTCTGATCCCATCACCCATGATTAAGCAAAGTATATAAACATAACTATGTCTTGTTCAATGTGCTCAAGGCTAGAGAAGGAATGAACAAAGTTTTGGTTCTGTTGGTGTTTTCCCACCAATAGAGCCCATACACTTGATCTCTACCATGTCTTTGCAAGCAGGACGCACTTCGAGCAAACTACTGAGGAGTTGCCACTCCCTAATCTTCTACAAGTGAATGTCCTGAACCCATGAACATGCACACTAAACAAGATGCTGCCAGCCTCCCCTATCAAAGCTTTACTTCAACAGCTGTACAAGCAAAGCACATGGGTGACGCCATCCTTCGATCTACCATCTTAGGAAAAGAAGAAGAAAGAAAAAAAAGAGAGAGCAGTACAGCCCGGGTTCTCCCAATATTTCCAAGTTTCAAAAAAGAGATATGTTTCATCAAGGAGCAAAGTAGAATTAGGCTTTCACCCTACCACCATATACCACATGTAGCCTCCATATACTCCATTCATAGCCACTTCCACCACATATATCTACTCCACATATATCCCATGCACATGCACATCTTGATTGGATTGTATGACTCATTTCTCTGAATCCATTGTTTGACTTTACAATATATGCTTAACAAGTATGTATGAGCTGTCTCCACACCTATGAGCTCCACATATAAGCTTTAGTTATAGAGAGAGGTGAGGAGAGAAAAGGCAGTGTATTGCTGCCTTGTTCCAAAAATACCACAAACATATATTCCATTGAGAGGATAGAAGGTATAACATCACAAATACCACATAGGAGAGACTTTAGAGGGTCATACCAAGGAATCTCTGAGATTTATTTTAAAAACATGCAAAAACTCTGGAATAATAGTTGATCAAAGAGCTTGAGACGTAGTCCTTGACTTGATGATTCTATCTTTCCATTGCTCAAGACCCAAGTGAAAGCTATAAGCCCGATGGTTGAAGATAATATGAGTATGCTTGAAGTCAGAACAGTCCACTCTAATTAGGAGGAGAATCCTTGTTTGAACGCATGTGTACTTTTGAGGCGTGAAATCATAGTAGCAACTCCTGATCCATTGCTAAGTTTGGCTTTGCTAGGGACTAGCAAAGGGTAAGCTTGGGGGAGTTTGTTGACACTTGTTATCATATATATTATTGTCAATCAACATGTGAAATGGACCAAAATGTAATTTCAACATAGACTTAGGGGTTTATCTGATAGAATTCCATGAGTTTTGGTGAATTATATGTTTTCAGGGATGAAACAGGAAAACAGCGAGAGTTATCAGGCCATACGAGTTCAAGACGTGTCCCGAACGTATTCCAACTCAACTCCAACGAAAGAAGACTCTAGAAGGCACTAGAAGGTGACTCGACAAAGTTGGGCTCGAGTGGCCACGGTGGTGGGCCGCTCGGCCTAGTTTTTAGGCCGCTCGGCCTAGTTTTTGGGCCGTCCGGCCCAGCCAGGAGTCCAATCAAGCTCAGCTTCTGGAACCTTCCTCCCACCGCCTTTGAGATGCAATCAAAGCCATTGATCAAGGCGTAATGATCCAAGGGCTGCGGTTCATCGCTTGGGACCATATAACCAGACCTCCGGGCAGCCTGGTGAAACCCTAATTAATTCTACATCATACCTCCATGCCTATCAAGAGCAGAGCTCTAGATTAGAATTAGAATTAGAATTAGAAGAGCTAGCATCAAGTTGAGAGATTAGATATGTAGTATTCAAGAGAGATTCCATCTAGTCTCGTTAGAGATCTAGAGCACGGGTGAAGGGAAGAGCTGCTGGAGGAAGTGTCGGACTTGTCGGTGACACCTCTTCATCTTGTACCTCTGGGATGAAGTTCCATTCAAGACTTTCTTATGAGATTCTATGGTGGATCAACTTCTTATTTGAGTATGTAACATTGTTCTTATTGTTCTTAAGGTTTGCAACTCTCTTTTGAGTACTCTTTTCTATAGGACCCTATTGATTAGAGGAGTAATCATAGGTGTAAGTGTGGTGCTTAGACCTAGGTTGCTTGTGGACGCACCAAACATTCCGGATCAGTGGTAGCTAACATGGGTGACCTCTCGCCTCGTTAATCCTCTGTAGTCCACCACCCGTCTGTAGGACTAGCAGGGCCCTGTTGCTAAGGATTGCACTCTTTGCTAGTGTCTTTCCTTATGATCAATGTCCCCATGAGAATAATAGGATCATAACTTGCAAGAGTAAGAACTAGACAGCTATAGTGAGCCCTGTTACCTCTTTATCCTCTCTATCCTTTATAAGCTGCTCGGGGATCAGCTATAAGCCTCAACCACTCTCTCACCATTCTCCCTGTGGATATGATATTTAAAACCCTCTTCCCGGGTGAAGTGCTACATCGGTATCCGTGTGCTTGTGGATTATTTCTCTTTGATTCTTCTGGCATAACAAATACCAACAATCATTAGGATGGATTGGGATTTGGTGGTACCCAGAATATCCATCAAGAAAACAAAAGAAAGAGTGGTTTGCTAGTCACTCTAACATTTCATCAACGAAAGGCAAAGGAAAATGATCCTTTCTTGCGGCCTTGTTAAGTTTTCTATAATTTATGCACATCTGCCATCCAGTGATGGTTCTTTGGGGGGTTAATTCATTTTTCTCATTTTTAGCAATGGTCATGCCCTCTTTTTAGGCACAACTTGCACAAGGCTTACCCATTCACTGTGGCATAGGATATATAATCCCTACGTGCAACAACTTTAAAACTTCTTTCTTAACTACCTCTCTGATCGGATTGTTAAGTCTACATTGGGGTTCTCTAGAGGGTGGAATGTCAGGATCTGTAGGAATGCGATGAGTGCAGAGAGCAGGACTTATTCCTTTTAGATCTTAGAGTGAGTAGCCAAAGGCTGAGTGATGATGTTATAAGATAGTTATCAGCCGCAGAGTCTCTTCCTGAGTGAGGTTTTTACTTATGATCATAGGAGACTCTGAATCATTGTTGAGGAAAGCATATCTAAGACCAGGTGGTAAAGGTTTAAGCTCAATGGGAGGTCTAGGTGGGTCCTCGAATTCATCAAGAGGTTCTGATTCAGTGGGATGTTCTTCTTCTTCCTCAATAAAGAACTCAGTGACATCTTCTTGGTTGGATTCTATGAAATGTTCTAGAGATGCTTCCTTAACCTCTTCCATTGGATCTGGTTCTAGACTGGGTTCGGTCTTATTATTGAGGGAATGAGTGATGGACATGGTAAGTTTAAAACCTTTGCCTAAGCTATATCGAGATTCCTTGGTTGTCCTTCACCAAGAAGCCTTTCAATGGGTTGTCCTGTCAACAAGTCGAACTGCATGATTTCAAAGATATGAAAGCTCAAATGAACTTTGGTGTTCTTTACCTAGATTGGTAGGACATAAAGAATTCCTGAACTTTGGACAATTTGTCATGAAGGGCTTTTTAGCAATTTTGTTGTGGGAGTCAATGGCATGTGTTTAAGAAATTCATGAGCAAGAGACAATGCCATGATGTTAATTCCCACAACTAGATTATAGAGGGCGTCGAAAGAGCCTTTATGAATTTGACAGCGAATTGGTGTAGAAGGCAAATCCAAACGGATCACTTCAGAGAAAAGCTCCGATTCTTTTAACCACTCACTACTTATGATAGAGACAAGCTCTTTTGTGGTCCTGTTTAGGAAAGCTTCATCAGAAGGATCTATAGGTTCTTGGAAAGATGATGTAGACTTCTGAGGCTTCTTCTCACAGTGATATCTCGAGGTGTTTCCGTATTCGGAAAAGAGATCATCCTCGAAATCAAGCATAAAATTTTGAATAGGAGTTTCCTCCCTTTCAGGTTCTGTATCTAGAATAGCTGAAGGTTGTAAAGAAGATGATGAAGGTTCAGTTTCAGCTATCTGGGTTCCTTCTTCTTTTAACGGATTCTCTTTAGGTGGATCTTCTAAAGAATTAGCTAGAATTTTATCTAGGATTTTTCAATCTTCTTGGGCTTGAAGGTGCAAGAAGGATCCACTTGAAGAGGTATTCAAGAGTTTTCGAGATTTCTGGTTAAGACCTATATAGAAATGTTGAAATAAGATTGGGTCTTGAAGGGCTAGATCTGGTCCAGATTTGGAAAGGAGATCAAAACGTTCCCAGGATGAACTCAAAGATTCATTATCCTTTTGTCTAAAGGATAGGATCTGGGTTCTTAGGTTGACTACTTTGGATACGTGGTAAAAGTCTGCCCAAAAGGCAGTACTTACGGTTCCCCAATCGCCTTTCTTCTCCTCTTTTGTTCGATCATACCATTGGCGAGCTTTCCCTTTCAAAGAGAATGGAAAGAGCTTCCAGCGGATAGTCTCATCTAACATGCCCTCTATGTGGAGGCAGTCACAAGTTTCGTCAAACGTTTGGAGATGAAGATAAGGGTCTTCATCTAGTTTTCCTAAAAAAGAATGGCTTTCGACCATCTCCATTAACCTTGGGCGTAGCTCATAGGTACTAGATAGGATAGGTCTAGATGACCTACGGCTAAGCTCTTTGGGTGCTGAATATTGGTAAAGAGGGGTAGTATCCATAAGGATAGTAGAAGAGAAAAAGATAAAAAGGAAAAATAAAAGATAAAAGGTAAAACTAACCTTACAAGTTCTAGCTATACTCAGAGTTCTCTCAGCAACCGTTCTCCCCGGCAACAGCGCCAAAAATGCTTGTTGGCATAATTATGCCCACAGAAGAATCAAAGAGAAATAATCCGCAAGCGCACGGATACTGATGTAGCACTTCACCCAGGAAGAGGGTTTTAAATATCATATCCACAGGGAGAATGGTGAGAGAGTGGTTGAGGCTTATAACTGATCCCTGAACTGCTATCAAGTACTGAGAGAATAAACAGGTAAGGGAGATCACTATGGCTGTCTAGTTCTTACTTTTGCAAGCTATGTTGATATTATTCTTATGGGGACATTAATCATAAGGAAAGACACTAGCAAAGAGTGCAATCCTTAGCAACAAGGCCATGCTAGTCCTACAGACGGGAGGTGGACTATAGAGAATTAACGAGGCGAGAGGTCACCCCCGTTAGTTACCACCGATCCGGAAGGTAGGGTGCATCGACGAGCTGGCTAGCCTAAGCACCACGCTTACACTAGACACAACGACTTCAACCCAAGAGCGATAAGAATTGAAGTACTCTAATAAAGAGTTACAAACCTTAAGAACAATAAGAATAATGTTACTTACTCGAATAAGAAGTTGATCCACCACAGTGTCTCAGAAGCAAGCTCCAATGGAACTTGATCACGGAAGTACAAGCCAAAGAGGAGACACCGACAAGTCTGGCGCTTCCTTCAACTCTTCCTTCACCCACACTTCTAGATCTCTAAACAAGACTAGTTCTAATCTCTCTTGAAGACTACAAAACTAATCTCTCAACTTGATGCTTGGCTCTTCTAATTCTATTCTAGGGCTTCTTCCCTTGATTGGATTGGAGGTATGGAGTCGAGTGAATTTGGGTTTCACCCAGGGGTCAGTGGGTCTTGTTATATAATAGCCTTGGATGCACCAGAGCCCTCGGATCAAACCAACCTTGATCAAGGGTGTAGATGGAGTCACAATGGCGGTTTGTAACTGACCTAGAAAGCTAAGGATGACAGGTGGGACCCATAACTCGGCCGAGTTGAGCTAGGACTCGGCCGAGTCCTGGTCACTGCCATGTGGGCCCACCTTCCAGGGGTCGTCTTCTGGTGTCTTCTAGAGTCTTCTTTTGTAGGTGTTGGATTAGAATACGTTTGGGATGCGTCCTTGATTCGTATGGCTTGATGATTCTTGGCATTTTCCTGTTTCATCCCTGAAAATATACAGATTCACCAAAACTGTGGAATTTTGTCAATTTAAACCCTATTTCTATGATTGGCATTCACTTTTATCCATTTCTCATGTTTGGTTGACAATTAAAAATATATGTTAACAAGTGTCAACAATGCTCTGTCTATAGATGAGTAGACAGCCCGTTAGCCCGGCCCATGCACGGGTGACTCGGCACGGCCCAAGCACGGCACACGCCCAAAGTCACCGGGCCCGGGCCAGGCATGGCCCGTGCCCCAGGCGGGGCTTGGGCCTCCAGGTCGGCCTGCCGGGCGGCACAGCACAGCCCGGCCAAAAGGCCTCGGCCCGGTGCCAGCCCGGCCACTCCCAACGGTCGGCCTGGCCGGCTGGCCCCCGCCAACGGTCGGGAGCGGCCGCAGCCCAGCTTCCCCATGCCTGCCCCAAAATGGCCAAATCCCCCCGCCCGTCCGATATAACCCCGCCCCCCCCACCCCCGCGCCCCCTTCGCAACCCTAATCCTAATCCCCGCCCGCCATCCCCTTCTCTGCCGCAGCGATTCGGTGGTCACCCATTTACTAATCTCTGTCCACCGCGTTGTCATCATCCTCGCCGCCGTCCTCTGTCGAGCTTGTCTTCTTCCATCTCTCCGGCGCCGGGCTCCGGCTTTGTAGGCAAGTACATCCTCCTCAACCCCTCTCTCGCTAACCCTAGTTGTTTAACCCTAACCCTAGCTACCTCTTCTACACAGTAAGTCAGCGATGAGCTGATGCCACATTCGCCATGAGGAACGAGGCCGAGAGCGGGGATCTGATGAGCCACGGAGGCCGGTGGCCATGGACGACATCGACGAGGCCATGTACCCTTCAACCATCAGCGAAGATTTGGTTGACTATGGTCACGTGCCCGACGACGTTGACGACGCGGGCGGCGCTAATGCTCCTGCCTTCCTTTGGCTTGGCAACCTCACTGATGCTGCCGCGGCCCCTGTGCCGCTGTTAAGTGAGTCTCAGTCCTATGGATCTAAGTGTCGATCTCCTGTCTGGGATTATTTTGATGAAATCTTGGATGATAAGCGCATGCGTACTGCTACTGTTTGCAAGTTTTGTCGCCATAGATTGTCTGCTAAATCTGCTGCTGGCACTGGTCATCTGCTTAGCCATCAACATGCATGTAAAAAGAAACCTGATCATGCTAAAATGGTTGAAACTAGGCTTGCTATGAACCCTGATGGATCATATAGGAACTGGGAATACAAACCTGATTGCTAGAGTTGAATTGTGCAAATTGATTGCTAGGCTTGATCTGCCTTTATCGATTGCTGATAATGATGCTTGGGATGATTACATTCAACGTGCGCATAACCCTAGACATGAGTGTCTAGGTTTTCAACTAGTAGAGATCTGGAGAAGCTTTTCATTGACACTGTTAATAACTTAAAACATATTCTTTCCTGGTGTCAATTCTATTTGTTTGACCTCTGATATCTGGTCTGGTAATGCAAAGGAGGATTACATCACTATTGTATCTCATTTTATCAATTCTGATTGGCAACTTAAGAAACATGTGATTGGTTTTAGATTGATTGAAGAGGCTCATACTGGTACAAACAATGTTGTGGCATATGATGATTCATTTGATATCCTTAATTGGTGGCATGATCATAAACTAACCTATCCAGTTCTCTCTATCATGGCTAAGGATATTATGTCGGTTCCTGTCTCAACTACTTCTTCAGAGTCTTGTTTTAGTCAGTCTAGCAGGATTCTAGAGGATCAGCGCCGAAGGTTGAACCCGGAGACTGTGGAGCAGCTGATGATCATCAAGGACTGGGAGCTGGCTGAGAAGAGAGCACAACATTCTGTGGAGGACTTCGAGCTGGAGGAGAATTTCAAGAACCTATGGCTTGATGAGGACAATGCTGGTGCTGCTGCTGGGGGTAACAGTGATGGTGCTGCTGATGTTGTGACATTGAGATGAGGGTTAGAGTGAGATGTGAGTGACATTTAGCCTGGTGGCTGTTGTAAGACACTAAAACTATTTGGCCTGGTGGCTTTTGAACTTGAAATTGAGCTGGCTGCACTCTTTTTTCCTTTCTAGGGTTTCTCACAAGGGTGAGTTTTACCTAGAAAGGTTTTTAATGAGGCAGCATTACACAAATAGCTCTTCCATTAATAATTTGAACATATCTCTGTTTGTCTTGGTGGGTTTTGGGGGTTTTGGCCTTTTGGATTTGGGGGTGTTTGCCAACATGTCTAGCTTTGAATATATGCCAAATATGATGAATACATGTCTAGATTTGAAATCTGGAAATTTTTTGAAATCTTTTGAGATGTTTCTTGTTTTCGGGCCTTTGGGCCGCCCGGCACGGCGTCTGTCCCCGTGCCTGACGGGCCAGCCCGGCACGAAAATCGGCACACGGGACGTGCCTTGGGCCGACCCCGGGCACGAAGCATGTTTAGGCCTGGCACGACGGCCCGTCGTGCCCTGTCGTGCCGGGCCCTTTCGTGCCGGGCCGCTCGTTTGCACATCTATAGCTCTGTCCAAAGTTGAAACTGATTGTGTCTTTTTTTCAGTAGCTTATTTTCTTAAATGCGCTATACTACTACTTACGACTGCTGCTACTTAACTACTTGCTGCTGCTCTGTTAGCTGGAGCTGACCAGCGGGAGCTGCTACTGCTGCTCTATCATTTTTGCCTCACTGTCACTCTACTTAACTACTACTACTACTTAACTACTGCTTACTACTACTACTTAACTACTACTCCCTTCGTCCATTTATCTCCCTCATCTAAGCAAGAAATTTTTTTCCAACAATCTCCTTCGTCTAAAGTGGTCCACTGTGTATGTGACTCCTCGGATGGATTGCGTGAAGTTACGATTGGCTGCTCCTTGGTTGCATGCGCGCGTCTCTGCGGAGGACCTAGGCCGTCTTGGCCTCTCCTTGGTTGCATGCAGGCATGCACATTAATTGGATCACAGATTTATTACAAGGACGTGGTCCATCAATGCTTCTTGGTCTCTGGGCACAAGGCTTAAACGAAGTAGATTAATGGACAGAGGGAGTATACTACTTAGGGCAGTCCCAATGCAGACTCCACTCGTAGAGTCTTAAGCCTCAAAGATTCCATCACAAGAAACTATATTTCACAATGCAAAGTGTGTAATAGTAGTTTCTATACATAAAATTATTTATTATTTTTCTTCCATCACAAGATCCATGGACTCCACGCCCCTCCACAATGCAAGTCTCCCTGGTTTCTTGGGCATTGAAGGGCGCGTAGACTTGATGTCTTATCTAGAAACCAAGTCTTATTTTTTCCTTCTCTCTTCAATAATTAGGATGCCACATCAGCAAAAAAGCTATAAATAGAGGACTATAAATATACTTAGACTCCATGGTAGAGTCTGGGTTGGGACTACCCTTACTACTACTACTTTACTACTACTGCTCTACCCAACAGCTTGTGTACTACTACTACTTACTACTACTTAACTACTACTTACTGCTGCTCTGTCATTTTTGCCTCACTATCACTCAACTTAACTACTACTACAGGGCTGTCTCCAACATGTGACCCCATAAGGGCACCCAAACGCAAAATGGGTCTCCGATAGTACTGTATCAGTCTCTAACTGAGTACCTATACATGGGACCCATTTTGGGTGCCAGGAGAGATGCAACCTAAATCTGAGTATCCTCTCTCCTAGTGACCCATTTGCAGAAAGGGTTCTCTTTTGGGTCTTATTGTTAGACAAGACCAAAAATAGGTACTTTTATCTTTATCGCTACCCAAACATGAAATGGGTCTTGTGTTTAGATTCTTGTTGTTGGAGACAGTCTTACTACTACTACTTAACTACTACCCCTACACTTGTACTACTAACTACTCCTACAACTCTTTACTACTACTGCCCTCTACTCCTACAGCATGTGCACTCACTGTCACTCTACTTAACTACTACTACTTGCTATTCACTGTCACTGTACTTAACTACTACTAGTTGCTACTTACTACTACTACTTGCTCCTATAATACACTATCTACTACTTGCTGCTACTACTAGTGCTGCTACTCCTAGTCCTCTACTACTCCCACTCTACTACTCTACTCTACTAATGGGGCTGCACGCCTCGGTTAACTATTTTTGCCCGTCTCAGTTATGTTTACTATAGTAGTGACTCTTACTAATGTTTGAACTTCTCTATGGCATATGCAATGATAAACTTTTTAAACTTTTAAAAATATGCTGAGGTAGTGGCATATGCAATGATATGAATTATTTTATGCTGAGGCAGCAGCTATGATGATCAAATGCCCCCTACTTGTAAGCGGCTAAACTAGGTTGGCTTGTATACCATATACAAGCAACCAGTTTAGAAGCGATGTGATGACAATGGGGCAAATCTGAGCCAACTATGTAAATGATCTTTTTTATTCTAAACATTTGTAATTTTCTTCTACAATATTGTAATTTTCTTGTTCAATTTGTACTTTTCTTCAATTTTTGTATCCCTACTCACAATGTAATTGAAAAAGTATGTAATTTTGTTTTGACATGAATATAATGATTCCATAACATATGTTTTGAGACGAATATAATGATTACATTATATATAACATTATGTTTATAATTATGAAATATCCATATAACTCTCTTCATATATAGCTTCCAAGGGCGAACGAGCCAACTAAACAATGGCACGAGCCTACTCCTGGTGCGAGTGATGAAGGCTCATCATCAGACTCAGATGGGAGCGCCTCGTATGAGAGCGAGCCCCTAATACCGAGGCCACAGAAGAGACCTTGTGGAGAGGAAGAAGATGATCTAGACTTTGATATGAGGGGCGAGACATGAGGTTCTCGTGTGGAGCCACGAGCGATCAATCTGGATGAGGATACAAAAACACCAAGGCTCGAGGTACATACTTGAAGCATAGTGCACGTTAATTAACACAACGTTCGAGGGCCTCGTGCAAGTATATAATTAATGTGATTTCTTGTCATCGACAGATACCGGTGGTGCCTCTTTCTTTGGAGTACCCCGAGGAGGAAGAAGGGGCAGAGGAGTCACTCGGTCCCTCCCTAGGCACTTCTTCAATCGCAACGGCCGGTGACAAGTTGTTGTTGGTAAGAAACCAGGGTTACCAACGGCATGGGTCAAAAACCCCCACTAAGGGCCCAAACATGAGCATGGCTCACCAAAGGAAACCAACCAGGTTGTATTGACCGCTGATAAAGGGGTCCACCCTGAACGAGGCCAACCCAAACTCGGACCTCGGCCAAGACGAAAGCCCCCGACGCAACCCCGCGCTTAGAACCAGCCTCAGGGTTGGAAAATAAGAATAAGGCGACCATCAATACGCGCCCGTCTGAGTGGATTAGACAGGGCATGCTCTTGCCGGATTCCTCACGGTAGTAGCAGGGACAACACGTCTCGGGCAGGACATGGCGTAATCCCCTCGATGAGTAATAGGGCGTACTGACCTCCTCTTTTTAAGAGAAGCAGGCGTACTGTAGGGAGATGACAGGCCTAAAACTTCATGCCAACCTTTATAGAACTCCGATGCCACATGGCAATACCACCTCACCTGACGAAAGGAATGCGCCCGACGTGACTTCACCTCGCCCGAGGTGGCACTGGTAGCCGACGTGAATTCCACCTTGCCTGATGTGGAGAGGCTCCCAGACCGATCCCGATTCGCCCAACGTACACATCCGAACGCCGACCAGCTCATTAAATGCGGGGATATGGGGTAGCTAATAGGATCTTGCCGTTCTAATCTAGAAAAGTGAGCCAACCCACTGTTAGAGCCCTTCCCACTACATGAAGTACCGGGCCCCGACGCGGCACCATCAGGGAGCATGCCATTCACCGCACCGTTCGACAAGGCCTGGTGCACGCCGAATACAGACCATCATAGGGCTACAAAACTAGGGTGCGGCGGGGGCCCCAGACATGGGCAACCTCGGTGATCTCCACCATGTGGTGCCGTCAAGGGAGACGTTGGAACTCGACCTCGACCATCAGCAAGAGCTACAGCAGGCGCCACACACCAACCGATGTGAAGCCACAAAAGTAGGATATAGCGTAGGCATAGGAGATCATGACAGCTACAACCACGATGAGAACAGGGCAACCGGGCCCATACTGAAGACCAACGCAGCTTGCATGATAAGAAGGAATGGCTTGCGGCAAACGCAAGCCGGCACCACCATATGCTACAACAGGGGTGCCTTCTCGAAAGCCTCCTCTACCCCCTCTTCTCATCTCAACACATGTAACCGTGCTCCTCCTTGGACTATAAAAGGGGGGGCGGCTTCTTTCCAAGGGGGATCAAGAAACAAGACACCGAACAATAGCTCGTTCAATAACACACACTCACTTGCACACATTCAGAGACTTGGGAACTCCTTCCTCTCTTGACTAAGCTTGTATTCCCCCTAGCAAGCCAGAGACAAGGAACACGAGTACGACAACTACACACTAGACGTAGGGATTGTTTGGCCCAAACTAGTATAAACCCTTGTGTCTCTTTGTCCCACCATCTGATCCCGACATGCATACAAAATTTACTAGTTGGTGGTTTCATAACACCCACACAAGTCAATTTAGAAAAGGGGCCAACATAGGAGGCACCAGATGTGCAAAAAAGTGCATACGATATACCAGGTAGGGCCGTAGGGAGAGCTCCTAGAGCCAAAGACTGTCATCAGCACCTTCAGCAACCAATGCTCATGTGTAGTTAAGGAGAAGGTGCCTATACATATGGTAATTGGAAGAAAGTCCCAAAAGACTTGAAGGGTGTGGTGTGGGGAGAGGTGCAGAGGCAGTTCACATATCTTCAAGGCTATGATGTAGAGAAGTGCGAGGAGCATGTTCTATACATTGCAGGCAAAGCGCTTCACAACATCAGTTCCATGCTCAATAAGGACCACGTGAAGACAAGGAATAAACCCTTTGAAGATTACAATTTCATCATGCGTGACGTCTGGGAAGACTTCGTCCAACAAAAACAAAGCGACAAAGCAAAGGCCAAGGGCAAGAAGTTCTCCGAGCTCATAAAGGGAACGTGCTCCACCACCACCTTGGCATGACAGGGTGGGCTAAGTGGCAAGGGGAATAAAGGGCGGTAGCTGAGGCCGAACAGCTCGAATCCATACGTTGGCCTCGATGAGAGGTCACGGGACTACCTCTATGCCCACAGGCCAAAAAAGCTGTAGGAGGGCAAGACAAAGTTCAATGAGCCGTAGACCGACGAGGCGGAGAAGAAGATCCTGGTGGTCACTGCAGCCAAGCAGAACGGGTCGTTCGAACCTCGCAGAGAGAGATACCAGTTGTCCGAGGCGCTAGGAAACCCCGAGCACCGTGGCCGCGTTCGTGGTATATCATCGAGGAAGAGCTGGAAGACCGTGGAGTCCTGGCAAGCTCGTACAGGATGAGGTAGGCATACAAGAATAGGCCCATCCAGCAAGGCCGCGATGAGGCAATGCAAAACTTTATTATAGGAAAGATTTCAGATGCATTGACGAGCAATGACCCAAGATGGTGGAGCTGAGGCCACAGATGTTTCACCAGGCTGGTGTGGTGTCGACACAGGGTGAAGCCGCCTAGAAGGGCAGATGGTGCCATAGACTAAAGGACCTTCTAGGTACCCGGTCGATGATATTTTGGAACTAACGCCCTGCACGATCGTGGTGCCGTATGGCGGGATGTCAAACAAGAAGACTATGGCCATGGGAGTGGCTCAGCCGCCCGGAAGCAGAAGCATGTACGGCAACAAGCCAATCCCGCTCGAGTATGCCAGGGTGGATGTGGGATGGACCAACCTGGATCATGACGATGATGAACTCGACATTCCCACTCCACAAGGTTTTAAGTACAACCGAGAAATACTCAGTGAAGAAGTACCCTGGAATAAGAGCAACATTATCTTGAATGAGCCGATGCCGTAACTGCCCTCGCCATATCCCACGGGTGATGACAATGACAATGCTAGCCTAGGCAGTAGTCCTCCAAGCACTCCTCCCGGCATGAGCAATCCATAGGGAGATACAGGTGAAAGCCCCATGTTTGGTTTTGGATAATTAATGACACCCTAAGTACTAACCTTTGTCATGAGTGTTGTGATTAAGCAAGGTTGGTACACACCATGTGACAGAGCTTGATGATGGATGGTGTTGTCCACAAGTGATGATCAAGTGCTCTAAACATGGAAAAGAAGAAAGAGAAAAACAAAAGGGCTCAAGCAAAGGTATAAACCAATAAGGCTTTTTGTTTTTGGTGATTAGATCACATTTAGGATCGATAGCATACTATAAAGAGGGGAAATCTTTCAGAATTATGGTTATCAAGTGCCACTAGGTGAAGTCATTCATGTCGACGCATTAGGACCTAGTGTTCTAACTTCTAACCCTTGCAAATGCTTTGAAAATATGCTAACACACGTGCACATAGAGTACACACTTTGTGGTTGGCAAAGTGAAAGCAAGGGCGAAGAGAAATGGTTGAGAAAAGGCCATTTACATGCCACGGACATGGTGCTCAGGAGCACTAGACATGGTTCAGAAAAGGCCACTTACATGCCACCGAACGTGGTGCTCAGAAGCACCGGACGCGAACGCTGCACTAGCCAGAGGAGCGGCTGCTAGGGTGCTGCATCGGACGTGGTGGCGTGGGCGCACCAGACGCACGCGGGAAACTGTTCCTGCATCTGATCTCGGTGGCTCAGCATGCGCTAGAGGGATGAGAGCGGTGGTGTTGACACCAGACACCAGGGCGCGTCCAGTGGCCACCCATCGGTCACGTTCAGTGTGGAAAAACACATTTTCGGAGCTCTCTGTATAAAAATCGCTGGCACCACTGTTGGCACGTCCAATGGGGCGAGCTAGTGTGTCTGGTGATCGGTGAGCACGCGCATGCACAAGGTCAGCGGATGCAATCGTGGCGTGTCCGGTGTGCACCTAGCACGTCCGGTGAAAGCATCTAGGCCCCTAATTCGAGTTTTGGTAATTAATGACAACAGTTTGTCGATTAACAATTTCATTTGAGATAATGAGTATAGGTTGATCCACAGATGAAAGAGATTTGGTTGTGAACGTGTGGAGTTTTGGAGATGATGAGCAAAGCTCGGGCTCAAGGCAAAGGTATAAAATAGGGCTTTTGTATTTTATCGGTCACAAGGCGTTTAGTGGATGAAAAGTGACCGGATTTGTTGGACAGATAGCCGTACTATCAAGAGGGGTTGTGTCCTTGTGCTTGACGGGTCTTTAGTGCCATTATGCTCAAAATATCTAGGTGCATGCATGAGGGCTAACGACGTTTTGAAAAGATTTGAAAAAGATCATGTTTGAGAGCATGTTTGGCTCTGGTGGTTTTTAGAAGTGACTGGCGGACAATCCGGCCCAAGTGGGCGGATGGTCCGCAGCTCTAACTCAAATTGTACCAGAGAGGGTGTTTTCTCTGGTTGGGCTTATGATCTGTGCGGCGGACGGTCCGCACCTGGGGAGCGGACGGTCCGCCGGCTATTTGACAGTTTGTGCCAGAGACATTGTTGTCTCTGGTGGATTTCAAGGTTGAACGGCGGACGGTCCGCCCCTTGGGCGCGGACGGTCCGCCGGGCTTTTTCAAATTGTTCCAGAGACGATGTTCGTCTCTGGTGGTGTGGAACACATAATTGCCGACGGTCCGCCCCTGTGGCGCGGACGGTCCGCCAGTGCTGTAACGACTAGTTTTGACATGCATTAAATGCACTCTGACTCACTGGTTTACAACGGCGGACGGTCCGGTTTTTGAACAGCGGACGGTCCACGACTTCGCAGAAAAGAGTGTAATGGCTAGTTTTTGAAGGGATGTCTATATATACGCAATGCCCGGCCATTGGGTGTCTCTCTTGGCCATTTGGACTGCATACTTGACACTATAGAGCTAAGGCATCCCTCTCACACACACACTTGCTTAGAGATTGCATTTTTGAGGGTGTGAGAGCTTCCTAGTGCATTGCACCAAGAGTTTGAGCTTTGTGGCATTAGGAAAACTTCAAGCAAGTGTCATCAACTTGTTACTCTTGGGAGTTGTCGCTCCCTAGACGGCTTGGAGAAGAGGATTTCGTGGAGCACCTCCAAGGAGATTGTTGAGGAGCCCCGATTTCGGTTGTGAGAGGTCTTGTGCTCACCTCACCGGAGTGGTGAAGAGCAACTCTAGTGGAATCGAGGTGTGGAGCGGTTCCTTGATTCTAGCCGGCTCAAGATCAAGAGGTTCTTGATAGAGGAGCGGTTGATTCTTGGAATCTACCTCAACGTGGATTAGGGGTGACCGGCAAGTCATCGACACCACGTAATAAATTCTTGTGTCAAGCTTGGTTACTTCTCTTGCTCACTTTAATTCTTGTTTTTACTTTGAGCAATTTATTTTACTAGAGCTTGATTTGTATCTTGTCACCCTAGGTTGCAAACCCATCTAGAGATAGTAATAGCATGACATAGGGCTTTCCTTTGTTACTAATTAAATTTCTCTAGTGTTGTTGGCTTTAGATTTTTAAACCGCCTATTCACCCCCCCTCTAGTCGGTGTTCTTGATCCTACAAGTGGTACAAGAGCTAAGTACTCCATTAATTGCAGATTTAACCATCTTGGAGTAGAACAATGACTAGTGATAATGGGATTCATGTTGGGAAGCCATTATTCTTTGATGGGAACAATTATGATTATTGGAAGACTAGGATGTCGGCTCATCTCAAAGCAATGAGTAGAAAGCTATGGAGAGTAGTAAGTGATGGATATGTCGTTTTGGACCCAATGAAATTGTCACCCCTAGATGAGGAAAATGAGATACTAAATGATCGAGGGGTTAATGTGCTCTTTAGTGCTCTTGATGTGATTGAATTTAATAGAGTCAAGAGCCTCACAAATGCAAATGACATATGGAAGAAGCTCATGGAAATTCATGAGGGCACATCAAGTGTGAAGGAGGCCAAGTTATATTTGCTTAAGGGCAATTTTAGTGAATTTACTATGAAGAAGGATGAGAGTATAGCTGAGATGTTCAACCGGCTAAATGACATTGTGAATGACCTCAAGGGACTTGGATTTGAGGTACCGGATGGGAATTTTAACCATAAGTTTCTTAGATGTCTTCCGGAAAGATATGACACAATTGTGACCTTACTTGTAAGGTCAAATGTAAAGACCGCAACTCCCTCACAAATATTGGGAGAAATTCTCACCCATGACATGTTCAAGAAATCTCAAGATGAAGCTCATGGGGGAGAAATTGATGTGAAAAAGAAAAGTGTAGTATTCAAAGCTCAAGATAGTAAAAATGAAGAAGAAAGTGGGTGCCAAGAAGAAGAATCGGATGAGGAGATGGCTCTCTTTGTCAAGATATTCAATAGAATGATGAGCAAGAAGAACTTTGGCAAGAGAGGTCAATCATCAAGAAAAAAATCCTTTTGTGGACAAGACTTGCTTCCAATGTGGTGAAGTAGGTCATATCATTGTCAATTGTCCAAACAAGAAAAAGGACAAGAAAAATGATGAAAAGAAGAAGAAGAAGTTCATCAAGAAGAAGAAGAATGGCCAAGCTTATTTTGTTGAATGGGATTCCGATGTAAGCTCCGATGATGATGATGATGATGACAAGCCATCCAAGGGAGTTGCCGGGATCGCCATCAAGGAGGCTCCATCACTCTTCTCTACACCACATTGTCTTATGGCAAAGGGTGGTGCAAAGGTACAACAAGATGGTGAACTTGATGAACTTTCATATGATGATCTTGTTGAAATGCTCAATGATGCCGATGAATTCATGACAAAGGAAAAGGCTAAGTTAAAGGACTTGAAGTTGAAGTTTACTTCTCTTCAAGATTCCTATGAGGAGCTAAAGACTTCTCATGAGAATCTCAAAGAAACTCATGAGAAGCTTTAGGAAGCTCACAATACCTTGCTTAATCATGAAAGAAAAGCAACATTGAGCATTGGTGTTAGTTGTGATTTAATTGATGATAAATCTTGTGGCACTAGCTCTACTAGTTCTTTTTGCACCAAAATTGATAACCCATCTTGCAATGAATCTCTCATTATGGAAAATAATTTGTTAAAGAAAGAGATTACTTGCTTGACTAATGATTTGAGAAAGTGCTATGATAGTAGAGCCAAGTTTAATCATTGTTGGGCAAGCCAAAAGTTCACCTTGAACAAGCAAGGGTTTGGATACATTCCTAAGAAAGGGAAAAAGGCTTTTGTGCAAACCAAAACTAATTTTGTGAAGAGTAGTGGTAAGCCATATTTTGAAAAATACAAGAAGGTTGGTCATGTTGAGAAGAATTGCACCAACAAGAAAGTCATATCCTTTGATTCAAGTTACATTCTTATGAAAAATTCAAATGGCAATGTTAGTGAAAAATTTGTTGGGATACCTATAAATGGTGCTAAAAAGAATGCCATTTGGGTGCCAAAAGTCTTGGTCACTAACGTTCAAGGACCCAAGAAAGTTTGGGTACCTAAAAGAGTTACTTCCTTTTTTAGGTGAATTACAAGTCCGGAGGAAGACATTGGGTGCTTGATAGTGGATGCACTCAACACATGACCGGAGATCCAATGATGTTTTCCTCTCTAGATGGGAATGTGGGTGGCTATAGTGACATCATCTTTGGTGACAATAGCCGGGGCAAAGTCAAAGGAGTTGGTACAATTCCTATCTCAAGTGGTCATTCTCTTTCGAAAGTATTGTTGGTTGATTCTCTCAAGTTTGATCTCTTAGCGGTCACCCAACTTTGTGATTTTGGATATAAGTGTAGTTTCACTAAAGATGATGTGGTAGTGACTAGCTTGGATGGAAAAGATCACATCTTTACGGGATTTAGACATGAGGATGTATATCTTGTGGATTTTGCTACTAAAGAGGCAAACTTGTCTACTTGCTTGTTCACTCAATCATCTTTGGGTTGGTTATGGCATAGAAGGCTTGGTCATGTTGGCATGAAGCAACTCAACCGACTTTTGAAGCATGATTTAGTAGTTGGCTTGAAGAATGCGAAGTTTGAAAAAGATAAGTTATGTAGTGCTTGTCAAGCCAGAAAGCAAGTTGCAAATTTTCATCCCACTAAGAGTGTCATGTCAACCGAGAGACCATTGGAATTATTGCATATGGATTTATTTGGTCCTACAACATATAGAAGCATTGGTGGGAATTCCTATTGTCTTGTGGTAGTGGATGATTACTCAAGATATACATGTGTTTTCTTTCTTCATGATAAGGCCGATACATATGACACATTCAAGAAATTCTTGACAAGGGCCGAAAATGAATTTGAGCTCAAGGTGAAGAAAGTGAGGAGTGACAATGGAAGTGAGTTTAGAAACACAAGAGTTGAAGAATGGTGTGATGAGAAAGGAATCAAGTATGAATTCTCAACCAAGCACACTCCGGAACAAAATGGTCTTGTTGAGAGGAAAAATAGAACCTTGATTGATATGGCAAGATCAATGCTCTCCGAGTACAATGTTTTGGATAGCTTTTGGGCTGAAGCAATCAACACGGCTTGTCATGCCTCTAATAAATTATATTGCCATAGATTTCATAACAAGACCCCATATGAGTTGCTCATTGGAAGGAAGCCAAATATATCATATTTTAGAGTGTTTGGTTGCAAATGCTATATTCTCAAGAAGGGAACTCGGTTATCAAAGTTTCAAAGCAAATGTGATGAGGGTTTTCTTCTTGGATATTCATCTTGTAGCAAGGCTTATCGGGTCTACAACAAAACACATGACATTGTTGAAGAAGCATATGATGTTGAGTTTGATGAAACCAATGGGTCTCATAATGAACAAGAAAATCTTGACGATGTGAGAAGTGATGGTTTGAGAAATGCAATGAAAAACATGTCAATTGGTGATGTTAGACCAATAGAAGAAGATGAAGATGAAGATGGTCCTTCTATCTCTATTAGAGTTAATCCTTCAACTTCTATCTCAAATGATCAAGCACAACCAATTGTACAAGATTCAAGTAATGATGATTCTCAAGTACAAGATCAAGTTGGTTCATCTAGTGCACCTTCTTCATCAACTCAAGAACCCATTGTTCCTCAAAGAATTCATCATATTCTTGCAAAGGATCACCCGGTGGATCAAATCATGGGTGATATTAGTAAGGGTGTCCAAACTCGATCTCGCATTGCTTCATTTTGTGAACATTATTCTTTTGTATCTTTTCTTGAACCTAACCGTGTAGATGAAGCATTGAGAGATCCGGATTGGGTGAATGCTATGCATGAAGAATTAAATAATTTCACCCGGAATCAAGTTTGGGATATAGTTGAGAGGCCCAAGAATTATAATGTTATTGGCACTAAATGGGTCTTTAGAAACAAGCAAAATGAAGATGGAATGGTTGTGAGAAACAAGGCAAGATTGGTAGCTCAAGGCTTCACTCAAGTCGAAGGTTTGGATTTCGGTGAAACTTTCGCTCCCGTTGCTAGATTAGAAGTTATTAGAATTTTATTAGCTTATGCTTGCTCTCACAACATAAAACTTTTTCAAATGGATGTGAATAGTGCTTTCTTGAATGGCAAGATTAGTGAACTTGTTTTTGTTGAGCAACCTCCCGGTTTTGAAGATCCCATGAAGCCAAATCATGTATACAAGCTCTCTAAAGCTCTTTATGGTCTTAAGCAAGCTCCACGAGTTTGGTATGAAA
The DNA here is from genome assembly GCF_016808335.1 of Panicum virgatum. Lineage (NCBI taxonomy): Eukaryota > Viridiplantae > Streptophyta > Magnoliopsida > Poales > Poaceae > Panicum > Panicum virgatum. The sequence continues at coordinate 19,436,009 of NC_053143.1, read as the reverse complement.
GATTGAGGGACTTTCTTATCTCCAAGGGCTTCAAAATTGGTAAGGTTGACACTACTTTGTTCACTAAAGCAATTGGTAAGGATTTGTTTGTTTGTCAAATTTATATTGATGATATTATCTTTGGTTCAACTAACCCAAGTTTTTGTGAGGAATTTGGTGAAATGATGTCTAGGGAATTTGAGATGTCCATGATTGGTGAATTGAGTTTCTTTCTTGGACTTCAAATCAAGCAACTCAAGGAAGGCACCTTTGTGTGTCAATCAAAATATGTGAAGGATATCTTGAAGAAATTTGGTATGGAAGATGCAAAATCAATCAAGACTCCTATGGCCACCAATGGGCATCTCGACCTAGATGAGGGAGGTAACCCGGTAGACCAAAAGCTTTACCGTTCTATGATTGATAGTTTGCTTTATTTGACCGCATCTAGGCCCGACATCATGTTTAGTGTTTGCATGTGTGCACGATTTCAAGCCGCACCTAGAGAATGTCATTTGACCGCCGTCAAAAGGATCTTGAGATACTTGAAATATTCTCCTAATATTGGTTTATGGTATCCCAAGGGTGCTCATTTTGATTTAGTTGGTTTCTCGGATTCGGATTATGCGGGGTGCAAGGTTGATAGGAAAAGCACCTCCGGTGGTTGTCAATTTCTTGGAAGATCTCTTGTATCTTGGTCATCAAAGAAGCAAAATTCTGTGGCTCTTTCAACTGCCAAAGCGGAATATATTTCGGCCGGAAGTTGTTGTGCACAATTGTTATGGATGAAGCAAACTCTTCTTGACTATGGTGTGAAATTTGATGAAATTCTCTTGTTCTGTGATAATGAAAGTGCCGTGAAGATTGCTACTAATCCGGTTCAACATTCAAGAACCAAGCATATTGATATCCGCCATCATTTTCTTAGAGATCATGTGAACAAGGGTGATATCAAGATTGATGGTATTGGCACGGATGATCAATTAGCCGATATATTTACCAAGCCTTTGGATGAATCTCATTTTTGCAAGTTAAGAAATGAGTTAAATATCATTGACTTCTCAAATGTGGCTTGAAAACTAGCACATGTGGCATATGGTTCTTTCATGCACTCTTTGTTTCGTTTTCTAATTGTTTGAGGTATTTTTGAGCGTTTTATGAGTTTTCATGATTTTACTTGATTTATTTTTGAATTCTTATTGTAACTTGCTCATATGAGTCTTTCAAAGGTTTTCATGCAAGATTTGAGATTTTTTTGATTTTTATATGAGCAATGATCCCAAATTGAAGTTGGAATTGAGAAAGTTGGCAAAATTCTGGGCTGTCTGAAATTTGGTACAACGGACGGTCCGCGGGTAAGGGGCGGACAGTCCGCCGTTCATGAGACTTGTTCAGCAGAGGCTCTGCTGAGAAGTTCTCAACCGCAAAAATACACCGCGGACAGTCCTCCAAAGGACCGCGGACGGTCCGCCTGTGTTCGGCAGAATTTGCCAGAGGCAGGGTTAGTCGGGTGTCAGTGTAAAAACTCATATGCGGACGGTCCGCCAGGGTTCCGCGGACAGTCCGCGACTGGACAGAAAGGTGGGGTCGGCCAGACTTGACTTATAATGGGTGTCCCTCTCACAAGCCCCCCACCAAACCGCACACATCATCCAAAAAGCTCTCTCTCTTTCTCTCTCAAGCACGTGGGGGAGACGACAAGGTCAAGGCTATTTGGCGTGATTCCCGGACGGTCCGAGAACATCTCCAGACTCTTCTCAAGATTGTGCATCATGTCCTCTCGGTATTTTGACGAATCCCTAACTCTTGTTCTTGGATTTCTTTATTGGAAAGAGTTAGGGTTAGATGGTCCGATCTGTTTTTGGACCATGGATTCTTGAAAATACTTGGGGGGTCTTGTTCCTAGTGATGAGGAGATGCTATAGTTAAAATTTGGTTGGTGGATTTGAATCGAAACTCAAATATGGGTGAATCAAAGTTGGGGGCGATTTTGTGTTCCTGCGCAGAATAAATGGGTCGTGGACAGTCCTCCTGCTTGACGCGGACGGTCCGCCTTGGTAGTTCATGAACCGCGGACAGTCCGTGTTCAGAAGTGCGGACGGTCCGCTAGTGTCAGATTTTTCAGATGCCTGCTGAACTGACTTGTATCATTATGGATTGGTTCTAGTGCTTTAGTAATTATTCTTATGGTTAAATCTTGATCTCTGGCCACCCCGGAAGATCCTCAAGGCCACTGCTTCCAAAATCAAGAAGGCTATGACTTCCAAAAGACACAGAGACAGTGATGACTCTGATGATGTGGACTATGCTCCAAATCTCAGTGAGATGGCTGCTGCATCTTCAGTGGGTGATGTTGGTGATGAATCTTCAGAGGAAGAGACTGAGGGAGTTGAGGATGATGTTACAGATCTGATGGGGCTAGATCTTCCTAGCCGACAGTGGACTGCAGAGAGATATGCAAATGCTAGAGCAGTGAATCAGTTCAGCTTGCCTCGTGACACCAACATCCTCTTCTTCAAAACTGAGGTACAAAAAGATGCTTACTTTGGTCATCTAGTTAGGAAGAATGTATTCAAACATCAGACCATTGACCTAGGCTATATGAGACAACAACAAGTCATGTCTGATCTAGTGGATAGATTTGAGCATATGGGGTTAGCAAATTTTCTGCAGCATAGGTGTGATTGGAATGAAACAGTCATATGTCAGTTCTATGCCACCCTAGAGATCAACATGGTTGAGGAAACATTTTGGTGGACAACTGGCAAGAGAACCTACTATGCTACATTTGCACAGTTTGCTGAGGCTAATCAGTTGGATTATGATTTATCACTAGTGAGCAAAGTGTGAATGTTGTGTTAGAAAACCCTCTAGATGAGAATGACTACCCCATGTACTATGAGCCTGCACATCTTGGTATTGCTAGAAGCTTTGGGGCCACTCAGGGTTTGAGGCATCATCCTGCAGTGATTAATTAGATTGTCAGAGTCACATTCATGCCTAAGAGTGGCAACAAGGACAAGATTAGAGGGCTCTATTGGAATGTGATATCTCATGTCATGAACGGAAATAGAATAAATGTCATTGCTCTTATTATGGATCAGCTTGCAGATTTAAGGCTTAACATGGAGATGAACCTATATTTTGCTCCATACATTATGTCCATCATCAAGGTCAAGTCTAGCTTCAGAGGGATATGTGAAAGCATACACACCCCCTTCAGGCCATTCAAGAATGACAATACTTTTCTTTTGAGGCCTCTGACTCCTTTCCCTGGAGATGATATGGATGCTGAAGCACAGGGGCAGGATGATGATAGTGATGATGATGCTCACATGGGAGCAGCTACAGCTCAGCATGCCATGCCACAACCGCATCCTCCAGTACAGCAGCAGTGGGCTCCTCCAGCTGGCTACTTTGACCCTAACTTTGCATCCATGCAGGAGAGCATGTCCTCTCAGATTGCGGGGTTGGCTGATCAGATGCAGAATCAGATGAACCTCAACTTCCAGAACATGCATCAGTAGATGTTCCAGCCCATGATGGCTCAGATGTAGGGGGTTCAGCAGAGTTTACACTCAGACATAGCAGCTCTTGACTCACGCTTTGAGGATTTGCCCTCTTCTGAGCAGTTTGAGCAGCTTGAGCAGAGGCAGGAGCAGCTAGAGCAGCGCTTTGATACTTTCAGCATAGCCTTCACCGGGTTTTCTGACCACTTCTACTCAGTATTTCCGGCTTCAGTGCCGCCTCCAGAGTTCTACCCGCACCAGCCGTTCTACCCACCACCACCTCCTCCACCGCCGGTGGATTGACTTTCTTGGCAATTGATGCCAAAGGGGGAGAAGGAGCTTTGGAGTGCTTGGATCTAGGGGGAGCTCATGGACTTCTCATGGAGATCATTCGCTTTCGGCTTCCGCTTGCTACTCGTGTTTATTTATGTTGAACTATTGCATTACATATTTATGATTTGTGTCTTGCATGAACTCTGTTTGAGACTTGTGTTTGGATTTGAATATTTGGTTTGTAATGTGTGATGAACTATGTTGGTTTGTGTTACTCTTATCTATTTATGTTCATCTTGTGGTTGTGAGGTTGTGCTAACCAAGCTAAAATCCGTATCATATATATATCTTGTATCTTGTATCTTGTATGCCTCGATTTCCACTTGTAGGGAAAACTCCGTCAAATTTTCAAATATATATATGTGCTCTTGGTATTCATGCAAATTTATATGCACATATCAAGGGGGAGTTCTCTCAACTCATCGAACATGGTGAATTTATTCAGACCATATTCTGAAATTTTCAAGAAAAATGAGTAAGTTCTTCCAAAGTTCAATTCCAAGTCCACCTTATGCCTATTGTATAAAGTTGACTTGAACACTTTTATCACTCCAAAATTTAGTGTTGTCATCAATTACCAAAAAGTGGGAGATTGAAAGCATCTAGGCCCCTAATTCGAGTTTTGGTAATTAATGACAACAGTTTGTGGATTAACGATTTCATTTGAGATAATGAGTATAGGTTGATCAACGGATGAAAGAGATTTGGTTGTGAACGTGTGGAGTTTTGGAGATGATGAGCAAAGCTCGGGCTCAAGGCAAAGGTATAAAATAGGGCTTTTGTATTTTACCGGTCACAAGGCGTTTAGTGGATGAAAAGTGATCGGATTTGTTGGATAGATAGCCGTACTATCAAGAGGGGTTATGTACTCGTGCTTGACGGGTCTTTAGTGCCATTATGCTCAAAATATCTAGGTGCATGCATGAGGGCTAACGACATTTTGAAAAGATTTGAAAAAGATCAAGTTTAAGAGCTGACTGCACAAGTGCAGACAGTCCGCTCCATGGGGGGCGGACGGTCCGCAATCGTACCAGAGAGCATATTTGGCTCTGGTGGTTTTTAGAAGTGACTGGCAGACAGTCCGGCCCAATTGGGCGGATGGCCCGCAGCTCTAACTCAAATTGTACCAGAGATAGTGTTTTCTCTGGTTGGGCTTATGATCTGTGCGGCGGACGGTCCGCACCTGGGGAGCGGACGGTCCGCCGGCTATTTGACAGTTTGTACCAGAGACATTGTTGTCTCTGGTGGATTTCAAGGTTGAACAGCGGACGGTCTGCCTCCGCCCCTTGGGCGCGGACGGTCCGCCGGACTTTTTCAAATTTTTCTAGAGATGATGTTCGTCTCTGGTGGTGTGGAACACATAACTGCGGACGGTCCGCCCCTGTGGCGCGGACGGTCCGCCTGGGCTGTAACGGCTAGTTCTGACACGCATTAAATGCACTCTGACTCACTGGTTTACAACGGCGGACGGTCCGGTTTTTGAACAGCGGACGGTCTGCGACTTTGCAGAAAAGAGTGTAACGGCTAGTTTTTGAAGGGATGTCTATATATACCCAATGCCCGGCCATTGGGTGTCTCTCTTGGCCATTTGGACTGCGTACTTGACACTATAGAGCTAAGCCATCCCTCTCACACACACACTTGCTTAGAGATTGCATTCTTGAGGGTGTGAGAGCTTCCTAGTGCATTGCATCAAGAGTTTGAGATTTGTGGCATTAGGGAAACTTCAAGCAAGCGTCATTAACTTGTTACTCTTGGGAGTTGCCGATCCCTAGACGGCTTGGAGAAGATGATTTCGTGGAGCACCTCCAAGGAGATTGTTGAGGAACCCGATTTCGGTTGTGAGAGGTCTTGTGCTCACCTCACCGGAGTGGTGAAGGGCAACTCTAGTGGAATCGAGGTGTGGAGCGGTTTCTTGATTCAAGCCAGCTCAAGATCAAGAGGTTCTTGATAGAGGAGCGGTTGATTCTTGGAATCCACCTCAACATGGATTAGGGGTGACCAGCAAGTCACCGACACCACGGGATAAATTCTTGTGTCAATCTTGGTTACTTCTCTTGCTCACTTTAATTCTTGTTTTTACTTTGAGCAATTTACTTTACTGGAGCTTGATTTGTATATTGTCACCCTAGGTTGCAAACCCATCTAGAGATAGTAATAGCAGGACATAGGGCTTTCCTTTGTTACTAATTAAATTTCTCTAGTGTTATTGGCTTTAGATTTTAAACCGCCTATTCACCCCCCCTCTAGTCGGTGTTCTTGATCCTACATCTGGTTCGATAATAACATGCCCGATGAGCTCAGTGACCATTGAGATCGAACGGTATCATTTGAACATGCAACAGGTGGATGGCCCAGGAGCATCGGACACTGCACACCGGACTCGGCGCGTCCGGTATACACCTAGAAAGCCCACCTTGTGAGTAACGGTTGGGACTTTTGAGGGAAGGCCATAAATACTTGTTGGCCTACTCCAAGGCATCTCTCTTAAAACTTTGAAGTTGTGAACATCCTTGTGAGCCTAAACAACTCCCTCCTACTCATCTCTCTTGTTTGATTGCTTGATTCAAAGTTAGATTGAGTGATCCTAGTGCATTTGCTTGAGTGATAGCATCTAGTGGCACTTGGGGATCGTTTTGCCAGTGGATCTCTTGTTTCTCTTGGTGATTGTGTCACCTAGCCTGCTTGGAGGATTGAAGGAGGATTGGCAAGATTGATGATTGTTCTTGGCTGTCTCCATAGATTGTGAGGGGTTCTTGTTCCTTCCCCGGTGGAGCGCCAAAGGCAACTTTTCTAGATTGCGCGTGTCATTGAGCAACCTCACTTGTGGGTCGGTTCTTGTGGTGCCCGTTGGAGGCTTGGCTTGTGTGACGCCAATTAGCTGCCGAACCATCAAGTGTTGGTCGACACAACGGGAACTAGCTTGCTGGCAAGCAAGTGAACTTCGGGAGAAAAATCATTGTGTCATCTTGTCTTCCGGTGATTGGCATTTTTGGTATTCATTGTGATTGATATACATTGCTAGCCCAGTGTCAGTATAACCCCTCTACCACTCTCTTGTATTTACTCATTCATATACTTGTGTAGTGGCAGCTCTAGCAAGTAGTAGTTGTAACTAGTTGTAACTAGCTCTCTAGCTTGCTCACTAGTATAGAATTAGTGACTTAGCCCTTATGTGATTTAGAGATCATAATTGACTAGAATTGTTGGATAGGTGGCTTGCATCACCGTCTCTAGGCTAAGCAAAATTGCATTGCACCATTTGTTATACTAATCAATTTTTGTCTAGTGTTTTGTAAAAATTTTAAATAGGCTATTCGCCGCCCCTCCCCACCCCCCCCCCCCCCCCGCCCTAGCCAATTAGGACCTTTCAATAGCGGCAGCATAGGGCACCAAGACACTGCCTGCAAGTGATCCAAAGGAGCACCCAAGGCAATGTTCTTCCGCACCGACAAAGCCTACAGCAGAAGAGGAGTCCGTACCCACCCACCACGCCAAGAAGAGTTGGGCGGCCACCAATTTAGCCAAAGAATACACAGGCTCAACCAAATTTGAAAGGTATGCTTCTGGCAAGCATAGTCAAAGTATAATTTATATGGAGATGCTAGCAGATTTTTCACTCCCCAATGTCTCAAGCACAGGCTGCCAATACCAGTGTCGATTTGGCCCCTTTCCGATGATTGCCCCGACAACTACGAGCATGGAAAGGTCATGGTGACCTTGGGCTAGCTCGTACTGGAGGAGCCATGGGAGCTACGGAGATTCCATCTCAAGTACACGGAGGCGGCGAAAGTAGGCCTCCACAGTTTTGTTGTCAAGGTGCTGGCGGAGAACTTCCACTTGCCCGATGATGCTCAAGTCCTCTTAGATTTCCACAACATGCATAGGGTAATGCGGTGCAAGGACCTCGACGTTGCTCAAGTCACCCTATTTGCCCTGTAAGTTCACTATGACTTTCACACCTTTCAATCGTTGTAGGTACTTTAGGATGAAACTAATTAATAATGCCATGATGACTTGTCCTTGTAGGATGCAGTCCTATGTATGCAAGGAATTGGACAGAAATATTATTTACCTCTCTCCGATGCATATTACCTAGAGGGTCATCTCGGGTTATGATGTACCGGAAGATCAGCTGACGTTGGTGAACTTGAACCCGCAAGAGAGAGAGAGAGTCTGGAAAGAAATGCACAATGAATTAAAGTATAACACGGGAATGTACGTGTACAGAGCCATGAAGAAGGTTGGGGAACATGGGTGTATCCTTGCCACCCACTAGTTTGGGTAAATCGAAAGGATACTTGCAACATATATGTAGCAACTGGGATCGCCACTTTTCATATTTGTAGATTTCAAAATTATATTATTTGAATGGTGCAGCAGGAGCATCATGGGCCACTGGATTGCATTCCTAATCGGTCCTCAAGATGGAAGGGCAGTTGTATTGGACTCTTTGAGAGATTCAAACAAAGAAGGGTGCAAGGATTTTGAAAGCGTACTGCGATAGTAAGTGACGGTACTTATTCTTTTACACTTAACATAGTGCTACATTTTATCGTTGACACTAGTGGTTTTCATACAGCGCTTACAAGAAGTACGTGCAAGATCCCGAGTGCTCGATCAAAGATCTGAGAAGAAGAAGAAGAAGAAGAAGAATGGCACAACACTAAAAATCCGGCGAGATTTCCTGGTACGTATCAAAAGTCATATGTGCTATTACGTGTTGCATGCTCTCTATATGTTGTAATGATTGTGTGTGTTATATATCGTGCAGTGCGCCAAACAACCTCCTAGAATAGTATTATGTGAATACTACATTTGTGATTATCTTAGAGCATGCAGCAAATTCAACGAAAGTTGGTGGCAACTCAAGAAATCAAAAGATTGGTGGCGGAAATAGTAGCGGGCATATGTAAGTTTATCACAGACTCCTGCGGAGAAGTACGAGAATATATGAAACTGGAGCACCATGCTAGACATGAGGGATTACAAGTTGCCGGACATGTTTTGCTTAGGTGATGAGAATCTGCTAGGGTTTGTGCCCGATCTTTCGATGAGAGGGTGGGGGATAACTCGATTGGAGGAGATGACGTTCACGGCCCGACTACAGCCTTCCAATGGATGTTGCGCCTTAGCAACTGATACACCACATCCTATGGATGCCGCGATCTTGTGGAGCGCGTCACCCGGCCACTAGGGCACCTGTCCTGCAAGCAATCGAAGAACTAGCAAGAACAAGTATGGAACAAGTACTGAATTTACTAGATGGGAATGAAGTGTTTCAATCTCAAACTCAATCACGAATGAAGTGGGGTTCCGAAGACTCGAAGACGGGCGGCTGGACCAGCACGCGCGCTTACAAGGAAGTAGCAAAGGCTAAACTTGATCTAAACAAAACCCCATCTGTTTATGGCGGCTATGGAAGTATATGAGGAGGTAGGGGATGACCAGGACGAGGTGGGGGTCATCCCAAAACCCTAGGACATACCCCTATTGGGCCCCACTTGATACACGGCTGTTATCGCCATAAATTAACAGGGTTAATTAATGGGCCGCGAGTGAGTTGGGCTTAATGAAGAGATTGAAGAAGGCTTACGAATCGGCTCCTGCGTGAGCATTTGGGCCATGTGGGCCATGTATCCTTAGATTTAGTTCAGACTGAGTTAGAGATAGAGTCCGATATGGACACATTAGTTTAGATTGTTTCCCAAGTCTCCGGACTATAAATATGTACCCTATGTTATTCATAAGAGAGAACGTCATCACGTTTGCAAACAACAACTCTCGGCGCACCGCCACCCCTAATTCTAGGGTTTCATCCAAGTAAGCGTCATGCTGCCCTGATCGCTTCTTGCGATCAGGGCAGCGTTGTTCTTGCTTTTACCTTGGTATTACTCGTACTAAAGCATTTTTGATGGCGAGTAATGCTAGTTATCCTGATGTTCGTATCATGGCTTTTAGTAGATCTATTGTGCTTTTGTTGCTTATCATCTATGAATATCATGTTGTTTCTGTGCAATCACGTTTCAATCCTATGCTAATTCTTGTTGTGTAGAATTAGTTGCACGGAGACAACACCCTGCTTCTTTTCCATCTAGTAGATCTAATCTGTTATGGTTTGCTCTTATACTTAAGAGTTGGCATAATATCTGCTAGGTTAGGCCTTGCAAACGGGTTGGATGATCCGGTGATGTATTAGATGCTTTGCCTTAGTCTTAACAGGGAATTGTTCCGGGAATCGGCTCTTGCTATTTCTTAGGCCTCTGTTTTTTGTTAGGGTTTAGTTATTTATTATGTTTATTAGGCCTAATTATGTGTAGGATGTTCCGATCTAGCAGTGAAGCTTTTACCGTTGTGGATCAGATTAGCTAGATTTAATTGAATCAGCTTTACAGTTATTTGCTTTATTTATCAATATCCGGATACATGCAGATCCAATCTGACACCGGGACTTGATCGGCTCTTTAAAGCCGATGCAAGAGTCGTCCCGGGGAGCACGGCTCGGACTTACGTTTCCACGTGTTTGTGTATGCAGGCAAATCGTTGCAAGCACGTTCGCACCTTCCTGATCGGGTATAGGTCAGGTGGCACGCCCTGCGTCTTCATAAGCCGCGGCGTGTGCTAGAATTGCGGGCCGTTGACGAGGGAGCAGTGCCTGCCAGCGCTCCGGCGACCTCCCGGCTCTTCGTGTTGCCTGTCGCTACTCGCCGGTGGGTTTCGACCGACAACAATGGCCCATTGGGTCAAAATCAGGTGACACAGCACCGTGGACAGAAACGGTCTCGGTAGTAAATCGATGACTGCGGCCGACTCCTAGAAGATATGGATATGAGGCCGGATCCATATGAAAGTAGACTTGATAAGCTTTCCATGAAGTCTTAGAATGCCCCAATACGAGTCCATATGAAGTCGTGGCAGCCATCACAAGTTGACGCTTTCCAGCAGTCCGAATCCAGCCCTTCCAAAACTTGTTGGATTCAATCTCTATCTTTCATTGGGCCAAAGTGTCATAGTTGCCTGGTGGAGGATGATGGGAATACATGGAACCGGTCCCCAGTCAACTTCCTTGGTCCTCCACACCTTCCATGTGTGTTCAATAATCTTTTTGATCCATGTATGTATTTCTGAAAATGACAATGAACGCACATCATGGCGCAGCATCAATTCATCAAATGTATCAAAATACAATCATGATAAAGAATGGTTTCACCTTTGAATCTAATGTTTCTAATGTGGTTGTATCCGAGAAGGTGATGTCCTCATCATTAGGGCCAGTAAATAAGCGGTGATCGTAGTTGCATGTATGAATGTGATATATGTTTGTGGGACGATAAGGAAGACATGCATTATATGTAACAACTTAACGTCATTGGTTCGATTCGTGGTACGATAAGGACGACACACGAACGAATGTAATATATGTTTGTCCTCTATATGCTTATTTTCTACTTTGTAGCCTATGTTTAATTTGTGAAATTCATATTCAAATTCAAATTCATTTTAGAAAAATATTTATTTTAATTTGGAAAATCATTAATGGTGGCGGGCTGATAACAGTTAATACTTTAACGGAGGAAGGCAATTAATAACAACCACCTCTATTAATACTTTAATGGAGGCGGGCGGCTTAGAGTAACTGCCTCGTATAATAAGTATTAACCAAGGCAGTTTCCTTATAGCGACCGTCTCGGTTAATTAACCGAGGCGGTCAGACCAACCGCCTCTATTAAGGCTTGATTAACCGTGACCTTTTGTCGGAGACGGATGGTTTGCCCGCCTCTGTTAATCTCTTTTTCAGTAGTAGTGAATGCAAACACAACGATTTATACTGGTTCAGGCCGCTAGTATAGCGTAATACCTTATGTCCAGTTTGGTGTGGGGCCTAGCGTTGGATTATATTGTATGATGTGTTTACAAGGGGTGCCCCTGCCTCTCTTTATATAGTCCAGAGGGCAGGCACATTGTTCTAATCCAGTCGGAGACACAAAAAGTCATGCCAAACACAATCACAGTATAGCCAATGGCTCCACCAGCCCTCATCATCGACTGCATGTGACAGTCATTCGCTGGGTTGTTCAGTTTTGCTTCTGGGTTATGCAAGGTCAGATCTCGGTAAAAAAAAGAAGAGCACACCAGCAAGCAATATATAATGGCAATGTGTTGGATTATCAATCACAACCGGCTCATCCTTATAAATCTCAAGTTTAGTTGTGGCACTAGCTAATTTGTTCTACGCCACAAGCTAAGCTATTTTTTTCCACTTATTAAATCCCTCCACTGCAGCTAACAATAATAGCTTGAGGGATTTGATTAGTTTAACCCAATGGTATGTGAGGAATTTTAATTTTCAAACCTAGCTAGTGTTCTCTAAGGTCCAAACTAGGGAAGTTTTCATACGACCAAGAAGATGTTTACAATGGATACTTATTAGCATCTCTTAATTAATTGTGTGTCTCAATGATATATATGGCAGTACACTAATAATACAAGAAAAGCCCGCGATCTCTTGGCTCTCTCAAACCCTCCTACATAGGTACTTGTGAGTTATGACAAAGTAATACTAACTTCTACAAATCTTATATTGAATATTTTGAACCTAAACGATCTCAAAAGTTTCAATTTTGAAGTTATTCAAATTTTCAATTACATTAATACATTTTTTCTCTTTTCTCTTTTTAAGATTATTAATATTTCTTGAGGTAGGCTTGAGCCATACCAAATTACAATTTAGCTAACATTGCTCGAAGTAAGGAACAACTTGTTAGAGTGGGCCAGCCCATCACCAGCAGCAGGACAACAAGGCAACAATGGCATAGACGGGCTCAGCTCTTGCTTCCGTCCCTTTCTCTGAGTTTCTAGCAAATGTTATATGTCGTACTCCCTCCATCCCACAAATAAGTTCATTTTGGACATGATTTAGGACACCAAGGAGTGGTTAATTAGAGTCTACTCTCCCATGTTTGCCCTTATTAAATATCAAGTCGGGCATCCACATGTGACGAAGAACCCACCCTGTTCGACCGGTTACCGAGGATCGCTCTTGGGCTAGCGGTGCGAATTCGACTCCTCTTGTCGGTGTTTTAAACTAACACAACTAGTAATCGTGTTGGCTTAGGCGTCTAGCTCAGATGGTAAAGGGATTGCGACACTAAGGGTTTATCCTAGTTTGAGCGAAATGTCCCTAGTCAAGCGGCGAGCGTGTGGCTCACGTGATTTGTTAAGTTTGTCGTACGGTGTACAAAAGCTTGAGAGAGGGAAAAGCTCCAGGTCTTAGGTGAGTGTGTGTGTGTGTGTGTGTTCCAAGCTCAAGCGTGCTCGAATGGCTTGAGTCCGGATCCTGTGTGTTGATCTAGCAAGTGCAGACCTTGTGTTGTTGTGTGCTAGTCCAGCCCCCTCCTTTCATTCAGAGGGCCTGCCTCCCCTTTTATAGCCGAAGGGAGGGCAGGGTTACAATAGATATCGTGGAGATGAAGAAAAAAGGTACAGCGGTGGAGCGTGAGCCTATCTTCTAGAGGAAGGAAACGGGGCAGAAAGGTTGAAGGAGGAGAGGACGCACATGCCACCCACGTCGTAATGGTTCGCCATCGATCTAGTCCGTCAAATCGGCCGGAGCGAGATACTATATCTTCGCCCTCTCCCGTTTGTTGCATGGCTGCGGAGTTGGAAGAGCTCAATGTGACACTTCGGGGTAGTCCTCTCAATCCTGATGAGATGCACCCCTGCCCCTAGAAAGGAGAGCGGGCACACCTCGTTGAGTATGGCAATTACTCCGTGGTCTGTTCGAGGCGTGTTGGCCCTGCTCAACTTGCAGGGAATCTTGTCAGGACGCGTCCCGTCCGTCACCGCCCTAACAGTGATGCGTTGAAGCCTCCCCGGGCATGCCCTCAGCCCCGAGGCTGGGATTGCTGCTGAGCCTCGGGCGAGGCAAAGGCTCATCCCGAGGTGGGGGTGGTTGTCCTGACTCCCGAGGGTCTAGACAAAGCCAGCGCTTCAGCGCGTCGTGCAGCCGAAACACGACTTTTATTAGAGAGGGCGAGACGAGTCATTGTCCCGACCGGTGTGGGGGTATTACTTAAGTGTCCGTCTCCTGGCACTATGGATTTTATATCCAATGGTAGCCCCCAAGCCTACGTAGGAGTGAAGAGAATTCCTTCATAGGCTTTCACTTGGTAAGTCATTTGACCGTTCGTCGAATTGACTGTGAGCCCCCAAGCCCCCAAGAATTTTGAGGGTTCGTTCGTGTGGTTGTCCTTTCTTCGGGACATCCTGAAGAGAATTCCTTCAGCTGTTCTACATTGTTTTGCTCGGAAGGGTCGGGATCTCTGGCATTCCATCTTTTCGCTCGCTGGAACGCAAGTTGCCATAACGAGGCCTCTACCCTTCCTGTGACAAGAGAGGGTCTGATGTGCTTCCCCATTCGCCCGCTCAGAGTGGATGCGTAGGCTGATTGAAGGGGTGTGTCATCAGGTATTAATTACGATGATTTACTTCGTTATGGGAAGTGGGTGCTGGGCCACCCTTCCATAATTGAGGAAGGCGTCGATTCGCCTAACTCCAAGTTTTCCTATAAAGGCGGAATGAGGATGGGAAGCGCCATCCACTGCTTAATCCGAGCCTCTTGAACGATAGCCTGCACCTTTCGCCGTCGCTCCCTTCCCCATAGCACCATGAACCGCGGAAGGCGGGTGGCCGCAGGTGGTGAGGTACAGGGGCTACGACCTTCTCGTCATCGTTAGGCCATAGTGCATGTGGCTTCGTCTTCAACTCACTAGGGCGTGCGCCGCCTCCCGTAGCATACTCAGAGTCAGGGTCGTCTCTCGACTCGTCGGCTGATCTCCCGATGCTGACGGAGACACAGCTGTGCGGCTGCCTTGCGGCGTCCCACAATATGCTCGAGGCGTCGGAGGTGAAGGTGGAGGAGCTGCGGAGATGCCTCATTGAGGCCAAGGCTTGGGCGATTGGTGAGCATTTTGTCGCCTTGGTCCCTTCGCCTGAATCTTCTATCTCTAACTTTCATCTCAACACAGAGCTATGGATGGAGTTGGAGCTACTTTGCGACGCCGCCGACGTCGTCGCCGAGCACCTCCACGCCCGAGGAGGGAGCTACGAGGAGCGACTGCTCGACATCCCAGCCAGCATCAGGGCCGTGACCGTGTTTGGGGTCCACCATGGGGCTTCCGTGGCCTTGGCGGCGGCGCAGGCAAGGATGGGTCATCGTCTCGACCACCTGACCAAGGTCCCAGTCGGCATAAGAAGGGCAAACGAAGAAGCATTCATCAAAATATTCGCAAGGTCCACCAACACCGTGGTTGCCAAGGTGCTCTGGGGCCTTAGGAGCTTGGCGTCGCGCATTGTCTTCGAGGCAGGTCATGCCAAGGGCCATGAGCGTCTCTATGGTCTCGCCATCCTTGAGCGTGGTTACTCCAGGATGGCTGAATCTGGGGGCCATCCATGTCTTCGTAGCTTAGGATCCTTCTTTCCCACCTTTCTCATGTTGGTACCCTATCTAGGTAATGTAATCTAAAAAAGATTCCCCTCATGGGAGGATAAAGGAAGATCAATTCGCATGTCGTTCAAGCTTGTGATATCGGAGAGCTAGTCCATTGTGTGGTTTGTTCGAGCCCCTCATGTTGAGGGTTGCATCCCGTTTCATTCGTTTCGTGTTTACGGCCCCTGTCCTGACCCTTTCCTTGCTAGGCCTAGGATATTTGGGTTGCGGTTTTAGGCTTTGTTCGGGCTAGTGAGCAATGCGTTGGCCACTGAGGCACTTGGCAGTCACGGTCCGACTAGCCTTTTCGAGGCCATGTTCCCGCGTCCTTCTCTTTCTCGGCCTAGTTCTGGGAATGATCGGGCACTCGGCTTTTCCTTTTAGTTTAGGAAATATTCTTTTTTCATGTATGTTCGCATGTTCGAGTCGCTTTGTCACCGATTTGAACCACAGTGTAGAAGGAGGGACCCGCGAACGAAGCCCTAGCCATTGAGGCACGTTTGGTCGCAGTCTGACTGGGTGGTTTGGTTATAACTTGCGTGACATTCCGTGGTCCGTCTTTTTGGCAAGAGTGATCCCGAGCTAGACGTGTAATAAATGCGATCGTGCGAGCCCCTGGGTGAGGCTTGACCTTGGCGTGGCACCCTTGGTTAGTCCCTTTACCCAGGGAACAAAGAATGAAATGAGATTCATATAGGAACTCCGTCCACATGTAGACTTATCTATTTTTGGCGTTTGATTCATCAACGAAGATAGTCCTCGGCACGTCCTCGAGCTCCTGGCCATTCAACGTTGTCATGGAAGTCATGGAGCACCATGATGATCCTTGGATGGTTCCGCCATGCCGCAAGTGAAGTGGACTACGCCTCGGACTTTTTTGGTGGGGAGGGGCATCGCGTGCCACCCTGACCCTAAGTTTACGGTTTCCATCCCTTCATTCGCTCCTTATCGAGGGTTGGACTCTAGCGAGGGTATGGAAAGAAGGGAGCTCTCTTTTTATTACTTTTTCCTGCTTATAGAGAACAAGCCTTTTGCAAATGAGTATAGTGTGGGAAAAGTAAAAAGAAAACATTTGAGGCTCGGGAGCCATGTGTTATCTCTTCAAGGGTTTGTCAGCGGTCTCGCTGCTTCGGCCGTCAGTGGTTCTGCCCGTAGGTTGGTGGCCTGGAGCTTGTCATGGCACAACTTCTTTTGCTAGAGCTGATCTTAGCTCGACCGTCCTCGGAGCAGGACCACTGGGGCTTGGTCCCCCTTTGGCCTTTTTCTCCTATAACATCACCGCCTTGCCCTCATGGCAGTCATCGTGGCGTCCGACTGCCGCAGACTGCGGGTGCGCCATGGGTTTGAGGTGGTGTCCTTGGACCGCGACAAGGATGACTTCCTCCCCGTGTGTTCCTCTATGACCCATGGCGCAAGATGGGGCTTTCGGGGTTTGGTTCGCCTCTCCCTAGAGTCCCTAGCGTACTACCAACGGCGCAAGGGCTATTATGGCCATAGCTCCGTGTGGCACCACACTGACAATAGCTGCTCTGACCTTCAGCTCATCAGGTGGGTAGCTACTGGGGGCTCTAAAGGGTTAGGCGAGGAACCCTGGTGGATCGCCATGAGCGAGTGGGACGAAATAGGAACCTCGCCCGGTCAGGGCAGCGAACTGGGTCAGCACCATCTCGTGAGGCAACAGCACTAGGGGCGGCAATCTCCACCATCATCCTTGGATTCTGAGATCACTCCGCCTTCATGACTCATTGGTCACAGACAAGGCGGGTGTCCTCTTTATCATGGACACAGAACAATGGAGTAGCCACCCCTTGATCCCCTCCGTAGCCCCACGGTGGCGACGCTTGCCCGTTCCCTAACGAGACATCAGTGAATAGAGTGAGGTGTTGCCTGTGGGAGCTGGTGGGGGACCTGATGTGACATCAGTGGATGGAGATGTCAGAGCAAGTCTTATAACCCAGCCCGTTGCGGGCTAGGAACAAGCCACGGCATGCATCGGTGGCAGCGGTGGCATGCAGCGGTGGCAGTGGACCCGTTACCAATTAATGCTATCTGTGGGTGCAGCAGTCTGCATGCAGAGAGAGCAGCTGCGACACAGTTCTCTTCGCCGGTTTGAAGCCGGCTGGGAACGAAGCGCCGGCTGTCTTCTTTTTTCTTCTCTCTCTCCGCCAGCGAGGACTTTTCTGCTGACATGGATTCCTCCCAACCGGCGAATAGTCCTCATAATACTTGCTCTCATGGCGAAGGGGGTCCCTTGGGTCTTTCTAGGACCTGAAGGAACCTCGGAGCTAGAGCTCCATCTGGCCGCTGCAGGGGTGGGTCTTCCAGAGACTCGAGCCCTCGAGGCACTGGCCTGGAAGTTTCGGCGACCCGATGGGGCCGGAGTTGTCGAAATGCGGGCCTCCAGATTGTTCAGAACCACCCGGTTCCTGTCTTGTTGATGAGCTCCATCATCCATAGCATGGTGCGGACGACGGAGGGGAACATGGAGGTCCCCTACCTGGCGCGCCAACTATCAGTGTTTTAAACTAACACCAACTAGTAATCGTGTTGCTTAGGCGTCTAGCTCGGATGGTAAAGGGATTGAGATACTAAGGGTTTATTCTGGTTCGGGCGGAATGTCCCTAGTCCAGCAGCGAGCATGTGGCTCACGTGATTTGTTAATTTTGTCGTAGGGTGTACAAACGGTTGAGAGAGGGAAAAGCTCCCAAGTCTCAGATGAGTGTATGTGTGTGTTCCGAGCTCAAGTGTGTTCGAATGGCTTGAGTCCGAATCCTGTGTGTTAATCTGGTGGAATCGGCCCGGCCTTCGTGTCGGGTAGCTATTGCGGCTCGCTAAAGCCTACGTGCGATGGAGCTTCGTCAGATCGTGGTGAAGGCAACGGCGGTGGTGGCGGCGGATTCGTCCGATGCTGTTGTTGGAACCGATGCCATTGTTGGAAGGGGAAAGGGTCCAGGGACCTGTTTGTAATTTTTATTTCTGTTGAGGCCCTTTCTGCAAAGTTTGGAGGGGTAGCTCTCCCCTGTATCCTTGATGTATCTGTATTTGTACGGTCTGTGTAGGTTTCCATTACCTCTTAATACAGGTATGTTTGATCAAAAAAATTCTAGCAAGTGCTCATCTTTTGTGTTGTTATGCGCTGGTCTAGCCCCCTCCTTTCGTTCGGACGGCCTGCCTCCCCTTTATAGCCGAAGGGAAGGGCAGGGTTACAATAGATGTCGTGGAGTTGAAGAAAAAAAGTACGGTGGTGGAGCGTGAGCCTAACTTCTAGAGGAAGGAAACGGGGCAGAAAGGTCCAAGGTGGAGAGGACGCCCATGCCGCCCACGTCGTAATGGTTCGCCGTCGGTCTGGTCCGTCGCATCGCCCGGGGTGATGTACTGTACCCGCACCCCCTCCCGTTTGCCGCGTGGCTGCGGAGTTGGAAGAGCTCGACGTGACACTTCGGGGTACTCCCTCTGTCTCTAAATAACTATCATTTTCGCTTCTCGAGAAATAATTTTGATTAATTTTATATAAAAAATATTAATATTTATGATATATAATTGATATCATTAGGTAGATCTTTTAATTTAATTTTTAATAAATTTATTTGAAGATACAAATATTGCTCGTATTTTCTATGAATTGACTCAAACTTGTGACACGCACACCGAGAACGACACTTAAAAAGAGACAGAGGGAGTAGTCCTCTAAGTCCTGACGACGTGCACCCCTACCCTAAAAAGGAGAGCGGGCACGCCTCGTCGAGTACGGCATGTACTCCGTGGTCTGTTCGAGGCATGCTAGCCCTGCTAAGCTTGCAGGGAATCTTATTAGGACACGTCCCATCCATCACTGCCCGGACGGTGATGTGTTGAAGCCTCCCCCGGGCGTGCCCTCAGCCCCGGGGCCGGGTAAGGATGGAAACGGATCGGATTCGCATGGAATCGGATTCGGATGTCACCTTTTACCACATTTTAAATCGAATACGGATACGGATTCGGATATTCTCGGATACGAATGCAAAACGGATGCCGCGGATTCGGATTCTAATTCGGATATTGACTTGATATACGAACTAACGTATAGCTATTTTCTTTATTAGTAGTTTTAGATTATAAAATTGTTATACATATACAAACTAAAGTATAATAATATAATTAAGATATCTAGTTAAAAATAATTTATTTATTAATAAATATGTTAATAAATAAATACATAAAAATAAAATTAGAATTAAAAATGTATTGCAATAAATATATAATAATTTTATTATATATAAATTAAAAATATAGAAGTAATTTTAAGATAAAATAAAAATATTTAAAAGTAAATATAGGTGGTGAGAAATAAATATAATTTTTAAGTAGTGTTTGAATGAAAACGGATACGGATAGTGTCGGATATTGTCGAATACGGATGTGGAATCGGATAGAGAAAATCAATAAAAATCGGATTCGGATGTATTCACTTTACTGCCACATTAAATTCGAATATGGATACGGATATCCATATTGATGTTTAAGCAAATATGGATATCGGATAATTCGGATATCTGCTTGCCATCCTTAGAGCCGGGATCGCTCTAAGGATTTTATATCCGACACCTCTGTCACGCTTTTTTTTTGTTGCGTGGAGTTTTTTCGCCAGCATGCAGCGCTCTCTGGAGCCGAGGACTGTGTGCATGTACATGCGGCGCTCTTCCGCGTTAATGATCGACCGCACAACGAAGAGACTGCGCGGGCGTTAATGACCGCGCAACGAAGAGGCCACGGGGGTAACCTCGTCTAATAACACGGTGGACCAGCTAAAACGAATTGATTTGTGAAAACAGTCGGAGGGAGTATGTGACTAGAGGGCATGTTAAATGTGATAATATGAGTTTTACAAAAATCGCAATAATCCCTCATGAAATTTGACGCTAAAAGGATCACCTGTCGATAATACCTAGCGATGACTGCCAGTCAAATGAAATGGTATCACACAAATCTACCTATGCTAGTACAGAAATTAACTAATTCTTTTAATATATTAGAATTAACTAATTCTTTTAATTTATTAGATCTTATTATAGAAAGTTAAAACTGTGCAGATTGCACAAACTTTGTGTCAGGTAACCTACTACTGGATGCTACTGGCTGCCACAGGTTATATTAGTCCGAATTCAGACTAATCCCCGAAGCCCAAACTTAATCTATTTTGCTTTCAGCCCTATGAAGCAAGGTATTACAAATAAAATGCAACGATCTAGCCATGATAGAATCAGTACTTCGACTTCCGTTAAACTAGTTCGCAGGCGTGTCAGCATGAGGTGCACCTAATGGTTTTCTAGCGTGCTCTACATGTTCAAACCTAAAAAAAAAATTATAACCAATCAAATCAACTAGCTTATGCTAATTTGCGGCAAGTAAAGAGCAAGTCAAGAGAGGCTCCCAGAAACAAGAATATATCATGTGGTATCGTTTGACAAAACGCAACACTTATTCACATTGAAGCTCCGTAAAAGTTATATTCCGGTTCATCAAGCCTTTCCCCAGTCACAGCGTTGAGGTCGCCACAAAGGTTTGAGCAACCAAGGCAAGTTCCGCAGGCCACTAAGGCTCACCACTGCCGTCCGACTCTGCCGTTCACCTTGAGGCACTCCAACAACAGTGTCAGGTATTTTTTTGGGTTACCACTAATGGATCGGTTAAGCACTAGCGAGCTCCTAAAAAGAAAGAAAATGGCCTTGCAATCCTACAATTTTGTTCTTTGCAATGGCCAAATTGAAGAGTCAGTGTAGCATCTCTTCTTTCAATGCCTTTTGCTCAAAGCTATTGGGCTAGCTTGAATTTGCATGTTCCACTTTGCGCCACACCTTTTCAAGTTATAATTGCGGTTGTCTTCCTTCATGTAGATTATTATTTTGATGTGTTGAAGCATTTTGGGGGCGGGCGAGGCGGGCAGGAAGTGTTGCAAAATGCAAACCTTTGTTTAAGGATGCTTTTGCCTTGGTTATCCATAAAGCAAAGAAATATTACCATCAGTGGGGAGATACACCTCCTATTCCCTTAAAAAAATGCCCGACTGAAGTTTATCATTTTCACCCTTCACCAAATCCATGCTAGCTTGTGTTTCCTCCACCTTTGTTTCAAGATCGTCCAATTCCTTCATGATTTCTGGTGTCTCAGTATTACATGAGTATGCAGCTGCATCTTTTGCCTCAGTCAAGACACCCAATTCCATAATGAGCCTCTCAGCCTCTAGCCGAAGCTTTTCATTTTCAACCTTCACCTTATCATAATCACCCTTCAAAGATGCTACCCTTGCATCCATCTCTGCTTTCTGGGCCCCAATGACCTTCAATTCCTCCTCCATATCTTTAATTTTCTTTTTTGCTATTTGTTCGTATGCATCGGCGGCATTCATGAGCACAAGAACCGCCTTCCTTGTGTCCTCCAATTCCCACACCTTTTCCTTAATTTGCTTGCATGCCGTCTCTTGGTACGCATCGGCGGTGTTCATTATCAGCAGGCCTGCGTTCCTCGTGTTCGCTAATTCCTCTTCCTTTGCCTTAAGTTGATTCCTTGCTTCCTCTTGGTACTTATCAGCAGCATTCATGAATAGCAAGCCCGCCTTCCTCGTGTCCTCCTTTTGCTTCACCAGCTCATCGGACAATTTGGTGTTTTGTTTCTGCCTCTCGTCCAATTGTTTCTGTAGCTCGTTGTTTTGCTTCTCCAGCTCTTGCTTCTCATTGGAAGCTTCCCTCCGCCTCTCGTCCAATTGCTTCTGTAGCTCGTTGTTTTGCTGCTTCAGCTCTTGCTTCTCATTGGACAGTCGCTCCAGCTCATTCGGCAGGCCGAGGAAGTACCACCTGCAGCAAATGTTTTTATAGGGAGCGTCATAGGAGAAAGATGGGACCACGCTGCTTGCACGGGAATTGGATCGATTTGAAATGCTCCTTCGACTCTAAATTATAGGTCACTTTAGTTTTATCTTAAGTCAATTTTCTCTAATTTCTACAAAATTTTGAGAAAAAATAATAATATCTACGAGTTTAGATAAATAGAAGGTCAAGCACTGTGTCATAAAATTGCAAAAAAAGAAGACACCATTATCAGTGACACAAAATCGCATGTGACCTACTGTCGCCTGCTACACCTCTCGATGCTCCTCGATAGCATCGAGATCACGCACAGTGTCTCAGGCCACACCATCCCCTCCCACATCCTCCCCCATCTTGCTTTGTCCTCTCGTGGCTACCTAACTAGCAAGTTCCCCTTTCCTTCTGGCCCACGCCCCACCATAAAAAGCCGCAACAAGGCCCGCCCATCTCTTATAGATAGTCCTGCGTGCCAATTTGGGTAATTTGGCAATCTTGGCAGGCCATAGTGGCAAAGCATTCCTAAACCACCTTAGGGGGTCATATAAACATTATTATATCTTTTAAAGTTTTATTGTTGAGTGGGCACTACTAGAAAAACGCACATTCGTCCGCGGCCGTTAGTAACGATCACGGTTTCGGCCGGTACTAACGTGCCAATTTAGTACCGGGTCAAAGTAACAGTGCTCATGGGAGCCGATCAGTACCGGCTGGTGGCTCCAGCCGGTACAAAACTGCTCCACCGACAGCGGGGGGAAACGACTAGATTCCCCACGCGGCAGTTTAGTACCGGCTGGTAGCTCTAGCCGGTACTAACTGGAGCCGAGAAGGATTAGTACCGGGTGAAGGCTACACCCGGCACTAAATGCCCTGCCGATGGTTCTTGGCCTTATCCTTTTTCTCTCCCCCAGCCATTCATTCCATCCAGCATTCATCCTCATATTCTCTGAATCTCACCACTCTCCATCTCTATCTTCTCCAGGTCAGGGGCGGCGGGAGGAGGAGCCACGGGAGGGCGGCCGACCTGGCTTGATGCGCGACGAGCGCAGCGGCCCCGGCCTGAGGAGTGGCGGGTGCGCCGGTCCCAGCCAAGAGGCGGGCCAGGCGCGCGCGGCCTCGGCCTGGAGGCACTGCGTGGCCTTAGCCGAGAGGCCTGGAGGCACGGCACGGTGCGGCCTCGGCCGGGAGGCCCGGAGGCGTGGCGCAACAGCCCCGGCCTGGAGGCGCTCGCGGCCCCGGCCTGGAGGCGCGGCGCGGCCTCGGCCGGGAGGCCTGGAGGCACGGCGCGGCGCGGCCTCCGCCGGGAGGCCTGGAGGCGCGGCGCGGCAGCCCCAGCCAGGAGGCGCTCGCGGCCCTGGCCTGGAGGCCTAGACGTGCGGCGCAGCCTCGGCCGGGAAGCCTAGAGGCGTGGCGCGACGCGGCAGCCCGGGCGAGGAGGTGCGGTTGGCCTCCGTCCCTTGTACGACAAGATTGTGAGGAATTTTGTTTGAAGATTTTTTGATTGTCAGGAGGTGTTTTTTGGTGTGATTATGATATTTTCTTGTGATTGTAAGACCACAAGATTGTGTGATTGAGATGTATTCATATGATTTTTTTTTTGTGATTGTGATTGTGATTGTGGGATGTATTCATGTGAGATGTTCTTGTGAGATGCCTTGTTCTTGTGAGATGCAATGTGAGATGCATGTGGTGCTGTTTGATTGAGAAAATGAGACCGGCTGGGGAGTACCAGCGCGGCGTGGGCAGCAGTTTAGTACCGGCTGGAGGTACCAGTCGGTACTAACTGCGCCATTTAGTACCGGGCGCAACGTCCGTTACTAAATTGCTGGCAGGTAAGTACCGGGCAGGCGGTACCAGGCGGGCGACCGGTACTAACCGGGGTTCCCGCCTGGTACTAAAGCGAGAATTTCTAGCAGTGGGGCTATGTAGTCAATACTCAATCTGTTAGGGTGTGTCTGTTATGTATACCTTTTCATATTATTTTATGACTCGTGGCTATGTCAGCGTCCACATAATTTGCAATGTCAGCAAAACCGCCTTCAAAGCCATCCTAGGGATTAATTAATTTAGACGGTATTGAATACTTCAATTAAGAGGATAAAATACATGGCCTTCTAGGTGAGGGGTAAAGTAGATGAATACCAATAGTTAGGTTGGTTACACCGGTTTTTTTCCCTTCTCGAAGAAAGCTAAAGGTATCTGTAATTTAGAAGGAGGTAGCGGTACAAATAAAGGCTTTCCATAATTTAGAACGGGGGGTGTATATATAGAAAATAACGTCTTGTGGAATACCAAGACATGCTGTGGAGAGGGGTTGACGACGACCTCGGCCCCTGCTATGGCGTACGCGCGCACCGCACTGGACAAAGGTGGAAGACGCTGCCTGGCAGTCTTGGACGTGCCCTGGTCTGATCTGTTGTCCTGCCCGTGCCGAATATATATATGGGAGGAAGGAAAAGGAGAGGGAGGGAAGGGAAAAAGCAGAGGAGACAAGGCAAGGCATATGCATTGAGTGTCGATGCGGAAGAGCGGAAGGTGACAAGGCACGGAGCGAGCGGGAGTACATGCATGCATTAACGTGCTGTGCTGGTGAAGCGAGGATGCATGGAGTGTTGTTGAGGAAGGAGGAGGGCGGAAGCTGATGAGACAAGGCATGCATGGAGTGCGCCGGCAGGTGATGAGAAGGAAGGACAGAGTGCGCACAACGCCTGTTGCCACTGGGCCCCGGCGAACCTCCTTGTTTGCCTAGTTAATGCTTTGTTTGGCAAGTTAATGTTAATAGCAGCTCAAATCTGAATTCTGCAACGGTCCCTGCTGGCAAACTCGATCACGCGTTAACACTCATCCGGTACTCACATCCATGTCAATGGCATCATCAGCTTGGCAGCGTAGCATGGCACACTACTACAATAAACTTAACCGAGACAGGCAAAAAGGATTTACCGAGGCGGGCATCCTATCCGCCACGGATCAAAGGTCACCGTAAATCAATCTTTACCGAGACGACTCAAATGCCCACCTCGGTTATAAAATAAAAAACAAAAAAAGACAAAAGCCTGCAGCCCAAACCGGGCCTGGATCTAGGCCCCGCGGCGGCGCCGCCGCCGCACGAGCCCCGCCAAATCCAGGCTCCTCCTTCCCGGATCCAGGGTCCTTCTCGCCGGATCCGCCGGTGGTGCTCTGCCTCCGCCTCCATGTGCTCTGTTAGTATTTCTTAATGCAAACAAAAATAATCTGCAAGTGCACAGAATTACTGTTGTAGCATTTCACCCGGAAGTATTTAGGGTATCTTATTTTCCACAGAGAACGGAGGTACTTTTCTAGCTATTTCGTCCAAGAACAACATAAGGGTTGAGTTGGCAGAGGTTGAGTTGGATTCCTATGGTTATAGGGTCTATGGATAGATAAACTCTGCTTCTACTTGTTTACTTCGGGCACCAGTGAACACCTGGTCTGCCAAGCATTGCTGGCCTTTAACTCTACACCGTACCTGAATGTGGGGGATTACGAGGGACGGATAGGGTTGTCATCACCTGCTGTCTACCCCTCAACCGTGGAGCACGAGGCAAACAAAGGTAGCTTCTGGCCTTGATACCACGTCTACGCTATCGACTACTACTCTAGCGCTGTACAGGGTGATCCTTCTTTATCAGGAGCCCTCTACTAGAGCAGATGACGAACCCGCAAGCAAATAAGAGTAAAGCTTAGCTATTCAAAAGACTTAATACCATAAGAATCACGAACACTCACTTAACGGGAGAACCCATTGAGGTATAGGTGTTCGTCGAGGTACAAGCTCGGGGAGACTGTCGACAGGTCCGGCGCTTCCCCGTACTCTCCCTCACATCTCTCCCTACTACTCAACTCTAGCTAGCTAGGGCCTAAGACCTTTAGAGTGATGCTCTTGTGGTGTAGCTCTTTGCCTTGAGATGTTATTGAAATGAGAAGGGGGTGGCCTCCTTTTATAGGTGGAGACCGGGAAGGATCCCATGGAATATGCTTGATCCCCACATGGAAAGAGCAAACTTACCTCCAAACCGCCATCTAGGTATGTTGAACCTGGCCAATACCCCCAGAACCGTCATTGCAAAGGCTGTATCTGACAACCCACCAAAAAGATGGGCCCGAGGCACGCTAGAAATGGTGCGGGCGCACCTAGGGTGCAGCCGAACCCCAACCTGGCGGTAGCTCAAGAAATCAAAAGATTGGTGGCGGAAGGAGAAGTTCAACCATAAGAACATCAATCAAACAGTAGCTGACATATGTAAGTTTATCACAGACTCCTGCGTGCATGTTGGGTGACCGTTCTTCAACTAGGAGAGCGAGTTAGCGACCGCGGAGAAGTACGAGAAGATAAGAAACTGGAGCACCATGCTAGACACGAGGGATTACAAATTGCCGGACATGTTTTGATTAGGGCCAGCAGTAAATAAGCGGTGATCTTAGTTGCATGTATGAATGTGATATATATTTGTGGTACGATAAGGAAGACATGCATGTAATATATGTAACAACTTAACATCATTGGCTCGATTCGTGGTACGATAAGGACGACACACGAAAGAACGTAATCTATGTTTGTCCTCTATATGCATATTTTCTGCTTTGTTGTCTGTGTTTAATTTGCGAAATTCATATTCAAATTCAAATTCAATTTTGAAAAATATGTTTTTATCTAGAAAATCGTTAACAGAGGCGGGCAGTGAATAACAACCGCCTCCATTAATACTTTAACGGAGGCGGGTAGTTAATAACAACCGCCTCCGTTAATACTTTAACGGAGGCGGGCAGCTTAGAGTAACCGCCTCTATTAACCGAGGTGGTAAGACCAACCGCCTCTATTAACACTACTACATACACCCTTATCACCGCCGGTTACAAAAGTACATCACCGCCGGTTTTGAGCATCGTTGGATTTAAGTCGACAGTGATGATTATGCACATCACCGCCGGCTCATTACCCGGCAGTATTGGCCTCACACGAAATATAAAAAAAATGGGCTGCCGCGCAGCCGCTCCGCATGCCTCCACCCCGTGGCGCACGCCTCCACCAGGTGCGCCGCCCCGCTGGCCGCTGCACGCTCTCCTCTCGGCGCGCCTCACGCACTGCTGCAAATTGTAAGAGGCGAAAGGTGAGGAGACAACGGATTGGAGCTACCAGAGCACCGATTGAACCCAAGAAAGGGGAAGCAAGGGAACGGACCTCGCCAGCGTGCCGCAGCCCGCAGCGGCCCCGTGCAGTCGCCGGCGCCACAGAGGCGCTCGCCGAAATCCAAGAAGGCGGCCGCCCTCCCGCTGCTGCCCGACTGCCGCCGTTGCCACCGCACGGGGTCGCCCTCCCGCTGCTGCTGCTGCAGAAGCTCCCCACCCACGGACGTCGAGGGGTGGCGGATCCACACCACCGCGCTCTCCGGATCTACGCGCTCCGGATCCACGCTGCCTCAGATCCGCGCCCCCAGCGGGGAAGCATGGCATGGAGGAGTGGAGAGGGGGCTGCGTGGGAGAGGAGGGAGGAAGAGCTCGGGAAAAGAATGGAGGGGGGCAGCAGGCGAGAGGATAGGGAGACGAGTGAATGAAGAGAGACACGATGAAAGGGGACAGATTAAAATAGGATGGAGATTGGCATCACTGGCAGTTTGGAATAGGATCCAGCGGTGATGACTATAATCACCGCCAGTTCGTATTACGAACCGGCGGTGATGTTAGATCTAGCATCACCACCGGGTCGTGTTACCAACCGGTGGTGATATGTAGTCATCACCGCCGAATCTAAATAGAACCGGCGGTGATAGTCCATCACCGTCGGTTCCTTTCAAACCGGCGGTGATAAAGCGTTTGTAATGATATGTTTTGTAGTAGTGTAAGGCCGGATTAACCGTGACCTTTTGTCGGAGGTGGATGGTTTCTCCGCCTCCGTTAATCTCTTTTGCCCGCCTCAGTTAAATTTACAGTAGAAGTGATTGCAAAGACATCGATTCATACTGGTTCAAGCCCCTACTATAGCATAATATCTTACGTCCAAATCGGCATGGGGCCTTGCGTTGGATTGTATTGTATGATGTGTTTACAAATTACAAGCGGTGCCCCTGCCTCTCTTTATATAGTCCAGAGGGCAGGCACATTGTTCTAGTCCTAGTCGGATACGATAAAGGATTTCTAGTTCTATTACAGAAGCTATTTTTCCTAGATTCCGACTAGGTTGGTCCTTCTCAGCTTGGGATGCACGCCACCTTGTCTCGTGTCTTCAAGCAGACCTTGGTCTGGCCCAGGCCCATGCTAGGTAGTCTACCCAACGGGGAATCCATAGGATCCTGGTCCGTCAACGACACACCCAGACCCTGTGTTTGGCTGGCTAGGAGCCGGAGGAGCCACAAATCGTGGCTTCTCTCAGCTCCACATTCATTTTGTTAGAAGAGAGAAAAACAGCTTATGTGATGAACAATGCTGCTATAGTACGAGATGCAGAAGAAGTCGGAGCTGCAAGAAGTCATGCCAAACACACACATAGTATAGCCAATGGCTCCACTAGCCCTCATCATCGACTGCATGTGACAGTCGTTCGTTGGGTTGTTCAGTTTTGCTTCTTGGTTTTGCAAGGTCAGACCTCAGGAAAAAAAAAAGAAGAGCACACCAGCAAGCAATATATAATGGCAGTGTGTTGGATTATCAATCACAATTTGCAAACCGGTTCATCCTTGTCAATCTCAAGCTTAGTTGTGGCACTAGCTAAATTTGTTCTACGCCACAAGCTAAGCTATTTTTTCCACTTATTAAATCCCTCCACTGCAGCTAATAATAATAGCTTGAGGGATTTGATTAGTTTAACCCAGTGGCATGTGAGGAATTTTAATTTTCAAACCTAGCTAGTGTTCTCTATGGTCCAAACTAGGGAAGTTTTCATACGACCATGACGATGTTTACAATGGATACTTATTAGCATTTCTTAATTAATTGTGTGTCTCGATAATATATATGGCAGTACACTAATAATACAAGAAAAGCCCGTGATCTCTTGGCTCTCTCAAACCCTCCTACATAGGTACTTGTGAGTTATGACAAAGTAATAATAACTTCTACAAATCTTATATTGAATATTTCGAACCTAAACGATCTCAAAAGTTTCAATTTCAAAGTTATTAAAATTTTCAATTACATTAATTAAATTTTTTCTCTTTTCTCTTTTCTCTTTTTTAGATTATTACTGTTTCTTGAGGCAGGGTTGACCGCTTGAGCCATACCAAATTACAGCTTAGCTAACAGTGCTGTTGAAGTAGGGAACAACTTGTTAGAGTGGGCCAGCCCATCACCAGCAGCAGGACAACAAAGGCAACAATGGCATAGACGGGCTCAGCTCTTGCTTCCATCCCTTTCTTTGAGTTTCTAGCAAATGTTATATGTCGTATGCGACTAGAGGGCATGTTAAATGTGATAATATGAGTTTTACAAAAACCGCAATAATCCCTCATGAAATTTGACGCCAGAAGTATCACATGTCGATAATACCTAGCGATGACTGCCAGTCAAATGAAATGGTATCTCACAAACCTACCTATGCTAGTACAGAAATTAACTAATTCTTTTAATTTATGAGAATTAACTAATTCTTTTAATTTATTAGCTCTTACTATAGAAAGTTAAAACTGTGCAGATTGCACAAACTTTGTGTCAGGTTACCAACTACTGGATGCTGTTGTAGAGTGAATGGATGTGTATTTCCATTGATTGATTGTTGCTTATATACAAGACCAAAAGACAAGTGCCCATGGGACATGTCTCTTTGGGATGACCCCTTCATGAATAGTAACTTCCTAGTGACATCATAATGATGTTATTAATCTAATTACTTAATTACAGAATTGATCACTAATTCCTAATTCCTTCATAACACTCCCCCTTGATCAATTTGTCCTTCTTGTGGTTTGTAATCAATTTGATTTTCTTGTGGTCTTGTGTCAATCAAATAACTCCTTGAAAACCCTATGGGAAAAATCAGGAGATGCAATACAATATATCTCCCACAAAAACCTTTCAGAAAAAATGCAAAGAAAATCTTTAGAAAACCATGTGGGAAAAACCAAAGCATTTCTAATATACTAGGCAAAACTCCTTAAAATCCAGTGGGAAAAATAAGGAGAAACACCATAATATACAATTACCAATGTTAGTAGACCCTTGAGATAAACCAGAAGTCTTAGTCTAATAACGCCTTGACCCTATGGTATGGTCAATATGCTTCAAATATCATCTTTCAAAATCCCCGGTGGGCAAAACTAGATGACATAGCATATAATTTTATGTTGATATTGCCTCATCAAAAACTTTATATGAGAAACATCAAAAAGGAAAAAAAACTCACATAAAGAAAAGAGTACAATGTATCATATGTCTCAATATCATCCACCAAAAACCTCTTCGGAAAAAATAGATGATATGATATAGTCTTGTGTCGATATTGCTTCATTAAAAACTTTATATGAGAAACCCAAAGGGAAAAACTCATACAAAGAAAAGAGTGCAGTATGATGCTTTCAACAAGTTATTAATCAGAGAGACGAGAGACTCTCCCCCTGAAACTTGCAAACCTTTCATACAAATGTATTCTACACATATGAAATGTGGAGTATAGTAGACCTTGTGAATATCTCTTCGAGATTATCACAAGTACTTAGTTTGCAAATGTTCATATGCCCATATGACCTATGAAACAGAACCATCTTAATGTAAAATATTGCATTAAGTATAACTTGTCTCCATCTAAACAACACAAGCTGCATTACCTTTATAGATAATGACATTTAATTCAATATAATCAATACCACATAACTTTAGTATGTGATATATCATTCTGCCAAGCTATGCACATCCATGTGTAGCCTTGTACAGTACAATGTCAGAATGATTAATGGAATTGACCATTAAATGTCTACTTAAAGACTATTATATAATGATATTTCCATATTCATGTAGAGCTTATTTCAATGATCTAGAATTTTGGGGATCTTATAGATAACCAGAATCATAATATCCACGTAATCAGATCATGGATTATACCAAGTTTGTATGTGCTATTTTAATATATCAAAGATATTCTTAACTTCAATCTACCAACCTTAGGTAGAATAGTGCTACTATTAGATAGCAAATTATTGCAAAGACAACATCCTGCCGGAAACTTTTGCAATATATGTATTAGCACATAAATAGCACAATAGATAATGAACTACATGACCCATTATGGCATAAAACAATCTCCCCTCATGTTTCTCTATCATGAGGTAGAACCACCATAGGATTCCCTTTCATATTAAATGATTCAATATGATATGGATATAGATAGCTTTACTAAAAAACCTGGGAGAAGATACTTGGATCCTAAACACAAAATAAAATTTTGGTTTAGACCGTTGTCTTCCATCTCTAAACTCCATCTTTAGATTACAACGTGTTATTCAAGTGTCCATTACCAATGATGTCAAAACTATTGACAATCATATAATACTAGGAAATCCAATCAAGAATTCTGAAATGAACACTACGTGTAATTAATCTTGTATCTGTTTAACTTAAGGATACATATAAAGTCGATTGTACCAAAATCAACTTAACTGCTTTAAGTCATATATTGACTTAAGCAATACACGGAATATGTTGCGATTTTATATATAAGTAAGTATTGGATATGTAAACTCCTTCCCGGAAGTTTCACAATATACCAAATCAAGTGATCATATGTAACCACTACATCTATCAACTATCAATTGCAAAGATTGATGCTTTTGTACTGCCAGTCAAAAGTTAGTATCGGAAATTTATAATTTACTATGGAGAATAACTTGCATTGAAAATCATTGCTCGGGGCTTTGCGTAAACCCCTTGTGCTACTAGTCTTGCTTTAATCTCACCACCTCATTGTTCTCAATCCATTCTAGGATGAAAACACTTTTGTACCTACAGTAAAGGTACAACTAGGTGTTGGCTTCACTGCCCAAAACACCTCTCTTTTGGTGAGCAAAACTATCTCTGTATGTATAACTTTCCTCAATAAGTTCCAGTAGAGTGACAAAGCACTCTGCCATGGTCTTATTAACCGGATAACTTGGGATAATATATACAATTTATTCAGAGAAGTATGTATCGATACATGTAGTCTTTATATAATATAATTCTCCGGTTATCAAAACTCAAAAATGAACCCAGAATGACTCATCGTGACTTCCTTCAATGAGAGTCAGGGCTTTCCGATATCCCAGCATCAGTATTTTGGTGCACCTCTGAGCTGGGTTGTGGATTATAAATATCCACAAGACATAAAATGTCCTCTAGGTATCTTTCAACTAAAGGTTGAGTTGCATTTACTACTTTTGAAGAAAAGTCTTCTATTGCTAGCATGAATAATCCTGCTTTATGGCCATATTGCTCCCCCTCTTATTTATAATTGGGAGTTGAGTGGTTTTACTTAGTACCACTAATCTTTCTGGCACATACTTACATTAGATTAATGATTAGTAAATGCATGTGGCAGTTTATTTGCAATACTATGCAAATCTTTGAACTCAAAGTTCAGTTAATTTAGTACGTGATCCTGAGCTTGAAATGCTTTATGTATTCAAATATTTTCCGGGCATTATATATGGTACTTCTAATCTCCTCCTAATGCCTGGAAAAGCTCATTTATACTAAAAACTACTTCCTGTGTTAGCCCTCCTAGCAAAAATGGTTCGATTGCCATTTTGCCCTTTTCGGATTTAGGCTCACATGAGCCTAAATTTGTCGAACCTTAATTAACTATTAATTAATTAAGAGAATCTAGTTTTGTTGCAATTTAAAATTAATTACTAAACAATAAATTGACATACTATGTATATTTAGACATGAATAAATTTATGGTCTTAGAAACAAACCATGTAGGAGTAAAAACTCTACCAATCAGATCCATGACTAACTAGTTGAATCAGAACCAACTAGTGCCTGGGGCCTTTTTGAATGTTTTCAATGGAGTGGAGGCTGTTTGGCCGGCCTAACTTGGCCTGCAGGCCATCGAGTCCTAAAAATGGCCCAGTTTGGCCCAAGAAAAAGGAGGGCACGGGGTTGCGGTTAGGGACTCGCTCCTGCCCCTTGAACCGCCGCCGACGGATCTCTGGTGGGGCACCGCTGCCACCTCTTGGGGGCCGCCACTGTAATATCCCAAGTATTCAGATATATATATATAGTAGCTCTATTTAGTAGTCTCGGTATGGAATAAGCTATTCCGTACCCTACCCAACCAATCGTACCAACCTTTGCACCCGACCGATCGCAGCCAGCGCATCGGACCCGCGCTCATCCCCGCGCGCGGCGCCCCCCAACCTGGCCTCGCCCCTCCCCCATGACGAACCGCCCAGCTCGCCCACTCCCCCCAGTCCCCCATCCCCCACGACGAACCGCCCAGCTCGCCCAGGCGCTGCACCACCCTGCCGTCGCCACTCCCTCAACTCGACGCCCCGGCGCCGGTTCACGCCTCGGCGCCGCCCCCCGCCCACTCGGGTTCCGTTCATTGGCGGCGCCGCACTGCGATCTCGGTTATCCATGCCCCGGAGCCGCACCCTCGCACCGGCGACGCCGCTCTCATCCTCCCGGAGCGCCCGGCGCCGCACCCTCCTCCCAATGGGATCCCCTCTTCCCGGTGCCGCACCCTCCTCCCACGGGGCGCTCCCTCCTTCCGGCGCCCCATCCTCCTCCCGACGGGGCTTCGTCCTCTCCCGAAGCGGTTTTCTTCCCCAGGTCGTGATCCGTTTTGCTCCGCCATTCCTCCCATCGCCGATCCGGGTACTGGCGCCGCCCGCGGCCGGTTGCTGGCCAACCCTTGCGTGTCCCCGCATTCAACGCAACGCCGCTCAGTGCTCCCGTCGTTGTTTCACGAGACCGATCCGTCCTCCCATTGCCGTCGATCCGCCTTAGCCTGCCTTCGGATCAGGTGATTCCCCGCTGGCTCAAGGTCCCTTGCTGTTCCTACGGTTAATTTCGCAGTGCCGTTGAACATCATGGTCGCCGCTCTCGAGGTCTTCCATTAGCAGGGTCATGTAGCAGCACATCCCCAAGTTTGATATCCCTCCCGTCACCGCGCACCGCCGTTTCCCGTCGAATCTCCCACAGGCCGCAGCAGGCACGTCTCCACTACGCAATGCTTAGACATAATTCCTTTTTTCTTCAACTTTGCAGAAAGATTTACTCTAGCTCCTGGGTGGCGGCGCTCAATCTGATGAATCGCTGGGGAACCCCCGCTGGCTCAAGGTCCCCTTCTATCTTTTCCCATCAATTTCTGTTGTTTTGGTCAATTTAGCTCAGAGATCCCGATAATTTGTGGAGGTTGTAGCTCAAATTAGGTCGCATCTTGGTAAAATCTCTAGCTTTGTGATCCTTTTCCTTGTTCCCTTGTTTCTTGCATGCAAAATATCTGACCAGCAGCTTCGCCTTATACCTATGGATGAACTCACCCATTCTACATTGAGATCACGGTGCAGGTTTTCTATCCGTCCACTTACCTCTCCCATTGGCGTGCACGGTGAGTGCGATGGCAACGACCAGTGGCCACTGGTGGCTAAAGCTGCCTTGATGCATGTGTTATGGAAGATGAAACATGAGGCAGCGGAGAGCTGGGGATGCTAACGTTGATTTGCTCTGCACCATTCCTCCAACATGGAGATCAGCAACGAGGGCAGGAACAAGCTTTGTGTACTCAAAAGGGACTTCACTTTCCTGAATTTTTGAATGCTTCACTGAATTTGATTCAGATTATGTGTGGCACTGACCGTAATGCCTCTCTTTTGGATTCAGGTGAGGTGGTCACGCTCCTCTCACGTGTATTCAGGATTATTGCTAGGTCTTTCTCTGATTTTGAATTAGAAGTGCCAGTCAGCAAATACACTAACGGGGTTCATCTGCTCCTTGTTTTTTCTTGCCACTAATCATTATATGCATTTAAGAATTATGTCAAAACCACCACAAAGATTGGTGCTTTTCAGCAAGTGTTTGCAGTATGCAATTAACTGATAGAGTGTACATACAAAAGGTTAGGGTGCATTTCAGTCAGGGCATGTAAATCAGAGTACACTGACAGTGTGTTCTTCTATTATACTAACTGGAATTCAGGTTTCTATCTTTTTCAGCCCTTGTAGTTTAGAGTATGTTTTTTGCATTTTTCCCTTTGTCCTACATGATGGAAAATATGTTTATGTGGAATGTAAAAGAAATGAATACAATGATAAGTAGTTACTAAATATCTATTCATATACTGGATAAACCAGCAGGAGTATTTTTCTGATTACTTGCTGTGGCAGGTTCACTAATCACTACTTTATCCTGCTTTGTTGTTTGCATTTAATACATGATTTGGGATGATTTGATTTCTCTGCTCTCAGACCTCTCACTTGTGTGCAGTGTGAGGACACAAGCAGCTGGTGGTTAAGCTGGTTTGTACCAGCTGAGAGTCTGAGCTCCCATGGTGTCTCACTCCGTGAAGATCATGGAGCTCATTGCCAGAGCCATTGTCGAGCCGTAGTTCATCAGCTAGGGGCAGAGGAGGTCATCACAATAATCTTTTGTGGCGCCTCCTCTATTGTTTTACTTACTGTAATTTCAGCTGTAAGATTCGTATGTGCAAATCCATGTATGCCTTTTCTTTAAAGTTTAGTGTAAATAGTTGCCCCTATATGTCATACTGATTCATAACCTTTCTGATATCTGAAACGTATTTTTAATTTTGTTACAACAATTGGGACACCTTATATGTAGTCGTATATACAACATTAAATTGATTTAGTTGTGGTTAATTGTGACTAATCCCCCAAATAGTTTTTTTAATCTTTGTGTGGGTTTCCTTTTCAGATGTAATTGGATGTACTGGTGCTGCTGCATCTTAAGATGGAAGTACTCATGCCTGATGGAAGATAAGAGCAAGCATGCTGTCAAGCTATAAGGATCACCGGGGTGTCCGACCCTAGAGGGGGAGAGGGTGAATAGGGTCGCTAATCGCTTTTTAACCTAGGGCTCAAACTATTTGCATAAGATAAACCTAACACGTCCTACACATGCTAGTTATGACTAAGGTTTATCTATGCTACTCTCTACTTACCCCTAAAAAGACTTGCAACCTAGCTAATCCTAATCAAACTATCTAGGAAAGTAAAGGTAAGCAAGGTAGAGTAAGTGCGGAAACGTAATGCGGTAAGTAAAGAGGTAAGTGCAAGAGGGATGCAAACTCCCAAGTAGACACGGTCATGTAACGTGGTTCGGCATAAACGCCTACGTCCACGGGACACCGAGGCTCTTCCGATCACCGTCTTGCACTACGCCACCAATGGCGATGCCGGCAAGCAAAGGCAAGTGCCCACAAGACACCGAGTCTCGTGCACCGCCACCGTCTCTCTCGGTCACCCGGCCCAAATCCACTACGGAGCTTCTCCACCAAGGAGGGGGCCTCCTCTTCCCCCGCACAAAGTGTCGTTGCCACTCCACACCAAGTCGGAGGGTCACACGACGAATCACAAGGATTGCTTGCCGCAGCAAGACTTCTCTCAAGGGAGCTCTCGCAAGAACTAATCCCTATTACAGGCACTAAGCACTCTCACAAGTGTGCTTAAGCCTATATGATGTACAATGAAGCTCTATGGTGGTTGGAGATGATCTTTAGCTCTTATATACTTCCTTGAACTCCAGCACCCTCAAATGACCCGGCCTTGGGGGTATATATAGGCAGCACAAGCAAATATAGCCATTGGAGAAAAGCTGCCCGAAATGTGCTTAACGCCGGTTAATCCGACGTACCCCAAAAGCTATCATCGGTTTAACCGGTGTATGTAAACTGCCACTTGAAAAACTAGCCGTTAGGAACCCCCGTATGGGTGGCCCTTCGGGCCTTGCTACGCCTCTCTTCTCTTTACCATCACTTGAACCTAAAAGCCTGAGAATAGTCATCTTAACAATCACATTAGTCCAAGTGTTGTGTTTTCTATATCAATCACCAAAACATTATATTGAAATATGGCATGAGAGGCCATTTTCGCTACAATCTCCCCCTTTTTGGTGATTGATGACAACACAACCAAAGCAAGCAAGATGAATTACAAGAATATGAAATTGATATCAATTTGAAAAGTTAGAAACTACTTAGCTTGCTTGGATGACATTTCAATGCTCATTTTAAAAGCCCTTGATACCAATTGTAGAAAGAATTGTAGAACAATGGCTTGTGTGTGGTTTGAACCATATGAGCAATGAAAAATATGTACCTTAGTCCATGGGATCATCAAATTGCACTTCTCCCCCATATTGACTAAGTACCTCTCCCTATCACCATGCATCCTTTTGCATTGCATTTTCCATTCCTCCCCCTTGCTAATGGCATCATTTTACTCCAAAATATCTGCTTGCTTTTAGGGTACATTTCTCCCCCTTTGTCATCAAACACCTAAAAGCTTCATAACCACTAGCAACAAGGAGCATTAGTAGCAAAAGAAATTCACTAGTGATAGAGTTATACCTAGCCATGCCTCCCTATATCATTTATCTCTTTAATCTTTGGGAGTTATGGCTTGGTCTTCTTCTTTCCTTGTCCAATCTTTCTTGATCAATTGATACCAAATATAGGGTTAATTGCAATGTGCATTATCTTGATATCGAAGGATTGAGTGTATTACCATATGGACAAAAAGGAGTGTGACTACAACAAATATCACTTTGAAAGTATGTTAGTCACAAAAACACAAGCTATAGAGTTAGCTCCCCCTAAATGTGTGCAATAGTGATCAAATGTATGCACTTGTAATTCACATAATGGGGATCAAACTCTATAACTTGAAAACATGACACCAAATGAATACCAAAAAAAAAGATTGATACCGATTGTAGACTTTGGTATTTTCTTTCGAAAATATGTGTCATGGTGAAGCAACGGTTTTTGCCCATGTAGGTTGCACTAGATAAGAAGTTAGTAGTAAAAACAACCTACCATATGATATTTCTAGGAAAGCATAACAAATAAAAGATGCCAAAAGTAAATACCAATTGTAACGATGAGATCATGCATTCCTAGAGAGGCATTGAGCTAGAATGATGCATGAAGGATATCAAATGAAATGAGATCATCCTTTTACCTTGCTCATTACCTCATATGTAGGGGAGGGGAATTTGGGTCACTAATCTTTAATCCACAACTTGGCTTTCCTTTATCTTTACATGATGCATCCCTACTCATGCATCCCAAACCTTGTCAAGCCTCCAAATTCCCCGTTGCTTGGGTGCTTACCACCATCCAATGATGGCTTGGCCTCCCTCTAGAACCATGATTCCCCCTTTGATTCTCCCTCATGACTTGATTCACTTAGGTATTTCTCCCCCTTTGGGATATGCTTCCTCTCCTTGAGAAAATACCTTGCTTTGATCTACATTTCTCTCTCTTTGGAATCAAATCACTTAAAATGTCTTGCTTCTAAAAGGTCTTGCAGAACAATATAGCTCAAAAGAAGATTAGTATCATGGGGAGTTAGTTCCATGACTCATGATCCAATTGTATGATATCAATGAAGATATCAATTGAGAATTTACTATGGTGGATCACAAAATCACAAAACTAGCATGACATGAGCTAAGCTTTCCACAAGTATGTGCACAACATGATAATGTGAAAAATCAAGTGCACAACTAGATGTTATAACTAGAAAGCTTAGATCATATCATGCACGGAGATAGCTCTAAAAAGGATAAGAACTTTGACAATTATACCAATTGAATGAGTTTAGAATCTAGCATACCTCCGGGGGAAACAACTTAGTTTACCTTGCATGTACCAATTGGAAGTGACTTGCAACCAGTTGAAAGTCTTTAAGAGGTGAGCACTTGGTACACCAAGGCTAAGAAAATATATGAGCACATAGCCTATGAACTTAGATATGAGCATTTAAGTTCAATAGAGCATGGCTCAATATGCAAGAAGCACAAAATCTAATCACTCTTATAGAGTTGTTTGTTCACATTGATCGTGAATAACATTCTCTTAGAGTGTTAACTCCACGTGAGACTACAAAAGATAAACTAGCAAATATGTTAGTCTCAAAATCACAACCTATAGGATGAACTCCCCCTAAAAGTGTGCATTTAGTGTTTGAATCACCAAGCAAAAGTATGCACATTGATTTTGACAATAATGGGAAGTTTACCCTATAGTTTGTGTTCATAGTACACATATGAAATACATACCTCATGAAGTCCATGTATCATGAAAGGTAACCTTGTGTAGCTTTCTATACACTTATCAAACCATGTAGGTTGCTTGTGGGTTAGAATCATGGTACAGGCAACCCACCATATATAACACCAGGAGATGCAAAACAAGCAAACATCCTAGCAAAAATAATGGAGCTACAAGTTGCTTTAATTGAAAACTAGCTACCATTACCTTATGGGAGACTTGGGTAACAAATGTCCAAGTTGTGAGCTTAGCTTGTTTTGGCTTGAACCTTCACTTTAACTTGTAAGCTAAGCATCCAAATCCCCCGTTGCACTCGTTTGGTGCCTAAATCTTAGGAACCCAGACCTTTTGAGAGCCATCCATGGTATGAATAATATCCTTGGGCACCCAAATAGGTTGGTTCTATCCATATGTTCTCCACCCCATGACATGAGCCACCACCTTGCCATTCTTTTTCTTTTCAAGTATGTAGTGGTTGCTCTTTTGCTTGTTCTTGTGAGTGGGCTTGGTGTACATGTAGGACGCCTTCAAGTATGGAGATGTGTTTTTCTTGATCTCCTTAGCCTTCTTGTGTCCCTTCTTGCTCTTGTTCAAGTTCTTGGGCTTGCTATTTTCTTTGCCCTTTGCATTGCCCTCTTTCTCCTTGCATTGGTAGGACTTGTGGCCTTCTTTGCAACACTTGAAGCAAGTCACGGTTTCTCCCTTCTCAAGCTTCTTCACGCCCGCGAAGGTGTTATCTTGAGAAGGTTGGACTTGCTCTTGAGTGTACTTTCCTTTGAGCCGCCTCAAGTCCGTCATTAGCCTTTCTACCTCTTGTTTAAGCTCATTGTTTTCCTTAGCAATGAGATCATCACATGTTTCTACAATCACATTCTCATTGCAAGGGGTTAGATCACAAGAGGTAGACGCATCTACCTTGTCAATGGGAATAGCACAAGGAATATTGCAAGGAAATGATGTATCCGATGATGATTCATTTTTAGATTCAAGACTCTCATATTTCATTTTAAGTTCTTTATGCTCATTGTCTAACAAATTGAATTTGTTTAGCAAGTTCTCATATCTTGAGACAAATGATGCATGAAGTTTTTCTTTAGCCTTGAGAGTTTTCATTTCTTCATTTTGTTTAGTGAGATATTCTTGTTGATTATGGAGGAGTGTCATCATCTCACTAATTTCATCAGTTTCAACATCGGATTCATCATTTGAGAAGGAGTCATTACTTACATCGTTATTACCTAGTGCCATAAGACACATGGGTGGTGGTGATAATCTCCGAGGGCGATGAGTGGTGGAGCTCTTGGAATTTTTCTTGTGACTTGAGCTTTCACCACTTTTCTGGGGTTTGTGGATGGCGGAGAGAGCTTGGGCTCTTGACTTGTTCTTTTTCTTCGCCATCTTCTCCATCCCAACCGCACTCCCTCTAATGAGTGTTTTGTACCCAAGCTCATAGAGCTCATGTACATGCTTGGCAATCTTGCGGTGGTGGTATAGCACGGTCCTTGGGTATTCTTCATCACTTGAACTTGATTCATCATCACTATCTTCCTCATCCGCTTCTTCTTGTTTACTTTCACTTGAGCTTGATGAGTCTTGTTGCCTTGGTTGGTGCTTGCATGAGTGCTTGGCGGCGAGACTCTTTTTGCTTGAAGAAGAGGTGGACTCTTGCTCTTTCTTCTTTGTCATCCCCATACTATATTCATGGGCAATGATTTGATTGATGACTTGGTTGGGTGTGAGGTTGACCAAGTCTTCCTTTTGCAAGAGTGTATTAATGATGTCGTAGTCGGGCTTGCGAAGGCTTCGGAGAGTCTTGCGGTTAATTTCCCCATCTTCAACTTGATTGAGACCTAAGGCATTAATTTCATTGACAAGAGTATTTAATCGTGAGTACATGTTATGAGCATTTTCATTTGGAAGTTGCTTAAAGCTACTTAGTTCCTCGCCGAGAATATGGTATTTTTGATTGGCAACATCCTTTGTGCCCTCATGATTCTCGACAATTTGCTTCCATAGCTTATGAGCATTTTCATTAGCAAATACACGATTAAACACACTATCACATAGAGAAGACAATAGAATTGATTTTGCAATGGCATCATATTGTCTCTCGGCCTTATTCTCATTTTTCTTGCCCTCTTCGGTGACACGCCAAACATCAAGCCCCCGGGCTTGAAGATGTGCTTGCATAAGCACTTTCCAACGTGGAAAACCCATGCCATCGAAAAACGGAGCCCTATCGGTACTCATCCCTTCTCTGGACATGATACTCACTCGACGGTTAAGTCGACGGGTCTCCTACGAGCTTCCTCACAAATTTACCAATAGAATTGGCTAATCCTCGTAAGAGGTGTGAGACCAAGCTCTGATACCAATTGTAAGGATCACCGGGGTGTCCGACCCTAGAGGGGGAGGGGGTGAATAGGGTCGCTAATCGCTTTTTAACCTAGGGCTCAAACTATTTGCATAAGATAAACCTAACACGTCCTACACATGCTAGTTATGACTAA
This sequence comes from Panicum virgatum, assembly GCF_016808335.1. Taxonomy (NCBI): domain Eukaryota; kingdom Viridiplantae; phylum Streptophyta; class Magnoliopsida; order Poales; family Poaceae; genus Panicum; species Panicum virgatum. The sequence continues at coordinate 19,394,127 of NC_053143.1, read as the reverse complement.
GGTTTATCTATGCTACTCTCTACTTACCCCTAAAAAGACTTGCAACCTAGCTAATCCTAATCAAACTATCTAGGAAAGTAAAGGTAAGCAAGGTAGAGTAAGTGCGGAAACGTAATGCGGTAAGTAAAGAGGTAAGTGCAAGAGGGATGCAAACTCCCAAGTAGACACGGTCATGTAACGTGGTTCGGCATAAACGCCTACGTCCACGGGACACCGAGGCTCTTCCGATCACCGTCTTGCACTACGCCACCAATGGCGATGCCGGCAAGCAAAGGCAAGTGCCCACAAGACACCGAGTCTCGTGCACCGCCACCGTCTCTCTCGGTCACCCGGCCCAAATCCACTACGGAACTTCTCCACCAAGGAGGGGGCCTCCTCTTCCCCCGCACAAAGTGTCGTTGCCACTCCACACCAAGTCGGAGGGTCACACGACGAATCACAAGGATTGCTTGCCGCAGCAAGACTTCTCTCAAGGGAGCTCTCGCAAGAACTAATCCCTATTACAAGCACTAAGCACTCTCACAAGTGTGCTTAAGCCTATATGATGTACAATGAAGCTCTATGGTGGTTGGAGATGATCTTTAGCTCTTGTATACTTCCTTGAACTCTAGCACCCTCAAATGACCCGGCCTTGGGGGTATATATAGGCAGCACAAGCAAATATAGCCGTTGGAGAAAAGCTGCCCGAAATGTGCTTAACGCCGGTTAATCCAACGTACCCCAAAAGCCATCATCGGTTTAACCGGTGTATGTAAACTGCCACTTGAAAAACTAGCCATTAGCAATTAACCGGTGTATCGCCGGTTTAACCGATGCAATCAACCGGTGTATGTAAAATTAACATCGGTTTAACCGGTGATTGTAACTTCTTCACGTTCCTCCAAAAACCACCTCTCTGGACAACTGAACCGATGCATCGTCGGTTCAACCGGTGTATGTATTTTCATCGGTCTTCGTTTGGCAATGCACCGACGTATGTATTTTTTTCAACGTCGGTTAATCCGGTGTAAAACCCTAGCCCGCAGACCTTCTCTGTGATTGCACCGGTGAGTTCATTTTGCCCAAAAGCCATCATCGGTTTAACCGGTGTATGTAAACTGCCACTTGAAAAACTAGCCGTTAGGAACCCCCGTAGGGGTGGCCCTTCGGGCCTTGCTACAACTCTCTTCTCTTTGTCATCACTTGAACCTAAAAGCCTGAGAATAGTCATCTTAACAATCACATTAGTCCAAGTGTTGTGTTGTCTATATCAATCACCAAAACATTATATTGAAATATGGCATGAGAGGCCATTTTCGCTACACAAGCCAAGAACAGCACATCCTCATCTACATCCATTTGAATTTGAACGTCTGTAGTGTGATCCTTCCTAAGAATCCTAACCCTTCTTATGGTATGATTGGATTAAAAAAATCATATGTTCATGCCTGATGCAAGTGAAGGTCAGCATAGGCATGTTGTTTGGTCACTAGTATGCCAATCAATCACTAGCTAGATTCTTGATTCAAGATATGTAAATTCTTTTAGGTGTACTGTGCCTTATGTTTTCTGGATGCTAATCCTTTTTTTTATTCATATAGTTACCTAGTTAGTTGTTTGATTTGTGGTTTTTCTTGCAAGTCCAAATCGCAAAATTTGGCGCCATGAAGCATATCTGTTAGTGCCCCTTATTCAACCAATGTATGCTTTTTTCATGGTCATAGATGTAAAGAATAATTAATTTAATCCATGAGCAGATGTATCACGGTTGGTATTGTAAAGAAAAAATAATTTAATCCATGAGCTGACGCATCCACATGTCGATATAAACAAATGGAATTGGATGAGTCGTCACATCAGGGCACATGCATGGTGTAATTTTGTACTCCGCTAGCTTACTGCGACAAACGATTTTCAGCACTGAATTCATCAAATGCCCCCGTGGATAAGATGTAACCACCGTCACACCCATCACAGCTCCCGGGAAAATCGCATCGTCGTAGCAACAGGGAACCGCACTGAGCCACTTCTGCAGAGGAAAACCAAAAACACGAGCAGGCGGCCGCGAGCAGCGCGCTCGGGTGCGCGCCAGAGATCGGCTCGGGTATGGAATAGCGCGTCATATATATATATATGTATAAGTGGAGTTCATACTTAGTTTGAATTCTAATACAAAAGTATAATTGAAATAAAAAAATAAATGGAAAGGAAAATAGGGAAAAGACATTTAGTCCCGGTTGGTATCTAAAGGGGGTGGCTGCAGCGCAGAGGCTGGCAGACCAAATGTCTCATTTTGTCCTGGTTGCCTAACTCGGGACTAAAGGCTCCGGCTTTTAGTGCTGGATTGGTGGTCCCGGTTGGAAAACCGGGATAACAAGGGTGGATGGTGATGGTCACAGAAAAATGGTGGAAGATATAAATAGATGATCCTAGTGGATGGTGATGTGATGTCTGATATAGTGTGTTCCTATATGATGTGGATAGGTTGCATGTTGAGAGAAATAGAATTAATGACTTTAGTAGGTGTCATCTATATAGTATATATAGATTTATTTTTGGTGCACTAGCGAAAGCAAATTCTGACCGCAAGTGCCATATATATAGATTAGGTGCGCCACTAGAAATCGTTTTGTTAATATGGTACTAGCGTGAATAGGCAGCTGCGGCACGCCGGATAGAAGGGAAAAGGAAGAACGGGCCGGCGGGGTGGCGAAGCAGGCCGGCACGGGGGTAACGGGCCGGGCGGAGGTGGCGGAGCAGGCCAGGGGCTGTGCAGGTGGTCGGGCTCGCGGGCTCGCTGGACCGGCAGGGCTATGCTCGTGCGGAAAGGGACGGCGGGCCAGACTGGACCGCAAGGGAAAGATGGGCCAGGTTGGGAAAGGTTAGAGGATAAGTTAGCAGGCCGGGTGGAGGCGTTGGGCTGGGTTTGGTTAGCAGGTTAGCAGGCCTGTTAGATGTTAGCTGGGTTTAGCTTTTGAATTAAGTTTGAATGGCCAAATTCAAACTTAATTCCACACAATTCAAACAAGATAACATTAAATCCAACTTGAGTTCAAATAAACAAGGTAGATCCAATAACTCCAAATAAAATCCAAATATATCACTCTAACATTATGATCCTTATATTTATTTGTTTTTAAAATTCTAGTAATTGTGAGGGAGATAGCATTAATTCTTAGGTTATTCTAACTAATTGCACATTCACACAAAAAGTTTTTGAAAACTGGTATTTTTGGAAAATATAACATTCCGTAAAAATTACGGGATGTTACAGACTCCCCCCTCAAAAGAATCTCATCCTCGAGATTAAGGGGTTACCGAGTTTTCCAAGAACAAAACTTTTTGAAGTTGAACCATGATGATAACAAAGCTTGAAGTCTTCAGCGGGAAAACTCACCGGTCACGGCGTAGGATGCATCTCTTGCTTCCCTTGCTATCAGGTGGGTGAGCCTCCAATGGTTGGGGTGCGTGAAGCTTCAACATGCTTGGTCTTATTGAAGAGAAGCTTGGTCTTATTGAGTGTGAGCCACATGAGAAGGTTCTCTTTACCGCTCACCAACTTCATGACGCTCCCGGGGCTTGGTGGCGGAACTTCAAGGCCTCTCACTCTGCCAACCACCGCTTCACATGGGAGGAATTCCGGACGGCTTTTAGCTCCTTCCATATTCCGAAGGGTATCATGGACATCAAGAAGAAGGAATTTATGAATCTCACCCAAGGAAGTCGTGATGTGATGACCTATGTCAATGCTTTCAACACCCTTTCCCAATATCCATCTAAAGAAGTAGCCACCGATGCCAAGAAGCAAGAACACTTGTATGATTGGCTCTCCGAAGAGTTACAAGACAAGCTTTCCGCTACTAAGTTTGAGGATTTCAATGACTTGGTAAATATCGCCATCAGAGCCAAGCACAAGATGAAGAATGTTGAAGCGAAGAACAAGCGCCCTGCTCCTACCTCGGCGGGCGGTAGCTCATCATGTCCATGTCTGGAGCCTCCACCTCCTCCTCCACCCCGTGCGCCGGGTGCTCAACCTCCACGTCCTATGTGAATTGTGCGCCACCCTCAACCTCCTCAAGGACAAGCTCCTAGGCCGGCCAATGCCTATTGGAGCAACCCATGTTTTGCCGCAAAGGGTCCGTGCTACAATTGTGGTGGCATAGGCCACATCTCCAGGAATTGTCCCTCTCCAAGGCGTAGATTCCTATAAATAAACACACAAACAACAAATATATTTGCCTACTGAATTCAAAAGTGCACGACAATGACATGCATGCCAAGCAAGCAAGCAGTATCTGCCTTTTGCCTATCCGATCCAGTCAAGGCCCCCTATCCAACGCACTGGCAGGAGTGCCGTGCCGCCGCCCGCGGTGGAAGTAGAGGCGCCGAGTTCCGCCACCGCTGCGGCCGGAGCGGAGGCGCCGCGCCACCGCGAGCGGGAGTACCCTGCTAGCTGCTGCTGCCGTGCTGCGGGTGGAGCTGACGCACCGAGGTTAGCGGCCACCACTGTCGCGAGCTATCAACGAACCTCCTGGGTAGGCGGGTCTTACCGTCGCTGTTCGGGGGGTGTAGGGCGCGGTCACCAGAGCTGCGGAGGTGGACCTCGGCTGGGGAGGTGGTGGGCACGGCATGAGCTCCAGGCAGACTCTCGTAGACCGGTCCTCACCTGTAGAAAGCGGTCGTGGCCACCAGTAGTGATCAGTCTTGCCATAATGCCATGGAAATTGAGCATTGGGCTGCCGTTGTTCAGTTTATCAAATCGAATAGGTGCGGTAGGGGCGGCATCGAGGCGGCCGGCGCGAAGGCGTGGCCGGCAGCTGGGTGAGGCGGGGCTCTAGAGCGTGGTCGCCGGCGCGAGTGCATATTAATTACAAGTTGAACTATGGGTACCTCCAATAATATTTTAAAAAATCACAAAAATATATTTAGACTCATAGTATGTTACATTATAACCAATATGTTTGAGATAAATGAAAATTATATTTATCTTATAGGGACAATTCTAGCTTCTATCTTCCAATTACAACATATTAATTATAATAATATCTACATTTGGTCAGAAAATTTTAAAACTTTACATGACAACCTAATAAGGGTTCATAAGCTTGTCATAAAAATTTCAAATGATTTTTGTAAACTTAAAAGTGGAAGTGGGGGAAGCTCGCTGGGGGTCGAGTTGGGCGGAGGGAGGCCGGAGGAGGGGTCTCCATAGCGAGCAAGGGGGCGGCGGCAACCATGGCGGTGGCGGGAGGTGTTCCGGCGGCCGAGAGCGAGCGGGGACGGGCCGGTGAGGATCTGTGGGAGGTGGGGGAGGTGGTGGTACACTCGGTTTGGGAAGAAGTGGACCGCAGAAAGGGAGCTCCACGGAGCTTAGGCGGGGCCGACGGCCATGGCGGGCGGCAGGTAGCATTTCTGAGCACCGGGGAGAGCTCGACCTGGGTTTTGGCTCTAGCGCGAGGAGGAGGCTGAGGGAAAATCGGAGTTCGCTTCGTGAGATGACTGGAACGGCGGCGAGGGTGGTGGCGTGGCGACGCGTGTAGCTCTGACGTCGAGAACGGCGACGGCGTCCGCGGCGTGTCGAGCAGGAAGGCGTTGAGGGCGCGTGGCACGCTTCCGCAGCGCCAGGGAGGGGGCGCGATGGTAGGTTTGGTCGGGGGCGCGACTCATGTCCGGCCACCTGGCCGGCGCCGCCCTGCAGGCGCCGTCACGGCGAAAACAGAGAGGGAGGAGAGAGGGAGATGTAGGTGATGGCAGATTTGTAAATAAACTGAAGTTCAAAATGCAGTTTGTAAACTCAATTTCTCTCCCTATTAAAAAGGTCAAATGAAAAACTTTTGAATACCAAACTTGCTTAAAATTTCGAGATCTACAACTTTCGTTTTAGGCACTTTTTCATTTGAGGCTTCATTTGAAAGATAAAATTTGAAACTTGAGTGCATTTGAATATGTCCAATACAGTTTGAAATTCAAATTTTTCTCCCATTTTCGTGTGGCAACTTGAAAAACTTTGAACACAAAAGTTGTTTGTCATTTAAAACTCTATAACTTTGGTTTTAGGCAAAAGTTCATTTGAGCAAGAATTTGAAATTCATTTTTAAAACCCGTTTGTTTCAATTTGAAAGATATTTTAAATATTTAAAAACTTTGATTTGAAGAACTCGTCATTTCATGTGTAAGATTTTATTTTCTCCCCTTGACATCAACTAGACTTTAGTTTACCATGATGTTAATGATATGTCAATTCAATTTCAGATGCAAACTTGTATCATTTTAAAAGTTATTTAAGTTTTCTCACCAGAGTTCAAATACACATAAACACACATACATAGAGACATTCATGCATACACGTGCATTCATTTCAATGCTTCTTGGTTAATGATGCATGATGACAGGTTTAACATTTCTTGCTTAGCATTTTAAAACTCTGGGATGTCACACTCCCTGCCAAATATATGTTGGTAGAAATCAATACAAGTTGGCCATTTTTTGCTGTATGCTTATTGGGTACTTTGCACGAACAGCATATTATTTAAAAGCACTACACAATGTATTGGCCAGACTTATTGAGAATAAATTTGTTCATAAAAGCCAAGCATGCCCGAATTTTACCTTGTAAACAACTCCAAATGCTCCTTCACCAAGTATCTGCTCCTTGGAGAAACCATCTGTGATTTCTTGTAAGAATTGAAATGATACATCATCTAGTTCCATTGCTATGCCCTGTAATAATTTCTCTGCAAGGTCAAGTTAAACTAAAAACACTAGTTGAGAGGATTGAATCATATGCTTCCGTTTGCAAAAAGAAGAGTAAAAGATCAGTGTGCAGGGTGCAGCGTGTGGCATGCTGTAGCTTCTCAATAATTAACTTGGGTGGGGCCAAATTCTCATGCAAAACTAACGAGAATTCGAAACATCTGTTTATTATACTGGCCGGAATTTCGACCTCTGACTCAAACTGTACATGTTACTGCCATATATAGAGTCGCACATGGATCGTTACATCCCGTGACCATCATTCCTACTAGCAACGGCACACACTTAGTATAGACTCACCAAACGTTGCAGATCAGCACTAAGAAGTCAGAAGACATGCATATGCTGCTGCATGAGCCATTAACAGGGCAGACATCAGAACGATGCTTGTAAGAAAAATGTGGGCATACCATGCGATGTAAAATTATTTAAGATCGAAGTCAGAAGATGTGTACTTCAAGAGATTTTTTAAGCAACTGATCAAAAAACAAAAAAAATGAGACCAAGATTCAAAATTCAAAACATATTTGTAAATTTGAGAGGCGAGGGCCAGCTAATCTGCTCTCTCGTTGGATTGTCCCATTAGAAAAAAACATAAATAAATTGGACAAGGATAGTCCCATAAATGAGAAAGAACACTGCAATCCAAGATAACTGACGGGTGGACCAATCAGTGGCAGAAATATATAGTCTAGCGACAGCCTATGATCGATGAAGTGGTATGCTGATCCTGTTATATTGTGATCCAAATTCTGATGGGAGATTGTTGGAATTTGGGCTTGGCCCATTAAGGTCCATGTGGTGCAAACTTTTAATCCCACATTGCTAGTAGAAGTTGAGGAGACCACGTGACTCCTATATATCTAACCCATAGGCTTCACCGGAGAATATCAATCCTATTATTCCTCTTGTAAGCCGCCGCTAGGCGTTGTACACGAACACCCGATATAGTGAAGTTCTTGCTGGCTGGCGCCCGTGGTTTTTACCCTTCGCATTGGAGGGGTTTTCCACGTTAAATCCTCGTGTCTTTCTACGGTTTGATCTTTCTATTTTTCATCATTTTGTTCGCCGTCGCTTCTAACAAGTGGTACCAGAGCCGTGGTTTCAAGTTAGGGTTTCGTGATGGCGTCGATGAAGTATGATCTACCGATGTTGGACTACAAGACAAGGTTCTCGCTGTGGCAAGTCAAGATGAGAGCTATTCTGGCGCAAACCAATGATCTTGATGAGGCACTGGAAAAATTCGGGAAGAAAAAGAAGGATGAGTGGACCGATGAGGAGAAGCGCAAGGACCGTAAGGCTCTTTCTCTTATTCAGCTTCATCTATCTAATGATATTCTACAAGAAGTGCTGCAGGAAAAGACTGCTGCAGAATTGTGGCTAAAACTGGAATCGATCTGCATGTCGAAGGATCTTACCAGTAAATTGCATATGAAGTTGAAGCTGTACACGCTTAAGATGCAGGAGGGTGATTCGGTGATGGGTCACCTATCTGTCTTCAAGGAGATCGTTGCTGACCTAGGGTCGATGGAGGTTAAGTATGAAGATGAGGACTTAGGTCTTCTTTTATTATTCTCTTTGCCAAGTTCTTATGCAAGTTTCCATGACACCATACTATTAAGCCGTGATGAACTACAGTCTAAGGAGAAGATGAAAGGCATGGTGCAGACAGATGGCTCGTCCTCTAGGGGCGACACTTTGCATGTCAGAGGCAGATCAGAGCAAAGATCCTCAAGTGATAACAACGATCGTGGCAAGAGCAATGATGGTAGAGGCCGCTCCCAGTCCAAAGGTCCCAAGAAGAAATTCTGTAAGTATTGCAAGAAGAAATCTCATATGATTGAGGATTGCTGAAAATTGCAGAATAAGGAGAAGAAGAAAAATAAATCTGATGGTAAGGCTAGTGTTGCTTCTGCTGGTGAAAACTCTGAGTCAGATTATTTGGTTGTCTTTGCTAGTTGTGTTGCTGGTCATGATGAGTGGATTCTTGATTCTGCATGTTCTTTTCATATCTGCACTAATAGAGATTGGTTCAGTTCCTATGAGTCTTTGCAGAACCGTGATTTTGTGCGCATGGGAGATGATAACCCGTGTGAGATTATTGGCATTAGCTCTGTTCAGATCAAGACCCATGATGGCATGATTCGCATACTGAAGAATGTAAGGCACATACCAGGGATGAAAAGAAATCTGATCTCGTTGAGCACACTTGATAAAGAAGGACTCAAATACACCAGTTCAGGTGGAGTTGTGAAGGTATCTAAAGGTTCTCTTATATGTTTGCTGGGTGATCTCAATCCTTCAAATTTATATGTTCTCAGAGGTTGTACTTTGCATGGTTCTGTTTCTGCTGCTAATGTTGCTAATGCTGAACCTAGTAAGACTGACCTTTGGCATATGCGTCTTGGACACATGAGTGAACTCGGTATGGCAGAATTGATGTAGAGAAACTTGCTGGATGGCTGCATTCTGAGTGGCAAGAAGTTCTATGAGGATTGTGTATTTGGTAAGCATAAGAGGGTCAAATTCAATACCTTTGTTCATACCACAAAAGGTACACTTGATTATGTTCATGCTGATTTGTGGGGTCCTTCACGTAAGCCTTCATATGGTGGTGCTCGTTATATGTTTACCATTATTGATGATTACTCTAGAAGAGTCTGGCCTTATTTTCTGGTAAGCAAAGATGATACTTTTGCTGCTTTTATAGAATGGAAAGTTATGATAGAAAGGCAAACTGAGAAGAAGGTCAAGGTGCTTCGAACTGATAATGGTGGAGAGTTCTGTTCGGATGCTTTTAATGATTATTGCAGAAAAGAAGGCATTGTTAGGCATCACACCATACCATACACTCCTCAGCAGAATGGTGTGGCCGAGCGTATGAACAGGACTATCATCTCGAAGGCTCGTTGCATGCTGTCCAATGCCCATATGAACAAGCGTTTTTGGGCTGAGGCTGCAAATACAGCATGTTATTTGATCAACAGATCGCCTTCTATTCCACTCAACAAGAAGACTCCTATTGAGGTATGGTCTAGTACACCTGCAGATTATTCACACTTGATAGTTTTTGGCTGCACTGCTTATGCTCATGTTAATAATGGAAAATTAGAGCCTAGAGCTATTAAATATCTGTTTCTTGGTTATGGTTCGGGAGTCAAAGGATATAAATTGTGGAATCCTGAAACTAGAAAGACTTTCATGAGCAGAAGTGTTGTTTTCAATGAATCTATGATGTTTACTGACAGTTTGTCCACAGATGATGCTTTAGTTGAGAAATTGCAGTCACAAGTTAGTGTGCAGGTGGAGCTTATGGATGACCAGGAAAATGAAGTTGTTGGTAATGATGTTTCAGATAGTGTTCCTGATACTATTCAGCACTCACCTCCAGTTTCACAGTCTGATTTGCAGCATGAGGAGGATGTAGATTTACCTATTGCTCTTCGCAGATCAAAGAGGAGTTGTGGACCTCCAAACCGTTTAATTGAGGAGTATAATCTGACTTATTATGCTTTGATTTGTGCTTAACAGATGGAGGATGCTAGTGAGCCGGCAACATATTCTGAAACCATTGATTCTGTTGATAAGGAGAAGTGGATCTCAGCTATGCAGGAGGAGATGCAATCTCTTGAGAAGAATGGCACATGGGAGATTGTAAGCTTGCCTGAGAAAAAGAAGACTGTTCGCTGCAAATGGGTCTTCAAGAGAAAGGAGGGTTTGTCTTCTAGTGAGCCTCCAAGATTTAAGGCAAGGTTAGTTGCAAAGGGTTTCAGTCAGATTCCTGGTGTTGACTATAATGATGTGTTCTCTCTAGTTGTGAAGCATAGCTCAATTCGGACTTTCTTTAGTATTGTTGCTATGCATGATCTTGAGCTTGAGCAGTTAGATGTGAAGACTGCATTTTTGCATGGAGAGCTTGAGGAGGAAATTTACATGGATCAGCCAGAAGGATTCATAGTGCCAAGCAAAGAGAATTATGTTTGCAAATTAAAAAAGTCCTTGTATGGTTTGAAACAGTCTCCTCGTCAGTGGTATAAGAGGTTTGATTCATTTATGTTGTTACATGGTTTTAAAAGATCTGAATATGATAGCTGTGTTTACATTAAGATTGTTGAGGAATCACCTATATACTTGCTATTATATGTTGATGACATGCTTATTGCTGCCAAGAGCAGAAAAGAAATCACTACAGTAAAGAAATTGTTGAGTAGTGAATTTGATATGAAGGATCTTGGTGCTGCTAAGAAAATTCTAGGTATGGAGATTACTAGAGATAGAAAATCTGGTTTATTATTTCTTTGTCAGCATAATTACATTAACAAGGTTCTTCAGCGTTTCAATATGCATGATTCAAAGCCAGTTAGTACTCATGTTGCACCTCACTTTAAATTGTCAGCTGCTCAGTGCCCTAGTTCTAAGGAGGATGTTGAATACATGTCAAAAGTCCCATATTCTAGTGCTGTTGGTTCTTTGATGTATGCCATGGTTTGCTCTCGCCCAGATTTATCATATGCTATGAGTTTGGTTAGCAGATACATGTCTAATCCTGGTAAAGAACACTGGAAGGCAGTTCAGTGGATTTTCTGGTACCTCAGAGGAACAGCAGATTCTTGTTTGAAGTTTGGGAGAACTGATCAGGGACTCATTGGTTATGTGGATTCAGATTATGCTGCTGATTTGGATAGGCGCAGGTCACTCACAGGTTATGTGTTCACTGTTAGCAGTTGTGCTGTGAGTTGGAAGGCTACTTTGCAGCCTGTTGTTGCTATGTCTACCACAGAATCAGAATATATGGCTATTGCTGAAGCGTGCAAGGAGTCAGTTTGGCTGAAAGGTTTGTTTGCTGAGCTGTGTGGAGTTGATTCTTGCATTGATCTATTCTGTGACAGTCAAATTGCTATTTGCCTCACTAAAGATCAGATGTTTCATGAAAGGACAAAGCATATTGATGTCAAGTACCATTATGTTCGTGATGTTATTTCACAAGGTAAATTGAAGGTATGCAAGATCAGTACTCATGATAATCCAGCTGATATGATGACTAAACTAGTTCCTGTAGCTAAGTTTGAGCTTTGCTCAAGCTTAGTTGGTTTGATAGTTTAGCCCAAGATGCTATTTGGCGCCAGAAGTTCTGTTCTTTATTGTGTTCAGGTGATGATTTTGATATGCTACAAGAAGGAATTTGTCTTAAGGTGGAGTATGTTATATTGTGATCCAAATTCTGATGGGAGATTGTTGGAATTTGGGCTTGGCCCATTAAGGCCCATGTGGTGCAAACTTTTAATCCCACATTGCTAGTAGAAGTTGAGGAGTCCACGTGACTCTCATATATATCTAACCCATAGGCTTCACCGGAGAATATCAATCCTATTATTCCTCTTGTAAGCCGCCGCTAGGCGTTGTACACAAACACCCGATATAGTGAAGTTCTTGCTGGCTGGCGCCCGTGGTTTTTACCCTTCGCATTGGAGGGGTTTTCCACGTTAAATCCTCGTGTCTTTCTACGGTTTGATCTTTCTATTTTTCATCGTTTTGTTTGCCGTCGCTTCTAAGAGCTCCGAGTTTCACTCGATCAACAATGGAGACAAGTAGATACAAGCTTTTTTTTTCCTCGAATACGCAGGAGAGCTGCGTATCATTATATTAAGAAAAAAACATGGAACGTTTGGTTTACAACTGCGGAGCAGAGCTCACGCCGACGCAGTAGGGCACACAACGCTCCTAGAGCAACAAACAGACGTGGCTACTATGGCCGCCTATCTAGTGACTACTCATGTTTGAGACGACAACCACAGGAAGCAGACTCCTGCAGCCCCATCAGGCAGGCGTCGATTGCGATCGGCGCAGCTTCCTACAGCATGTCGCATGAGGATTACCTCAGCCCTGTTAGAAGAAGCTACGTTGGCCAGTGGGTGGTTAGCAAGACGTTCGCTTCGCTTTGGCAGGGCAGGTTTGCCATCCGGCTGCTGCAGAAAAGGGGGCCCGCCCCACACGCACTGTTTAATAGCCTCAGTGCTGCTTAACATAATACGTTTTCTAATCTATGAGAACGGATCCGATCCCCACATATTATCTTGAATTCTTGATGGTATAGCACCACGCTTACCCATTGCAACTCCTGTCGCGAGATCGGCTTAACTGAAGTCCGAGTTGAACTCTGACTGTTTATTCAAGGCGAGTCCCTGAACTTTCTTGCAAACTACTACATGGAGGTCGGTCAAATCATTGGAAGGAGCATGGTGGTGACAAATGCATATTTTGCAGGCGCGAGACGGTCGCACGCAGCTCCTGCTGCTCCGCTGGCGCTCAGGCTCCGCTCATCGTCGGAGGGCGAGGTCAACACTCAACAGCAAATGGAGCAGCTCCTCCGTGCAGGAAGCCAGCACAGAGCTTCTGCTGCTCCTCTTCTCCTCGTCGTCGTCCTCCGACACCGACCGCGAACAACGTGGCTGCTTCACCTCGCGCTAGGTGTCGGAAAGCGGTAAGGTTGACAGCTTGAGGAGGCGCTGTGCCTCTGCTACGGGATAGAAGGGAGCGGATCGATCCGTTGAACCTATGGTTATAGTGGTTCTAAACCGTTGCTCCGACGCCGTTTCACTGGTTAGATTAGGAGTCGATTAGGTTCACTTTTATGGATCATTTTGACGAACCAACGGATTAAGGCAATCAGCTGACAATGAAGAAATAATTCCCGAGATCAATTAATGGAAGCACACACGTACCGTATGACTGGAAGAAGAAACAACCGCTTCTCGATTCGCAGGGGTGATCCAGATTTGATCTGTGACTGGAGCATACAGTGAGCTGACTATGAAGAAATAATCCACGAGATTAAGGCAAGCACACACGTACCGTATGACTGGAAGAAGAAGCAACCGGCCGGTTCCAGAGATGACGCGCGCGGCTTGCGTCCTGTATGCTCCGAGATGGCGGAGAGCTCAGCCGTGAGGCGAATGCAAGCTTGCCGGTCTCGTCTCACCAGGGAAATGGTTAGTAGCTCGAGGGTTATTAAGTTAATCACGGCACCACAGAATCCCGATGAACTACAAGATAAAGTCTATTCATTCCATGTCGCAGTTAAGTTCCCGGAGCAAGTAGCACATGCCCCGCAGTTGCCAGCTTGCCGCTCAGGTAATGGGCCGTTCAGACGATCTGATTAAGTTAATCACTGCGCCAAAGAATAACAATGAGTTACAGACAAACCCTTTGAGGCCAACAAGCTTAGTCACAAATACTCGCTAGTGAGGGACCGAAAAGGCGACTAGAGGGGGTTGAATGGGAGCCGATTAAATATTCTCGCAAGCAGAAGTTCGGCCAAGATCCCGATCTCAAACCCAAGCCCTCTCTTCTAAAGGATGCTTGATGTAGCTATGAACGAGCTAAACACCAAAGCAAATCCCTAGGAACAAACGAGAATAGATCAGAGGAAAAACGGCAACGAGATAGCGGAAAACAGCACGGTATATGAACACCAGTTGAACGACGAGTATAGAATTGAACTCGTCGGTCAAACCGACGTCACAGAGCCGGCAGCAGTCAAAAGTGAGCACCAGTTGATCCGACATCGAGATTAACAAAGCGTCGGTTCAACCGGCGACACTACACCGGATGATCCGACAAATTCAAACTCCAATGTCGGTGCAGTTGTCCAAAGCGACCTCAAAATGATTTTCTAAGCACCGGTTAAACCCACAATAGCAAATCCAAAGCACCGGTGCAGTTGTCCAGAGAGACAATAAAACGAACTGCACTGAGCACTGGTTAAACCGAGGTCAAGGAAAATCTATACGCCGGTTGAACGAGCAAAACAGCAAACCAAGTGGTAACACCGGTTGATTCGATGCATGTAGTGGCTAATGCACCGGTGCAACCAAACGAAAACCCCAAAAACCCTAACTCATGAGTAACCTACTCACCGGTTGATCCGACGATATCGAACTCAAACGTCGGTTTAACCGGTGATAGGGAAAAACTCTGCCCGAGCCCAGAGCGACTTTTTCAGCCCGTGACCCTTGGAAAGTTTGATGATTGGAGGATCAAATTAAGTCCAAAGGAGCTCAAAATTTGTAGGCATGATCACAAAGGACTTGTGAACATGTCCACGGAAGGAATCGACGAATCACTCCATGGTTTGAGAGGAATCGAGGAATTCCGAGCAAGAACGGGGTTTTCCTAGAACGTGAAAAGCTTCGATTCGAAAGAGCTCGTGAATCCTAGGCGTTTTGTATGAAGTAAAGAGTGATGGATTCACCACAAAGAACTCAGAGAAGGACTATCATCTCGTGCTTCATGATCACACAAACGAAAACCGAAAATCGTCACAAACAAAGCACAGGACGTACGAGATTGAGATGAATTCAAAACCCCGGAGGGCACAAGGAGGGAAGGGCCTCCTTTCCCATTCAATCTCAGTACAAAAACTCAAAACTCCATGGTTCAAATCCTACCCTAGAGAAGAGAGGGAGGAAGAACAGAGGAGAGGGAGGAATAGGGCGCCAAGGGAAAAGGGGGGGCGGCTGCTGCTGGGCGCCAGGAGGGGAGAGAGAGAGAAAGGGAGAGGGGGTGAGAGATATTTATCCCCACTAACTCTAGACTAAAAGACTAAACTACCACTAGACTTAACTAGACACTAGAAAGCCCGTAGGGGCAAAACCGGAAAAAGATACAAGGACTCATTCGACGGCCGAGGTTCTTTCTTCTAGTCGAAGTCTTCTCCGCGATGCCGCCGTGTGGACGAAGATTTGGTCTACGGTTTTGGAGGGTCCGCGAAACCCGGGTAGGTGGTCGGTTTTGAGAAAACCGCCAAAACTCCACGCGCGGGAAGATTCCCGCCTCCACGTCGTGGCCCTGGACGCCATTCCCGCCTCGGCCTTCTGACGGCCCTAGACGCCGCCCGCCGCCCGTCACCTCCTCGCCCGCAGCGAGGCCCTAGACGCCGTCGACGCCCGTTTCTCTGCCAGTCCCGAGACCGACGCCCGTGCCTCCACGACTTGGCGTCTTCAACCGCCGTCTGCCAGACTTGGTTTTGTGGCACAAACCAAGAAACCCGCCATCCACCAGTGCTTGCGCCCTCGATTCAGGAGTGGACGCCACAGCTGTTGCCTAGCTCGAGCTCCGGTCCCGGGCAGACCGCCGTCCACCGCACGGTCCATCGGCCACAACACCTTCACGGCAGCTCTCCGTCGACACTCGACGCCCGTATACCTGCAACCAAAGACCAAGCACATGATCACACCGCACGGTTGACAATTCACTCATCACAGCCAGGAGAAGGTACTCAACATTCCTCAGCTAGTCGCTACTAGTACATCTTACTCTGCCGTCCGGATGGTTAAGTTAGTCTACTCTGTCTCCAGGTCCCCTCGCACATCCATCCTGCCGGTTCCCCTTTCGATGCTGCTAACCACGCTAATCTCGATCCGTGAAAAAAGGATAAATTAAGTAGTCCTCGTAACAGCTGACACCAAGAGCACGGCTGGTTGGGGCAGCAGATCCCTTTCCTCGTTCCCTGCTGTACGCGCTGGTTGCAATGCTCTGTTCGCTGCCCGGATTTGCCTTTCTGGCCTGCTGGCACACTGTGTTCACTACTGTTCCCATTTTCATCTGAGAAAACCTGTTCAATGTTCATTGTCGAGGAACCACCCATCAGCATACTTTGTTTTTCCCCTTTTGAGTGAATTTGAGTGAATCACCCACTCAGTGGCGGTGCTAATGTATTATTTGAGCAATGTAGGAAGCAGGACATCGACCGTGGGGGTGCGCTATGTTACTGACTAATAGTTGAGAGCAGATACGACTTCTACAATTTCGCGATCAAACTACTTTACTCGCATCCTTGTTTGTCTCCAGCCGATTGTATCTTGACCTGGATGCATGCATCAACTTTGATTCGCTGGCTACGGAATGGGTCCAACTTAGAGCACGTCCTTAGGCAAAAGCAAGTTTCTCGTTTGTGCAAGTCGCTTAGCGCAATTTTATTGTTTTCGATAGATATGCATGTGCCTTCTATGACATATACCAGTACATAAATGATTTTTGTGATCTTGGCTAAAGTTGTTTGTGCTCACAATTCTAGCACCCGCCAGCAACAGGGGCGAAGCTGCCCTATGCCATCGGGGTCGTCGGACCCTGATGGAATTCGGCAAAACCAGTGATAAAGTACTGTAACACTATTTATCCATGCATTTGACCCTAGTATTTGATGGAGCCGACTCTGGTGTGAAATGTTCTGGCTTCGCCCCTAGCCAGCCAACCTTTCTACCAGTACAAGAGTGGCTCAAGACCACCACTGCCATTAAGCCATTAAGTACAGGGCAAGAGCACAAATCTCTTTTGGCTATAGTGATAGGGATCCAATGGCGAATCTAGGAGGGCTCATTATCCTCCTCTTCTTCTTCCCTTTTCTCTTTTTCTTCTTCTTCTTCCACCTTTTCTTCTTCCTCTTCTTCATTCATATGTTTGAAAATTGTTTGGGTGGGTGTGTGTGTGGGGGGGGGGGGGGGCGGTTTGGAGGGGCTCCATGGCTGCATCCCGTCGGATCTGCCCCTTCAGGGATCCAAAAATCAGGTGCAGGAGCCATATTAGTACCCGCAGTTTGCAGCCTCAGCTCATATAAATTTAAAATCAAGTCTATCAAATTGCCCTTTGCGCCACTTTTTCTCAGTTTCACGTCTAGCACCCTTTCATTTATCATTACCCAATATAGAAGGATTACATAGCTCCTTTTCATTGGCGAACGTGTTTACCTCATGCTGCCTGTAGAAATTGTTTGTATAGGGGGTTGTCACCTAGTGTTTACCAAATGTTTAGGTCGGAACTGTGAATGGGACCGAAAGTATTGCAAGAACACTATGCCATATCAAAAGGTTATCATGATACAGTCGGTCACTAAGTATATATTCGTCATAACTGTTGACTTGTAGGTTTGCGATGGTATGGTTTAGGATTTGAGAGATTTGCGATAGCATAAAAAACCATTCCTCTTTTCAATTTTTAATTAATGAACCATACCTTTGCACTCCATAAAGAAATCATGTATAGCATAATACAAAATCAAATTAAAATACCAAATGAACCGTACCTTTACTAAGTACAAAAATTATGTACACGTCTATACAAAATAACACCCTATACGTTTCTTCCATTTGAACCAATGAGGGTTGTGAGTTCCCATGGCCCATCAAGCGATTTTCATCCCTTCCTTTAGGGCAATGAGCAAACTAGTAACACGTAATTTGACAGTTTAAAAAACCTGAACATACCGGTGGGTTAGTTAGTATCCTCCGCTCTGGCAACCGTGGTATATGCTATATTTTTGTCTCGTTTGTTTAGAAAAAATGGCATATAGAAAAAGTAAAAATGGTATATAACTGGTTAAACCTACAATTCTAGTAGATAATACCTTCCCTGATATTGACCTCTCTGTTAGTTCCTTGAGCAACAAAATGGTGGGATTGTGTAATCCACCAAGCGTATTAGCTGATCTGAATTATTTGGACGCTTTGCAACTGGTGTCTGAACTCACCCCGTGTAAGCATTGTGGGCTAGGTGTTTGGACATTCCGTGCATGGCGTGTGTGGTGTTACACCCCAAAATTTTCAATTTTGAGATGTGAATATTATTTCAAATTCATTTATCCATCTTCAGGTTTTCTTGAAAATTTTCCAGATTTTGCTGGTATTTATTCTCAATTTTCTAGAGTAAGTCCAATTCTGCGGAAGGTTCTAGATTTCTTTTCGCGAGCCCTAAATATTTTATTCAAGTTCCTTGTATTCTAAATATTCTCTGGAAATTTTCTTGAGATTTTTAGGATTAAATTTCATATTCTAAGCTTATTATTTTTCCTTTTGTGACAAATTTTTCCCCTTCTAATCTATTTTCTTCCTCCCGGGCCACAAATTTCCTTTCCTTACTCTGGGGCCCAACCCGGTCGTCACCACAGGCCACCCGTGACCTAGTCTTCGCACGCCGGCCGACAAGCGGGCCCCAAGTGTTGGGTCAGTCACCTCCGTCCGGGCCACGGCACGCACGCCCATGGGCGGCCCCCCCGGTTAGTTTGGATGCAGTCTTCCCCATGGGGATCCCCATCATTTCCCACGATAGCAGCCCACACAGAGTCCAGCGAAGCCCGTTGCTTGCGATTTTCTATCCCTAGTGAGCCCAATTTCCACACAGAATAGTGCTCAGCCTGTAGACACCGGGGAGCACTCCTCATCCTCTCGTCTCACAGTCTAGCTTCACTTGACTCACGGAGTCGATGGGGAGAGTGCCGCCGCCGCCTGCCGATCTCCTCCGACAACATCGCGACGGCAGCGTCTCCTCCTCCGGCGTCTCTACAGCGACCTCCTTGTTCGCATCAGGTGGTTCCCCATCCCCTCCCCTCACCACGCATCTCCCTGCCCCTGCTAGGGTTTCAAATCGAACTCTGTCTTGGCTCCAAATCCATGTCTTTACTCCCAAACTAATGCTTAGCTCCCCCTGGATTGGTGGATGGGGGGCATGGATGGATTTCTCCCATGGACCTCACCTCATCGGAGGCAAAGCAAGTAAATCCAGAGCCATCCTATCCTTCATGAGCCAGCCTATCCTCCACGAGCCATGGAAATTGAACCCCAACCCCATCCAAGAAAGGAGAATCTAGCTATATAGCCCCCTGCAAATTGACACCACCATGATGACCACTACAAAAAATCTGTTGATCCATGACGATTAAATTTTGTCACGGATCACTAAAAAAACATCATAAAGTAGTATCTATGACGATCTCAAATAGCGTCATGTATTGAGCATCATAGATCACACCTCGTGACGTTCCTTAAATTTTCGTCATTGATTGCTTGATTCATCGAACCCAAGCCCGTTTTCTATGACGAAAAATAACGTCACGGATTCAATTGCCACGTCACACAATGTCCACATGTCTTGTGACATGGCCGATGACATGGCCATTGACGTGGACAAAGAGGATGACGTGGCACTGACATGGCCGATGATGTGGTGCTGACATGGAAAGTTATGATGACATGGCCAACGTGGCTGCTAACGTTCATTTCAGCCCATAAATTTTTAAGCCCATCAAAGAGGCCCATCAAATTTCAGCCCGCTCAAACAATCAGCCCATTCATCATAGCAACATTTCAGCCCAAATGACATAGTAAGTTTTCAGCCCATTTATCAGAATTACACATATTAGGTCCAGTATATCATAATCTCAAAAAACAAAAGATTCAACATCTCATGTTATATTCAGAAGCACATCACAATAGTCAATAGTTGATTACACTTGTTCTCTAAAATATCAGTTGAAGTCAGATTAACACATACTCCCTTGCTTGCTGCAACCATTTTTTATAGAAATGTACCATCTTTTGGGTTGTGATGGTCAGTCTCTCGCATCCTTCCTTCCTTGCTGCAACCAGCAAATAAAAAAAACAACACAAAAAACTATTAGCAGGTAGTGTAGTTATTATATTTTGAATGTCCTTAAACATAACAAATCTGCAGTACAACTAACATATGTACAAACAGATCTTAGCATTTGGTTGCACCAACAGATCTTAAGCACATCCTACTGTATGAATGCTCATCCTAGTCAGGTAGCAAAAACCCTAAGTTCTAGATAAAAACAAGTGCATAATAGAAGAAAGACATCTATCTATTCTTCAAATATATACTAAGTTATCTCTAGTAAAATACTACTATCAGATATCTCTTGTAAATTACACGGGCACATTATTCAATCAACATGCAATGATAAAGTGAAGAGCATTCATGACATTAGACATCAACTAAGATCAATTTAGGTAAGTTTATTTATTTGTGAGTCCAAGTCAATATTAGGGTTCATTTTCAAAATCTGAAACAGTTGAGAAAATATATAAGAAGAATTCTAAGCATGTTAGACCAACTTTCTACATTTGGCTTCAAACATTACAAACCTCATAGACCTTCGGCTCCTTACATGCTTACCTGATACAAGTGCCAAGCTTGAGTAGACTATCAGATCAAACTGAGAGAAGTCTAGCTGCAATTGTTGCACTGTCGACGAGAAAAGACCTCAGCTGTTGTTGTCCCTGCACAAATAGCCTGAAAGTATATTGTTGCTTGTGATGAAACACATTCAGAGCCAATGCTCCTAGTTGTCCACATCAGAGGGAGGACAGATTACCTTGGGCTTGCGCATCGCCACGGCCACCGGCGAGGAGCTCTGGCCTCAAGACCATGGGAAGTGGAAGCATCAGAATAGCAACACAGCAGTTAGCACAAAGCATACATCAAGGGCACAATGAAGATATTTAATAATCATTACAGCAGATGATAAATGGAAAAGACAGAACAATGAAGAGATGTGCTCAAGCATTTGCTTTTCAAGAGACTTAAGTAAAAACACATCCATAGTTACGGTAGAGACTAGAGAGGCATAATAGATGTTGAGCATTAAGGCATTTAATCAAACAGGTTATGTGAATAAATCAGTCTGAAATGTTGCCTCGATATGGCTTTAAAAGATCTCTTTATCTGCAATATTGCACTAGCTTTATCATAGAATCACTAACTTTAAAAGAAAGTAATTATTGCAATTTCCAGGCAACAAAATTTCCAACTGAAACTTTCAGAATACATATGTGATTAAAAGAGGGTTCAATTTGTGATTTAAATTAACATGAACAGAGAAAAGATAGCTAGGCCAGTTTAATTAGAACTCATTTTATTTATCATCAAGTGAGCTAAGCAAGCAGTACTTTTAAGTTTATATAAATCACTTATTCACAAGAAACAAATGAGGGGAAATCAATCCAATACACGAGATTTGGTACAATTAACTGGATATTACAAGTTCGGTTGCAACAATGCATCACTAAATTAATTTCTGAATCAAGTACTGAACTATGAGATGCATGAAAATCTACCGTATGCATTCACTGGATTTACATTTTCAGCAAGAAAACTTGTGCCACGGAGCTACCAAAGGACCAGAACACACGAAGTTAGTCCTAGCTGTGGTACATTGTAGGTCATAAATGGAATTGTTTCACATAAAGTACAGAGTAAGGGGTGAGATTTCAGCAAATGAATCCACTTACTCGGCATGGATGGCGTCCTTCAGATAAAGCTCGTGAGGTGCACCTCCAAGTCTAATCGCTACCTTCAACCATCGAGGCGGAAGTGGAGGGCTCGAGGGCCAGGCACGGTTCCGCCCTTGATGCTGAGATTTGCGAGTTGCCTGCCCGCCTGTCAAATCAGAAGCATAAGGCGAAATAACCTCAAAAGGGAAGGTGCACATGCATGAATCGCTAGCAGAAATTGAATCGAGAAAGGAAAAAGAACACCAGCTGCCTCTCCACATCCCAGCGGCAGTGATGGATCCGGTGGCCACGGATCCAGTCAAGTTGGATCCGCGAGGTTACACCTGCTGATGCAAACAATGCTAGACGGGGGATGGACGCCGCTGAAGCCAGTCGTCGGCAAACTCCATGACAGGCAGCAGCACCGAACCTTCTACGCCTCGCCGAGCACTACGGCCGCTGCTCGTCGTCGGGTTGCAGTAGAGGCACCAGTTCACCACGTTAGAACGTGGATCTAAGGCTGAGGAAGATGGCTATGCCTATCTGCTTGCTGTGACAAGATAAAAAACAATTCATGATTAATATTAGTTGCAGCATGAGAGGATCCCTCACTACATCACAAACAAGATAAAAGGAACCATTCATGATGGGAGGCCTGGGAGCACCACGAGGCGCTCGTCGCCGGCGTCGACCTCATCCCGCGCCGCGCGGTCGACGTGCCCACCTCCTGGGATGGTGGCGGCGGTGGCCTCTGCCCGCCACGCCGGCCCCGCCAGGCCACGCCGCGAGAACCGGTTTCACCACCGCCGCCCCGCCCCGTCCCGCATCTCGGTCGTCGCCATCCCCTCCTGGCGCCGTGCTGGAGATGAAGGTGGGGGGTGTGTGCTGAACGTGAGCAGCAGAAGCTGGATCTGAGGAGGGCTAATGGAGGAGACGAGGGGAGATGGAGGCGAATACGGAGTGGGAGGTGTGGCGGCCACCAGAAGTGGGCGGAGGGGAGGGAGTATGCGGGCGGAGAGGAGCAGGTAGGGTTTCAGCCTATTTAACGTTGGGGGAGCACAATCGAAGCCATTGGATGCTCGATGGACGGCTGAAAATAGTTGGGCTATTTGGGCCGGATTCACCTGGTTTGGTTTCTTCTCTACTTAACATTTTTCTTTTTCTTTTCTCATTTGTTGCACCATTGTGAAGTAACACATACAATTAATTATTTATATATGCTAATATATTTTTTATATACAATAAACTACATTTTAGTTGTCTCGTAGAAGTATCAAGAATTTTTAAATAGATTTATTATTTTCTACCATTTAAATGAATTTCTGCACGCTTATCAAAAATAATTTCAAGTTGAACTATGGGTACCTCCAATAATATTTTAAAAAATCACAAAAGTATATTTAGACTCATAGTATGTTACATTATAACCAATATGTTTGAGATAAATGAAAATTATATTTATCTTATAGGGACAATTCTAGCTTCTATCTTCCAATTACAACATATTAATTATAATAATATCTACATTTGGTCAGAAAATTTTAAAACTTTACATGACAACCTAATAAGGGTTCATAAGCTTGTCATAAAAATTTCAAATGATTTTTGTAAAGTGAAAATATACATTATTCAGAGATGGATACATCTCTCACATAGTTTCATATAGTTCAAGTCAAACTTTGAAGTTTGTACACCATAAAGTCTTCCCTTGCTCATATACACCTCAGAATTGGTTGTAGACTTACATTTACTCTTCTAGTAACATTAGTGAATTAAAATTGCCACTTGTTGTGCAAAAAGTTTAGTTTTCTATTTTTTAAATAACTAATTAAGGCACCCCGTGAAAGTAGCTTGCAAAATGTAGCAACTAACATATAAACAAAAGCCACAAAATAAAAGATCATAATTTTAGAGAAAAATAGAGAAAAGAATCATCAAATTCAGAGTTCTTATGAGGGAGAAATACTAATTACAAAATTTAATTCCGGATTAAAAAGAAAAGATGAACCACGCATCTGTTCTTCATAAGATGGCCACGTTACAAAAGATAAGTATAAAACAAATTATGAATCACTGCTATGACAAACAAATGCTTGGCACAGTGGTTGTGCGCAGCAGTTTTATCTCCGTGACCCAGGTTCGAAGCCTCGTTGCGGCTTTTTTTTTTCCTCCGAACTATTACATTCGCGGCTTATTTTTTTCTCCGAACTAATACATTTGTATAAAATATTTAATACCAGCTGAAACAACAAAAAATGGTGGAGCGCAGTGGAAAGGTGGTGCCTCATATCCTAAGGACCAGGGATCGAATCCCTCTTTTTCTCTGTTTTCTTTTCATTCCGGGCGCTTGTTCTCCTCCGTTTTTTTTTACCACAGGTGGGCCCGCTCGCGAGCGACGCAAGCAGCGTGGGCTCCAAGGTGCTTTGTTCCCCTCCGGTTTTTCTTATCACTTTTTCTTTTCAATAAGGAAACTATAAGTTAAAAATGCTTAAACTTAGTGCAAAGAAGTAGGTAGTATAGTTGTAAAACTTTTGCCTCGTTAAGGAGTTAGAGGTTCAATTCCCGCACCACATGATGTTTTCGTACAAAATATTCTCATGCAAAACATATTATTGTGGTTTGAGTATGATATTAAATCCGTGATGATTCCTACTTTCACTCTGTGACGTTTTCAGATGTTTGTCATAAAATCTAGGCCCAAATGAAAGCCCATATGGATTATTTGCAAATCTGTGGCGAAAATTCATAAATTGTCGTAGATTATATCTGTTTATGACGGTTTTGTAAACGTCACGAAAAAATCATCATAGATTAAAGAATTTCTTCTAGTGGACCCCCTCGTCGAGCCGGCCTTCATCGCCCCTCCATCACCGGATCTAGATGCCGCCGCCCACGAAGCTGCCGCCAGCCATCTCATCTCCGGCCGAATTCCGACGTGGGTGAGCGCGTCCACGAGACCCCCTCCACCTCCTCTCTCTTTTCCCCCTAGGCCGCCCCAACTCCGGCAAGGAAAACTGCCAGGAGCCCTGTACGCCATGGCCATGCTCTTCAAGCTTTTGCACAAGGGCCCCTGCGGAATTCGTAACTCTTTAGCTTTTTCCTTGTGTCTTGCACGTTTCACAGATAAGCCCTTAGTAAGATTTGGTTCCTCCAAACCAGCCCAAGCCATGTTCTTTTTCGGATCTAACCCTAATCTCTGTCCTATTCTCGACTACTATTTGTTGTGCCCCGAGAAGTTATCTGCTAGCTCTAAAATCTATGTTTAATCGTGTTTAAGTTCCTGAAACCCTATATGGCTCATAGATTCATCGTTTTAGCTCCATTTTTGTCCGTTCCTGTGGTGTTAGCTTCATTTTAGCGTGAGATATCATTTTGCAGCGTTGTTGTTTCATAGTTCGTGTTTCATAATTAAATTTGAAGTTAATTTGATTAATGTCTATTTAGACTAGTGCTTCTAATTCAAAGCAAATTGGAGCTCTACACCAGTTTTTGTAATTAATGTTATGTTGATTAACTACCAACTTAAATGTGCCTTTTATATAACTTGTTTAGTTCAAACATGGACCATAAGGTTTTATGCTAGATGTTCTCACATGTATTTTGTTTTGCTAATTAAATATTTAATTGGTGTAATTTATACCTAACCAATCGTAAATAAAATGTGATTAAGTTCTACTTTGTCTTTACAATATAAATTATGTTGAGTTAATTCTAATATTGGATATTTATTTTAAATGTCCTCTAAATATGTTTTTCTTAATTAAAATAAATCTAGTATATAGTTTTCTGTACTATTATAATGAAAATCTTCCAATAGTTGTATCTTTTCAACCGTAACTCTATTTTCAGTCTTTCTTGAGCTTTCGCGATTGTAGCATCGAGGTCTACCCTTTAGTGCGTTCTTTTGTGGCTTTATTGGGTTTGATGTATCATTCTTTGTTGTTCTTGTTTGTTTCTTGTATGCTTGTGCCAATGCTTGTCATGAGTAGAAGGAACGCAATTCAAGAGATTTGAAGATTGAAGGTTAAGAGTTTCAAGAATTCAGTTAAAGACTATGAGCAGCTATTCTTTGGAATAAAGGTAAGTGTGTATTCCTTGAGCATGCTTCTGTCCAAGTAACCTTTATTGAGTATCTGAAGCTCCAAGAATTGGAGTGATTCTATGAGTCGTGACCCTACGTGAGACCCACATACTATTCAGGCAGGACCCATGTGGGACCCACTATTTTTCTAGAGGGACCCATGTACTATCTAGGCGGGACTTGCGTGGGACCCATAGACTATTTTGGCGGGATCCACATGGGACCCATGTACTATTCAGGTGGGTTGAGCTCATATTGTTTGGTGGGACTCATGGTTCTATTATGAAGATTCCTTTATCTTATAATATATTCCTTCCATTATTTGACAATATAAAATATATTTAACTACTTTCTACATATAAAAATAATAACTAGACTTTGTATACTATGTTCACATGTAGTAGACTTACTACTTTTTGGGTTTCAGTTCTACTTCATAAACTCACAAAATATAATTGAATTATTGGTTCATTGCTAATCTTACTTTTCGTCCTTACCAAATTAATAATCAATGTAAGCCAATCCATTAACTATACCTACTAACAAAAAACAAATAATAAATTTCTAAGGAAAAATTATTTTGTACCTCTATACTAAAATTCTTGAGATTGAGGTGCTCTCAGACTCTGAACTAACTATGCCACTTCACTGTAACTTTAACATTTGATTCAGTACACCAATACGATATTTGTTTTGACCATAGTAGATAATATCTTTCTGTTACTATTTTAGGTCAACATTTTCTGTATAGGCCCGCATGGCAGGCCAACCTAACTAGTTTATATCTATGCTTACATGCATTAATTTGACTGGGCCTATTAAATTATCCTTTGTTATCCATGTCCTTGAAGCCGGGTTTATCTTTATAGCTGGGTAGATTGCTTAGCTGCTATACTTTGGTTATGGGTGGTATAATGATGATGATGATATCAATACTTGAGACAATTGTTTACTGCTAGATGGATCTGTTGGATTGTTAATGAATATGATTAATTAAACCATGGTGTGACCAACCGGGACAATAGTGCAACAATAAGAACTAGGGCTCTGGTCTTGGCTAATTAATTAGATATCTCTAGCTTGTTAGTAGCTTACCGAAAGGCACAAGAGGGAGCCTGTGATGAGGGGTTTGCTGTCTACCAAGGGTGTACGCATTTGTTCGGCTTTTGTCACGCCTTGGGGAGGTTAACTCACGCAACTGCTGAAACCTCGTGGGCTACTAGGTGTTAGGGAGTCTTTGTAAAGGCCTCGTAGTATACCAATGCAGTCATACATCGGAAGTGTGATGATAGTGCCTGATTAGCACTGGGTGATGGGTAACATGACTTGTGAGGAAAGGGTGTGACCTCTGTAGAGTATAAAACTGATATATCAATCATGATCATGGTTAAGAGTGGTCTCGACTGTCGCATGAAAACTTAATTGAATTTAACTCAGTTATTTAATTGATCTAGCTTTAATTTGTTGTTGATCTCTCTTTTATCATAAATTTCGGTTGGAAAATATTTATATCCTAGTAAATAGGTTATAATAATTTAATGTTCATCAAAATGCTAACCGCAGTTATTTAGCCAAACTTTATCCTTGTTTAAGTCTTGTATGTCATTTATTTCCTTATACACTTGTTTAGTACCAACTATAAGTGTACTCATATTTGCTAAAACTGTTGCTGAGAAGAGAAAGTTGATGTGAAGTTTTCTGAACATATTGCTGAGTTCTAGGCGTATGCAATCCCCGGTCGAGTGTCGAAGAAGTGTGGAGTCTTCGTTTCCAGGAGAATATGTATATCTCTGATAGACCTTTTAGTCACCTTTTAGCTGTTGTAAGTGTCAGACTCGGGACAACGGGACTACTTATAGACATAGAATGTTCTAGAGTAAGGGATAGCTCATGGATGGACCTTACCTCTTTTGTAACTACCCGAATAGGCATAGAACTAGCTGCAGTACAAAGAAAACTACCCGATTATGTTGTAGTGGGACTCGAACTGTACTCGGCTAGGACTTTCCATGTAACCCTGTCCCCCCCGGATATATAAGGGCAGGCAGGGAACCCCTCCAAACAATCATCAACACCTAAGGCAATACAAATCACACAGGACGTAGGGTATTACGCAAACTCGCGGCCCGAACCTGTCTAAATATTTGTGTTCCTTGTACCATCGAGTTCTAGAGCAGCCGATCCCTACCTACAAACCCTACTGTTAAGAGTATTTCTGAGCAGGCTTGGCGGTAAACACCGAAAGCTGGCGCGCCAGGTAGGGGATTCGGCGAGTTCACCAACAAATTCGATGGCCGGATCAAGCAACGCCAACAGTGTGCCAGAAGGCACGACTTTCGTTTTTGGTTCCCAGGTTTGCACGGCTGATGGAACGGGAGGCTTTTCCAGCCACCTTGTCATGCCTAACTCGCCTAAATCGAAAACCCGCTCCCAACTCGCCGACATCCGCGAGTCTGCGGATCTCGACGAGAAAAGAGTTCCACCCGAACTTGACTCGGACAACCCAGGAAACATGACAACTCAAAACCGAACTCTTGGTTTGGTCGAGTTCGACACAAATTCTGATTCCAAAAGCCTTACTTTTCCAAAACTCTTGGAAAATACCTGGCTCATCTGAAGACAATCAAACGCCCTAAGATCAAAAATTCAGAACTACTCACCGGAGTAGATCAAGTTTCACGATCAATTGAGGGCTGCATCAAACTTGCAGAAACCGCTCTCAGCTCATCTACGCCACAGCAGAAACCCAAAGCACTAAACCCACCGTAGAAGAGGTCGGGCAATACGCTCTCAGGGGCCGATCGGGTAAATCCGAAGCTTGCCAACTGCATTAAGGTGGCTGAAAGCATTCTGCAAAACAAAGAGCAGAAATCAGGAGGAGGAATCTGCGGGGGAGCTGGTGAGACAAACCCCCGGCTTGATCGGATGGGACCGTCTATCTCCAGGATACCTCAGAGCCCTTCACCAAAACCTGCTCACACTCAGACTCCGAAACCAGTCGAGTCCAAGTTCGATCAGGGCTTTGATCGCTTCATGAACGGTCTCGAGAACTTTGAACCATTTGACGATCTTGAAGAGTGGTCAGACAACATCGAGCTGTTCATGGACGCTATGGCCAAACCAACCGAGCATGCCGACGCTCTTTGGGAACTGGCCAAGCTTAAAAAAGGAAAAGCCAAGGCCCCAGAACAATCCAGCAACTCAATCTATGACAAACCCTGGATTAAGGAGCCTGAGGGGCTAACTCCTACTCAATCATGGCTACACTGGATGAACGAGAACGCCCTCTGTGTAGAGATGGGCATACTGCTTCTCGCTCACCCAAAGCATACATACTCAAAAATCGGTGGGCTAACCGACTCCGAATCCGAGTACTCCTCCGATCCGAAGGAACAACTGGACGACCTAATCCAGTATAATAAACAAGTCGAGTCCAACTCGGCTAAGAACCTCAAGTCCGATCAGGACTCCCTCCCTAACCTGATTATATATGCAATGCCACAAGGACGGATGGTGCACCTCAGGAAGGCACAAGATCCCAACGCTTCTGCCTCACAGCTAGCGGATCTGTCTTATCAACAGAGTAATCCTTTAGACCCGTCCTCAAGCAAACAAGACCAAGAAATTCAAGACCTCTGCCGCGAAATTCTCATGGTTCGTATCGCCGAAAAACCTGAAGGCGATCCCACGGAGCATCTCAACCTCGACGACTACAATTCTGATGATTTCAACGAGTACCTTTGCGACAACACTGAAACTACTCCTCCTACAATCACAGAAGCCCAAGTTACTACCAAAGAGAATCTACCTGTTGCTGCTCCTCCTCCAGCGGTGACCGTCACCGTCCAACTGGACGAGCAGCATCCAGCAGAAGATCCCTATGAACGTTGTCACCAGCTCAACCAGAAGAGAGCGTTCAGGCATCAGCGCCTCGTTAACACCCTACAAGAACAACAAGGCGACAACTACGACTACTCCAACTGCGACCTCCGCAGTGTGATCAATGTTGGGCATGATGCGCGCAACGTCATCATCTCAAGAAGAAAGGAACGGGAGGAAGTCGAGGCATACATCCCTTCTTCCAACTACCGCATCCCGCCAAAGGCTTCCATATCTTTCAAGTAGTACAAGCCGGCAACCACCATTACCCATCCTCAGGGTAAACCACGCACCCAGCATCAAGCTGAATCGTCTCAGAGCGAAAACAGGATCAACAAAGAGCTTTATCCACCCAAAGAGCTCTCACACGATCTTCTAGTGTGACTCACTCCGCAAGGCCCTTGGGGCACTTCTCCTAAAGGAAACACCACCAAAAAATCTAGTCGATCTTTGCATCAACTAGTGGTACTAGTCGACCATCATATCGACTAAGTTCCTTTTTCGAATAAGTCTTATTCAGTCATGTAAACTATTGCTCATGTCCAACGAGCAAGGGGTAGGTCTTAAGAGTCAAAGTCTGTCACTTTATAGTTATTGTAATTTCGACAAATCCAAATAAAGTTGATTTCTCCTATATCGACTACTTGGCTCTCGCTCACACGACCAATACCCCATCTCGAAAGTCTTGCTCAACATTAGAGCAGCTATCGAGTAGTTTTTATGATTCATACTTGGGTGCTTTTTGGGCATTTATGTCTTGGGCAACCTAACGGGGTTCGTACCTAACAGTTCTGTCCTAAAAGGCACTCTAGTCCTCTGGTAGGACACCCTACTCGCCCTGCTCGAGTAGGTCTTGGATACTCTTTCGGCACCTTCATCTTGGTCAACCCGACGGGGTTACTCTAGTCCTTGGTTAAAGGACACCTTACTCGCCTTGCTCGAGTAAGTTTTGGATATCCCTTCGACATTTATGTCTTGGGCAACACGACGGGGTTCGTACCTAACAGTTCTTTCTTACGGATTACTCCAGTCCTTGGTTAAAGGACACCCTACTCGCTGGCTCGAGTAGGTCTTGGATACTCTTTTGGCACCTTCATCTTGGGCAACCCGACGGGGTTAATACCTAATAGACTTGCCCTAAGAGTTACTCCAGTCCTTGGTTAAAAGGACACCTTACTCGCCTTGCTCGAGTAAGTTTCAGATATCTTTCTGACATTTACGTCTTGGGCAAACCGACGGGATTCGTACCTAATAGTTCTGTCTTAAAGATTACTCCAGTCCTTGGTTAAAGGACACCTTACTCGCCTTGCTCGAGTAAGTTTTGGATATCTTTCTGACATTTACGTTTTGGGCAACCCGATGGGGTTCGTACCTAACGGTTCTGTCTTAAGGATTACTCCAGTCCTTGGTTAAAAGACACCTTACTCACCTTGCTTGAGTAAGTTTTGGATATCTTTCTGACATTTACGTCTTGGGCAACCCGACGGGGTTCGTACCTAATAGTTCTGTCTTAAAGATTACTCCAGTCCTTGGTTAAAGGACACTTTACTCGCCTTGCTCGAGTAAGTTTTGGATATCTTTCTGACATTTACATCTTGGGCAACCCGACGGGGTTCGTACCTAACAGTTCTGTGTTAAGGATTACTCTAGTCCTTGGTTAAAGGACACCTTACTCGCCTTGCTCGAGTAAGTTTTGGATATCCCTTAGACATTTACGTCTTGGGCAACCCGACGGGGTTCGTACCTAACAGTTCTGTCTTACGGATTACTCCAGTCCTTGGTTAAAGGACACCCTACTCGCTGGCTCGAGTAGGTCTTGGATACTCTTTCGGCACCTTCATCTTGGACAACCCGACGGGGTTAGTACCTAACAGACTTGCCTTAGAGTTACTCCAGTCCTCAGGTAGGACACCTTACTCGCTCTGCTCGAGTAAGTTTGGGATGTTTCTAGAATATTCACGTCTTGGTTAACTCGACGAAGTTCAATCCTAACAGTCCTATTCTAGAAATCAATCCAGTCCATTAATAGGACATACTACTCGATACGATCGAGTAGTTCGGGCCATTTTCGTAAACAGCTGCATACTATCTGGGTAACCAAATAAGGTCTATCCTAAATGGTCAACTATGAAAACCCCTCAAAGAGTATAGATAAGCCCTTGATACTGTAAAATAAGTTGACACAAGTTTCCCGCTTGCTTGGTTTACTATGGGAATCTCCGTTACAGAATCTTTTTGCCTCGAGTACTTGACGGGTACTACTCGCTTGCTTGAGATACAAAAAGAACTCCTATTTTCCCTTAGTACTCTAAGTAGTTGTCGAGAGCTTCCTGTCTTCTTATCTATCATGAAACTTATTATACCTCCTAAAATACTCAATAAGAGTTCTCCCCCCAATTGGACAACAAAGTTCATATTAGCCACGTGCTAATTGAAAATTTTTCCTCCAAAAAGGAAATTCATACTAAGCTACGGCTTATACACATAGAATGTTCTAGAGTAAGAGATAGCTCATGTATGTACCTTCCTCTTTTGTAACTACACGAATAGGTATAGAACTAGCTGCAGTACAAAGAAAACTACCCGATTATGTTGTAGTAGGACTCCAACTGTACTCGGCTAGGACTTTCCATGTAACCCTGTCCCCCCGGATATATAAGGGCGGGCAGGGACCCCCTCCAAACAATCATCAACACCTAAGGCAATACAAATCACATAGGACGTAGGGTATTACGCAAACTCGCGGCCCGAACCTGTCTAAATCTTTGTGTTCCTTGTACCATCGAGTTCTAGAGCAGCCGATCCCTGCCTACAAACCCTACTGCTAAGGGTATCCCTGAGCAAGCCTGGTGGTAAACACTGACTGTAAGTCTTTTTTTTTTGATATTGTTATGACATCGCTATATGTATGGAACTTAATTATGTATACATATAGTTATGCATTTGTTTTTCTTTTAAAATCTAGATGTGACATGTGGTCCTATAAGAAGCGCAAGACATTAGCACTTAATACATAAACATTTAGAGTGATAAAGATTATAAGCTGACCAGAAACTAGATATTAGTAACTCCAAAAAAATCATGAATCTGGAACTGAAGATATGCCATTTATTTATAATTTTGACTAAATACAAATATTTAAATCACTTTATTTCAGCATTCAAACTGCAAGTCCAATATGGATCTCGGAGGAGGAGCTGTGGCAAGGTGGGATAAATTCTACCAAAACGGAACATATGGACCAAACACTAATGGGTCATGGTTTTACACATCAATATTTTAAATTTGTAGCCTATTTTCTATCTGTTGCAATTTTTATCTCTCAAATAAGACCTTTTAGGGTTTGAACATTTTTATATTGGAGGTTCCAACAAAAACTATTTGAGATAAGAGACTTAGTTTATATCTGAGGGAAACAATAGATCCAGCTCTTATTCAATAATTTGAACACCGAGGGTTTTCAAGATGTTTGGGATAACCTTCTCTGCAATTGCGACATATTTGTGCCTCTAGGTAACATAAAAAATCAATGTCCCACCACATTGTTAGCATATAAAAAGAGTATGGATCTCTACATTGTATTCTAATATAAAGGGAAATAGAACCTCAATTGTCCAACTTAAACTAATTTGGAATTGTTGGAGTTAATCAATTCAATCTTTGACTACTCAGCCTTTTTATTATAATGAGTTTGAAGTGATTGACTTAAACAAACTAATAACAAAAACATCATTTATTTGTTTGTTGAAGGAATATTATGGATTGTGGCTACAATATGTCTATTGTGTCAGCCTGTGTGTAATTTCTCTAAAGTTTTGCTTTGTTGCTCTATGATTATAGGTAATCTTTGTCCAAAATATTGGTTCTTCAACATTGCTTTCTAATAATTGTGAACTGCTGCTACATTATTGTGTTAAGTGGTTGTTTCAATCCGTGTAAGAAGTCGGCATGTTTTTAACTTTTTATCAGAAGTTAGAATACGTTTGTTTTCAACTGATTGAAGTAAGAAAAAAAAGTTCAAATGTTGTATTGGTATGCTGAAATAACACACCTTAGGTGACACTAGTTGTTGAAAAAATGATAGTCCGAGTAGCTGCACAATATATTTTTCACAAAGCTGCATATCCGAGAGTAGTATTGTTGGCTTGATGAAATCCAAAGCAATCCATTCGTAAATAAGACCATCTTTAACTATTTTGTGACCTTTTGGAAAGATTGCACAGTAGGTAAAGCATAGCTTCAAGCATGGAGACATATAGCTATAACTTAACTTCAAGGATGCAAGAACTTGATTTGACAAAGAGAAATCATCTGAAACGGGTTTATTCCAGATATGACTGTCTTTCACTTTCATCCATTCTTCAAAATTCAAGGACCGTAAAGTGAACCCAAGAGATAGAGCTGCTAAAGCAACACCACCACACTTCCGAGCAATCTCTTGTCCTATACCCATTAGCTGTTCTTTGTCATTTCTATCTTCAAAACCACTTCTTTGTTTTATTATATCCCAACACATGTCATTTGTCAAGGGCAATATCTTGTGTGGTTGAAGGTTAGTACAGATTCTATCTGCAACACATTCACTGCGTGTTGTGACTAAAATAGTGATGTTGCTCTCCTCGTGATATAACATATCCTTCAACTTCTGCAACAGGAACTGATTCTCCTCCCATCGGTCATCTAAAACAATCAGAATCTTCTTACCACGAAGTAGTTCCTTGAGGTAACTATGTATCATCTTACTTTCATTAGCCAGGCTCTCTTTTCCAAATAGCTGTAAAATTATAGGCTTATAAATCTTATTGGAGTCAAATCTCTGGGACACATGGACCCATACCTGAGAATAACAATTGAACATTGGATCATTATAAATCAGTCTTGCAAAAGTTGTCTTGCCAATGCCTCCAATACCATGTATAGGAAGGATGACGACCTTTTTTGACATGGCCTCAAGCAAAGAGGCCATTACTTTCTCTTTTTCTTCTCTCCTCCCTACAATGTGTTCTTCTACTATATCTGATGATGTTTCCAATGCATCGTGAAGTTCCAGCTCATTGCAACTCGGGTCTGACCTCAAAACAATATTCTGGTGTTGATCAGTGATATCCATTGATTTCGTTCTCATCTCTGTCTTGCTATTATGCATTGTCTTTCTGGAAGCAGTTCCGTGACATCCTTTTTTAGGAAGCTACAAGATTCTAGTTGGTATTGTCAACAAACTAGACAATTCAAGTAAAGTCACAAAAATGTTTTTCCCTGGTCAACATTGGGACAAACCATTTCTTTGAAATGTGTGATTCAAATAATATATTTGGAAATAAAATTTTTATGACATTTCAGGTAATATAAGTATTGTTAGTATTGCATTGTTAACCTCAGTCATTATTTATATATTGGAGTTCAAAGTTTGACAACGATGAATCATAAAATGGAAAATAAATTGGATTAGAGGAAATAGTGTTTAATTAGTGCACAGATTTTAATTTTTCTATTTGTCACAAATTAATATTGGACCAATGTTACACAATAAATTTATCATGTCATTGTATTTTTTAACAAAATTATTTAGTACCTAAAAGAAATTAATCAAGAGTTGTTGTCCCATGTGCCGATTATCCACTTTCTACAGAAAATATAACAATATAATTTTTGATTTCAAACAAAAGATAATATAAACTATAACTGAGTTGAGATTTCTTCCTGTGAATAATATGACTTAACTTAATAAATATCAGTTTTAGAGGATTCAAAACCTGATTTATGTTCTTAGGCTCATCAATCATGGAGGGATGAACATTGTTGAGAATTAATTTCTAATACACTCAAAATACATAACTAAGTGAATCGAACACATGATTGTCCCTGTAGTATGATTATTTCCAATCCTACTATATATCCATTGTATGCCTCAATAAGTTGCTATTAACTACCTTGCCCGTGTCACATTCAAGATCATTCAGCTTCTCAGTGATCTACATGATATCAGGCCTTTTCTGGATAACGGCCTCCACACAGTTCAATGCTATCTGAGTGCATGTTTCTACTTGGTGGCAATATGCTTCAAGCAAATACCAGTACATGTTGCTTCCAACCTATTCCTCCAATATCTTCGGACCTAATAAAGAGAAATATCAAGCTGAGCTGATACAAGTACAACATAAATATGACATAGTATTAAATTAAAAGATGTTCCTGTTAAATGAAATATCGTTTCTCACTTGATCAATAAATTCATCTGAAGACTTGTCTGGACATTTGGGGTAGTCCTTGGGTCCTGACACTATCTTTATAATTATGACACCCAAACTGAATATGTCAAACTTTCTTGAGATTTCACTTTTGTCGATGTATTCTGGTGGCCGGTACCCACTGCAGATCATGGCATGCAACAATTTATTAATGCACGTGTTTTGTTGGATTAGACAAAGGATATGTCCACCTGAGCCATTCAACTTACTCTGTTCCATAAAGATGCTGTGTGGTACATGCTAGTTCCTTACCAAAGATTCTGGATAAACCAAAATCTGCAATCTTTGGCACCATGTCCTTATCTAGCAATATGTTGTCAGGTTTTAAGTCCAAGTGGTAGATAGGTTCTTCCAACTCATCATGAATATACTTTAGACCCTCACAAATTCCCTTAATTATTTTGAACCGTGTGTGCCAGGCAAGTTCATAATCTGCTTTAGCAAGCAAAAAGATTATTAATGAAATGAAAATATATACAATTTTGTTTCAAGACATACCAAAAATGAAGCTGCATCTTACCAGAAAGATGCTTTCCGAGGCTCCCTTTGTGCAAATACTCGAAGCAGAGAGCTATATGTAATTCATCAACAAACCTCTTACTTCCATCAGGTAAGATAAAAAGTTCTTTCTCTGTTTCATAGCAATAGCCAAGAATCTGTACAACATTTTGATGCTTAAGGTTTTTGAGGTTACAAAACTCATTTTGGAACTGCTTCAAGTCAAGGTTGACATCACGACTAAGCTTCAGTTTTTTCACGGCAACATCATTACTGCTTTTAGTTACTCCCTGCCAAATATATATTGTCAGTACTCAGTACAAGTTGACCATTTTCTCTGCGCACTACTTTATATAAGCAAGAAATGAAGGTTTAGGCACTGTTTTATTTGTTGTCTGATGGTATTACCCGATTCAGATATGAATGTAGTGTACGCTTGTAGGACACTTTTCAGTAACACTATATTGTTTCCATGCACTACGTGGTGTGCTGGCCGGACAGACTTATTGAGAATATATATTTCTTTATAAAAGTCAACCATGCCCAAATCTTACCTTGTAAACAACTCCAAATGCTCCTTCACCAAGTATCCGCTCCTCGGCGAAACCATCTGTAATTTCTTGTAAGAATTGAAATGATACATCCTCCTTCATAGTAGTAGAGCCAATCCAGCTTCCCAGGCTGAATTGCTGGGCTGGCAGGTCCTCTAGTGCGTTGCCATCATGGTCTGCATCACTTGGACCGCTCTTTTCATCCTTTGCCATTAACGATTCAAAATCTCTTGACAGCTTAAGGACATTTCTGCAAAAGGAGAAGCAAGGAACCACGTCGACAAAAAGTAACAAATGAGCAGGCATACATGGCCCTTCAATACTAGGACGAAATTCTTCACCTTCGCTGCTTTGATGCCTCACGTTCATATTTGCTCTCATCATAATTCTCCTTCGAAGATCCAGACTCTCTTGACAGCAGTCACGTTGGATGGCTCGTATTGATGTCAATCACATCCCTGATCGTGTTCTCTAAATCTTACATCTTCATCGTCGCGGCACCTTTGTTCTGAAAAGAAACGTCATCATGATTGTGCACGAGCTGGTCAGAATCAGGCGAGACAGATTTTCAGAAACTTTCTTGCATCATACCTTTAGTTTTGGTTCCGGCCTCATCATATGAAACAGCTTACCATTTAATTCCTGAAAAGAAAGTTTGCTTTTGAGAAAACTAGGCAGGTTGGCGCGCTTTGCGCGCCTGTAGCAAAAGATTTGATGTAAAATAATAATAAAAATATATTATTGTATATTACAGTTAAAGCAATATCGTGTTGATATATTTTGGCAACGTGTTGATGTATTGAATGAAGTGTGATAGGTATAGTTGATAGATTGTCATATAATTATATTTTGCGAGTTTATGAAGTGGAATTAAAATCCAATAAGTAGTAGGGGCTAGCACGTGTAGACGTAGTGTATGAAATATGGTTATTGTTTTCATGTAAATAAATAATTAAATATATTTTGTGGGTGGATTCCAATTGAATATTATGTGGGTAACACCTAGGGCCCACATGGGCCCTGTATAAATAGTACATAGAAGAATTTATTTTGTGTATGTTAGTAGATATAATTGATGGATTAGCTTACACTAATTATTAATTTTGGTAGAAAAAATAATAGGGTTAGAAATGAATGTATGATTCAATTATATTTTGCGAGTTCACAAAGTGAAAATAAAATCCAATATATAATAGAGGTAAATGTAGTATATAATTTTTTTTCATAAAAAACTAAACATTTAAACACATGGGCCACTTTTTAATTTTTTTATTTTTAATTTCGAATTATATTTTTTATTATGAACAGTACCCGGTGGGGCCCACATGAATAGTATTTTTTTTTATTATTTTTATTATGAACAGTACCCCCGGTCCCACATGAACAGTACATTTTATTATTTTTTTAAATGATGAACAGCACCCCCGGGCCCACGTGGGGCCGCGACGCATGAGCGCCCGCCAATTCCTGGCGCGTTAGTATAGTACTCAATAAACAGACAACAAAGTTTTTGCAATTTCCTTTTCTATTGTAATTGCTAAAGCTTGCATTTACTACGGTGTTGAAATTGGCAGATAAGTGAATCTTTATGAAGTTAGAAAACATATGTTTTTACATTTATAAATCAGTCCACCGTTATATACTTCCATGTTTTTATTTTTTGTTTGTAAAATAAAACAGGACAACCTTTTCCTCTTGAAAAAAAGGAAGGAAAATATATCATAATATATACTGTTGATCAAAATTCATCAATCCATCCTTATATGTTTTCTTTTGTTTGTAAAAGAAAACACGGCAACCTTTTTCTTTTAAGAAAAAGGAAGGAATATATATATATATATATATATATATATATATATATATATATATATATATATATATATATATATATATATATTACTACTGCAAGAGCGAAAACCTCTAAGAAATGTAACTGAGAATAGACCCGATATATGCTATGATGATAAAAAGGAGTAGCCAATGTAAATAGAGAACATTATAATGGATAGATTGGCAGGGTACCTACTATGAATCTGATGCGAACGAGCTTCATCTTATTCTCCTGTGATTTGCACCACTGAACTAGTTCAGGACAGTCACTAATTTTTAGCTCAGAGAGGCTCTTTGGTAGGCTCTTGATGCCATTGCAATCGTGTAACACGAGCACCGCGAGAGACGTGAGGTCTCCTAACCTCTCCGGCAGTGCCACAGTGCTGTTTTTGCATTCTTGCACAATCAGAATTTTGAGGGAGGAGATACATTGAAGCAAATCTGTTGAGCTGCATGTCAGATCACTGCAGCCACTAATTTCTAAGTGTTTGAGGCAGGGGAGGTGGCGGAGCAAGTTCCACTGATGCAGAGGTGCCTCACAGCGTGCCACGTGAAGCGATTCAGTTGCAGCAGAAGAGGAAGCACTGATGTGACCTCCGTTCTCCCATGACGACAATACAACTTGGTCACTACTATCTATGTGCACTTTCCTACCTGGAGGCGAGCACGCTTTGAACCTCAACAAGGGGCAGCGATTTATCATCAAACACTCGAGTTTTGGGAACGTGAGCTCATTCAAACCATCCTCGCCACTGGAGTATGCCGCGTTCCACTCTTCCAGGCATTCCATATGGGATAGGGAAAAGTCCACAAGTCGAGGAAATGCTCTTCTGCCCCCTAGAAGTCCCCATCGATCTTCCTAATGCTGTCCATTCCTTTGATACTCAGCGACCGGAGGTTTGGTAACTGACCAAGTGGTGGTAGGACGTTGCAACTGGGCAGGTCCCGTAGGGTAACATTTGCCAGGCCAGGTAGATAAGTAGCAATGCTCATCATCCAGGATGGAAAGCTAATGCTATTATATCGCTTTAGCGATAATATTTTCAGTGTGTTTGGTGGCTCCAGTTCTCTTAAAACTTCCTTATCGTCGAGAAATCTCTTAGCATCCCTAGTCCATGACAATTCCAAATTTTTAATACTATGCTTTTTAGCCAGTTTTGTTCTCTTTGCCTCTTGGGCAGACTTCACATTTTCAAGCCTGCTTATCTCCAAGAAAGTTGGATGTTTATCCTCGAGCTCACAAAGATTGCTGCTGGATTCGCTATCACCAGCATGGACCACAAAATGTGGTAACAAGGCTGTTGTACTATTCTTGTTCTGGGGCAGAGTGGACTTATCTAACCGTCGGCAACCAGTTACATGTAGAAACTTCAGACTATTAATTGCAGATACACTAGCTGGCAGCTTCTCTAGATTTTGGCAATATGAGAGGTCTAGTGTATTTAGCTTCCCGAGGTTCTCAATGCTTTCAGATATGGTAAGCAGATTAGCATTCGAACCTAAATTAAGGTACTCTAGATTGGAAATACTACTGACGCACTCAAGTAGACTGCCAAACCCAGTTTCATCTCGCAGGCTAGCATTTAAATTTAAATACCTGAGTTTAGTGAGATTGACCAGGGCTTGCTGTAATCCAACACAAGCGACATGGGATAAATTCAAATAATGCAGTCCTGGCAGGCCGCCCATTGCCTTTGTTGGGTCTCCAATCTTTTGACAATTTTTTAAGTTCAAATGCTCCAATCGGCTCAACCTCAACAATACTGAAACACCTGTAATACAATAGCAATTTGACAAATCCAGATGCGCCAATTTTTCTAGATTCTTGAATGAGTCTGGCAATGCATGTATTCTTTTACAATTTGATAAATCAAAATGCAACAACCTTTCCAGTTTTCCAATTGACTTTGGTAGGGCGCTAATATTGGATCCATGAAGATTGAGATAAACCAAATTCGAGAGCTTGGTGATACATTCTGGAACAATTGCATCCTGGATCTCTGGAGCAATAAGATATCTCAACTCCTTCAGTTTTCCGATGGAATCTGGCAACCTCTGTATGGGGCACTCGCTTAAATCCAATACTCGCAGGGATCTAGCAGGTGCAAATGCAGCACTGCTTAGTTTCCTTCTGCAACCTTGCAGAAAACGCAGTGCTATTAGTCTTTCACGAGAAGTCAAGCATAACTCCAGTGGCCTGCTACAATCCCTGAGCAATGCATATTGGCAACTGCTTCCCCCAGTATTGCCTTGTTTGCTCTGATCCAGAATTTTGTTGCCAAGGAGTGAAATTGCCAAGTCATGCACCAGATCGTGCATAGTGAAAAACGTAGCTTGTGCGTAGTACGCTTCAGAAGTCTGCATCAATAGTATTATCCTAGCTAGTGTCAGGATTTTTCAATTCTACTTATTAAATTATGTAACAACACAACATAGATCAAAAGCCAATGAGCATATATACCAGGCTCAATCCACAATTTTTTCCATACGAGCCGTACTATGAGTAAAAACGAAAACAATCTTATTATCTCTACAACTAATAAATCAAAGGAGGCGATGATCCGACCCTGCGACCCTCGCCCCTCGCGCTCCGTCGTCCCTCCGCTCGGGCGATCGTCTCGCCACCTGCAATTTTTTGCCATGCGATCGATCATCCTGCCACGCGTTATGCTGGCACCGTCCGATCGTACCAGCGCCCACACCCAGCCTACCAGGTCAGCGGATCGCGGATCGTGCGCCCTCGCCCCACCTCGCCCCCGCGCCGTGCACCCCGACCTCCATCCTCTGCCGCCGTCCTCGCTGCGTCCAGGCCACCACACCCTGAGTTCCAACCTCCGCAGCCGTGCCTGACTGACGATCCCCTTACTACAGGCAGATCCTCCTCCGCAGGGCCCGAGCCGTGGGTGGATCGAGCCAGCTCAAGTCATCGGGATCAGGTATTCTCTCCTATACAGGCTTCAATTGGTGATTCCATTTGTAAAATTTCATCTTTCCACAATTTGTGCCTCGCTATGCTACAACTTTAGATTGAGGGAAGAATGGCCCAATAAATTAAAGCAGTAACGGTGCAGAAGGTGATGCTGAAGCTGTTGACATCAATGGAGCTCGCTAATAGGTTAGAAAGTTGTGCCTCACGATGCTCTTCTCAGGTTGGAATATGCATAGATGATGATGCAAGAAAAATGTTGAATGATTGTGGTGTCTTTTTACAACTATTTATGGATTTATCAATCCTAGCAAATGTCAAGTTAGCTGGGCCTACAATAAGATGGAATCTTGCTGCTTTAACTAAAAAAGATCACATGCAAAGAGGTATTTTGATGGTATTAAGTTTTTTCCCCTCACTAGCATAGCGTTGTTTGTAACATGACAGGAAATTAAATTTCTTTTTCAGCTGTTTATGTTCGGTAGGTTGTTAATCACTTCGTTGCTTAAGTTAGTATTTGGTAATACTGAAGTACATAACCCGGATTACTTATTAAATACAAACATTTTTGTCAATAAATGTGAAGCTCAAAATTCTTTTCGTTATTCACTCATGGTTTCCTGGTTCCCTTGGACTTCAGGTGTTGAAATGCTCTTTACCAACTGCAAATTTCCTGCAGTTGCCAAATCCAAGCTACATAAAGGATGAAATTGGGAGGCCGATGTTCGCACCAAGCAGAAACTTCAGTTTGCGGCTACAGATGCTTACATCTCGTAGTAACTATGTGAGGTATACGAAGACACTGATCAACTTACTTTGTCTCAAATTTGAGCAGTTCTGGCATAGCAAATTGAACAGAGTTCAGCAACTCTGGAGGAACAACAGAAGCATCTTGAATTTTGTTCTTCTATTGGCCTATAAAATTTCCCCATTTTACTAGATTTTTCTTTACGAGGATCTGATCCCGATGCAATTAGTCTTAACTCTCTTATTGTTATCACC
The DNA here is from genome assembly GCF_016808335.1 of Panicum virgatum. NCBI lineage: Eukaryota > Viridiplantae > Streptophyta > Magnoliopsida > Poales > Poaceae > Panicum > Panicum virgatum. Next base: position 19,351,315 of record NC_053143.1, on the reverse strand, counting down.
TAACTCTAGTTGGAATTAGTTCTCTGCTTTAGAACAACTTCCTCTTTTTTTTTCTCAAACACACAGGAGAGCTACGCATCATTGTTTAGAACAACTTTCTCTCAAACAGTTTTGACAGACCTTGAATACTTGGGAACACTAAAAATAAAATTCCTTCCAATTATATTTTTGTAGCTAACATGTCTTATCCCTTCTCATTTTTCTTTCATGCAAGCAGACTGGTGAAATATTTTTTGAGTGCTAGAAACTTGTACAGGACACAATTTTCAAAAACACCTACCAGATATTACAGCTAAAATTTCCATCTGCAGAACTATGACCTAGGTTCTAAAATATTTTTTTGCATGCCAGGTTCAAGGGGCATATCTTGTCAGCTCCATTCACTGAAGTATGTATGAGGTTTAGACACTGATTTTTGTCCGCCGATTGCAGACAAGTATGAGGTTCTACACTATGCCGCTGTGCTAATTCTCCTTCCTTTTCTATTACAGTTCTGCATTTGATTTTGTGTAATGGATACTAGCATGGTTATTTCTTGTCACATCGCGATCTTAGTTAGGTTTTGCTTTACATCATGTAGTTTATATAAGATGCCTACATTTATGACATCATTGGGAAGTAGTATATAGACGGACTTGCAGTAGATTAGACTTGACATTGCTATTATATTTTTTAGCTCGATGCTGGAGAAAGCAAGGAAATCAATCTCAGAAAGCAGGGCATGCTGTCGAAGCTTTTGAGCTGGTACATGTATTTCGGCGGCAGAGATGACAGTAAATTATTTGTCAATCTTGCTATTATGAGAAATTTGATTTGTTCAATGTCAAATGTTCAAAATACTTTGAGGGATGTGTAATTTACACAATTCTATTTACATCATAGCTGATGTATGACCTGTAACAAAAAGATCACCGTAATTTTGAATAAAATGGTTTTTGTTGAATTTATTTTTGGTACCATTGCATGAATGTGTCGCCCGTACATATGTAATTTTTTCCCATTGCAACGCACGGGTATTCACCTAGTTATAATTGAAGACTGTTGCGAACTGAGTGTCGCTTAGTTAGTTAGGTTCCTTGTTGTCAAATCTGTCTATCGGGTTCAAGTTCTCAAATCGGTACGGGTTTTCACATTTTTGAGGATTTATTCCAGTAAATAATGATACTATTCATTTAGTGGTATGCAACATGCTCATCAACGATGATGTGCCCATGTGACTTCGTCGACTCGGGATCTGTCAGCCTAGTCTCTTGCAGGTGCTCAAAAGGGCTGGGTTATATACATGTATTCGTATTGAATAACAGTCTTTCCATCCATTTGGATTTTTTTAAAAACTAAGTCATCTCTTTCATTATTAAAAAATAGCAAAAGTAAAAAAAAAGTTGCATTCATGCTTGTATTCCAAAAGTAGGAGGTGTGGGTATTAATTTATTAAGATGAGCACTACGCTGCTTGTCCATAGGCTAGAATCCTATTTCTCGTGGATAAAATTTAGGTGCTAGAATAACATTTGTTTGCATTGGGGAGTATACTTCTGTACAACCTAACTACCACATTTTTGTAATATTTGAGAGCAGATACTTCTACAAATTCGCGATCAAACTACTTTACAAGCATCTTCATTTATCTCCAGCCGAAAGTATCGACTTTTCACCTGGATTCATGCATCAACTTATATTCGCTGGCTATGGAATGGCTCCAACTTAGAGCAGGTCACTTAGGCAAAATCAAGTTTCTAGTTTGTGCACGTAACATAGCGCAATTTTATTGTTTTCCATAGACATGCATGTGCCCTTTTACAACAAATACCAACACAGAAATGATTTGTGATATTGGCTAAATTTGTTTGTGCTGGCAGTTCTAGCATCCGCAAGCAACCTTCTACCAGTACACGAGTCGCTCAAGACCACCACAGGCACTAAGAGCAACTCCAGCAGGGAGAGCAAATAGGCTACCATATGAAGATTTAGTCGGTGGATATCAAAAATCAATCTCTAGCAGGAGGAGCGAATGGGCTGCCATTTTAGAGGGCCTTCCAAATTTCTCCCCCCCACCCAATTTGGTGGCCCTCTATTTGGGCTGCCAACTATGGGTCCCACCATTTCTTTTTTTTCCTTTCCTCTGTCCCCGACCTGTGCGGCAGCTCCGTCCCCGACCTTGCGGCGACCGATCCCGCCGCCGCCGCCCGGTGCGGCGCCCGATCCTGCCGCCGCCGAGGCCGTTGCCATCACGATCCGCCTCGCCGCACCAGCAGCGGGCACCCGCCGGCCCACCCCCACCTCGCACCGCCCCGTCCCTATCGCTCTCCATCGTCGCCCTCCTTCACGTCCCTCCACCTCCGCCGCTAGCTCTCTCCTCCGGTTCTCCCCCACAGCTTGGCGTAGACAGGCAGACAGATACTACAGAGGCCGAGGCGCCACCACCACCGGCCCCAGCCCCTTCTCTAGCCAGTGCGCGGCCCTGCCAGCCGAGGCGCCGCCGCCACCGGCCGTCCGAGCAGCTCCACCGGCCGCCGCCACCTCAGGATTTGCAGGGGGGCAGAGGCGGCGACGGGCTCCTCCTCACGTCCGTGGCGTGGCTCGGCGTGGCTGGCGGAGTTGCTGGCGGAGGCCCGCGGCGTGGACGTGTGTGCTGTCGCGTTCCGGCCCAACGGCGCCGCGGTCCGGCACAGGTTCCTCTGCGTCACGCGGGAAGCGCCGGCGGTGGGCAGGATCTAGCGGGCGGTGGTGAGGAATGTGTCGGCGATGGGGCTGCGGGTGGTGGCGGAGCACGAGAGGCAACTTCGGTAGCTGAGGGCCGCCGTGGAACTCGAGCTGCAGGCCAAGACGGTGGCGGCGGTCAGGGCCAAGGGCGGCGCCACCAAGGCTGGTGCTGCTGTCTCTGCGGGGGACAAGAGGGCGCCGGAGATGGTGCCGGGCGACGAAGGGAGGCGGGGGAGGCAGCGGGCAGACGCCGAGAGGGCGGCGGCGACCGGATGATGAGCGGGCGGCGCTGGGGTGGCGGGCGCCGGCGGCGCGGGGTAGGGAACGGACAAGTGTGAGAGGTGTGTGGCGTGGTGAGAGAATGACAGGTGGGGCCCAGGTGTCAGTTGGAAAAATGGAAGCCCAATTTACTCAATTTGCTGGAGTGGAGGCTTATATTTGGATGAGTAAAATTTAGAAGTGGGCTTCTAATCGGGTATTTGCTAGCCCAAATTTAGTAGCCCTACTGGAGTTGCTCTAATGCAATTATGATGGCGGACGGCATTAAGTATAGAACGAGAGCACAAATCTTTTAAGGAAATCGTGTATAGCTAAATACGAAATAAAAAATACCAAATGAACCGTACCTTTAAATGCGAAAACTATGTACACTTCTATACGAAATGAAAAACATCCTATACGTTTCTTTCATTTGAACCAATAAGGCGGGTGAGTTCCCATGGCCCATCAAGCGATTTTCATCCCTTCCTTTAGGGCAATGAGCAAACTAGTGACACACATAATTTAACAGTTTACAAGACCTGAGCATACCGGTGGGTTAGTTAGTACCCTACTCTGACAACCATCACTGCTACAAAAAAATATTAACCGTGACCTTTGAAAACACCCTCCGAGATGGGCAGAAATTTCAACCGCCTCGGTTAATACCTCGGACTAACCGAGGCGGTTATTTTTCTTTAACCGAAGTAGTTAAGGAAAACCATCTCGGTTAATAGATTTATGGAGGCTAAAATCTATTAACCGAGGCGGGCCTTTATCAAATCCATTAAACGAGGCAGGCCTTTATAGTGGGAGTATATATACGAAGGAAACCCTCAGCTCCTCCCTCTCCCTGGGCACCGTCCTCTCCCTCAATCCTCCCACCCACCTGTCGGCGCGGCTCCCTCCCCTCCATCCCGGTGGCGGGGAGCAATGGCGGCGGTGGAGGCGGCGCGGCCCCCTCCGACCAGGTACCCGACGCCCCCTCCCCAACCTTCCTCCCGGCCAGGGCCCTCCTCCCCAACCTCCCTCCTGGTGGGCCCTTCCCTAACCTCCCGCCCGGCAGCGCGGAACAACAGCGGAGGCGGCGCGGCCCCCTCTGTCCCGGTGCCCGACCCGCCCGACGGCCCCCTCCCTAACCTCTCTCCCGGCGGGCCCTTTCCCAACCTCCCTCCCGGCGGCGCGGAACAGCATGCAGCAGTGGAGGCGGTGCGGCCCGCTCCATCCCGGTGCCCGACGCACCCTCCCCAACATCCCTCCCGGCCGACGGCGCCCTCCCTCCCTCTCCTGGCGTGTGGTGGTGGAGGCACGGCCTCGCGTGGTGGTGGTGGTGGTGGCCTTCCCTACCCCTCCCGGCACGGTGGTGGTGGTGGTGGAGGTCGGATCCGGTGGAGAGCGATCGGATCCAGCATCCTGGATGCCGGATCCGACGAGGGACGACGCCGAGAAGCTGCAGTGGTAGGGGGATGGGCTCACCGGTGAGCAGCTGCGGCGGTAGCGTGTGGATGGGCTCGGCGGGCTTATCCATGGATTTTTTTCTTTTTTTTTTGTTTTGATTTACCGAGGCGGGCATCAAACCGTCTTGAAAAATAGGTCATTTACTAAGACCTTAGGTCCGAGGCGGTTGGGGTTGCCCACCTCAGGAAATCTTTTCTAACCGCCTCTGTTAAGTTTATTGTAATAGTGCATTATCCATGTGATCCAAAAAAAGATAGGCCATTATATTGGTACGTTCACAGCCAACCCTGATACATGCTATATTTGTATCGTTGGTTTAGTAAAAAATGGTATATAACTGGTTAAACCTACAAATTTTAGTAGATAATGCTTTCCCTGATATTGACCTCTGTTCGTTCCTTGAACAACAGTGGTGGGGCTGTGTAGTCCACCTAGCGTATGAGTTGATCTGAACAATTCTGAACAATTTGGACGCTATTTGGATATTATGTGCATGCCATGTGTGGTCCTTGCGTGGCGCATGATATTAGCACTTAATGCATAAACTTTAGAGTGATAAAGATTATAAGCTGACCAGAAACTAGATATTAGTAACTCCCAAAAAAAATCATGAATCTAGAACTGTTAAATATGCCATTTTCCATAATTTAGACTAAATACAAATATTTAAATCACTTTATTTTAACCTTCCAACTACAAATCCAATGTGGATCTCGGAGGAGTGTCGGTGTTTTACCGTCACGTCTACCTAGGGATACCCTTAGGTAGAGGTTTGATGTGGAAAGATATCGAGATCAAGAACACGATGGTGCAAGCAACACAAGGGTTTAGATAGGTTTGAGCTGCAAGGATGCGTAATACCCTACGTCCTGTTGGGTGGTGTGTATTGCCTTGGATGTAGATGGATGGTGTATGCTCTAGGTTATGCGTCTGTGGGTTGTTCTCTAGATGTTCTACCCCTGGAGGGGTCCTTGCCTGCCCTTATATAGGCTGGGGAGGTAAGATTACAAGGAAACCCTAGATCGGTATAAGCCTAAGAGTCTGCTCCGAGTACTACCCGTGTGATACCTTACTATACCGACTAGTTCTAGATCCTTCCGTGTAGTTACATGCCGAATAGGTATGAGACATGCCCCATCCCATATCGGGTACTCATCCGTGCCATGTCAGGTATCCCGTGGCCCCAGGTCTGACAAGCCCCCGAGCTCATTGCAGCCGAGTAGTTGCAGGTCTTTGAGTACTTCTAAAGCTGTTGCCGAGTAGTTCCTGAACTCCGCGCAGATCATCTTCCGAGTACTTCTCGAGCTGCACCGAAGCTGCGTGGTGCTCCTGCTCGAGTAGTCTTGACGGCCTTGAGTAATAATCTTCATATAGGTGGGGTGCAATGAACAATCGCACTCCATATGAGTAGCCCCCGAGCCTTAGGTTGAGTCTAAGAATTCAGACTAAGGGTCCATTTTGAATTTAATCAGTTGTTTTTCAAATGAATTTGAAAAAACAAATTCCTTTTGCCACGTACCCAGAAGCCCCCGAGCCTTGTGCCCAAATTCCAAAAATTTGGGAAGAAGGGTCCAAAACATCGTGGCATGCTTGGAGTAGTGTGTAGAATTATAATTTTGTGATTTAATCACTCATTTGAACTTGATTTATCACATATTTGTGATTTTTACATGAAATGTTTGCCTCTTATTGCAAGCATACCCCAGGATTTGTTCCTATGTCTTTTGCTCGAAAAACTGATCACCACCAGCCCCCGAGCGTGACAATAAGAAAAAAGATCTGTTTGTGATATTTACCAAATTGCCATCGTCAGACTGTATAACTAGGTTTAGAAACTAAACAGTTGTTACCTTTCTGCCGCCGCCGTCTCTTCATCTCCTTTCCGCCCCTGTGTCATATTTCCTTGCGAGTCTCCTTGAAACCCTAGCCCCCAAGCAAAGACTGTCGGATTTCGCAATGGAGAAGGCTACGGATTCTGGATGCAGGGAGAAGCGAAAGCGCGAGGATAAAGGAACAACGGAGGACGAACCGTCTTTTCCTCAGAGTAAGTTATCTGAGGAGGATTTGAAGATTTTAGTTGAAAAATCTCTTCTCCAACCGAAGGAGTTGGTTCATTGACGGAGTTCTTTAGGGGAATCTGGTCCATCTCCTAAAGATTCAGAGGTCGTCTTGTTTGCCGCTTTTTTAGAACATGGACTAGCGCTTCCAGCTTCCGATTTCCTTCGAGGGGTGTTATATTATTATGAAATTCAGATCCATCACTTGACCCCGGAATCGATTCTGCATCTGAGCATTTTCGTCCATCTTTGTGAGGCATTTCTAGGAATAGAACCTCATTTTGAGTTGTTCAGAAAACTGTATTCTTTGATTCCTCATCCTTCGAAGAATGAGATGGGTGGCTTTCGATGCGCCCGTTTAGAACTGCGTCTAGAAATGGCTCAGAAATATCTTGAGTGGCCTAGGATTCACATTGATCCTGAATGGAGTTCGCAATGGTTTTATATTCACAACCAAGCTCCAAGTTTGGCAAAATTTTCAGCTGAGCCGCCAGTATATTTCTGGGAATAGTTTCTGAAGAATGCTGTTGGAAATGAATTCCAAACAGATGAATTATTGGAATTAATCGCGTCCTTGCAAGAGAAGCGAGTGACAGCGGTATCTGTGTTTAAGAACTGGAAACAGCATGGAATTCAGCCTTTGCAGAAGAGGAAACATTTTGGTTTTCAGTATGAAGGTACTCAAGATGAATCCCGTTTGTCTGCAGAAGCGACGGATTCTGTGAGTACTTTGAGAGTCATCCAGAAGATATTTCCTGACGAATCATCAGTACCTTATGTGCCAAGAGTGTTTCGTGCGAGTAACCCACCCTCTCAGGTAAGATGTCTTAGTAATGTATTACTGTTGGCATATCCTGTTTTTGGAGGTTCCCAGTGTTTAACACTAGAGAATTTTGTTTTCTTCATTGAAGGTTAATGTGACGATATTCAAGAGTGATCCTCCCATTCCTGATTCTGCTGCAGCAAAAAACCAGAAGGACTTCCACAAGCCTGTGGGAGCAGTGCTTGCAGAGCCTCGAGTGGAGGATGATCCATATTACTCATCATCATCTGATAGTGATGAAGCTTCTCCGAAGAGAAGGTATGATCTTCAGCTCGTCATGTTTTAACGAGTAGTTTTGGTAACATTCCTGTTTGCAGGAATTTGGGAGAGAGGTGTGATGAACCTGAAGCTGGCGAGGATGTGGAAATAAGGAATTTTCCTACTCCTCCCCCGTCTCAACCAGAGCCTGTTTCGAGCTCAGGTCCGGGACGTAGAGTACTGCGAGTGCCGCACCAACGAGTAGATTCTGGATCTACCACAGGGTCGGTTACACCCTCGACTGGTATTAGGCCAGTCCTTTGGATTTTGCGGGCTTCGCAAAAACTTGTCGTCAGGTGCTTGAATGTGTAAGTTTTGCTATGTTGTAAAACAGTAATGTCTAAGTAGCAATATCGAGTACTTATCTCATTGTTTGTATGTAGATCCGTGGCTGGGTTGAGGCGTCCATCCGTTGATCCTGCGACTACTCGGGAGGAGGTTGTAGCCCCCGAGTCATCAGAAAGACCTGAGGATGTGCCGTCTTCTGCAGCGGCTGAGGAGGCCCTGGAGGAGGTATGTGCTGCTGAGTCAGAGGAACCAACGGCGCGCCCAGCGACTACTCCTCCAGTCACCGAACCAAAGGGTCCAACAAGTCCAAGGGCTTCAGCTGCGGTGGACCCTAATGAGGTTCTGATAGGGCTAAAAAAAGATGATCATCTGTCTGCCGAGTTGTGCAACGAGTCGGTTGCTTCTCTTCGACATGTTTATAAACACTTTAAGGTAATGCCTGTATGTATATTTTGCATTATGCCTTGTGTGTATGTTATACACTTTCATCTTAGTGTTTGTTTTTGCAGAGGGTAGTCAAACGATCTCAACTAAAGTCCTCTGTGCTTGCCGTGAAGGCAGAAAAGCTTCAAGATGTTCATTCTCTAAAGCAGGAGCTTTTGGAGAAAGATGCTGTGATTGCCGAGCTTAAGCGACAACTGGCAGATTCGCAAGATGGCGGTTCTAGCTCCGGGCAAAATGAAGAATTGACAAGATGCCAACATGAGTACTGTGAGTACTTCATAAATTGACCGTAATAGTCGTCATATTGTGAGTATCTCATCATAATGGTGTTGTCTTGCAGGGTAAAGAGATCAACCTCTTCGAGAATGCGAGGAGCTGAAAGAAGCAAATGCAGATCTCGAAGAGTACCAGAAGAGCATGGAAGCAGATCTGAGGAGTGCCGATAAGAAGCTTGCAGAGAATTTGAGTACCATTCAAAAGCTTAATCGAGACAAGGAAAGGAAGGATAAAGAGATTGAAGACCTGGAGAGTGCGGCTCGGAAGGTGATTGATATAGTGCAACCTCCCCATCCTGGTTTTGTTGATACATGCTCCATCGTAAATAGGTTACGACTGGTGCCGGGATGGTTGAGGGGAACATCAAAAGAGCCGGCCTCCAAGAAAAATCAGTAGGGCAGCATACTTTGTTCTTGATGTTTCTTTTGTGATGTAAATCACAATGTAATCCTGATATGCTTTTCCTGAATGTTTGATATGTAATATATCCTTTGATTTGTTATGTGCATTCGTTGCATGTGGACAGGATAGATGTGTCCGTAATCTTGATGATCATGTGAAAGTAAATGCCCAGGTGGACATCGGATCACAAAGCAGTATCGACCGTACGGCATGAGTGTTATTTTGACGTGTTGGGAAAAAGTTAGGGGGGTAGCTGAGTATCTGAAGATGCGTCCCACCTAGTGCTAAGATCTGATAGTTTCCATGACTATCATGGAGGTGTAGTCACGAAAGGAATTATTCAGGTAGAATCAAAATCCTGAAGAAAGACAGCACGACCCGAGTACGATCTTTTGGGAGAGAAGTACTTGGCCAGGTAGGCGTGTACTATCTTTCAAGAAAGCAGTCGGAGGCACTTCTCGTCGGGTTCAAAGGCCCGAGGGTTCCATTAGCTTCCCGTGAACGTTGTAGAAACGAAATCGCGGATATGTTACCCAAGTGGGAGCGAGGTCCCAAGGGAGAGCGGTACAGCCCGAGTACTTTTCTTGAGCAGGGAGCACTTAGCCGGGTAGGCGAGTACTAGCCTTCAAAAAAGCAGTCGAGCATGCTTCCCGCCAGATTCAAGGGCCCGAGGGTTCCATTAGCTTCCTGTGAACATTGTAGAAACGGAATCACGGAGATGTTACCCAAGTGGGAGAGAGGTCCCAAGGGAGAGCGGTACAGCCCGAGCACTTTTCTTGAGCAGGGAGCACTTAGCCGGATAGGCGAGTACTAGACTTCAAGAAAGCAATTGAGGACGCTTCCCGCCGGGTTCAAGGGGCCGAGGGTTCCATTAGCTCCCCGTGAATGTTGTAGAAACGGAATCATGAAGATGTTACCCAAGTGGGAGCAAGGTACCAAGGGAGAGCAGTACAGCCCGAGTACTTTTCTTGAGCAGGGAGCACTTAGCGGGATAGGCGAGTACTAGCCTTCAAAAAAGTAGTCAAGGACGCTTCCCGCCGGGTTCAAGGGTCCGAGGGTTCCATTAGCTTCCCGTGAACGTTGTAGTAACAGAATCACGGAGATGTTACCCAAGTGGGAGCGAGGTCCCAAGGGAGAGCAGTACAGCCCGAGTACTTTTCTTGAGCAGGGAGCACTTAGCCGGATAGGCGAGTACTAGCCATCAAGAAAGCAGTCGAGGACGCTTCATGCCGGGTTCAAGGGCCCGAGGGTTCCATTAGCTTCCCGTGAATGTTGTAGAAATGAAATCACGGAGATGGTACCCAAGTGGGGGCTTCATAAGTGAAATCTGAGGTTTTGAGAGCCAATGTAGATAATAATGTATATTAAATGTTTTTTCGCGTTACAAGACGCTTGACTCCAAAAACTTGAATTGGAAATTATCCCTTACGAAGCACTATTGTGCTTTCCATACTTTACTAATTTAAGTAAAATATTCTAGGATAATGCTCTTGAAGAGAGCGAGGTAGATGACTTCATCTTCTTCTTCTAGCCTTGAGATGGAGCCTCCGGTTCACGTGGCGGTTTAGGCGGTGCTGGAGGAGCTCCGAGTGCTTTGTGAAGATTGCGGCATTCGAATGCAGAATGCTTGCCGCTAGGGTGCCATGGGCAACTCCTGTGGAGAGCTTGCTCGAAGCGGTGCTGAGTGATTTCTGCCTTCTTGTACTGTGGTCTGGGAGGTCGGGATGGACCGGCCTCTGAGTCGTGGGATCTAGTGTTTGGCTTCTTGCGCGCTGGTGCGGAGTAGCTTGGTAGATGGCGATAGTTGGAGGAGGGGCTATATAATCCCGCCTCATCTCGCTCGTGCCTTTCGGATATGATGACGGTGCGCGCATCTCTTCCGATGTTAATGACGTTGCGGAGGTCGTTGTTGGAGTAGTCGTGAGACTCTCCGTTGTCTTCCTGGATGCGTTCGAGGACGCGTTAGCGGCGATCAGCGCGCCTCTGGTTGCGGATCATTCGTTGATCTTGCTCGTGGCTGTCATTTTCTTCTTCCATCTTGATGGTGACCTTGAGACTTGGAGGAGGGTGGTATGGTTCAGCGTTGAGATTGACGGGTACCTCTTCCGTGGTCGGTGGGAGTTCATTGTCGGAGAGGTACTCGTTGAAGTTGTCGGAGTTGTAGTCCTCTAGATTGACTCGCTCCATCGAGTCGTCATCGTTGTCGATCTCCATGAGTCGTACCATCAGGACTTCGCGTGAGGGATCTTCGTTGTTGGACTCGACGCGGGGAGGTGGCAGCGGTGGACCTTCTTGATAGGGTAGGAGTGCAGACTCTGGGTTGCTGCCCTCGTGCGGGTAGGTCCAATACACGTTTCGACCCTCGGGGTTGATTTTATAGTCAGGACCGGGCCGGTTTCGAGTTGGACTCCGGATCCTGTGTCGTGGTCCATTTGGTTACTCTCTTGGTCCTTCCGTTTGTTGAGTGATTCCTTTTTCCTTAATAGGAAATCCAGATCTCTTTCCGAATTGGTTGGTTTCCGGGACTAGAGGATCTTTTGAATAATGGTAGCCGAATTTTTCAAACCCCACGGGTGGTATGTTGGTTCTGGAGGGGGCAGGCCCATCTCTAGATGGACCGCTATATCATTCCAGATTTCTAGA